>NC_138508.1:40725643-43125643 GCF_964252035.2 Podarcis erhardii | reverse complement strand
AAATAGAACCTCTCCTTGTGTCCTTTCCTTCTGACCATCATCACCATCAGATGGTGGACTTGCATAAGGCAAACCAACCATTTCTGTTCTATCAAAAAAAGCTATGTTGGCATATTGAGAGCTGTGGTTGCTTCTCCTCAGAAGGTCTATAGTCATTCTGTAACATCATAGCAGACCAGCTAATAAGAACTCTCAGGCGACTGGTGAAAAACTGTCTATTTTTCTATCTGGGGTGGGACCAGGGTCTGACTGCGGTGCTTTGGGCCTACATTCAACCCTTATGACCCTCCTCAGACCATAATCCCTCCCAAGCTTTTTCCTTGGTTGGAATGTATGAATGCTTCCTGGACAGAGGATGGGAGAGGGTATGTAGAGAAAGCTTGCATGTATGGAATGTAGCCTATTAGTGTCCTGTTAGTCATTATATATTTTTAAGCTGTAATGACTGTTTTATATAAGATCCAGGGATAGACTTTATTTTACTTATTTTTTTAGTCTGTCATTTATAATTAAAACTCCAATTATTTAAAACTCTTACCTCAGGTAATTGCAATTGTCCTTGAACTTGAAATGGCATACTGTACTCAGTATCCAAATTACAGCCTGCTTTGTACATTATTTTTTCTCTAGTTTCCATTAGTAGAAAAAAACATGCATGCTATCACTTGTGAAGTATGTGTTTCACGTTTTGCCATAAACATATGGATCGGGAAGTGTATATTTTTTCTGTATGTTGTATGTAAACTTTGTCCTGTGTAGAAAAAGTCACATGTGAAATGATTCTAAATACTCACCGTATCGTCTAAAATGGGAAGAGTTAGCAAAATTTTTAGTCAAGAACTACAGGCCACTGTTTGGACCACCAGAAATAAAAGTCTTTTTCTTTCATTGGGCAGTTTTCCTTATTAATCCTTGTTTTTCTCACAGCACAGTGAGCACTGCTATGTCTGCATACCGTGATAAAAACGCCCTCAGTCACTTTGCCGTTGCAGGAGGTGAGGCGATGATATTTGAATGTTCTGTTTTAAATCAGGCAGAAAAGTTGATTAGAGAAAATTAGTTTCAGAGCTCAAGAGTCCTGCTTCTTGGTCTATTAATCTTCACTTTTTGACCCCGATCAAATTCAAAAATACGTTTTGTTACTTAAAATGATTTTTTTTTAACCAGGCAGATCTTTGGGATTGGCATTTCTGTCCTGCTGATTTCAGGAAAACTCATTTCCAAATGTGTATGCTTATGATGACAGCATTAATATTGTGCAAGCTATAGTGGTTCTTTGGTGAAAGGTTCTTAAAGGATTATAATATTAGAGGATTAGTAAATAATTTAGGATACAGTTCTATTCCGTTACTTGGTAGTAAGTTCCCCTGAACTCAAGGGGACTTACTTCTGAGTAGATATGTAAAGGATTGTGCTGTCAGTCATGTTAAATATGAATGGAGAATTGAGAAGCCAGCAAAGGAGAGGCATCTTCTCAGTTTCTCTTTCATTGTCAGATTTTGCTACTAAATTAATCTTATATTGAGAGAAGCCATTTTTTGCTAGCTCTGAAAAGTACTATAAGTGGATACTAATTTGTATTTTTGTACATGCAGAAATTAAATCTTATAATTAAAAACACTTAAAAGAGAAACTTAATCCCTGCCCTAATTTTTCTGTCAGAGTAAGCTGTCTGCTGTGAAACTGATATAGTCCTCTGACATAAAAATGGCCCTATTGAACCGACACATCCAGATTTTAAAAAATATATAATAACTGAAAAAAATCTAAAGGAACAGTTCACCATATCCTGCTTTGTAATCTCCTTTGGTTTCAGCTGAGTTTGTACTGAGTCCTACATAAACCTCGCTGAAATTATTGGAGGCTGCACCCTTTTAAAGGTACATTGTCAACCTCTTGCAGATTCCACTTGGCATCTTGTCCGTCTGTTTTTTTGCAGACCCATTTTTGTAAAGCTATCATGACAACATGAAAGGACAATCTAATTCTCTTCCTAGATATCTTTGGTCAGTATGTAAGAAAATAATTATGTGGGAGAGGTCTTTGTTTTATTAACATCTTTTCTCTTTTGTAAAAGCCCCAGAGCTGACCCGTTTTAATGCATTTCTGCATATTATTGAAACTAGTAGTTTATGACTTGTCAGCATTCCCAGCTTCTGGCTCCACAAATGGAATTAGGAATTCTTCTAATTCATAAGGGAGCATCACATTACCCAAACACTGCATGGATGAAGGCAGCAGCTCCTGCTGGTTGCATATACCTAGAAAGAAGCACCAACTTTCCTTTCACAAATGGGAGCCATAACAGTTCTAACTTGAATGTGCTGTTGGCCACAGCTGCTTATGCCTGACAAATGACTGGTAGATTATTTCCCTCATAGATGGTAATTGTTATGATTCCTTACAGCACTCAGCTATTGTAATTTGGTACCTCTTTACGCTGGTCCTTGCCACTTGAGATGTACATTTTTAGGGTCCTTTATTGTAACTTGTTTTAATTGGGTTTTCATGTTGCATTTAAAATTGTTGTGAGCTATCCTGGGACGTTAGAATGAAGTGTGGGTAATAAATCAATGAATAATGATAATAAGCATAAGCAAAAACCTATAAAATCAGTTGAAACTTTGAAGACAAACTGGTTTCTAAGTTGTACTGACAACATAGACTTCTCATATTGTGTTCTAAAATGAAATAGACATTACAGTTGCTGCAGCATACACTTTTAAGTGCGGACGTAACAAATACGGGCACAAGTTTTTAAAGATATGCGTATGGTGCCTGTACATATTTGCTGTAGGAAATACTGATGGTCCCCCCCCCAAAAAAAAATTATAATATTTGGAGCTGCCCGTAGCTGAATCTTTAGTGTGTAGTCCTGGAGCAGAGTCCAGTTTTACAGGACAGGACAGGAAAAGGGGAGGCAGAAGGAATGACAAAAAGGCTTTTTCATTGTAGCTGAGACTTCTTGCAAATCTCTTGTGTGTGGTCTGATTCTATTGTTTTTCTTATTTCTAGGTTGTACAGGAGCCTTGTTCAGAATGCACTTGGGCTTGAGAGGTTTGGTTGGCGGGAGCCTTTTTGGGACGTTGTTGGGGTAGGTTGCTCATAGATGTACAGTACATGTACACACAGATGCACTAGGAACCAGAAGTGCTTCCTTTTGTTGGGTGTGATAGTCTGCAGGTGTCATTACAAGGCAGTTTTTGAATCTTGACAGGATTTCCTGCAAACTTCCTTCTAGCCTTAGGCCTCGTCTGTTTTCTCTCTTACTGCAGAAGGTGGCTATTTTTCTTCCAATTTCCCACTTAGTTTTTCTGCATTCTTCTTAAACAGAAATTGATTTTTATTTGCCTGTCTACTAATGTTTAAATGGGTAGAGGTGCTGATTTTTTAAAAACACACACACAAATATATTGATTGCTGTGGTGGGTCAATTGTTAATTTGGAGGATCCATTGTCCTTTTGTTCTCAGTCAGCTTTTTCAGCCCATCATTTCTTTTCTTCTTGGAGGTGGGTGGGAGTAAATGTTTAGTAGACATAGGGTCAACATTTAGGGAATCAGTTTAATGGAGAAGACCCACACCGAATTATGTTTTCTAATTATAAGAACAACACAATAACAGTTAAAAATGATGGATTCCCTTTCCAGATTTGGGACACTTTTCTTCACCTCTACTACATCAATAGTTTTGATGTGTGTTGCATGCTGGGTATGGGCAGTAATGTTTAATTTAAAAAAGACTAAAGGAAGATGGAATGTTCTCTATTTGTGTTTGACAGTAGAATTGAGCTCCTATTTTGCTACTGCTTTTAAAAAAGCCTTCAACCAATCTTTATTGTGGTCAAAGACCAGACAGCAGAATTAACAACAGCCACATATACTATAGCTTTAAAAAAGAAAATGGATGAATAGGAGAAGGCACAGATGCAACTACTGGCAGAGTGACTGGTCCCCCGTTGTTTATAAGTAAGAAAGTGCTCCATATGGCAAAATGTACTTCCTGTGTCATCATCTTGCAGTGTACCTGCTGGAGCATTACTGATGTCAATGCAAAAATTTGCTGGTGAAACCTTGATCGAGAGAAGAAAACGAGAGCAATGGGAGCTGTATGAACAGAAGCTGGCAGAATGGTAAGGAACCAGTGCTGTTAGGTTTTAATTATTAACTCTGCTACTGAGCCAGGGTGGATCTGCTCTTCCTCTAGGAGTGCTACACAATGATTTTAGCCATCTTCCACTAGTGATGTGATATGATGTTCTTGACACTGACCATCAGTCATCTTTCGCTCGTTTTGAATTTTCAACTTTTGCATTTTCTGGAGCTTTTGCTGATATGGAATTGGTAGTTCCATAAAAATCCATATACTGTTGGTGTAATGGGCCCGTGGCTTAATTTTAGCATTATTTGTAGAATCCTCTCAAAATCTATGGCAATTGACAAATGGCACACTAGCAACAATGGCATTTTCTGGGTATCTTGTGATCTCAAGGGTGGGCTATAGCCATTTTTCTAGCCACCCAGTCCTATTTCCTAAAGTGGCTAACAGTATAGGTAATTTTAAACAATGAAGAAGCATAGGAGAACTCTATTTCTTCCAGATGTTTTGGACTATAGCACCCATCAGCCTGAGGTAGCATTGCCTACTGGTCAGGGATGATGGGAGCAATAATCCAGCAACATCTGGAGTGCCCTAGATTGGAGAAGATTGTTCTAGCACCAAGTTAATAATGCTTTATTAAAAAGCATTATTGACTCCCACTTTGTTGTATCTCATGTAGTATTTCCCAGCCTCTTCCCTATATAGTTTCTGTATTAGTTTTCTCCCCTTGTACACTGGTTTTAAAGTTATAACCTCCTGAATAAAAATACAAGAGGGGAAGAACATTTTACAATTACGAACAGCCTTCTAGAGCTGTTTCCAGATGAAAATTTTATCCTATAGTTTTAATATATTTCTCATATATTCAGTGTCCAGTTTGTTCATTCACTTTTCTTTGTGAACTGATCAGTTTGTCCTATGCAGGCATGTGGGCGATGGCAGATACAATGTAGGTGAAAAAGCCCTTTATAGCATTTCATTGAGCCCTATTGAAAGTGTTTCCAGGATGTATGAAGGGAAGAAAGGGTTGTCTTTAAGAAAAGAATAGTTGTCATGTGGAGGATTGTGTGAAGGAATAGTCTCTGTTTGAAACAATTCGTTATAGACCGTTAATGATTTGTCAGTGGTAAATGGATTGGCTTCAGCCTACAATGTTTGTTTGTTTTTTTAAATGTATTTTTATTAAAGATTTCTTAGTGTACAAAAACACGTGTGTTATCTCTTTTTTTAAGTTGTGTTTTCTACAGTTTGGTTTCATTGGTTGTGAGACATTAGTGTTACATACAATGTTAGGTTAGGAAGAAAAGAGGGGGCGAGAGGGGAAAGGGTGGGTGGGGTAGGGTGGAGTGGTTATGTTTCTATTCTTCTACTTAGTGTATGTGTGGGGTTTTGTGTCAGTGTCACTTGTCTGGGTTCCCTTACTATTCGCTCGTTGTGTTTCCTTGGTGGGGAGAGAGGTTGGGGTTGGCCTAGGGTGTGGTTGGTTGCCTTTGGGTGGCTGTAGTGAGATTTGTTTTTGTGAGTGAGCGGTGTGTGTGTGTGTGTGTATTTTTGAATCAGGTTAGCCAGATTGATTCGTATGCTGTTGGTGGATTCTTGTCATTGTCTTGTTAGGCTGTGTATGTGATAAAGGGGAGCCATACTGGGGTGAAGGCATCTTCTTCTATTTGTCCCTGTGTCAGTTTCAGTTTATTAGTTAGTTTTTCTAATAAGTTTCAGCCACCAATGTTAATGGTGATATAAGCATCTGAGGTGCAGTTTTGTTTTCCTCTCAGAAGTACAACCATGTTCTTTTTTCTTTTTCTTTTTAGGAGGACCAGGCTCAGCATCACTGAAAACATCTCAAAGGAAATGGATGATGTACTTCAGGAAGGAGCTTCTCCCAGATCATGAGTGAAAACAAGTGTTTTTAGTATTGCACACTGGAACTCTTAACAAGTGGTGTTAAAAGTTTTCCTTGTGGCCTGTTGCTCAGTACACAGTGGACTCTCTTGAAGAGCTCCTAGGTTTTGTCAGATAAACCAGGAACATGGAAAGTTCAGCTTCAGGTGATGACTAGCTCCTTCTTTAGTTGGGAGAGGAATAAGCTTGAATTACTTCTCTGGATAGAGAAAGTACAAAATTCACTTTTTGGGGACATGCTCTAAGGCAGTGTTTCCCAACCTTGTGCCTCCAGCTGTTTTTGAACTACAACTCCCATAATCCCTGACTAGCAAGACCAGTGGCAAGGGATGATGGGAATTGTAGTCCAAAAACAGCTGGAGGCACAAGGTTGGGAAACACTGCTCTAAGGGATAACATGGGTGTATTCCGAAGGTCTCCAGGGTAAGTTGATGGGTTGAACGGTGGAGTAAATCTAAAACAATGAAGAAAAATAATAATTATTTTGAATGTTCATGTTCATTGCTATATGAATTTTTGGGTTTGGTGCCATTCCTCTTTTGAATGCAGTACTATAAATCTTAACTTACCTTTGACCTTACTACATACCAGGAGACATAGGTGCTGGGGGGGAGTGAGGGCTCCCCCAATATTTCTGAATAAAGCGCTGCCCCCTAAGGTCTGCGGCAGCCATGTGTGCATGTTCATGTCACGTGTGCAAGCTGTGGGGCTTCCACACAACACGTCAGCAAAAATGTTCTGTCATTACAATATAAAACAGCATTGACTAGCTTTGGTATGTTTCACTTGGAAGGAGTTCCCTTGGAATAAAAGAGAAAATAAGGGTGATATTGCAGTGTCCTGCCTCCCTGCCCCTGATGTTCCATGTCCCCAACAGCCATTACTGGGCTGCTCTTTATTAATATACAGTAACCATAAAACAGAGACAAAATTAATTAGTAAATTCAACAATAAAATCTACAACCTCCCTACAACTGCAGCAAGTTAAGTTTCCTGTGGGCTTTAACAGGATGCTGCCAGTATATTTTTTTTATTGGGTTGTCAAAAAGTTCTGTGCCTATGTGTTTTGTTGAGAATTGTGAAGCTGCACATGCTTTGACTATTTGTTGCTGGTGGTTGTAGTATTTGTATACTGATCCCCCCCCCCACGAGCTCAAGGCTGTGTGCATTGTCTTCCACTTCCCCATTTTTATTTTCACAACTGCCCTGTGAAGTAAGATATGCTGAGAGCTGGTAGTTTAGACACCGAAGTTGTGAAACTACACATACTTAAGAACATTTTCTGCTTTTTATTTATTGGGGTTGACAAACATTTTTTGTTTTGCCATTTTGCTGTAAGTATGAAGACTATGAAATGTAGTAGTTAAAGCATTGTATTACATGATCTGTGATACAAATATGTATCTTGCTTTTCTGCTCAGGAGCCCAAGGTTGTATACATTATCCTCTCCTTCCCTCTTTTATCTTGGCCTATCCTACCTCGCAGGGCTGGTGCAGAGTTAATAAGCAGCAGGTCTCTCCAATAGATGTTGGGAGGTGTGCAGGGGCCTCACATCACATGCAGTGTACCAGGCCCTGGAAAAACCCTGTTGGCATCCTCGCGTACAATCCCAACTCAGCTGGCTACAGATTTTCAGGATTTTTTAAAAGCGCATTCATGCCCAATATACCAAAGTTTGTCCTAAAATAGTGGCATTTCCTGCAGTATGTGTTACTGAAAAATCTAGGTGCGAGGCTGCTCAGTCACCCAGCTCGTCGGGCAGAGCCTGTTGTCCCTGCGGAATAAAGGAAGGAGTCCAGCCACCAAATAGCTGTAGACCAAAGTTTATTGTGCAGCAGGTTCAAAGCGTAATGGGGTGACAATGACTTTTAAAACTTTCCCACCATATCCAGAATACAGTTCGTACAGCATCATTGCTACATCGACATGTTACAAAAGGGGAGGGGTAGACAGGGGTTACACTAGTTTAACCTTGGCAAACATGTCCAGACAAGTCCTTGGTACAAGATTAGCATAAGCAGACGTGTCAGGGCAAGACCCAGGTATAAGATTAGCTGAGTCCTACCGCCCAAAGTACAATAGAACTTCCTTTGCATGTCTGGACCCCTTGGCAAGTCTGGTGATGGGATTAGGCTTTCCTTGGCCAACAATCAGCTCAGCAGTTGTCACCTCTGGTCACTTCCTGGGGTAGGAGGTGTGCATACATGTCCTCATGCTTGGGGAAGTGGCAGGGAAAAGAGTCGTTTTTCCAAGGGCAAAATAGTGTTGAAATGGAGGAAACTGTCAAAGGAGTTGATTTTATATGATTGTTAAAGCTAGGTAAGTTCCCTGAGCTGTCAAGTTGAAAGTATACATTTATGCATTATATTTGTAACATTTAACAACTTTAAAGATGTGCCCCCCCCTAATTTTTGTAACAATAACAATAAGCATACTTGAATTCACAAGCTGCCTTCTGCCCTAAGGGTGGAATGTCTTTGAAAATATGGTTTTGATGTAGTGAAAACGCTTGGCAATTGTTCTGAAAAGGGGTTTTTGGCCCCACCTATTTGGGTACAGTGGTACCTCTGGTTACAAACTTAATCCATTCCGGAGGCCCATTTGTAACCAGAAACCGCTCATAACATGAAGTGAGCTTTCACTAACGGCGCCTCTTGCTGCTGCTACACCACCGGAGCGCAATTTCCGCTTGCATCCCAGGGCAAAGGTCACAACAAGGTACATCTACTTCCGGGTCAGCAGAGCGCGTAACCCGAAGGATTCGTAAGGAGGACGGTACGTAACATGAGGCACCACTGTGCATGGTAGCTAGAATATATCACTGTAACCGTTGTATCCTGGCTTTCTTTAGTGCTGGAATTCAACTGTGTACAGAGGTTCTCTGGAAGTCTCCTGTCCAGGCTCTGATGAGACCATGACCTGCTCAGTTTCTGTAGGGATTACTAGAAATAACCACAAAATATTTGGGCTTTCTTTTCCTTCCACTATTGCGATAAAACAATTACCTAGTAGAATACACAGATTTAATGAGACAAGTGATCCATTTGCCACAAACAAGAAAGAAAAGAGGAAAGAAATAGGATGAAAGCCACAAACCATAATTGGTTTGTGTAAATTGTGCTTGAGTTTTTATGACTTACTGTTCATGTCTTCGCTCTCTTCAGGCACTCTCTTTTTTGCCCATAAGAAAATGAGAATAAAAGGCCTGTTAAATGCAATGAAAGAAAAAAAAATCCAAAATCCAGTTCACTTACTGCACTGGCTCATTTATTAAAAGCCTGAGTCTATATAAGCATACATTTCATTAAATGGAATAACCAGGCACAAGTGTGTTTTATATTTGAAGTGCAAAAAAGACAAAAGTTTAACTTTGTTTTATTGGTATAATTGTATAAAAATAGTTTAAAAACAACAGCCACCATCTGAGGCTGAGGGGACACACACACACACACACACATGTATATACAGTATATAATGATGATTTGCTGAAAAGCTAATGCTAAAATATAACTTGGCATAATTACATATTTAACCTAGTTTACAGTCAAGAATAAAGTGAAAATAGGAGACAGCAATGCTTGGATACATTTTGCACAGCTGAGAAATACATTGTTTGGGAAGCCTGCAGAAAAGCTGGGCTGCTTTAAACAGACAGGACTGATAACATGTTACAGTTCCTATTGTGATATGAGAGGTTTACAAATAAGCAGACAACCTAAAAACCTGTCCACGTCCTTTGTTAATCACGTTAGAGACAAACTTTAATGTGGCAGGGAGAGTTTCTGCTAAAGTGTTAGTGAAACTTGGGTCTGCTTTCTTCAATGGGTTAACTTTCGGTTTAAACCAAATAATGGTGATTTAGAGCCTGTTTACATGACAAACTGAGTGAGTTAGAAGATAAACTGAATTAACCCCTGGCTCTTGGGCATTTTCTTCCTCCATTGAATGCCATGGAAGAATCCTGCTTAAGAGTTAAGTGTGCTTATAGTATTGAAATCCTGATGCTCAGATAGGCATATATCCCATTAAAGCTTATACATACCGCTAAATCTTATTACAGCAGTAGCAAATGAATATTTAAAAATACTCATATGGGCAATAAATAGTTCTTGGTACCCCTACATTTACATAGAGGGTCCATAGCAACAAGTATAATAAAGCTATAAGCATGCCAGACTTATTTTCTGGTAAATAAAATTAAGGAGGAGAGGTGATAAATTATGTGCAAGCCACAATTTAAGTTGAAGGAGAGTTTCCAAAATGAGAAAACACTCTTTACCCTACATAGCAGGCAATAATACTGTTCCTGGGTATGGCTTCTGCAGCTGCAGAACCATACTAGTACCTTCCATTCTGTTGCAAACTGCATGTGCGTGGATGGCAAATAATGGCGAGAACATCTCACCCTTACACTAAATACACCCCTAACTGAGGATTTTATTACAACGCAAGTGAGAGCTAGTTTAGCAAAGATCAATGGGCTCTGCAGCTGGGGACAAGTGGTCCAGTCTACCACCCATCCCATGTGGTGCCCCCAATTAGTTTTGGGTGCTGGGACGCCGATACCTCATAAAAGGAGCGTTTGCTTTCCTTGGTGTTGTTTTGTAGACAGAGCATTGCCAAAGCATTGCTCCCTTTTTCACTTGAAACGGGTGCTGCTTTGCTGGTGGAGTTGCTCACAAGTCACAAGGAAGAGGTGGTTTCACGCAGTAAGATGGCTGGAGATGTCCAAGCCAGTGGATCTGTCCCAGCGAGAGTGTGAGAAGCACTCTTTGGTTTGAAATGAACTTCACTGTAAAATTTCTGCTTATGAAGAATGACGGTTCATTTCCCCTTCCAAATCAGGCAGTTGTCTAGAAGATGGTACTACGCATTGTATCGTTTGGTGGGGGGGGGGGGTACTTGTAAAAATTGCTGTTGAGGTGGAACAGTCAGTATGGTGGGTAGTGCTTTTAACCCTTACCCCTCCCGCCGTTTTTCTGAGCAATGCTTCTATCACACCTGGAAAGAGAGAGGTATGCCCTGTGTCGCTGTGAAGAGCGATGCACTCCAGGTTCTGGGATCCAGGGTGATTATGTGCATTTCACCAGAGCAGAATGTTGAAAATCAAACGCCACTGCCCAGGTTTCTCTATGGTCAGATGCATGCTGCTTCCAATGTCCCGTTGGAAAGCTGCTGCGAAGTCATTTCACTTGTTGCCACTGGCTGGTGAGATGTCACAGGCTCTGAAATGTCAATTGGTTCAGCAACATTGAACAGAAAATCTTTACCAATGTGTCTAAGAATTTAAAAAATATGTCAAAGAGTGGGGTTGGGGAGAATTCCCATTAGTCATGAGGGTGGAGTATGGGTCAAAAAGTCAATAAAGAAGAACAAAACATAGGCTAAGAGGCTATGATCAGTCAAGGTCACCCAGTGAGCTTCATAGCTGAGTGGGGATTTGAACTCTAGTCTCCCATGTCTTAATCCAGGGGTGGGGTACTTTTGGCCTTGCAGATGTCACTAAACTACAAATCCCACCATCCCAGGCCATTGGCCATGCTTGCTGGGGCTGAGGAGAGTTGTAGTTCAGCAACATCTGCAGAGGCAAAGGTTCCCCACCCCTATCCTAATCCAACACGCTAACCCATGGGTTGGCAAACTAAGGCCCAGGGGCCGGATGTGGCCCAATTGCCTTCTGGATCCAGCCCACAGATGGTCCAGGAATCGCCGCGTGGATCAGCGTGGGATCGTTCGGGCTGCGCCATTTCCCCCCCTCTCCCTCACACACACTGCGGCGGTGCCTTCTCCCTCCCTCCTCCTGGCTTCTCCCTGCCCTGCCTAGAGGAGGAAGGGGGCTGGGCTTAGTTGAGCCACGGTTGGTCAAGCGCCATTTTAAGCATCCCCTCTCTGGAGCCAGCCCTTTCATGTCACTCATTGTCCCTCTGCTGCCGCCACCAGCCCCTGCCGCTCTCAAGGCACAGGTAAGCAGCCACTGGGGCTCGTCCGGTGTTGTGGAGATGGGAGGGGAGAGTTGGAGGGGGATTTTTTTCTCCAAAATATAGTCTGGCCCCCCACAAGGTCTGATGGACAGTGGACCAGCCCTCTGCAGAAAAAGTTTGCTGACCACTGCTCTAACTACTATACCACTCAGAACTAGCACTCTGAATTGTTATCAGAAGTTAGAAAAAAGTGCAGACGAGCAAACACGGCCTATCAACAGACAGAGTAGCAGAGTTCAGTAATGGCCAAAGCTTTGGAAGTCTGGGACTTATTCCACTTTGCAACTAATTTTATGACTGCAAAGGAGTCTAAATACAAAGTAGTTTCTGAGTTTGTATTTAGATTGTAAGTCTGCAGTCACATATGTTACGTTCCACAGGCCAAACTATTTGACACAGCATCTCTTTTAAATAAAATAAATAAAATTAATTTTAAACTTCATCTCTATTATCCTGCAGTATGTGTTGCTTTCCATAATACTATTGCAGTGGTTCCCACTAGTGCATCACATCCATGTATGTTCTGAAGAATTCATTTACAGTATAGTTGAAGAATACATTTAACCAATCCCTGATTTTTTTCAAGTAAAACTGATGCAAATTGAAATGTTTCATGGTTATTTGGTTCTGGGGTGGTAGTTGAAAATACCACTTTGTGTATATCACTAGCTCCATTAGCCTAACATTATGAAAACTGGAACTGCCTTCTTGCCTGCATACATTAGAAGAACCAGCTACTAGAATTGCCCTTTCATTCACCGAAAGGGGAACCTGAAGACAACAAATGTAACTTGCAGCCAGAGGCATTTTTAACAGGCAGTTGCCCTGAAGAACAAACTCACTGACCCCCCAACTCCCCTCTTTCAAAGGTCAGGTTTAATTTTCAAGATTGCGTGCTAGGGGTGTGGGGAAATTCTTTTACATATTTATTTACATTGTGGAATATAAGCTAGGGAAGTTGGAGCGTTCTTAAGAAGCAGAGGGCATAATGTTTTCAGAGTGTGGCTTCATTCCCTTTTACGAAGCTGCAGCGCTGTTATTTTTTGCTGAGCTGAAACATTCCTGGTTTGGGAGGGGTTGTGTGTTGTTGTTTTTTAAAGTATGATTTTAGCTTGTTGCTTTTAGTCCTGTAAACCTCTTACTATATTTTTTATGAATTCGTGGGCAGCACGCCAGGGAAAGGGCCCATTGCACTAGTGTGGGACTAGAAATATTGTTAAATAAATCGGATTGCATCCAATGCTGGCCTTACTCAAAGTAGACCCACTGAAATTAATGAACATGATGAACTTGGGCTCATTAATTTCAGTGGGCCTAGTCTGTACTGAGCTTAGCTGGATACAACCCATAAAAAGCAAACATTCATTTCCTAACATGGCTACAGTTTAAGTTGAGCATGTAATGAGCCCAAGGATCTGCTTGCAATTTTTGGTCACAGCCCTGGAACATGTAAACTATGAACAATGGTTTGTTTCCAGTGGTAACCTAAGGGTTTATTAAAAGATACCTATTGCATTTATATGCTGCCTTTCTTCTTGGTGGTGTGCATGGTTCTTCTACCCCTAATATTCTGGTAACAAGGCTGTGAGATAGGCTAGGCTAAGAGACAACTGATTAGCTTGACGGCTAAGTGCAGATTTTAACCTGGGTCTCTGAATTCCTAGCAGGGCTCTCAACCACACCACAATTTCCTACACTGGTTGGTCACAAAGGCATCGGAACTTACTGTGGCGGCGGCATCGGAGGAATGTTGGCACTATCACGAGAGCAAGGACGAGGATAACAATGGAAGCCGTTATAAAACCATGCGGAGGAGGCGGTGAAGATGGATTGGGGCACTTCCCTATTGCTGAAACGAGAGAACTGAAGATAAATCTGAGACTGCACTGAAGAGCCCAAGGGGCACATGAGAAGCAATACTTTGGGGCACTGAGTGTCACTGATCTGAGTGGAGCACTACAACATTAAGTTAATTTTCCTTTCTCCTGTTTAAACTTGAAACCCGCCTACATACAGAAATCATGGCCATTGCTCAATGTCTTACATTTCCCTCCATCTACTTGATAATATTGATGGGATAAACAAATGGATACCACATTCCAAGCTGAGGAACAGGAATATTTGCTGCCTGTGCGTGCACACACACAAAAGCACACACACAGGAATATATAAATAGTCCAAGACAGTGACTCGGTTTTGCATTTCTCACTGGTTCAGCTAAATAGTTACAATGCTATCTATATTTTTTGCTAGTGTTTCTGGTACTGTTCAAGATGGAATCCATGAAAAAGCAGAAATGTCCCATCAGCTGACCAAATATTTTCAGCTGTGATGCTAAACTTCTACAGGAAGTAATAATAATAATAATTTAAAAAGTTTGGAAAGATACAGTGTCTTCCTAACAACACACAACTATTTTATATCCAGAGATAAAGACTCGCCAAATTAATGGTTCCGTCCTCTCCCCCATGCTTTTTAATATCTATATGAAGCCGCTGGGAGAGATCATCAGGGGGTTTGGACTGGGTGTCCATCAATATGCAGATGATACCCAGCTCTACCTCTCTTTCAAATCAGAACCAGTGAAGGCGGTGAAGGTCCTGTGTGAGTGCCTGGAGGCGGTTGGAGGATGGATGGCGGCTAATGGATTGAGGTTGAATCCTGACAAGACAGAAGTACTGTTTTTGGGGGACAGGGGGCGGGCTGGTGTGGAGGACTCCCTGGTCCTGAATGGGGTAACTGTGCCCCTGAAGGACCAGGTGCGCAGCCTGGGAGTCATTTTGGACTCACAGCTGTCCATGGAGGCGCAGGTCAATTCTGTATCCAGGGCAGCTGTCTACCAACTCCACCTGGTACGCAGGCTGAGACCCTACCTGCCCGCGGACTGTCTCGCCAGAGTGGTGCATGCTCTGGTTATCTCCCGCTTGGACTACTGCAATGCGCTCTACGTGGGGCTACCTTTGAAGGTGACTCGGAAACTACAACTAATCCAGAATGCGGCAGCTAGACTGGTGACTGGGGGCAGCCGCCGAGACCACATAACACCGGTCTTGAAAGACCTACATTGGCTCCCAGTACGTTTCCGAGCACAATTCAAAGTGCTGGTGTTGACCTTTAAAGCCCTAAACGGCCTCGGCCCAGTATACCTGAAGGAGCGTCTCCACCCCCATCGTTCTGCCCGGACGCTGAGGTCCAGCGCCGAGGGCCTTCTGGCGGTTCCCTCATTACGAGAAGCAAAGCTACAGGGAACCAGGCAGAGGGCCTTCTCGGTAGTGGCACCCGCCTTGTGGAACGCCCTCCCATCAGATGTCAAAGCGATAAATAACTACCTGACATTCAGAAGACATCTTAAGGCAGCCCTGTTCAGGGAAGTTTTTAATCTGTGATATTTTAGTGTATCTCTGGTTTTTATGGAAGCCGCCCAGAGTGGCTGGGGAAACCCAGCCAGATGGGCGGGGTACAAATAATAAATTATTATTATTATTATTATTATTATTATTATTATTATTCATCATTTGTAGATCTCCCTATATGGAACCAATCTCATTTGAAAAAATCTGAGGTTTAGTCCTTGTAAGTCTTCTGAATGGCTATATTTCACAAATGAGAAACACTGTCTCAATGTATGATTGAGGGAACTTACACAAGAGGTAGTCGGTGGACACTTGTAAACCTGCATAATGTATTCGACATTGGACCAAGATATTTTCAGACACGTTTTGCTGTAAGTTGCCAGTAATATTAAAACTTTCAGTGTAGTTGTCCTTTATGGAAGTATAGGAACGCCGCAATGTCTCATTATTGACCAACCAAGACATCGTAGCCTCTGGATAGCCTCCATGAGAAGAACACATCAGTGTCAACTGAGCTGGGCCACAGGGATTATGTGATACATGTATGACAGGCTTCCTATAGTCAGCTAGAGGGAGGAAAAGACAGTAAAATCACAAGTTACACTTGTACATATTGAGATGTCAAACAATGTTATTGGCACTATGTTTTTCTACAGAACCATCAAATTTAATCTGACTTGCACTGGAACAGCAGAGTGCTCTTTAGGAAATCCCATTCATTTCAACGGGAGACACTCGTGGAGGTTCCTGCCATGGCTTGTAATCTAAATGGTGCTATATTACTAAGAATTCTAAATTACTTTCTATGGTAAGAGTTCTTATTATAACGGGTTAATAGCATCCTTTCTCTCAAATTCACATTCCCCTCATAGCAACGTTGAGTAATGTTGGACCCAAGAGACTATATGTTTGTTTGTGTCTGTTAATTATTTGCATTTAAGTTAAATAAAATAACACTAAACAAATTCAAAAGCATTTATATATTTATAATTAACACTTTTACTTGAATGAGTAATAATATATTATTCTGGAATGAATGTTACTGTACTATTAATATCTTATTGTTATTTCTACCACTGTCTTTTATAATTCATGGAGACTGTGTTTACATCAAATGTTGTGGTATTTAGATTTTATGTTTATTTCATATATGATGCCTTCTGAGGGCTTCACCCTAAAAGGAGGCATAAAATAATACTCTGCTGCTCATTGTCATAGCACCTAAAGGGATACGGCATGTTTTTAGGATAACTTAAGCAATATTTTGCGGGACGCGGGTGGTGCTGTGGGTTAAACCACAGAGCCTAGGACTTGCTGATCAGAAGGTCGGCGGTTCGAATACCCGCAATGGGGTGAACTCCCGTTGCACCGTCCCTGCTCCTGTCAACCTAGCAGTTCAAAAGCACGTCAAAGTGCAAGTAGATAAATAGGTACCGCTCCAACTGGAAGGTAAACGGCATTTCTGTGTGCTGCTCTGGTTCGCCAGAAGCGGCTTAGTCATGCTGGCCACATGACCCGGAAGCTGTACGCCGGCTCCCTCGGCCAGTAAAGCGAGATGAGCGCCGCAACCCCAGAGTCAGCCACGACTGGACCTAATGGTCAGGGGCCCTTTACCTTTACTTTAAGCAATATTTAGCAGCAATAATATTGAGTGGACAGAGCTGGGTCAGTGGATGGAGTCTGGAACGTAACTGGGAAGCAGAGGACCGCTAGTCACCAATGCTTGTGAAAGTGTGTTTCATTTCCTATTTTCAAAAGAAGTTCTCAGCTTCCAGTTGTCAGCCGTCTTGGAAGTGCTTTGGCAATCCTAGGCCTGGGGTTTGGGAAGCACTTATGGGGAGATAAGGATTTGGCCCACTTGGCCAAAATGTCCCCCTGTCCCTGCTGTAAGGCCTATGGCATGTCTAAGTAGAAAGCAGCAATGGTTCCTGGGAAGGAGACCAACCGTAAGTGGAGCCAGAGTCAATGACAGGCAGAGCAAGCTAATTTCACCCCCAATCTCCCCCCCGCCCCCACTAAATTATATTTGGGCAACACTGAGACTAAGGAGGAGGAAGCTTGCAGGCACCCATTGGGCTGGTTGTGAAGAAACAGGGAAGTTGGAGCTGGCTGAGGAGAGATAGGTTGGTGGAGCAGTGCTCTATTTGCCCCAGGGAAGCAGCCTCCGCTGGTAGAAAAGTGACTCAAAATGAACAGCCCCTGTCTAACACAAATGAATAGGACCCTTAAGCATTGCTTGGGTACTTAAAATCCTGTTTTGCTAGACAAGCACTTACCTGACACTGATAAATGTACCCATTTATCACCTTTGTGTTCTTCCTCCAGTAATATGATACACCTATATTTGCCTTGATCGGACACATTCACACTGGAGATCCAAAGTGTAAGAGTCTCCTCATCCATCTTTGTCCTGTTCTGGAAATGTATGTCTTTTACTGTGTTTTCTTCGCCGTTGCTGTAAGCTATCACAACCAGGTCAGATTTACCAGGGCCTACGTATTTCTGCCAGTAGATCCTGTAAGATGCCAGGGGCCGTTGCATTTTGTAGTTACAAGGGAGTGTGGCTACACCCCCTATTTTGGCTGTTACCTGGACAGGGTCTGGGGAGGAAGAAAACAAGAAACAGGATCTCGTGAAACAGATGCTTGTTCTTCAAGTCCTTCCTCACATCTCTGCATTGAAACAATACTTTGCAAAAAGGGAAGGGAGATTCAGATATGCAACACACACTGGCCATCAGTCATTAATGAAACAAGGATTTCTGAAGTTCAACCTACTATTCATTTCACAATCAGTTCCCATTAGTAGTGCAATAAATTTCCCCATACTCTCCCACAAATATACCTCTCTTTGACTTGTCAATGACTGTTTGCAGCCTCCATTATTTCTGCTTTCTGTTTCTCCTTCTGTCCCATTTCCTTGATTGCATGATCCCAGAATACCAGAAATTAAATGGTGAGCATGATGATGCCACAACATGGCACAGCTTTCATATGTGATCACCTCCAAATGGGTCATTTCAGTGTGAGGAAGCTGGAGTAGCTCAGTTGGTAGACCATGGTAGGGCATAATCTCAGGGTTGAGAGATCAAGCACCACGTTGAGCAAAAGTTTCCTGCATTGCTATATGATCTTTGTGGTACCTTCCAACTCTATGACTTTTTAGCACATTTGCCCTCATTCAGAATGGGGCAGGTAGGGGAGAGAGAGCAACACAAAGCGTGGAAGAGATCTAAATAAGAGTAACTGGAATTACAATATGGAACGAGTAAAGAGGGAAGCACTTTGTCACCTTTTAGCATAGTTCTCTGAAAAATTGCCAAGAGAGGGGTGTATTTTCATGGGGGAGGTGAGAGAACATTTTTTCAAAACACACACTCTTCAGCTTAGTCCTACTTAGGAGAAAACGCCATTATGAGGGGCTTTATTGTCTGAATCATGCTTGTCTGGATGAAGGATAAAGAGAGGTGTATGAGTGTGTGGAGAAGTCAGCCTATTGTATAAAGTCAACTTTGTCGTTGTTCTGCTCGCTTTTGCCTCCAGCCTTACCCACCACTAGAATGTGGCTCCCAAAAGGTTATCCAGAGGGAATGAAAAAGCTTCCCCAACCTTGGTTTGAATCCACTGAATGTTATTCATGAAATATCTGTGAATTGCAAACAGAGCTGTATACATCAAAACTGGTCACATGCATCTATTCCATTGTTCTATTCCGGTTTGCCTTTTCTCCTTGAACTATTAGTTTGCATGCTTGTAGGCATTTTCCCAGCTGTCAGGACTGTTGTTGTTGTTGTTTGTTTTTTTTAAAAAAAACTTCCCTAAAATAAATGAATCCAGGCTAATGTACCTGTCCCCCCCCCCCCCCCCGTCTTCAGTTGTGATTTGTGTATTGTAAGGGGTTGGACTAAATGACCACTGGGGTCTCTTCCAACTCTACAATTCTATGATTCTATGTACATATATCATGAAATAATTTGGTACAGGCTGTGAATAAAAGGGACGGAATCTTTTGACAAAATTACAGAGGATCTGGGGTTATATATGTAGAGAGTGGATCTAGATTTATATAATTTAATCTCTTTAATAACTATAATAGAAAGGCAGGGTGGAAATGATTGGCAATAAATAAGTTAATAACAGTTTTCATATACCAAAGCCCAATATAGGTTTCTGAGTTGAAACCACAGGAATAACTTGGTAGCATTTAATTATTTATGGAATTTATGTAGTGCCCAATTAGCCACATCCCCTGGGTGGTTCACAAATTTAAAAATGATAAAATACAACTACTATTTTCCACCCCAAAAATCCACAAAATCATAAAAATAGTATATAAAAATGGCACAGAAATCATCATAAAGCCATCATGAGGCAGCATAAGATGAAGAGCAATAAAAACAGCACTAAAACCCAGCCAAGGGGGAAAACAAAATACTTCAAGGAACTAAAATGTACTAGAACCATAGTTACTAAGAGAACACCATTTGCTAAAATGCAGCTGGGCTATGTTTAGAGTAAATACAGCAGAATTTGGCAACTGAAAATTGTTTGTAGAAAGGATCTGTCAAGATAGAGATTATATAGAATTTCCCCTACCATTAGACAGAGGGAAGTGGCTGCCTCAGGTTGTGAATTTGGGGTGTGATAAAAGTTCAGCAAATGGTTCTTTATTTAATTTATCATTGCTGTGTGTTTTTTGCTGCCAAGAAGAAGGTGCCAAAATAATTTGCGTCAGGTGTGAAAATAATTTGTTCAGTCTCAGGTGCCAAAATAATTTGTCTAGCATATCTCCTGTACTTGGGTTATTTCCAAAATCCAGGGGCAATTTCTGACATTTATGGTCTGGATTTCACCTTGAGGGCTCAGTCCTATCAGCATAGGCTGCAATTCTTACAGAGGAGCAGCACAATAGTACTGTGATTGGTGTCCAGCTGTGCCTTGGGACCTCTGAGAAGAAGGCATGTGTGGTTGCCAGTCCATTTCTGTTTTAAATTCTGCATTTGGTTTTTTGCTTTACTTCTTATTATGGTTTTAACTTTTTATTCTAAAACTGCAGAGAACTTTTGTTGCTGGGTAGCATATAAATGCTGTGAAGAAGAAGAAGAAGAAGAAGAAGAAGAAGAAGAAGAAGAAGAAGAAGAAGAAGAAGCAGCAGCAGCAGCAGCAGCGGAGTTTGGATTTGATATCCCGCTTTATCACTACCCGAAGGAGTCTCAAAGCGGTTAACATTCTCCTTTCCCTTCCTCCCCCACAACAAACACTCTGTGAGGTGAGTGGGGCTGAGAGACTTCAGAGAAGTGTGACTAGCCCAAGGTCACCCAGCAGCTGCATGTGGAGGAGCGGGGAAGCGAACCTGGTTCCCCAGATTACGAGTCCACCGCTCTTAACCACTACACCACACTGGCTCATTTAATTAATTACTAAGTAACTATTTATTTAGATAGTAACTATTCATCTAGCTAATTATTTAATGACTAAATAAAACATGACCCTTGTGGTCTCTTCCAACTCTATGATTCTATGAACACAGTCAACCCTATTTCATACTGGGGTTCTGTTCCTGTTCTATGGACCCAATTGCATTTGGTAACCGGTTTCAGTGATCTGCCTGAAATCCACCCAGCCCTGTGAAACTTCTACTATTATCTACCCCTTTTCTTACAATTCAGGGTGGGTTGTGCTCTGTCGCATTGTCCTAGAAAATGTTATGGGGGCAGTTTCACACCACCCTAACCACACCAACAGAGGACATCATACCAGAAAGAGACCATGGGTGTGCGGATGTCAGAGACACAACTTGTTGTGACTTGCCTAAGGAGCTTTCTGGTTGGCAGGCTAATTTTCCCCCTCTGCCCAGGAAAGCAGAACAAAAACCTTCTGTGCAGGACAGCCGTGAGCAAGCACACAGTTACTGGAATTTTTTTTTTTTTTTTTTTTTTTTTTTTTGCTAATGTCACACCTACCTTTGTCTTGCATAACACCTAGGAAACTGCGAGTAGAATATGCTTACAGAACATAACAGTTGTAGACAAGAGGAACTATGCTGCCCACAAACATTCAGCAAGTTCAGTTAACTCACAGTGGAGGTGTGCTGTTGTGACAAAGCAAAAATGAAAACGAATCTGGAAACTGGAATAGACAATATACTAAATAGTCCCTGTAACTGGCCTGTGTGGGAGGCATCTCTCATTCAGCATGTGATCCTGATGAAATCGAAGGTACCAGCACCAAAACCCTGTGCATAATTTCTCTCACTGTCTCAGTGAGAGGGACTAATCTTGTTCTCTTTTCCTGCCAGTACAAAAAAATGGGCTCAGTAACTCTAATTCAAGGTCTAGCTACAGCTGCTTTACATATTATGTCACAGAAAACTGATTTTCTGCTGCATGGACAGGCAAAATATGTTTGGTACCTGCATATGTACATTCTGAAATATACATTTGCTGCTTGGACACATCATTTTTATATATGTACAGCAATTTGGATGGGAGCCCCATGTATAACGATCTATATCTATTTTTTAAACACTCAAATATTTACACACCCCTCTTGAATGAGGTACATGCCTTCTCTAAATTTGTTCTGTATGATTAAATGCCACACAATCAGATGTGCATCTCCTCATTTGTTTCGCTGATTGATGATGTTCTCACCAATGGAGCAATCACACACGTGGTTGGTTTTCGTAGAGACCTACTTTCCTGACATTCCTCCTTTGAGATTGTTAAATCATTTCCACATTTATTAATTACATTTTTATCCCACACTTTTCTATGAAGATTGGGGGCTTGTACACAGCCCCCCGCTTATTCTCACAATATTCCTATGAGGTAGGCTCCGCTGAGAGAAAAAACTGGCTTAAGGTGATCTTTGCAGCCAAGTGGGGATTTGAACTCGTCTCCTCAGTCTAAGGTCCAACATTCTGGCTACTTTTCCATACTGATCTTGACATGTGCTTCTCTTATTTTTCCATTGCGGTGAATACTAGAAAGGTCATGGCATTCCTGGCATCGCAAATTATTGTGTTACTACAAGATGGCCTTACTAGATCCACTTAATTCCTGATGTAGATTGTCCTTATTCCCTAGCGGGGGTGGGGACAAAACCATTTGAGGTTTTTCCTCAGCCACCTTGCAGGGAGACATAATATGTTGTCATTATCCAGCATGGTTTTAGGTTTTAGTTTTCAGTCAGGGAATCCCCTATGACCAGTGAACTTGTGACATTTGAATGAGTAAGAAAAGAAAGCAGAAGCCCAGCCGACAGCAGAAACAAGTTTGGCTTTTCAGTTCCAGATCTGGCATTTCTAGTGAATTCACTCATTCCACAAAGATTTATGAACCATGGTTTTGTACAGACTCACTCAGTAAGCAAGGAATTCTAGTTTTTAAAAATATATTATATATACAGTGGTACCTTGGGTTACATACGCTTCAGGTTACATACGCTTCAGGTTACAGACTCCGCTAACCCAGAAATAGTGCTTCAGGTTAAGAACTTTGCTTCAGGATGAGAACAGAAATTGCGCGCTGGCGGCGCGGCAGCAGCGGGAGGCCCCAGTAGCTAAAGTGGTGCTTCAGGTTAAGAACAGTTTCATGTTAAGAACGGACCTTCCGAAACGAATTAAGTACTTAACCCGATGTACCACTGTATATATATATATTATGGTGCCATGGTTCCATGTTATATGGAAGCTCTCTATGCATCCCCCCCCCGGCTTTGATTCAATTACATAATTTAGACACCCTGACTGCCAATAGCCCTTGATCTGTCCCTCAGGCTGTTTTATTTTAACTGTCCCACAAGTCCACTTATAATATAGTAAATACCATAATCACTGAGTTTCATTTTATTACTGCTATTATCTGTTTTCCGTTTTACTTACAGCATAAATCTATGCATGTCTACTTAGAACAGGGCTGACCCAAGGTATTTTGGTGGCAGAAGCAAACCCCCAAATGGTGTCCCACCCCCACTAGGGAAGGAGAGGTGAGTGAAGATCTACATCAGGAATAAGGTGGAGAATAAAGTTATACATTAGGATCTGCTGCCCTATGGATCCTGCCACCTGAGGCAGTTGGCCCACCTTGTTTCATGGTGGGCTGGCCCTGACTCCACAAAACTAGAAAACTGCACAAACAAACTACATTAAAAATCTTTACCGTATTCATTCCATAAATTTTATATACTGCTCGATTGCAAAAAGTCTCAAAGCTGTTTAGAAATACATATATAAGTATTGGGCAACAATGTGAAAAGTGTGTGTGGAGAATGAGAGAGAGAGGGAGGGGGAGAGGGAAAGAGAAAGAGAGAGAAGCATTCTGAAAAGTGTGGGCTGGTGAGAATTTAAAATGGCTTTCATTTCTTTTTCAGCCTGCTATGGTCTAATTTGAGTAGAGGAAAAATAGACTAACAGTTTAAACAATGTTCCAATATGGACAAGCCCTGCATCATGTATGAGGTAATTATTCCAAGCACTTTGCAATAAACTACTTTAAAATATGACTATTATATTATTATTATTTGTTAAGGGTCCTTAATGACTTGGAGATTTCCCAGTGACTGGACTGAGGAATTTCTTAAGAAAACTGGGGAAACCCCATGCGGTGAGAGACCATGATCTGGGAGAATCCCATGCTGGGAGGGAAAGAACAGATGCAATCTTATTCTTCCCCTGGAAGATTTACTGCTATTCCAAGGCCAACCCTATCATTAATTAGAGTGAGATGGCTGCCTCAGGTGGCAGATGCTGAGAGATGGCAGCAGTAGCACCAGAACCCTGGTTGTACTTCCTGAGGTCCCCTAAAGCCATTCCCTTCTCCTAAGTCAGGATCCTGATGGTGGCCACATCTGCTTTCTGCTGGCTTGGTCACCTGACTGCCTTGCCTTGAAAGGGACCAAGGGAGCAGACAGAAAGATGGCCATCCCTGGTCGCGCACTGCAGCATGCATCTCCAGTGTGCCTGCCCATGCGCTTGTATTTAGCATAAAGCCTTTCAGAGCTCTTTGAATCATTTGGTGTTGTCCACAAACATGGCCACCTCCCTGATAACCCTAACTCTAGATCCTGGGTCCCAGGCTAGTTAAAGTTTTAAAGGATAAAAATTGATCCCAGGACCAAATAGGCAACTTGGTGTGCCTGAACATTGCTGAAGTGATACGACTGAGCACCTCACATTGGACAACAGTCTGGCTGCTTCCAAATGCTTTCTCAAGGCAGACTCTTGTAGACTGTTACAATAATCCAACCTTGATGTAATGAGGGTGGGGAGAGAGAGGAATGAATGGCCATGTCAGATTTCTACAATCAACCAACACACCAGCTGAAGCAGCTGAGAAGTGCTTCCGGCCACTGCTAATAACTGGGTCAGTTCTAAGTCCTGGAGCACTCCCAAGCTGCACACAGAGTTCAGCTCTCCCCTAGACTCTAGCAACTGCATCTCAAGAGTAGATAGTGGCTACATCTGGGCTCTAGTGCCCAAGCATGCAAAATTCATGTACATAAATATTCAGGCACCACGCAGTGACAGATTGCCATTTCACACCCTGTATCTTCTGAGTTAAATTTTGAGCTGTTGATAACTTAGTATAGATAATTTTGCTGTCTATCTGTATTAAAAAGAACAAACACTCTACCAGCTTTTAGAAGCAGTAGGATGCAGGCAAATGCAGAGTAAATTAATACTCATCCCTTCATTCAATTTATAGCCCATGCTTCATCGTGAGGTCCTCAGGCAGGATGCATATAATTCCATAATGCAGCTTAACATAATAATTATAACTTCAGCTAAAACTGTAACCAGCACGACTACACTGGAGGGAGGAATCACAAAATCTAATTTAATACATAACGACAACAACAAAATACTTGCACCACTTATCTACCCAGCCACTCTGGGTGAAGAGATGCATCTTGACGTGCCAGTGAAATACATACAATGAAAGAGCTAGATACATCTCAGAGGGGAGAGAGAGTTCCAGAACCTGGGGGCCACCACAGAGAAGGCTCTCCTACACACCACTATTCCACAGACTGCAGAATACACTGGTGTATAGGAAGCATTCAGGTTTGCCACAGAAGGTGGAGAGAGCTGTCCTGCTTGGCCAACTCCAGATTTAATCTACTTCTGTTCTCCAGTATTACAAGATTTAAGAAGATTCATACAATATCCAAGTAGAATCAAAATCCAGACCTAGGCATATGGCTGCAGCTGTAAAACTGCATGCCCACAAACTATGAAACATTGGCCACAGACTATGCAATGTCAACACAGCACTGTCCTCCAAATGAGGAAAGCTGTCATCACCACAAACAATCATTTATAGAATGTTATTAATCTCGTGCGCATTGGATCAGTGCACAATGTGACGCAAGACTCCTGTAAGAGATCAGCAGGAAGGAAGTATTAGAAATATATTAGGGGTTTCCCAGAAGCAGGGAGAGGGAGTGGCCGAAAGGAACCTGGAATGTAACCCAAGATGGAGTATTGCTGTTAGCATATACAGTGTTACCTCAAGTTACAGAAGCTTCAGGTTAGAGACACTTCAGGTTACAAACTCAGCTAACCCAGAAATAGTACCTCGGGTTAAGAACTTTGCTTCAGGATGAGAACAGAAATTGCGTGGCGGCAGCGGGAGGCCCCATTAGCTAAAGTGGTACCTCATGTTAAGAACAGTTTCAGGTTAAGAACGGACCTCTGGAACAAATTAAGTTCTTAACCTGAGGTACCGCTGTAACTGTTTCCAGCATTTCTTTTTTCAAAATGCAAGGGACAGCACAAATCAGTTCCTGTGTCTTTGAAAGAATTCAGGCTGACTCAACCTGCGACACAGCAAGGCAAATGCAGCTTGCTGGTAATGACTGCTGAGTGCCAGGTGCTTGACACCATTTCAGCCTCCCCCCCCCCATTTCAGCCATCCTAGGCAGTCCGCAAAACAAGGAGTATTTGTGGGCTGTGCACTGCATTAGGTTGGGTGGTCCAAATGGCCCAATGTGGTGGTTTTGACAGGGGCCATATCACTGGCCAAGTTTATTTATTTCAGATTAATACCATCATCAGCAAGATTGCTGATACTCAAACTAGGGCACTCCCAGCCTGTTTCTATTTTCTGGCAAATTCAGGTAGCACAATTAAAGTAGATTTGGTGGCGTTGCGCAGCAAACCCACTTCCCCCCAAATTAGCCCTTTTTTGCAATAAGGAAAGTGATAAGGAAATGATTTGGAAAGTGTGAGGTGTTAATTGCTTCCTGCAATGTCATATAATCCACCCTATGAAAAAATAAGAATGAATGCTGAGTGAACAGCTTGTCTGGAAGTGACCATAGATATAGTTAAAAGCAGCCACTGGAGGGGGGCAGTTTGGTGGATGAGTGATTGCTTAACCTTTTCCCTTGTCTGTACTCTCCAAAGCTGCAATTAGCTATGGAAGAGAAAACGACAGGTACAATATCTTCTTCTCAACTCACAGCAGCATGTTGTATGTGCGGATTAAGGTTGTGGAAGGTTAACCCCCTGCCTATAGAGCAAACTGAAATCTCTCCCATAGCAGCTTTTAGCTCAAAGGGACTGTGCGATTTAGTGACGAAAGACTGGGATGCTTGTCTTTGAATCCTCACATGGGCCACGAAGCTAACCAGGACCTTGCTCACTCACTGGTGAGGTAAACTGGTGTAACTCCATGCCACTCCTAGTTTGGCCCCAGAAACAAATGATTTGAGACCAAACTGTATTCAGCATTACAAGACACATTTCATTCAGTACACTTTGGTGTGGGTGTGGGTAGAGGTGTGTGTGATTTCAATTTCTATTTGCTTAATTTGGTTAACACTTTCCCCTGTTTTCTTTGGGGTTTCCCCCAAACTCATTCTTAAGTTGTTGTTTCACCTTTCGGTGTTGCTTAAGGCATGATTTCAGAAAGAGGGGGAAAGCAGATTTCTGAATTCAAAGGAAGCAGGAGAAGAACTCTGTGTCCATTGTCCACAGCTGGCTCCACCATTTGTCAGAAGCCCTTACTCTCAAAGGCTTGATGAAATGTGTGAGAGGTCAGTGGAGATGAACTGGCTGGCTCGAGGCCTCTGCCATCCCTCCGTTTGCCTTCCGGCTTCCTTAAGGGGCAAAGTGACCGAAACAGTGACAAAGGGAGCAGAGCTCAGCCCCACTGCGGCCTCCTGACGTTTTTCCATGGCACTGGCCACTGAAAATCCTGCCACTGTTTAATATTGTTTTAATTGAGATATTTTATGTAGCGTACTTACATACATCATCATCATCATAAACTTTTTTGCACTAGCCAAAGGCCATGGCATCATTCACAAAGGGAACAAAAAGAAAAGCAACAATAACCATAAAAACCATAAAAACATCAGGTACTGCAGGTACAATAAACCACAATCACTTCTCTTAAAAATTATTTGTTGCATACGATAGAAAAGCAAGGGGTTCTCAGGTAGAGTGTGCCAGCTTAAATGTCTGAATCACCATTGCAATTGACCATTATTTTATCTAGTTCTTTTCTCCTGATCTTCTTAGCTGCCAATCCATATAGTGCTACTTTATAAATTACGAAGTCTACTTAGATTCATGGGCTTATTTTGTACTAATATGTAGTAACGTTGTTCACTGCTTTGCGGACCTTTGTGCTAAAAAGCAGTGTGCAAGTAAACCACACCAGGCTGTACAGCGTCAATAAAGACAGTAGTGGCTGAAGAGCAAGTTGCCTCAGCCAGGCGATTTTAAGCGACAATGACGGGACAGTAAATGGTTACTTCTTTAATTTATTCTTACATCTGAGGAAAGGGGAGAGGTGCTTGTGGGATTTTCTGCCCCAGGTCCCAATATAACTTCGCTGGCCTGGGGTAATATGTGCCTGGAATCGGGTGGGAGGTTTGCCACCTGCTGCTCTGCCTCACACAGAATGTCTTTGGGCAGCCCTGCCACTGCAAAAGCACATGCCAGAGCATATGGCGAAGTTACGTACTTTTAGAATAATGCTCCCTCATCGGATGGGAATGCACGGTACTTTATTTATGACAAAAATGAGATAAGCCAGCCTCACTGCATTTGGGGGAACTCATTCTGCCAAGATGAGTACTGGCCTTCTGGCCCAAAGTCCTGTAGAGGTTGCACATTCGTTCCAGTATTGTTGGACATCCACAGGTGTTGTGTTTTATTTTGAGGTGGGGGTGCTAAAACACCAATGGAACAGACTATTTTATGAGAAAGACAGAGAGAGAGACACACACACACAGAGAGAGAGACAGAGACAGAGACTGTACATTTTGCCTTATATACTGTATCATGTTCTGCTGAGATAGGTCAGTTGGTTGAGCATGAGACTCTTAATCTCATTGTTGTGGGTTGCAGCTGCATGTTGGACAAAAGATTCCTGCATTGCAGGGGTTAGGTCTAAATGACCCTTGTGGTCCCTTCCAGCTCTCGTTGTTGTTGTTTAGTCATTTAGTTGTGTCCGACTCTTCGTGACCCCATGGACCAGAGCACGCCAGGCACTCCTGTCTTCCGCTGCCTCCCACAGTTTGGTCAAACTCATGCTGTTAGCTTCGAGAGCACTATCCAACCATCTTGTCCTCTGTCGTCCCCTTCTCCTTGTGCCCTCCATCTTTCCCAACATCAGGATCTTTTCCAGGGAGTCTTCTCTTCTCATGAGGTGGCCTCAGCTTCAGGATCTGTCCTTCCAGTGAGCACTCAGAGCTGATTTCCTTAAGAATGGAGAGGTTTGATCTTCTTGAAGTCCACGGGACTCTCAAGAGTCTCCTCCAGCACCATAATTCAAAAGCATCAACTCTTTGGCAATCAGCCTTCTTTATGGTTCAGCTCTCACTTCCATACATCACTACTGGGAAGACCATAGCTTTTACTATACGGACCATTGTTGGCAAGGTGGTGTCTGTTTTTTAAGATGTTGTCTAGGTTTGTCATTGCTTTCCTCCCAGCTCTACAATTCTATAATTCTACAAATGCTAGAAACTTATTATCTCTTTCTTTAAAATGAAAGTTAGGATTATGGTTCATTTGGAGGGAGGACAGCTCCCTCTCCCTCTGTGGATGATCATGCCACTATATTCAGAAAACTGATACAACCATCACTGTGGCCTATGTGACCCATTTAAGCTGCCATTTGTAAACACAACTGATGAGACATATGTAGTGCTGTGGAAGGGGCAAGAATGCATAAGTGCTGGTTTCCGGCCCCACCCTAGATCAATGGTGGCTGTTCTTCGTAGCCCTCCGGGGGCTGCGAAGAAGTTCAGGCAGGAGAGAGGAAATGAGATGTAAATCCTCTCAATATTCCTCATTGGGGTCTGGGGAGTTCACTGCATCCCTCAGTGTTGCGCAATCCTGTGTCTGTCAACTTGAAAGGCAGAATGGGAGCGATCTGGGAGTGTGCCCCTGCCATGGTCAAGCTTCTGTTACCGATATGATTTGTGGAAGCTTCCTCCTCAATCTGGATAATCGACATTAATCAAGAGGCGCTCCCAAAGCATCATATGCTAATGGGCTGTAATCAATCAACTGCCAAAAGAACCGGGACAAGTTTTCTGAAGCTATTTGAATGGTTTTCTGAAATTTGAGAATACTTACAACAGCTTGAAAGGAAAAGGGGAGAACAAGGAGCTTTGTGCTTTCTTATGGTTTTGTAATGGTCTTTTTTTCCTCTTGTCCTCCTCTATTATGAAGAAACGTGTGTAGAGTGGGAAACCTGATTTTAAGAAATTGTATTAAATTAAAGTAATTTGGTATAGATAGATAGATAGATAGATAGATAGATAGATAGATAGAGAGGGGGGGGAAAGTATTTGATCCCCTGCTAAATTTGCCCATTTGCCCTCTGTCAAAGAAATGACCAGTCCATAATTTTAATGGTAGGTTTATTGTAGCTGTGAGAGACAGAATAACAACAGGAAAACCCCCAGAAACTCAGAAGACAAAAGTCAGTGATTGATGTGCATTATGATGAGTGAAATAAGTATTTGATCCCTTTGCAAAAGATGACTTAGTACTTGGTGGCAAAACCCTTGTTGGCAATTACAGAGGTCAGACGTTTCTTGTAGGTGGCCACCAGGTTTGCACACATCTCAGGAGGTATTTTGTCCCACTCCTGTTTGCAGATCCTCTCCAAGTCAGTAAGATTTCGAGGCTGATGTGTAGCTACTCTAACCTTCAGCTCCCTCTACAAATTTTCAATGGGATTAAGGTCTGGAGTCTGGCTAGGCCACTCCAGAACCTTAATGTGCTGCTTCTTGAGCCACTCCTTTGTTGCCTTGTCCGTGTGTTTTGGGTCATTGTCATGCTGGAATACCCATCCTTGACCCATTTTCAATGCCCTGGTTGTGGGAAGGAGGTGCTCATCCAAGATTTGACGATACATGGTCCCATCCATTGTCCTTTCAATGTGTGTGTGTGTGTGTGTGTGTGTGTGTGTGTGTGTGTGTGTATACATAAGTGCCGATTCTAAAAGCAGTGTGCCCACCCTGTCTGAATTAGAAAAACGGGATGATTGTATGCCTCATATCATAAACAAGCATAGGCTTGTTTCTGCTTGTAATATGTGAGATGGGACTCCCTTTCAGTTATTTTTTTCCCCTGGAGCCACTTCTGTGCTCAGCAGAACTTTAGCACTTCACTGCTTCTGATTAGGTGCAGAATTGTCCTCATGGCTTGGCAACACTGTGTTAAGTTATGATATGGGAAGTAGGCCATTTACTCCAGGGTCCCACCATAATTCCGGCTTGAGATTTTTCTCATATTGGGAGGGGTGGTGGTGCCATGAATCCCTCTATAGCAGGGGTGGATAACTTATGCCCCTCTAGATTATGTTGAACTCAAACTCCTTTCATTTGTGACAATTGGCCTTGTTGGCTGAGGCTGATGGAGCTACAGTCCAACAACATATGGAGAGATCCAAGTTCCCCATTCCTTCTCTAAAGCCTCTTGCTTCATCAGCAGATGGGAAATAAGTACAAAAGAATAAGAAAATAAGTTCTTCCCAGGCAGCACCTTGGGGACCTTATTATTAAGATTTTTATTTTTTTTACTGTACTGTATGAAGTGGTTACAAACCATTAATCTTTATAAGCAGCCAGAAGATGGATATTAATGTTCCCACAATGGAATGTTGGAACTGTGTACCATTTTGAATCATTAAGGAAGCTAAACCACAGTGGTTTGGTTAAGGCTTTTTCAGTGATTTGGGATTTGAAAACAGCTCTCTAAGATCCAAGACTAACATTCTGACTACTGGAGAGTATTGAATACCCAGAGAACTAAATAAATTTTGTGCTCATGTTGGACTAAATACTTCATCAAACAAACTCCTTTTGATTTGCCCACCCTAGCAACTCACTAATCCAAGTAATTCGAGAAATGTGCTGCTTGACACCAGTTACCTGAGAGGAAGGCAAAGTCCACCAACGTGAGTCATAAAACCGACATAAAGTTGCAAAAGAATCTTATATGTGTGTGATAGCAAGAGATCAACCCGGGAGTAAAGGTAAAATCTGGTACCTTTGATCTGAGCAAGAGCAGCCTGACATCTTCCACCAAAACTGGAAAACCCACAAAGGCTTATATCCTCTCCAGCTTAATAACAGTGTCTGAAGGGATTATAAGAACCTTAGCACATTCATAGACTCAGAGTTGAAAGCAATCTCAAAGATCATCTTGTCCAATCCTCTGTTGATGTAAGAAATCCACTGCTATTGCATCTCTTTGATACCTGGTCATCCAGCCTCTGCTTAAAACCTCCAGCAAAGGGCAGTCCACTACCTTCTGAGTAGACTCTCCCACTGCTGAACAACACGTATCCTTGGGAAGTCCCTGTCCTACATTTCCCATTACAATATAACACAAATAAATAAACAATTAGATACCACTTTAAAGCACTCAGTGCTTCATAGAAATAAACTTACAATCCCACAACCACTTGGCAAGGTAGGTTGGTATTATTATTCATTAAAACATTAAAAGAGCCCTGCTGGATTAGACCAAATGTCCATCTAAACCTGAGGTCGCCAACATTACACCCATGGGGAATTCACCTGCCACCCACGTAGTCTATGAATCTCACGCTCAATCTCTCCTTAGTCATGAAGTGATGAGGTACTTTCCCCCTGACTGCAAACACACGAACTTTAATTCTATAATCAGATCCATTGCATCTTTTTTGCCCCTGAAAAAGTACTTCTTGAGAAAGTGGTTGTATCGTTGAAATAAATATCAGTGCAGGTGAATTATTCCATAGTGTGTCCATTTGAAAACAGATTACCGGTATTTGTACTACTACATCCAGTTTTTACCTCATGCAGCTACTACAAACTGAACTGATGTGTTCAGTGAGCTGAAGTTCTATTTCCTGATAAGTTACCCTGCCAATCTATAAGTGAAGTTAGGCATATGTGCCCCAATATATGTTACTCTACAAGGGCCTACACAGAAGCATTTTGCTACCTAGTCACCAAGTTTGGAGATAACTTTTTTTGACTTCTCTACAGTCCACTTGCATTTTCATCACCTTGAGTAAATTGGTGTGATCTGCAAACTCGGCCATTTCAAGGATCAACTTTGACTCTAGAAAATGTATGCTTTAAATCACTGGCACATTATGGATCCTTATGGGACTCTACAATTTACTTTCCATTGTGAAAACTGCCTGCTTTTTCCTACTCTCTTCTTGTTTAATCAGTTACTAATACATAAGAATGAGGGACGCGGGTGGCGCTGTGGTCTAAACCACGAAGCCTAGCAGAAGGTTGGCGGTTTGAATCCCTGCAACAGGATGAGCTCCCGTTGCTCGGTCCCAGCTCCAACCAACCTAGCAGTTCGAAAGCACGTCAAAGTGCAGGTAGATAAATAGGTACCGCTCTGGTGGGAAGGTAAACAACGTTTCCATGTGCTGCTCTGGTTCGCCAAAAGCGGCTTAGTCATGCTGGCCACATGGCCACAGCTGTCTGCGGACAAACGCCGGCTCCCTCGGCCTATAGAGCGAGATGAGCGCACAACCCCAGAGTTGTCCGTGACTGGACTTAACTATCAGAGGTATTTCTACCTTTACTTAATATAGTGGTACCTCTGGTTACGTACTTAATTCATTCTGGAGGTCCGTTCTTAACCTGAAACTGTTCTTAACCTGAAGCACCACTTTAGCTAATGGGGCCTCCTGTTGCTGCTGTGCTGCCGCCGCACGATTTTTGTTCTCAACCTGAAGCAAAGTTCTTAACCCAAGGTACTATTTCTAGGTTAGAGGAGTCTGTAACCTGAAGCGTATGTAACCCAAGGTACCACTGTACATAAGAATACCAACCTTCCTATTCCTCAGCTGCTAAGTCTAAATAAGAGCCTTTGCTAAAGGATTTATCAAAAGTGTATTGAAAATCTCTGTAGATAATATCCATTATTATTATTATTTTCACCTAATAATAATAATAATGGTTATTATTATTATTTTATACCCAGCAGGTCCCAGGGTTGGTTACAATGTTGAATATTAAATAGTTAAAATAGTTAAAACAAATAACAGTCATAGGAATAGGATGTGCCCTAAAATACACACATATAAGGTGTCAAAGACCAGGGTGAAGAGCTGTGTCCTCAGCATTCTAAGAAAGCTGTATAGTGAAGGTGCCACATGCTTCTCTGTGGATTACCCTACTCGACTGGACTGTTCCCCACCCACAAGTTTGTTTACATCTTCAAAAATTTCCAAAACGTTGGTGAGGCAGGACTTCCCTTAGGAGAAACCATACTGATCCATTCTCATCAAAACTCGATGTTCTAATGCTTGGCAATCTTATATTATGGCATTTCCCATCAGTTTCTCCAAAGCAGATAAGCTAACTAGCCAGTGGGGATGTAAGGATCTGCCAATTTTAGTTCTCTCAGTTTCTCAATTTTCCAGTCTTAAATTCAGTTTTCCACATTTCTGCAGCAGTTTGTGATTTTTTAAAGAAAAAAAACCCCGCATGAAAATTCTTCACTATTATGCAACTTTCTCCTCATAAATACATATTTGTATGCATTTTGACTTGTGTATACACACACTTTTGCCAGCAATTTCTCCTAAAACAGCACATTTTTGCAATGCTCTTTTCATGTATATATTCAATGCACACTTTCTTCTAACTTATATGCATTTGTGTAAACGGTGGTGGCTGGAGAAATGTATTGCGAAAAATCAGGAACGTGCGAATCTTGAAAGATTCATGCTTTGGTTCTCTTATCGTTTTCAAAAGTGTTAATTTGATAGGTTTGGCTTAAAATGAGAACTGAATTTCTCCTCCATCTCTGCTGGCCAGTAATGTCCTGGATTCTATTTTAAAGAGCAGCATTTACATTGGCTTCTTTTCAATTCCTCAGTTTGGAGGCTGATTCTATTGACACGTTGACTGTTTTTGTTACAAGATAAAGGTAAAGGTACCCTTGACCATTACGTCCAGTCACGGATGACTCTGGGGTTGTGCACTCATCTCGCTCTATAGGCTGAGGGAGCTGGCATTTGTCTGCAGACAGTTTTTCCGGGTCATGTGGCCAGCATGACTATGCCGCTTCTAGCACAATGGAACACCAAAACCAGAGCAGCGCATGGAAACGCCGTTTACCTTCCCGCTATTTATCTACTTGCACTTTGACGTGCTTTCAAACTGCTAGGTGGACAGGAGCTGGGACCGAGCAATGGGATTCAAACCACCGACCTTCTGATCGACAAGTCCTAGGCTCAGTGGTTTAGACCACAGCACAACCAGCATCCTGTTACAAGATAAACTACTGAGAATTTTGAGTTATTGAAGAACACCTGGGCAGATGTTGTCCAGAACATTCCATCACCATATAGCAAATGGAAAGCTGAGCTGAGGCTTGCCTAATGCTGCTGATTTCATGGCAAAGCTGAAATTCACACAGAAACTCCTAAATTGTAAACCACAGTCCTGTGTACGCTTATTTAGAAGTAAGTCTCATTGAGTTCAGTGCAAAGAATGAAGCATCCACCACTTTTTAAACACACACACACACACACACACACACACACACACACACACCAGTTCCTCTTGGGAATAAGCAAGGTCAAGTCCTCTTGGGAATAAGCAATAATGTCAAGTAATGCTCTTATGAGGACAAACACAGTGAATTGTTGGGCTTACCTGAACAACCAAAAGGAAGCACAAAGAGGCCAAGCCAGAGGAACCACGTTAGAACGGGTGTGGAGAACATCAGTTTTCTCTTCTGTGTGTACATCATATTTTCCAAGACCACCTTGACTGAAGCAGTGAAACGGCAAGAAGTTACAGAGAGAAATGCAGGATGTTTGTGCAGTTCAGGTGATTTAGTTTAATTTATAGGTAGTATTGCTTTGTCTTGACAGTTCTGTTCCCCTACCCACTCTGCAACCCACATTAATCTATCAATCTATCTATCAATCAATTTAGCACATGGCTTCCACGGTGGCATATGATACTCAGGGCATCAGCAATTTCATAAGAATTCGTTATCAAACAGTAGTGAACACACAATTGTGCTTGGAGCAATAATTAAATAATCAATCAACATATAATTAATTGAAAGCAGTTCCAGAGCCAGTCCTGTGTAATGTGCATTGGATTTTTACCATCTTAATTAATTGCTTGCGAAGATAAAACAAATGAAGAACACTGGTTCACACTTTATGTGCTGGCAAGTACATATTAGGTTGACACAACAGAAGGCTAAAGTCAGAGCATATACCTTGCTGATGCATTTTTTTTTTTATGATGCTGTGACACAAGTTATGCTGTACCACAACTAAGCCTTGGATCCCAGACTCTAGAAGCAGTCATACATAAACAGTAAAACAACTATAGGTGGAAAACTGTTTTCAGATGCTGATTTCTAGGCGAGATTATCAAGAGGCTTTCAGGGACAGAATGACTAGAATTTGATGCAGGCATGAACGTAGCCAGAATTTATTGGGGTGGGGGGGAGGCTTTATGTTGGGGGAGAACAAAACTGAGTTATTTGCGATGCAACTGGTCAGTTAGCTAAGTATTTTTATTTACTTGATGGGGGGCAACTGCTCCCCCATCCCCCCCCCCCGGCTATGCCCATGGATGCAGGGATGATAAATGATCTAAAATGAAAGTCATATGAGGAAAAGCTGAAATGACAGGAGTTCCCAAAGATGTTTACTACCATCTCAGAAAGAAAAGGAAGAACTATTGTTTACTGCGTCCAGTGAGAATAACATATTGGTGTAGATCTGATTAATATGCTGTTGGGCAGAGGGGGTTTTTAGCTGGAACTCATCAGAACTCAGTCCCGGCCCTTTCTCAAGTGGGTACCATTGCCATTCTAAGAGAAAGAGGGAGGTGTTCTGGCACCTCTTTTTCTAGAAAAATAGCACTGCTGTGAGAGACTTCAGATTTCTAAATTCACAAATGAAACAAGGTAACAGAAGATGCTGTAGAATTGCCTCTGCTGGAGTTTCTAAAGAGTTCCTACCTCACGGTAAGTGGCCTGACCAGCAGATCTATAGCCAAGTTCAAAGCTCCCTGGGACTTTGGAATGTCCTTAATACTGCTATCAAATGCAAAATGAAATGAAACACAGGCATGCATACCATACATTTAAAGCACCCCCCTCAGAATACTGGGAATGTAGTTTACTCCTTACACAGCAAAAATCCCAAGCACCCTTAACAAACTATAGCTCCCAGGATTCTTTGAAGAAAAAGTGCTATAAATGTGCTTCAATTGCATTGTTTGTATGCAGCTATGCAAAATTCCTCTTCCAGTACCCCATCTGACCATTTGCCCAACCCCCTCCGGTTTTCCTGTCATTTCTCACCATACCAGCCTTCTCTGAAGGCAAAAAGATGTGGGGCGCAAGTGTCAAGAAAACTAAAACTAAATGAACCTTAACTCCCCGCTTATGCCAGTCTCATAAGAAACAATCTATCTAATCAGCCTGCACTGTAATTTAGCAAATTAAGAAAAAGGAAGGAAGAGGGTCCTTCGCCGTCAACTTACAGTAAGCAGGAACCAGAGAATGATGATTTGCCTTCCAGATATATGCCTCTTCCTTCAGTGATTGGTATAAATACTAATCTTAATTTGGCTATGTCCCACGCAACAGAAAGCTCCTCTAAGTAGTTCGTTCTTAACCTGTGATTGCATAGAAAGATGAGCTACATGACTTTAAGACAAGCCAAATGTCACCACCCCCACAACTTCCCCTTTTTGCCGTCGGAAAAAAAATATCAAAAACTTTCAATCCTTGTCCAGCACTTTCCATATCATTAGAGTAACAGAGGAGCAGGCTAGATTGATAATCTGTGGTAGCACACTGGCATTCAGCAGGATCCCTAAGTTTCTAAAATGGGCTAAGAAACAAATATTAATGGATTAAATGTAGGAGTGGTGTTATTAAATGGAATCCCATCCCACTTTCATTTCTAGGCCAGCCTGGCAATGGCCCACAAAGCATGGGCCGATAACGGGACAAAAGGAGTGGCTCTGTGCCAGAAGACAAAGGGCTGGACCTTCCTCCTTCAACTGTTTGTTAGAAAGAAAAAGGCCAGAGTCGAGAGTTGAATAATATGAGCTAGAAGCTGGATGCAAAAGCTGCAGGCTAGAAAGGCAGAGAGGTGGGGGGCAGAGAGTCAGGGGGTGCTAATGCTGTGAACCCCTCCACTGTAGGCTCAGGTGGTATATAGAAGTGTAAATAAAGATACCTCAGTCTCTGCTGTCCAAAGGAAACGGGAACCTGAGTAAACACCCAGAACCTCTGGAATCTCATGCTGCTCCGAGATTGGGGTGGCATGCAACACAACTCACTCGCCCTATTCTGGCCTTTACTTCTTTATTTCAAAATTATGTCATCATCAGATAGGCTTATTGCACATTAAGAAGAGCTTCCCTATTCATAAACTATCACCTTGCAACAATTTGTTTATGGGCCACCTTTTCCACCATCAAGGAGCTCAAGGTAAGAGTACATGGTTCTCCCACTTCTCCCGCTCATTTAATCCCCACGGTGTGGAGTTCTGGGATTTCTTCCAACTCCCCTCCCCTGTACACACATCCAGATTTGGGTAAGCATTGGGGTGGGGAGGTGGAAGAGCCATTGCACTAGTGGGACTCATTGTTCTGGGCAGTAGCGTAGCTATCCGCTCAGGTGCCTGGTGTGGGGTGTTTGTGTCCTGCAGCTGGGGGCAGGGCAAGTCTCTCCAACGCTTGGAGCCTCTCCGCCGCCTCCCCCTCAGCTGTTGGGCGGCTGAGGGAGAGGCAGTAGGCAGACGCAAGTCCCACGCTGCCTAAAACGGCAGCGTGCAACCTGCAGGTGCCTAAGCTACTACATCACTCCTAAAAAGTTTTGTGAGCCCCATTTTTATTTTAAACTCATTTTGTCACCCCCCTCAGTGATGACACCCAGGGCAGCCCGCACCCTCCACCCCCTTCCTCCTCACTGGTTCTGGGTTCTGTTAGTGCAACCAATTTACTTTTTTTACTTGGGCATTTGGATAGATGTTTTGTCACTCTTGCAGGGTGTTGATATAAATGTGATTTGTTGTGGTGCTTTGAATTCTCATATTGTTTTGCTTTATTGTGTATTGTGCACTTGTTCTGGGACTGATTTCAATAATGAGCAGGTTATAAACTACCTAAATAGTGTATCAGCCCATTAGTGGGGCTCATCCTGATCTGCCCAGCCATTTTCTTCTCTTGCCACAATGCACGTTTGAGGCCTGCTGCTCTTATCACCAGGGTTGAAGTAAGGCTCAAAGGCTGGTCCATTCAGCTTCTATACATTTTGTGCTCCCCCTCCCCCTTCACTAGAAGCAGCAAAATATTTTGGGCTGATGTTCTGTGGTTTAATTATGTTGTGTTTATTCCTGTAGATTTTGATATGGGGATATATTTTTTCAGCGTTTGCTTTTATGGACATGAACATTAGCTTTGTCTTTCTCTATTCCACTCCCCACCTCCAGTTGCCATTGAAACATTTGGCCAGACCCAGTAATGTTCACTTGACTTTTTTCTTTAAATGGGAATCCCCAAGTGATACTGTAGCTGGGTGGTGCCTTTTCATTACCTAGCTTGGCCAAGTGGTATTATTTGAACAGAGTACTGTTTATTTTCCTCTCCTGTCACAGCAACTCTGACAAAGCAGTTTCTCTTCGTCCATTGCCTTTCCAATCTGGGAAGGAGGGGTACACCCATTTCTTCTAGACAGGTGAGGAGAACTTGCAATGTAGGCCTTTCCCCATCTGGTCCCTTTTATGTTTTGAAAAACTGGAAAATGGATTAGTGTTCTTCAGCTTCTTTACTTCCCTTTAAAACTTTTAAAGGCTTTACATTTCTGTTTGCCTTTCTATTTCTAGCAAGATGTGGCAGTGTGTAAGGTAAAAGGTAAAGGTAAAGGACCCCTGGACAGTTAAGTCCAGTCAAAGGAGACTATGGGGTGCGGAGCTCATCTCACTTTCAGGCCGAGGGAGCTGGTGTTTGGCCACAGACAGCTTTCCAGCCCTTGTGGCCATCATGACTAAACCGCTTCTGGTGTAATGGAACACCGTGACGAAAGCCAGAGCGCACAGAAACGCCGTTTACCTTCCCGCAGCAACGGTACCTATTTATCTACTTGCACTGGCATGCTTATGAACTGTTGGGTTGGCAGGAGTTGGGATAGAGCAGTGGGAGCTCATCCCATCGTGGGGATTTGAACTGCTGACCTTCTGATCAGCAAGCCCAAGAGGCCCAGTGGTTTAGACCACAGCGCCACCCACATCCCATATACAGCGGTACCTCGGGTTACAGACACTTCAGGTTACAGACTTCACTAACCCAGAAATAGTACCTCGGGTTAAGAACTTTGCTTCAGGATGAGAACAGAATTCACACGGCGGCAGCAGCGGGAGGCCCCATTAGCTAAAGTGGTACCTCAGGTTAAGAACAGTTTCAGGTTAAGAACGGACCTCCAGAATGAATTAAGTTCTTAACCCGAGGTACCACTGTACTAATTATACACAAATGACAAATGTTCTTTAGATGATGTTCCCTATTCCTGGGGTCTAGTAGAGACCAAAGGCCTGAATCACTTAGTCATACATGGTGAATAAGAAATGTTGCCCATTCTGGTGTAACACTGCTTCTGATTGGCTCACTGGGGTATCCAACATGGCACCATGAGGACTTTCCCTGGCATCTACAAAGCCTTGGAGCCTACCCTCCCCCCCCAGATCATTCTCCCCTACAGTGGCAAATGTGGTTACCTCCTCCCACTCACTGCTCTCAAAAGTACGTAGAGTTGAAGGAAAAAGTTGGAGGAAGAATTCTGTTTCTCATTTTCTCTTTCAAGTCTATCTGCTTTTCAAGGCTCCGATTGGCACCTTGGGAAGCTGAACAGAAAGTGGAGCTACTGAGAGGGGAGAAGGGATGAAAGAGGACCCCAATCTGGGAAACTGGGGGTGGGGTGGTAAAGTGACCTGGGAAGAGATTGGAGGGGAGGAATGTGAGGTGCCACAGAAATTGGGTGGGGGCATGCAGAATTGTGTCGGGACTGGTAAAACAGATAATTTCAACTCTTGATCTGTGGCTTTATTGCCACCCTATCTAAAAGTCACTAAGTTCCAAAAGGAGGGTCCATGCCTTGGGTAAAGTTTTGTGGTGCTGAGTTTACTTGGCAATCTACCACTGCAAGGTATGATATGACAGTGGTTTTTGGGGACCCTGTTTAAAACAATACAAATTAAAGGGAACCCATTTTAATTCTACTAGATCAGTATATATGTAGGCTCCATCTATCAGGGTGGGTGGGGGAAGAGGAGAGAGAAAACCAACCTCATAATCTGTTTGTGATGATAAACTAAAATCCATTTCGCATTTACTTCTGCCACCCTGTCTCCCCCACCCTATATTTGTGCCTTTGATAATTTGCACCTAAATGTTCTTCTTGTTGTTGTATGTTAAACTGACAAAACAAAACAAATTCCTTCCAGTAGCACCTTAAAGACCAACTAAGTCAGTTCTTGGTATGAGCTTTCGTGTGCATGCACACTTCTTCAGATACACTGAAACAGAAGTTTCCAGACCCTTCTATATAGTGAGAAGGTGGGGAGGGGTATTACTCAGAAGGGTGGTGGGAATGGGTGATTGGCAGATAGCTGTGATGAGCCTGTTGACGACTCTTAATGACTGCAATAGGTCTTACAGGAAAAAGCAAGGGGTGAAAAGGTGAAAAATGGCTTTGTCATGTATAATGAGATAAGAATCCAAGGTCTTTGTTCAGACCAGGTTTCTCCATGGTTTTGAGTTTGGTGATAAGTTGTAATTCAGCAGCTTCTCTTTCCAGTCTATTTCTGAAATTCCTTTGTAGTAAAACAGCTACTTTGAGATCTTGTATAGAATGTCCTGGGAGATTGAAATGTTCTCCTACTGGTTTCTCTGTCTTGTGATTCCTGATGTCCGATTTATGTCCGTTTATTCTTTGGCGTAATATTCCCATTCCGTTTATTATTCCCATTATTATTTATTATTATTATTCCGTTTATTATTCTTTGGCGTAATATTCCCATTCCGTTTATTCTTTGGCGTAATATTCCCATTACCACCACCCTTCTGAGTAATACCCCTCCCCACCTTCTCACTATATAGAAGGGTCTGGAAACTTCTGTTTCAGTGTATCTGAAGAAGTGTGCATGCACACGAAAGCTCATACCAAGAACTGACTTAGTTGGTCTTTAAGGTGCTACTGGAAGGAATTTGTTTTGTTTTGACTATGGCAGACCAACACGGCTACCTATCTGTAAGTTAAACTGACAGTTCCACTTATTTTTTTACCTTTGCTTTTGTTGTTGTTGTGTGTTAAACTGACAGTTCCACTTATTTTTTACTTTAAGAATGTTTAACAGGATGTTTTCCATCAGAGCTGGGTGAATTTATTACAGAACAGCTACCATCTGAACATACATAGGGACATTTACTATCAGTATAGGTGGTAATGAGAAGGAGGGGAAATAGTCCACAGGTGTGCTATTTTTGTGTGCAGTTGACCTCAGTGCACACTCCATTCATTCACTTCCTGCTCTTAGGATGGGACTGAAATTTGAATGCTCTAGTGCACAGGCACATAGGGCCAAACACAACATGACACTGATTGCATGAATGCAATTAACAAACTTTTTTTAAAAAAAAAATGCAGCAATGAGAGCCCAAACAATATTGGAGCTGTGAAGGATGGAGAGATAAAGTTTTACAATTTAACTCCTTGCCTTAATCGGGATGAAAATATCCCCTATGCTATTTGCTTCAGAAGGAAAGCCTCTATTGGCAGCATCATTTTCAAATGCACCCCTAGCATTTGTCTAAAAAGTAAAAAAGAATAACAAAATAGCGACAAAGGACAAAGACCAGTAAATGCTAGGGATTACCCTTACTAACTTCAAACATTTGGAGCACATGTTGATGGATGGATCAAGCTTGCTTTCTCCTGCTCCAAAGGCTAGGAGCTCAACCAATGGCTTCAAGTTCCAAGAAGGGAGATTCCAACTAAACATCAGAAATACCTTTTTGATAGTAAAAGTTGTTCAACAGTGCAACAGACTTCCATGAGAGGTGGTAGACACTTGTTCCTTGGAGCTTTTTAAGCAGAGGTTGGATGGCCATCTGTCATGTACGATCCAGTTGAGATGCCTGCATTGCAGGGGTTGGACTAGATGACCCTCGGGTCCCTTCCAACTCTAAAATTCTATGCTTTTATTTTATAAACCTTGAAGGATGCTGAAAAGGCACTAAAGGCCATTAAAACTACTGGAATGATTTCTTTTAAAATTCAGAGGAACTGGTTGGAAATCTAAAGGTTAAGACTTTATTTTCTAAGGAGCTAACATGTCACAGGCTAAAAAGAGGAAGAACACTGGTTTAGCAAAAGAGGAAGATGCTTAAACCATCCGGCATGCCTGAGAAAGTTTTCATCTTCTCTCTTTAAATCAAACAAACAATGGAAAATAGAAGCCATTTGGAAAATTATATATCGTTCTTGGAAATTGAGCCTTCTTAGCAGTACTTGTGGGATCTCTTAGAAATGTTGGCAGCAGGACAGTTACTCAAACTGATAGTAGATCCTTATTTTATCAGGTTGCCCTTGTTACTAAAATAAAATGAAATAAAAATGATAACATCCTCTTTATCTGTTAAACTGAAAGCAGCTCACGGGATTAAAAATAAATCCTAATTCAAGCAACAATCAATAAATTGATACAAACAACAAAAGAAGTTGCAGCAGAAAAATAAACCAGAATCCCTTACGATTCTGCCACCTGAGGCAGCTGCCTCAGACCACCTCATGGGCAGGTTCACCCTGCAAAAAAATTCAAAGTCCCACACAAAGTTTGCTCTAATGGCCCAGCCTGCACCAAGTGGTTCAGTTAAATAATTTTAGGCTGTGAATTTAACGGTCTTAAGGGGCATCTGTCTTTAAATTCAGTGTCTTACTTCATTTGCTTCAAAATGTGGTAAACGCATCTTGCTGCGCATTGAACCTTCAGTGAGGGGGGAAAGTATTTGATCCCCTGCTAAATTGGCCATTTGCCCTCTGATGAAGAAATGACTACTTTGGAATCTGCTGGACTGATTGCTTCTGTCGACAGGTGTCTTTTGTACAGGTACTGTAACAAGCTGGGATTACAGGTCAGACCTCTCCCTTACAGCAGGTACTTCTAATCTCAGCTTGTTACATACAGTGAAGATACCAGGTAGTCTGACATCTGGCTGGTTGATATACTTATTTCACTCATTATAATGATCATCAATCTCTGACTTTTGTCTTCTGGGTTTTTTTGGGGTTTCCCTGTTGTTATTCTGTCTCTCATAGCTACAATAAACCTACCATTAAAATTATGGACCAGTCATTTCTTTGACAGAGGGCAAACGGGCAAATTTAGCAGGGGATCAAATACTTTCCCCCCTCACTGTAATTTAGACACCCTGACCGCCAATAGCCCTTGATCTGTCCCTCAGGCTGTTTTATTTTAACTGTCCCACAAGTCCACCTATAATATAGTAAATACCATAATCACTGAGTTTCATTTTATTACTGCTATTATCTGTTTTCCATTTTACTTACAGCATAAATCTATGCATATCTACTTAGATCAGGGCTGACCCAAGGTATTTTGGTGGCTGAGGCAAATACTTTTTTTCCTCACTGTATCTTATCTCCAGTGCTATTTAATATCTACAGTAAGCCATTGGGAAATATCACTAGGAGTTTTGGGGTGAGGTGCCATCAGTATGCTGATGGTACTCGGATGTAATTCTTCATAACTTTTGCATCAGGAGAGGCTGGGCTATTGCCTGGAGACAGTGATGAAATGGATGAGGAAAAGAACGCTGAGCTTGAATCTCATGAAGATGGAGGCACTGCGAATCAGAAGTTCCCATATGTGAGAAATTGGTCAGTTGCCTTTCCTGCATGGGGTTGCACTTCCTCTGAAGGAGAAGGTTCTCAATTTGGGGGTGCTCCTGGATCCAGCTCTGTCACTGGAAGCTCAGGTAGTCTCAGTGACTAAAAGTGCCTTTTACCAACTGCAGCTGGTTCAACAGCTACGGCCACTGCTAGACCAGGAAAGCATTGCCACAGTAGCTCATGTGCTAGTTACTTCAAGTCTTGATTACTGCAATGCACTCTATGTGCCTGATTCCAAAGCTGCAGTTAATAATACAGTGGTACATCTAGTTGCAGGGGATGCGGATGGCGCTGTGGGTTAAACCACAGAGCCTAGGACTTGCTGATCAGAAGGTAGGTGGTTCGAATCCCCGCGACAGGGTGAGCTCCCATTGTTCGGTCCGAGCTCCTGCCCACCTAGCAGTTCGAAAGCACGTCAAAGTGCATGTAGATAAATAGGTTTCCATGCGCTGCTCTGGTGCACTGCTCTGGTTTGCCAGAAGCGGCTTAGTCATGCTGGCCACATGACCCAGAAGCTGTACGCCGGCTCCCTTGGCCAATAAAACGAGATGAGCGCCGCAACCCCAGAGTCGGCCATGACTGGACCTAATGGTCAGGGGTCCCTTTACCTTTACCTCTAGTTGCAGACACGATCTGTTCCAGGGTGCTGTTTGCACCCCAAAAAGTCCACAACTAGAGCAGTGCTTCTGCGCAAGTGTGAAGCGCGAGAGAGTGCTTCTGCGTGTTTGGCGAAACCCAGAAGTATACACATCCGGGTTTGTCGCATTCGCAACCCGAAAATCCGCAACATGAAGAGGTATGACTGTAATTATTATTATTATTATTATTATTATTATTATTTATTATTTATACCCCACCCATCAGGCTGGGTTTCCCCAGCCACTCTGGGCAGCTCCCAACAGAATATTAAAAACACGATAAAACCTCAAACATTAAAAACTTCCCCAAACAGGGCTGCCTTCAGATGTCTTCTAGAAGTCAGATAGTTGTTTATTTCCTTGACACCTGATGGGAGGATGTTCCACAGGGTGGGCACCACTACCGAGAAGTCCCTCTGCCTGGTTCCCTGTAACCTCACTTCTCGCAGTGAGGGAACCACCAGAAGGCCCTCGGAGCTGAACCTCAGTGTCCAAGCTGAACGATAGGGATGGAGACACTCCTTCAGGTATACTGGGCCGAGGTTGTTTAGGGCTTTAAAGGTAAGTACCAACACTTTGAATTGTGCTTGGAAATGTACTGGGAGCCAATGTAGGTCTTTCAGAACTGGTGTTATATGGTCTTGATGGCCACTTCCTGTCACCATTCTAGCTGCCGCATTCTGGATTAGTTGTAGTTTCTGGGTCACCTTCAAAGGTAGCCCCACATAGAGTGCATTGCAGTAGTCCAAGCGGGAGATACATAGAGCATGCACCACTCTGGTGAGACAGTCTGCGGGCAGGTAGGGTCTCAGCCTGCATACCAGATGGAGCTGGTAGACAGCTGCCCTGGGCACAGTTAGTGCACGATTGCTGACAGGAGTGAGGCCTTGTCAGCATGTAACACCCGTGCTCAGAGATCTGCATTGGTTGCCAATTTGCTACTGGGCCATATTCAAGGTGTTACTATTAGCATATGAAGCCCGTAACAAACTTGAGACCAGTTTACCTACAAGACTGCCGTACCCCACATGTGCCCAGTCAACGGCTTCCATTAACGGTACTGGCACTACTACAGGTGCCACATAATACTCGTTCTGCATTTGTAAGAACTTGTTCAATGTGGCAGCACCTGCACTTTGGAACTCCCTGCCTATTGAAATCAAGCAGGATCCTTCACTGTACTCTTTTAAGCCCCTGCTAAAAACATTCCTGTTTAAACAAATCTACCCAGATGCTAAGGAAGTTGAGGTAGATTAAATCTGTTTCAGTATTTTAACTGTTTTATATTATGTAAACCGCTTTGAGGGTTGTTGTTGTTTTTTGTTTTTTTTTACAATCAAGCAGTGTATACATTTTATGAAATAAAGACATAATAGACACACACAAACCCTACAGCTCCAGTTAACACACACAGAAGTTTCCCACCACTTTCCCTCCCAATCCTCCTTCCCGGTCACAAAAATAATTGCAAATGATTAAATAAAAATCAATATTACAAAAATATACTCACACTCTCCGTCCATCGATCTCTCTTAAGAAACATGAATGAAAAAATAAGTTACTTAAACTTGCAACCACACCTTTCTCTTTGCTAGCTACAAAGACTGACTGTGTGCTATTTGGAGGCGTGGCCTATAAGGAAACAATTCTGTGTATACTCAGGACGGATCATAAAACAGCCCTCCCTTATCTTGCAGTGTTGCTGGAGTTTTCTTATAACAAGAGGCAGGTGAAACCTGCACAACTGGGGCTGAAACTGTGGCAGTCTTACTGATACTAAAACTTTCACATAGCTTTTCTGCTCAGAAACCTAAGGGGTGGGGTATCCTCTTGACGATAGCTGTACTTTTGGATTAGGGTTTGCTGAATGCTGCAGAGACTTGACTGACAGACATGTTTGTAGAGCGTTCTAATAGAAGCATAACATGTGTGTGGAACAGGAAAGAGTGTGTGGCTTTAAGATCCTAGGAGGAAAAAAACGAAACAAAACAAATTGCTTCACTTTCTCCTTGGGAGGACTGTGCACCAGTAGGCAGTGGAACAGCCTCCACTGCTATGGAGGCTTTCTAAAACTACAGTGGTACCTCGGGTTACATACGCTTCAGGTTACAGACTCTGCTAACCCAGAAATAGTACCTCAGGTTAAGAACTTTGCTTCAGGATGAGAACAGAAATTGTGTGGCAGCGGCGCGGTGGCAGCGGGAGGCCCCATTAGCTAAAGTGCTGCTTCAGGTTAAGAACAGTTTCAGGTTAAGAACGGACCTCTGGAACGAATTAAGTTCTTAACCTGAGGTACCACTGTACTGAGTAAAATGACCCACCTGTATCTGTTCCTCTTGTGACATTCACCAGTACTTCCTGATTCTCCTAACTGCAAAATACAGTATGGAGCAAGTAGGCAAAAAATGAAGATGTGGCAGCCTCCCAGGAAATGTTACCAGAGAAAATAATAAAGTGTCCCTTATGCAAGCACAAAACCAATGCATTACCTTGGTATGTTGGGATGGGTGGTGGTGGTGGTGTTTTTCTAGGTACACAAACATCCATTTCTAGGATGCTGTTGTAACAAAGTGAAATCTCAAGGGGGGACGACACATGGAAAATGCACAGTGCACAGCACATATATTATGTTCAAAACTTCAGTGATAGTGGAAAGAGACAGACAGAGAAGAAGACTTAAAATTGCCAGTGGGATTTTTCAGTATTTTATGTTGGACCTACAAAGCCCTATGAAATGGCGTGGTAGTGTGGCTTGCAAAGCTGCACTTAATATTAATGTTAAAATTTCAAAGACCTTTTGAAAATGCAATGCACTGGATCCTTTGTAGCTCCATTTTGTAATTCTGCAAAACACAGGAGACTCAAGCCACGTTTTTCTTTACTAGGTTCAGACTGGCTCAGAGCAGTTTCACATGTACATTCTGCTTGCCGAAAGTTCAATGGGTTTCGGTAGACATGATGCATCCCAGGAAGCACACAAGTGCGTGCTCAAGTGTTGTCTGGCATTACAAGGAGCCTCATCTGTAGTAGCAGTGCTTGTCTAGGAATCCGGTCCACATTTCCACGGACAGCACAGGTAACATCCAGCTGCATAAACAAGACAGTTCTCAGAGTCGGCTCACACAACCCCACCACCCACATTTACTCAAGCATTGGCCCCAGTGAGTTCAATGGCACCTACCATGCCCAACCTCACCTACCATCCAGTTCTAGAAGTTAGCCCCACCGAATTCAGTTTTCAGTGGGGTAGCCCTATGACTTCGCTACACAAAAAGCAACCACCACACGTGTCCTGGCACTTTAAAGTCTAACACGGTCTGCTGAGCTGAGGCAGAAGTTTTTGTTGACTACAATCTATCCATAGCTGTCAACCGTCCCGTATTTGGCGAGAAACTCCCTTATCCCAGCGCCGTTTCCCGCTGCTGTCCTGGAATGATGATGTACCTTAAATTTCCCGGGTTTCTTTTCTTTCTTTTTTTAAATAATTTTTATTAACAGGCCAATCACATCACATTAATCAAATCACATTAGTTCCAAATTATACAGCCAAATTTTAATTGTTTTTTGTTGAGGGTACCCATACATCAAGCTCGTCACGAGTCCAAAATTCCGGATAACTCCAGGCATCACATATTTTACTGCTTTAATTAGACAGTTCTATCCAGTTTGATCCGGATAGTCCTTTATTACTTTCTTTCTCATCTTGTTGTTATTATATATTCCTTTCTTTGCGATCTCTGATGGTTCTCACAAGCAGACTGAAAACTGGCGTCTCTGTGTGGGTTTTGTACTCTTCAAAAACTATCTCCCTCCGGGACAGCCTCTGTTCAACGCTTCCATAAACAAAGTTAACCTTTGGTCTGTCCTTTATTTTTCCACAGGCTAGCCAGATATATCAAACAATATATCAAACAGATCAGGGGGCTCTGTCAGGTCAAATTTGCATTCCAGCACTCCTTCTCTTTCGAATGATCCTGATTCTCCTCCCCCCTGTCCTTCTTTCTCCGACAAGCCTGTCTTAGCGAGATGCCATTTTTTAACTGCGTGACATAAATTTCCCGGGTTTCATGCTCGCCCGGCTCGGGAGGGAAGCAGCAGCTCGGGGTCCTCCGCCTCGAGAGAGTGAGAGAGAGAGCACGAGTTCCCGCGTCTCCGTCTCTCCCTTTCCCCCCTCAGGGGCGCCTTGTGAGGAGACGGGCGGCGGTGGGTGGGCAGCAGCCCCTCTCTTGCGAGACTTCCGCCAAGCTGCCAGGGGAAGCTGGAGGTGGCAGCAGCAGCAGCGGCCTGAGGGAGGAGGAAGAGGAGGGGATGGGGAGGGACGCAGAAGAGCGGCGCTTCAGCGGCCGTAGCGGCGCTGCAACCACCTCATGCCGGGCTCGCGGGTGGCGTGGGCGAGAGTCTCTCTCCCGCCCTCCCTCCCTCTCTCTCGGGCGGCCCCAACGTGCTGCTTAGCATACCCTCCAACCAGTGCAGCATCTTAATGTAGTGATTTCCCCCTCTGCATCCTTTTCATAACTCTATTTTTATAAATCATTTATCCATCCATAGTTCAAATTTTTACTACAAGTTTTCTGTCAATCCTACTAATGTATGTAACTCTTTACAATAGCTTTTCAAATAAATTATAAACTTCCCCCATTCTTTATTAAAGAGGTCCTCTTCCTGGTTTCTAATTCTGCCTGTAAGCTTTGCCATCTCGACATCCTTCATCAGTTTTGTCTGCCACTTTTCTTTGGTCAGAGTTGTAGACCCTTAGGATGATCTAGTCCAACCCCCTGCAAAAAACAGTCAGTCGCAGCAAAAGCAGCATAGCTCCATGAGTGCCGGATTTCTGTATAAGCTAAGCAAAATCCCTTATTTGGGCTGCTGATCCCTTATTTTCGAGGCTGCTGGTCCCTTATTTTCAAATCTGTAAATTGACAGCTATGAATCTACCCCATCAGATTCTACGGCAGGGGAGTGGAGGGGAAGTCACCGTTTCTGTTTGTTATTATGTAATGTACCTATTTTGTTTTTTTATACTGTCATCCGCGCTGTGATCCTCGGGTGACGGGCGACATATACATTTAATAAATAAGTATTGAGCGTTAATCCTAATTTACAGTGGGGTGGGTGTGTGTGCGTGTGAGAGAGAGAGAGAGAGAGAGAGAGAGAGACCCCCTGCGTTTTAAATCGTGCAGCCTCGAAGAGGGACGCTTCCCTCCTCAGATTTCCACTCTTAAATTCGCTTCCACACGGCGTGTAGTCGCGTGTTTCTTGACCGACAGATTAGAGGCATCTCTTCCCCCCCGCCCGCCCGCTGCTTGCAATCCAGCCCCGAAGAAGCGATCACATGATTAGGATCGGCCCTCCTCTTCGCCCGCTCTCTCTCCCAAAGTAGCTCCTCTCCAGTTCACTCGCCGCTGACGAAGGAGCGCAGGCCAGCTACTTAGTCAGGAGGACGACCGGCGCTCGGAGATTGGCTGCAGCGGCTGCTGTTTCTGTTTCTGCGCGGCTTGGGCGCAAGTCCAGCCTCTCCTCCCCTTTCACTTTCCTTTAAGGGGGTTTCCTGCCCGGGCTTCTGCCTGCATCGCCGGTAAAACTCAACTGCAAGTATCTTTCGCGCGGCGAACAAATCCATGTTTGGGAGCTTGCAAAGCCGACGCAACTCAGGGGGCGCCCGCCTGGGCTTGTGCTTCTGCCGCTTGGTGCTGGCGGCAGCGTGCAGCGCCCGATTCTGTTCTTTCTCGGAAGTAAGGCCCGCGAAGCCCAGAAGCTCTTCCCTCCCAAACCAGGCTCGGCATCAGACGGCCGGTTTAACCCGGCAACCCCCACCCCCAGGGAGCGCTTACTCGCAAGCAGGGCCCGCTGCAAGGGCAGAGTTGTAGTAGCCTCGGAGTAAGGAAAACCCAGTGGATACCCCCCCCTCCCAGTTCCACACCACAGCGTGGAGCCGCCGAGTAACGGGCTGCAATCCCAAACCCGCCCACCTGGGCGTGGGGGTGGAGGGGGGCGTTGAACTGAACAGGTCTTGCTTCTGAGCAGAGGCCAATTGCGCTGTGTGCTTAGGATCGCAGTCATGGATTTATGGGGGGGGGGGTGCTGGACACCGACTTGTCATCGCCCTCTGCCGGACTCTGTCTAGCAGATTCGAAAGGACTCGTTCAACAACGGTTGTTTAAAATTGCTTTCTTTTAACCCCAAGTACTCAGAAAAAAATCTGTCAAAATCTTTCTACAATTTCTACTTTTAGTTTTTATTTATTGACTTGATTGAGGGGTGGGCAGCTGCCCCCCCCCCCGCAGCTATGCCCGTGCAGCCTGAGTCACGGCAAACCAAGTGGCGCATCTCCCAAACCCGGGAAGTTTCCATTTTGCGCCTCGGCGGGTCCCGCTTCTTTGACGGGGGTTGACTTAACTCCGAAGTTTGTATTGCATTGCATTGGCAACCGTAGCTAAGGATGGGTGACGTGGGCTGAGGCGGCTGCCTTAGCTCAGAAGTTTGCGTAGAGTGGGAAGGAAAACCTTATTTTTCCCTCCTTTTTAAAACCCGGGCATTATGAGGAAGGGGTCAAGCGGCGAGCCCAGGGCGCTGGGGGTGGAGGGGCGAGTCATCTTTCAGGGGCGGTGTACTCCCTTCTGCTGGGAATCGACGGGGCGTGAGGAAGCGCAGCTGCTGCCTGCTCGGAAGAGGGCAGGAAATGGTCGCGGAATGCTATTCATTTCTACCCAGAGCAGCCGGATTTAACCACCACAGCCGCCAGAATAAGATAAGGAAACGTGACAGCGCCAGCTAGAACAAGGCAGCTCACCTAGGATGGCAGCCAGGCTTTTCAAGCTTAGGCACCTTTCTCCCAAGAAGAAGCCCCACGCATACTGTGTGAATTGGGCCCTCTTGCAAACAACAACAACAACAAAACAAAAAACAAAACCAAAAAACGGGAGCATTATATCACATGCACGTTGGTAACCGCTTGTGGGCCAAGCGGAGTTTCCCTCCACACCTCCAATATATCAGGGGCTACATGCAAATAACACTGTATGATGTCTGAGGCACAGGATGTCGACAGGTGACACTTTCCCCATAATTGCATTTCCCTACTGGCAAAGGTTTATTTAACCTTTTGAACCTTTGACTGCTGTTAAAAGCGCAAGAGCCCCGGAGCCCCGCAACGCCAACCCTAAGACGGTCAAGGAATGCAAGTTTCATGAGATATATAAACCAGATAGACAAACCTTTAATCGGTGGCAATGCTGCCAGAGTCAGTGCAAGAGTGGGTGTGGTATTTTAGATGGCAGTGGGGGTGGGGTGGGGGGTGGTCTGTGTCAAAAGAGACTTACGATCTACCGTAACCAAAAGGCAGGTGACCGTGTTTAGGAAAATCCAATATGGAATTGTTCAGAAGCATGCTTAGAACATTTATTGCAGGTATTTATTATTCATACCTCACAATATCTACAGTGATGTAGATATTCTGCCCTTTCCCCTTTCCTTTAGGAGCAAGAAAAGGAGCCTTTAACATGATTATGTTGATTTTAGTGATTGTACCACCAGCAGCAACTCACCGCCAGAAATCCCCCTATTTTCTCTCCATGAGTGGGAAAGCAATGAATCACTCTCCCCTCCTCCCCATGTTGCTGCTAAAACCAATCTAACTGTCCCACAACTGCATTTTCATTAAACAACAACAACCCAACAGCAAGAGATTAGGTAACAACCTTTGATTACCCTGCAGGGTTGTCAAATGTTCTGTGCCCTTCCTCAGAACAACATTAGTAAAACAATGTACCTCCGGTTGCGAACGGGATCTGTTCCGGAGGTCCAGCCATATCCTGAGGATTTTGCAACCAGAGGTGTTTGTTCTGTGTAGAGCGCTTCTGCGCATGCATGAGCTGCGAAACACTTCCAGGTTTGCCGCTTTCGCAACCTGAAGTTTACGTTGCCCGAAGATAACGTACCCCAAGGTTCCACTGGATTCACATTTGCATTATCAGGGATTTTTTTAATGCTTCTGCAGATTAAAAAAATTTCAGATTAAAAAAATTTGCATAAAATTAAACCCTTATTAGGGACGCGGGTGGCGCTGCGGGTTAAAACCACAGAGCCTAGGACTTGCCGATCAGATGGTCAGCGGTTTCAATCCCCGCGACTGGGTGAGCTACTGCTGCTCGGTCCCTGCTTCTGCCAACCTAGCAGTTCGGAAGCACGTCAGAGTGCAAGTAGATACCGTATTTTTCGCTCTACAAGACGCACCAGACCACAAGATGCAGCTAGTTTTTGGAGGTGGAAAACAAGAAAAAAAATATTCTGAATCTCATGAGCCAGAACAGCAAGAGGGATTGCTGCGCAGCGAAAGCAGCGATCTCTCTTGCTGTTCTGGCTTCTGGGATAGCTGCACAGCCTGCATTCGCTCCATAAGAGGCAAACACATTTCCCCTTACTTTTTAGGAGGGGAAAAGTGAGTCTTATAGAGCAAAAAATACAGTAAATAGGTACCGCTCCGACGGGAATGTAAACGGCGTTTCCGTGCGCTGCTCTGGTTCGCCAGAAGCGGCTTAGTCATGCTGGCCGCATGACCCGGAAGCTGTACGCCGGCTCCCTCAGCCAGTAAAACGAGATGAGCGCCACAACCCCAGAGTCGGCCACGACTGGACCTAATGGTTAGTGGTCCCTTTACCTTTAAACCCGTATTAGAAAGCACATGCACTTCTATCATTGCTGCTACCTTTTAAATTTGGGTGACTTTTGCCCAGTCATTGCTGCAGTACAATCTTGGATTTCTCCGTTATTTTACCTGAGCGACTATTGCTTTTCTACCAGGAAATCAAAAGAAACTAGCTTCAAAATGAACCAGGAAGTTGCTTCAAAATAAAGTAGGCAGGCCTTCTTTATTAGTGGAGTCTTGAGAGAAAATATAGTGACAACCCGCCCCCCCCCAGGAAGTCTCAAAAACGACTCCAAAATGAATCAGAAAGTCCCTTCTCCTTTATCTGTAGGAGTGACTTCTTGGGTCATTTGAAAGCTTACTGATTTATTTAAAATACTGTTTAAAAGCTAGTGCATGCGCACATATATACCAATTGTTTTCAGAAGTTACCTTTTTAATGTATATGTCCTGCAGGCAGACTTAGGTGGCAGGTTACATCTACAGCACTGTTCACATGATCAAAACGTTCGCACCCTGAAAAGTCCGCAGCTAGAGCAGTGCTTCTGCGCAAGCGCGAAGCGCGAGAGAGTGCTTCTGCGCGTGTGGCGAAACCCGGAAGTATACACATAATGGGAGCAGGCCTAAGCTGGAGCAGGACCTCAATGGTAAGTCCTGCCCTTGGACGTATGCGCATTCGTTTGCACATCTGCAGTGTGTGTACAGGTGTTTGATCATGCACACAGTGCATGAGCACTGTTCATAGGATCAAACATATGTAGGGAGAGCAGGATTGAGGCTTGATCTTTCTAGGATTCTGAAGGATGTATATCAAGCACTCACAAGCATGAACGAGACTGAATTTATAGAGACAGGCAGGGACCAAATATATTTCACAGGATCCCTGCTCTTTGTGTACTGTAGATTGATTTTCTTAGACATTTTGACCACATTGCAGTTTTAACCTGTTTTTCATCAGAGTCTTTATTGATTGCAAACTGTTGTTTTGCATGAGGACAGAACATGTGTTCGGGCCTGCAAGAGAACTATGAGGCTGCCATGGTGCTGAGTGCCGTTGGAGACGCCTTGGGCTATTACAATCAAAAATGGGAGTTTGTGCGCAGCGGTGAGAAGATTCACAGTGAGTTGGCCAAAATGGGCGGCCTGAACAAGCTCAACGTGGCAGGCTGGAGGGTCAGTGACGACACTGTCATGCACTTGGCTACTGCTGAAGCCTTGGCAGCAGCTGGGGAAAACCCAGACTTAACCCACTTGTATAAACTCATTGCAACAAACTACAGAGAATGCATGGATGACATGGATGGACGAGCTCCAGGTAATCTTTCCTAAACTTTTAAACATATGAAAAATAGAAGGCAGCAGTTTCTGGATCATGCATGTTCTATGTGTTCAGATTGGAACATGATGTTTCCCAAAGGCCTTAGAGTCCTGCAGTACAGTGGTACCTCGGGTTAAGTACTTAATTCGTTCCGGAGGTCTGTTCTTAACCTGAAACTGTTCTTAACCTGAAGCACCACTTTAGCTAATGGGGCCTCCTGCTGCCGCCGTGCCACTGGAGCACGATTTCTGTTCTCATCCTGAAGCAAAGTTCTTAACCCGAGGTACTATTTCTATGGTTAGCGGAGTCTGTAACCTGAAGCGTCTGTAACCTGAAGCATATGTAACCCGAGGTACCACTGTACTATATTAGAAAGGGTTCCTTTCACAACTCTGTCCAGTGGCCGCAGTCAACTTTTACGGCTCTCATTAATTTAATGCTCAGCTGTGTTTTCTAGTCAGATCTCATAAAAGCAGGGAGTGGGAACCTTCAGGCCTGCCAGAGGATGTTAGCATCTCTGACCACTGGCCATGCTGGTATGAAATCTAGAGGGCTGCAAGCTTCCCACCCTTGCATTATAAAGGGAGAGCAGCATGGGGATATGAAACAGGAGACATATAGCCCAGAATAATGGCTGTGATACCCTACCATCACTGTGCAAGGTAGGCTAGGTGGAGATACGATGGCATTTTAATATTTTGTATTTTATAGCTGTATTTTAATATTTTGTTGGAAGCTGCCCAGAGTGGCTGGGGAAACTCAGCCAGATGAGCGGGGTATAAATAAATTATTATTATTATTATTATTATTATTATTATTATTATTATTATTAATTATTATTTCCAACTGAGCTTCAAATCTGTGCTGAGGTTTGAACCTGTGATTCCCATGGCTGTAGCCAAATCTCTCAATTTCTGGCTCACCTCATCTCATACTTTGATATCAATAGGAATGGACCTCAGTGCAATGAGCAACTTTCCCTCTGCTTCAGCTTTCCATCTTCAGGAGGACACTTTGCTCTTCCACTTAGAATACAAACATTGAGTGTGTTATCCTCCAGATGTTGGACTGCAGCTTCTGTCAGCTGTGATCAGTATGACCAGTTGTCAGGGATTATGGGAATTGTAGTTCAAGAATATCTTTAAGGTTACAGATTCGTCCAGCCCTGATTTAAGAATTAACATCCAGCCTTCCCACTAAATATACTCTGTTTAGAATCTAGTATATTTTAGTTCACTCCCATTCTGTGAAATGGATATCTCCTAATTCAGTAAACATGCTGGCTGCTACATATTGTCCGTTGTTGGCAAAAGGCCTATATATCTTCTGAAAGAACCACTTTGTTTCTTTGCAGTGAGAAGCATGGGCTCATCTGGGCCTTTCATTTCAAAGTATTTAGCTCCTGCCAGAGAGCTAGGAAACAAGAGTAGGGCTGCATGGCAGGTTGGCATTTATTTGTTTGCTTTTTTCATTCCAAGATTGAGGAACCACTTTAAGGAAGAGGTGTGCTTCCTTTTTCTTCCATCTCTCTTCGGTTACTTTCCCCTCCTGTGATGATGATTACATGTGTGGCTGTGTTACATCTTCAGTGGCTGGAATGGGGAATTTGGGAAGTATTGATTGTATGCACTCCAGTCTGTGGATTCTGAGCTTTTCAACAACATAAGAGCCAAGTGTGCCAGAGATGATAAGCAGCTCAAAACGGGATTTGCATAGGACATCTGCTCATAAAAAAATAAGATGGCTGAATCTATCTATGCAAAGTTGTACCATATGCTCTGCAAAAGGAATATTATGATGCACGAGGATGCTATGAACCCATCACAGGAGCCTGAAGCACAATTCAGAGTTTGCCTTTTGACTGCATTTGGGTGATAGTCTCTCTTAGAAGCAATGGACTTTTCCTGAGTCCAGCTAGGTTAGAAGGAATCACTGGGCAAAGTGGGTTGCTTCTGCACTAGGTGTTTTCTGACGACTTCCACTCCTTCACTTCACGGAAAATCCTGGTGATGTTCCTGCTGAAATGTTGCATTCCAGCATTTCCCATTATGCTTTCTTTTAATGTCTGATTTGGGGTGTTTTTTCTGAGTTTCAGAGCACTTCTGGGCCTCTGGGCTTGCGTTTCTTCCCTTCCAGGTCTCTTCTCCTATTACATTGCTAGCTTGTGCTAGGCTTTTAAATGTATTTATTTATTGCCTACCTGCACTTGGGAAGCTGCCATCTAGCTTAGTCTTATCTACTTGACTAGCTGGTGATGGCTCTCCATGGTTCCAGACAGGTATTTCCCAGCATGCAAAGCATATGCTCCTCCACTGAACTGCAGTTCTTCCCCTGAAAACTTCCTGATTGCACTGAAGCAAAAGTACCATAGCAAATAACGTCAGGAAAATGTTCACTGGTGTGATCATTGTAGCCCCAAACTGAAAGGGGTGGAGCTTCCTGCTACACTGAGCTGGGAAAGAGGATTGTGAAACTGTCAGATGATTTGCAAACCTGTTAGAGACTGATGAAATTCAGGGGATTCCCCACTGCCCCACCCCTGAAAAGGCTTGGGGGGGGGAATCCCCCTACCTGCACTGTCCCTGGGAAAGGCTTTCTTAGCAGGAAGACACTGCTGCTTTGCCAACCTCACCACAGCTTGATTTGATTGGAAGGCTCAATGAAGCATGGAATGCGCCAATGAACTTTTAAAAAACAACAAAGTACGTTTTATGTACTTGCGCTTCAGTGCAACAAGGCAGTTTTGGACATGGACACCCACACGCCCCACAGTGTTACCTGCAAGCTTAACTGTGACACTGCCCTTGTTAAACCACATTACTATTGTCTTGGAAATTTCATGGTGTAACAAGGAGCACGCACAAACAAAGGATAGAAAATACATCATATGAACCCTTAAATATATACAGTGAGAAAATGCATTTCAATGGGGGAATGAGAGAAACAAAATAGTTTGAGTGAAAGTGTCACCAAAGAGAACATTTGAGGCAACATAGAGTATAAGGCCAGGCACAGGCTATAAGTTGGGAAATCCCCTGTTCTAATTTTGGTGCTGTAATTAATTCACTTGATCTTAGCGTGAATATGGTGACGAAACTACTAGACTCCTGTTATTTTCTCAGCTGTACTTTCATTATCGAGCTGATGTGTGGAATCATGTTGATGACTTGACATTTATATAGCACTTTCCTTAAATATTTAGACTTCCAGAAAGTGGAAGCTGTGATGTTGCTTATGTAGCAGCATCAGTGTATCATGTTTGTATGCATGCGTACATACTGTATTTGCATATTTTGGAACTAAAATCCAGACATCAGTTTCTTTGCCCTGCTGGTGGCACAGCTTAGTGCTGCAGAAGCAGCACATGTCCTCCACCAGAAAGGTAGCAATGGGTTCAGGTTTGTGTACCAGGCTGAGAACAGCCGGTCACTCAGACCTTGCTACCTGCGCGGGACCTTGTGTATCCTCCAATCTCTAGGCTAGCACAATCCACAAATATCTTATGGGACTGGGGGCTGTGTGATAGCACTCCTGATAGCCTGAAATCCCTTTGGCAAGCACCTAAAATTGCAATGTCGAAGGCTGCCTGTCAAGACCATTGGTCCATGTTGCTTAGTACTGCCTACAACAGGAATAGCCAAAGTGGTGCTTTCTAGCTGCTCCCATCAGCTGCAGTCAGCATGGACACCTGTTGTCTAACAACAGCTGCAGGGCACCCACCCTGGCTATCCACCATTTCCACTGACTGACAGTTCTCCAGGGATTGGTGTTGTTCCCAGCCCTACCTGGAGATGGAAGGGATTGGACCTGGGCTCTTCTGCAGGCAAATATGTGCTCTGCCACTCATCTACGGTCTCTCTCCTGGACACGGGCAATAAAATGTGTCAACTGAAGTTGGTGGAGCAACCAAATGGGGACAATAAGAGCATAGTTGTACAAGCAGTCACAGCTGATGATCAGAATTTGAATAATAGTTATATTACCAGGGTCTGTTGCCCCACTTGCCAACCCAACCTATCTGCCTTCCCCTTGCCCACCCACTCCTCCCTTTTGCCCTCAACTATCCCTTCACAGCTCACCCAAACCACCACTCCCTCCCCAACCCCCTTTAAAAGAGAGGGATAAGCGCTTTAGAGAACAATTGGCCAAACTACTTTCTGAAGCGCCTCTGCCCCTTAAAACAGCTTGCCTGGGCTGCCTGCCCTCCACACTGCTTGCCTGCTTGTCTACCTGTTGTTGTGCTGCAACTGCAGCATGACAACAGCTTTACATGTTTATGTACATAGGAAAAAGTCAGCAAGCTGACAGGCTGCAATCCTATGTATATTTACATGACAATAAGCCTCATCCGTGGGGTACTGTAAGACTTAATTTCTGAGTACACATATAAGGATCTGTTTTCCTTATGAACCATGGTATGCAAATGGAGCATAAGAAATGCTTTTAAGATTGTACAGCAGATGAAAAGATTGTCTATAGGTAGCTGGGAAGAATGTAGTTCACTTCATTTAGAGCTTGTGTGTGTTTAGATACGATGCTAATTTCCTAATGGTACATATTGAATATCCTAAATAACTGCAGGCCAATACATTAAAAAAAAAAAAATCCAACTTTAAAGCTGCGTCAGCTTTAAAGATGGGCATCTGGTATCTATGAACTCTTGGGTGATGCAATTCAAGAATGCTAAGAAGAGTCCTGTCTGATCAGAAGGGTTGATTTAAGAGTCTGTTCTGTGAACATGAGCTGATCTTGGGAGACACCCCAGCCAGTTTCACATGTCTGAGCTGTGGGAGTTTCCTAGTTATAACATGCTGTCACCATGCAATTCCCTCCTAGTATGGAGTAAGGGTACACTTTTCCACTTCCACAGTGCATTTGTTTGCTTGTAGATGGGCTGGGGAGAAAGGGGACATTATTTTTTGCTTGATAGCAATTTGGAAGAGGTCCTTGATTGAACCTTCCACCCCCCCCCCCAATATTCAGCATTGATTGGGATCTCTAGAGCCAGTGTGGTGTAGTGGTTAAGAGAGGTAGTCTCGTAATCTGGGGAACCGGGTTCGCGTCTCTGCTCCTCCACATGCAGCTGCTGGGTGACCTTGGGCCAGTCACACTTCTCTGAAGTCTCTCAGCCCCACTCACCTCACAGAGTGTTTGTTGTGGGGGAGGAAGGGAAAGGAGAATGATAACCGCTTTGAAACTCCTTAAAGGGAGTGAAAGGCGGGATATCAAATCCAAACTCTTTCTCTTCTAGAGATTTATGGAATAAAAAACACCCCCTGCTACTGCTCAGCTCAAAACGGAAGGACCACCTTCTGCCAAACCCAAGATCTGTTTCAGGGGTAGCCAACAGGGTGCCCTCCTGATTACGTTAGACCACAACTCCCATCAGCCCCAGCCAGAATGACCTGTGGCTAGGAATAATGGGATCTGTAGTCCAACAACACCTGGAGGGTGTGGTATTGGCTGTGTAATAGGGAGGGTGACTCCCTGCTCTGGTAACTTTCAGACTGGATTGTTGCAGTGCTGGTGCTGCCTCGAGAAAGTTTCGGAAACTTCGACTGGTCCAAAAAAGCAGCAACCAGATTACTGGCTGGAGTTCACATTTAGAACTCACTCTGGAACCTTATGAGAGATTACTAGTAATAAATATTAATAATAAGAAATAATGATAAAAAACATTATTAATACATATAGTTGTTAGCGTTATTAAATCTTGTTATTCATAATGATAGTCCTATTAAAACCTCAGGAAATCAGTGCTTATTGATCGAAAGCATTAAAGTTGTTACCTGGTGCTTGTGCGTAGACCATACAGGTTGAGGATGCTTAACTGCAGGTCAGCCTGAGATGCAAATGAACAATCAGGGCAGATGTACAAGTTTCCCACCTTTCCCACCCTTCTTAGGTAATACCTGCATGGCATACGCCTTGAGATTGGATCCAGACAAGCCGGAGAGCTGGATACCCGACTTCTCTGAAACAGGAGGAGGGTGTGGTGCAGCCATGCGGTCAATGTGCATTGGACTGAGGTTTCGTCACCCAGAAGAGCTGGAAAACTTGATTGCAGTAAGCATAGAGAGCGGTCGGATGACTCACCACAACCCTACCGGCTACCTTGGATCCCTGGCTTCTGCTCTCTTCACTTCTTATGCCATAAATCGCAAGCCACTCCAGGAGTGGGGGAAAGGGCTCATGGAGGTGCTACCAATGGCAAAAGTCCATATCCAGAAGGCAGGTTCCTTTGTGGAGAAGAACTTGCAGCGCTGGTAAGTAATACACATTTTGGAAGTCGGAAGGTTCTAAAAGCCATCTGATAGATTGAAATAGTTACCGATATGATGTTGAGAAAGTATGAAGTGTACCTCCTCCTCGAAAAGTCCGGAGGGTGGCAACACAAGAATGGGCCTTCTTTGCAGTGACTCCCCATCTGTGGAATGCTCTCCCCAGGGAACTTCTCCTGGCGCCTTCATTATATATCTTTAGGCGCCAGGTGAAAATGTTCCTTTTTAACCAGGTCTTTGGTTGATCTAATTTGCATCCTATGCCCTTTAAAATTTTGGGGTTTTTTTTTGGGGGGGGAGCTATTGGCTTGTTTTTATTTTGATTATGTATTTTGTGGTTTTATATTTTGATTTTATTCTGTGAGCCACCCTGAGATCTCCGGGTATAGGATGGTATATAAAATCAAAAAATAATAGTAATGTTCCTTGTGCTGGTGACCAAGATAGAGGGGAAGGAAATGGATGCTGCTTATTATCCTGGAACAGGATTCCCCAAACCTGGGTTTCCAGCTGTTTTCAAACTACAATTCCCCTTATCCCTAGCTAGCAGGACCAGTGGTCAGGGATGATGGCAATTGTAGTCCAAAAACATCTGGAGACCCAAGTATTTGAAACCCTGCTGTATAATATTGAAACATTGACCCTGAAGTACATATGTACTACAACAGAGAAAGCATTTCCTGATCTGCAGAGGTCTCAAAACGTGCTGGATGTTAAGACTTTCTAAGTTTATACTGGGTTTATTTTTATATTCATACAAGGCATATACAAATACAGTCTTAATATGAAATCCTAGATATTTGCATACTTTCCCATGGGTTTCTGTTTCTTAGGAACTACTTTGAAAGGACATGGAAGAAGTACCTGGAAACTAGAGGCATTTCAGATGGGAAATCTCCTCCATCCTTCCCTGAAGTGTATGGAGTGAAAGAGAGAGATGAATTCTACACGTCCTTGAGCTACTCTGGCTGGGGAGGTTCAAGTGGGCATGATGCTCCCATGATTGCTTATGACGCCATCCTTGGTGCTGAGAACTGGATTGAGTTGGCTCACAGAGGTTTCTTCCATGGTGGGGACAGTGACTCCACTGCGGTCATGGCTGCATGCTGGTGGGGGGCAATGCACGGCTTCAAAGGCATCAATGCGAATAACTATAAGGAAATTGAGTATAGAGACCGATTGGAGAAAGTAGCGAGGAAACTCTATCACCTGAGCTTGACTGCAGAGCAGTGAAGTCACACTTGCAGGGCAAGACATCCCCTGCAGAGATCTGGAAGTTGCTAACTAATAGCCTCTGGTGCTGTTCATTCTTGCCAAGCATATAGTGCAGTAAATCAAGAGATTTAAATATAGCAAAATAGAAGGCCTACTCTTATGAGCTCTTACTTGATGCTTTAACACTGAGTGTAAAGTCTGCTTGGATGCAAATTATCAGTGAAATACTAGTGTAGGCCAATAAACTTGAGAAACCTATGAGAACAGTGGTGTAAGTGTGAGAGGCACAACACAAAAGTTAGGTAGCGGGGGTGGGGGATATCACAGCAACTACTTGTGGGCATTATTTCTAAAATTTGTCATGCACAAAGATATTTTGGTGATGTTTTCGCAGGTCTTTGACTTTGAGAGTTTAGTATCGGAGACAACTTTGCTGTCAAATTCTATACAGTGGTACCTCGGGTTACAGGCGCTTCAGGTTACTCCGTTAACCCAGAAATAGTACCTCGGGTTAAGAACTTTGCTTCAGGATGAGAACAGAAATCGCGTGGCACGGCAGCAGCAGGAGGCCCCATTAGCTAAAGTGGTACCTCAGGTTAAGAACAGTTTCAGGTTAAGACCGGACCTCCAGAACGAATTAAGTACTTAACCCGAGGTACCACTGTACTTTGTAGGCTACAAATTTTTTCCTTAGGTCTTGATTGGGAGAGGAACGTTTTCAAGATTGGGAATCTACGGGCACATCTTTTCCCAGTAATACAGGTATTATTTTGTGCCAGTTGTGTGCTAGACCCTTCCAAAAAGTTGCCATAGTCACGACGTGCCTCTGTCTCTAAAGCTGGTATAAGGCTTTTCAGTAAGGGTTGAGGCATCAAACTTCAAAGTGGAAACTGCCTTCTAAGTGATGGGTCGATAGATCTGATTAGCTAAGGCAGAGGTGGGGAACCTGTGGCCCTCCAAATGTTGCTGGACTCCAGCTCCCATCATCCTGGCCATTGGCTGTGCTGGCTGAGGCTGATGGGATTTGGAGTCCAGTTACCCACCTGTGGAATCTTCTCCCGAGGGTTAGATGCCTTGCCCCACCGCTGTCAGTTTTTAGGTGCAAGGCTAAGACAATTTTTTAATTACCTAGGATTTTGGTGGTTAAGTGTATCAGACATAGTTTGCAGTTTGCCTTTCAGCTGGTTTTATATGCTTTTTATTAAGTCACTTTGAGAAATTTCTTTTCTGACCGTTCATGTGATATGGAAGTTAAGCGTGTCAGATTAGATGAAAACTAATAAAAAATAAAAAATTATTAATTACAGTAAGTGTGTCAGATTAGGACCTGGGAGACCAGGGTTCCAATCCCCACTTGGCGACCTTGGGCCAGTCACTTCCTCACAGCCTAACCTACCTCACAGGGTTATTGTGGGGATTAAATGAGTGGGAGAACCATACACGCCACATTGAACTCCTTGGAGAAAAAGGTGCGCAGTATAAATCCAGTATAAATCCAGTAAATAATTAAATAAAAAGTAAATAAATATAGAGTGAAGAAGAATACAATCAATCAGCAACAGTATCTGGAAGGGCAGAATTCCTCCTATCCCTGCCACTTATGGAAGACCTTCATCTGAATTAGAATGGCTTTAGGACATGTGGATTTCTCCAGAGTAGTTTTTGCACTTGAAGACAAGAATAAAACCCAAAGAACATTGAACTTGTAAGCCCTGTTCCTAAGGGGAGTTTTCTATGAACTTTTAACCTCTTCCTCATAACATTAATTTCTAAGACTCTATTAGGGTCCAGAAATGGAAAATGTGTAATATAAAGAAATCAAATGATCCTTTGCAGGCGAAAAGCAGCAGAAATCCAAAAGTCCCCATTTCAAATCTCACCTCTGCCATGAACTCAGTAGGAGGCCTTAGGCAAGCCACCCTCTTCCTGCTCCAGTCCCCTCATCTGCCTGATGGGCAATAAGAATACTGACTTACCTTATGGAAGCCCTCCAGATGTTTGGTTTGGTTGAGGCTGATGGGAATTGTAGGCCAAAACATCTGGAGGGCCCCAGGTTTGTGAAAATTCCCATACAGGATTCTTGCAGAGGTTACTAGATTAACATGTAGTGTTCTGAAGAATTGAAATTGCTACGCACATGTTAAATATTACTATTGAACTGTAAGACATCAGGCAGATAAGGAGGAGTTGCTGTTTTAAGTACTTATTTTTGCTCTCAGTATTCTTGTGGGAATTATCTGTTGCCTTTTTGGAAGGAAAAGGGATCCATTTTAATACTTTTGAAACATTAAACAAAATAAAGTTTAAGATTGCCTCTCATGGGAAAATGATGAAAGTTACTGACCATGCAGTCCGATGGCCACCCCACCATGGGGCTTGGCTATGGACCATCATCATCATAGTCTCCTCCTCCTCCTCTCTCCCAAGCAATCTGTTTTGCTGGCTATGGGGAGGTTGTCCTTCTAAGTACTTGCCAGGCACTTCTAATCCCATGCAAAACCGGGTGTCCACAGCATTAGCTTTCAGCACAATAGGGGAAGGGCAGGCTAATGAAACCCACCCTCCAGCACTGCAGGTGGCTCTCATCTTAGGCCACTTGGCAGTGCCTGGGGCCAGGCACTGGTCCAAGTGCTGGCACTGGCAGTGCATGTGACAGCTGCTCATTCATGAGGAATCGCTCCCATGCGTAGCAGCTGCGCCAAGTGCATGGCTAGAGCAAGAACCTCGGGGTCTGCGACAATTTAAGCATACAACTTGACATTGCAGGCACTGGTAGGGAGTCGTCCTTTTGACAGCTGGGTGGCATCAACAGGGAGAAGAGGGAAGCTCTGGTAGCAGCGCCTTGAAGCCATCAACACAGGACATTGAAGTCACACTTTCAACACAGTTTACTACAGCTCTTTCGTGTAATGTATAAAACATTTAGTGCAACATGGTACAAAGTTCTTTAATAATAATCATAATAAAAATCCCACACTGTTTCCCCACATCATGCAAAGGTAGCTTGTTCCTTTTCCTCTGGGTTTATTGGCAGAGAAAAAGTTGTCCATAAAGCTTCTTATAGGCAGTGTCCAATGTTTTGAAAAGAAATGAGATCCTAAAACTGGGCAGCAACTTGGCAGCGTAATGGACAAGTCCTCTGCAAGGTAACCTGCGTGATCATCGGTGCTGCTAAAGGGACAATCCTCCCACTTGTATCTACTGGCTTTGATAAAACACCTGCATATTTTCCAAGAGTCCACAGTCACAGACTGGAATGACTGGCCGCTGGAGGCCGCTGTGGGACAGCTTTCCGTAGACCGAAGGAGCTGGGAGGGGAAGGGAAGGACTGCTGGTTATATAGAGAAGCATTGATGCTACTAGGTCAGTACAACAGATTTTTCAACGCGAAGATAAAGAGCAATGTTCTTGAGGGCAGGAAATCATCTTGCTGACTTGTTTCCTTTTTAAGAGCTGAATTGAATTAGAGCTCCTGCCCCGAAGCAGTATATGTACAGGACATTTTACATTTATAAAACAACAGACACAACCTAGGGGCTCTCTTTCTGCTTTGCTCTTCATTCCCATTCACTTTTTTTGTTTCCTCCCTTCTGAATACACTAGGAAGGCAAGGAGGGTGGAAGGGTGTGTGCGTTCTCATGTTACACACACGGAGGGGGTTTTAAATCTAGGAATAATAGTTTGTGGAGGCAGATTTGGTCCGGGGAACATTCTGAATGCTTTACTGGAATGCTACAAAGCCCTCCTTTGCGAAGGAAAGAAGATGATTTTTTGAAGAAGCATTAAAGCTTGGGTAAATACAGCAAGTTTACCCAGAGAGTAAGTGAGGTGAACATGTGCAACCAGCCGCCTGGCCGAACACATGGGTGACATAAAACCTCTGCGTGGACACATACCACTTGCAAAGCACCATTAATTAAAGCAAATGCGTTTATCTCCACAAGATGCTCTGATAGGGGCAATCAAAATTTACAATGTCACTCCACAGGAAGAGTGCTGCCCCCCCCCAGCCGCCTCCTGCCAAAGCAGCTAAGCAGACTGGCATGTGTGGCTGGCAGCATGTGCCCTTGCGTAGATTCGGTTGTCTCATGAAAAAGGTTGCAACTAGCTGCCAGGAAGACTTTTAGGAAGACAGCAAAACAGCCATTTTCTAGAAAGCACAGCTTCCCCCCCTTATCCTAGAGACCAGAACGAGGGGCTGTAAGAGTGCTGGTCCACCAGGTATAACAAGCATTTCCAAAACAGCAGAGGAGGAGCAGAGCTGGCTTACTCTGGCAGAAAGTAGGCACCCTGCCTTTACTGAGCCCCAACATTGTTAACACCATGTCTTTCACAGAAAGAACAGCAGGGATGGTTTTGTTTTTTGGCCACAGCGTGTCCTTGAAGTCCACTTATTGTGGCTTCTGCAGGGCTGCGAGGAATGGTGGTGAAGGGTTTTGCACCTGGAGAAATAAAGCTGAAGAAGCAAAATGGCACACACACATAACGAGAGAGGGGGAGGAGGCTATTCAGAGGCCCTTGCTTGCCTGGTGAAAATTCATTGGGGTAGTTAGTGCAACTGGAAGTAAAACTTGGGTCAACATGTCCACACATTCTCTGCCCTGTGTTTCGGTATCCCAGAACCAAGTCGGAGCCAGGCCCACTTAAAGAGGCAGCCACCTCCCCACTTCCTAAATCATTACTTTGGTCAGTTTGAATGTCTTTAAAAAGTTCAGGTTTCCACCCCTGCAATCTCCAGAGGCGTGGCAGTGGGGTTTAATAAAACCCAGAGGGCAACCAAATGCCTTCCTAGTAAACAGAACTGTGTATAGGCAGCAGTACTGGGGGGAATCAAGGCTCATGGGCTGTACCTCAGTGACACACACACACACACACACACACACACACACAGGCCGTTGCTGGATTGCAAGTGGCACAAGCGATTCAGTTGTGGTGCCAATGGCAAAACAACCTTATATGCATTTTCCGTCCCCAAAACAAATCAGAAACACCTGGAGACGGAGGGAGGTGGCAGAGGCGCTCTGCCCTGGAAGAACTGTTGCTGCTTGCTGCTTAGACTATGGGAGCAGTTCTGGTGCTATTCTCTCCCAGAGCAATAGGCAGCCCATTCAGTCCTTTCTGGCCCTTTCCCAATACCAAGGGTCAAGTTCTGTCAAACCCAGCCCATTTGATAAAACAAGCTTCCTTGAAAAACAACGCGCCCAGCTTTGGCACAACGAGAGCTCCAACAAAATCAATGCACTCTGGGGATTGTCCTCTGCATAATAATACAAGAAGAATATTGTGTGTCTTTGAGCAACAGAATTACAGGGCAAAGGACAACCGATGAGAACTGATGGAGGGGGAAAGCTCAGTTAGAAAAAACCACTATATACAGTGAACACATGGAACTTCCATCTCCCTTTGCAGTTGGGCTGGGTCTTCACAAGCATTCTGGGGTGCCTGAGTTCTTCCAGTCCCAGAAGTTCAGAGGGACCTCATGGTGGAGCTGAGTTGGGATCCAAAAAAGTACAAAGGTTGAATAAAAAGACAACAAAAACACTTCCTTTGGGTTCCAGGTGCATCTTCACCTCTCTGTGGGTCTCTCACTTTTAATCTATAGTTCCTGGGTGGATGCTGAGGACAGGAGGCTCCAGGCAAGTGGGCGAGTAGTTTAGGTGTGGCTCTTTGATCCACAGCAAGGGGACTCCGTTCTTGCCTTCGGAATTCTTGCTGGAATTCCTGCTTTTGAATCGCACCAGCAATATGGTGATGATGAGGATGCCGAAGATGGGGAAGGGGTAAAAGAACACAAAGTAGAAGAGGGAGTCATTGGAGCAGATGACGGACTGTAGAGACGAGCCTGGAAGAAGTTCACACAGGGAAGGGGGGGAAGAGTTAAAACATTCAGAGCAATGAAACTTCACTTTCTGAGCACCCGAGCCTAATGGCCACTAAGCAAAGGCAATGGCGGCTTAAATGGGAGACCAAGACAAGCCGAACTATGAGAAGCAGCTGCCATTTCCCCCCCCTTGGCTTTTCTGCCTCAATACACCAAAGTTTTATTTTGTTTACCCTGTGGAATGGGCACTAAAGTGGGTATGATATTTTTAGATTCTCTGCTCCTATGAAAAGCGCTCTTTCCTAGCCCTAATCTGTTTAAAAAACACACATGGATACACAACGCAAAGGCTACAGCCTGTTATACTCAGAATTTTAGGATGCAAACTTGAGCCAAGCCTTGGAGAACAAGAGTAGTGTCATGCCTATTTTGCCTGGCACTGGGCCACTAGAGCATAAAGAGAGAACTCCTGCTTCACAGAGGTGGGGAGGGAGGTTGTAGTCCTCCAGCTGTTGTTAGACTCCAACTCCCATCCTCCCTAGCTGGCAATGCCAATGGTCAGGGATGATACAGGTTGTAGCCCAGCAACAGCTTGGGTTGGGCCACAGGTTGCCCACTTTCATAACTCTAGATTTAACACTCATTACAAAGCCTCTTTGTCTGAAAGCTGGTGGGCTTTCCTACTTTTGGAATGCAACAGGTGCCTCATTGGGCTGCAGGAGACGTGCGTTCAGTGTCATCACAATACATACTCGCCCCTCTCAGCTGATTCAAGGAAAGCTTCAGCTGTTAATCAGCTACACAGAGTGCCACAGTCACTTTTATTCTGCAAGTTGCTTCTATGCTCCACCCAGTGAAGTTTGGAACTTCCATTTGGTTTCACTTTCGCAACACGCAGCATGATAGAATTTGCAGGTGTTACCAGGAACAGCTGAGGGATTATGGCAAAATGCGAAGCGGGACATTCTTGAAGAATAAGGAGACTCAGCCAAGCCCATGCCTTGTAAGGCCCAACTGTAATCAACGGTGAGTGAGCCCTGACAGCATTGCCAAATTGGGAACTTCTCAACCAAAAGAACCACTGTCTCTGTTAAGTTCTGGCTTCCCTACAAAACTGAAATTCCAAGATCTTCCCCATTAGCTGAAAAAACCTTAGCCAATTTCGCTCCCCTCAAGCTGTATTGCCCCTGGGCCTCTACACACGAAATCTCCACCCCCCCTCCTAAAATGCTCACCATCACCTCACCTGAGTCTTGCACATAAACAGCCATAAGGCCGGAATCCTCCTCTGCGAGTTTGTACCATGCTCCCCTGGGGTTGGGCAGCCACTCTTCCACCCGGCAGGAGTAATTGCCAGCATCTGTAGCCCCGGCTTGCAAGACAGTCAGCCGATAGAGCACGGCCGAGAGCCTCTGGAAGCGCAGCCGGCCTTCCCAGGGGCTGGCTTCTCTGCTGAAGATGGCATCCTGGCCTACTCTTAACAAGGCCTCCCTTTCTTCTGCATACTTGCGACCAGCAGGCCCGCTTTTCTCTTTAATCTTCACGCTGAACCACGTCACGGCAAAGCGGGAATCCCGGCTGGAGAGGGAGAGGATGTTGCAATCCAGATGGAACTGCCCCTGCTCTGTCACGGTGAGGTTGGCCATGGTTGTGTCCACTTGCAACAAGGCATCTGAAGATGGTGGGAACATGCACAGAGACTGGTTAGCTTCTCTCACTGTACAGACATAAATGCACAGACATGGCTTCTTCAGGAGGCCTGATCACTGGCCAGCTAAGCAGGACTTAATCTCCCTCAAATTGGAACGGCGTTTGCCTGTGACGGTTCTCTCCTGTCTTCAGGACTAACAGATCCAAAGAGAGAGGAGAAATGGAAAAGAGCAGCCTTTATGGATGCACTGCATACTTTTAGATCATTAAGGAAGGAACTGTAGGGAAACAAAGGGTTTGAGAAGAGAGTAAGCCCATGATGCAAACAACGCAATAGGCGGGACTGTGCAGCCTCTTTTATTACACTGATTGCAACTTGCTGACAATGAGCTGACGGCCATGTCTCTGTCCCAATCAAGACATCCTCTGAGAAAGACAAGAAGTTGCTGTGTGGCCTATTCTTTACTCCAAGAGCTACCATTATAGAGAGTCATGATGTAACTGGAGATTCTGCAAAAAAATTTATTCTGCTCTCCAGCTAGAAAGAGCTCCTAGAGTAGCTTACAAATAAGCTTGAGGTATCCTGTTGAAGGGTGGTATTTGCATTAACAGGAAGGGCATGGCTACTAGGCTCCTGACACCTCTAGTAACATTCAAATGAGGGAGATCATGACTAAGGGCTGCAGTAAGGGCATATTTATAACACAGCCCCTCCCCACCCCCACATCTTGTTCACCATTACTGGAGCTGTGTGGGATAGGACCCCAGGGAGCAGCAGAGATGCCACTCCTGGGAGATAGGAACTGGCACCAAAACACAGCCAAACATTTTCAAGGGTGGAATTTCATAAGCTCTAGAACACAGCAATAGGCACAAGGACTGCTCAATATAGTGCATTGGTAACATTTGCTACAAGACATAAGGTGGGGGAATATAAGCTATGTTATTAGAAATATGGCAATGCTTATACTGTACATTCACACTGCACTTATTAAAAAACAAAAGCATTTCTTATATAATTAAGAATACAACCAACTGTATATTAATAAAGCCTCATCAATCTTTTCCCCTCCTTCAGAGTTTGTACTATTTCACTGGCCTTAGGGTTGGAAAATCTAATCAACAGCCTCAAAGGATGTTTTTGGGAGAAGCAGAGAATTCATAAAAGTAAATGGACAGGACAAGAATTCCTGATGTGTACCTTTGTACGCATTGTGTACCTTTATACACATTTAATTATTTTCGAACCTTGTGAGTGAGTCAAAAAGTTTATGGGGCATAATGATTCCCACCACCTCTTATTCCTCACAACTCAAAAGTAGCTGTTAAGGTTTCCACCCTCAAATTAGAACCGTTGGTCTATCTTGGGGCTGTAACAGGTCATCTGAGAACTTACAGCCCAAAAGGAAGATTTTGGAAGCTTAGTTGCAATGTCTGCAGCGTTCGCAATTACTAATGCCTGGAGACAACTATTTCCCCACAGAGACACTTAGCTCTTTCTTCTTTGGCCTGAAAAATGTTTCTCTAGCAAAGATGTTAGTGATAAGATTTTCACGTTCTCCCAAGAGCTGGCTTGCAAATCCTGTCCTCAGCCCTGGAAAATCCTATTCAATCGCAAGCTACGCTTTGGACATTCCACAGGCACCAACCAGTCTGGCTGAAGCACACAGGGACTGTGAGAGGCATCTGCAAGCAGCTGCACCAATTTGAAGGGTATTTCAGAGGCCAAATTTCACCATCTTAAACTTGTGCTGCATGTTAGAAGCTGTGACTGAAATGCGTACAGACTTAATTTAAGCACTTCAAAGCCACATTATTTCCCTAGTTCTTAGAAATTTCTTTTGTACTTTCATTTTACCTAATTTAAAACGTTACCCTTGTGGGAAATTGTGTTGCCAGCAAATTCACTGTCAAACTTTCCGCGTGGACATCTCACCAGTCAAAATGACTGTGTCCTCACCTTTCCTTCCTATGAACTTTGAGGTTAAAATCCTAACCTAAGTAGCCAACCAAGCATCCAAAGCATACAATTATCTCCCATTAACTCACACACAATATCACAACAAACCAATGTGAGTTTGTAAACAGAAAGCTATTTTATAACCCTCTCCCCCCAAAAAAACCCCCCATTTAAATGCATTAAATCAAAACAAGATGACCTTGTTTTCAAAACATGCCTAAGCTTCCTTTGCTCTTGTCAAGCTCAGGGGTCTAGGGGCTTAGAGACCTTGAAAAGGGGATGACGACGAGATGACAGAGCCTTTCTCAGTACCAGGGAAGAGAGATGGCAAATTTCAAAATCCTAGTAAAGGATCTCTGTGTTTGGAACACTACAGTGGTGCCCCGCAAGACGAATGCCTCGCTAAACGAAAAACCCGCAAGACGAAAGGGTTTTCCGATTTTTAGCGGCTTCACAAGACGAATTTCCCTATGGGCTTGCTTCCCCTCTGTTCCCTATGGGCTTGCTTCCCCTCTGTTCCCGGACCTGTCCTGAAGGCTTGCGGTGGGAGGAGGGTTTTTCCTCTGCACCGCCAACATTCAGAACAGCATTCTGAATGTTGGCGGTGGGGAGGAAAGCCCTCCTCCCACCGCAAGCCTTCAGGACAGGTCCGGGAACAGAGGGGAAGGCGGCAGCGCTTCTCCTCTGTTCCCGGACCTGTCTTGAAGACTTGCGGTTGGAGGAAGGTTTTCCTCCCCACCGCCAACATTCAGAAGGCTGTTCTGAAGGCTGGCGGTGGGAAGAAAAGCCCTTCTCCCCCGCCAGCCTTCAGAAGAGTTCCCCGCAGAAGAGTTCTCCAAGCTGCGGATAGCAGCCTGCTGCCCCTATCCGCAGCTTGGAGAGCCCTGTGGGGAAGTCCTGCAGGGCTCCCCAAGCTGCGAATGTCTGCCCCGCGCGAGGGGCGCTCTGAAGCAGAGCGCCCCTCGTGCGGGGCAGCAGCCTGCTATCCGCAGCTTGGAGAGCCCTGCGGGGAAGTCCTGCAGGGCTCCCCAAGCTGCGAATGTCTGCCCCGCGCGAGGGGCGCTCTGAAGCAGAGCGCCCCTCGTGCGGGGCAGCAGCCTGCTATCCGCAGCTTGGAGAGCCCTGCGGGGAAGTCCTGCAGGGCTCCCCAAGCTGCGAATGTCTGCCCCGCGCGAGGGGCGCTCTGCTTCAGAGCGCCCCTCGCGCCGGGCAGCAGGCTGCTATCCGCAGCCTAGGCAGCCCTGCAGGAACTCTTCTGAAGGCTGGCAGTGGGAGAAGGGCTTTTCTTCCCACCGCCAGCCTTCAGAAGGCTGTTCTGAAGGCTGGCGGTGGGGAGAAAAGTCCTTCTCCCCCCGCCAGCCCTCAGAAGAGGTCCGGGGACAGACTGTCCCCGGACCTGGTCTGAAGGCGGTCTCCCTAGGAACACATTAATTGATTTTCAATGCATTCCTATGGGAAACCGTGCTTCGCAAGACGAAAAACTCGCAAGAAGAAAAAACTTGCGGAACGAATTAATTTCGTCTTGCGAGGCACCACTGTACTGCATTCCCTGTTTCATATTTAGAGCAGAGGTTGTGGAGGGTCCTGAAGAAGGTAAAGTGTGTATTTCCAGCTGCATCCTAGTGGCTTAGCTGCAAATGTTAAGGTGTGGTGAATCTAGGCAGCAAAAGAGATATTGACCATGTCCCTACTCCTATTCCCCAGCTTAAAGGGCAAGTGCCAATATTTATGTAGCCAAAAGAGCACCGCCCATGCACAAGAGGGTGGTAAAAGCATGCTTGGGGGAAAACCTCAAGATTTGCAGAACAAATGGGAAAATAACTGAGGAGGCAAAAAGCTCCCCAAACATGGAAGGGGGAGCGGAGCAAGGACTGTGGGGTAGGGGGAAAGGGGAGAGGAAAGAAGTAGGGAGAGAACAAAGGTACAGCTGCCCCTAAATACTCAGCCTAGGCAACTTGTCTTTCTCCAAATATTAAGCTGCAGTTCCTGTATCTATATGGTGTGCAGTAGGGAGAGGCATTCTATATATATAGCAGCTGGATGTTTCTCACAACAAGTTCGCTCACAATAAGCAGTGATTGAGCTTTTCTTTCTTGGTGGCCCAAAGCCCTGGACCCACGGATAACTTTACCTGGCTGTTTCACCACAATGGTTGTCAGCCCAGACAGGTCCTCTGCCCGTTTGTACCATGTGTTTGTGGGACCCAGTATCCACTCCTCCACCCGGCAGTCATAGGTCCCGCTGTCCTGCACAGTCATGTTCTGGATGGTGAGCAGGTAGAGGCCTGGAGAGGGGCTTTCCAAGCGCAGCCGGCTCTTCAGATCGTTCAGGGCTGACAGCTCTCCGTATAACAGGGTGGCCTGGCGAGTCAGCTTGAGCACTGCTTCTTTCTCCGGGTGGCCAGATTTCCACACATACCATTCCACAGACAACTGGGAAGCCTGGCTGCTTCGGTTGGTGACCAGGCACTCTAAGGTCACCCACTCATTCTCCAGGATTGTGATGTTCTTCTGAGTCTGGTTCACTTCCAAAAGGTTATCTGGGTGGGGGGGAGAAGAGGAAAAGCAACAACATAAAATTAAAAAGAAAACCAGTTGACAACGCAACAGGACTTAAGCAGTAGTCTTTGTTTTATATGCTTCAGCTCAGCATTATATATTTGCTTTTAATGGTATTAATCTAAAGAGATCCCTCCAGGGGAAGGTCATTGGGTTCCTTTGTGCTCTGCACACTGTTCAGTTTGGCCCTGAAATCGGAAGAACAATAAGGCATTTTTGTCCTCCATGCAATCTGCAGACACAATACCTACTAATAAGATTTAGGGATTGCAAATGTACCAAACCAGACTATTTGGAATATCAGCAGCAGGTCATCACCAGGGATTAGGAACTTCCTTTACAGCTGGCCTTAATTGGACACAACTTCCTCCAGACTGGCTGCCTGGAGCTCCTTTATAACGATTTAGTGTGATTTGCTCTACAGTGCCAACCACATGACAATGTGATTTCTTGAATAGCATGGGCTCTGATTTTTCTTGCAGGCTTCTCACCTCTTTCTACGGAACTGAGGTTCAGAGGACTTTCTTCAACAAATGCAAGGACTGAAATGCAAAATTCCACAATATACTCCATCGCAGTGAAAGCATTAAACACCACTTGAAGCTCTCCAAATGCAGCGTCAGCTGGTTACTGAGGACTAGCCACACCTTGGGCCAGTTACTGAATCCCCTGGCACACTCAGAAACCCTGATATTGTACGGTCTGGAAATTCAGGTCTCAGCCTAACTTGTGGGAAACTCCCCTATGTGCTTTTGTAATATTGAGGATTATTTTTCAGTGCTGAGAAAGCAAACAGCCCTGGCTCCTTCCTCTTTGCTTCCTGTGTCAAAACTGTGACCTCTTCTTCTTTCCCAACTCTGCTAGGCCTGATATGAAAAAGAAGGTTGTCCTTCGAGGACAAAATGTTTAGATGTCAACACAAAGCTTTCTGGAGCAATGCTTAGCTGCTGGGAATTGCCAGCCCTCCCAGGTTCTGCTCTATAATAGACCTCACCTTTCTGCCTCTCTATTTGTTGGCTGGCGGTTCATTGATTTATTCAACACTTCCTTACTTCCTTCACTTTCCATTCCTGTCAGGGAAAGGATCGCCCCTTAGCAGCCAACTTCCCTCTTCATTAAACTCTCATTTCTAAGAGCTCAGCACATGAGAACAGAAACCATCACTCCACATCACCACTGGGACCCAGGCAATAAATAAAATTAAAGTGTACAGGAGGGGAGGAATTTGACACAGAGCTTTCCCAAGCAAACAGATACCTCTCCATCTGATCACTATCAATGAGATACCATCTCAGAGGCATAGAAGACCGTCTCCTTCCATTAAAGCCTGTTTGAGCAAACAGGGGGAAACACTTCCTTGCACCAGGACCATGAAAATCTAGACTCCTGTAGTCAGAAACAGAGGCATTCTCAAAGCCAGAGGTTCTATAACAGCCTTCCCCAACCTAAAGGTAAAGGTCCAGTCGTGGACTCTGGGGTTGCGCGCTCACCTCGCTCTATAGGCCGAGGGAGCCGGCCTTTGTCCGCAGAGAGCTTCTGGGTCATGTGGCCAGCATGACTAAGCAGCTTCTGGTGAACAAGAGCAGTGCACAGAAACACCGTTTACCTTCCCGCCGGAGCGGTATCTATTTATCTACTTGCACTTTGAAGTGCTTTCGAACTGCTAGGTGGGCAGGAGCAGGGAGCGAGCAACGGGAGCTCACCCTGTCGCGGGGATTCGAACCACCAACCTTCTGATCAGCAACCCCTAGGCTCTGTGGTTTAGACCAAAGCCACCTGCGTCCCCAACCTAGTGCCCTGCCAATGTTTTGGACTACAACTCCCATCTTCCCACACTGGCAGCTGGAGTCTAAAACATCCAGGTGAGGAGCTAGGCTGCAGAAGGCCATTTACAGGCTTTCCCCACGAACCACAGTCTGCAAACAGTATGATCAGTTGTGTCCTGAAATACTTTCAAATAGCAAAAGCAGCAGTCTGGTGCAGGCAGGGCAGGTTGGCATTGCTCACTTGCCTTCCCCACCCCAAGCGTCCATGCCAGTTCCTGACTGGGAGAGGGGGGAAGTGTGGGGATCTCAGCGCAGTGCGGGTATGGTGGTGGGGTTATTCGGATGCTCCTGCTGGCAAACCTGCACTGCGCCGAGCCAACTCATGCCTCACCCTCCTCTCTCTCGGGAACTGGCATGGATGCTTGGCACTGGGAAGGTAAGAGAGCAACACCACCGTGTCTGTGATGCCCCACTGACTGCTATTGAGAAGCAGGAGATCCTGAGCTATACATAGGTTGCCAGAGTACGAATATGCAAGAGAACATGATTTTGCTGCAAGAATTTACTGAAGGCATATTGCCCTTTCTTTCTCTCAGATTTGCTCTCCTAAAGTTCCTGCGACGTGCGGAAGAATGGAAATGGGGCTACAGTGACACTCCCGCACGGATGCGTCCGTACAGCAAACCTGCAGTGGGGCCAAGATACATGCTTATGGTGGGAACAGAGGCTTAACTTTTCTTTGGGAATTTGCCAGGCAGAGTGTGCAGACAGGAAGTTGCGGCAGTTCAGGAAACAGCTATAGACATGAAGTCTTAGGCAAGCTTCAGACATGGCAAGTGAGATATTACCTGGCAACTTGACAGTGACTTCCGTCCGGCCAGACACTTCCTCAGCCAGCTTATACCAGGCATGGTTGGGATTGAGCAGCCACTCTTCCACGTGGCAGTAATAGCTGCCGCTGTCGCTGACCTGGGCTCTCTGGACTGTGAGGCTGAAGAGCCCCCCAGACAAGGACCTCTCAAACTGCAGCCTCCACCTCAGCCCCTCTTCCTCAGCATAGGTGCCGTACTCAAACACAGAGTTGTGGGTGGTCTTCAGGATGAGCTTCCCGTCTGTGTCCGATGGCCTGTGGACATACCACAGGACGGCAAAGTGGGAGTCTGTGCTGGTCTGAGACTTCACAGAGCAGTTCAGGGGAATGGGCTTGTTCTCCACGAGGGTGATGCTCCGCTTGGATTTGCTGACCTGCAGCTTTGTCACTGGAGGAAAGGGATTGGGTGGGGGACACACAAAAGACAGAAAGGTTAGGGCAAACAACAACCACGACCATTCAATTATTTTTATTTGTTTACTTTTTCATTCCAACCTATGTATACAATGCCTCTGCACATGTGAAGAGTGCCTTTCTTTCACCAAAATTCACCTTGTCTGGGAATTTTCTTTCTTTCTTTCTATCTTTCTTTCTTTCTTTCTTATTCTATCTGCATCTGTTTATAGAGGTGGGGAACCACTTTTGGGCCACCCTTCCAGGGGATACATGCCAGTGTTGGGCGAGGCCATAAGCAAAAGTGGGTAAAGCTATGGATGTGATTTGCCTTCATACAGAGCAGGCATAGGCAAACTCGGCCGTCCAGTTGTTTTGGGACTACAACTCCCATCATCCCTAGCTAACAGGACCAGTGGCCAGGGATGATGGGAGTTGTAGTCCCAAAACATCTGGAGGGCCGAGTTTGCCTATGCCTGATACAGAGGGCTACATTTTAGCCACAAGGTTTCTACAGCATACAGGCACACCTGTTCCATGTTCCACCAAAGCAAGCAACAGGTGTTTCTCCCAGTTCAAAGGCACATCCCAGAAAGACAAAAGCACCCAATAAGGGCACAGAGCTGGGCTGATGAGCCGCAGTGCTTGGGGAGAGCCCTGAGTGACAGAGAGAGAGAGACTTGGGGGACACATTTGCCCCCAGCTTTGAGGTTCCTCACACCTGGGTTTATACAAATCTACCGAAAGGTAAAGGACCCGTGGATGGTTAAGTCTAGTCAAAGGCGACTATGGGGTATGGCGCTCATCTTGTTTTTCAGGCGCCGAGGGAGCCGGCGTTTGTCCACAGACAGCTTTCTGGGTCATGTGGCCAGCATGACTAAACAGCTTCTGGTGCACAGAGGACCGTGACAAGAGCCAGAGTGCACAGAAACGCCATTTACCTTCCTGCCGGAGAGGTATCTATTTATCTCCTTGTGCTGGTATGCTTTCAAACTGCTAGGTTGGCAGAAGCTGGGACAGAGCAACAGGAGCTCACTCTGTCAGGCACATTTGAACTGCCGACCTTACATCTACCTACCTATAGAGTGCTCTCTTTCTCGTCTTTTATCTTAATTGGGCTGGCCAGGCCTAGGCTAATCCTTTGAGCATCACCTCCTTAAACTTCTTGCTGCTTGCTGCATTTAGCTTAGTTGTATCTGCCTTGTGCTTTGTTTTCTCTCTACTTTTTCATGTAATTTTTAGACTTGCACATCTGGCATTAGCTCAGCCCTCATTTTCTTATCTGATCAGCTTTTGTGGATGCAAGTTACCACTTTAGCATTTTGCACTGTTTCTTTCTTAGGACAAAAAGGTGTGTAACTGGATCCTCTTTTTAACACCGTACTTTTCTTCTGTTTAAGATTGCTTCAGCCTTGATTAACTTCTCTGAATGTGTCAGCAAACAGAAGATGGAATTAGCTGAGGAGTTAATTATTCCAGGATAACTGATCATGTAAACAAACTCTTAGTAGACTTTACAATTAACTGTGAGTTTAAAAGGATAATTGTGTGTTGTGTGTGTGTGTGTGTTTAGAAACGCCTGTATACTGCACCCATCCATGTCAATATGTAGATCATCCCAAGTTTTATAAACAGTTCTTCATTGATCATTAAAAAAATATATCAGAGAATCCTACAGCAGTGGCAAAACAGGAAATATAATGCAATTCCCATCTCACTTGTGTCTGTTCCTAAACTGTTCCCTGGAGGAACAGACGCTACAAAAAATGGAACTCACAATCCTCTCTAACTGTAGGTCTGGGATTTCATCGTAACGAAACTGAAGGAAAAAACACGTTGATATAACATGGAACAACACACACACACACACACACACACACACACCACACGTAAGTCTGACACCAGCACATTGCTACAAGTTTCAAAAGGAGAGAGGGCACCCTCCCTGGAGTCTTTCAAAAGCTCCCCAATTCCGTTAACCCTTCCATGCCAGACTGCTTTGGAGGGAATGGAGATAAGGTGAGGCACAAAACATTCTGATAAAAAAGCACTCTCGTGACAATAGAACTTTGCTTTTCCTAATACAGCATGCAAGGTTTATGCATCCTGGCAACACATTAAGAAGTTCCCCTGGAGCCTATATTGCCGCTGGCTTTAATCAGTATGCTAATAAAGACTAGATAGCTGTGCTCTGCAATGACATGACATATAGAGGAAAGGAGCCCTCATCTCCTCTCTCTAGGGAGCTTGCTTTAATAGGGAGGCTTAGGCTCATACTGCTGAGTAGATACTTTCCACCTTATTAATTTTAGGAGAATAACCTCAGCCACCAAGAGGGGGCAACGTGACCCAGTGCACCTTCCTGGCTGGTGCCAAGAAGAAAAACGTTATTTCATGTCTCTGCCAGTGCTTGGGAGTCCTTGGGATGAAAAAGCAACAAGGGAAAGGAACCAATTCACAGAAATTCTACTCCTCCCAGTGCTGCCCCCCCTCCCTTGCTAACAGTTTATTTTTAATTGGTACCGGATTATTTTCTGGCACTGTTGCTAAGGAAACCTCAGTTGCTATAGTAACTGTATATGTTAAATGGGCAGCCTATATCTGCTAATAAAGTACCACACACACACACCAGCGGACCCACGGTGTGTGTTCACACACATGTGCACATGCTGAGCATGCTATCTGCACCTCTGGGTTTTTTTTGGGGGGGGGGGCAATTTGCTGTGGCATTCATGATTTTTGAAGTCCTCTTCCATTTTATTTCCCTTGAGTTGTAATAAGATGGAAACATGTGGCAGTCTCTGTTCTGCATTCACATGCTGGGTGTTTGCTTCTCCAGACTAGAATGGTTGAGCTAATGAGCTGTCTGTGCTGGCAAAAGACAGACTTTGCAAGGTTTATTCGTTCATACCGAGTTGGGGTGGCTCCTTGATGTACAAAGCATTTGCTTTGCGCCACCATGTGGCCTAACACCATAAGCCCCCCACCCCCACTTCTTTCAAGTATAGCTGCCCATGTACAGTGGTACCTCTGGTTAAGAACTTAACTCGTTCCGGAGGTCCATTCTTAACCTGGAACCCTTCTTAACCTGAGGTACCACTTTAGCTAATGGGGCCTCCCGCTGCTGCCACGCCACTAGCGCGCAATTTCTGTTCTCATCCTGAGGTAAAGTTCTTAACCCGAGGTACAACTTCCAGGTTAGCAGAGTCTATAACTTGAAGTGTCTGTAACTCGAGGTACCACTGTATTGGGAACAGTTAAAAACGTATCTTGAAGAGTTTGGATTTGATATCCTGCTTTATCACTACCCGAAGGAGTCTCAAAGCGGCTAACATTCTCCTTTCCCTTCCTCCCCCACAAAAAACACTCTGTGAGGTGAGTGGGGCTGAGAGACTTCAGAGAAGTGTGACGAGCCCAAGGTCACCCAGCAGCTGCATGTGGAGGAGCGGGGAAGCGAACCCAGTTCACCAGATTACGAGTCCACCGCTCTTAACCACTACACTACACTGGTTCTCTTATCTTGCAAATGGTGGGCAGGGCATGCTCCGCGGGGTAGTGAAATCAGACATGTCTCACTTCCAACTTCAGGGGCCCACGGGGTCCTTGTCAGAGGACAACCAAAATCCTGGAGCCATGACTCTTATAATTACATATAACTGGAGAACCTCTCTTGGACTTCTTGGATGGAAAGCAAAAGGAATGAGTAAACGCTGCCTGGATTGAAGACTGGGGAAACATCAGCAGAGGGAGGAATAAATGGATATTACTCTAAACTGAACATTGGATTAGGATGAGGAACACTTGCTAACACAACTGACAGATGGATAGCTGGAAGTCATTTCTATCAATCTCTCTTTCTCTTACTATTTTGTTATTATTCTTATCTTTTTGTCTTTCGGCATTCTATTATTATTTCATAGAATCGTAGAGTTGGAAAGGACCCTGAGGATTCTCTTGTCCAATCCCTTGCAATGCAGGAATATGCAGCTGTCCCATACGGGGATTGAACCTGCAACCTTGGTGTTATCAGCACCATGCTCAAACCAAGTGAGCTATCCAGGCTCAGAATGATTTCTCTTAATATTCCTACTTGTTATATTTGCATGCAGATGAAGATGATCGATAGTTTGCAGGACCTTGTGTGAGAGACAGGGAAGGGGAGAACTGGGAGGGTACATCATTTTCTGTATGGGACAAAAAATGGGATATACTTGTAATAGAGAATCTTATATTTTTCTTTCTTCTTTTCTTTTCGTTATCTTGGTGTGAGTTGGTGTGTCTTTTATTGTACTGTGAAATTTTTTTAATGAAACTTTATTTCAAACCAACCAACCAACCAACCAACCAACCAACCAATATCCTGGAGCCAGCACTGATTTCCAACCCATGTTAAACTCAGCACTGAGCTGGCTGCGCGTTTAGCTCTGCTTTCTGAACCTCTGCACTTTTAACACAATACCAGTTCTTCCAAGGTTTGAAAGGAGAAACCATGCATACCTATCATAATACTGTGTCAGAAACACATCCGCGTTATGGAAAAGGGCATATTCCATGGGGCAAGTACACTTTGCCACTTAAGTGCTTGCAATTATTACTCACTCCAGACATGCATCAAGGTACGATGCTGAGTTATACACTGACACGTATGGGTGGCAAATTTGGGATTTTATTTCTGCCTGCATCATTGTAGTCAGCGATGGAATCATGACTGAACACCAGCTCTTGTCTAAGAAACATGCCATGCACCAAGAAATAAAGAACAGGGAGACAATGTGAAGAGCCACTAGCTGCACATTGCTTTGGGCAGATGTATCTGAAAGGCACAGAGACACCAAGCACATCAAAAGCCATAGCTGCTTCTGTGTTTCAGGTGGCTCAGCTTGTAGCAGCTTCTCCTACACAGCAAACCAATTTCACGTGTGGAGAAACACAGTTAACCAGTGGCTGCTGCTGAGATGCCAGGAGACCAAAGCCTTTCCGCAACACCTGCTCAATAAGCTCTGGGGAAATAAAGCAAGGACCTGAGAGGAAATCATACTTATGCCCGTTCATTCCTAATCCAATTGCTACACCATCACTTGGTAACCTGGAGGAGTTGAGCAAAGGAGAAGTTAAGCAAAAATAGTAATGACCGCTCCCCACTTAAAACAGGGGGCGCCCTTTGCGGGGACGCGTGCAGCCCTGGATCTGGAGTGGCCCCATCAGCATAGGCTTTGCCTTCCCTCAGGTGGGATACCTGGAGGTCCCCGCCTACCCCAGTGAGTTGTCCAATCCCACCTGGGGGAAGCGTTGCCAGGGAAACCAGGCCAGGTAGGGGGAGGGATTACCTGCCCACACAATAGAGGGTGGATCTTAATTGGTAATCCTCACTTGGCTCCAGAGCTACTGCACCATTTTAACTATTTTTTGTCTAAGCAGCAAGGTTGCTTAAACTTGGCAAGGTGTAACAAGTCAAAACATGTTAAATATGGGATTTAAGATTAGCTGTGAGCAGTTATGGTTCCCTTGGCCCCAGGGCAGAATGCAATTGCTATCTCTCTACACACAAAAGAGGCCGTCTGGGGACCAAGAAGTGAAGAATGACCTTATCGGAAGCTACTGAGGGAATTTGGCAAGGAGAAATGTAATTATCTACTGGAATTTGTCCGCAGGGATTCAGACTCCTTCCTCACACATCCTTGCTCTTGCAACATAGGACAGGAACTCCGACTTACAAGTGGCCAACACACACAGTTTAGATTTCTTTGGATTCATCTGCAGTTGGCAAGCAGCTCTGTTATGCCTGTACAGTAGTACCTCTGGTTACGTACTTAATTCGTTCCAGAGGTCTGTTCTTAACCTGAAGAACCATTTTAGCTAATGGGGCCTCCTGCTGCCGCTGTGCCGCCGGAGCACGATTTCTGTTCTCATCCTGAAGCAAAGTTCTTAACCCGAGATAATATTTCTGGGTTAGCGGAGTCTGCAACCTGAAGCGTATGTAACCTGAAGTGTCTGTAACCCGAGGTACCACTGTACTAGTAGTTTGGGGGCTATATCAGAGTCACCAGAACAGGCTACAACAGTATTCAGTGTGGGGTTGTTGTTTTTTAAATAGCTCTTTCACTTAGGTGTTCCTTTTTTCAAAAAAAATGTGCAGGAGACCAGGGCCCTGTGGGACTTGACGTCCTTCCGCGGGGCCTGCAAGACGGAGCTGTTCCGCCTGGCCTTCGGTCTGGGCCCAGTTTGACCCCCCCCCCTCTATGGGACCCTGTGCCTCTTTGGCCCTTTTATTGGCTCATGTGGGACCAACATGGATAGCTGGCCCTGATGAATACTTGAGGTTCCCGACCCCTATGGTTGTAATTCATGGGCAGTCATTTAATTTTATCCTGATTCTAATTTTTAAGCTGTATTTTAATCAATTGTTTGATTGTGTTTAGCTGGGGAGGGCAGGGTATAAATAAAAATTTACTTACTTACTTATGAGTTCATGGTCACAAAACAGTGAAAGTTCTGCAGTCACCATTCCTGTTTTTAAACAGGCAGAAAATTTCATTATTTTTCCAGAAGGCACCTAAGCAAGCCCACTGCTAGCTAAGATCTGAACCCAAGAACAAAGCAATACTCCCAATTCCACTGTATTTTTATAACTGCAGACACATTGTTCAACTTTGCTTCGCCGGTGTATAGTTTTGGGTGGCATGCCATCTGTCTCCTTTATAGTCCCTATTCTATCTGAGAGAATCACAGAATCGTAGAGTTGGAAGGCTCCCAAGGGTCATCTAGTCCAACCCTTTGCAATGTACGAATCTCAACTAAAGCATCCATGACAGATGGCCATCCAACCTCTGCTTAGAAACCTCCAAGGTCCACAGCCCCCTCGAGAGAGTCCGTTCCACTGTCAAAGAGGAACCAGAGTAAGAGCACTCTATTTTTATTAATTTACAATTTTAAAACTGCATGTTTGTATACTCAGTAGGAAAGGGCCACACCTCCTTGTCCTGGATCACTCCCACATGGGCTGCAAGGAGCAAATAGGAAGGCTATGCAGCCTTTGGTGTAAATTGCATTTTCCTCAGTCAGCCATGTAAACAGGCAAGACACTCTGAACTGCAAGGGGCTAAGCCCAGCTTCCTCAAACTCAGCCCTCCAGATGTTTTGAGACTGCAATTCCTATCATCCCTGACCACTGGTCCTGCTAGCTAGGGATCATGGGAGTTGTAGGCCAAAAACATCTGGAGGGCCGAGTTTGAGGAAGCCTGGGCTAAGCAATGACCCCATCTGTGACTGGATGCATCACCCCTTGGGCAACCAATTCCTAAAATAAGTATGTTGGTGTAGATGCACCCTCAGCTTTATGCCCCTAGAGTGACCTGGCTCTCATAAAATACTTGGATCTGTAGGGCAGAAGTGCCAGACACGAAACATCTCATCTTTTAGGCTTAAAAAAACAACAACATCCCTCCCATGTTATATTGCAAGATTAAAGAAAGAGAAAATCAGATCAAATACCGCAAGCTCTCTGCTAGGGATAAACTACAGAGGCAGGACACAGGCTCGCCTCCCATAATTCAACTATTAAGATGATTAATCTTGCCAAAGACACCCTTGGCAAAACATTCTATTTAAAAAAGAAATGGGAGGGAAGCAGAAGGAACTGGTCAAGAACTGAAGGGGAGCTGGGGTGGGAGAGGGGGAAACAGAATGACGATTCGCAGAGCAGTGCCAAAACCAGCAAAGGGTCCCATGGGTTACCACATCTGAGCTCGAAGGGGAGGCAGTCTAAGGCTGCTTTGTCCCACTTTGAAGGCACTCTTCCCCAGAGGCTAGCAATCTTCAAAGACAGCCTTCTCCTGGAGAGAACTTATGAAATATTACAAAGTTTCCCAGAGCTTGCCCTAGTTTTCGGAGCCTCTGACAGAATTTGGCCTTTTTGATGTAAGAGAAGGGAGGGCAACAGGCAAAAATGAAAAAGATACAGAGGGGTTCTTGCGAATCACAGGACAACCTTGCACTCACTTGCACACATACACCCCCACCCCACCCCCCATGGCTAGTCCAATTAATCTGATGTGAAGTTACAAGACTTGGGCTACAATCCTAGCACCACTTGCCACTTACTGCAATGAACAGGCTAGGTAGACATACTGTAAGCACTGCACTGTAAGGCCACAGATTTCCACTACAGGTTTCACACTGAAAAGGCATTTGAAAATATGCAGTAAAACACAGTTGAGGTTTCCAGGAGTATTTATAGCTTGTTTGCAGACATGAGAACACCCTTCAAACACTAAAATGAACCTAAGAGTATAAGACCCCTGCGGGATCGTTGTAGCTTTCTGTTTTTACAGTGGCCTAAGGGAAGCCCTTGTGCAATAGCCAGAGCTGGCCCCAAACCATCTAGATACCTGAAGCAAATGCGCTTCCACACTCAGCTCAAGGTGTATAGTAACCAAGGCTAGTCAATTTCTTTTTACACCTGAGGTAGAAAAGTCCCACAAGCGTTCCTCCATCACAACGGCAGTAAAAATACAACAACCATAATCACCATGAACTAAAATAACTAACCGATACTGCAGATCTGCTATCTGAGGCTGCTGCCTAACACTGCCTCATACCAGGGGCATACCCTAGCAATGGCACTGTCCTGCTCATGTTCCCCAACAGCTGTCATTCAAAGGTATGTAATATTATTTGTGATGAACTACACTTCCCACTTCAATGCCCATTCACCAGTTTGGAGAGATCTTTTTGGAGGTCGCTGGAATCCCTTTTTGTTTTTACCAATCTGGCCAATTAGGCAAACCCAGTCACCACATTGCTCACACCCAACTCTTTATGAAAGAGTAAAAAAAAGACTAGTCCCAATACAGCGACTTGACTGCTCCCATGTCCTGCTATAATGCACAAAGACAGGCCTTGCAATGCCTAAACCCTTGGTAACTTCCAGGCTAGATTATGGCAACACGTTATATGTAGGGGTGCCTCTGAAGATGGTTTGGAAACTTCAGCTGGTGCAGAATTAAGTGGCCAGGTTGCTCACTGGGGCAAGACTGTTTGCACATATTACACTGATCCTGGCTGGACTGCACTGGCTTGCTAATTAGCTTCTGGGCCCAATTCAAAGTGCTGGTTTGGACCTATGAAGCTTGAAATGGCTCATGACTACAACACCTCAAAGACCGCCTCCCCCCATATAAACTGACAGGACTCTGCAATCATCCTCTGATGCCCTTCTTCATGTGCCTCGTCCAAGAGAGTTTTGAGGGTGGCAACATGAGAACAGGCCTTTTCTGCAGTGGCTTCCCATTTGTGGAAGGTCCATCCAGTGCCTTCGTTATACAGTGGTACCTTGGGTTAAGTACGTAATTCGTTCCGGAGGTCCGTACTTAACCTGAAACTGTTCTTAACCTGAAGCACCACTTTAGCTAATGGGGCCTCCCGCTGCTGCACCGCCGGAGCACGATTTCTGTTCTCACCATGAAGCAAAGTTCTTAACCTGAAGCACTATTTCTGGGTTAGCGGAGTCTGTAACCTGAAGCGTATGTAACCCGAAGTACCACAGTATTTCTTTTAGGTGCCAGGTAAAAATGCTCCCCTTTAACCAGACTTTTGGCTGATTAATATTCTACAGCCTTTTAAATGTGTTTGGGGAAAGGTTGTTGTTTTGTTTTTGTTTTAACTACAGTGGTACCTCGGGTTAAGAACTTAATTCGTTCTGGAGGTCTGTTCTTAACCTGAAACTGTTCTTAACCTGAAGCACCACTTTAGCTAATGGGGCCTCCCGCTGCTGCTGCGCTGCAGCCGCGCGATTTCTGTTCTCATCCTGAAGCAATGTTCTTAACCCAAGATACTATTTCTGGGTTAGCAGAGTCTGTAACCTGAAGCGTCTGTAACCCTGTACCACTGTATCTCTTTTGTGCTTTTATCCTGTATTTTTATCTTGTGAGCTGCCCTTAGATCTTCGGATGAAGGGTGGTAGATAAATAACAACAATACTTTGGAAATATATTGGAATTCACACAAAATCTGTGCAAACACACAGAGTGAGAGTTATTGAGAGAGAGAGAGAGAGAGAGTACTAAGTCTTTAAGCCTGTCCTTCCTCAAAATAATATTATTATTACAGCTTCACTTCCTGTGGTTTTGTCCCCACAGGGAAAGGAAAGGTTAGGAAAATTATGCAGCGGGACTTGACAGTGTTGGAGGCTTTGTACTAAGCAATGCAAGTGTGCACCTCCACAATATAATCCATTTTGTGATTACCTGCTTATGAAATGGCATGAAGTCATTATGGTTTATCTTTTTTACAGAAGGAAGTTGGCACATTTACTTGCATTAAAGAAGGTGGTGCTTGAGAATAATTAAAGAAAAACAAGCAGAAGTCACTCTGGGGGCAATCCCTTCTATGAAAGGAGTATGGAAAAGAACAAGGAGAGGGGGAGTTAATTCACAACAAGGTTAATTTACTCTCTTGGAGAATCAAGGACAAATAAAAAATAATATAATTACAAGGAAGGGCAGAGTCACAAATAATGTGGCCAGGTCCCTAAGGTACATGGTACCCTGGCTCCTGCATGTGCTATTCTCTTGCAGAGCAGAATAAAATTCCTACTCAAACTGGATTAACAATACTGGAAATTGCATTAGGCAACATGGGCGGCAGGATGGTGCAATGAGAGTATGAGCAAGGGAAACAACATTAGGCTCTGCGACTATTATTACTGCCGTTATTAACTTGTCACTTTGCCGTAGTATTGCCTGAAAGCAGGCCAACATGATTGAATTACTGGAGAGGAGAGTGGAGAACTGTTTCTTAGTAAATATGACAACATTAACTCTTTCCTGAGATTCTCACAACTACTCCCTGCTTCCCCCTCCATCCCTATACCCCTTCCCCAACAAGCTGGAGAAAACCACTAGGGCAGATTCTTTGCTGAAGGAATCTTAACAAGAGAAGGGCTTATATTCCAACCTTCTTTTTTCTTTAGCATACAGTACTGCCACAGTAGGTTCAGCTAGGCAAAATACTGCCCCACCCTTGACTCCAATTTATTTATTTTATAATTTATTTCATGCATTTGTATCCCACTTTTTTAGGCCTTCTCATTTTTGTGCTCCTGAAGTAATAGCTCTCAAAAGTCCTGTGACTGCATGGAATGCACATCCCTCACTCTGGGAAGCTGACAGTGTGATTTCTTAAGCCAGTTCAAACAAAATGAATTGTCTTGAGTGTACCATGGAACAGCTTTCAAAAGTTGCAGTTAAAACTCCCACTTCAACTGCTTGCTGAATTTTCTGCACATCTGTAGTGACAACCTGCTTGGACTACTGTAATGCACTCCATGTGGGGCTGCCCCTGAAGATAGTGGCGGCGGCTGGTGCAGGTTGCAGTTGCCAGATTGGTAGGTGGGGCAGCCTATAGGACAATGTGACACAGGCCCTGAAAGCCCTGCATTGGCTGCCACTGAGCTACTGGGCCCAATTCCAGATGCTGGTACAGTGGTACCTTGGGTTACATACGCTTCAGCTTACAGACTCCGATAACACAGAAATAGTACCTCAGGATAAGAACTTTGCTTCAGGATGAGAACAGAAATCGCGGCGGCGGCAGCGTGGCAGCAGTGGGAGGCCCCATTAGCTAAAATGGTGCTTCAGGTTAAGAACAGTTTCAGGTTAAGAACGGACCTCTGGAACGAATTAAGTACGTAACCAGAGGTACCACTGTACTAGCATATAAATCCCTAAATGGTTTGGGACCCAAGTACCTAAAGGAGTGCCTGTCCCAGTAACAGCCACCTTGGGCCCTTTGATTGCCCGGTAGGGTTTTGGGGGTGGTACTGAAGAAGAATGTCCCATTTCTCTGTTTTGTTAATCACAATAACATATATATTATTTTAGTGATTAACTGAATCCTAAAATGGATTCAGAGCAAGATGACATGAAGTGATGCTTAATACTTTCATAACTCTCTCTCTCCTCCCACCCACCCCTAATTAGTGTAAGATAAATTATGGTGGCAGGATGGAGAGGAAAGTTCAGGCAGCTAGGTACTACTAGTGAACATCCTTTGTGAGATAAGGAAGAAAATGGTCACTGATTAGAACATAAGAAAAGCCTGCTGGATCAGGCCCGCATACTGTTCTCACAGTGGTCAATCAGATGCCTGTGGGAAACCAATATGCAGCCTCTGAGCACAAGAGCACTCTTCTGTGGTTTCCAGTAACTGGTATTCAGAAGCATTACCCAGAGCCATCGATAGCCACCTCCTCCAAGATCTTGTCTAATCCTCTTTTAAAACCACCCAGGTTGGAATCCATCACTGCCTCCTTTGGGAGTTCCATAGTTTAACTAGGTGCTGCTGGTGATTTTGGCCAAAGCAACTTATATCAAAATAATTTCACAAGAAAGAAGCACGAGCAAGAAAACCCATCTGAACTATTAAAATATATAAAAGGTAAAGGTAAAGGTACCCCTGCCCGTACAGGCCAGTCTTGACAGACTGTAGGGTTGTGCGCTCATCTCACTCTAGAGGCCGGGGGCCAGCGCTGTCCACAGACACTTCCGGGTCACGTGGCCAGCGTGACGAAGCTGCTCCGGCGAACCAGCACCAGAGCAGCACACGGAAACGCCGTTTACCTTCCCGCTATATAGCGGTACTTATTTATCTACTTGCACTTAAGGGTGCTTTCGAACTGCTAGGTGGGCAGGAGCTGGGACTGAACGACGGGAGCTCACCCCGCCGCGGGGATATATTAAAATATATAGACGCTACCAATGTTTTAAAATACCCATTTCCTTAGTTAGGTCATTTAATTATCGCATAGTTATTTGACACCCTTTCATATAACATCCGAGGCCAGACATACATGGTAAAATAATGGGAGAGTGGGAAGAATCCAACAGGTTGGGAGGGCCAACCAAGCCACTTAGAGTCCGTTTAGGGGATGTTGTTATTGGCTACACTAAGAACAGTTAGCAATGGTCCTTAAACAGATAAGCAGTGCTTTATAAGCACTGATGCATCAGAATCTGTCCATGTGGTTAGTGTTGGAGGAACAGCCTGCTGCAAGTACTAGCCACAGGTCACACAAGACAGTGAGATACTCTAGGCTTGAGTTCAAACCTTGACAGAAAATCATGTTTTGAAATCATCAAGGAGATTTAGGGTCAACTCTGATTTTGAAAAGTAAAAGCCGATCTGAAATAAACAGGTGCCATATATATATATATATATATATATATATATATATATGAAGAAGGCAGCTATAAAATTTGGACGGGAAGAAGAAAAAGAACATCTATAACTTTTTCATATATATACGTCTGTGTCTGTGAAAAATAGAAGACTTCACAGCATGTCAAAATCTGAAGCACACATAAATAAAAAGGCTAAGAGGGAAGAATTCCAGTGCAAGATGCATCTGCCGTCAGAAAATGTGTACGCCTCAATGATCGCTGGTGAATTAGAATATGGAGATGTGAAAAATGGAAAACAGAACTTGCATCAAGCAGCAGATTCAAAGGGCAAAATCACACACTGAGCTATTTCATCAATGGCTCATCAAAAAGCCTTCAAAATAAATGGCGCTGGCACAAATAGGAAAACATTTAATTAAACTCTATTCGAATAAGTCATCCTATAAAGAAATATGCTTATTTACTCTGCAGGTTATTCATTAAGAGTCAACATTTGTAAAAAAAATTCATTAAAAAAGTAGAAGTAAAGTCTGTGTGCTGCCAAACTTTTCAAAATTATCTGTATGCAAGTTCAGAAACAGGTTTCCACTATTTATCACTATACTGTGTACATCTAAGCAATAAAGTTTCAAGCTGGATAAATGACTTTTTGCCAAGTGCACGAGCAACAAAGAGCAAAAAACCAAAAACCTTCCAATAAGGTTGGTAGGAGTAACACACGTGAACCAGATGAAAGTCAATCACTTTCAGTAAGTCACTGATGCAATCCTAAGTATGAAGTCTTGAAAACATCTTTATTTGTCTGTCTCTACTGGAAGCCACTCAAGCAAACTGTCATTCAGAGGTCCATAGTGGGTAGAACAGATTGTAGCAACAAAACCCAAGGCCCAGTGGGAAAAAGAAAAGCAAGGTATTAATCAGATGAATCACATGCTAAAGAAAAAAAAGCCCCTCCCTTCACTGGTATGGACGAAAAATATGTAAACTTTCTCTTCTACAGGAAGCTAAGTATGTACTGTGTTTAACAGCTGCATTGGCAACTTAGCTCAATAATAAAACCTTGAGCTTGTTATGATGCTGGACTGAGTGGTAATCCCTGCTGTGGTGAGCCTTCCTTTCCAACTTACTTGCAAACATACTGCCTTGTTCCGACAAGGTGTTAGAAAGTAAGAATCAAGCTTCTGACCTCACACGCCCCTTTCATGAAAAGCATTCCCATCACCAGAAGCACCTGATATCTCTCAGTCAATTTTAGGCAAATAGAACTACTGGGCTTCAAAACACCTCACTAAGGTCATGGCTTATGGTTATCCAAATGGCAGAGGAGGATCTGCTGTAGGTAGATGGGCAGTCCTCCTCTGCTCCTGAGGATCTGAGTAGGGAGCCTTCTACTAAACCATTTTATTAAAACTATGCTTCAGTTTCATCAAAGCTGCCTTTTGATGAGCTGAAACTCTGGCTATGATACTCTAGCCCCAAACCCTAGAAATCCTTATTCAAAGACGAGTTGGAATACTTGCAATAAACAAAAGACTAAAACAACCCTGCTCGTGCACAAAGTGCATTTTGCTCTCTCCAGCCAAAACAATTCTAAGTTACACAAATATACCAGAGCATTTCTTGAGTGTTCCTTGCTTCATGCTCCCCCCGTTGGACTTGTTGAAGTCAGTCGGCCCATAACTGGGCCCACCATCTGCTGTTGGATACTACACGGCACATTGACTGGTGTGACCAGAAGAGTATGCACAGCTCCAGCAGAGTCACCCAGCAAATGTCAGGGTGTTTCTGCTTCCTAGCAGCCAGCTTTTCCCAAGAGTTCCTGGTTGAGAAAACTCCTTACCCACTCAGTTAAGTTCAAAGTGTTTGTTGTCTCATGGCGCAAGATAAGCATAAACACACTATCTACATAAACTTAAAACATAAACATAAAAAAATGCTAGTACAGTGATACCTCGGGTTACATACGCTTCAGGTTACATATGCTTCAGGTTACAGACTCCGCTAACCCAGAAATAATACCTCTGGTTAAGAACTTTGCTTCAGGATGAGAACAGAAATCGTGTTCCGGCGGCGCGGTGGCAGCAGGAGGCCCCATGAGCTAAAGTGGTGCTTCAGGTTAAGAACAGTTTCAGGTTAAGAACGGACCTCCGGAGCGAATTAAGTACTTAACCCGAGGTACCACTGTACATCACAAACTAATCTACCATGATGCAGTTCTCTGGTTTTAGAAATAAAACCTTGTCCAGATACAAGTTTACAGAGAGAGCCACTAGGACTTCACCATGCTGGCTTCCCATGCTGTACTATCACCATAAAGCACTGAGCAAAAATCTCACACTCACGCCAGTACTGCTGACTCTTAACCCAACCCCTGCACCTACACCCATTCCGCAGAGAAAGGGAGGGTGGGTGAGTCCTATAAACACGCAATTGGCTAGTGCAGAAATATGGTGGGAGATGACTGGGCTATGGCAAAATACATTTCATCCCCTTGACAGGTGTATTGGGAGACAGCTGCTGCACTTACCACTAGCTCTGAACAAGTGTCCCTCTTAAGAGGTAAGGCAAACAACTTTCAAGGGAGAGTTGCAGCAGCAGCAGCAGCTAATTGCAGAGCATGGATTGCCTTGAGCAATCCTGGATAGACGGGATATAGCGGTAGCCATACAGAGGTAACCATCTGTCCCTCCCTTTACTGGTGTCCCCCTTGTGTGGTTCACCCATGTCAGGCAGAGAAGAGAAGAGAAGAGAAGAGAAGAGAAGAGAAGAGAAGAGAAGAGAAGAGAAGAGAAGGAATACTTTTCTTTCTACTTCCTGAAAGATGTGCCCTTTACACCAGAGAAAGAGAACCTTCCCTTTCTGAATCAACAAGTTTATAGCCCCTCCTCCTTGTGAATGAAGGGGAAGGACCACTCCTGAAGTAACTGAAATGCCTCCCAGAGTTAGTGGAGAATAGAAAATATCTCAAAAGCTTGTAGGCTTCACTTTTGTCAAGAAGAAATAAGTCTTTAAGAAAGATCCCGTTGAGAAGCTCCATAAACAAACTTTGAATTCTACACATTTATGTTTTCTTTCATGAAACTGGCTGACAGAGTCAGTGATTGTCTGCAGGCTATGCTTTAGTACCCGCTGATTCGCAGGGAGATTATCTTAATTTGGTAGTCCATACACGGGACAGATTTTGGAATTACTTGCCTTAAAATAGCTATTCTTTTCGGCCCACTGGAATTAGGAAATGGGTTTTGGTCCCTGCCAGCCACTCACCGTCAATTAGAGGCTCAACCAGCATACTGAAAGCAAGGATGTAGTTAAATAATATTTCATAGTCCTTTCCTTTTCTACAGTTGAGCACAGCTATACAAACTTATCATCCCATGGCAATAAGGACTGTACAATGGCAGGCTTTGGTACCGCTTACTTTGGTACCATCAGGTAATGGCCGCTGGTGCAGGGAAGCGCCTGACCGGCAGGGCTTCTTAAATTAATTGGCCAAAGAGTTGAACTAGCTGAGAAAATGAAATTGCTCTCTGAGCCAGAAGTTCTATGATAGACCACCACCATGCTGCTGACCTTTTCTAACCCTTAGCTTCTGACTGTTCTGCTCTTTACTGCAGTTCCAATCAATTTGCCTGTTCAGTGGCCCGCAGTTTTCAGAGACACCTTAACAGACTGAACTGTCTTTACATTAACCACAATCCATATCCCTGGCACAGAGGCTGATTTTCGTTAAATGCCGCTATTAGCTGCCCCATTATATGGGGCTTCCTTTGATAACCCAATGCCTCTGCCCAGCCAGTCTCTAAACCTGAGAGCCAGCAGGTGTTTGTCCAATCAGAAGTGTTGCCACATCTGTACTGACCCTTAAATTTTGATACCAACAGGGCTTTGCAGTAGTTTTTGTTAAAGCAATTCCAGAAGCACTTAGGTTTTATGGTTTGTAGCAAGAGAAGAGAGTATAAATGATTGCCACAGTTAAAGAGACCCTGAGAAACAGGATGTTCCATTCTCAACTCTATACTCAAACACACAGTGACAATGGGCATTGCTCCAGAGCCAGTTCCCCAGTTCCCCAAAACATTTCTTAATCCTTACCTATCTCAAAGGCTGAGACAATGTGTCAAAGGAATAAACTTCAAACTCAATACTTAAAGTCAAGAATGATAGATATGTTTTTATTAAAGGGACAATTGAAGGCAATTTAAAAATAACTGTTAGATTTGCATGTGCACCAAACTCAAAGCTACTTGACTTTATTCAGAAGGTATTATGTAAATTCAATAAACTGGCTGAGAGAGAAGCTAGACTAGGGGGTAACTTCAACTTTAATGTACAAGCAGTGTCTCTAAAAGTCTTGAGCAAGGGCACCACCTGGAAGAACCTTTTAAAAGATAAAAGACCTCCTATGACTTACTACAGTTCTTCCAAAAATAGGGCTTATACAAGATACGGAGAAAATACAAAAGATTTCCTTCACCCCAACATGACTCCTGATCCGTATTAGACTTTTTATTGCTTAAAAGATAAAGGGACCCCTGACCGTTAAGTCCAGTTGTGGACAACTCTGGGGTTGTGGCGCTCATCTCACTTTAGTGGCCGAGGGAGCTGGCGTTTGTCCACAGACAGCTTCCAGATCATGTCGCCAGCATGACTAAGCTGCTTCTGGAGAACCAGAGCAGCACACGGAAGTGCCGTTTACCTTCCCGCCGGACCGGTACCTATTTATCTACTTGCACTTTGACATGCTTTCGAATTGCTAGGTTGGCGGGAGCTCACGGCATTGCAGGGATTCGAACCGCCGACCTTCTGATCAGCAAATGCTAGGCTCTGTGGTTTAACCCACAGTGCCACCCACATCCCTTACTGCTTACTCCACAAGTTAATTCCATTCACACAGTGAACATTGATAACATCACCGATCATGCTCCAGTAGAAGTGACCATATGACCGAGCAATGAAATCCAAACCTTTACATCATGGTCATTTAACCAGCCAACCACCTAAAGGAAAAGATAGCAGAAACCCTACAATTCTATTTCAAGGAAAACGACAATGACAACACCAATTCTACCAACCTTTGGGAGGCTATGAAAGCAGTGACAAGAGGTATCTGTATCAAAGAAAAAGCATATATTAAAAAACAAGTCTCTACAACAATAACCAAACTAGAAATGGAAATTACTGAGCTGCTAACTAAATATAAAAGTTCAGGTTCAAAATACCTCCTTAGAGGAATTGAACAAAAGAGACAAGAAATAGACTCCTTAGAAATTAATGACTCTAGACTTTTGGCAGATGTAAAAAGAAAAAATCTAAGTCAGGGGTACACAGTATGCAAAAAAGCAATGGTATTAAAACATTTTCTCCTGACTTCTGCTCAGAATTTGCCTTTGATTCTAAATTATATACCTCATGATGCCCAAATTAAAAAAAGAGATATCCACAATTTCTTAGAAAACTTACCCATACCATCATTAACTCATGATGAAAAAACCTTTTTAGATAGCCCCATCTCCATAGAAGAAATTGACATTAACCGAACCTACATAAAGCCCAAGGACCTGATGCTTTCACTTCTGAGTTTTATAAAAGATTCAAAGAAATATTATTACCATATATGGTCCACCTATTTTATGACCTCTCCCCCAAACAGATATGAAAATGGCAGAAAAATAATTACTCCTGCAAAAGACCCAGAATAAATGCCAAATGAAGGAGGCTGGGGTATCCCAAACCCTGATCTATATTTTATTGCTAACCAAGTAAGACATGCTGTCCCTTTTATTTTAGATGACACCTCAAAGCAATGGCTCCAGTTAGAAAAAGAACTTATCAAAGGAATACCAACTTCTGCAAACCACTTCTTAGAACTGGGCTAAACATTCAAAACAGATTCACACAAACCATACTTAATGCACGGAAAGAGAAGGAAGGCAGGAATCCTAACTCCAGCACCAGCTCCACCTATACCCCTTGCCTTCCAGCCACTGTTTTCACAACACTTCATGACAATTTTATGTTGCAAAAGGTCTATACTGGTTATCTGACTTTTATAACAGAAATATAGCACTATCAGACCAAGAAATATGGACTAAACTAGGAAAATTAAAAGCCCCTTGGCTGCTACTCCACCAAATCCACACTTTTCTTGGCTAACCCAGTTTAACAGTAAGGCATTCACAAGACCATTAACCCCATCTGAAAGACTTGTAATATCCACAGAAGGACATGGCTCAGGTATAAAATCTGCAATCTATAAAATTCTAATCAGTGCATCGGTGGGTTCACTTGATCCTATTGAACACCAACAGGAATGAGATTTCAACTATGAACTTGACCCAGGTCAATGGCTTAGACAAAAAAACAACAAACCTTTAAATCCATTTCAGTGAGCAATAGGAAATTAATCCCTAATCTCTAGGAACCTGGTAATGGCACCTCACCATGTTGCTAGAGGGGTGTCCCACACCCGGTACATATCTCCACGTGTGGTGGGAAAGTACAAAAATCCAGCCTTTCTGGAATTCCATATTCCAATAAATTAATAAAATATCGAAATAACAATTGGAAGTAAAACCATAATTAGCTTCATTATATATATTTCAAGAGTATATGGACTTACCGTATTTTTTGCACCATAACACTCACTTTTTTCCTCCTAAAAAGTAAGGGGAAATGTCTGTGCGTGTTATGGAGGGAACGCCTACGGGTGGCATGCCTGTGGACTTTCCTCCTCTAAAAACTATGTGCGTGTTGTGGTCGGGTGCGTGTTATAGAGCGAAAAATACGGTACATAATAAATAATTAATAGGCCATTTATTACAAGTGGCAAGACAGAACGTAACCCGACACTAGATTTTTCTGGCACAATGGTAGACAATTGGTACAAAACAGTTTGGGAAATAGTCCTCCCTGAGAGATTAAAAAAAAGAAAAACTTCAGTTGATGTGGACAGATCGAGAAAGATGGCTTTACCCCAGTGTCGTTTAATTTCATAACATATGCCAGTATCCCAGAAAATGAACAATCTCCCCCATCAGTATTTGGCTCAAACTGGTTGATCTAAATTTAAACATAAATTATTACCTTCACTTCCACACACATACACACACTGGTTTCATTGATAGCATACTAGGAAAAATGACTGTTACTCATACTTAGCCTAAGCACAATCACAAGGGCTATGTGATGTTGAATGCTATTTGTTAACTCTCTTCTATCGTGTTTCCTCATTGTTGCTGTTATTGTTTAAACCAATTCACAAACCAAGAACCTGAACATTGACCACTCATAATGAGGCATATATCATAGATATTACAGCAAATTTATTATGTTATTTTTTGGATATACAAATGAGGAGACTTGGTCTACTTATTTGTATCATTTATCATTCCTATGATTCTTGTTTATGACCCCCCTCCCCCAAGTTATTTAAAAGCAAGCAAGCAGCTACAGCATGATGCTGCATCGGGATAAACTAGGGATTAGGCGATTGGTTAAGTTAATGGGCCATATTGTTCATGGTGCTAAAATGGCCTGTGGGCATCTTGTTGCACATTACTAGCAAACAAGCCTCCTGTGAACCCTGTCAGCAGTAGTCTTCAGTGGCCTTCAAGATATTTAAAAGCAGCAAACCTGGAAAAGCCAAGCAGGGCAAATTAAGCCACTCAAACCAGATCAGAGTCGTAAAAGCTTAAGGGCAAACCCAGATTTCAGACATGATCACTTCTTACACCAGGCAGGTCCAAAGTCCATTTCGGGGGCCTCAACAACTTTGGGGTAAAATCCTAAAAAAAGGTTAACAAGATTTGGTTGGCCCTTCACTTCACCAAATCTGGCCTTCTTTGAAAAAAGTTTGGACACCACTGTCTTACATGAACATTTTCTCCAACACAAATATTATCTGTGCAGGTAACTCATAAGTATGAAGCAGTCTTGTGGTTTTCCTCAGTTTATAGAAAGGAACCAGAGTGCCCTTTTTAGATGAGGCAAAGCAGCAGCTTACAGTACTTCTTAAATCATTTCCCTTAATTATTCAAGTATAAAAGAAGAGCAACAAAGGTTACTGCCTGCTCTGGATGGGGACGTTGCTGATTTGCATGTATATGCGGCATCCTTTCACCCTTGGTCCTTTCCAAGCCTTAATGCTGCTCATGTTTGAAAAATTAAGTGCACAAATGATGATGAGGTCGGCAGCATTTGATACAGGCACAAATCATCTGACAAAATTCCCTGTTGGGGGTCATATATAAATATATCTGTTGTCTGCAACACAGCCAGCTGTCATGTGCTCAGTTCCCAAAGTGGGTCTGTTGTCCTTGTCTGAGTCCCTCAGACTCTGTGCTTCAGCGTGTGGCACTGATCACACCTTGAAATGTTTTGCAAGAGGATGTGGTAATCAATAAACATCAAGCAAAAATGGAATAGGACATTCCACTGGATTCAACCAAAGCCTTCAAGTCTTAACCTGAACTCTACCCCGGATCTACACAGCCTAAGTGCAACCATCTTTCGCTCCCTCAATCAAATTTTGTCATTGCAGTAATCTGAAGGAGAATACTTCTGAGATGGCTAATTTGACATGTCCAGTGGGGGCACCATTTGGGGGCAATCAGCCAAGCTTGTAAAGAAGCCGGTTCTAATTGGAATAACATTAAAAGTTTTATTTCCTTTGTTTTCAACAAATGTTTGCCACCATCTAGGATGGCTTGCATTTGAATGGCAATGGTCTTATTTGGATGCCACAGTTTCACGTTATGGTAATGATTCTTGGGCTCAACTGCTGGCCCCTTTCTTTCTCCTCGATGCTTTCTTCCCAAGCACCAACAGTCAGCTGGTTTTTGGTGTTTAAACCATGCTTATATAGGGCTTGCTAAGCCCTTTATGTAGTGCTTCCCAAGCACTTCATAGGCAGTGTGGAAGAGGCTTTGTAGGCACTGCAAAGCCTCTTTCATCTAAGCCCTGTCTTTACCAGCTCCCCACCTGATGTTAGGTGTAAGGCAGATCGTTTTGGCTTGGATGAAATGGCCTGGTGGATCAAACGGGGAAGTGTGTTGGTCCTAATTAGGACTGCATGCCAGAGGTTATGCCAGAATCTACTGGTAGATCTATATGTGGTTGAGGAAAATCAGCAAGAGTTTCTGTCTTTTAGCTATTTAACAATGACAATAGACAGGTATGTTTTATCCCAATCATTCCTAAATTGGGCTGCTAAAAGAAAAAAAGAACTGTGTGAAAGAACTGTGAGTTTATGTCCAGAATGAAAACTAAATTTGGGGAGTTAGTGGTATTCAGAGGCAATGTATTAGTTAATCTTAATTTCAAGATTGCCCCCTGCCCCATTATTTTGTATCTAGCTCTGGTTGGTTGACTTTAGGATTCTGTTGCTACTGCCACTACTGTTTGTTGCATAGTTCAATAGATGTGGACACTCAGCACAGGGCTTTAAAGGTTTCAGAAATCTGCAGACTAAAAACCACTATCTCTGGTTGTGCACTGAATGGGTTACAGTCCTGAACAAGATATGGTGCTGAGTCCTTTAGTCTAGCTACTATTCACTATTAGCAGTGAAATCTGAGATGACAGAATTGGAAGGGACCCTGAGGGTCATCTAGTCCAATCCCCTGCAATGCAGGGATCTTAACACATGGTCTGCCATCCAGTTTGAGAATGATCCCCCCACTTTGCTTTGCAGATGTGCTAGCAGTTTTACTGCTGCACCACTAGATGTGAGGAAGGAATTGCTATCTACATTTTAATAGGCATCAATGTCCCATTCATTTTATATAATTATTTGTAAAGCGATTTCAACATGCAAAACTTGATACTCTTGAGAAGCCTCAAATATGTCATCTGTCTGGAGGACAGGAAGCATCAAGAGATCCCACACTTACAAATGCAAAAGGAACACATTTGATAAAGGAGCAGTTGCAAGAATGCAACTGAAGGGCAAAAACAACATGTCCTAGACACACGTACTTGTCTGATTTGTATGAGACACAGAATGAGACTTGCATAATAGATGCCATACACAAAAATAGTATCTAGCTGAAATTAGACTGAATGAGTTGGATAAACAGAATTACTGATTGATGTTGGATCAGAGCCACAATATTGTGCCTGACATCATCTCTCCTTTAAACGGCACTTCCTTGAATCCTTACTGACCACATTCATTAGAAGTCTGTCTTATTGACTGTAATAGTACATATCCCTCACCAATGTGACCAGACCACCAATCTCAAACCAGAGCTCCTCTTAAAATGTACCTTTCTCAACTGAATAGTTTCATGAGTACTCAAATGAGCCAAGACATTTATGGGTTAATCTACACACAGAGAGAAAGCACTCCGGTGACAGTGCCTCTTCAGAATGCACATCTGAGGCTGCATGTTTCATTGCTAGCCCCAAACCAGCTGACTGTGGAAATCTAGCTTTGTCTTTTCTCCAACATGTTGATTTTCATTTTACACATGCAATCCTGCATGTACATTTTGTACTCCAAGAACAGATGCACCATCGTGTTTTCTGGACGTGTAAGATTGGTCATTAATCCTCATAAACCTAATGTGTTAAGCCACAGCACAAACTATGAAGGCAGCAAACATTTCACAAGTGCTATGAACTGTGATTTGGATGTTTTCTGGAACCCCCCCCCCCCACAAAACATAACTAATAGGCAGACAAGCTTTTCAAACCATTATGTAATTCGCATTAGATCCAAAGATAAGACATGTGGGAGAGGATGGCTTGTCTAAGCTTAAAACTGAGTCCCTGTCAGGAAATGAGGAATGAAATTGGTCCTGGAGACACATTTCATAGGTACCACAAAGTTGCTCATACAACTGTGAGCTAAGAATACATCTTAAACTGCCTTTTAACAGATGTTTACACCTGCCTCATGGAGTCGGGAACAAGCACAGTGGCACTACACTTCTCTACAGTGAAAACTTCAGGGAGGTTGAGATTTCTCTTTTGTTTCTGTGGTTAAAAAACAAACAAACCCGCGAATTCCTGCTCTGAAACCAACACAAAGCAAACAAAAACTGCATCTCCCAAAAAAAGGTACCAAAGCAAAAAGCCCTATAACCCTAAACACAATATAAAAAAGGATGAGTAATTCCATGCAGCTGGAATGGCAAGCTTTCGTACCGAAGTCTCTGCACTAGGTAGAGTCTTGGCAGCATTGTCAATAGGATACTTACCAGGCCGTAAGACCCTGATTTCCAGCAGGTTAGAGGTTCTGTCTGCCAGTCGTGTCCAGCTACTGTTGTAGTTCTTCCGCCAGAGCTCTGCCACACATTGGTACTTTCCCGCCTCTGTGTCACTGGCCCTGCTGATGCTCAGGCGCACGTTGTTGCTGGATTCTGATTTTTCAATGGCTGTCCTGGTTCGAAACCCAACGTACCTATCTCCCCACTGAACACCTCCATCCCGAGTGAAGGTGACCAGATCGTGAAACTCGGTGCTGCCTGCTGGCTGAAAGCGCCACGTCACAGACACTGGGACCCAGGATGGGTAATGTGGTTTGATGATGCATTGCAAATCAAACGACTCGTTGTAGGTCACTCCAGGGGTGCGGGAGATGGCTGTAACTGCAAAGCCAGCATCTACCAAAAAGCAAAAGACAGACACACAAAGTGAATATTTTCAACAGTAACTGTAATACCATTGGCACGTCAATTTCTGCAACCACAGTAAGAAGTGCTTTCCTAGCAGCAGCTCACAGGAGGTGGGTCTGGTAAACTCTTATTCTCAGTAAATAAACACATACATTAAAACAGGGACGGGAAAAGCTGCCCCCCAGAATTCTACAAAACAATCCAATCCCTGAATTTTGGAGTTAGAAATTCAGCAGGGAACATACAAAAATCTACTGCCAAACCTCAGTGTTACCAGCAATCTCCTTTTGCGTTCTATATAGGGCAAACAGGACAACCTCCGCACAATAGAAAAAATGCTTGCAAGTCTGGTAATACTAAGAGACATTTCAGCCTCCTAGAACACACTGTAAGTGACCTTAAGGTGAGAAATGACAATCACAGGAAGCCCAAAAAGCAATGAAAATGTGTAAAAAGTTATTTTTGAGTTAACAATTTAAGATTACATGTAAAATGAGCATGCACATATTAAAAAGATTCATCAGACATAAAATTGGATAGTTTCTTGCAGTTGGCAGCTGTAGATCCCCTCTGGTTTGATTTTTCCAAATTGTATCAATCTTATTCGCCTTAACGTATTATAATAAATAATTTCTATTAAGTCACTCCACTTGAATGAAATAAAAAATTTAAGAGAGAATAAGACACAGGTGGCGCTGTGGTCTAAAACACAGAGCCTAGGGCTTGCCGATCAGAAGGTCGGAGGTTCGAATCCCTGCGACGAGGTGAGCTCTCGTTGCTTGATCCTTGCTCCTGCCAACCTAGCAGTTTGAAAGCACATCAAAGTGCAAGTAGATAAATAGGTACCGCTCCGGCGGGAAGATAAACAGTGTTTCCGTGCGCTGCTCTGGTCCGCCAGAAGTGGCTTAGTCATGCTGGCCACATGATCTGGAAGCTGTCTGCGGACAAACGCTGGCTCCCTCGGCCAGTAAAGCGAGATGAGCGCCGCAACCCCAGAGTCATCTGTGACTGGACCTAACGGTCAGGGGTCCCTTTACCTTTAAAATATCATTATAAATTAAATACTTGGCATAGTCATTGCCAAAGACTGCAGTGTAACCCCCCCTTTTTTTTGGAAATTCCTATTATGCAGCTCTTGAGAGGGCAATATTTTTGATGAAGCGGGCTTTAGTTCCTGAAAGCTCTTGCCATAATAAATGTGCTGAATTGCCAAGGTGCTGCAAAAATCTTTGATTGTTTTGCTGCAAGAGGCGAACATGGCTATCCCTCCTGAAATAAAAATCCTCTGCAACTTTCGAAATGCGCACACCAGATATATATGCACCAAATGTTGCTGCTGGCTAGCTTTAATCCACAATGCTATCCAATATGCAACACATGCCTGTGAATTCAATGAAACTTTTAACACCGCTCTCTGAATTGGTGATAAGCTTGCACAAACCACAATTATTACAGTATGACTTTCCAGCCGGAATACACACTGTTCAGAAGGCTAGCACAGGAAGGTTTTCTATGTGCTAGCAAATTCCATTTGTTTGACCATACAGGACAGTGTGAAGGCTGTAGCCTTTGGCTCTGTGCTGTTCAGGAAGCCTGTACCTCTTGACCCAAAGGCTACAAGATATTAATTAACAATGGCCAGGCAGCTGGGACATTAATTGCTGCAAGCAGATTAATTTTAGCCTGCCAACCTTTCCCCAGAGCTGCTACAGAGATCTCTGCACACTTTCAGCAAAGGGCTCAGGGATTCTAATCATCAAAGGACGTCACTATGGCACAGCTCCGGCCCATGTAATTACAGCAAAAACAGGTCAATCTTTGGGATTAAAGCCTTTTGAAAATGTGTTTAATGGTTATCCAGGAGAAGAGGAAGAGGCTTGGGGAGGGAGAGAGTTAAGCACTCTCTCTCACACACATACATACTGAACTGCAAGTGAAATCCAGGCACCTTGTGGCAATTGTCTCACCTGCCTAGGTATTTCAGACACAGCTGCAAGAGATTGGTAATGCAGAAGACACGAGTCCCCTCAGGCAGCACTATACTTGACGATTTCAAGCCTAAATTATCTTCTGAAGAACTCTGTGCGCGTCATATACACACTGCTCTAGCTGAGGAGTGGCAGTCAGTTTTGCAGGTGCATCAGATGAACCACCTGATGTTTAAGCACCGGGGGCCTCCTGACAAAAGATGGACAAAGTGGCAGCTCCTCTCGCTGAGAAAGCTACTCCTGCAATCCTGTAACAATTCTAGCATCTAAAACTTCCCCACTTCTTATTCCAGACTTCTGTCACTAGGCAACTGAACTAACCTTGCTGGTTTTCCTGGGGAACGTGTGGCTGACCTAAACAAGCTTTTAGAATTGGTAAACATCTTGCTTCCTTTTTCACCTAATTAAATTTACATTCTTGCTCTTCTAGCAAAGAGCTCCGCAAAGCCTACATATGTTTCCAGGTAGCCTTCCAAACAGGTAGTTTTAAAGGACCAGAGCTACTTAGAACCTACCTTTTAACTGCATAGCATTTCTTCAGATCATTGCTTCTGGACGCTGGCTCCACAGACATTTGAAGTGGAGCTCGCTGCAGACTGAACACAACCTCTTAACCTGACTCTTTCATAAACTTTTCTGAAAAGCTCAGCGACATACAAACCATTAAATCCTGCCAGCTACTTCTTGCCTCCAACACTTCACTAGAAATTCTTTAAATCTGCATCATGTAGCCTTCCTACACTCCAGCTGCCCTACTGAGCCTTAGTTCTGCAAATCTCACAAAATTTGATTTTCCTTCTCTGCTCAACCTCCCCTTTTCTGTGCTGTTATTTCAAGGGAACTACAAATTAGTGGATACTACAGATAGTTGATGAGGGGCCCTGTGTGAGAGGCAGGGAAGGGAATATCTCCTGGGGTAGGAGGATAGGAAAAAAAGGGAGGCTCCTAGTTGAGGTTCACCTATCTCTGTGTGGGACAAGGTAAGATTTACCTATGAAAGAGGACTTTGTATTCTTTTCCTTGTTTTTGTTTAGTTTATTATTGCAACGTATTATGAAAAGTCTTAATAAAATCTTATTAAATAAACCATGTGTGCTGTGATGCCATGGTGCTATGGCTCCCCGCTGCTACATATTGCCAGGAAGAAGGAAGGTGAGGGGGCAGGCAGAGTATGTTTCAATAACAACTACAGTATTTTTCGCTCTATAAGATGCACTTCCCCCTCCTAAAAAGTAAGGGGAAATGTGTGTATGCATCTTATGGAGCGAATGCAGGCTGCGCAGCTATCGCTGAAGGCAGGAGAGCAAGGGGGATTGGTGCTTCAGGGATAGCCGCCCGAAGCCTCCGGAGTGTAGCAGGAGCACTCCTCCCGCTGCGCTCCGGAGGCTTCGGGCGGCTATCCCTGAAGCCAGGAGAGCAAGAGGGATTGGTGCACACCAATCCCTCTTGCTCTCCTGGCCTTGCTTCACTGGAGAGGCGCTGCGCAGCTTTCCCTCTCTGCACAGCGCTCCTTCAGCGAAGCGGGAGGAGAAATGGAAGGGGCTCCGCTTCTCCTGCCGCTTCGTTGAAGGGGCGGTGCACAGAGAGGGAGAGCTGCGCAGTGCCCCTTCAGCAAAGCGGGAGGATAAACAGAGCCCCTTCCATATCTCCTCCCGCTTTGCTGGAGAAGTGCTGAGCAGAGAGGGAGAGAATACTTTTTTTCTTGTTCTCCTCCTCTAAAACTAGTCTTATGGTCGGGTGCGTCTTATAGAGCGAAAAATACAGTAGTTTCATCCTCGAGTTTCCAGGGGAACACACGAGGAAAGAAGTGTGCAAGCTGTGAATAGGATAACAGGCTCCTTTATCTCCAGTCATCAATCACTGAGCTTAATTTTTTCTCTTACCAGGACATTTGTGGTGTCTAAATAACTGAAAATGGGGAAATGGTTACACAAAACGCTTAACCAGCACTGCATATATTCAATAGCACGTTTAATACCCACCCAGGGCAGTGATGGATACTGCAGAGCCATTATGTCGCTCCCCGATCATCTGCCACTCCCCATCCAGCCTACGTGTCCACTCTGTAATGCGACACTCATAGTGGCCCTCGTCTGCCTTGAGGCTGTTGAAAATTTCGAGCGTGAAGGATCCAGGACGTATCTGCTCCATCTGGATCCCACCATAGCTGCTTCGCTCAGCATAAGACGGGCCAGGGCGTAGGGTGCCATCCCGGTCAAGTTGCACAATGTCACTGCGCCGGTTCTGCTTGTCCACAAGTTGCCAGGTGACAGAGAGCCGGTTTTGAGGTCTAAATCCTGTGCGGATACTGCAGCCAAATCGCAGGCTCTCTCCTTCTAAAACACTGCTGGCATTGTTGGTCACCTCCACAGAAATATTGGTCTCTGCAGTTAAAGGAGAGTGTATGCAATTATAGTTAGGGTTGCCTGGGGCCCGTACATATATTCACTGGCCACTTTTCTGAACAAAACGGCTCCCTAGGGACTGCATGGAAAAATACAACATGTGATCTAGCAGTAAATGGATACACTCAGTAGCTGATTTCTATGAATGTGGCAGGTCTACAAAGTGCTACTGGTATTGGCAACGCTGGGATTATGTACCTGGAAATGTTCAGAGGCAATCATGTGGACAAATATGGAAGGTGATATAAACATCTGAACCACTTTTGTGTCTTCTACAGTTCTGCAACTGGAACAGAACAATGTATGAAAAGCAGCTATGGGGGCCAATTTTGATAGCTACCGCAGACTCTAAAGAATCTCTGCTTTCATTTCAGATTCAAACCATGAAACATAAACATTCATGGCTAAATAGAGATATGTCTGAAAACACAAGTTAAGTTGCCAGCCCAAGATGAATGTTAGCCAGTGCTAAAAATGGCTGAATTGTTGACCAGAACAGGCTGAACAGCACATCTACCATCAGTTCTTGAATGACTTCAGAATCTGCTAGAGAATTCACAACTCATAGTGTTGTGATGGCTTACCTTTAAAACCCTATGCAGTTTGTGATCCAGCCTTAATTTATGTGGGGTGGAATTTTTTTCTCTGAAATAGAACATTTCCACTTCTACATTTTTATTTTTTTCCCCACTTCTATATTTTTCTGCAAATAATTTTCTAATTTTGCATAATATCAATTAGAAATGTAACGAATGTACAAAATGCAAGTTATATTGGCCAACTGGAATGGATTCAACACCAGTCAAACCTAAAATAAAACTTGTAATTAGCTTCCTTCAGCTAACTATCCTTGGAAACACATATATTTACAAGAACAGCTCTTTAGGGATGCTAAATTTAGTATGCGAAATACTTTTCAGCACCTTTGTTTTTTGTTTCCCTGGGCTGCAAACATAAGCATAGTTAGTAGACAGTAAGCCCCAATGAGTCTTCATTCTGAATAAACATAAATAGGATTGTGCTGTTAAAATATACATAACATAGGGAAAATATAAGCTATTGCTGTCATGCCTTACACATTTGCAAATATTCCAATAAAAATAATTTCCAAGAAAAGGTTGGGGTTTGTTGTAATACGACATTTACAGCACGGGGAGTACACATTATTGATTTCCCCCTTTATCAAAGGGAAATATTGTATTTCTGCTGGCACTGCTTATTTGCATAATGTTAATGAATTTATTATGTGTTGAGCCTTTTGGGGAAAGTGGCATGGATAACTAACCAGTCAAATGAGCCTGAACTTCCCATGCTCATTATGTTCAACAACAGCCCCATGAGCTGCTCTGTCTCATAACCATGCCTGAGGCCCAGTAACTCCTACAAATGCACACACACAACAGAAACAACCAACATCTCTGCTTACTGAGGGGCAGGACGGTGATGGGTGTGTTCTTTGGTCGTTTGCTCTCCCCATCAATAAATTCACCAGTTGATGTCTTCAAGCGCTCCGTCACCCGACAGTTGTACTTGCCGCTGTCCTCCAAGCGGAGTCGGTAAATTTTTAAGACGTAGATACTGTCACTTTCTTTCGCCACTTTCAGTTGTCCCAGAGCTTCTCGTTGGGCAAACTCATTGTTAAGGACCGGCACGGCATTCGCCCCAAAACTAGCAATCAGGGAACTGTTGAAGGCCCATGAGATGGAAAAGTATCTCTTGGCAATGTTCTGTACCTCCAGAATGCACCTGAACTCCACTGGTTCCCCCACGGTGTAAGTCCTCTTCTCTGTCTCTAGCCGGACATTGATATCCATATCTACAAAGGAATAGAACACACACACACACACAAGCAAGCACACACACACATTCCCAATGAAACTGTGTCACAGCACTGAACACACAGAAAACAACAACGAGAACTTGGAAACGAAGACAGTTCATACTCCACCTACCCACCCTGATTTTATCCACCTCTTTAAATGCTATTCTTCTAACTGTGTCATCTGTATAATGCTCAAGGCGGCACAGGTTAAAAACAATGCTTAGTAGAAGTTAATTTGGCACGATTGCCTATTAAATATATACCAATTTTCTGCAAAGAAAGAAAAGGCAGGAATAGATCTGATCTTTCTTTCCTAGTATCTTACTAGCTGCTGTTTTGAGAGATTATTCCAAACTCTAGGTACACTGTATGTTACAAGCACATGGCGTTCTCCAAAGAATCATTGGAAGCCTCTCAAAGGGCTACAATTTACAGCACCCTTAACAAACTACAGTTCCTAGGATTATTTGGGGGAAACCATATGCCTTAAATGTATGGTTTTGATGTGCCTCAGTTTACATATTTTGATTTAAAGGTTGCACTGTGTACCAACTTAGCAACAGACCTTTTACGGGTCGTGCACTTTATCAAGAGGTCTTGGTTTGTAAAATGTCAAATAAGATTTCACCCGCTGAAAGTATCAAGATACAGGAAATAAGTTTTATTTATAAATCAGGAAAACCTACCAGAACTAGAGCGAGTACTGACTGATAGGCCAAAAGAACACCACCATGAGCACAACAAAGGACGACAACAACAACAACAAAAGGTAAAACACTGCTTAGTAAGACCCTGAGAATAATTATCTCATCTAGATTTTGCATTAAGGAAAACAGGGTATTAAATGTTCAATATAGATAAATATTATTTGATCATTAATTAATGCTTCATTTACTGGAAATTTCCTTTCTTAATACCTATGTGCAAAACCCATGACCTGCTGTAGTGGCTGAGGATTGCTCGTGGTCCAATATATGCAATGCATCACTTCCAAACATTACCTGTTTTTAATCTCACAATAATGACTGTGGACTGTACTAAACACTTTAAAGCAGTATTTCTCAACCTGCTACCTTCCAGATGTTTTAGACTCCAACTCCAATCAGTCCCAGTCAAGTTGGCCAATGCACAGGGATGATGGGAACTGTAGTCCAAATCAGCTGGAGGGGACTAGGTTGGTGAAGGCTGTTAAAGCAAAAAGGTACACTTTACAATTGTTGGAAATCTTGGTTCTGACCTTCAGGAAAATATTATTCCACCCATTCAAGAACACATTCATACTTGAAAGCTGAAGTCTTAATTACCTGGAAGAAAGACGCACTAAACCAAAAGGGGCTGCATCTTGAGTGAACAAGTATAAGGCTATACTGACAGGTAGAGTTGTACACTGCCAAACCACTTATTTTCACTACGCTTTCCCCCAAGATCCAAATTTGCTTCTCAAACAGCAACTGAAGTTCCCTGCGAAAACTCCAGGTGATTATTTTAATGCCAACATACCTTTATTTTGCAATGATACGATCAGCGTATGTCTGCTCTAAAATACATGTGGGCTGTTCAACAGTTCCTTTTCCTTGTCATCTTTTCAAAAGCACTTACAAAAGCAGACTTTAATACATTTTCAGGGATACTAACATCTAAAATATCTAGGTCATGTCCGGCCAGTGTATCGTTAATTGAGCAGGCCCTTTTGATACATCGAAAATGTAGCGCCACGTCTTCCATACTGACAGCAATACTCCTTCCTTCCAACCAGAGGGAGGAACAATAACATGCAAGTAGAATGTCTCATTCCAAAATCCTTTTCAAAAGCAGTATCAGAAAGGGGCCTGAGTTCTGAGTTAATGGGAAGAGACTAACAGGCCAGATACAGAGAGAATGAAAAGGTAAATGAAATAAGATAAATTAAAGGAAGAAAAATGAGACCAAGGAAAGGGAGAAGAAAGCAAATCTGTAGGGACTGGGAGCGCAAAAACAGTACTTCTGATCTAAGAAATAAGAGATATAACATCACCATGCTGAAATATCACTTAGTGTATGTTAGTTATTCCTCCAGTGCCTTTTAACTAGTGTGATGTACCCACAACCCTGGTGGCTAAATAGCGGTAGTCAAGTGGATGTTATTAACTCAAGGAAAATATGCTTAGGCTCATGCTAGTGTATATGAGAAATTATGATTAGAGGACCAACAGCAGGTAAGATGGCTCTTATCCCACTGTTTCTCTTCTCTTTCACTAATAAAAACAGACTGACTCCTCATACAGCTCCTCAAATATCTTTGTTTGAAAGGAGGGAGAGAAAAGTCATGTGAAGGTATTGTCCAATAAAAGTGATTGTGTAAACTCACCCCAGATGGCCTAACTTTGCAAACTCAAACCAACTAGGGCTCAGAAAATGGTAAACGGAGAGAAAGAGAGATTTTGGTGTGCCAAAGCTTTATCTTACTCATGCATCACCAGTTTAAAAATAAAAATGAATGATTATGGCTTCAGGGCTCCACTCACATTTCCTGGAGAAATTATTCACCCAATAATCAAATGCTCTCAGTATCTGTTGGCAGAAAATGAGGTCCAGGAATGTAAGTCATTTGCTAGGCAGTCCCAGCCTATCAAACATTTCCTTGTAAATGAGTCTTTCCCACAAAACTGCACCCACTAGCTTCACTGTCATGGACTGGCTGGATGCAGAGCAGTGGTAGGACGCACCAGCTGGAGAACCCTCGAGGGAAACCCCAGGGGAAGAAGGCTCAGAGCCAAGGGATTGGTGATGGGATGAAGATGAGTGGTCAGAGGGAGAAGACTGGTGATCAGAGGGAGATGGAGCAAACTGGGAGGAGATGTCAGAAGCAGAAGGCAAGGTTTAGTGAACAAGAAGAGGCTGAGGAAGAGCACAATTCAGACTCTGAGGCAGAAGTGGGGGCTGGAGAGGAGTGGAGCCAGGAGAGGCAAGATGCTGAAGAAGCCAGGGGGTCTCCCGCTCCTGCTGCGAACACCTCCCCTCTCCCCTGCCCTCCTAGAATATGAAATGAGCAAAGCAGAGGGTGGTTGTGTGCAGACGCGGCCTGAAACTGTGTGAGAAAGACCCTAGAGAGAAGAAGTCCTATGGGGCTCCTGGGAAGGTGGGGACCTTCAGTCCTCACAACTCCTTCATTGGGGCAAGACCTCCTAGAAAGAGTTGCTGAGACCTCTAGGCTGGAACTGTGGTTTGCTTCCTTGAATAAATAATTAACTTCACTGGCCTCGGGTGAATATTGCTTTTGTTGCTGACCTACGCCGGACTCCAGCCCCAACATCCATTCAAACATTGACGCTGAGCCATGGTTTAGTGCAGCCTTCCCTAAACTTGGATCCTCAGCTGTTTTGGACTAGAACTCCCATCATCCCTGACCACCAGCCCCTGCTTGCTGGGGATGATGGGGGTTGCAATAACTCTGGAACCAAGACCAGGAGAGGCAGGTTTAGTGATACATGGATGGGCCTCCCTCCAAGGTAGAGTGAAGGACTAGGCTGCTGCATCCCCACCTCGATTTTCCTCCTCTAGCACAGCCAGGAAGACATCTGCAGAGTTAAGTTTCAATTTCAAAAAACCAAGGATCTTGGTTTAAAACCAACAGACCCATTTCACAATAAGCCAACTTCAAACAGTTGAGTTATTAAACTGTGTAGTTTGGCAGTAAATTGTTTTGTTTTAAACCACAACACCTAGCACATAGGTAATGCTAAACCAAAACTTTTTGAAATCTAAATTCTCAGCAGAAATCCCTCTTCCTACTGCAAAGAAGGTGATGGTGTGGGAGCCAGATGCTTCACCCATCCACATAGTACTAGACCACAACTCAATATTTCATGTGAAATGGACTACTCTAAGACATAATGATGAGAGCACCTTCTCCTCTCCTTCCACTTCCCTCCTTCCCAACACTGCTGCAAAAACGCAAAGAATATTACAGTCTATGAGAGAGGTAACAAAAAAGAAGCTTGACACACTAACCAGTTCCTTCCACATAGACCATGGTGCCTTCCGAGCGCTTGCGGGTCATTGCGTACCAAGTGCCATCAGGGTCCTGAATCCACTCTGCTGCCTCGCAGTAAAACTCGCCTTCATCAGAAGACTGCAGGTTGTAGACTGTAAGCTTGGACTGCGTCTCGCCTACTTTATCCAGGCGGATATCTCCACTGGCGTGCCGCTGGGTGTAATCACTTCCCGCACGCAATACGAAATCCCGGCTGAGGGAGATCACCTCCACGGCAGGCTCATCTGCTTTCCGTCGATACCAGGCGATAGAAATATGGCTGTGCTGCACGGTACTCTTGGATACCTCACACTTTAGCTCCAGAGAATCATGTTGCACTTTGTTTAGGGTCTGGGCTTCTGAAGTCACTCTCAGGGAGTCAGGAATAACTGCAGTAGAGAGACAGAGAAAGGACAAAAGTTAACATCTGGTGCTTAATGGGTCTTATATAGAGGATTGTGCGCTGCAAATAAAAGTTAAGACTTTACAAAGCAATATGAAGATATTTTCACATTTAGATCTCTAAAAGGAAAGCCCTCAGTGGGACCGTAGCTCAAATAGGAGAGTCCATTATCACCTCAGATTGGGGAGGTGGAATCTATGATCATTCAGATGTTGTGGGATTCCAACTCCCATCACTTCCAGCCACAGACGATGGTAATTGCAGCCAAACAGCAACTGAACAGTGAGAGGCTCCCCATCCCTGAGGAAGCCCTGGGATTGATACCCAACAACTCCAATTACAGGCATCTGTGGCAGTGACAGGAAAGGGTCCCCTTGTAGGTTTTCCATGGACATCTGGTTGGCTACAGTGAGAACAGAATACAGGCCTAGATGGGTCTTTGACTTGATCCAGGAGGCTCTTATATTCTCTTCCTCGGGCTCTGAATACCAGAGTTGGCATTATTGGATATGATGGACAGCTTGTCTGAGACAATCTTATATCAAGCCACATTTAATCCTCAAGTCTGCTTCTCCAAAGCTGTTAGCAAATACAGAGCACTGTCTGCATATCTCCACTGGCAAATAAATCAAAATACTAAACCAGTGTGTGCACACAGCACCTCATTGCTACTGCAGAACTTAAGAGAGCCCACTTACTCTTAGAGATTTATTTTATGATTTTATGAAACTTAGCTGTAATCTTTAAAATTCCAATTATGTTCTCAAACCTTCAAAAGGAACTCTTTCCAGAATTTTCTTTTTAACATTTATACTACCTTAGCTAGGTTTTCTTTCTTTCATCTTTCTCCAATAAAGCCATGAGATCAAATCTCTCTCCTTTTTGCTTATGTCCTTTCATTATTTAACAATGCCTGTGAGCATAATTAAGATGCTGCGCTCATAGAAGACCTATCTACTGCAAAGAGAGAAAATTACAAAATCAAGTATATATTCCTGCAATTTATGGGATTGGCTGTAGAAGATATGCAAGCACCCTCCAGATGTGCTGTCTTGCATGCAGGGATTTTGAGGCCATCACTATTTTCTTGTTGATATGACATCAGCAAACATTCCTCTTGTTGGAAGACCTGAGTGGCAACTGAGGATTACACTTCATGCATCTGATGAAGTAAACTGTGGTCACAGAAAGCTTAGGCCATGGGGATCCTTTTACACATTCAAAATCCACCTTGAGTCAGTGGAACATTATAGAGAATTTTTTAATTTTGCAATTGAACAGCAAACACTAGCAATATGCTGTCTTGGGACTAATTCTAGTGTGCAAAAATATACCGGTATTTATATTTTCAAACAGAATATAATGCATTTGGTTTTCTTTTCTCCCTACACTTTGCAGGATGTGTCATGTGCACCCATTTCCCCTATCCGGATTATTAATAAATTCATCAGGCTGCAACTCAATATTTTACCCATGATTCTCACATAATATTTAAAGCCAACTATGAATAATTTCAAAAGCAGATTAGATCTCTTCTGCCCTGCAGCCATGACACTCGCTTTGAACTTAAAGAAAATAAATAAATCAATTAAGTCAGATGCAAAATCTGTACAGCAGCATATGGCATTACTTCACTGATCTCTCGACTGATACATTAAACGGACAGTAAAACTGAACAATATGTGGCTTTCCACAACTCAGGAGACATTTCCATCCTGGAATACACAACTGCTTTGGACACAACCCTTTGCTTTGCCTTTGTGAAGATAAGCTATATGCAGAAACTTTCTACTGGAACTTGTGAATGGGTTCCTAGATTCCTGGTGAGTCATAAACTTCACAGAATCCAAGTACAGTCATACCTCGGGTTGCGAAGGTGATTCGTGCGAGAGGCACGTTCGCAACCCGCAACGCTGCATCTGCACACACGCATGACGCAATTTCGTGCTTCTGTGCATGACGTCATGTTATGCTTCTGCGCATGCGCCGAAACCCGGAAGTAACCTGTTCCGGTACTTCCGGGTTCGGCACAGTCCGCAACCTGAAAACGCACAACCTGCAGCGTTCGTATGACTGTATTGTTACGCCTAACAGCAAACTCTGATTCTAAGTACCAAGAAGTTTGGGTAAAATAAGTAAACAAACTGGATTCCACCAAAAATGGAGCTACCAAGACAGAGGTATTGGCATGCTCTGGGGAACCACGGCATTTACAGAAAGACATTAAAAAAATAAGAATGAACTTAAGGGGAACCCCTCCCCGAGCAAAAAACCCCAGCCCAGCGAAAATGCTTGTGGATCAGAGATAAATGGAAAACCAGTGAGAGTGGGGTGACCAGCTCAAAAAGAATGGCAGGCCAGAAGCCTGAAAAGGAACATTCTCATTAGGATTGAAGACACTGCAAACTTTTGGTTTCATGTCTCACTCATACATATCTATATATTTGATGGTATTTAAGGAAGGCTCAGATCCAGTCCAACAAGTTGTCTACTAAATAGTGATCACCTGATTAGTGTTTAAATGGGTCAAAAGCTACAAACAGGAGGTACATTAGGGATAGTGGGAGAGGGAAAAGGGAGGTTATCTGCTTTCAATGAAATAAACTGAAAAACCATTAACCGGCTGATAAATCATATGACTAACAAAGGACCTTTCCCATCCAGAACACAGTATTGTGTGGCCCAATTCTGTAGAACACCCTCAAGGCTGAGATCAGACAGCCTTGTTGAACTTTTAAAGTAAGCTTTTCTGATTCTGTGGTTATTGTTAACTGATTTTTTCCTTGTGTATTTATTTCATAGCCTCAGAAGCTACAGTGTTAAGTGATATATAAAATGTTGAAATAAATTAATAAACATGACACAAGCCCCTCTGAAGTGAATGAGACTGGCAGAGATGAGGAATCTTTCTGGATAGCTCTCATTCATTTGAATGGGTTTTTCAGTGGAAGATGTCCCCACTTTATTAGGCTTGTGAGCCACCAGAGAAGGTGGAACATGGGCAGCAAGCAAGCTTTTAATGGGAAAGAGACAGGAAAGGGAGAGCAGAACAGATTGGAAGCCCCCTTTAACCACGAGCTTCAAAAGAGCTAAACCAGACAGCATTTTAACACTTGAGATATTAAGGAAAGCTGAAAATACAGATGCTGCTGCTATTTTGAGTCTGATTAGGCGAAAGGAGGATTAGTACTTTTGTGGAGACAAGACAAGGGGAGGGAGACGGGCCATGCTGTTCTATTAAAGACCCGAGTCCACATTAAGAATGTTTGACAGTGTTTGTAACGTTTGAGGTTACCACTAGGTGGAGTCAAGGTAGAAAAGATTGTAATTAAGCAAATAGATTCAAGTAGACCCGCAAGAAGGAATTAACACAAATGAGAGAAATGGCCTTTTTTTAAATACAGCTAACCACTTTTATTTTCCTTAGAAAAATCTCTTTTAAAAGTAGCACCCAAGAAAGAAAACCGGTGTGCACTCTGAAAATACACTATATGAATTATTAGCCTCATTTTAGAGCCAGATAAATAAAATTATGTCATGGTATATATATTTCCGCATTTGCATGGAGAAAATGCAGCCTGAATATTGAGAATCATTAAAAAATTGGGAATACAGAGGAAGAGGATAAAAAGGGAAGCTGTTATACAAGGAAGAAGTGAAGTGAATCTGAAAGGAGCACAGAGAAGGGCTAAAAGACAGGAATAGCATGCAAGTTAAGTGTGAAAGGAGACAAAAGAATAGAAGAAGGAACAAAAATACTTTGAGAGGCATGTGTGTGGGGAGAAAACTTAAAATAAAAAGGCATCCCCCCAACAGAGCAGCAAATTCTGCCCAAAATGAGGCTTAAGTTACAATACCTCCAAGAGTCAATGTTTATACTTAGCATTAAGAAAGCTGAACTCCCTGCCAGAAGGAAATTACAAAAGAATCTAGCAATTTTGAAAGAAATATTAGACGTCGAAGAAATTGTAATAATTGCCAGCTGAGTATGCTAACTTCAACCTCTGCTCCCCTTTACAAACATTTTGTACAGTGATACCTCAGGTTACATACGCTTCAGGTTACAGACTCCACTAACCGAGAAATAGTGCTTCAGGTTAAGAACTTTGCTTCAGGATAAGAGCAGAAATCGTGCTCCGGCGGTGCGGCAGCAGCAGGAGGCTCCATTAGCTAAAGTAGTGCTTCAGGTTAAGAACAGTTTCAGGTTAAGAACGGACCGGAACGAATTAAGTACTTAACTCGAGGTACCACTGTAGTTGGAAATTTTAGCCATCTCATGTGGGTCCTTGGATAGGTTTTGAGAATCCCCTGGTTCATGGCTTACTGTTGCACCAGAATTTGGCTGATGAGAAATCAAACCATAAGGGCGGGGGGAGGTGATGGTTACCTTGCCCCTCTGTATTGCCACCTCTCTGCCAATCATAGCTGAGTCGCAGAAGAGCAGTGGGAGGGGGGAGGAATGAGATAAGATTAGTGAGAAGCACACATTCATGCAAACAAAACAAGAGAGACACCAAATAAGAGCCTAGTGGAATATCATCCCAGACAGGTCACATGAAAATCAGTATTGGTACTCATGGTGCAGGAAGAGGCGGTTGAGAAAGAATACCTTGCATGCATATGCATACACAGGGGAAGCAAGAGCTAAAGAAGTAAATATGTTTCCACCTTAAAAACGATTAAAGGAATTTCCTAGGAATTTCCACATTAGGAAAGTGCAACTTGTTGAAGGTAATTAACACATATTCTCATTAACCTTACATTTCTTTGTGCTCTGGTGAATTATAAATGATGTGGAAGTTCATTCTGCTTTTAGTTGCAATAAAATACACCTATGGAGTCTTTCAACATATAGATGACTAATGCACTTTTTATACCAGAGATTAAAGCATCCTTTAAATGTCTAAAAAGAGTCAGAGAGACAGGAGCGTGTGGGGGCTGAGGGAGGGGGAGAAATAATTAGTATAAGTTGCTTTAACTTGTTTTTAATCCCCCCAGTGATTAATTTTTTTAAACATCGGTAATCCTGTAATTTTGCTGTATATCATTTGCTGACAAGTTTTCCAATTGGAGATTAACCTTTTCTACGGGAATGTTTACTGTTGGGGCTTCTCTTCAGGAACCATGAAAAAGCTATAGTTCTATGCAGAAGAAATGAAGTACAATCCTCTACTTGGCTACTCAGAAGTAAGCCTCATTGAATTCAATGGGATTTGCTCTAGCAAAGTGTGTATAGTACTGCAGCCTTAAATCCCTAACATGCATTCTTTTGGGCCATCAATAAAGCCACATTTTCCAGTGCTCTCGGAGAAAGCGTATAGTTTATATATATACACAAACCTTCCCTACCCTGCTGGCTTCCAGATGTTTTGCACTGCAAACTCCACAGCCATGCTGTGGTTTGAAATCCAAAACACCTGGAGGGCACCAGATTCCGGGGGGCTGACTGGATATGTACCGTATTTTTCGCCCCATAGGATGCACTTTTTCCCCTCCAAAAATGAAGGGGAAATGTGTGTGCGTCCTATGGGGCGAATACAGGCTTTCGCTGAAGCCTGGAGACCGAGAGGCATCGGTGTGCACCAACCCCTCTCGCTCTCCAGGCTTCAGGAAGCTATCCGCAAGCCTTGCAAGCCTGGCGGGAGTTCCCCCGGGCTCACAAGGCTTGCGGGCAGCAGCCTGCAGCCCCGGCGAGTGTCCGCAAGCCTTGCGCGCCCGGCGGGAGGTACTGCTGAGCGCGCGAGGCTTGGGACGGCAGCCTGCTGCCCGAAGCACGCAGAGCCCTCCGGAGGGCTCCCCGTGCTTCGGGCGAGTGTCCGCAAGCCTTGCGCGCCTGGCGGGAGGTACTGCTGAGCGCGCGAGGCTTGGGGCGGCAGCCTGCATCCCGAAGCTCGTGGAGCCCTCCGGAGGGTGCCCCGTGCTTCGGGCAGGTGTGCGCAAGGCTTCGGGCGGCAGCCGTGGCTGGGGGGGGGGGAATAATTGTTTTTTATTCATTCCCCCCCCCAAAAAAAACGAGGTGCGTCCTATGGGCTGGTGCGCCCTATAGGACGAAAAATACGGTATATATATTTATGTATAAACCAGTGGCGTAGCGTGGGGGTGCTGGGGGGGGGGCCGGCCGCAGCGGGCGCAACATCGCAGCTCTCTGCCCCTACTAAAATCCACGGGTTAGGGGGCGCAAATTACTTGCCTTGCCCCAGGTGCTGACAACCCACGCTACACCACTGGTATAAACACACACGTAAAACTATAAATTACACTATTAAAGCAGAGAAAGAGAATGATAGGCTCCTGAAAGAACGTATAGTTTGACGGTTGCCCAGAGGACAGCAGCAGCTGTGATACAAGCCTATAGGACTTTTGGAACTGCAGGCATGACCTGTTGGTAAAAGAAGGGCAGCTTTTCAAAGGCAGCAAGGTGATTATTCCAAGGACCCTCTGGCATGAAATGCTCAGAAAAGTTCCTGAATATAGTCTAGGAATTGAGGAGAGCACAGTAGGTCATGTACTGGCCACAGATCAACTGGAATATTCCTAGTAACCTCTCCTCTACAGAATTTAGTTTATAGTTGGCTGTTGGTGTCTGCTAAGTTTTGCTGAGAATAAAAGATGAAGTGAGAGTAGTTTAGAGACATTTCTTAACAAGAAACATTGGGAGGGTTTTTTTAAAAAAATAAAGAAAGAAATGATCCCTGGAGAATGGTCTGAGGGGGTGGAGCCTGACTGGCAGAAGAAGCTCTCAGTTAGACAGATGGGCAGATGGGTAGTAGTAGTAGTAGTTGAATGTGTAAGTATCTCTAGAGGAAATGGATAAAACAAACACCAATTAGATGTACTGCTGGGTAAGTGTTTAATGGTTATCATACAGTGGACCCTCGGGTTATGTTACCTTCGGGTAACGCAATCCTCGGGTTGCGAATGCAGCAACCCTGGAAGTGTATGCTTCCGGGCTTCACCGTGCGTACATGCGCAGAAGTGCTCAATCTGTGTGCGCAGAAGGGTGCTTCCGGTTACGAAGTTTTTGGGATGTGGCCCGGCCTCCGGAACGGATCCTGTTCATAACTGGAGGTACCACTGTATTTGTATTTGTTTAAAAACTAATACAAATTTGTTTTTGTTTTTAAGAAAACAGTTTATTGTAACTATTTAATGCCAACACTATGATAATCTTTGCCTCAAGTTATTGAACCCAAACTTACTACACAGATTATTTTGTAGCACAAATATTTAAATGGCACATTTAAGAGCAGGATAGTGCATCTTTCACTTATTAGGAACTGTTTTAGATCTTAAAAAGAAAAAGAAAAAACCAAGAACACTACTCTTTTAAGTTTACAGAGTTTCTTTTTTTCAAACAGAAGTAAACTTTGCAGTTTATTATAAATTTCTACTGTCCTGCTACAGCAGAATACTTTGTAGTTTATTAGATTTCCAGAAGGGGATAAAAATTAATTGGATGCCCCTGTACAGGAGTACTGCTGATAAAGCCTCGATCACAACAGCATCCTTGTTTGTGCTTTAATGATTGTGTCAAATGATTAGACTGAAATAAATGCATCTGCTAAAGCAACTGGATGTGGTCAAATGGCAGAGGAAAAGGGGGATGGGCAATTGACTGAACCTTTCTTTTCAGACAGGAAATTAGGTCAGCTTTCTGACTCAAGGCCTTGGAAGGAGTTACTCCTCCCATGATGTTACAATCCGTTAGTCATGCACTATACCTGATCCACATGCTCATTTAACACAATTAAATCAACCATATCCAGCATTTACAAGAGTGCATTATAATCTGATGCTGCTAAAAAACATTACGGCACCAGAATACAGCAGATGCTTGAAGCAGGCCCTAATCTGCATAAGACCCTTGTTGGTGGAAGCTTGGGGAAACAGTATGAACACAATAAGAAGGGACTATGGATCAGCATCTGTTGCAAGACTGGCTGGGCTTTGTGGGATTCACCCAGCAAACCTCTGCTTTCTGTGAACTGGTATAAGGCACAGGGGAATCATTTTCTATGATTACACACAGCTTACTCAGAAGCTATAAGGCAACTGCTCCACTGGGAAATCGAGGCGCCAAACAAACAGCAAGCAACACCAAGAAAGAGGACAGTTAGCTTGGCATCAATACCACCAGCAATAAATAATCACCTTTGTAACAAGATTTGGAACTTTTTCATGGCACTGTTTATGCCATGAAAAAGTGTTTGGAATGCTCCCACTAGAGGAGCAAGATCATGGGCATTATATCTTTGAAGCTAGGCTTGTTTGTGTGCGTACCTGCCTTTGCCAACCTGGCTCCTTCCAGATGTTTTGGACTAGAACTCCCATCAGTGCCAGCCGGCAAATCCATGGGAGTTGTAGCCCAAAACATCTGGAATGTACCAGGATGGCAAAGACGGGTGTATATACAATGGACAGCACATATTTTGAGATAGCCACCAGGCCTTCTTGGATAAAAGATTAAAAGATAAATTTATAGCTAACATTTGCTATCTCAGTGGTAGCCACAAATGATATACGTGGGCCAGGACTGGATCATAAACTGGCAACACCTCCTCTGGAGTTAAGATGATTATCTCTGATGGGGACACTCAAGAATCACACTGGCAACTTGCCAAGAGCCCAAGGGCTCTAGCTAAGCATGTTTAATGAGAAAATAAATGCATGCAGCTTGAATTCTGGCTTTTTTCCAAGGCCTACCTTGATATACAAATAGAAGTCTCTCAACTAGGAAATGCGGGGGGTGGGGGGTGGGAGAGAGAGAGAGAATCCTCACAGTTCATTAGTTAATGCTGAAATGAACAGTTACGTGATAAAAGTACCTTGCTAATGATCTATGGCCTAGTTTCTTGTGTAATGTACTGGACATATAGTTAAATGTGCCACACCCAGGAGATTATGTTGTTTCCCCCCTCATCAGTGTCTGTACCTCTGAGGCACATTAAGATCTCCTGCCATCTGTCAAGCCCATAACCAACATTCTTGGGCCAAAGTTTGCCTATTATCCTGCTGATGAGCAATATCTGTGCTTCACGCTCCAGCCCATTTTCCAGGCAGCTTCTGAAATTGGTATCAGAAAGCTTTGGGAAGCAGAGTATCAACACTTACAATTTTACGTGTTCCCAACTCAATATAACCTTCGATATTCAATCCTAAATAGGGCTGTCAGTCGATTAAAGAAACCTTAGTGGATTAGTTGTATGAACTTTAGTTGGTTAATCAATCTAATTAATTTAATTATCCTGCTGCTGGGGCAGACAAGTTGGAGAGTGCTATTGTGCTCATATTCTGCCTTTGGGCTTCCCATATGCCTATGGTTTGTTACCAAGAGAGCAGAATACTGGAGTAGATAAGCTTTTGGTCTGATCCACCAAAGCTTATCTTTATGGTTTCAAATGTGCATATGAAACAACTCTGAAACAAAGAAGCTTGCCTTTGGTTAAGATGATATGTACTGTGATATGTACTGCGTGCATTTTCTAAAAATAGATATTCCTTCCCACGAAGGAAAAGGGAATACTACCTCTTTTAAGATAGTGGTCAGCATATGTAAGTTTTATTTCTTTTAAGATAGTGGTCAGCATATGTAAGTTTTCTTTCTTTTTTTACATATATTATTACTATTTTAAAAATATTAATCAAGGCATTGTTAATTGACTAAAAGTTAGGAAAAACAACAACAACTGAATAATGCGGTGCTACTCTGAAAACAATCTCCTCAGGATAAAGGTGTCTGCTTATATGGGTATGGAATGAGTTTGGTCACCACAGGTTAAGTCCTCAATAACAAAACTGGAGATAAGAGGAATATGTGTGATGGCAGTGGGAATATGTGGGAACTTGGCCCTTAAGTAAAAGTGTCCAAATATTTTTAAAAGGACAGGTGTACACCCAGAAAAAATGGAGACAAAGGCTCTCAAGGGGAAAAAATTAAGCAGCAGCCTAGGAGCCTACTCCTAGGGGCTGGTCTCTTCGTCGCCCCGCCCTCCCCGCAAAGTATTTGACGGGGCAGGCCCCCTAAAAAGGTGATTGGCATTGCCATTCAAATGGCATGTACACACCACATCTTGTAATCGATTAGGTAGGGTGGTACTCCCCCCCCCCATTTTATTCAAGTTGGCACTCCTGAGCAGCAGGAGATCCCTCTAGAAACAACTTACAGTGTTTTATCCACAGAGAAACACCCCTTTAACAAGGAAACTGGCTTTCACACCTACATACACTTTCACAAGATCTGTCCATTCTGAAAGAGGAAAGATTAGTGCAAATGTGGCACTAATGGCTGACTCTATTAAGAAACATGGCAAGCTAGCTAGCTTTACTAGAAGATGTATGTCCTTGAAGTCTCCTTTGTGTGGGAAAGAGGAGAAGACGAGTGAAAATCACGCTGAGAATACTGGGGGTGGGGGAAACTGAAGAGTGCATATACACTTAATGTAAGCTTGTTAAAATATTTTAGTTCTAATATTTTTGTTCAAAACTTGAATATTTTAACGCAACATATGAACATATGTTATCTCAATTACAGTTTCCTGCCTCACAAATTCAGTGCTTGGAGGGTTCTTCCTTCATGCCCACTGCCAATTTTGGCAGCTCAGAAAAAAAAAATATTTTCTTTCTATACCGATTACATAATTTGTTATTCTCCTCCTCGATGAGGGAATGTGGAACACTATTATTATTATTATTATTATTATTATTATTATTATTATTATTATTATTTATTACAAGCTTGCAATCAAAATTTAGAATGTAGCAGGGCAGAGAGGAATTTAAGAAGCAAAGCTATGAATATGAATCAGGGCTAAGGCAGGGATGGAGAACCTGCAGCCGCCCGGATGTTGCTGGGATACAGCTCCCACCATGGCTCACTTGTCATGCTGGTGCTAATGGGGCTTGGAGTCCAGCAACATCTTGGGAGCCATAAGCTCCCCATTCCTGGAATAAGGGATTAAGTCAGGGGCTTTATGAAATGATTCAGTTTTTGGGGGCGAAAGGTTGAAGGAGACTGAAAGGTCACATCATATCGTGTTCTGGGAGGCAGTTTTAGTGAAAAGGGGCGGGAAATGAGTGGAGTTGTAAGGCAGTAGGAGACTGAGGCTCCCAAAGTTGGAAAAACTGAAAATCGTAACTGCAAGACAGTGTTTGTACAGGAGGGAGAGGGAGAAGGAGAAGGAGAAGGCAAGACATGGTAAAGGGTTTTGAAAGGACCAAGGTGAGATCTGAAGGATAAGGGATAACTGATTTTGGCAACAGAATTATAGAAGTTTTGTAACTTTCACTCCAGGTAGGACCACCTTGCTACTTATTTAATGGCTTTCCGTTGCATTCTAAATAGCTTCCTTTTTAGGAAGGCTTTTGCTTAAGTACAGTGGTACCTCGAGTTACAAACGCCTCAGGTTACAAACGCTTCAGGTTACAAACTCCGCTAACCTGGAAGAGTTACCTCGAGTTGAGAACTTTGCCCCAGGATGAGAACAGAAACTGTTTCAGGTTAAGAACGGACCTCCAGAATGAATTAAATTCGTAACTAGAGTTACCACTGTATTTCTTTTTCAATTGCTTCTCTGGGTGTCATAACATAAGAAGAGACCTCAGTTGCAGCTTGTGGCTTGTATGCAAAGCACTAACCCATGAGCCCAGCTTCAGCTGACAGGTTAAGTTGAACAATGACAGCACAGCGTCAAAATGAATGGGGAGGAGAAAAGCAGTTGTGATCTTGTGGGAATGAGGGCAGTGTGTCAACGATGTGGATGGATATTTTCAAGCAAAGGTAGATAAACCTCCTGGACAGAAAGAAAAATTACAGAAAACCTGTTTTAGCCTCTATATCAGCTTGCACCTCAAGTCCAAATGCCATTCAACCTGTTGGAGAAATAAAATCACGCTACACACATGGCTATGGCATAGGGGGACGCGGGTGGTGCTGTGGGTAAAACCTCAGCGCCTAGGACTTGCCGGTCGCATGGTCAGCGGTTCGAATCCCCGCGGCGCGGTGCACTCCCATCGTTCGGTCCCAGCGCCTGCCAACCTAGCAGTTTGAAAGCACCCCCGGGTGCAAGTAGATAAATAGGGACCGCTTACCAGCGGGAAGGTAAACGGCATTCTGTTTGCTGCGCTGGCTCGCCAGATGCAGCTTGTCACGCTGGCCACGTGACCCGGAAGTGTCTGCGGACAGCGCTGGCTCCCGGCCTATAGAGTGAGATGAGCGCACAACCCTAGAGTCTGGCAAGACTGGCCCATACGGGCAGGGGTACCTTTACCTTTACCTTTATACACATGGCAGCTTCCTTTTTCCTGCTTAAGTATTGCAAGTAAGAAAATGATTCTGAGAGCAAGGAACACGGGATCTTTAACAGCATTCTCTTCTATTACATTAATCTGCAGTTCTTACTGTAATAGAACCACCAGTAGACTTTACAGCCAGATGAGGTTTGAGGGCAGAGGAGAGTTGTCAACATCCATCTGTCTTAAGAGACAATGGAGTGCGCCTCCGGGGGTGAAGCCGAACTGCTGCGTTAGCAGCACCGAAGTGACCTTCCCAGGGCACAAGCCTGGGCAGTATGTACAGAGGTCCTGAGCTGCTCAGATGACAAGACCTCCCCACCCCACTGGTCTCGCTGATGTGGTCCAAAGGAAAGCAGAGCAATAACTTTTGCAACAACTTGACTGCAGGAGTTGGTGTACAAGGCACCATCCAACCATTTTAGGGGCTTTACTCTGCTTTTGTGTAGGGTTTACTCCTATCTCCCAAATATATCCCACAAGGCAGCAGAGGTTTAGTATCAGAATCTTCTTTCTCCTAGATGGGCTACAGTCCCAGGTTGATGAGCCCCATCTGCCCCTTACTTCCCTCTACAGCAGGTGCAAAAACCGCCTTCTTGACTGTTGGGACATATCTAACCTGGCCATTTCTTTATTTTATTTTGTGTATACAGATCATCCTTTCTCAACTTCTAGCTGATTTGGACTACAGTTCCCAATATCTGGGACCATTGGCCATGTGGCTGGAGCAGATACCTAATAAAACAGGAGAGACATCAAGTTGGGGGAAGAGCATCAAATCAATTGTCCATCTTGTGCAGTCAGAAATCTTCCTAGGGACTGAGCCTGGAAATGCCACCTCCATCCGTGTGTGTGTGTGTGTGTGTGTGTGTGTGTTAATCTTCTAGGTGGAAGAAATATAATCATAGTGACAGCGGATCAACACTGTTGGAGAGGTTGCAACACAGCCACTACCCAATATACTCTTCATTTTATAAGCCACCTAGACTATGATTCCTAGAGGATTCATTGCAGTGGCACAGCCCACACTAGCTTTTGTCTACCATAAAATAAAAAATTGGGGAAAGGATGCATCAGACATAGTTATGGTATTGAAAATTGGTTTCTGGAGGCACATGAAATAAAATGGAGCCAATGCCCCTGCCTTTTCTTTCCCTAATTGATTGAAAAAATGTTCTTGAAAAAAACAGCAGCATACACAAGCCTTTTACAATAGCTAGTTATAGGGCTTTCTCAGCCTCCACAAACATTTTTATTTTATTGTGTAACAGTGAGATTCCTTCATTCTCATTATTTTTGTTGAACCACCAGGACGGGTAAAAAAATTCCATGGTGAGTACGAGGATTCTGTTATTTTCTGCTATGATTTTTAAATAAGCACAGCTGAGTATCCTAAACTCTTTCCTGCTTCTCCCACCTTAGGCAGTCAACCTTTGTTGATAATACACCCTACATTTATCTTGAGCTGTACCACTCAACCAATCTTAGTAGTAAAGATGAAAAGTTGTATTAATTTAAAAACAAGGGAGAAAGTTAGCCTTAACAGGCCAATTGTCTTAAGCTTCATAATGAGCCTTAGTTCTAGTCCTGCAATGTCACAAGGGGGGGGGGACCACTTTTGTACACAGTCTACAATTTTATTCCTGTGCAATGCCAATTAACGCTAGTATTCTGCAGATCTGCAGCTTAGCAATTACCTGGCCTAAGTGTAAATTTCTGCCCCCCTTGCAGTAAGTTATAAAAGCCTTCTTGCACATGAGTCTAATGAGATTTATCGGTTATGTTTTTTAAGCGCCTCTACTACAGGAACATAGTAAGCTGCCTTATACCAAGTCAGTTCACTAGTCCATCTAGCTCTGCATTGTCTACACTGACTGGCAATGGGGACATTCCCAGCCCTACTTGGAGATGCTGAACCTGGAACCTTCTGCATGCAAAGCAAATGATCTACCATTGAGCTAGGGTCCTTCCACAAATGCTTTTTTTGGATGTACTGCCTGAAGGTTGCAATTTCCATTCTTGACAGTGCAAGCAAAGAATGGAATCAGGGTACAGGTTGTGCATGGTCCATAATAATAGTGCAACTCAACTGTCAGAGAGTACAGATTTATCTGTTCCAGAATGTTGTTTTTGACTTGGAACATCTGCAACCATGTAGAAATAATTTGTGAAGGTATCTGTCAGGGGCTCAGGAGCAGAGGCACAGGAGAGGGAGGAAATGGAGAGCGAGGGGGAGGAATCCGAGGGGAGCGTAGGCGGTGACAGTGGTCAGAGGGATTCCATGAGCCTCTCCAGCGAATCGGAAGATTCACAGAAGGGAGCGCCGATGGCCAGGGCAAGGGGGGTGCCGAGGGGGAAACCCCAGAAGGAAGGGGCCAGCGGGGACTCCCAGAGCAGCAGTTGGAAATCAGGACCAGCTTCCCCACCAGAGCGCAGTGGGGGGGAGGAGTCCCAGGCATCGGGACCAGTGTTCTCACCACCAGCGAGAGGAGATGAGTCAGGATTGACCACGCCTCCATCGGAGAGCGGGGAAACGGTCAAGAGGAAAGTTACCGGCTGGGCGCGCGCGCCAAGTTCAAATGTACAGGCAAGCGGCACAGCAGGTAGCCCGGATAGGGAGCCAGGTCCTAAAGCCCGCCGGAAGGAGGGGCAAGATTCAGGGGGGTCAGCGTCAGAAGAGTCCAGAAAGGAGGAAACCCCAGGGGGCAGAAGGACCCAGAGGAGGAAAGAACAACGGAAGAGGTGGAGTAAGGCTAGAGTCTTAAACTGGTGTCTAGGAGGCGGAGACTCAGATGGAGCTTCGCCGGTCTAAGCTCTAAGACGTAGAGTTGCACGCTGCGATTTGGAAATGGAAACTAATCTTCAATAAAGACTTTTATACGTTATTACTGGCTAGCGTTGGTCCTCTGTGAGCTGGGACCTGGAGGCAACTCTGACAGTATCATTCGTCATCCTTCCAGAATTCGATACACAGAATTTCAGCCCTCCCCATTGCCCCTGCGTGCAAGTTAAAAATGAAATGCCACGCTTTTGTGCAAAACACAGTAGGCCTTTGTTTTATATAATCTGTCCACCAGCTACTTCAATCTGATACAAAACATGTGGCTGAGGAGATCATTCACGCAGCTACTCATTTCACTGGAATTTCTAGAGCTCCTTCCTTAAAAGGTAACGCAGCATATGTTAACCCAAAATGGTCTGGCAGGCTAAGAGATGACAGAGGCAAATTCCCACTGAAACTACTCTGTGAAGAGCTTCATCTGCTGTTTCTCCCACACCCCTTCCCCCACATGAACGTCACATTCCAGAAACTTACTAATCAAGGCATACAGTCAACAAGACAACAATTTCTAATTTGTTCTCCTGACAGGATAATGCAAGCCAGATATTCTTTCAAGCTTCTTTAACATTTATACAGTGGTACCTTGGGTTAAGTACTTAATTTGTTCCAGAGGTCCGTACTTAACCTGAAACTGTTCTTAACGTGAAGCACCACTTTAGCTAATGGAGCCTCCTGCTGCCGCCATGCCGCCAGAGCACAATTTCTGTTCTCATCCTGAAGCAAAGTTCTTAACCTGAAGCAATATTTCTGTGTTAACGGAGTCTGTAACCTGAAGCGTATGTAACCCAAGGTACCGCTTTACCTAAGTTCCCTAAGATAAAGGTAAAGGTACCCCTGACCATTAGGTCCAGTTGTGGCCGACTCCGGGGTTGCGGCACTCATCTCGCTTTACTGGCCGAGGGAGCCAGCATACAGCTTCCGGGTCATGTGGCCAGCATGACTAAGCCGCTTCTGGCGAACCAGAGCAGCGCATGGAAACGCCGCTTACTTTCCTTACGGGAGCTCACCCCATCGCGGGGATTCGGACTGCCAACCTTTTGATCGGCAAGCCCTAGGCTCTGTGGATTAACCCACAGCGCTACCTGGCTTACTTATTTAAAGAATGAACTGATGACAGAGTACTGTTGCTGCTTCTGACTAAGACTTAGGGGCCAACTAAACTTAGTGTTGTGGAGTATTGATGCCTGTATCTACCCACTCATGCATACAGCAAGGTCTTTATATATTATTTAATATAGATGAGGGTGTGGAGATGGACCTGCTTTATTGGATAAAGAGGGGCTATATACCCTTGACCTGACCTCCATTGTAGCACCTAAGAATATAAAAACAGCATGTTGGATCAGGCCAGGGGCCTGTCTACTCCAGCATCCTGTTATCAGAATGGCAAACCAAACATCTATGTGAAGCCCATAAAGCAGAACCAGAATGCAACAGCTCTCTCCTCTCCCGCAGTTTCCCGCAAGCATACTGCCTCCAACAGTGAAGGTACTTCTCTCAGTCCAGCACTGCTACAAGAAGTGAATCAGGATGCAGAGAGTAGGGGAAAAGGTGGAAACGAGTTTATCTCTCCTCATCCGTTTGCTCCTTTTTATGTAAGAAGTGCATCCCCTTGTTTTATCTGTGAATGGGTCAGTCATGGGCAGAAATACTTGTGTGTCCCCATCCCCACACAAATCTCATATTTCTTGGAACTTGCCTACAGTCCGTTTTGCTGGCATGGCTCCTAAATAACACAGTCTTAACTCTTGCCTGTTTGCAATCTGCTCTCTTGCTTTTGCTGCTGGCTACCTGAGGCCTGCCATCCATCTGTTGCCCTGTAGACTTCAGACATGAGTCAGAGCAGGACATGTGCCAAGTCTTAGCATGCTTAATGGGTGTCACTCTCGGAACCACTCAATCACTCTTGATTAGGGATGACTGACTTTCCAGGGGAAATCGCATTGTGGCTATTTGAAGCAGAAAGTCAGTCAAGAGAACAAGAAGCCCCAACAAAAGGAAGGCTGTCAGCTTTGTGATTAATTAAAGTACTTGAGTGATTATCTCATTACAGAAAGCAGAGAATGCCAGACTTGTAAAAGGTGCAACATTAACAAATAGCTTAAGAAGATTATTTACAACACACGGTAAATACTGTGACATTTTGTCTTACCTTACTACACATGCACACTCAGCGCAAAAAACACACACACTTGCTGCACATGGAGCACACCAAATAACACTTCTGCACAGAATGTTCCAAATTCATAATATGGTGTCACTTCTTTCTCTCTTACTTCATACCCTTGTCGTATCTGACTTCTTTCATGAAGGCTTTGACTTTAAAAATATTACTATTTGGTTAGAACAAGCAAGTTCTTGGTTTTAAAATTCTCAGGTGTTTAGCGGAATTGTGTGTGTGTGTGTGTGTGTGTGTGTGTGTGTGTGTGTGTATGTGTGTGTAGGTAAACGTAAAGGACCCCCGACAGTTAAGTCCAGTCACAAACGACTCTGGGGTTGCAGCTCTCATCTCACTTTACTGGCCGAGGAAGCCGGTGTTTGTCCACAAACAGTTTTTCCGGGTCATGTGGCCAGCATGACTAAGCTGCTTCTGGCGAAACCAGAGCAGCGCACCAAAACACCGTTTACCTTCCCGCCGGAGCGGTTTTGTTTAGTCGTGTCCGACTCTTCGTGACCCCATGGACCAGAGCACGCCAGGCACTCCTGTCTTCCACTGCCTTCCGCAGTTTGGTCAGACTCATGTCTGACCGGACTCATGTACCGCCGGAGCGGTACCTATTTATTTACTTGCACTTTGACGTGCTTTCGAACTGCTAGGTTGGCAGGAGCTGGGACCGAACAACGGGAGCTCACCCCATCGCGGGAATTCGAAACACCGACCTTCTGACCGGCAAGCCCAAGGCAAAGTGGTTTACACCACAACACCACCCATGTCATACACACACACACACACACACACACACACACACACAGAGAGAGAGAGAGAGAGAGAGAGAGATACACAAAACAGTTTCAAAACAAGTTACAGTTAAGACAACCAAACAACAGGCAAAAGAGACCGAGGTAGTCATTTTGTTATGTCTAGGAGCATGATGGTCTTTTTTTCTTGCAACCTCCGAAAGAAACTTTGCCAAGGTCAGTGTAGTATCATTTGACCTATCCTCCAGAAGATATTTAATATGGGAGGTTTCAGATTTTCCCGGCAAATTTGCTAGTAAGGGTATGATCAGTTGATCCCTTGCTTGCTCGTACTGTCCACAATGCAGATATGGTTCATGCAATCAATGTCCTGAGAACATAAATAAAGCCTATGCTGATAGGGGATGCCTCTCAGTCTACCATTTAAAACTTCTGAAGGAAATACATTTAATCTAGCTTTGGTAAATAAATGCCAATAGGTGGGTACAGGCAAATTCCTAAGATATGAGGCTATTCCATTAGCGGAATTGTTGATCTTCTAAGAAAACTACTAAAATGAGGCTCCCTAAAAGTGGACAAATGCTGGCTACCTCGGCCTGTAAAGCGAGATGAGCGCCGCAACCTCAGAGTCGTTCACAATTGGACTTAACTGTCAGGGGTACCTTTACCTTTACCTTTACCAGAGGATAGAATGATAGCTTTTTTAAAAAGCTGGATCTCTAGAGGAGATCCAGGTAATTATAATCACATTGGCTTCAGGTTTGTCCAAGTTAAATGGCTATATAACTGGTATATATAATAATACTATGCCAGCACTGAACCATATGCACTGGTTATTCAATTTGTTTCTGAGCCGAATTCAACACACTGGTTTTAGTGTTTGAAGTGCCAAACAGCTTGGGGCCAGGCTATCTGAAGGAGCACCTTCTAAAAATACTACTGTTTAATCATAGATGATTAGCGTTCAGGAATTAGGAGTTTTCAGATGACCTCAAATAATTCTAGTGAAACTGCAGCAGGAGCTCCCCAAATTGGGTGAGTGGGCAACCAAATGGAAAATGTGGCTCAATATAAGTAACTTATTATGCATACTGATGTGATCTCAACTGGCAGTGACTAACGAAGAAAACTATATTGGTGGTTGCGTGGGATAGCTCGGAAATAAAACAGTCAGTATCTTGATTCCTTAATATAAATTTATAATGGAACACTGTATACAGTCCTGGGCACCAAAACACTAGAAAATGTACAGGAAAAGGCATTCAAAGCATTTGGGTGCCTTAAGAAAAGCTAAACTCAGTTGGAGCTTTTAAATTTGGGGAGTGGGTATGGGGGGAAAAACACTTGCAGCACAACCCTTTACATGTTTGTCACTGGAATGTGCTACATGAGGTTTATAACTAGTAAGTGTGCTTAGGATTGCAAGTTGAAGGGCATCATTAGAGACCCTTATAAAATTTGCATGGTATGTACTATGGTACTATGGATAATTCTTTCTTTCTTTCTTTCTTTCTTTCTTTCTTTCTTTCTTTCTTTCTTTCTTTCTTTCTGTATCTTATGCTACTGAAACTTAGGATCAATCTATCTTCTCGAACTCTTAAGGCATCATTTTGAGACAAAGATGCTATTTAAAGAAGTAAACCCACCTCACAAAAAATTGTTGACATGAAACAAGTGCTTCTATGAAAATTCTCCCAAGCTTGTTTGCAAAGACAGAATAATTTTAGCTGAGATTTCCAAGTTCCAAATATGATTATATAACAGGGCTCAAGACCCTGTGGCCTTCTAAGATGTTTGCTATATCATAACTCTCATCATCCCTGAACATTGGCCATACTTGTGGAATAATGGGATCTGAAGTCCAGCAACATCTGGAGGGTCATGGGTTTCACACTCTTGGCACTACAGAAAATGCAACCACCAAAACCACAATATGTTGAGGAATCAAAGGACAAAAGTTAAGACAGAGATGATCAAGCTTAGCTGTGGGATATTTAAAGTCTGAGTTTTCATAGTTAGCAGCCAGTTCTGGCAGCTGAAGCACAGAAAGGGAAAGCTAAACTTGCACCATAATTAAGTGTCTTCTAGTGATCTATATCCAGCTAAACAAATTGGCTCTGTTTCCTCCTCCTCACTTTGCATGACCAAATTTAGCAACACACAGGAGGACCTCTAACACAGATTTCAACAGAAAAGCCATCAAAGTATGAGTTGGGTAGGGAGAGAATCTTTCACATACACATCCTGTTCTTCCTTTAAAGGATCTCATTATACCTTAATATATGGATTCTAGGAGCAAGGCTGAATATGAAGCAACGTCCAAAAGGACAGCACAGGGATACAAGTTGCTTTTAAAGGGACAGCAACCACTAATAAGCGTGTTATTATATACCAAGCCAAAGCAAATGTCCAAACCGAAAGAAAAGGCCAAGTAAGAAATGGACTGTCATTTTCAAATGGAGCGCTAGCACCCATTCATTGGAATGAGAGTATCAGTGATCACTCCAGGGCCCACAACTGCTTGTCTTTAGGCTGCCTAGAACAACTAGATTTTCTCATTAGTCTTTCTTTTGCAATGTAGGAACACAGATTTGCATCAAATGCTGCACAGGTAGACTCCCTTTTCCTGTCCCTTTCCTACTTTTAGAAAAAATTGGGAGAATGTGGGTGGCTTCAGGGACGAGAAGAGGAAGGGGATGTCCCACTACATGAGCCAAAATCTGTTCCATTCACACAACAACTGTGTTGGGTATAACCATAGAAACCAAGTACAGAAGGCTGGGGCGGTGGGTGGCGAGAGAGAGGAAATGAGGGCAGGAGAAAACTCCAGGTATTGGTCGTCTAAGATATTGATGTGGACTTTCAGGACTCTTGAAATATTGTTAAGGTTTCAGGATGGCAATCATTGAACGTGCTTTCAATAAAAACACACTCAAAACCACCCACATATGAGGATTGTTTACAAGAACTGCAACAGTAGTTGCCATTCCTTTAAAGAACAACCTGTATTACCCAACACTATTATTTTAGACATTTCCTGGAAGGAACCAGTGCTATGTGACCACATCAATTAGGATTCAGCCTGAAAGGAATCTAAGCTGGCAGGTGGCACAAGAATGTCTGTAGCTTGCAGAATATCTGTAGCATGCCAACGGAAGAAAAGGAAAAAAGGTACCACCAATCTAATATACCCTCATAGCCAGCGAAAACTAGAGTGATTTGAAAGGAAATTCATGCTCTTCATAGCTTTATCCGCCCCCACTATTGTTTCTCCATAGAGTCACTTCTTTAAAATTATTTTGCTGAAACATATGAACTGAGACACTTGAAACTTCTTCAAAATATTCCTGTCTGCACTCCTAGAAATATGAAGTGTCCAAAGCAAACATGCTGCTTTCACCAATATGTTTCTGGTTCCGCCACTGTCTGCCACTAATGTCCATGGTAAAGGAGGAAACCACAAGGGGGGGGGGGAGAGAGACTGAAGAAACACAGATGGTCATGACAGTGAAGGACTTCTGGCACATGGTGTGTAGGCTTCCTTGCTCTCTCTCAAGCCATCAGAGGCCACTCTTAATTTTAGTCATTTATTTCATTTTTGCTTTTTACTTCTCGCCTTTCCTCCAAGGAACTCAAGGTGGCATACATGTCTCTGTTAGGATCATCCTACTCACTTGAAGGACCCTGGCAGAGACACATGCCCAACTGGCATGATCTCCCCTTCCTGGTCGTTCGTTCGGGAGCTTCAAAAGCTTTCTCCAGCCCGAACATCACAGTGACTGACACCAAGAGGCATTAGCACACTTATGGATCCTGCAGAGTATTAGCAGTTTGCGTAACAGACTGAGCAGCACAGCATTTTGGCTAAACTACGTTTATTTACATATAATACACTCGGAGCATTCTGACTTAGCTCCTTCCTCTTTCTCATCAGACAGCAAAGAAGGGAAAAACAAAGGACACAGTAATACCAAAACATCTTGTCTCCGTCACTTCCCACACTGTGGAATGAAAACATACATCGTCATGTGACATAAAAGAATCCTATGACTGCAAACATGGAGCAAGAATCCTAACATCCTCTCCCGATTCATGAACTGTGTTGTAGTGATCAGTGTAACTGCAACAACCATACAGATGTCATACACATAGTATACCCCTGTATCACCCGTTTCACCCTTGGAACTACCTGCAAATGGATTGGCCTTGGGCCTTACCATCTTGCACTTCTGACTAGTCTTGGCATCACAGCACTACTGACTATCACAAAGTTTTACACCTGGCTTTGTCGGGACTCGAACTCTAGCCTCGTTCCTCTCTGAGGAATCAGTGTTGGCACACACGGCCTTTTGACATGATTCTGCTTCCTTCTCCAAGGAAACAGTGTCTACAGCTTTGGGTGTGGTTTCCCGTCCTTTGAGGACAAACCCTGTACCCCTTTCAAGACTTCAGGTTCCAAGACCTGTCTCGAGCTACTAGCCACAGCTAAATCTGCAACAGCCGTGTTAGCAAACTCCTGATCATACCTGGTGGTAGCTGTCTCAGATCTGCACATCAGGTGCACGTCCATCACTGTATCAGTGGAACTCACCTCACTTTCAGCAACAGCAGTAGACTCAGTATCTGAGTCTTTAGAAATGGGGTAGCCTTGGAAAATACACACATTTCCTCCCCACTTCGCACTGCACTCAACATCCCTAGTGAGTAAAATAAGCTTGGTATGAGGCCTCAGTACTTTGTACAATCAATGCTTCCTGCCTTGTGACGTCTCCACCCACATGTCAGACCCATCTGTTGGTCCCTTTGCACATCTTGGGTTTACCTTGTCACAGAACCTATCAGCACTTTTGTCTGAATCCAGGGAAAGGCTTTTCAAACTATGTTTGCCAAGCATATCGCTCTGTTGCTTCTGAATCCACACATCAGAATCCCCATTACTAATAGGGTGTCTCTGTGAGATACCCATATTGCCTCTCCCTTTTGCTTTGTCCTGAACACATTCAGTACACCTGACCATCTTTGTGTCAGATATCAGCATTTTGGAAGACCCATCTACACATCCTGCATGATAAATGGGGAGGCCTAATTAGGCCCGTGGGGCAGAGATCCCTCACTATGGTATTATCAGGTTCCACAAAAATGATCCAAATACACACACACCCTCCAAAAAGAGGCACATAACCCAACAATAATTGCTGTATTCAAGGGATGAACAACTCAAATTGACATCCTTCTGGTGGGGCTTCTCTAACCCATGGAAAACATCCAGGTTTACAAGAGTAACGACTTGAAGGAACATCATCTGCAAAGCCACAATCACACTGTGGGGCTTCTCTACAAGAGCTTAAGCAGCTGCTAGTCCAATGGGAAGCCTTCTACGGATCTTACAGAGGACACAATTCTCCAGATCTCTATAAGAATTCTCCTTTTCAAAATTCTAGTATTTATTCTGTGGAATACTATATTGCCTCAAATGGTGGCTGATGAAAGAACATAGGAAGCTGCCTTATATCAAGTCAAACCATTTATTTCACTGACTTGCAGTGGCTTCTCCAGGGTTTCAAAAGGGCTCTCTCCTAGACCAACCTGGAGACATCAGGGACTGAACCTGGGGCCTTCTGCTTGCAAAGCAGGTGCACTACCACTGAGATACAGCCTTTCCAGTAAGAAAGAGGGAAGAATTATTTTTGAAAGACCCTTCCTAGACAAGACAACTAAGAACCAGAAGTACAAGCTGACAGCCCCCCTGTTTGAACATACAGATCACGTCACCAACTATGAGAATGTTAGAGGGGAAAGAGTGAATCTTACTCTTTTTCTAACCAACTGGTCAAGTTGGGTCCCAGTCTTCTTATTCAGGAGACAGAGAAAATGCCTATCTCCAACAGACAAACGTATTTTACTTACAGTGTACACAATGACAAACCCTATTTAACGCTATGGTTGTAGTGGGAATGGCTTCTAGGGAAATGGCCTGCAGCAACATTGCTGTAGGCTGCTATTCTGTCGGATCTGATAAGCTTTTAGGTCAGGAACTGCACTCTAGGTTTTCTTGCAGATCCATTACCAACGTATTCTAGAAAGTAAGATAGCCGGGTCAAGAAAGCAGTCATCTAATAACTATGCTTATCTGGCTATTCTTCCAGCTGAAAAAAGCATGAAAAACTGGTTGGCTTAAAAAACTATTAGAAGCATTGGTTAAAAGTTAAATTCTCCTTGGCTTATTTTTATTGGATAAAGGTAAAGGTAAAGGGACCCCTGACTATTAGGTCCAGTCGTGACCGACTCTGGGGTTGCGCCACTCATCTCGCTTTATTGGTCATGTGGCCAGCATGACTAAGTCACTTCTGGCGAACAAGAGCAGCGCATGGAAACTCCGTTTACCTTTCCACCAGAGCGGTACATATTTATCTACTTGCACTTTGACATGCTTTTGAATTGCTAGGTTGGCAGGAGCTGGGACCGAGCAACAGGAGCTTACCCTGTCGCGGGGATTCGAACCACCTACCTTCTGATCGGCAAGTCCTAGGCTCTGTGGTTTAACCCACAGCGCCACCCGCGTCCCATTTTATTGGATAGGCAGGCATAATTAATTGCTAATATTTCAAACCGATGAGCAACGATGTCAAAGCCTAACACGGGGGGATTAGATCCCTTGCAGGGAAGTTGTTCAAAAAGTTCTCTTGTGTGTTTCCATGCTGCGAGCAAAGAACTCTCGTCATATTCTCAGACACTGGAAAGTCATGCTGCCTATTCACCGGGGGGGGGGGGCGAGGAGAGCTTCACCAGCTGTGCAACTTTATCTGCATCCTCCCCTTCACTCTGACTCCTGGATCAGTCATAACCTAATATGTACAAACCAAAGCATTTTCATCAACCACTGTATGAAGGCTTGGACTCTTGTTCATCGTTACCACCAGTTGTTGTTTTAACACTGCATCTACCTAGAACCTGTATTTTGAATATATTTTTGTTTCATTCCACAGGTTGTTCACCTTAAGACAGAGTAGTCTGAGAAACAAAGAATGACTCTGAGAGGTTCCGACATTATTGCTACGGCATCTGCTAACCTTTATTTCCAAAAATTGCTGAGTTAGAGAAACTTTTTGAAGTCGCTTGCAACTGCTGAAAACCAACTTGGGTCGCATCTGTAAAGAACTAAACACCACCAATCCCTTTTTAGCACACACTCTCTCAAACATACCCAAACTTCTAGAGGTTATATATGGTGTACTGAACCTGTATTCAAAATTCCCCAGGCACCAGGCACATTTTGCGATTGGCACGCGTCCAGTTGAGACCAAGTGAAGATATTTTGTCACCAGGTATGGTGATTGACATCTCCACCATCTGGCTGGTGCAACAGCGTTTTCTGTTGTTGTGCATCCCCCCACCCCATGTGTCCCAGCAGCAAAAGATGCTGTTGTGTGCCAGCCAGGTAATTTGTGGGGATGTCTTATCACTGTTTTATTCAGGATTGTTTTATTTGATATTTTAATGTGTTGTAAACCACTTTGAGACTTGTTTCTTTAAAATATAAAGTGATGTAGAAATGAAATGAATAACAATAATCATCATCCTCTTCTAACAAAACCCAACAACCTGGAACCTAGGTTTAAGGTGCCATTTGACTTATATATCTGAGTTTCTAACACTGTACCCAACACAGGCAGCAACAGAGAAAACCAATTTAGTCAAGTTTCCCTCACTGCAGGACAGATTCTTACTTACTGCTGGTAATCAGCCAAGTGGACAAAGGTAAAAAAGGTAAAGGACCCCTGAATGGTTAAGTGCAGTCGAAATCGATTATGGGGTGCGGTGTTCATCTCTGTTTTCAGGCTGAGGAAGCTGCCGTTTGTCTGCAGACAGCTTTCCAGGTCATGTGGTCAGCATGACTAAACCACTTCTGGCACAACAGGACACCGTGATGGAAGCCAGAGTGCACGGAAATGCCATTTACCATCCTGCCACAGCGGTACCTACTTGCACTGGTATGCTTTTGAACTGCTAGGTTGGCAGAACCTGGGACAAAGCGACGGTAGCTCACCCTGCCGTGCGGTTTCGAACTGCCGACCTTACTACAAAACTTTAGAGAGAACAAATTAATATTATCACTGAATGCTTATGGCGCACAAAGCTAGACAAAAACTTAACTGACTCTCTCAAACAAGAAAAGAACAGTACCAGGAAACATCTGACACCATCCAGATACGTACAACAAAGTCCACTGCCACCTAATGAATAAACTATATAATGACACTATCCACATCTGATAATAGGATTCATTCTATTTTAGTCATATTTCAAGCACTCCCTTAAAAGCAAATTTGAAGCACATTTACAGACAACAACCTATCTTCCATACACCCCAACTTAAAACCCTGTCTTCCTGAAGCTGTTTGAAGGAGAATTTAGTCCAAAGAACATGTTGCATCCTGGTAACCCTGGTCTCCAAGCAACAAGAAACCTACCACAGATGGTATGTCCTGCTACAGAGTTTTCCATCTCTAAATCTGCATTTGAGATTTTAACTGTTTCCCTGGGTCCCTTTGCAGCACAACATTTTCATATTACATGCACTGTTTCTATGGCTATCCATCTGTTTTAGGTAAAATTATGAGATTCTACTGGGCATTTATTCCCCATATCATACCAATCACAGTCCTTCAGAATGACAGGCCCCAGAAATTATCTGCCTTTTTCTATTGCTCTTTCTCCAAGGATTTTGGGATGGGATATCTAGTCCTTCCTTTACCTTCACATCCACTTTGGGAAGTAGGTTGGGCTAATGACAGAAAGCAACTGAACCAATGTGATGCAATAAGCAGAGCTGCAGAATAGAAGTGGCTTCAAAAATAGGGTTGAGAAGGTGAAAGGAGCCTTAGTGGTTGCATGAGATAGAAAGGCAAAGCTCTGGGGAGTTAATATTGGGGGAGAAGTGGAGAGCTGGTAGGGGAACAACCAGGGGGATAGAGCTCCCCCAATAGCAATAACCATAAGAACCTCTGTGCCATTCTTTTTATAGACAAAAACAAGAGAATTAACCAACTAATTCTCTGTTACATCTCTGTGTGAAAGCCTCATAGACAGACTATTTCCAGTTCATTGTATGCAAATAGCTATACTTTTGACCACAGAGGATAGTTAAAGGGCCACATTGCAAATATGTGAAGCTCAATCACGCATGAAGATCCAGCTGCAAGCAATGAGGCCACAGAGAACCAGGAAGGGAGTATATAAGTCTTTCAGTCTCCTCAGAACCCCCGTTTGGTTAACAGCTCCTCTTCAAGCTCATCAAGTGTCTTAGCTCTGAAACTCCCTGGCTCAACTCCTCCTCCAGCTCTTACTCCAATGCCCGCACCAAGTCATAGAAACGAAAGCTGGCTGCAGAAGGAACAGCTGTGAAGTGTCCAGCACGTTAATACATTACAGCAGGGACGTCCAACTCCCAATAGAATGTGATCTACAGTGGTGCCTCGCAAGACGAAAATAATCCGTTCCGCGAGTCTCTTCGTCTAGCGGTTTTTTCCGTCTTGCGAAGCATCCCTATTAGCGGCTTAGCGGCTATTAGCAGCTATTAACGGCTTAGCGGCTATTAGCGGCTTAGAAAAAGGGGGAAAAAGAGAAAAACTCGCAAGACTCGCAAGACGTTTTCATCTTGCGAAGCAAGCCCATAGGGAAATTCATCTTGCGAAGCGCCTCGAAAAACGGAAAACGCTTTTGTCTAGTGGGTTTTTCGTCTTGCGGGGCACCACTGTACTCACATTATAAAAAGACTGGCAGTGATCTACCCATTGTCATTGGATGGACCAAAGTTGCTAGGAAGCCAAAACTGTTGAGCTTTTTGGGGAAAGGCAAAGTTGTTGAGCTTTTTTTTAGGAGGTCACAGTTGTCGTCCATCCCCCCCCCCCCCTTTTTGGGGACGGGAGGAATAGCCCACAATCTACCAGTGGATCACGATCTACCTGTTGGACATACCTGCATTACAGGAATGTTTGGACTGGCTGATCACAAAGTTTGCAAGCAAGAATTAGCAAATTTCCTCTTTGGACTTAGGGAAACTATTGGCTGTATTGTTCTTGTTCAAACCTATTCCTTATGCAATTATTTCTACATGGGGAATTACTGTACAGTACTGGCTTGTATGATTGTGGTTAACTTTCATACCTTTGCAGATCTTGTTGGAGCAAAGCCTTGCAGGACTCATACAGACAAAACTTGCACAACACACAAAGCAACCAGTGGTTGCACACAGAAGCAGGCCTTCATACCTCTATTAATACACACCACTGTAGCTGTTTCTAGTGGTGGCCATTTTTCTTTAGGGTAGCAAGTTCTATGAGTGAAGCATCATTCTGCCACACATACAAGCTGCAATACTGCCCTTGATAAAATGACTTACTACAATAATAACTCTGAGATATAACTTTAGGAATTCATAATGGATTCTCCCTAACTAGCTAGGAGCCACCTTGTAATACTGAATTTTTGATATGAATCTGAAATGCCAGAAGGAAAACAATAAGATGTGTTTTAAGGGACTATAAAAATTGTTGCAAGCATGGCATCCATGCCTTCCATTACAGAATAGTTAAATTGCTATAACCCAGTCATTTCCTGAAATTTGACCCAATAATGCATAGGTACAATCTGAACATATTACTCCAAAAAAAGTCTGAGTTCATACTTTAATACATGTGCTGCAATACTCTACGTGAGTATTGCTTCGTATGTAACCTTTGCCACCCATGCACAACAGAAAGGACTCCTCTTAACAGCCAGAGTAATGTTTACCTGTAATGTGAAAATGGAACGATGAAAACTATTGTGCTAATGCATGTACATAAGGCTCTGAACGTTTATCAGACAGTACTTCCGTATTTTAAAAAACTTTTCTTTGCAACTATTAATTCTACAAACGTATCTCTGAGATATTCAACAGCATGAGAGATCAAAAAACTTCCATCACTTATTGAAGTCTGACACAGATCCTTTTATTATATCTGTTGGAGGTCGTTTTGATGTAGTAGAAGAAACTTCATGGCACATGAGTCATGCCATACAGTCTTCTAGTACATCAAAAGGGCTTGCCTCTTAACACAGGGATGGGGAACATCTTCAAGATGCTGTTGGACTCCAAAATTTCATCAGACCCAGGTAGCTTAGCCAAGGATACAGGGGGTTGTAGTCCAATGATGTCTGGACAGTCACAGATTCCCCATAGTGATGCCTAATGGATGTGAAGGGTTCTATGTCAAAGTTAGAGAAGAGTTGCTAAAGAAAAAAAGATGGGGGTAGAACCAAGATCTCTTATCCTCCTCTCTCAGATGATGTTTCCTTCACCCTCAGTGTTTTACTTCTCCTGAAATTGGACTCCCCATAAACAATTCAATGATAGCCATTGCAGAAAAAAATTAAACATAGATAAGCTCATTTTAAAATAATCTCTGAAGGAATATTATCAGCTAGAGGCTGCTTGTTGACTTATAGTAATTCCCCATGGCCCTGAAAAATCCTCTTAAACCCGTATCAGATAAAGACTGTAAAACTGTTATCATCCTAAGCTCACTGGACAGCTACAGCAAGTTGGAAAGCATCTTCCATTTGTTTCTCAACACCAAGAGGGCAGCTTACTGCTAATAATTCAGGCCACAGTTCCTGAACATCCCTTTATCCAAGGTGGCGCAATGAAACCAAAGGGATTTGCTCCAATGCTTCGGATGGCAGAGGTTCTTATACGGCTTGTGAAAGTGATCTAGAACTATTTGCCCTCTCTATAAACATGCTTTCCACACTGCACTTGCTCTTTGCTCACAACACAGTGCAGATTGGAATACTTGGCTTGCTCTTTACTGCAGAGTGGGCATTAGCTGGTCAACAGAAGTGCCCGTCTGAGGTGTGGACAAGATGGCTGCCTTCAGGGCCTCTTCCATTCTAGGAGGGAAGGTTATTAAATGGAAGTTGAAGGGAGATGCAAAAATACATAATGTCTGCAGATTGTTCTGTCTGAACTCTTTTTCAACACACTCTTATTATATTCTCATTTTGCATACAGAAACAGAAGATACCAGTTACTTGAAGTCCTAACAATTCAGTAGCACATCCTTGCTTGGTCTCTCTGTTTTCAGTCCTCCCAATTCATCTCAGAAACCTCCCTGTTTAAAATTACTTGGCATTCATTTGGATGTCAACTGGGTTCCTTGAGGCTAGAATTAGAACACCACAGGGGTCTTTCATCAGAACTGTTTTATCACACCTCCAAATCATCTGACTTTCACTTCCCTATGTGGGGTAGAAAGCTTAGAACAAGCAACAAGAAAAGAGGAATAATCCCCAATTGTTTTGCTGCCCCTGGAAAGTGTGATGGAGATGGAAAAATCATATGCCCACAAGAGTGTGATGCAGGGATAAGGCAGCTGTAAATATTCCAAAACTTCTCCAAAATTGTTTCTGACTAAATGTATTTGTCGTAGTTATAGAGGAAATGTGAAGAACAGGGTGAAGTAAAGAACAGTAGTAGTAAAGTTATTTTATAACAGGAGTTGTTTTTTGTTAAGGAGCCATCACTTAGTACAGGAGCAGCCAGTATAGTTCCCTCCAGTTGCTTTGGAACTACAACTCCCATCAGCCCCAGCCTGAATGGCCAATGGCAAGGGATTACGAGAGCTGTAGTACAACAACATCTGGAGGAGCCCACACTGGCTACCCCTGTCTTAGGGGCATGGCACCATGTTTGTATGCAGCAAATTCCAGGTTCAACCCCAAACAATTCCAGTTTATGGATCTCAGGGTCCAGGACTGGTACATGATGCTAGGCTAAACAGATCTATGAAGGCACACTGTATAGAACAGCTACATAGGTTAACATGGTTAGATTGGTTCTTTCATTCACTATCTCCCACCAAGTATGTAAGATCAAGTAAAAAGGGGGGTACATAAAAACAGAACTGCAGACAAGGCAAATTTATGATATCTATGACACTTGATATTATATATATATATAGATTTATGATATATCTATCCCTCTCAGACACACTCTCAATGAGATCCTTGTGCCTGATGGCTGTCAGCCAACTCCTTAATATTAGGATCAATATTAGTAGACAGCTTGAGCTTAAGTCTTCGTGATCTGGCCTTGTTCCTTGCCAAACACATTAGCAATGGGTACAATTGACTACGCACAATGAGAGCAATAGCAAAAGCAGGTCCTCTCATTGTTGAGGACAACTGACAGGAATTCCATTCCTCATTGCTGTGTACCACTTCAAGTGGGGCACATATTCTACAACTCACCTCTGCCGACGGTCGCAAGCTGCCACGGGAGGAGAAGAGGCTGCCAGAATACCAAATGCCCCCCATTTCCCTGTAAAAGTTCTGAATGTATACCACCCCAGTGTAATTGCTCCGGGGTGGGGTGACCACATATGGTCACAGTTACAAATCACTAGGCTAGACCTTTGTTCTTGCCTGCAACCCCTTTGGGAGCCAAAGCAGACTTGCTCAGTACATCAATCACAGTTGCCAAAATAAAACTCTGGCATCAACTGCAGTAACAGCTGCCCCCGCTCCCCCGTCCTCAAATGCAACAGGCAAACTAATACAAAATGACTGAGGTGACAAGAAAGTGGAGGCAGAGCAAGAGAGTGAGCCAGCCTCAGGGGGGAAATGAATTTTGAAGAGAGTGTTGGGTGGGGGAATAGAGATGAGGGAAGTAAGTATACTAAAGCCTCCTCAGAGAAACAGCAGGAGAATGGCAAAGTTGTGAAATGGGAAATTTTCACTGGTAATAGAATAATGGCTTCTTTCCATTATAGGGTTTCTCAGAGCTGCATCTGGCTGAAGCTACAGGGACCACATTCTGCTTTCAGAGTTGACTGAGCAATTGCTAAGGCAGGGGATGGGTGCCATATGTTACCAGCTGCACTTACGATTATCACTTTCCCCACTTAATGCTGAGAGACTGTTCTGAGGCACAGAGGCAGAGAAACCTGCCCAGCTCTGGCCTCTCTTCTTGCTCAGACAACCCATTATTCTTACATATCTGCCAAGAACTGCAACAGGACCTGTCAGCAAGCTGAAAGAGATCCCCAAGCAGCCTCAAGTACCAGAGGACTGCCAAACCATTGCAACCACTCATCAAGAGAAAGGAAGGCAAGAAGGAAGGAAGGAAGGGTGGAGGAGACAAGAGTTCCTTAGCTGTCATCGAGGAAGCACAGTGCATGCTGCAAAGTGCCACCCTGCCAACTTTACGGCAGTGCCCATGTAGACAAAAAGGGTGCATTCTGCATGTGTGCTTTCTTATTCTGCAAGAAGCATAACTGGATTCTGCAACCTGTCAACATTATTGTATCAGACAAATTCACATTCATTTGCCCATTTTGCAGGCAACAGAGGGAGAAAAACATGACACCAGGACCATCCCATCTCCCCATACAGCCATTTACCACCAGCTGTCATGTGGGAAGAATCATTTTGACTTGCTGCATGTTGGGTGTGCGTGTTTTAATGTGCATTAGTTTTACTTACTTTAAGCCACCTTTCAGGGATTTGTATCCTGCAAAGGATGGTTGTAATTAATTACAAAGGTTAGTTGTGCCACCATTAGTTATTTGGAAAGACATCAAGCTATGTGTGAAACTGAAGCATCACATCACACATATTAGAAATTTTTCTAAGCCCATCTGCAAACCCCAAGTATCTGATTTGAAACACACAGTTAAGAAATCAAGCCACAAAGTGGTAGTCCTAGAAAGAAGAAAGACAGGGCCAGCAGCTTTCAAGGATCCAAGCTTACATCTCCCTTCTCCATATCTGAGCTCTTCAATACAGCTCTGGTGCAACCTGAACATTTAGGAATGACAATGGATATCCTTGGCAGGCAGTTCATAAGTCATCCTACCGTGAGCAGACACCCCACACAAAGGGATGTGCATATGTAACCGTATGTTATTGTACTATGACTTTTAAAATAAGTTTCTATAGTATTACAATACTGAATTTAAAGAGAGTAAAATATAGTTGACAAAGCAGAAAATCTAAAATGGAAGAACCAGCTGTCGATGTGCTTATCTTTTAAGGCCGTGATCAAATGGTGTACATTTGTATACCCCTGACTTTGGTAGAAGCCAAGATGACAGCATCAATCATTGCAAATAACAGAAGACAAGAAACTAGAGTGGTACAAACCACAGGAGGTTATAAGGAAATAACAAAACAGGAGGTTATAAGGAAATAACAAAATCAGCAGATCCAGTAGTTCAGAGCCACCTTTAGCATGTGGCATCTTTGGGCAGCTGTTGGGGCCCCAGTACTCCAACAGACCCACCTATAACACACACAAAGCAGCAGCACTAAGTAGCTGGGAGCTACCATTTAAATATTTCCCATGATGCCCCAAATGATGCTACACTGGGGACATAATGGAAAACTAAAATGGCTTTCCACTGCCCAGCATTCATTTAGAGTGCTTCCAGAACCCATCAATGTAAGAGGAGCCCCCAAAGGCCACTCCAGTGAGAACCCCCACCACAAGCGACAGAGGCAGAGTTCAGGTTCTGCTGCTTTCAAAAACAGGGCCTCACGTCAAGGTACTTTTTAGGCTACAATAAGTAGTTTTCAGATTTAAATAGTTTTAAAAAGCAAGGGGGAGATCCCTCCACCCCACTCGGGTTGGATTAGAGGGTGAAAAGAGAACTGTGGCACCAGAACTATTCAGGGGAAATAGAATTATTCTGCTTCGAGAGGACAATTTATTTCACAATATTTATATGTACCACTTGATTGTAACAAAACCTCATGGCTCCTTGCTTAAGGGAGAATCTCTATTTTGTCTACTTAAATAAATTTATTTTTCAATTTTATATCCCACTTTTTCTCCAAAGAGCTCAAAGCAACTGACTTGAAGTCCTCTTCTCACTGACTCCCACCGCATTTCACCCTCACCACATTGTATCTTCAAAGGCCTGGCCCAGGATATTTTGCTATCTGATTTGAAGGAAAAGATGGTGCACTCTCTTTCCACATACAGAAACCACATGGAGAGAGGCAGGTGAATCTTCTTTCAACACTGGTATGGGATAGCTTCTTCCATCAAATCTGACGACAGCTTGCTAAATCCAGGGGGCATAGGGCAGGCCACATAGTACACATGCAGCTCTGTCCTCTTAACACCTCACAGCTACCCAGAATTCACAGAATTCACAGCCTGAAGCAGCTGCTTCACTCTACCAAAGGGTAAGGTCTGGCTGAATGTTGATTGCCCCATGGCCACCTAGTGAATTTCAAGGTTCAGTGGGGATTTGATCCTTAGTCTCCTCAGTCCCCATCTGACATTCTAACCACAATGCAGGGCATGCTTGACTTGTAAGCACTGAATAATAACTGGCAATCTCTTGATTCTTCGAAGAATCAGGTTTGAAAGGATGTCATCCACAAATGCTACCGGAAGTATTACAGTTCTACAGTATTACAGATTCCCCATCCCAGTTCACTTGTATGCTATTTATATCATCATTTGGTGACCGCATTTAGTTAACATTGCAGTTGATACCTTGGTTAATAAGAGACTGAAATGCCTGTGATACTTATCAAGTTCTGGCAATGTTCTCTTTTTAGGGTAAATGGCTTCTTAAGGCACCTGCTGCTACAGGTTCTGAATGTAATTTTTAAAAGTAAAGGAGGAGAAGGAGTGAAAAAGATTGCCAAATTACACGGTGAAAATCAAGCATATAATTGCATATCTGATAAAATATCAGATGGCATACTTTATCAAAAGGTGAATAACTGGGTGTGTTTTGCTTAGAGCAGCTGAGCAACAAGCGCACTGAATAAGCCATGCAAACTAATGAGCGGAACAGAGAATGCAGCCTGGGGTCACTCTTTTCCTCCACAGAGCAGGGGCAAAGCATCTTTCCATAAATTGAACAGTATATCATTTAAGCAGAAACAGCAGCTCTCCACCCCCCTCCCCAGTCCTCTTGTGTGCAATGTACCATTAGCCTGCAAATTCATAGTTACCAGACAAATCAAGAGCAGAGGAGACTCTAAAAACAAACCAACATAAAAGTTTGGCAGGATCACAAAACATGTCAGTTCCAAGACATAACATACCCCTTAGCTGATGGGAATTAAAAAGGCGCTTCCTCTGTTATGAGGCAATTTCATGCACTTCCGCTTGGAGCATCCAATATCCACCAATGTCAGCGAAAATGCTAAGCTAGATGGATCGCGGCTTGAAGCTGCTGTAGCAATCCCTGTGCTCCCAACAGAATGCCTACTGCACTTAAGTGCTGTGAAGTGTCTCAAGAAAGCTAGAAACAAAGAAAGGGAGCCTAGGTGAAGTAAATCTCCATTTAGCTGGGTCCCATTTAGCCATAACAGCTGCACATCATTTGAAGACCTTCCGCTGTTACCGTAACATTGCTATTTAAGCTGGCAAAGTACTATATTCCACTAGTGAGCAGGAAAACAACAGGGGTGATGGACTCCAGCTTTTGCCAACAAAAAGTCATAGCACCACGCCTAAAAATCTGAGCGCAGAAGACTCTCAACGCCAGCATTCCATACAAGCCCAATAGGCCGATTCCCATGACTAGAGTTGAGTTGACAAGATTTAACACACACCTCTCTCTCTCTTTTTTAACTTTAAACAGCATGAAAGGGGAAAAGTGAAATAATAGGCTCTGGCATGTGCCAGGTGTACATTCAAGTTTGCTCAAACAGAAGCAGAGATGGAAAAGTAGGCTGCACGAATGCAAAAATAGCTAGGAAGAGCAGTGTGGTGAAAAGTAGGGTCTACCCCAGTTATTTCAGGTCAGGAGATACAGATGTACCCTGGATCTGCCTACCTCTCCCTCCCTGCCCCCTAAGTTTCTTTATAGCTAGGAAAACAGCAGTGGCAGTAGTAGAACAGCTGCACAGTTGCGCTCTCTTCTGCCTTTAAATACAGGAAGAAATGAAAAACACAGAGAAATATTGCCCCTGCAAAGAGAGCTGTGATCCAGGCTGTCTCCAGTCACCACCAGTTTACTTGTCATCCAGCAGCACGGCTGTGGCTAATTTTGTTCTTCCTCAAAAATCATGAGAGTCCCTGGTACACACGATGGAGGGAAACCATGCCTGCTGCCATGGGCTGATAGGAGCTGCAATCCAAAACATCTGGAGGGCACCAGTCTGGCCAAAGCCAGTTTAGGTGATCACGAATGTGAAAGAGTGAGCCTTGGGCTTGTGTGCTCTCCCTTCACTCTCTTCCCGTGTCCATGAAAGGAGGTGAATGCTTTTGCAAACAAGAAAGTGAAACATTTCACTCTCCTCTTGCACACAGAAGGGGCGAATGCAAGGCCAGGGCTCCTCACACCTCATTTGCAACCACCAAAAACCAAGGTCTGAACCAGGCCCTAGTCTGCTCAATGTGTATTTTGCAAGATTATTAAGCCAAGGAATCTCTTAGCTACCAAAGAATGAAGAGGAGGGTGTGTAAGACGACAGAGAACTATCCCATCTGGCTGATTGGTGTCTCAGGTTTTTCCATCTATAAGACGCCCCCATGTATAAGACCCCCCCACTTGCAGCAACAACCAATCGCCAGTCTACCCCCAGCACTATCCGTGTATAAGACACCCCCTAATTTTTGACATTATTTTTTAGTGGGGAAAACCTAGTCTTATACATGGAAAAATACAGTACATTGAGTTAAGTCCCACCAAGTTCAAGAGGATTTACTCTGATGTTCACTGCATACTTAGATAATGCAAGAGCTTCTACATAAATGAAGGGGAATTTTGTTTGTGTGTGTTTGTGTGACTGTGTGAAAGAGAGGTCCATCTGTCAAACCTTAGTTATTCAAAACTTCTAATTAATTATTTGACTATATCAGAGCATACCTGTGTTAATATCATTTGGGTTGAAGTGTATTGCTCACAAATGTTGAGGTAAGTGAAGTTCTATTAGCATGCAAGAATATGAGTGTTTATGGGATTAAGCTACTTCTCCCCATTGACCATGCTCTGTATCTCTGAATCAACAGCACTGTTAACATTAACAGCAATAATAACAGTAATACATTGATTTTTATCATTTATGACTGCTCTTTTAATGACATAGTTAATAGAGCAAGATGTGATGCGCACAACATATAGGTCAAAGTTCCTGATCTGTAAACACTGCAGCTGCAACAGACAGCTGTCACCTATATTCTATTGATAGTAAATTATCATCAGACCAGATTTCCAGTTTTTAAGCTTCATACTAAGGAAAAGACATAGCAGGGATGGAACACTTCAAGAACACATAAGATCAGTTACAATCCAAAATGATACGGAAGGATCTCTGAATTACAGCATCATCTTTCCACCAATTTTCCATTGAGTGAAGCCACCTGTGTCCTGGCTGACAACCCAAATAAAATAAAGAGCTATTCATGGCCACAGGCCCCATTAAAACATAGCTCAGGTCCAAATGGCAGCATGATGTTAATGAGAACCAGGAGATATAAAGCCAAGGAGCACAATGCAGCATGATTTATTCTTTCTGCTCAAAGTGGTTGCCAAGTAGAATCAGCCCATGGCAAATCTTCAAACAGGAGGAGGAGAATTTGCATTTAGCAATGCAAATTCTCCTCACTTTCTTTTTAGCCTTCCGAAGACCCCTGCTTACTGGGGTAGAGAAACAATTTTCCTGGTTAAAGCTGCTTTAAAAATTGCTAAGAAAGGGAGGGGAAATGGCATATTGTACTGCACTCCTCCAGCTGTTCTTCTTATGCACCAATCCAGGAAGGGGAAAGACCCCAACAACAGGCTTCAGCAAAAACTTCAGTTCACATTTCTAAAACAAATCCACTAGAATGCTTTTCCTGTGGTTCTTTAGTCAAATACCCCTCATAATGTACCTCAGGAGTGATCGGTCTGATAAGCAATGCCTCAGATGTGGTTGATGCTGAACATCTGTCATATCCAATAATCATCCAATGAAGATGAATAATAAGTTTCTGAAAGGTAGTTTGGGTTTCACAATCAACCATAAATCTCTTCTGGGTTTTGGCTCAATGTTTGTGGAGACATCTCCAATAAAAATACTACCTATTTCTACAGTAAAAATAGCTGTCGGGCTGCGCCTGCCCCACAATAAAACCATAAAATTTGATAATCATGTAAATCATCCTTGGTAATACTTTGTTCCAAAAGCCTAACAAAGTAGTTTGAAGCAGGGAAACTATAGTTTGGATAGTTAAAAGTCACATGGAGGAAGGTTGTGTGAAAAATTACTTCAGAGAGTGATTATGCCCCCTCCAAAATGGTCTCTCAGCCTTCAAGTGGAGGTGTTCTCGTGATTGATTTAAACATCTTTTTTTTTTCTACTTGTGACTTTAAGATGCGTTCAGAGAAAATAGAAAATGGAGAGACTGGACAAATGTGAGAGAAAGAGACCTTCATCTGATCACAGACAACCCAATCTGGCAAAGCTCATCTGAGAGTTGACTAAAAGTAGGTTGCCAGGTTTGTTGGACTGTGGTCATTAAAGACTTGTGCCTTCATCCATTTCCTACCCATCTTAGGACTGTTTACTTGCTACAATCACTATATGGAAGCATTATGGAACAGTATTCCCCAGCCTGTCTTCCTCCAGATGTTTTGGGCTACAATTCCCATCAGCCCTTGCCAGTATGGAATTCTGAGAGATGTAGCTCAAAACATCTCGAGGAAACCAGGTTCGGGGAAAATGACATAGAGCAACATTCACCTGGAAGCTGCTTTATGACAACGCGAAAACATGGAGAGTGCCTCACTTAGTCCATTTGTATAAGCACCGTAATGGTGTAAAAGCTGGATGCTGTCTCAAGCTGTTTTTTCATGGCAAGCAGACTGCTCTTTGCTTTAGCATTTCTGTGGCTTCACTGGATCAGTCCCCATCTTTAAATAACAGCAAACAAAGACAAAATAATCATTTAATGTTTACCACAAACTACTAGGGCACTAAGTGGTATAATGAACCAGCAAGTGCACGTTTTTTTGTTTTGTTTTTTAAATCCTTTTTACTCACCCTTCCCCCACACATTTCAGAGCACTCAGAAAAACTAAAACTCCCATCTCCCCCACGGTCCCTTGGGCAAGTCTGCTGCCAAATAAAAGCCGCTGAACCTAATGAGGGAATTAAAAATTCATAACTTGATGAAAGAAGAAAGTTTGGTTCCACTTCTGAGAAAATGAAAAACAGTAATTCACTCACAGTTCAGAAGTGTTTCTTGAGTGGGTATATCTAGCTAACCCACATATGATAGAGGAAAAGGATATTCCAAGGTTTTTCAGAAATAATTAGCAATGTGGTCAAAGTCTACGATTACCTGGTTCGGAATAAGAATTTGCCCAGTTCATAATGATGAAATGGATTACAAACTAAGCAACGATCTCCCCAAATGTTCTTTGCCAGCTCAGAACGTAATTTTATTTTTTTCTGAGCATGTGTGGTCAGGATTCAGCAGACTACACACCCTAAGACAGCTACTTTAAAGAGCCAAGCCTCAAAGTCCTTTAATGTTAAATCTCTTCCTTTCATTGTAACTCACAAGTTAATTACGGTGAACTATGGAACTTTACCAAGTAGGTTTTTCTATTAGGCAAGTATCTTCTTTGGGGGCAACCCGCTTGATTTTTTTTCTTGTAAGTGTTGCCCACCCTAGCCCCAATCATACCTAAAATTCCCACACATATCTCCCCCCCCCCCCTTTTGGATTGCTAGGCAACTCTCAACCCATGACTATAATGCTAGAATGATTAAGTGATGCATGCAGCACCTTCTGTGAGCATTGCAACCACTTTAAGCTCAGACTGAACTCTGAAAACAGGTAAGCTTTTCCACTGACAAAATTCATAATTACCAGATCAAGCTAAGGGGGATTCTTCTATCACCTTCAAAGCAAACGGCATCATTCTCAATCACATGAAAATCCCATGAGAGGGGATTTTCAAAATAAAACTGCTTAAATTTTCTCTCCTTGTCACTTTTCTTACCAAAACAGAAAACGGGGGGGGGGGGGGGTGTCACGGTCTTTCCCCCTCCCTTAGACAAACCCTTACTAGGCTTGTAGCATTCACATGAGATTCATTCTCTTTCCACATGGGCCATGTCACCAGCCCATATGGACAGCTGAGAACTGCCTCTCAGGAGGATCATCCATGTGGTAATTTTAAACAGACATGAAAGGCAGAGGGAATCTCTAAAATGTGACTATGGAACTCCCTTTCTGCAAGTCATCCAAAGATCAAGGCTACAGGCTGTTCAGAGGCCATGATGGTATTGAGTACTAGAGAAGAACACACTGTGCACCGCCTACATCCTTGTAAAAATGTTAGCAAATTCATTCTTGTAACATATAATTTTCTGTTTGGTATTAGTTATCCAGCTTGAGCTTTGAGGCTAAACTAATTAATGCTGTACATTAAAATTAAGTTTTGTCCTGCATGGCTGGCAATACCCCCAAAAGCGTTTCTGTACGTTCAGATCACTAGTTTTCAAAGACTGCAAGAGATGCTAATAAATACAGGAGCTCAAAGGGTTTGGTGCCTCCAAGTGTGGGTCATATTGCTTTTGCTATTCTACTGCTTTCTCTGTAACAGGCACGTCCAACTCCCAAGAGACTGTGATCTACTCCCAGTACAAAAAAAACTGGCAGTGATCTACCTATTGTCATTGGTGGGAGGAGGAGCGTGTGTGGGGTGGGTGGATTTCCCAGAGTTGTTGAGCCTTTTGGGGGGAGGATTACAGAGAGGGTTTTTTTTAGCTTTTCCCCTGTAACTTTTTGTACACGCTAAGGATCCTGCGATTACCAGTAGATCACGATCTACTGGTTGGACATCCCTGCTCTATAACAACTGGATGCATGCCTTCTCCTTCAATCACCTCCCAAATATAATTATCTACTGGTGCATCAATCCTTCACTTTATCTAGAACCATTATATTATTCAACACCTCTCTTCTACACTAATTTCAGGGGCTCTTCTTTTCCCCTGTCATGTACTTGCACTATTTCGCTCCCATTCACGAGTATTTAATTAAACCAATCTGGATTTATACTGAATTATTAAACACTTTGAGACACAGCTCTGCACAAAGAGTCACATTTGCACAGATGGGGGGTGTAAACAGCTATTTTAATACTACTGTCTATATTATCTGTATTCTCTTTATTACTGCACATTTCTGGGGATTAGTAATTCTCCATTAAAAGCCAGAGTGCTTTCTTGAGAACCCCATCTGTGCCTGCTTGAAAAATTATAACTGATTGGTAGATATTACTGACATAAAAAGCTGCTGCTGCTTTAGGAGTGAATTCTGGGGTTTGGGACAGTCAACAAAGCATTAATAGGAGGTAAAGGAAGGCACTCCTGAAGGTACCTGGACCCCCCAAGTTATTTAGGGCTTTAAATGTAATCATTATTCAAACAAACAAACAAACAAACACCTAGCACTTTGAATCTGGGCTGGAAGCAGACAGGTAGCTAGCAAAACTGTTGTGAAATTGGCAGTATATGATCAGAGCAAGCTGTCCCAGTTAAAAACCTTGCAATTGTATTTATTTTCTGAATTCACATTTCACCGTTCAATATAATTCCCTGGACATCTGTACTTAGTGTTTAGCCAACAATATGCAAACAACTTATACTGTTATAGTGCAAACAGGAAAAAGTTACAGGAGAGAATTTCTAGCAGCCCATCATATTCTATGGTGATAGTGAACTGACCTTTGGAATTATGTTTCTGTCATCTGTAGCTCCTGGTGTTGCTCTCCCTGGTCGCAATTGGTTCAGTTTAATTTCTCCTAAAATTTATTCACCTTAATTTATAGTCATTATAATACTATTTGCCATCTTAATTTAAACAAGAGAAAGCAAGGTAATGTCTTCATGCAGGGTAACATCTAACATCAACCTGAAAAATAAAACAACTTACCCATTAGCTTCATCTTGGCACTGTAGCTCCCAAAGTATCTGTCATCAGTGGTGGGTGTGTGACATTCATACTCGCCAGCATCCCTGTCTTGGAGCTCCTTGATATGCAACAGAGCAGAATCCCCTTGGACCCTCTCTACATAGATTTCTCCGCTCCGGACACGTTGGGTGTAGATCGCATAAGGGAAGGATGGGTCCATGGTGCTAACAATTTGTACCTCCCTTTCTGGGGCAGATGGGAGATATATGGACCACTGGAAATTCTGTTCTGATGGTCCTTGGTAGCCACTGACTTTGCACCAGATAGTGATGTGGGAATTTTCAGTGCGGTATAGAGGTCCGTCTTGAACGGTGACTTGACGTTGTGCAAATGCTAATCCTGAGGGGAAGAAAATGACAAAAGAGTTCAGATACATCTAGCTTATTAAATAAAATAAACTCATATACTACTTTTTAATTAACTGTTCCAAAGTAGTGTCTTTCGTTTCACAACTCACTCAGGTTTTCCAAAAAAGGCCATTATTAGAAAGCAGGTGAAATAGGTCCATTTAAAAAGAAAAAGAGGCGAAGTTGCTTGTATAACAATGTAAGTTTATTGTTCTAGCCAAAGGCCGTGGCAGCAATGGTACCAAATAAAATAATATAGATCATGTATCCATAACAGGAGCCAACATCTATGATGCAAGAGAAAAACTGTTTGTTTCTCAACGTCATGAGGGGATCTGTGATCAAGCTACAAACATTTAGACTTCTATTGAAACATTTTTATTTCTATTTCCATTTAAGTCAATAAATAAACCTGCTTCCTAGCAAAGGAGGCTCTTGTGCAGAAATGAACATCAAAAACATATTCAGAATTGATTTTTTTTTTATATACTGAAGTTCATGGTCAAATCCTCAAAAGGTAGCTTCCAACACATAAAAATACAATCAATACTCAAATTTAACCATAATCTTCTTTTGCTCCATAGAGGAAATTGCACGAATGTTTGTGTGGGAATTTTTTTTTATTTCAGAAAAAAGAACCGATTTAAAAGAATAGCCACCAAGCAAGTGACAAGGTCCTTGCAGTTTTCTACATGCACAACTGCTGACTAACCATATATGCGACCTCAGGGCCCGTCCATATCCTGGCTTAATGTGGATTGTGAAGCCCTTGTGCCCAGGGGCGGCCTGTCTCATTTTGCCCCAACCTGCAGCTGCCACCTCCTCTGTTCCCCCACCCTCAATACTGAAGCTGGGATCATGTGGTTTCAGTGTTGGCTTCCAGGTTCCAGCAAGATGTCACTGGAACCCATAACCGCTTCTACTCAGTTCTCTGGTGATAGGGTGGGGTGTGAGGCAACTGCGGTTGAGTTGAAGAACTTATCCAACACCACCAAAGGTACCTCCCACCCACCCACCCTGCTGCTGGAAAAATGGTGGCACCAACCAGAGCTCAAAAGAGCTCATCTGTGGTGGCAACGCCCATGGCAATTCCCTCAGTATGCTTCATGGGCGGGCGGGCCCTGCCCTTTCTTTAATTCGTCCTCATCCATGCAGGATTATTCTACAACAGGCTTCCTCAAACTTGGCCCTCTAGATGTTCTTGGCCTACAATTCCCATGATCCCTAGCTAGCAGGACAGTGGTCAGGGATGATAGGAACTGTAGTCCCAAAACATCTGGAGGGGTGAGTTTGAGGAAGCCTGCTCTACAACTACTGCTGTCCCACACTTTCTACTCCCTAAATCTGTAGATTCCCTATGCAATCAATGTAGGTCTCCTATTAGGATTTTCAAAGCACAGGGATTTTATTAAGTTCTCCTTTATCCTTACTCACCTACATACATCAATAAATGAAAGTTTCAACATGCCCTCTTAACTCTTCTTACAAGGTACTATTCAAAAGTTTCTCAGGGGACTGACTGTAACTTTTGTCACCAATATAGCTTTCCTCTTAGTGAAATCCAGCATCTCTCTCTCCCAATTCTCAAATCTCTTGGGAAACATTCAATTAGAACTGGAGAATCAGATGCGTAATCCAAATGCCTTACTAGCATACATTATAAACATTATAAAACCACTAAGACAGAATTCTATGTATGGATGTAGTTAAATGCTCTCAAATTATATAGCGACTGAGAAAAGAGCCAAGTTACAGCAATATATATGCAACAGCAGTAGAATGGTCAAATTGTAGAGTGTTTGGAATGGAAACTACTGGACTAACAGCATTCTAATTTTTAGTCAACAGCCTTTAATTGAGTAATTTTAATATTTAAAATAAATCAATGTTTTTCCAGCAGAGGGATTCCCTCCTATGACAACCCACTCTTCTGTGCTGAACACAGAAGGGCCAAGTAGTGCTCTGCACAATCCTATGCAGATTTATATATGGAATACTACAAACTTGCAAGCTTATACAAGAACACACTGAACAGCTTTTAGAGTTTTAATCAGCCTAGTGAAGCTATAGGCCTCTGAACAATAACATATGATCTCTGAGAATAAAGAGGCAACTTGAACTTCAGATTATGGAACTCCCCATGGGAGGTGCAAATGACCCCAAGTGCTCCAAATTTTAAGTAAGGCTTAATACACAATTGTCAGAGTCACCCGTGGTCCCAGCTCACAAGAGACCAAAGTCCAGTCCGGCTTATGTACAAAAGTTTTTATTGAAGAACATTCTTAGCTTCACAGCCGAGCTCCGTGACTCTACGTCTGTTACGCTTAGACCGCTGAAGTCCCCTCTGAGTCAGTCCCGCCTCTACACCAGTTTAAGAGGCTTGTACTGGTCCACCTCTTCCTCTCTTTCCTTTTCCGCAGGGTCTTTCTGCCCCCCTGTGTTCTCTCCCTTCGGGACTCCCCAGAGGCTGAATCCTCTGGCGCCTCTTCCCCCCTCCTTCGGGCTTTGGGACCAGGCTCCTCCCCAGGACTCTCTTCACTTCTGCGCGCCTCCCATTTTGAACTTGGCGCGCGTACGTTGCTCCTGACCTTCCCTTCGACAGTTACACTGCCCTCGATACTACTTTCCTCCCCTTCCGGCAGGACGTCTTGCCCTGATCTCCTTCCCCTCTCTGCTTCCTGTTCTGCTCCTTCTGACACACTGGTCACTCCACCCCCTTCACTCCGTTCCGGCGGAGCAGCCGGTCCCGATCTCCAACTCCCACTGGGGGTTCCCCCTTCGTTTCCCTGCTCCTGACTGCTTCCCCCTCTAGCTCCCCTTGGCTTGACCAGAGGGGCTCCCTTTTGGGAGTCCTCCGATTCACTGGACGGACTCATGGACAATCTTGGGTCATTGTCGTCCTCTTCCTCGTCACCCTGGAATCCTTCCCCCTCGCTCTCTGTCTCCTCCCTCATCTGCGCCTCTCTCCCTGAACCCCTGACAACAATGTTTATTATTTTTCTAAAAAACACACACCATGGGTTGTTATTGTGAAAATCTATTCTTGAATGGACACCATTTCTGTTTGCTGTTTGATTTAAAATCGCTTGTGTTTTGAAATACTAGTTGTACTACTGCTTTTAAAGTATTCGTTTCTGAGTGTTATTGAGTTTTGTGGGATATAAGTCACCTTAGATGGACTATGCCCCAAAAGGTGATCCATAAACTATGAACAAATAAACTCTAGGCCCATTTAATACATGATGTATCCTGGTTGATGTTGCTAAGCAATATCAAATAAAGATGCTTAAAACTGCATTTTTTTTTAAAAAAAAAACCTGACTTCTTAACATTATCTTTATTTTAACCATTTTAACCAATTGTAAATAAGTTTCTATATATTTACAATTTCCATATTTAACATACTGTTGCCAGTAAAATGTTTTTGCACCAAGCTTCTACCATAGAAGTGATATTATATGGGGGATCACATTCCGTGGTGACAAGTGAAAGATGCCAGGGTTTTAGCCAGCTAGTCATGCCTCTTCTGGGATACTGCATTCCATTAAACGTACCCCCCCAAACCCTAAAAACTTAATGTGAAGTCTGCACCCACTGAGCATGCTGAATCCACAATGGGCTCTATGGCTATGGTTTATGCGTGTGAAAGGTGCAGTTTGGGCTAGAACCACATTGAGAACGAGTCTGAACTCACACATGCCTCAGTTCAAAGAACATTCCCCAAGGCCATGGGGGCATAAACAAGAGGCAAGCATGTCAGTTTCATTTCTAACATATCTGTTAAGCAGCAATTAATTTCTCTAGGATGCTTGCAAAACTGTGACAGAGAGAAGAGTTGTGATGAAGATTACTTATGAATGTTCAGCTAATCCAGTAGATGAACATCCAGTTCACATTATCTTAAACACACACACACACACACACACACACACACACACAAACCTATGAGGCTGGACTTGAAAGAGCATTCATGTGCATGGAAAATAAACACAGAAAGCAACATGTTAAGTAATAAATATAGGACAGGGATGGACACTGACAGTGGAAGAGGTTTCAAAAGGTGGCTGCATATCCATGCCAAAAGGTTAAATTTCCATGTCCTAAACATTTGTGTACACAGTTGGAGAGCACTGGATATGTTGCGGTAACTTTATTACGTTAAAAGAAACAAACTCAATTAGCTGTACTGCTGGATAAGTGTTCAATGGTTATTGTATTTATATTTGATTAAAAAAACCAATAAAATTTTGTGTTTTTTTTAAAGTTGTATCTACCACCCATTTTATTACACTAAGCCTGCAACGTACATGGAGGTTACGTTCTGCAGATCCCACCTAAAGCAAATATCGTGTATAGTCAAAACACGTTGGGTTCAATGGTGAGTGGGATTGCCAAGGTTCTTTGCCAAGCATGTAAAGCTGAATGTGCACAAGTTAAATGCGCTTAAGTTGCGGCCTTACTGTACATCTTTTCTCTCCCCCCCCCCCCAATAGTTCCTGCATTTGCTCAACATGCCAATGGATGCTTAAAGGCAACAAATTATGGATACATTCATTTGTTCAATTTGTATGCCACTCTTCCCCCAGAGCACTCAAGCATAGTGGGTTTAACCAGTTTGAAAACTGCTTAAACAAAAGGCTCAAACACAACAAAAGCAGAACAAAAAACCCCACCAATCTTTGCTGTTTGGCTCAACAGTTAAGTATTGTGTTTTGGGACATGAGATTATCAGCAAGCTGCAACACTGGCAGAAAAGGAAAGAATAAGACAGCTGCTATCTGCTTCATTGTATAGCAATTATATATTGCCTAAAGTTTCCACCACACTAGCAGTAAAGCCAGAAACTTATGCTATAGCAGAGACCCTGGGATTTGGATCTCATAAAGATCTCTCCTCAGCTACTGAATTACTTGCAACACAGAACCCAGGTGAAGCCAATCAGCATTGCTCTCTCTCTCTTTGAGGTTTTAACAAAGAAATAAGCCATTTGCAATAACTGTAGTGTAATCATGCAAAATATGTTTTAAAAAAACAATTATGGAATGTAATATTATTATTTGTTAACAATACATCTGAGCTACTGAAAGAAAGAGGGCTAGTTTGCCATTTGAGGATTATTAGCTAAATTGTCTTCTCCTGCTGGACTATAGGCTCCAGATATTAAGTTTTCCCACCAGAAGCCTTGGAACAGGTCCAGGAGAGAGTGTTCTTACCAACTCTAAAATAAATTGTGAAAAATGGCTCAGCAGATCCATCAGACCATGCAGTTGAACAGATGGAGAGCAATTCAAACTATTATGCTGGGTAGAACACACTGCTGCTCCAAATTATATTTCCCCTCATTATAAAAGAATGTGGTTTTAAGAGGAAGACAAGGGAAAAAAAGTTAATAAATTTTTAGCTAATGGGTACTGGAAAGGGAGTCTAAGAGGCTACTTTGAAGCCTATTATGCTAGATTGACTAATACTCCAAGTCCCCATTTACAAGAAATAAAGCCAATTTAATGCACACTGAATTAGGATCTTTGCACTCAGGATTAATAGTGCCTTTTAACAGGTCACTACAGACAGAGTTAGATATGCGTATCTAGCAACAGGGAAACATACAAATAGTACATTTCACAAGCAGAAAATAAACCCCATGGAACAAAATATATCATTAGGGACAGTGTTTCAATACATTTTCCAAATTAAATCACTTCTCAGTCTTACTGTATAGAGGTTTGGATGTTTGTGCCCATGCACATTCCTTTGAATAAGGGCTCTTTTTGGCAGATAATTTTAAATCTCCAATGAAAAGAGGAGGGAAGAGCTCAAGGAGAGAGCCAGTTTGAATAGCCTGGGTTACAATTAAGGGTGACATCTGGCTAATATGCCAGTGACACAGCTGGCATCCCACTGCAAACCCTTGAACAATATACCAACAATACAATAACTGCTATAAAAAATAGGAAGCTGCCAAGCCGTATTCTAATGGGTACAGAGAACAGAATGCGATTGGGGGGGATTGTGGTCTTTTTCTCTCCCCCCCCCCTTTTAAAGCAAACCAGAGAACTGGTAAACTATTTTATAGCAATATTTATTTTTTGTCATATTGAGGTTTATTATTATTAATAATAATATTATTACATCTGTGCCGATTTACGCTTTAAACCACTTGTTTTGAATTGTTGTCTGTGAAGGTATCCCATTAACAAGTAAGAACACAACAACCGTGACAGGCCCATACCCAATCCATGCAAATGCACACCAGCATCAACTGCTGTCTGCCACGAGAATGCTGCATACATATTTCCTGGATGAGATCATTTTAAACCTTACACAACTGTGTGAAAAGCCTATACAGAAATTGCTTCTACACTTTCCTAAGTGATCTCTGTCACATTTAAGTTTCTGATGGGCAGGTGAAAGGAGCAAGAGAAGAAAGAACAATGCAGGACAGCCACAGCCTTGCTCCAAGAAACTCAGAGCAACATACATGAGGGTTATTCCATATACGATTCTCACAGCAGCCACAGCAGAACTACTATGAACTGATAAAGTGTGACACATCTGTTATAGGGATAAGCAGGTATCTGACCCCCCAGGTCTTCCTAGTCAAAGTCCAACCATCTAACAGATATACTACTTTAAGATCTATCACAAGATAATGTAGTGACCAATTTGAACCTCCCCCCTGACCCCAGACTAGGGGTCTACAGGTATCAGATAGCTTTGCAAGCAGAGCAAAAAACTGTGGTTCCAAGGAAGCCCTCCCTGCCAACCTTTTGTGCAAAAAAGGCAAGCGGGTAGCATGCTTGGCAGCTACTTGAAGCACTGAAACCAAGCAGAAGTCCATCCTCCCAGCTGAATTTCCCTGCCTTGGTTTGACCCACCTGGCAAACAACCGCCAGGGAGGGAATGCAGATCTCTGTTCAGCAGCTGGGACCATCTTTCTTGCCAGCTTCGGGAGGAAAGCTTGGCTTCTTGGGCTCACCAGAGGCCAGTGAGAACGCTTGCCATGCTGAGTGAAAACAAAGCCTGACCAATCAATTTGCCATAAATCAGGCCCATAATACTGAAACACCTAAGAGAGGGGAGGCCATAAAGGGAGCACAGCAGAGTGGTTTTGTAGCCTTTACTTGAGAACAGCACTGTATAGAGTGCTTTATCATATTCAAGGTATATATTTAATCAAAAAGTACATACATCTTTCACCTAGGCCATGAAAACAAGGAGGAGCTTCAGTGTATATTCCCAACAGTGGCAATTTGGGTTAAGAACTTAATTTGTTCTGGAGGTCCGTTCTTAACCTGAAACTGTTCTTAACCTGAGGTACCACTTTAGCTAATGGGGCCTCCTGCTGCCACCACGCCGCTGCCACGCAATTTCTGTTCTCATCCTGAAGCAAAGTTCTTAACCTGAGGTACTATTTCTGAGTTAGCGGAGTCTGTAACCTGAAGCATCTGTAACCTGAAGCATCTGTAACCCGAGGTACCACTGTACTGCATTAGAGACTCTTATTCCTCCCCCCTGCAACTGGAGACCAATACTTTAACTTAAAACAAATCAAAAGTCATGACACATTTCCATTTCTCTACATTTCTGAGAGAGATCACAACAGGTCTTAAATCTTAGTCTCACAAGGTAACAGGTATGGATTCAGTCTGGATGCCAATGATTTCTCAGGGGTCAGCAAACTTTTTCAGCAGGGGGCCAGTCCAATTTCCCTCAGACCTTGTTGGGTGCCAGGCTATATTTTTTGCGGGGTGGGGAGGAATGAATTCCTATGCCCCACAAATAACCCAGAGATACATTTTAAATAAAAGCACACATTCTACTCATGTAAAAACACGCTGATTCCCAGACTGTCCGTGGGCTGGATTTAGAAGGCGATTGGGCCAGATCCAGGCCCCGGGCCTTAGTTTGCCTACCCGTGTTCTAGATAGACTTGAAGAAGGCTCTGAATAAAACAAGTTTCCATGTAAAGTTTTTTGGTCTGAGCAAGAACATATTTAACTGTGCTGTTGCTTCTTGCCGCACCCTTGACTTGCCTCCTAGCCTTTGGACCTCAACATGACTGGGGCCATATCTGACAGGCACCGAAATGTCACAGAATGATAGAATTGTAAGGGGACCAAAGAGTCATTTAGTCCAACCCCCAGCAATGCATCCCTGGCAGAGGGATATTCTTTTTTTTTTTTTAAATATAAATGCACACATAAAACAATCTTACTTTTATAACAACAAATTCTTCACTTCTTTGGACTCCCTCACGTCCCCCTCTCCCATTTACATCATTAAAAAAAAATTTTTCCAAACAAATTATCAACTTGTTTACAATCTCATGTCCACACATTCCAATATGATTTAACACTTTTTCCGATAAAAATTTTTATATTTTCTTTAGTCTCACTTATCATCAAATTTAAATCTAGTTTAGTGGTGGCCAGTTTTTTATAATCTAGCATCCTTCTTAACATTCAAACAAATTACAATGTTTTTGTAGATACATCTTGAATTTCTCCCAGTCTTCCTCCATCTTTTCTTCTCCCAGGTCTCGGATTCTGCCAGTCATCTCGGCCAGTTGCATATAGTCCATCAGCTGCATCTGCCACTCTTCCAGTGTGGGTAAATCTTGAGTTTTCCAATTTTTTGCGATGAGAATCCTTGCTGCCGTTGTTGCATACATGAAAAATGTTCGATCCTTCTTTAACACCTTCTGGCCGACAATACCCAGAAGGAAGGCCTCTGGTTTCTTAGTGAAGGTATACTTAAATACCTTTTTCAGCTCATTGTATATCATTTCCCAGAAGGCCTTCACCTTAGGGCATGTCCACCAGAGGTGGAAGAATGTTCCTTCATTTTCTTTACATTTCCAACATTTATTGTCAGACGAATGGTATATTTTGGCAAGTTTAACTGGGGTCATGTACCATCTATATATCATTTTCATAACATTTTCCTTCAGAGCATTACATGCAGTGAAGTTCAACCCAGTGGTCCACAACCTTTCCCAGTCCTCAAACATAATGTTATGCCCAATATCCTGTGCCCATTTTATCATAGCCGATTTAACCATTTCGTCTTGTGTGTTCCATTTTAGCAGCAAGTTATACATTCTAGATAGTACCTTGGTTTTGGGTTCTAACAATTCTGTTTCTAACTTCGATTTCTCCACCTGGAACCCTAACTTTTTGTCATTTTTAAAAACTTCTTTAATCTGAGCATAATGTAACCAGTCTCGCACCTTATCCTTCATTTTCTCCAAACTCTGCAATTTCCAATTGTCTCCATCTTTTTCTAATAGTTCCCAATATTTTGGCCATTTGGCCTCCATATTGGGTCTTTTTCGGGCCTTAGCCTCCAGAGGTGAGAGCCACCTTGGAGTTTTGTTTTCCAATAAGTCTTTATATTTCGTCCAGACATTGAACAGTGCTTTCCTGACAATATGGTTCTTAAAGGCCTTATTGATCTTAACTTTGTCATACCATAAGTATGCATGCCAACCAAAAGCATTGTTAAAACCTTCCAAATCCAGCACGTCAGTGTCTTCGAGAAGTAGCCAATCTTTTAGCCAGCAGAAAGCTGCGGCTTCATAGTACAACTTTAAGTCTGGCAGGGCAAAGCCACCTCTTTCTTTCGCATCTGTTAATATCTTAAACTTAATTCTGGGCTTTTTGCCCTGCCAGACAAATTTAGATATATCTTTCTGCCACTTCCGGAAGCACTCCGTTTTGTCCACAATCTGTAATGTTTGAAACAAAAACAACATTTTTGGCAATACATTCATCTTAATAGCAGCAATTCGGCCTAACAAAGAAAGCTTCAATTTTGTCCAACTATCCAAGTCTCTCTTAATTTCAGACCAACATTTTTCATAATTGTCCTTAAATAGACTCAGGTTTTTTGCTGTTATGTTTACCCCTAGGTATTTTACTTTTTTAACCATAGTTAGTTCTGTTTCTCTCTGAAACCTTTCCGACTCTGTATCTGTCAAATTTTTTCCCAACACTTTAGTTTTCTGTTTATTTAATTTAAATCCTGCCACCCGACCAAAATCCTGTATCAGTTGTAATACTCTTTTCGTACTAGATTCTGGCTCCTGCAGAGTCAAAACTAGGTCATCTGCAAAAGCTTTCAATTTGTATTGTTTCGCTCCGACCTGAATCCCTTCCACCAACCGGTCCCCTCTGATCAAGTTCAAGAGCACCTCCAGAACCGAAATGAATAACAAAGGGGAAATCGGGCAGCCTTGTCGTGTTCCTTTTTCAATTTTGAACTCTTCTGTAACCACATTGTTAACTATCAGTTTGGCCTTTTGTTCTGAATATATTGCGTCAATCCCATTCTCAAACCCCCGTCCCACTCCCATTTCATTCAAATTTCCCTTCATAAATTTCCAAGAAATATTGTCAAAGGCCTTCTCCGCATCTATGAAAATTAACACTGCTTTTGTATTTATGTCTGTTTGCAGAAGTTCCAAAACGTCAATAATGTTCCTAGTATTTGCAAACATATGTCTACCTGGGAGAAAGCCTGCCTGGTCTTTATGAATTACTTCATTAAGCACTCTTTTAAATCTACTTGCCAAAATGTCTGCAAATATTTTGTAATCCACATTCAAAAGGGAGATGGGACGATAGTTTTTGAGTTGTGTCTTTTCAGCTTCAGATTTTGGTATCAATGTGATAAAGGCTTCCTTCCACGATTCCGGCGCCTTCTTCCCTTCCATAATTTCATTACAGACCTCCATCATTGGTTGGGTCAGATAGTCTTTTAATGTCTTGTAATACTTGGAGGTCAAACCGTCTGGCCCTGGAGATTTGCCCAGTTGCATGTTCTGAATAGCTTGTTCAATCTCTTGTTGTGTTATTTTGTTGTTCAGGATTAATCTGTTTTTTTGTGACAACTTTGTTAATCCATTTCTTTCCAGAAATTGTTTAATCTCAACCTCATCTTGCGGCCCTTGAGTGTATAATTTTTTAAAGTATCTCTGGAAGCACTTTCTAATTTCCATGGGGTTCTGGATATTTCTTCCTTCAATTTCTAGGTTTGTAACTGTATTTAATTTCTGTCTCTTCTTCAACTGCCAAGCTAGCAGTTTTCCACATTTATTTGCCGATTCAAAAGTTTTTTGTTTCATTAATTTAATCTTCCATTCTATTTCTTGGTTTATCAATTTAGAATATTGGGCTTGATATAGTTTAATTTCTCTCAGAATCGGCTGTGACTTCGGGTTTGATCTTAATTTCTTCTCCAATTCTTTAATTTTCTGCAAAATCTTATCTTTCCTTTCATTTTGTGTTCTTTTCTTTACAGTGTTCTGTTGTATCAAGAACCCCCTCATCACAGCTTTGCTTGCGTCCCAGATAGTTCTTTTTTCCACCGTAGTGTTCATATTTATTTCAAAATAATCCTTCAAGGTTTTTTGGGCCTTCTTGACAATCTCCTGATCTCTAAACAAGCTATCATTCATCTTCCATCTAAAGGAGCCGGTTGGCAATAGTGTCATATCCATCTTCAGCGCATTATGGTCGGAGCAGGTCTTTGGGCAGATTTCCACTTTTCTGACCTTGGGTGCCAGACCTCTAGATATCCATATTTGGTCGATTCTTGTCCAAGTCAGTTGGGCTTCAGAGAAGAATGTTCCCTCTCTTCCCAGGGGGTTCTTAGTTCTCCAAATATCAATCCAGTCCATATTGTCAGCCATTTCAAAAAAGGTCTTTGGTAGTCTGCCGTCTTTTGTAACGTTTTGATTTTGTGACTTATCCATGTTTGTCGATACGACCCCATTCATATCTCCCATCATAATGATGTTGTTGTAGTCCAGATAGTCCAGCATAGTCTCATGCAACTTCTTGTAAAATTCCGATTTCCCGTCATTTGGTGCGTAGATTCCTAATATCAGAATCTTTTCTCCTTGATGTTGTATCTCAATTCCTAATATTCTTCCATGTTCATCTTTGAATAAGAATTTAGGTGACAGGCTCTCTTTTGCATATATCACCACTCCTCGCTTCTTTACTCTGTCCGAAGATATAAATTCTTGGCCAAGTCTTTTGTTTATTAACACCTTTCTATGGAGCCTAGTCACATGTGTTTCTTGTAAGCAGATAATATCCAATTGTTCTTTTTTTAGTATATGAAAAATTTTCCTCCTTTTTTCCGGGATATTGCAGCCATTAATATTCCAACTCAAAAGTTGCAGAGACATCCTGAATAAATCTGGTTATTTTTCAAGGGGTGGTATCTTGTTCAGAGAATCTTCAGAGTCCAAGGGTGCAGATGCCTCTGGTGTTTCAGGCCCTGGAAGTTGGTCAATTCCTTTGTGAAGGTCCTCTCCGTATACGTTCAGAAATTTATCTCTGTCTTCCGATGTTCTGATTTTGATCTTCTTCCCTCTAAAGGTAAAAGATAGTCCTTGAGGAAATTCCCACCTAAAGATGATTGAATTCTTCCTTAGTAGTCTTGTCAACTCCAAATAGTCAGATCTAAGATCTAACAGTTGTTTAGGAATATCCTTGTAGATCTCAATTCTTTTGTCCAAAATGTCCAGTGACTTTCCGTAGTGTAGGCCCAAAATCTTATCCCTTTCCTCCTTTGACCTCAATATTATCAAACAGTCTCTGGGCTTCTCTTTCTTTAGAAGTCTTCCGAGCCTAAAAGCTGAAACAATTTTAAAGTCCTTTTCCTCTAAACTCCAAAATTTGGAGAATTCTTTAGTCAGAAACTCAGCTAGGTTGCCTTCTTCCACTTCTGGTATTGCTCTTATCCTTAAATTGCTCTCCCTGTTCCGCAGTTCAAGCATGGACAAATAGGTCTGATGTTCGCCTACTTGCTTGCAGAGTGGTCTTACCTCTTGTTCTAAATTTTCAAGTTTTTGGCTGGTATCTTCAGCCAATTTCCGATTTTCCCCTGCAGCCTCCTTCAATTCTCCGATTGCTTGAGTATTCTGTGCAACTTGTCCAGATAATTTATTTAAACATTCTATGTTCTGCTCAATTTTATATGTTTGCTCATCAGCTTTCTTGTCCAAAGATTCTACTTTCTTATCCAAAGATTCTAATTTTTCAAAAATTTTCTCTAAAATAGTAGTGCTTGCCCCTGAGGCCATATCTTCCAGTTGTAATTCCTCAGTTTCTCCCTCCCCTGCCCGTGGCAGAGAAACAGTTTCGACCTCAGAGGGCAAAGTAGGCACAGATGATCTACGTGCCTGTGAGGCTGCGGTTAAAGTTGTCAAAGTTGTTTGTTTAGTTCTTCCTCTCCTTCTTGTACCACTCATTCCAAAGTTATCTAAAATTCAAGGTCAAGCTGAGTTGTTCCCATGAGAAAGCCCCGGCACAGATGGTCACAGTCAATAAGGGGCCGGGAAAAAGAAAGTAAAGTAAAAGTCACTGTTATGAGTCCCAAATCCTCTAGGGGGAGTTTAAAATATTTCAGGGAAGAAATCAATTTCAGTTAAAATAAAGTCAAATTTCTAAGTCCAGGAACCTTCAATAAAAAGATTTTTCAGCAGAGTTAAGGTTTAGTACAACCTTGGCAGAGGGATATTCAACCTGTTAAAAAAAATTCCAATGAAGGAGAGTCCACCACTTTCTGAGGTAGTTCATTCCACTGTTGAACATGAGAGTTCTTCCTAATGCTTAGTTGGAATCTTATTTCTTGTACTCTGAATCTATTGGTTCAGTTCCTGAAGCAGCAGAAAACAAGCTTGTTCCATGTGACAGCTCTTTAGATATTTGGAAATGGCCATCATATCACTTTTCAGCTTTATCTAAACATACTAAACATACCCAGCTCCCTCAACCGTTACTCATACAACTTGATTTCCAGACACTTTATAATTAATCCACAGAAGAGCTACACCATTTACAGAAACTTTAAGGCCCAGAAGTACTGAAGAAACTATCTTGCAAGCAGATGCTTTCTCAGGAAGCAGAAGCCGCTGTAGATGCTGCAGAGAGAGAAAAAGCAGCACAATGATTTTGGAAGAGAGCAAGGCTCTGCCTTCCGCAGCAAAATACAGAGGTGGAGCTCTGCCCATCAAAGGTGTAAAAACCATAGGAGCAGCCTGCCACTGGGTGCAAGTAACTTACAGGCAAGGAAACGTATCAGCCAGATAATGAGAAGAGAGGAAAGTTCAATGGTCATTTAAATAAGCATTCTGAATCAGGTTAGCCAGATTCAAAAATACACACTCACACACAAAAACAATTCTCACTACAACCAACCAAAGACATCCAACCACACCCAACCTCTCTCACCACCAAGAAAATACAACAAGTGAATAGTAAGACAACCCACACAAGTAACGGTCACAACAACCTCTCTCGCACACCAAGTACAATAGAATAATAGAAGCATTACCACCCCACCCTACCCCACTTGCCCCTCGCCTTTTTTCCTTTTCCGTTTTTTTCTTCTTCTTCCTAATTGTTTAAACCAATTCATAAACTAAGAACTTATACACTGACCACTAATAATGAAACATGTTGTAGATATTTTTCCACATTTATTATGCTATTTTTGTGATATACCGTATTTTTCGCTCTATAAGACGTACCAGACCATAAGACGCACCTAGTTTTTGGAGGAGGAAAACAAGAAAAAAAATATTCTGAATCCCAGAAGCCAGAACAGCAAGAGGGATCTGGCTTCTGGGATAGCCTCTTGCTGTCCTGGCTTATGGGATAGCCGCGCACAGCCTCTCCTGGGCAGCGGGAGGAGGCCTCCCCCAAGAGCCGCACTCCCTTTAAAGAGCATGCAGAGCGTGTGTGCGGCTCTTGGGGGCCTTTCTCCCAGGAGGGAGAAGGGCAGCCCTTCTCCCTCCTCGGGGAAAAGCCCCCAAGAGCCGCACACACGCTCCATGCGGCTCTTTAAAGGGAGCACTGAGCAGAGCCTCCCACCTGCATTCGCTCCATAAGACGCACAAACATTTCCCCTTACTTTTTAGGAGGGGAACAAAAGTGCGTCTTATAGAGCAAAAAATACAGTACAAATGACATGAGAAAATTTGGTATACTTGTTTGTATAACATTATTCTTGTTTATAAAATTCAATTTTTAAAACCCCCCAAAAACCTAACTATTCTGAATCCTGGCACAGAACTAGGATGGGGGAAGAGATCCAGAACTGCACACACCTCATTTGCAGTGTTAGAAACTCAGATATATAATTTCATTGCCAAATGGGACCATAAACCACAATGGCATGAACATCCTAAATTGGGCCAGGAAACCAACTAGCAGCAAATGCAGTTGTTTTAGAACAGGGGTTTATAGGATTTCTAAAGACAAACCCAGCCAGCAATCTGCCTGCTGCATTTTGCATGTTGAAAAGCCTTCAAATTAATGTATGCAGGTCAAGGAGTATTGTGAGCCACTTTTCCTACCTGCAATGAAAGGAGATCTGTGAGAGGCTGCTTCAAAAAGCAATGATAATACGTCTTGCTGTATTGTTAGAATTTTCTATTGTTTTCTAAGATGCCCTCATGGTATTAAAACCATCTCACACTATCACTGCTTGTTCCACATTTGATTCACTGCACCAGGCAGACTGTATATCCTTGACAGTAGGTCTCCCAAATAAAATCCTTCACAGGAACATCAGAATAACATTGCTTTTGTATTTTCAAAACACAATCGCTGTTTGCCCAAGCGGCCCATTGTACACAGCAGCTTAAGGTTCGACACTAAATCTAGGGCTAGAGCTACAATCACAGAAGCTTTACTATAAACTGATTTTGCAATGAACGGCCAAGCCTCAGCTACTAAAACGATTTGCATAAACTTTGTTAGTTTGCATAGCTGCCATAGAATGTGGCAGGCCATATCTTTGTGCCAACTGAGCTCCCTGTCTTACTTTCAAGTCATCCTCCTCTTCCCCCGCCCCCCAAAACAGGACAGTATCAGGGATGGTTTGCATGTTATCAGAAGGGAAAAGAGATGCACTGCTATAATCTGTCAAGGAGGATATTAGAAATACAGAAATGGCTCTGGGTACTAACCCACAAGTGTTTCATTCTCAGAAACAAGCTACAGTCAATTTAACACAAAAAGGAGGAAACCAACCAGATTCCACATAGACACAAAATTTAAAAGTAGCTAGTACAACACACCCACCCCACAGTTGCAGTTTTGAAAAAGCCAGGTCCTAGCATTTAATCCTGCTCAGATTATTAAGGATTTAATTACTGCTATTTGCAATACATACAGCAGCATCAGTGTGCATGATGCATAACAGAATACAAGATGAAAGGTTCCTACCACAAGGAGCTTACAAACCTAAAATGTGAACTGCAATTCCTCCAGCTCAGTCTACAATTTTATGGCAAGTTCCATCTGCTAGATCTGTCCATCACTGCAACTGCTGAAATAACACCCATTATTAAGTGCTTACCTTGCGTTCTTTTTATTATTATTTTTATCAAATATGACTATATTTTGTAAACAAGTCCACAAAAGTTACTATCCTCCTGGGAAATAGTGGAGGAAGGATGGAGAGTTCTGTTGCTCTTGCAACATCCAATCACTTGCCTGCATGCAATTCCTTATCAGCTATTACCTATACCAGGCGAGTGCTGAAGTACAAGGTTGAGTTTTCTATATGTAGCACCATTGGGTACTACTACAAACTTGATACTTTCTTTCCTTGAATGAAGAGGTCTCAATCCATTTTTATTATTATTATCTCATGCTCTGGACATGTTCAGTTCCTTTTCCAATCATGTTTGCCTGTAGTTAGGGGAAGGGATGTAGCTCCATGACAAGAGCATCTGCTTTGCATTCAGAAAGTCTCAGGATCAATTTCTGGCATTTCCAAGAAGGACTGGGAGAGACTCCTGTCTGAAATCACAGAGCCACTGGCTAGTCAACAGAGACAATACTGAGCAACGTGGACCAATGATCTGACTCTGTATAAGGCAGGTTCCTACAATCCCAATTGATTTTCACAAATGGCTATTTTTTAATTCTAACTGGGGGGAGGGGCAGACACTCTCCTTTGCAGTTAGACAAGTAAAGTCATCTCTATATCAAGCTGAAAAGGATGGTATATATAGTGCTTGTTTGTGAAGCCTATCCTATGGATCTACAGAAAATAAAAAATTGCAGATGTAACAGAGGACCAGAGAGATGGTCAAAACATGGCCCCAGCCTCCAACAACCATTATTTTATAGCTCAAAAAAAAACCACCCACAAACAATTTCTGAACTGCTCCTGTCAACATAAAGCAGAATTTTGCCATAACTTAATTAGGCTGGTTCCAATCCTCTGCAATATTTCAGACATACCCCTCAAGGTTAGGCTTACTGAATTGAAAGAAAAGATAAACACTGATTGAGTATACGCTTGACAGCAAGGATATATGTTTTTAATTGATAAGGAGAGCACACACACAAAACAAAGGCAGAAACTATCCACAACAACAGGATGACTGCTCCAGTCTAAATTCCCTAGTTATATCAAGAACACAGAAGCTTTGATCATCCTCTACTCCTTTACATATTTGGTCCCTTCTGATTAGAAACTGGAGGCAAGGCTTACATAGCTAACAAGAAGAGAGGGTTTTTATTTATCTGATTTCAGTGTATCCAATATAACAGACTCAAGTGGGATTTATTAATGAATAAAAACACTTGAATGATTCAAGACAGAAAGGTACTTCCTTGTTGCAAACATCCATAGAGATGTTAGACTGAACACTGGGCTACCAATGCGTGTTAAAACACAGCTACTAAACAAGGAGGCTGAAATCCAAACTGGATTCTTGCTGTGGTCTTGCTGTGGTCTTTTCACCTGGAATTTCCCAAGTGGACAAGTGAGCCCATCTTGTTCCTTACTTCGAACTTAACAAGTCTTGTAAGTTCCAATAAAATGTCTACCATCTACAGGATAGGGCAACTGTTTTCAAGTTTCCTTTCTTCAAAGAGCACTTTCCACATCAACTCACCAATCAATGAAGTCATGAATATCTGTCACAAATCCCCTGAACATATTTGAAGTGGCACACCCCAGAATACATGTAGCACCTGCAGAGGAGGTTTGGTAATGGTAGAAAAGCCATCTTGTGGGTAAATTTGTCCCCCATTATGGATTTTTTAATGGATAAATAAATCATAGTTAGATTCCATGGTGCCTACTCCTCTAACAATTAACCCATTTAGCTATAAGCAGGTATTCATTCTCCACACTACACTCACACCAAGTTTAAACTACCAGGAGCTAAGAAACAACAAACCCTTTCTGCTCCGTAAAAGCAAGAGGTGCTTGTTATTTATATGCAATTTTCAAGTAATGCTTCCTTCAAATATTTCCTTCTCGATAGCTTGTAAGTGAGAACCAAGAACTTCATATATTTCAGAGCTAGTCAACTCATTTGCTGCCCCGAGGCAATGTAGAGCGGAAACTTTCCCAAATGGAAAAATTTTCCAATACTTAATTTCTCCATGGAATGTTTCCCATTTTGTAAGTTCATCATTAACAATAAATGGATGACAATTTCAAACACATATTAGGCACAGCAAGCATGGCTTTTAGCTTTGTTTACAAAATGCGAGTAAAACAATTGTGCTAAATTATTTTGCTCTCTAGAACATCAGAAAATTTTCTGATGCAAATTGTAAGTTTTTGTGTGTAAAGTACACTAACTTGAATAGGTAAAAAAAAATCCAATTCAATTTTCTCCCAGGAAACCCACATCACTGCTCCCCAGCAATAGCACATTTGAGGTGCACTGAAAAAAAATACTGGTAGCTTAAGTTCAACTCCAAACAAATAAAGTGAAAAAGATGCACAGCACTGATTAACAGACACCATTAAGAGGAATCGCAGCAAAGGGCCACAAGTGTATAGACTGGTAAGAAAATTGCAGAGAAAATTATGGTACCCACTAGAGCACAATCACAAAGTCAGACAACAAGACCTGGGATACAGGGAGAGCAAGACAGAAACAGAATTTAAGAACCTTCTTTAAAAGGGGACACACATTTGCCTCACCAAAAGGCTATAAACAGAGCATTGTTTTAACCTGTTACAAACCACCACCTTTCTCCAGAACAAGCATTAAACAAAAGCAGAGCAATTTTTAAATACCTAACAGGTTTGCAGTTATGAGATGCAGAGTGCAAAGGTTATCCAACAGTACTGTCTCAATAGATATATCCAAAGCAATTGAGAAAATTAATTCTATCTCTTCCAGTCTCTTCCAAAAGCAACCAAGTCTTAATTTTCCCCCCAAAAAGAAAAAGCCTAAGAACATTTTTAAAATGAAGCTGCTCACCTCATAATAAACATATGCAGCTGTTTGAAGGCGACATGGATGGTCCCCTAATCAAAGCAGCAACATAAAAAAATCTAAAAATAAATCTAAAAATACATGAATTCAGGTATGAAAGCATGTCCTTATGGAGGCTTCAATGGATTTTATGTTGCTACGTTTGTGTCGAGATGCTGTTCTGTACTGTTTGTATTTTGGCTGCTATTTTTAAAACTTTTTTTAAACAACAACAACCAATGTTTGTAAACTACCCATAGGACTGAGATAATGTAGTACTGTATCTTAAAGCAATAAAGAAATATTTATTATTATTATTTTTTCTCTCTCCCCAACTCTTACATTGAAGAGCCTAGCCGAAAGATTTATCCATGAAATGTGGGCTGTGGTCCCTACCACAATGACTTCCAGGATTAATGACAACTGCCCATCTTCCATAACTTTAGAGGACTCCTTTGGAGAAGGTGATTTTAAACACACAGAGACCATACAATAAACAAAACTGGCTACATGCCAGCACAACACACATACACATGCCTGAGGTATGTTTCCTTAATATTTAAGCTTGCAGAATGTATTTCACACTGTATAACATCGTTCATCTATCCAGCTATTTGGATGTATGAGAAATTTAGTTTTCAGCAACCAAAAGCAATGTTGTGGAAACCCCTCCAAAGCTCAAATCTATTACATCAGTATCATCCCTATGCTTTTAGCAGCATCTCTATGGAATTTCTAAAGTAGCTATTATGCCTTACAAGCTTGTTGCATGGTAACTTATGAGCATCACCACCAACCTTGCTAACCTCAAGGGCTATGGAGTAGAAAGCCAAATTTAGCATCACTGTCAGATTATTCCAGATCCATTTGTATGACAGTTTGAGGAAGTGTTAATAGGAAGGCCTAAGATGCAAGAGGAAGTAGTATTCTATGAAATACTACTATGATGAAATCTCTGCTGTCCACTAGAAAGTCTTTATGAAACCATTAGTTATATTGTCTATGTCATGTTGATAGGTTGTAAACCAACTTGAGTTCAGCGATGTGGAAGAGCAGTACTGTATACAAATTAAAACTGAAATTAGAATCCATAATTTTTCTGGGGTTTTTGTTCATTTTTGAGTCACTGTATCTTTATCTTGAATTTCATGTTTTCTCATCATTATATATTATGAATGTACTTCTTCATTTGTAAATACAAATGTTCCAATATGTTGGGCTGCAATGCCACTTTACAGGAATCCAAAGCCTAATTCTCACACACCTTGTATGTGTTACACCTGCATTGAATGAACACAGTTTTTGTTCACTGCAGATAATTCTTTGGTGGGTGAACACATCAATTTATTTCATCGTGTTACGAGCATTTCTTTCACTACGCCACATTATGTAAAAATGATCTTGTGGTGATAGCAAAAGGTAATCTAGCACTGTGGTGTAAATCTCAGAAATTGTTGGTTCATCAACAATAATCTTCTTGTAAAATTTATTACAACACGCAGACTCATTTTTTTCTCTGCAATCAATGTCATTCTGTGTAGGTATGTCCAAAACCCTCTCTCATTCTGAATACAAATCCAACTTTTATCACTTCTGCTGTAGTTCTCTTTGTAACTTCTCTTAGGAGTATCTGCACAGCACCCACCTGCATGACCACTTGAAAAGCTGGGATAACAAGAGTAGATACTTGAAATATTTTCAGGCACATTAACACTCAAGGTGCATTCAAAACTTGCCAACCTTTTTTCAGTGCTTCTGCAGCACTAGGTTTTAGGGAATTGGTGTATAGAATTTGCTGCCACAAAGGTAGTAAAGGAGATTAAACAAATTAATTCATGGAGGAAAACTATAAATGGATATGAGCCATGATGTGCAACCTCCAATTTTCAGAGCAATATGTCAGAACCAGCCCAGATAATGTGAGCAAAAATAGGGGGTTACTGCTTTTGTGGTCCATTTGTGTGCATTCCAGAGAAATGTTGGTGACAACTGCAGGAAAAAAGGATGTTAGACCAGAGAGAACTTTGGTATGATTCAGAAGAGTTCTTCTTATGTTCTTCTTAATATTGTTTGTCCCTGATGTTGTCACTGCTGGGAATTCATAGACATGGTAAAGGCAAGAACATTTGCAACAACATGCTTCAGTGTGTTCACCTTTGTTCCAAGATTCTTCTGAGAATTGAAGCAAAGACAGCATGGAAGTAATACCAGTTCATCAGTTCATACATTTCTTCATGAAAACATGTTTCACAGCGCCACAATATTCAGTTTTCCACAGCTTTTTCAACAATCAAAGCCAGTATTTGTTAGCAGTCCCAAGGGCAAGTGCACCTCTCCATCAAACTGCCAATATCTACACATAAAGGTCAATATTTGAAAGGGGAACCGGCATATGCTGGCCAGTGGCGTAGCATGGGTTGTCAGCACCCGGGGCAAGGCAAGTAATTTGCACCCCCTAACCCGTGGATTAGCGCCCCCTAACCCTAACCCCCAGATGTTGCGCCCGGTGCGGCCGGCCCCCCCTGCACCCCCCACGCTACGCCACTGATGCTGGCTCTTCCACTCCATCAACTGGTAGGAAGCTGACTGGTATACAGCCGCCATTTTGCCTCTATGAAGAATATTGGGTAAAAATTCCCAGAGATACAGGGGCAGCCAGAAGTTTTTCACTCCAAGTTCAGTAAATAAATATTCCTTCCCTCTACTTCTCTGCCCCATTTGAGCACTACTGCTCTCTGTGCATTTCTGATGTTTGTCACTCTGAATATCCTTGACTGTGATCAAATGTACTTCTTAAATATCTCCACACTGTACTTTGGGCAAACTTAAATTAACTCACAAGCCATCACTGTTGGCTTGACTGGAGATCCATCGGCCTTCATTTCTCAGTTCAACATTGTCCCATCTTAAGTGATGACACAGGTTAACTGCTATTGGTTTTGTGCCGCTAGTTTTTATAATTTTGCTTTTGCAGACCTATTCTGACATGAATCATAAGGACTGCGCCTCTATTTTTTGGCAAAAAAATAAAAATACATTTTCCTACTACTACAGTTTCAACAGTGAGCTAGGAGCTGTACTAAAAGTAGGACCTATTTACATGGTTGGTTATCCTGGGCTCACTTTCCCCTTCGATGACATCAAATCAAATTCATACCAGTAGAAGATATATGCCTCCATCAACCTACATCTTTGTCAACAACCTGAGTTAATTATAGTTACTGAGGTGCACATAAAACAGTTCCCAAGCCACAGCTGATCTGGGCATTTGATATATTGCAGTTTGGGTTTCAGATTGTGAATATGTGGCCCTTTTTTCAAAACATGATAATATAGGTTTACCCTCAGAGATTTTTCATGTGAGATAGGATGACATCAGTTGTGTGCATATTAAGTATAGGACAACCTGCCTTAATGCTAGCCATAGGGGCTAGATAGTCCATGTGTATGTTTCCCAACTTTATAGTTCTATGCAATATCTATGCAAACACATTTTGTGCTTTTTCCTCCCAAAAATATTGGGAATGTATTTGCAGTATCTGATGCAGAGCTGTGTAGGATATACACAAGATGCAAGTAGGAGTAGAAACAGAGAAGAGGAATGGTGGCAGTAGGAGGAAACAGGAGCAAGCTCTGCAGGAATGAACAGAAGTATGAGCACTTTCCACCCACATAGTGCTGTAGAATAAGAGAGCATCATTAGGCAGAAATAGATTACAAGAACAGTAGCAAACTGTTATAGTAGTCCAGAGTCTCTTGCTACCCTACCATCACAAATCAAAGCAAATTTTACCTATAGCAGCTAGAGTGAGCTTTTGGCAGTTTAGTGCAATAGTCTCACTAATACATGCCTCAGTTAAAGCAGCCACGCTTCTAATATTTACAATATGAATATATGTCTATATATAATCAGAGAGACACATTACGTGGAAAGCACTCACAAACCTATGCTGCCTTTTGTATATTCTTCCTCCTCCTAAATTTTAATGCATACTACTGCATATACAAGCTGAACAATTCTTTCCAATCTTGGAAATGCAATTTGTCCTGTTTTAAACCAAGAAGAGAGTAGTCCTTAGGATAGATATCTCTTTGCTTGCATTGTACCAAGTATTGCACAGAAGAAGCTTCTTTTCAGGGTACACAATGGCTTGGTTTGCACTTCACGCTAAGCCAAACCATGGCTTTGTGCATGTGTGCAGGCTCCAGAAGAATAGACCACGGCCATCCCAGTCAATTCTGCTGTTTCAATAAACCATGGTTTGGCTTAATATGTCATTCAAACAAAAAATCATAGTTCTCTGAAGACTAACCACAAGCTGCAACCAAGGTTTGTCCTATGGTGTACAGCTTTGGATTTGTCTGGGAGAGCTAAACCATGAGCCTGCGTTCAGAAAATTTGTTAAGCCAAACCATGGCAGAACAATCTCTGGAAGTCCACACATTTGAACATTCATGTTAAGCTGTAGTTTGGCTAAGTATAACATGTGAACCAGGCCTAATCCTCTAAGAAAACCTTCAGTTTTTCACACATACCTCCATACATTACTTATACATTACTAAGGCTTTAACTCGTTTTTATGTTCCTGAAGCACACAAAAGCAAGTTAAAGGCTTGTTTAACACAAAAGAATATGCATGAACAAACCTACACAGAATGTCATTGACACCAATGCTGCAATAGGTCTAGCAACAGCTGTTCAAACTACTAGTGCCTCAGCTGCTCAGATGAAGTCTTAATTAGTGGATAAATTATCAGCCCTGAGAGGACAGACAAGTTGGTAGCATATTCCACCTTAGGAGTAATCCAGGCTACTTATTTCCTTCAGCTTTGGTCAATTTCTGAAGGACATAATGGGGCACAACGGTTTGCAGATCTTTTTTCTATGCTTACTTGCACCTCGGCTTCGTGTTTCCTCTCCTGACCATACTTGTCAACCACAGTCTCTCACACAAGAGAAAGGCCCAGGCTTCATCTTAAACTCTTTGGGCTACCTTGACACTTCTCTGATTTTGATTCCATTTAGGTCACAAGATTCAACCTCCATCATTATCTTGCCTGGATAATTCTGATTGCAAGGGCAACAAATCTTATGTTTGCCTGGATTCAGCCACATCTCTCTTTGCTTGCCTCTAGTGTCCACTCACATCCAGCCTCCAAGTAAGACCTGAGATTGGAAAACTACATTACAGTGAATAACGGAGCTAAGCATGTGTATTACTGGGGACTTGTTGCCACCTCCTTATTCACTGTACAGTTTTGCTCAGTACACATATCGGAGGAGGTCTTGTGAATACAGTGGTACCTCCATTTATGAATTTAATTCGTTCCGGAAATCCGTTCTTACACCGCAAGTATTCTTAATCCGAGGTGCAATTTCCCCAATGAGGCCTCCCACTGCCGGTGCCCTTCCACTGGTCGGCTTCCGTTTGTCTTCCGGGGCAAAGTTCGCTAGCCGAACACCTACTTCTGGTTTTGCAGAGTGCGTTGACCAACTCGTTCATTAACAGGACTGTTCTTAGACGGAGGTACCACTGTAGTTACCAGACAGACAAAAATGTCCTCAGGAAAGATGAAAAGCATTTTTTAAACTTTCCATTCCCCTTAAGAATGGAGAAATCTCAAGTTTGCCTGGGGAAACAATTCTGCTTCCCTACATCAGATAACCATAAAAACTAATAAAAACTTTTCCAGAACAGTTATCCAGCAAGTATCTAAGAGCACTGTATGGAGACAGAGGAAATGGATGCAAATACAAATATGGAGTCCCTATACACACCAGGTTACAAAAGGGTATCTAGCCATTTAAAAGGCAAAGACAGTCATACTATTGCAATTCATGTCAGACAATGGCTTGAGGCCCTATATGCCCTTGATATCAGTGGTATCTGGGAAGTTTATCCTCCTACCAGAGAATGCAAACGTCTGGCACAAGAAGCAGGAGAAAAAGATCTGCAGCCTAGAAATTGGGTAACATCGGAGTTTGCATTGCACCACAGAAGGCATGTCAGAATTTATGCTTCATTAACTTATTGTAAGGCTGAGTAACTTTGTGTTCTACCCTTCCCAGGCAACTGTTTGTATAGACCTTGCAGTTTACTTTGCAGCAGAAGCAACAGCAGTAAAAACAAAACCCCTTTTCTGAAACTTATGCTTCAGAGCCTTCTTAGTTCTAAGAATTCATCAACTTCTCAGGTACTGAACAGAGGCTCTATTTTCTATACTGACTCCTAGCCCAATACTTCTCTATGAGTTGGATCCAGTCATGACCTACTGAAATAATTGAGAATTACCGTATTTTTCGCCCTATAGGACACACTTTCCCCCCTCCAAAAATGAAGAGGAAATGTGTGCGCGTCCTGCGTCCTATGGGGCGAATGCAGGCTTTCGCTGAAGCCTGGAGAGGGGGGGGGTTTCTTTGTTTCCCCCTCAAAAAACTAAGTGCGTCCTATGGGCTGGTGCGCCCTATGGGGCGAAAAATACGGTACTACAACATGACTGCTAAACATATCACTGAAATAAAGTAGGAAAGGCACAAAAATTGAAATCTCCAGAATTAATCTGTGATTTGTTGTTGGCCAACACCTCACAGAAGTCTTCCTACTGATCTAGAATCATTTACTTCAATAAACAGTATACCAACATACACTCTTCCAGTTTAGAACAAATGTATTATCTCAATGATCTCTATAGCAAGATCAAAGCTCACCACTAAGGCTCCAGAACCAAAAATCAATGCTTTGTCTTGGAAAATATCTAGCAAAAATATTTGTATACACACAAAGTGCGTTTTCTCAGCACTAAGTTAACAAACCCAGTTAGAGCGGTTCCAGAACAAATTATATGACTTCCTAGTTAGTGGTGCTAAGACAAGTCTGGTTTTACTTTGATTTAATTACCTTGATTTGTATTATTTGCAGAAAGTCGCATACACAAAGATAACCCATATCCAACAAAACCAATGAAATTTTCCCACAGACCACAAAAATACATTAGGAAAACCTGTATTTCCATCCATACAACACACCTTATAAAATGTGTTTTACAGATGTATGCATCTGTAAAACATGTTCCTATTACATGATCCACACGTTTGTTTAAATCTTTGATATTTAATATTTGATATTTGATATTTAAATCTTTGATATTGGGCTTCAGTTTCCTGGGGTACTTGTGAACAAAATAAAGCTCCACCATTCTCCTGAAAAGGTGTACTTGTTCTTTGTCCCTCTTGATAGTCTCAATTTGTCCATCAATTTTTCAGTCACGGCAATACGCCATACTCTCTTGTAACAAGTGCTCACGTTTGCACCTTTTAAGTCCTTCCAGAATGTGGCTACTTCCAGAATGTGGCTACAACCATACATGCTGCCATTAAGAGAAATCCAATTAGTGGTTTATCCACCAAGTCTTAATTCTCATTTAAATACAGATTCAGTAATGCAAGCTCTGGAGACTCCGATATGCTGAAGAGTGATTTTACTTATCTCATTGAACACTTGCGCCCTCAAATATGCCACCTTTGGGCATGTCCACCACAAGTGCCTATAGCTGCCTCTGCCCCCACAACCTCGCCAGCATATAGATGAAGTATGTTTATGCATACAGGAAAGTTTAACTGGGTTTATAGTCTGGTTTTATAGATTAAGGCACTGGCAGAAATGCAGAGGGGAATCTTGCACTGGAAGCAGAAGTATCTCTCAGTGTTTCTTCGTTGCACCCTCTTATACAGAGAAAAGTGGACTATCACTGCTTGCTGCCAGTGCCATTCTAGAACAGGTTAGGGCCCACTGAAGAGTTATGTGCTTTTCATGGGCTATGGTCTCATGCACATAGCAAGAAACATAAAATATCAAGAGTCTGGCCTAGATGAAATCAAAGTGTAGTGCTGACGTACTGAAGTGTATGTCTGCCTTGTTTGAGTAGCTCTGTTAATGAAAGTCAATCGATGTGAAGATTCTCATATTTCACAAAACACTGATTTAAGCAATTCCCTGCCTTTCAGAATTATTATGACCAATAGTTTTAGTGCCACAGAGTGCTCAGTCTCAAAAGATCCTTATGAAGTAATTAATTTCATTAAGGGAAGGCCAACAGTGCATTGGCTCAAACAATTGTGTCCCTAATTAAAGGATTACATGCAACAAGGCTAGAAATGTGTCTTTTGCATGAGGGCCAGACCATAAACAACAAGAGGGATCTATTATGGCATCTTAAGTAACTTTATAAATAATGGCAAAGAGCTCCCTAAGGGATACTATTTTCCCAATTTTAAAAATCCCCCCATGTGCTATTTGCACCTTTAAGAGAAACCTACATACACGGTCCCTGTGCATGCCAAGTATTCTCTAATGGGCAAAACAACAACTGGAGGGAACAGTTTTCACTGGGAACATGACATGAGTGGGAAAGAATTGCATTCAACTTTTACTCAGCGTACACTCATTTTTTAAAAAATAAAATGCCAAAGTCTAACTTAGCTTGAATAATTTAAATGGATCATCTCTGAATAAAACTTGGTTGAATATAAATCAGAGTCCTAAAATACTTTCCACACCTCCCCATGCCACAGCCCTGATCTAGATCCTGCCGGTCAGCTGCTTTTTTAAAAAAAACTTTCTTACAAATTTAAATAAAAAGAAGACCCACTATGGGCGTCCTGTTATCTCAGCTTCTTAGGCAATGGATTAATGGCCTGACTCAGCGTAAGGTAGTGTCCTGTCTCCATTCTACAATAGCAATTTGCTCATGGCTGGAATGGCATTTAAATCCAGAAGTCTAAATTCCAAGTTCACCAGCATCCACTGGACCACAATGTGTGTCAAGGGGCAGTTAAGCAGCTATTAACACACCCATCCTATTTTATGCCTACTTTAAAAAAAGAACAACCGCAAAACAAATTAACAGTTATAATGCCAGCGAACACAGAGGGAACAGAAGAAGAGCTTACATAGAAATTCAGAGAATCCCTTTTGTTCACAGCACACAATTTACAGTCCTTCGGTGTTCAGTCACTGGTGGGAGTCTAGCTATTATGAAAGAAAGAGGGAAACTATTCATAAACCAGCCAGGGGAAAATGAGTTCCATAACTTTCTCTAAGCCTATTATGTTTTGTTTCCTATATATTACACTGCTGATATTGGTATCAGACTTTGCATCTTTGGAGGAAGCAAGTAAATCTCGGAAGTACACACAGGCCCAGCAGCGCCTGACAGAGGCATTAGCAGTCTCATTACTGCGCAAGGGTTATTTACAATACTTTACCCTATTTCGCCCCATTATATACTCAGCATGATGAAATGTCACTTGCTCAAAGCCTTGTAACTGAAGCACTGCTGTGCAAGGAAAAGAAACTCAGCAGTATCCTCTGTACGACACCCACATGCCAGATGAGACTTTTCAATCCATGGCTCTGCAGGGCATTTTCCCCCTCCTGACTTCTCTCATGGTTATACCAGAGTTGCGTTTCATCCTCCATCCCTCTTAAAATTCCCAATTTCTTCCTTCCCTGCCATTCTAAAATGCTAAATGAAACGGTAAAAGAAACACGAACTACACCAAGATCTGACATCGTAAGTTGCTGCAAGTTCCGAGCCACACGATGAGCGCCTTCATCAAAAAAGGGCTTTCTAAACCGTTCAGTTAGAAAATTTGAGTTATAGAACAAGATAAAGCTTTTGACTTCACATTACCCACCTCTCTTTGGAGAAGCAAATCAAGTTTAGCCTACGGATGCACTCCATCCCCCCAAAAAACTTCCATGTAGCGCAGAGCCTCCAAGTATCACAAGGCCTTCAAGGCATCACCAGATCCGTTGTGTGTAATTTAAAACATCAGTTTAGCATACCTAGCAAAAGTGCCTGAAGAAACAGAAACAGCCTTGTGTGTTTCAAATCTACCCCACACAGACCACCAGCAGCATTCATTCTTTTTGTCAAGGGTGGAGACGAGACAGGAATTTTGACATTTGAACAAAAAATACGAGATACAGCTGCACTGGTTAAGATAAAAGTTGTAAGAACGGGAGCCTTGCAGAGTGGTTTGTTGTTTTTTTACTGAAGCTGTCAGAGAAAGACAGTTAAGAGGCTGGCACTGAACCAGGACACTGGGGCCAATGTTTAAATTATTTGAAAACTCCGTTGTCAGATCCTTGCTTCTATATCACCATAGAAGACAGCTCCTCTAGTAACACAGAGCCCTCTACTGTTGGGCTGGGACACTGACATTAAAAGGAGATCAGGGAAGCATTCACACCATATTAGGAATACGTTACTCACAATGATATTGTCCTTAAGCCAAAGGGATTTAGTGCTCAAGCTAGTCATGTTTACTGAATAAGCAATTCCAGTTCATCCATGTCAGCTATCAGAAAACAATAGAATCACTTGACAGATTATGCCTTAGGCTGCAACCGTACGCACCAGTTACATGGGAGCAAGTCCCACTGATTTCAGTGGGGCTTACTTCCAAGCAAACATGCATATTGCTGGAGCGTTAAGGGTTCCCCAAAAACTTTCCCGTTAGTAAATAAGGTCAAAGGAGTTGCAGATCAAACAGAACAGTTTTGCAAAGGTGTCTTGCTCAGAAGACTACTGATTTTTTTAAAAAAAATAAGCATTGCAAATAAGCACAAGATTTATTCACAAAGCACCAGCAGACCCACCTGAGAGTATCCTTATGTCACAGGTCTGAGTAGGAGGTCTGGAAAGCTACTCACTACTGATAAACAAGCAAGTGACTAACTACACGGCTGTTTTAAAACCAATATTATAAAAGCCACACTAGCTGCTTGGCTCATTTTCCTTCAAGTATTCAGAAGTGCCTTTTTAAAAAGTCATAGTGGATAGTGGGGGTGGGGAAAGAGAGATCTTATCAACAAAGCACAAACATTTTTGCTCATCTTCATCAACCACACTCCCCATTCCAGCCATGTATTCTGCTGCATTTTCCCTATCCCTGGTTTTATTCAATAAGCAAACTGTATAATTACCAGACTAACCATGTGAACCTCGCCGGAGACACATGGGATTCTTTCACTGCCTTGCATTCAGTCCCTCTTAAACGTGTACAAGAACAATTACAGTGTTGTAGCATCTCTCATCCAGAAAAATCACAATGCACTTTACGGAACTACATACAGTTTCGCTTCATCTACCCATAGTCACTTCTGGGATATGAACAGCAGCTGTTTAAGAACACAGGCAAACATTGCAACAAATCACTTGATAGCAGACAGTGAAGTATATTGTACCGAGAGCGTCCCTTGTTCCCCGAGTTGGAATTTAGCCAAATCACTACTTCTACTGTTGGGGGGGGATTCCCAGAGGGCAGCTATCTTTGTTGTTTTACTTTTAAAAGCCTAGAAGGCTTGTGGTGCTTTAGACATCAATAGAATTATTGTAGCGTATGTTTTTGTGGACTAGAGCTCACTTCATGCACAGGCAGAGCTATTCTGGGGTCAGGGGTGCACAACAGGAGGCCCACCATCACATCACAGGTCCTGCTGGCTCATGTTGGTTGGCACAGGAGGGGTGGGGAAGGTTTAGACATATTCTCTATGTCAGCTCTAGGCTGATATAGCTGACTGGTACCCCCAGGGGATCCACAGGGTACATTATCTGGAAAACTGGGGTTATAAGTCTCCACCAACTGGTGCCCCACTAGCAGTACTACTCTTCTCTGGCAGAGGCCAGGAGGCACCAATGGGCCATCTTAATGCCGCCCCCTCCAGTCATCAACATAGGGGGAGAAGCATTGCACCCCTAGTCCACCTAAGCTTATGGCACATGCCACAATCAACCTGATAAGTCTTTGCAGTACCACATCTTCTGTTGCCCGCTGGCTCCGTGCTTGTCCTCAAAACTCAAATACTTCCTTCGGCATGAAAGCCCTGCTGACTGAATTCAATTCTGTGTGTGGCATCTCAAAACCAGACACAATTCTATTTAAAGCACAACAGAAAAAGGGCTAGAAACTACAATATAAATTAAGCGAGTTCATGATGATAAGTCCCCTGTCTTTAAGTTGCAACAACAACAATAACTCTGCTTTTGGAGGGAAACAACATGATGTTATATACCAGAAGGAACTGCCCAGAAGACTATGATAAAAGGCAGACTTGCTATAAGTAAGCACTGCTAGATATTGGGGGGGGGGGGGAGAGGAGGAAAAAGGGCTAATGGCGAGTTAAAAACTTGCCAGGGACTGTTGACAGAGAATGGCAGCCTCTTACCCAGTAGCAGAAGAGATGTCAGCTCCAGCAGAAAGCACCTCATCTTTGTAGAAGAGGGAAGATAGGGAAGATAAAGGGGCATCACTCTCATTCCCAGTTCACCTCTTGAGTGTTTTGGTAGAGTCGAAACACAACGGGGAGAAGGGGTAGGGAAGATAACCAGCAGCGGGAAGGAATAATACTAAAAAGACAAAGTGAAGGACAAGCTTAGTGGGAGGCGTGAATGTGTCTTCAGATGCTAAATGATTATTCCAAACAGACACTGTTGCTTTTCCAACACATTGTGCTTTGCAGCATCTACTTTGATTTCTCCTACTCCGTCTCCCACCGCACAGTAAAGAAGTACTGTACACAGTTTCTTGCTCTCCGGAAAGAGAAAGGTGTAGGAAGATCCGTCTCTCGGCTCAAGAAGTGGCTATGTGTCCAAGGATTAACAACCTGTGCTATTTTGCAAGCTCTTCACGTGCACAAAAAAGAGCCCGAAGGGTCAGGTCTGCCCACATCCGAACCAGTTTTGTAGGTGTCTCTTGCTAGTTTTCCTAGACGAGAGGGAAAGCGAGGCTGAGATCGTCCTCTTGCACGGACTGCATCGACAGTTCGGGAGGGGCTTCGTCTCTTCTGCTTGCTGAACTGTAAGGATGGGGCAGATCAGCAACCCGAACTGGGATGGCCCCCTTCAGCAACTGCTCGCGCTCACTTTCGCTCGCTCGCTCGGGTGCCTACAGTTCAGGTCTGCTCCTCCCTAGAAAAGAAAGAAAGAGGCAGGGAAACTTATAAAGCCAAGGCATAAATTGTTGCTCCTTGCTGCTAACTGCTTCTCCAAACACGCGCGGTGTGTGTGTGTGTGGGGGGTATATACAGAGACGAAGGGGCGGGAAGAAGTGGGGGCAGACCGAGCACCAGTTCCCGCCCCGCCGCCCCTCTAAGACCCCCAGCTGCGCGCGGGGAAGGAGACCAGCCCGCTATTGTTTCAGCCTCGCGCGCAAGACGGCCGCCTCCCCTTTCCCCAAACTGGAGGAAAGGCTCGAGCAGGGCGCCCTCGAGAAGGGAGACCGGCGACAGGCAACGGCCCGGAGCTTAGGCGCTCTCTTTCTCTCCCCTTTCCCCGCCCTCCGGTCATAAAGCGAAGCGTAGCCCACTTTCCGCGCGCCACCAACACCCCTCGAAGACAAGCGCCTGGCGCGCCCCGCGGGTCCGGGAGACCAGGGCGCGCTCCTCAAGGGGGGCTCCCTCCACCCGCGCGCTCTTCCTGCCGCCGACCCACCCTAGCCACTCCCTTGCCCGGCTTGCTCGGCTCCACGTGCCGCGGCGACACCGGCATCCCCTCGGACTCTTTCGCCGGTACGGCTACTCGCCGCTCGACTCAGCTTTGCTCTCCGCCCCGCGAAGCGCCTACCTGGCCGCTCTGGTTGCTTCCCTCAGCCCGCCGCCGCCGCCGCCGCTGCTGCTGCTGCTGCTGCCGCCTCTCCTTCGGCGTCTCCGCTCGGGCTTCATTCTCTGCTCAGAAGCTGCTGCTGCTGCTGCTGCTGCTGCAGGGGGTGCCAAGCGCTTCCTCCCGGCCGGGAAGCTCCGCCTTCTCCCCCCTGCGTCCCTCCTCGTCGGACTCGTCGTCCTCCCCTCGCTGCCTCGTTTCCTCGCCGTGTCCCTCCCCGTTTCTTTCCCGACTCACCTTCAGCTCCGGGCGGGCGCTGGCCGGTGTGAGAGAGAAAAGAAACGGGGCAGGGAAAAGAGCGCGCGCTTGCTTCTCTCTCTTTCTCTCCACAATGGCCCAGAAGCGAAGGAGGCTTGGGGAGTGCGCCGCGGAACCTGGAAGGGGATCATATTTCACCCCAGGCTGTTGTGAGCCTTTGCTTCCAGCTGGCAGCGAGGTATATAGAGCAGGGCGGGAGAGAAGGATAAGCCTCCCTTTCAATCATTAACCATTGCGGGCCAGTAAAAGCAATCACTGCACGTATGTCAGGCTAGACCGGTAGAAGGCCGGGTTGGCACCTTTTCCCTCTAGTGCTGCTTCTTGTGTTGTTGCTTAAGAATTAGTCCTAACAGGACCATTTCAAGAACCCCAATATGGTAAGCATAATCATTAAAACACACACACTATTAGCTTATAGGGTTTGTCCCTTCTGGGGTGCTTTGAACTGAAAATTTACAGTTTTAGAATTAGTAAGGCTGTGGGAGCAAAGGAGCCACCACATTCCAGCCCTGTTTCCGCAGTTCTGACAACAAATGCAAAATGCTGCAGCCCCAATGACTTAAAACTGCTTTGTATTTGGAGTAGTCCCGCTGGGAGTTGCTCCAAGCTAAGTGGTTTGAAGAAAACAGCTGTCAAACGGCCAACAAGTTCCACCCACTCAATAACCCGTTAACAACGCTTGTGTGTTGAAGCACAGTGTGAAACAATAAAGCGAACCTGGTCAACAAAAGCCTGCGATACTTCATAGAGTGGGATGTTAAGAGCTACGCTAATGGGACAAGTTCTATCCCTAGATACCTGTTTTAGCAGTGCAGTGGTGTGCTTTGGGTGTACTGCTGCATCATGCATGTTGCAAGAGCAAAGGTGACTGTGCATTTACGCATGAAACGCAAGTTGCAGCATGACCTGGCACAGCACAAAAGACTTGTTACCGGTTCTTACCTGTGGGACCAAATATTCTGGAAGTGAAAACGGATGCTTCCAACTGAGTAGCATGGGCGAATTAACTATGTTGAAATTCCATATGCTGACTTGGCCACAACCAAAGTTCTTTTGAGTCATGATGTTATAACGTAAGATGTGTCTAATGTGGGAAAGAGTGAAACAGCAGGTTTAGAGCAAGTTCGTGCAAATAAAGTGGGCCTTTCCTTTTCCTAGGAAATAGATGGAGGAAGTTCTGTGCTGAGTCAGCTGAATGGATGATGCAGTGGCGCAACATGGATAAGGGATGGAGGGGATGGGTTGGGCAGGGTGGTACAGAACTGGTACATGAGCCAACCTGGCCCAATGCTAAATTTCCAGTTCCAAGTTTTAGGATTCAGCTGACTCACTCTGAACATGTATATAAACATAAATTTATTCTAAGGGAAGTGTATTTAAAGGAGGTTAAATGGAAGGATTGCCTCCTCCCACATTTACCGTACCTACCCAGAGGCTTAGATCATCTTCTGAGCAGTGGCGTAGGAAGGGGGGGTGGAGGAGGTGGTCTGCCCAGGGTGACAAGATGGCCCCTGACTCCCCCTGGCTGTAGAGCGAACGAGGGCGCCTGCAGTCCGTATGGGCGCTGCTCACGTGGTGTCCGCACGGGCTCCGCTCTCTCGCGCCTGCCGTACAGGCATCCAGTCGGGCTGCCACTCTTGCCTGTATGGCCGCTGTGCAAGTGGCAGCCCATACAAACTGTGCACGTGCAGTAATATCAACTGATTGATAGGATGCCTGGTCCTAGAAAGAACTGTGGAGAGAAAGAAATGTATTTGTGATGTTAGGAAACAAGTGACAGTGCCAAAAAGAATTGGGTCTCCAGTGGATTGTATATATTTTATGTAGCATACCCCTATACTATTTTAATTGAGCGTTTGATATTTTTAACCAGGGGTAACCATAGAAATATGTATTATTGCATATTTGGAAGAAGCATAAAATTAGCAAGTACTGTCAGAAAGCTTCTTTAGCTGTTACACCCTGCTCAGTCTTCTTTCAGACTATTGCATTCATGCATAGTAACAATAGTATATATAAAGAGACCATGGAAATGACTTTATAGCATTATAATATTAAGCCCATTTCAGTTAAATTAGATTATTATAATAAGCACAGTCTGTTAAAGACTGTTAATAGGCACCTGTGTGCTCTGTCTGGATCCCCTTAATCTCTTTGTCAGCTCTTTCCTGACCTCAGTAATAACATAAAAATAGCTTAGCTCTCATTCTTCTTTTTGCCTTCAGAATTCTTTAAAAGTAGGCATTAATTTTTCAAAAGCATTTTTTAAAGCCCAACTTGTTGTTTATTCCCATTGCACAGAAGGGTCAAACGAGGCAAGGCAAATTCACTCCTTTTCATGGCCATTCCAAAATGGAGTTGTGGCAATTCAGAAATCCTTCTTTTGCTGCTTGGTGGCCCCCCTGCCTCCCTCTCAAAGCATTCATCGGCCTATGCCTCAGCTGTCAATTTTCCATCGTACCGCATACAAAATTACTATGATCCTAAACACAAACATAAACTGATGTAGTTTCAAATTCAATGTTTTGAATTGGTTAGAGAGTTCAAAGACGATCTTCTCTTTCATCAGCTAAACTACCAAGCGCTAAAGAACCACTTTGCATATGCATACCAGAATGCTACCGCTGTTCTTGCACACATATTTCCACATAACAATCAAGTAGAAAACAGGCCCATGGTCAGATGTGCGTTAGTGAAAATAGCAATGAGATACTACTGTTCTCACCCTGAACAGTAGGTACTTGTCCAGTGGTCGTTTGGTAAGGAGTTTCCTCTAAATCAAGTGTGAATAACCTTTGACCCTCAAGATATTGCTGAACTACAAATCCCATCAGCCCCAGCAAGCATGGCTTTGGATGATGGCGGTTGTATGCAGTTCAGCAAATCCAGAGGGCCAAAGGTATCCCACATCTAGTTTACTTTTTCTAACAACCCAGAGCCTTATGTAGAATGTGGATGCATGGAGGACTCAGAATGACTCCCAGGGAAAGACAGGTTGAGATATCCTTATCCAAAGCAATATCCTTTCATTTTAGCTGTAAAGAATAATGGGGTAGTCATTATCGGCATACTTTTTGGAAAGAGAGAATCTAGTACAAATTGAGAGTTATCTGATCAAAAATAATTACATTGTGCAATCACAATTAGAATACAGTAGTTATGTGTAGCCGTAATAGAAACATGATTAGTCTGGGAGAACAGAATGCATGTTCATTTAAGATAGGCTTGTGGTGATATTACTCTGACATAAAGGTCCCGCTTGTTTGAAACATTAATTCAAGAGCTTGTTTGTTTTTCTAAAATGCCATTGGATGCAAGCAACACTTTGAAATAAATGGAACTAGATACCTATATAACTAAGGAGGCTTCTACTTTGATCCTTCCTCACTAAGACTTTGTGAAAGAGGATTAGTTGGGAGTTAGGTGTTTGGTGCCTGTGCTATGTGGGTTAATGGTGGTAGCCTTCTCTTACCTTTGTAGGTCCTCGTCAACATTCACCCTACCTACATGAAGGCCTCTTGCTGGTTTGACACTGAAGGAGCCACCTTCCCTATCTTTCAGTAAATTGCAAGTTCATCTATCCCTTTCATTATAAATCATTTAATTGCTTTACTTGATTCAAACTGCTATCTTGCATTCATACACGTGCTTAAACTCTTTACCTTGAGCAAGCATAATAGGCTTCAATTTCTCAGTATTATGCGCCAAAATATTACCTAATCCATTGTTGCAAAAAGGTGACTGTCTCACTGAAAACTGGGTACACTGATTCTTAAGTGAGCATCCTTAAATAGCCACGTTTAATTCATCCTTTGCTTACAGTGTTCTGCTTAAGTATCATCTAGTGATTTTTTAAAAAATGACTGCTCTTTAAGTTCTTAGAAATGCAAGCAGCTCAGGATCATGTTTAGAAACCTCAGGGACTGTAGCTGTGCAGTAGCAGCACAACTGTGATGGCAGAAATGTGGGCATTTATAATTAGAATGTCTGAGTTATTTATGCTTGCGGTACACACTGATGGGTCAGGAATTCGACCTGTAGTAGCAGACAGACAATGGTTCTTTCTGCAAAGCACCATATGAAATAGGGGAGAAGGGGACTATTTTAAGATAAATCAACATGTTTCCAGATTTTCAGGGCATCTGTCACCAGGCACTACAGTGTATGCTGGCTAATCCCACCGCAAATTTTATTTTAACCATTTCTTGACAGGAAAGTCTGTCAATATGTGTCTGTACCCGTCATTAATCATGCCTGCGCCAGTGCCATTCTTGGGCTATGAACTGTAATCTGATTGGAAAGAATGATGTTTATCCTCGGTTTATACTAGTAACTGAGGTAAGAAATCCTATCACCCAGGAGCAGGGCAGGAGTCGGCAGTTCATTATAGGGATATTCTCGAGCAGATGTTCAGTACTGCTTGTTCAGAACTGACTGCCACACTGAAAAGTTAGGAATGTGGCTAATTTGTTTATTTCACTTCATGTCATTAACGTAATATTTTAATGAACGTGACAGATGCCAAACCACACATGTTGAAATCTTTCTGATGTTACTGATTTGAAAAGTGGTGTGATGTGGCATAACTAGGTTTCAGTCGATGGGCTGGGGCTCTCAGCTCAATCATACCAGTGGCTGCATCAATGTTTTCACTGTCTTCTGTCTGTCACTGTCTTCAGTTTTTGAGGGGTTGCTGTCTTTTAAGAGAGTGAGAGTTGGAAAAGAGGGTAGGAAAAGGTGGAAACAGGGAGAAAAAGAAAAACACAGAAACGGATGGTGAAATGTTTAAAAGTGGTCCCACATTGTAGGTTGAAGTTCAAGGTCGACCCATGGTCTGAAAAAGCTAAAGACTATTGAAGTCATGGATACCGTTTTGAATTTGGACTAGTTAAAAATAGCAATAGGCCATCGATAATAGAGGCAAAGTAGGTAGCCTTGGGAAAATTCAATCTAGGTAAAGTATGGGATAACCCTATATATGTCCCCTGAAAATTGGAATACAAACATTATGGATAAATATGCTACATCTGAGGTAACTCATCTAAAATGTTAACAACTAGAGTTGAGATAAGTAAATTATTGGTGTGCAGTCTTGGATTCTGTGGTGGAAGCCTCTAAAGTGAATAGGTTCAAGCTTATGAATCTCTTCACTAGCATTTACAGTATCTGAGGCAGTGTCATCCAGATTTGTCCCCTGTCATACTTGGTATAAGAGCTGACTTAAGCATTACCACTCTGCTGCTTTCTTCCCCCAATCCCTAGCCTAGAAATCACCCGTGACCCCCAGTGTGCCCACTCTTCCTGTGGTGCCCACAAAATATCTCAGTAAATAGCCCTTCCACAGTCCACCATACACAATGGATGGTTTGCTTTCCCTGCTCAATTTCTGTTTGCACAGGCTCAGCCTCTTCTGCCTTGAACACACTGCTTATGTATGTCCACATTTCAATGGAAGCCAGAATTGAACACGCTCTTATCTATTCTGAACAGAGGAGAGGTGCAAAGAACTTCTCTCTGTGAGTGAGAGCCTTTTTGCCATTGATGGGGCAGCTGATGGGTGGCCATGTCCACACAATTTAGTGGTCCCTTTCTCCTTTTTTAAATCTTGTGTTATGCTATGCACCCCCAAGCGTGCTTACTGTCTCCAAAAGGCTGGCACTCCCTGCCCTAGCTGTTACAGCTGTGTCATGCAAGGGTCTTGCAGCACTTTGAGGGACAATATTAGTTGTTCTGCCCATGCTCATACGATGGGATAGCTCAGTCAGTAGAGCATGAGACTCTTAATCTCTGGGTTGTGGGTCCTGCCCCATTTGGATAAAAGATTCCTGCATTACAGGGGGTTGCACAAGATGACCCTCACAGTCCCTTCCAACTCTACAGTTCTATGATTCTGTGATCCTTTGAGTGTCTATAGTCCATAGGAGACACAGAGGGCAGCACAACTTCTTAAGCCTTTTGTGCTGGCTCAGCTAATATGCATCCTTGCCTTTGAATCAAAGGACCTTGGTCCTTCTAGTCCTATGGATTGCTGATGGCATCTACTGTATTTGGTGGTTCCGTTATATTCACCACATAAGTAGGGCTAAGCGATCTATTGCTATATCGTCCAAAACCAGTTTGAAGTCCATATTGTGATACTGATTTCATAATTTTTTTTCCTGGCAATATATAGCAAATCATGATATGTATGTGTGTGTGGTATGCAAAAATCACGATGCAGGAAAATCTGTGAAGCCAGCCAGTGCCTCTACATAGCTCCATACTTATTTCAGTTTTTGCACTGTTTAGCTGGTGATATATCACAGAGTTGAAAACCAGATATTCCCCTGCCCTACACACGAGTAGGCATATTGTTTTGGGCTTAAGGCAGTATATCTAAATGTTGGGTACAACACATAAACTGGAACTGGATGTTACTCAGCGTAGTTTCTTCATAACCAAAGGAATAAGAGTCTTTGTTGTTTTTTAAACTGCAGCAAAAGGTGGAATCTGTAGCTGCTATCAAAAAATCATAGAGTCGTGCGCATAGGGAACATATTTTCTTTGATCAACAATATGTTCTTCCTCTCAAACAGCTTGCTCCTCATGAGGTCAGAAAGTGTTTGGCTAGAGATTTTCCCTCTTGCTGTTTCATCTTCCCATTCTGTCTTTCCTGTCAAAGGCTGAAAGGAGTCGAGTGAAATTGAAACAGGCACTTCCTTGACACTGAGAACATTCATGCTTCACCCCCAATATAGATGATCCATGTGCTGCAGAAGCATCCAAACATCTGCTTCTGACCCAGCTGGCACCGGCTTTCCATATTGTATGGTCAGGAACCACTGATAAAGTACATCACATGTCAAAGAGGAGACAACAAAGGTGTAGTAACGATAGCTGACAAGCAGCGTAAAACTCAAACACTATTTTCTCTGGTGCAGCCAAGTGGTGCATGATTACTAAAGGGCAGAACCAGATGAGAGACATGGCTGATTCACACCATACATTGAAAGCACATTCATTGCTCATGTAAAGCACATGACTTCTGGGAGAATGCTGGCAACTGTAGTTTCCCAGAGTTGCAATTCCCATCATGCTCATAGAGTTACAATTCCCACCATGCTTAACAAACTACAGTTCCCAGGATGTGGGGCGGAGCCATGTGCTCTAAATGTGCTTTAAATGTATGGCGTGGGTCTGCCCACACAGTTAATGGTTGTTTAGTATCAATCTCTTCCTCACAAGTTGCGCTTAATTTAATATTGTCACACTGTGCATTGGCCAACTCTATCAGCGGCTGCCAGTAGAAATGACGGCAGTGTCCATCACACAGCAGCAGGTTGTTGCATCATATAATTAATTTCGATGAGGCAATTGGATGTGGTGGACAGGCGATACAGAGTAGCTTAGCTCCATGTCTCTTCAAACACCTGGTTCTTCAAGTATGTACAGGTACAATTCCCTAGTTTCCCATCTCTCAGTATCCTTACACATTTATGCCCATTTGCCTTAATTTGCATGTTGTACTTTATCTTTGCAAACTGAATTCTTCAGTCTATATAAGCTATGCACTCTTAAACAAATTTGGACCTTTTGTTTTGTTTTTCATACTTTATTTTAATTCTGCTAGTCAGGAGGTGCAGTAAGGAACAGCCTCTGAGCCCTAGAAATCTTATTCAGCAACTCCCAAAGCTTCTAAAATTTCAGTTGGTGTCGTCTGCACACTTTCAATCAATTAGAATAAATCCACTTTCGAATATATCTTTGCAAGCTAAGTTTTCTTAGAAAACTGAATTTTGTGGCTGTCACACAGGACCTTAGACTATTCCTCTAAGTCAAGCTGTCCTGTATCTTATGCCCATTCTCTTTAAATTTTTCACTTATTGGGTTTTCTGAGATAGAGAGAAACCTGAAATAAATGTTTTAAATAAATGTTGTTGTTTTTTTTTAAATGTTTGGCCTGTTGATGACATTGTTGTGTAGAGGTTACAGAAAAATCTATGAGCATGAGCAGCACCAATTCCACAATAACTTCCTATCTAGAAGTGTCCAAGGTAAAGAAAAAAGCCATCCATCTACAAAACTAATTCTAAATTGGACTTTAGTTCATCTTCTTTAGATTCTACCCCTTGAAAATATATTCTGTTCTTTGTAAGTAGCTGACAGACTGAGGCAACTCTTTGTCATTGTTGCTTGATGTTTCATATCTGACAAGGTGAACATAAAACTGGCAGTGCTGGGCTATTGTCTGAAACAGTCTGAGAGGATTTTACTCAGGGACATTCCTTATGAAACTTATTACTTCTGGGCTCTTGGCAATCCTTTTAATAAGCAACACATCTTTGGGTGTAAACCCCTGCTGTTTGTATTGGAGTGTAGGTTTAAAGAGACTGGAAAGAAGTGGGAGGGTTTGTTTATATTGTTATTTGTGTGTATATCTCAGAGCCTATGGGCAATATGGTGCATTAGAAATCTGTGAATATATACAATTAAATTTTAAGCAGTGGAAAAAATTACCCAAGCAAGAGCTCCAATCTCATACCTATTATTTATTCACAGGACAGAGAATGTTATATTCCTTCCTTGTCAATGCAACGCTTCTGTATAACTTTCTGATATAACTGAATAACTTTCTGATCAGGTAAGGAACTTTCTGACCAATTCTTTTATTTCTTAGGAGTGGGCATATACCTTAAGGGCAGAACATATGCTTTTCCGGTAGAAGGTTCCTAGTTCCCTAATCTCTCCAAGATATTAAAAAAAAAAAAAAATCAAGTAGAATGACTGGAAAATACTTCTGCTTGAGAATCTGAGGAGCTGTTGTCATTCAAAGTAGACTGCTCAGGACAAGATAGGTCAGTAGTCTTCCTCAGGTCAAAGCAGTTTTTGTATGGTCATTTATCTGCTAAGACTGCCATCAGTCTCTGACATCTTTATTACCTTTGTGAATTTGTGACATACACTTGCCATCCCCACTATGGTATCTATTGAGTATCAACTACACCTGCATCAAATGTGGAAAAGTGTCCAGATCAGTGTGCCACTGTGCTAATAGGATCTTGTTTGCAGACAACTTGATATTTGACAAACTGAGTTCAAGGAGAGCTACAAGGATGGTGAAGAGTTCAAAAACAGAAGGAAATCCATTTTTGGATGGTTTAATGGATTAGATTATTTAGGCAAGGGTTATCCTTTCCTAGGGCATTGTTTGAAGTGGCTACCTGCACGATCCATTCTAACAAAGATTCTGTTATCTGTGGCCAAATACTGTGCCCACTTTTTCGGGGTCTTAATAACCATGCTGCAGCTACAAAGCAGAATGAGCTCCACTTCCAGTAACTTCCAGAAAAAAATGCAATTCAGTACGCATCTAAAGACAAATCAGACTGGCACGGATGTCCTTCCAGATGTTTTTGGACCGTAGCTCTCATAATCCCTGATCAGTCACCATGTTGGCTTGGAATTATGGGAATTGTGGTCCAAAACACCTGGAGGGTGTCATGTTGAGGAAGACTACAGTTTTCTTATAGACACTAAAACTGTCTCTAATCCTAAGGCTAGAACTCAGAGTCATCCACTGACATTGATTGGCAGCAGATTTGAGACAGACGAAAGGAAGCACTTCACGTATTTATTCTACTACTGCAATGTGGGGGGCGGGGATAATCATTAAGGTAGGCAGCTTTTTAAAAAAAGGATTAGAAAAAAATAATGAGGGGAAGTGTCAGCTGCCCTTAGCCAGGCTAGCAATACTGAGCTTCCTATTCAAGGGCTATATACCTTTGAATATCAGATACTGGACATAGACAGTGGGGAAGGCCAGTAAATTTATGCCCTGACTGTGTGCTTCTAAAGATGGTTAGAGTTTTTGGACTAGATGGTGCTTGATCTCAACCTGCAAGCTAGTTCTATGGTGTGTGTATTGAGGTTTATTTATTAAACAATATATAGATATAGATATATATTGTCTTTAGGCCTTCTGAGGCAGTTTATTAACAATTAAAATCTCAACACTATTAAAACCAGGAAACATTAAGAACAAGCCAAGATAGAACATATAAAACAAATTCACAAACAGGCAAGACTACTAGCTTTCTTTGTTTTCTTTGAGCCAATACATTTTTAAAAAAAACATAAAGTGGGAGGGGGGAGAGAAGGAGCATGGAAGGGGAAGGAGTAAAAAACATATTTAAGTGTATTTTTATTTGTTTATGCTGTTAAGACCTGCCTCACAGCATCTGCAGAAGTATGAAACCCAGTGGGTAGCTAATTTCCTACCCACACTAGTCCAAGAGCAGGTCATTTCACACAGGTGTTTGCAATAGTCAGATTGCTCAAGCATCCCAAGACAGCCATCAATATATTTTGCCAGCATAGCAGGGTTTATGAACACCCCACCTCAAATACCCCACCTCCAGAAATCTTTGCAAATACTTGACAAGCTGGTTTGGGTACTCAGGGGAGTTCTGAAACTCTGGTGTTACATTCAGAATTCCTTTTGAAAAATGTTAATGTTGAGAAAAAACACGATAGGCCTCTTGCGTCGGTGCTGCAATCGTAATTGGCATCTCTGGATCACTAAAACTGAAAATGAGACCCATATGCAAACGCAAAGCCTCATAAAGTCCCAAGAAATCAAACCAAAATACGAAGATCACATCATGTGTTATAAACTCCTCTGCTTTTGAAGACATCCATAATGCTCCGTGTACCTTACCAATGATCATTAAATGCCATTGCTGAGGATAGAGCTCAAAACTGCCCTGTTAAAGGCAGGAAGGAACTTTTAAGAGCAGAAATGGCATTCCTGGTGCAAATATTATTTCTACCATGCTAAACTGTTGCCTGCACAGAAATTATTTAAAATGTTTTTTGGGAGGAGCCTATATTCTCATTCTCTCTCTCTCTCTCTCTCTCTCTCTCTCTCTTTCACACACACACACACACACACGAGGGGGGCATGGAGAGAGAGAAAGAGAGAGAGAGAGAGAGAGAGAGAGAGAGAGGATGCAGTGTTAGCTATATGAATAAATATATGTTAGCTATATGAATAAAAGTCTTAACACGTTTCCAGGGTACCAGGGTTATATAGGTTCTCTGATGTGATTTGAAAGGCACATTCTCAATATGGAATGGTGCCTGATTTGCTTTTATTTCAGCATTCTCATCCGTTTCCTTCACCTGCGGTCTTAGGGGGCGGGGGGGGGGGGAATGCAATGTATGATATCCAGTGTGCTGAAAAGGAAGCAGATTTCCTTCCCCCTTGCTGGTTTTAGTGCTCTTGGCTCATCCTCTGTTCATCATGTTTCATAGTAGGGTTTCCTTTAGGTTTCCATTCTTTCATTCCCTCTCGCTAATAGGAAGCTCAGCTGGTGAAAAGATCTTAGCCACGGAGAAGTCAGGAGGTATCAGCATGCTCAGGAGAGTCCCAAGGTTTGTAGAAGTACAACAAATCTTTAGGGGCAGAATCCTGAAGGGGCAAAGCACCTCACAAAGCATCCCAATAACGACTGAGCGTGGCCACTTTCCACAGGGTGCTGAATGTATGTTTCTGGGGGTTTGGTGAGCGGAGAACAAAATGGAGTATCTTGGAGGAGACTATGGCTGGTCTGAACATGGTACAGGAGCACTTCGCACTGCAACATTTTGTGGTGGGGCCTGCTTGTTCTCTCTGATTGGTTAAAACACACAATGGTAAAGATTCTATTCAAAAGTCAAAGAAAAGTATAATTCCTAAGGAAGCTACTCTAGATTCTCAATTCACCATAAAATTACTACTGGATGGCCCAACAGTACAAGGGAGTTAATAGTGTGTTTGGACTTTGAAAAAGCTTTTGACAAAGTATCTCACCAAAGATTCCTGAGTAAGCTTAGCAGTCAAGGAATAAAAGGAAAGTCTGTCAAAAGTGGGGAAAATACCATGTCGCCATCTCCTAATTCCTGGGAATGAGGGTGTTTTGTTATGGCTCATATGGTGAAACAGAGTTAGAGAAGGCAAGCAAAAAGACTATAAATTCATTGAAGAATGGAGTTTATTTGTATTTTATTGGAATAGTAAAGCACAAGTTCAAATTAACACTCTTGGAGGCACACAGAAGATGCAGCTACAGAATAATATAACAAAATGTAGTCAACTTTGTTCTTGTAAAATCTTTCCATAAACTTTGAGTAACTAAATATAAACATAACAATTTTCTTTTTATAGTTTCTTTGGAGTCATTATAGAGCAGAACAATTGTATTATTCTGTAAAAATTAAGATTTTTATGTTTAGTTTGTCCATATATGCCATGTACTTATATGTCTATTTTATCTATGAATCCAGTATATAGTTTTGTATTCTATATTTTGCAAAAAATAAAGAAAAATAAAAGGCCAGATTTCTCTTTGTTTCTCTTTGTCTGTCCATCTGCCTTCTATACAGAGCCCCTGTCAATTCCAACGCATTTCCCCCTCTGCAGCTTTTGCTATTTTGGGATATTTCTTTCTGTGTGTTTTTTCCTGGTGGGTGCTCTGTTGTTTAGAGAACAAATACCGAACAGCATCCTAAAGCGAGAAATCCAATTTTTCTATTCTGCAAAATGCTGTATAAAATAAAAACTTCTGGAAAGCCACTTGATTGCATTTTGACCTCTTGGCCTTTTTTAGTTTCTCTCTTTTTCTTCTTCAGTGTATTGTGTAGTTTTCAGCAGACCACCGAACAATTCCTAAGGGGGTAGTAGTGTTCTGCTCTTTGTAACAATCTCTGAGCAGCACCCTATAGAGAAGAAAGAAGTTTTCTGGAGAAACCTTTTACCCTGGGTGAGCAAAACAGGTCCTATCTGTGTAAATCTGCTTTCTGAACTAACCAGTAGATCTGCATAGGTCAGCTCTCTGGGAGGGCGTCTGGGGGCGGGGTTTGGATTGTGGCTCCTGCTCCCTTTCCCCACCAAACACCAGACTGGTAGAATTCAAGCATCTCCAGACTTCCGGGTTAGCGCCAACGTCTAATGGCGGATTCCCTCCGAGCTCCGGAGGGAATCGGCTCAGTAGGGATCGGGTTCTGCCGCGCCGGCGACGCGGGGACCCTTAAAAACCACAGGCGTGGATGCCTGTGGACCTGGTGACTCGGCGGGCACCATTAGTGCCCCCCCGACCCGCAAAGGAGCCTTTTTAAAGGCTCCGGAACGGGGGACGGGGAGCGGTGCGGTGCTGAGAGTCCTCTGCTTCCCTTGCTGAGCGAAGCCGCATGCCATGGATGGAGAGCGCTGACTTTTTCCTTTAAATATTTGGACTAAAAGCAACAACCCGTGAGTAATACGGAAATTGGACTTAAAAGGGAAATTTTGTTTTTCTTAAATTCGGTACGATCGGGGGAGGTGTAAAAAGGAAGTCCCCCCCCCCCCCGCCTTGTAGATAATCTAAAGCAAGGACTAGATAACTAAAGTTGAGGGAAACATCTTTGTCTTTTTTGAAGAAAAATTATTAATTTTGCGATTGGACAGTACAATTAATTTGGCTGGAGGACAAGAGTCGGACTGGAAAGTTAAAGTGTAACTCCCTGAGACCCGGGAATGATCCGTGAGAGAGCCTGTTAAAAAGATACAGAAGATTTTGACAGCTGTCAAACTAGCTGTCAAAGTTGGGGAATAAAAGGAAATTTTGTTTCTGGTGACTCTGCTGGTTAGATTTCCTTCAATTTGGATACAAATTGCTGGGAACAAAGGAAAATAAGTTACATTGGACTTATGGATTGAAACTGGAAAGATACTAAGTAAACATAATCCCCCTAGAGGGGATTTTTGAGACATTGCAAGAAATGGCTGCAAGTGGAAAAATACTCGCTGAGCTGAATAGGACCTTCTATCTCCTGGGAAAGCTCCAGGACCAGAGCGATATTTTGACTACAAGGGTAATAGCATTGAATGAAACAGTAAATAATTTTGCTGGAACAGGAAGAGATTTGACACAAGTCTTTGTTGTTGAACCAAAAGCCCTTGAAGTTGGAACAGAAGCCGCTGCAGCTGAGGAAAAGAAATCTGATAAACCCGAAGAGATGTATGAGGATTTGGTGGGAAATGAAGGTGAAGCCACAATGTTGTGGAGGACCAAGCTAGACCAGAGGCCTGGTAGTACAAATTTGATTAAGATGGAAGTTGGAGCTTTTGGGACATATGGATTTAAAGGATTTAAGAAACAAAATTTGAGCTCCACCTTTAAATACAGAGGCCTGCTTGGAAGAAAAATGGACATTATTGGGATAGAGCTTCTTCGAGAGTTGGTGTTGAATATAAAGGACTGGCAAAAAAACCGGCAGAGAGAAACACAGAGAGGTCTAAAAGCCTCGGAAGTTTGGGATCCAGGTTGAGAATAGATGGACCGATGGACATTGGTTTGGGGATCAAAACCGGGAAAGGGAGGGTGGGATTTGAGAATCCAAAGGGTGTTAAAATATAATTTGTTAAGATCTTTTTATATATATATATATTCTTTGCAATTTTTATGGAATGTGGGAAAATCGTGGAAGGGAAACTTGGGTCAACTTTAGAAAAAAAGTTTAAGATTAAGTTAAAATTGGATTTTTTAAATTAAATAGATATAAGGTTTTTAAAAATAAATTGAGGAATGGAAGAAAGAAGAAAAGGAAAATAATAGCATGATTTAAACAAATTATTAAGCTAAGGTTGAGAAATAAGATAAGAACTTGTTGAGCGGATAATAATGAAATTATAATACAGAAGGGGGAGGTGTGAGGAGGTCGGGGAAATAAGGTTTAAGAGAAAAAAATTATACCTGTTTTTTGTTTTTGTGTTTATGTGTTTTAATGGAAACTTTAATAAATATCATTTAAAAAAAAAAAAAAAGAATTCAAGCATCTCCAAAAGATCTCTGTGTACGCTCCTTTGCACCATGCTCTATAGTTGAAAGGAGAAGACTTAAACATGGGCTAAAATCTCCCATTGAAATCATACCAGAAAGATATTGTCTGAAAAAAGCATTGGTTATGAAATACTTTCGTAATTTTATTCAACATAGTGTTAAGCATACAACTCCATCAGAATACCTCTAATTCTGTTCTGGAGCTTCTCCCAACCCTCCAAAGCAGATTTGGGGGTGATGCAGGGCATACACGGTGTGTGTGTGTGGTGGGGAAAGGAGAGGAAATCCTCTTGCACTAATGCTAAGCAGCAGGGCAAGGAGAAAACCACTCAAACCCATGCCTAAAATGTGTGGGTCAAGCAGAAAATGGCCCGGACCCATGCTTTCTAGGCACTATGCAGGCAAAAGTATGGACAAGCCCTAAATACCCTTCTTGGGGATAAATGCCATTGAATTCAATGTAACTTTTGATTCAGCATGCTTGAGAGTGTGTTGTCAGTGTTGAAAAATATCAGGTAATTTATTTTGTAATCTGTTAGACAGGCTCCTGAATTAGATAGCTGTATCTTGTTTTCGTATCTGCAGATCTCTTGGAATTATGGAGAAATTATTTCAGAAAATGACAACTCCACTGGGAACAGACTAGAGAAGAGACAAAACTTCACTGATGCTAAAAACTAGGGATGAAATTAAAGGGGAGGACTGGTTTCTTGTTTTTGTTTTGCAAAAGCTTTTAGCAGCTGTTAAAAAGTGATCCTTTTTCATTGATTTTTTTTTTTAAGGGTGCTGTGAAAGTCAGACAAGGAAGTCACCTTCAGAGTGAAGGGCAGGAGTCATATTCTTTGCTCTAAGTTGGCTTTGTGATATCATGTAGCCGTGTCTGATCATATCATTGTGATGTCTACATGATCCCTGGTTGGCCATAATTGCATTATGAGGAATAAAATGCAGTTTAAAAATAAACAAAACAAAATGGACCAAGGCAACTCTTGATTGGACAATGAACAGTAAGTAAAAAAAACAAACATGGTGGAAAATTCCCTGCCCCACCCCCAAATAGCATCTTTACCCAGAAAATATTCCTGAGAGAATATTCAGCAGAGACTTATGCCTTTTTGCTGATACTGTATAATTGTGGTTATCGGAACATAGCTTATTTGGGTGTTTTACTCATATGAGAAGGAAATGCCAAATCCTTTCAGACTGCTAAGAACAGAGGGTCATGACATATACTATTTAGAAAGGCAAATTCTGCTGAGCATGGAATAATGGTTTATAATAGGCACTATTATATCAATGTCGTAAGTTATTCATGAGCTCCATTCATGTAATATATTGAACGGGGAAACGAATGTATAACATGTATTTATTGCCCCTGGGTATATAAATTGGTTGTGATAACTGCAATTTAAATTTTAACTTAGTGCAATTGCTAGCTTTCCAAAAATGATGCTAACTAACAAAGGGACCCTAAAGTTATCTTGCTCATGGACTTCCCCAATAAAATAAAAAAAAACCACATGCATTTGCAGCTGATTTAATATTTCCAACACATATTGTTTGATTCAGAGGAATAATTCCAAAATGAATCCAATGGAGGAAAATGTTACATTGGAGTGGGCCAATAGAGGATTGCAGGGGTTGGCATTTTTGAGCACATTGAGCTCTTCTGTTCTAGCTTCATGAGAACAGATGTGGTTCCTTGGCAGCAAATGCAGAAAGTACATTGTGTCCCTTATGAGACTGTAGAGCTTCAATAATGTCCCTGTTTTACGCTAAGAATCTATTCAGACAATGGTTTTAGCCCATGGTAGCCATGGTTTTCAATTGGTCTGTTGCAAAGAGATTGTGCACACGTTTCCTACCATACTTTGAATTCAGCCTGGATCAAGCTATGGCACTCTGCTGCCAATGGCTACATATGCATCAATGTGCCAAAAGGCACTTTGGCATATACATATGCATAACTAACCCCATTATTAAAACATTGAAGATGGTGTAAAAGGCCTTAATTTTCATAAGGCTATGAGATGAAGTTGCAAGAAGCAACACACTTTCCAGCTACTGGTATCTTGGCAAGAATAGAACAGCAACAATGAAAGCAAACAGTTCCACCAACTGGAAAATCATTTTGTTCTGCTATCCCAACATGAACGGTGAAGTTTTGCAGATAGGATTAGATTTCATTATTTTTATTGTTTTTTATTTAAAAACAATTTTATTAGTATTTTCCACACAACAACAACAACACGAAAGATATCAAAAAATAACAATACACAATACACAAAAATCAACATTATTAGATTTCATTATTGATACATTGGGTGATTGCAGTCATCAGGAGCATGGATCAAGTTTAGCCTCACCCTGGTCTGTATCCTGTGTGCACAGCTTTACTTTTCCCAGCTGAATCTTATAAAATATTTTTGGAAATAGAAGACATCCAGACAGATGGTTAGAAAGTCTAGAGTGCAGAAGTATATACTTTATTTATTCAGAGATTACTGTTGCACTTGTTGGTGTGATTGGGTTCTTGTTTGTTGGGGTTTAGTGTTAATTTGATTGCATTTTATAATTTCTGTTTTAATTTGTTATTTATATCTGTTCAGTGCTCAGAGAACATTTATTATATAGCAGCTCACACATGCAATGAAAAAAGAAATCTGGAAACTGAGAGGCGATCTGGAATTCAGTATAGGTAAAACTCTGTGGAAGCAACCATACAATATCTTAAATGCCCAGGAAAGTAAAGTAGGCATACAAAGGTTGTAAAATGGGTTATTGCAAATCTATAATGGCAGTATATAAGCTGTTCTATGTCTTGTTCCAGATAGTATCCTTCAGGTATATTGGAATGTGGCAGTCCACACTGAAGCTACTGCTAGTTCAGATGACAGACTAGCATGATCAGCAAAAACAACGCAGTAGAAAATAGGGCTTATCCACACTTAACTTTCCTCTGCTCTTTCCAGGCATGGTCCACGCTTGAAAGCTCCAAGCACTCTTCTTTTTTCCTCCAAATCTTTCCCTGTTAAAGCTTACTCTTTAAAGCTGAACTGGAGCAAACAGCAATCCATGGGAAACTTGAATTGCTGTTTGCTCTGAATGAGTGCTAAAGAGTGGGTTTTTCAGGGAAAGATCCAGCGCAGCAAAAAAAAAAAAAAAAAAGAATGCTCAGACATGGAGCTTTAAAGCACAAACTTGTGCCTGAAAAGAGTAGGGCAAAAGATAAGTGTGGATTAGCCCTAACTGTAAAACCCCCCATAAATAACCTTTTCATCTTCTACCCTCTCCCATATCCTCCACCCCTTGGTATTTTCTGTCCCACTTTTGGTTTAACACTATTATGCCAAGAAAGGCAGAAAGCAACTCTCTGAGCAATCCCTATTAATCATGCACATCAATAAAATAAAGTTATTTTGTATAAATTGTCACAAAAAGCAAATGGAGCTTTGCAGTTATTTTTGCAAATAATTGCAAATTTCAGGATGAAACTGGCACCACACAAACACACACAAGATCATGTGCTTGTGTACTCTACATTAATTAACTGTTCATTGTTCTTATTCATAAACTCTAAATTGCATTAGATTCCTCAGTTAACTCATAAGAATTCTCTGAAAAGATGAAAATGCCCACTGTCAGGTGAATACAGCAAGATGCTATGCTTACTAATTTTTGTTTCTTAGATTTGTGCACACTGTATTTTTATTTTTATTTTTTTTATAATAATTTTTATTCAATTTTTAAAACACATAATTAAAAGACAAATACATCACAAAATACAAACAAACATAAACAAATCAAACATAAATAAATTCATAATCTTATTTTCTTGTAACTTCTTTCAATCGACTTCCCCATACCTCCCTTTCGCTGCATCCTTATTTTAGAAAGAATTTTTTAGCAACCCTTTAGTCAATTTATCCATTTAGTTCCCTTCATTAAATTCCCATAAATTTGTTGGTTACAGCTGTAATTCTCTGCTTCTTACCCCTTGACATCTTAACACTCCTCAATTTTACAACAGTTTTTAAGATATATTTTAAATTTCTTCCAGTCTTCTTCCACTGCCTCTTTCCCCTGGTCACGAATTCTGCCGGTCATCTCTGCCAGTCCCATGAAGTCAATCACCTTTGTCTGCCATTCTTCCAGAGTAGGTAGTTCTTGCATCTTCCAATACTTTGCCAGAAGAATTCTTGCTGCAGTAGTAGCATACATAAAGAAAATCCTATCCTTCTTTGGCACCAATTGGCCAACCATGCCCAGGAGAAAAGCCTCTGGTTTCTTAGTAAATGTCGATTTGAGGACTTTCTTAATTTCATTATAGATCATTTCCCAGAATGCTTTCACCCTCGGGCAGGTCCACCATAGGTGATAGAAGGTACCTTCATTCTCATTACATTTCCAACATTTATTATTGGGCAAATGATAAATTTTTGCAAGCTTGACTGGGGTCATGTACCACCTGTAGATCATTTTCATTATATTTTCTTTTAAGGCATTACATGCCGTGAACTTAACACCAGTGGTCCATAACTTAACACCAGTGGTCCATAACTGTCTAAGGCTGCACACGCACCTTATCTTTAAAGCACATTCGAACCACACTCTTTCCCTCAGAGAATTATGGGTATCCTTGTTTGCTTGGGTTGCTAGGAATTGTAAAATGGTCTTGGAGGTAAACTACAGTGCCCAGAATTATTTGAGGGAAACAATCAGTTTCGAATGTGCTTTAAAGATAAGGTGCGTGTGCAGCCTTAGACAAAAACCAAACACTTCTACACACATTGCCTTCTTTTATTTGGACAATTATTTGGATTTGTGAGTGGGCTTAATGTTGCCTTAAACATATCTCTCTCTCTCTCTCTCTCTCTCTCTCTCTCTCTATATATATATATATATATACGAACAATCCTTTTAAGATTCCAAAATATGTCACCAAAGCAGAAAAAAGAAATGTTGAAAAGATTCTTAAATTGAAGCAAAGCACAAAGTAGTAAAGCGAATAGACTTTTTTTAAAAGGTCAAATAACATCGGAGAACTGTATGGACAAAGCATGGGGTAGGATGGCTAAACTAAGTGAAATGGAGTCCCAAAACAGCAGAGTTCTGTTACAAGCTTCTTTTAGGCAGATGACTCCAAAATGATGCAGCGTTCCAATCCAACACCTTTGCACCCTATTGGTCCAAATACTTGCAAGCAGAAAGAAGTTTTCAACTACCCTTGAATACCATAATACTCTACCATCAAGCATTCTATTTCCCTTTTGTGCCTTGCATTCACTATTTACTCATTTTGGTTCATAACAGCTGTGACAAAATAAAAGCCTCTTTCACAACAGAGAAAATTGCTCGAAAATGGAGACGTCAAACTTCACAAGTTTCTTGTGTAGCGTCAAGCCAAATGAGGGCAAGTGATTTTGGCCTGATTCTGTAGATGGATATTATTTCTGATAGGCAAAAGCAACCAGTATTAAACTCAAGAACACAAAACACTTCTATAGAATGTATTATCTATATTAAAAAGGGATTCTTAAAAGCTTGCAACACAGCTGTGAAAGCTTTCTTATGTTCTGGCTACACTGTGCTGCACACAGACATTTCTCCTAACTGAAAACTGGAAAGGTTTTGCACAATTATTTAACTTAGGTAAGAAATGCTTTTTCTTAAATACTCAAGGCACAATCCAGTCAAAGTTACAGCATAGCCCCATGCATGTCCACTCAAACCCCTCTGAGTTCAATGGGACTTATTCTTGGGTAAGTATGTACAGTGGTGCCCCGCAAGACGAACGCCTCGCAAGATGGAAAACCCGCTAGACGAAAGGGTTTTCCGTTTTGGAGGCGCTTCGCAAGACGAATTTCCCTATGGGCTTGCTTCGCAAGACGACAGCCCATAGGGAAATCTCCGGGACAGTGGGGAAGCGCAGCTCGTCTTCCCCGCTGTCCTCGGACCTCCTCCGAAGCCTGGCGGCGGGGCGGGGACACCTCCTCCCGCCACCGGGCTTCGGAAGGATGCCCCGATGCCGGGCGGCGAGGCGGGAACGCCTCCCCCCGCCGCCCGGCACCGGAACGATGTCCCGAAGCCGGGCGGCGGGGCGGGAAAGTCTCCCCCCGCCGCCCGGCATCGGAACGATGCCCCGATGCCGGGCGGCGGGGCGGGAAAGTCTCCCCCCGCCGCCCGGCATCGGAACGATGTCCCGAAGCCGGGCGGCGGGGCGGGAAAGTCTCCCCCCGCCGCCCGGCATCGGAACGATGTCCCGAAGCCGGGCGGCGGGGCCGCGAAGCCTGGGCGCGCTGGCAACTCTCCGCAAGGAGCGCTCCCGCTGCTTGCGGAGAGGTCCGCGAAGCCTGTCCTGGACCTCTTCTGAAGGCAGGGGGGGGGGCAAAAGTCTTTGTCCCCCCTGCTTGCCTTCCCAGGGGCTTTTAAATCGCCCGGACAGCGGAGAAGTCCTCCGCTGTCCCGGGCGATTTTAAAATGCCGCCCGCCAGAAGAGGTCGGGGGAAGGCGGTTTCCATAGGAACGCATTAATTGATTTTCAATGCATTCCTATGGAAAACCGTGCATCGCAAGACGAAAAACTCGCAAGACGAAGAGACTTGCGGAACGAATTAATTTCGTCTTGCGAGGCACCACTGTATATTGTAGCTTTATGCATTCCTATGTCTCACTGATTTCACTGGGAGAGTTAAGCATATGCTATTGTTGAAATCAATACCGATAAAGAGTGCTTCAATTTGGCTGGATGTTGTAGGTAATTACTTTGTGCCAGCCATAAACTATGTTCAGTGGAGGGAACATAAAACTAGCACAATTTAAGTCTAATGAATGGGTACATGAAGCAACCATTTGGACTAATTAATATTAAATGTGCAGTCGAAGAAGCTTCAGTCTTCTGAAAAGTGAGTTCTCATATGGTCTGACCACCTTTTTTCCCATTTTCCAATGGATTTTTACTGTGCTGAGTCCTCAGTCTCTGGGACCATGCCACTAGTGAGCTTAGTGTGTAAGTCCAATAGTGGTTTGGTTTCATGCAATCTCACTTTTGCAGTTGCATCGGCTGATGTGACACCAGAATCCAACCCAAGTTGAGTTGACAGTTCTGTACCTTTTACACCCACAACTACAGAATTCTGTCCCTTATAAGCTTCTCTTTCAGTATTCCATAGTTACAATGTTCAGTTGCCCACAGCAGTGATAAAAGCTTCTGCAGCTTCCCCTCGTTCCTGGCACCTCCTGTTCCATTTTGCTTTTCCATATTTGATATTTTGTCTCCCTATAAAATGGTTATCAAAAGCTTCTTTCGAATTTTAATAAACCTTTTGGTTCCTAGCAGTGAGAGGTAGGTCACGGAGAATATCGTCTGCTGCATCCCCCATTGCAAAAATGAGAGTATTCGCTTGGTGTTCTTCTGGTTTCTATGTCAACCCGGAAGCCATTCTTTATCTCTTAAATTGCCTAATTAAGCTGGCCCAATTACTTCAGTTTTGAAAATCAAATTTTCTGAAGTTGAGCCATTTGTGTTATAGGATCCATAGCTTGTGCATTTTAATTGTCACTTGGCTCTGGCTATTTCATAATGTCTCCCTTTGTTTCCCCTCACTAGGAACTTCTTTTACTTTCTCTCACTTTGCTGTGCTTCTTCCCTGCTTCGTCTCGTCTGATTTAAAACCTTGCTCCTGCTGCTGTTCCTTTTTCTTTTATTTGTACACACAGTTAAAGTTCTTCTGTCCTTACTCAATCCTGCCAAGTCAAGAAATTACCCCATTCTGATGTCATTTGGGTACATGAAAGAAAGAGCAGCAGCTATGTTGAAGTAGAAAACTGAAGTGTCTCATCTAGAGAACATAGGACCTTCTTTATGGAACTCAAGCTCTCCTTCCTAGATAGTAAATATTAACATCGTTTTTTCTTAGAAAAGGAATGAAAGCTGACAGCCACAGTAAACTTTTTTTGTGCCTGGAAATGCTACTACCCACCCTGTAGCCACAGACTACAATAAGATATTTCATGTAAGAAATAAGATATTTCATGTAAGATATTTCATGTAAGCTCTCAGTCATGCACTGTGCCTTGTTTTGTATACAGAACCAAAAAGACAATTGCGTTCCAAGGCCCCCATGACCCACAGTTCCCTAATGGACAAACAAACACACAGACACAAATATTTTGGTTTATGGGTTCAATTAGGCCACAACTTCATTGGTTACAGATGTGAGCGGTTTGGCTTAGGCATTGGGTGAAGCCAGGCTATATCACGACTCCAGCCCATCTGCTGGGAGTCCAACTAAGTGTAAACCACTGAGAGGGGGAGCCCTATGACTTACATCAAAAATGGGCACTCCGAGGGGTCCCCATAGGGGTTGTGACATGGCCCTAGCCCACATCCGGGCTTCGGACAGAATCCACACCCCCGACTCCCTTTAACAGGAGGGGCAGGGGAAGGGTACAACCTTCTTACAAACACTTAAAGGTAAAGGTAAAGGTACCCCTGCCCGTACGGGCCAGTCTTGCCAGACTCTAGGGTTGTGCGCCCATCTCTCTCTATAGGCCAGGAGCCAGTGCTGTCCGCAGACACTTCCGAGTCACGTGGCCAGCGTGACAAGCTGCATCTGGCGAGCCAGCGCAGCACACGGAACGCTGTTTACCTTCCCGCTGGTAAGCGGTCCCTATTTATCTACTTGCACCCGGAGGTGCTTTCGAACTGCTAGGTTGGCAGGCGCTGGGACCGAATGACAGGAGCGCACCCCGCCGCGGGGATTTGAACCTCCGACCATGCGATCGGTAAGTCCTAGGCACTGAGGTTTTACCCACAGCGCCACCCGCGTCCCTACAGCACCACCCGCGTCCCTACAGCACCACCCGCGTCCCTTACAAACACTTACCCAACGCCTAACCCTCACTTGACCCCAAATGACTCGCCGCCAACACCCTCACACCGGCAACCAATCCCTGACACACTCTAAAATATCATTCAACCAGCTATCATTGCCGACATCAGAAAGGTCTACCCCATCATCGTGAAACAAGGCCTCCTGGTTGAAGGTGATGGCAGGGTGGTGTTTCACATGGCCTCTCAAATGCTGCACTTTTGCCCAACTGCATGGTTTGCTTTCTTTCTGGCTCTCTTAATGGCCACTGGGTCTGGGCAACCACGCCAGCCACGCCTCTCCAGCAGAATCAAAAAGACAATTCACTAATAGTGCTCCCTATCTGTCATGCAGTCACAAGAGCCACTCAGATACTTCTTTGTAATTGGCTATTTGGAACTGGAATATGGCACCCCAAAGTCAAGTAGTGAGTCCAGAAACAGGTTATTTTGTTTATCACTCACATCAACTCAAGTAAAAGACAGACATACTTGTGTACGTGTGAATGCCCTCCTTCCAAAATTTTGTTAGGAGGCCATCAGTCTTCCATTACTCTTCTATCTATCCCTGGCTTGCATCCTTTCCTGTGGAACAAAAACATATCCTCAACTTAAGTGAGCTCAGATACCCAGCTTCATGAATACTTTATTAACCACTCTCTCATAAGATTTTGAGAGTGGAAACTCCATATAAAAAGTCTTGTACAACAACCTGATATATGAATGTTGCTGAAGCTAACCATGTCTGGGTCTGACCAGGGTCCTGGTGGCCTTTTAAATGCCTTTTAAAATGTACCAAATCTTGCCTAATTTTATTTATTGTTTCATGATATTTGGCTTATTGTCTTATTTATTTGTACATATATTGTGCACTGTCCCAATATATTTTTGATGAAGGGGAGTGGAAACCTATTTAAAATAAATAAACACTGCAATTAGCTCTCTGGAAGAAAGTTGGAATTGAAATTAAAGATGCTACCTGACTAAGTCATATTCAGAGGAAATCCACTGAAAACAATGGACTTAGTTGGATGTCACTGGAAATAAATAAAATCAGATTGTTACACCCACACCCAACACTGGGTCGGGAGCAAGGTATAGAATCATAGAATCAAGGTTGGAAGAGACCACAAGGGCCATCGAGTCCAACCCCCTGCCAAGCAGGAAACACCATCAGAGCACTTCTGACATATGGTTGTCTGCTTAAAGACCTCCAAAGAAGGAGACTCCACCACACTCCTTGGCAGCAAATTCCACTGTCGAATAGCTCTTACTCTCAGGAAGTTCTTCCTAATGTTTAGGTGGAATCTTCTTTCTTGTAGTTTGGATCCATTGCTCCGTGTCCGCTTCTCTGGAGCAGCAAAAAACAACCTTTCTCCCTCCTCTATGTGACATCCTTTTATATATTTGAACATGGCTATCATATCACCCCTTAACCTCCTCTTCTCCAGGCTAAACATGCCCAGCTCCCTTAGCCGTTACTCATAAGGCATCGTTTCCAGGCCTTTGACCATTTTGGTTGCCCTCCTCTGGACACGTTCCAGTTTGTCAGTGTCCTTCTTGAACTGTGGTGCCCAGAACTGGACACAGTACTCCAGGTGAGGTCTGACCAGAGCAGAATACAGTGGCACTATTACTTCCCTTGATCTAGATGCTATACTCCTATTGATGCAGCCCAGAATTGCATTGGCTTTTTTAGCTGCCGCGTCACACTGTTGGCTCATGTCAAGTTTGTGGTCAACCAAGACTCCTAGATCTGCATAGATCTGCAGGTAGTCTGCATAAATCAGAGAGAAGAAGCTAGATGTGGAACCAAGGGCTTCAAATGTCTGTTGAGATTAAAACTGACTCTAAAGCAAGGATTTGATGCAGGGAAGACATGTGGTATCTAGAATTCTGCGTATATAATAGTGCCCCAAATTGAGTGTGGGATAAACAGGCATAGACAATGGTCCAAATGCTGTTGGACCATGGTTCCTATCATCCCTGATAATTAGTTGTGCTTGCTAGGCCCGATGTGAATTGTAGTCCAGCAAAATCTGGAGGACACCATATGTTGGTTATCCCCTCATATACTGCAATCTGGGACATAATGATGGTATCAGTTCAACATGGGAAGAGGTGCCCTCAATTCCTTTGAAATTCAGAGATTTAAGTGGGCTTACTGTGTTAGACTGTGGCCAATAATTCTTAAAACAAATCTGCATTTAAACATATAGGAAAATGCTTACTAAGATGTAAAATGCTATGAGCTAAAAATAACCAAAACCTTGGCACAAGAGCCACAGTGCTCCTTTAAAGTAGGCCTTGTTTACACAATAAGGATCCATTGATTGTTATCCCGAAGCAACAAATCCTGACTTCATATTTAATATATTAGATTACTCACAGGTCACTGTATTTCTCTATGGAACTGTATATGCTCGCCAGCAAACACAATACCATGCTATTATTGATATTAGACCTTATACAAGGATTGAAAGAGATGATTGAAAAGCCTAGCTCAGTGTTCTTCAATCTCCAGTTAAACCCTTGAAAATGTAAAGTTGAAGTGAATTCACAGTTTGGTTTCGCAGCACAATTGCTGACATTAAAAAAGCCCACAGTGACTTTCTGTCTTGTGCAGGCATCACCAATGGTGAGACATATCTTATGTCAGAAGTCTAATAGGTGGCTTCTATTATTATTGGCTATCTTTTGGAATGTAATCTTTCGAATGACCTGCATCCACTGAAGAAATTGTGAGTTAAGGTTGAGTGACCCAATATTCTGTAACCAGACTACAGTTCTAGTCAAACCTCCTTATACATTTCTGTTAATTTTAGGAGGTAATACTCTTTGCTTTATGTTCAGAAAGGAATGTGTTTTTTTAGATGCTGTAAGAAATTTTGATTTTTAAAGAAATCTGTAAGGCATATATCACCTAATCATTGGAAACAACATATTGCAATCAATTCATTTTTCTACTCAGGGCATTTAGATAACACTTATTCAGCCAATTATAATTCTTCATGAATATTGGAAATCATTACAATTAGGATGCAGTCTAGTGCAGACATATACTGGTACAGTCCATCTACGACTGCTACCCTAAACATGCTGACTAGGGAGTAAGTCGCCTTGAATTCAGTGGGATTCACTTCTGAGAGCATAATCATAGGACTAGGCATGGATTCAACAAAGCATTAAATTACAATTTCTTTACATATGTGATCTGGAATTGTTCAGCTGACATATAATTTTGACAAGAAATGTTCAGAGTTTTGTAACTTGACTTTTTGCACTGTATGCTCTTTTTCCTTCCTGCAAACTATAGCTAGGGACCCCCCCCCTTGGGATGAATTATACAAGCATTTGCAACACTGGAATTGTGTTTTTTGAGCAGCTAAGATATTTATTTTCAGAAACTGGGCGGTCTTCTTAAAGCACTGTTTTATTGCAGTTATAGGTACCTCAGTGATAGCATTCTTTTAACTGGGAGGACCAAACTAAGGCTGCAATTCTCGACACACGTGGGAATAAGTCCCATTGAATTCAGCGGTGCTTACTTCTTGTTAAGTATGATATTACAGATATCTGTGTGTCAGAATATGGTTGCTTAAAGCATTAAGTGGGGAGATGGGGAGAGGGTGCTGGACCCTTGCCCTTCCCCCATAATAATTTCTTCCCATTTTCTTCCTACTCAGGGACCATAAATATCACTCACCATGAGGGGGGGGGGAAGGGCCAAGGAGCAGTGGTGGGCAGGGGAGGTATGAGTAACAGAAAGGTTTGTTTGTTTGTTGCATGTATATCCCACCTTTGTGTCCAAGGAGCTCATTTAATCCCCACAATATAATTTTGTGAGGTAGGCTAGGCTGAGAGACAGTGGCTGGCCCAAGGTTACTTAGCTTCATGGCAAGTGGTCTCCCGAGTTGTGGTATGACGCTCTAACCACTGCACCACACTGTCTTTCAATAGGGAAAAGGAGAAGCTTCCAGAAGAGAGAGCCCAACAGCTTTCTGAGGCACATGACATGCAGAGCCTCCAGGGCCAGTATGTCCCAGTACAGCAGGTGGAAGTCCCAGAAAGGTGGGTCAGTTGCACCCCTCCCCTCCCTCTGTTGTGTTTTAAATTATTGACCACACCCCTCCCCAACATATAATACTTTGGTATGACCCTGGTCGGATCATTCTGGCATCAAGTCTAGCTGGCCTTTAAATGATTTTTTTCTTCCACATATATTGGTGCAATAATAGTGATGTTGCAGCTGTTAAAATATTTACGTGCATTTCTTAAACAGCGAGATTATAAACCATACAGAGGATGATATATTGCATTTATATACATTTAATATAATTGGTTGGGGGCGGTTTAAATGTATTTTTTTGATACATGATACATTGTATGAGCTATTAGTAATAATACAGTATTCATATACCGGTATATGCATGGGAGTCTCATCAGGAGTGGTCTTCAATTCACTTTTGAGGCTAGTGCTGTGTTTTTAGGTTACTTTTCAGTTTTAGAATGTAATTTCTCATCTTCATTTATATCTGCTTTTTATCACCTTGGAACATACTGTGATGCAGTGAAAACAAATGATGGGAAATCATGTTCATGATATCAGGGAGCCAAGAAGCATATTGTGCGGGTGGGTTTTGCTGTTGTGGTTTCCACTCCTAAATCACAGGGCATTTTATTTCTCCCTCCAACTTTTTCACTCGTATCGTACAAAGAAATGTAATACCTCTTCATATTTTATGGTGGCACAGATGTAGTTAAATCATTCCAGGAAGGTTGTCAGGCACTGAAACTGCTCCATAACTTGACAGCTCCAAATATTTTCCTTCCCTGTTAGAAGAGATTTAGGCAGGAGGAAAGTTTAAAATTTCTATGTACGGGAACAAATTGAACAATGTGAAGCTATAACAAATTGCATTGAACGAGCTTGTGTTGCACCGAGGCTGGGTGAAGGGGATGCAAAAAGAATTCCACACAGAAACACATGCTCTGAATGCAGGCTGGAGAAGAAGCAGATTGTGTGTACTCAAAGAAGTCAAGTCCACTTGATTTGGCACGTTTGAAAGATGTCTAGAAACAAAACGACTTTGAACAGATGTGATATCAAGCATTCCAACATCTCAGAGTTTGGAACAGCACTGCCCACTGAAAGACTGCCAACAGTGCAAGAAAAATTGTGAAAAGGTAACCTCAACCGTCAAAGAGTGGCCACAATTTAGCCACAGTTAGCAGTTAGCAGTGACTAAGAGAAGACTCCCTGGAAAAGACCCTGATGTTGGGAAAGATTGAGGGCACAAGGAGAAGGGGACGACAGAGGACAAGATGGTTGGACAGTGTTTTCGAAGCTACCAGCATGAGTTTGACCAAACTGCCGGAGGCAGTGGAAGACAGGAGTGCTGGCTTGCTCTGGTCCATGGGGTCACGAAGAGGCGGACACGACTAAAACGACTAAACAGCAACAAAGCCCTGCTGAAATCAGTGGAATTTAAATAAGTCATGATTAACTGCATTTGCAGTGCTTTTTTATCCTTTTATTTCATTTATTTGATTTAGATACTGCCCTTTATCAAAAGATCCCGAGGCAGTCTACAACATTAAGAATACATTTTACAGAGCATCAATAATAAAAGCATAATCACAGACAGCATAATAATAAAATAATCATAATAACAGCTCTCTTCCCCCATCAGGCCATAGATTATTTAACAGACCATAGATTATTTAATGCCTAAAGGCTTGGGCAAAGAGGAATGTCTAAAGTCATTACATGTGGTACCAGGCGAGCCTCTCTGGGGAGAACATTCTACAGTCGGGGAGCCACCACAGAAAAAGCCTGTTCTCTTGTTGCTGCTCCCTCCAAACCTTTTGGGGAAGGGGGACATAGAGAAGAGCCTCAGATGACAAATGGGTTGTATTGGAAGAGGCGGTCCTTAAGGTATTGAGGTCCTGAGCCATGGAAGGCTTTTCACAAGACATGATTGTGTTTAGGCTTTGTCTATTACACACAACAAGAAGCCCAGCAGAAGTACAAGCTGCGGTCACATTGGTGAAGCAAAGGTCTTCAGTTCTGCCCTGGGAGGAAGGACAGTGGTAAAGGCACTGCTAGCCATCACACAAAAGACAAGAAGCAATCACCTTCCAGCTTCACAGCCATTTGTGTGTGTCTACCTCATGCAATAAAGAATCGGTGATTAATAATGGTGACTCATCTTGACATACAGCTGTTTCAGCATGTTCTGATTGTCTAGGGACAGCTGTAATGTTTTCCCATGAATAACTCGGGTTGTAGTGTCCACTTAATAGGTCTTTTGACAAAGAGTAAGGATTGCTTCCGGGATGGGGAAGAAAAGAGATAAATATTAATTTAATCTGTGTAAATATTTCTCCATTATTGTGATACTTGGAGGTTTATCATGAGTGTGTGTTCTAATATGCATGTGTTCACCTGCATTAAGGAGTTATTGATGCCCGTTGTGTACTTTGCTTCAAAAACACCCACCTGTTTGAATAGCTGATAGGCGGGAATCCTATTTAATTGTTCCCAACACCAATTAGGTTTCATTCCTTTATAATTTCCTTCTTTAGTTGATTGATAGTTCTTATATTTCAGTGGTATGTCACTGTCATGTCAGTAGGGCATGGTGTCTGGATTAACATGGATTTATCACGTTTGGGTTAATCCCATAAAATGGGATGTTAGCATTATTTCTTATTGGTGGGGCAGAAACCAAGGGAAAAGTCCAGGGAAAAATAGGGGGAAAGGTGGGGTATTTCCCCTCAAAAGTAAATGTGCTATTATGAGATGAGCCAGCTGGGACTTTGGAAAGAAGTCTCAGGGTTTCATCCTTCCAGGTGTCAGCATTTGCAGAATAAGTTTCAGATGTCTGGAGGCATTTTTGGAGAAGTATGACTTTGGTGAAGAGAGCATTCATTTATTCTGTTATTACTATAATGATGGTAGACTATATTACAGAGTACCATATAATTAAGAGATTGTATCAGTTCAAAGCAGTCTTGTCTCGGGATAATTGTCTCCCACTGCTACAGACGGGGCAAGTATTAATGGTTATTTGCACAACAGAAGACTCTGATCTTGAGACACATTCTGAGCTGACAAATTGGTCTGGTACAATAACTATAATTAATAAGGCTGCTATAATCTTTTATCAGATTGATATGCATGCAGGAGGGACTGATGGTTGCTCATAGTATTGCACTGCATTCTCACTGGCTTTAAAAACTGAATCTGTATGTGCATCTACTGGGATTCTTTGGAGGAAGAGTTAAAGGCACTCAGAACCACACTGGACAAAATGACACTCAATTAGCAGTTGTGTGAGTGGCTTTTAAGCAAGCAAATGGCAGGCATAGGGGACCTGATCCAGATTGGGAAGTAGAAGGGCTTTAAACCATTGATCTGAGAGTGGTCCCAATACAGATTGAGAGCCACATATCTACTATTTAGATTGGGTGGGCAGCTTTTCTTACAATGCAAATAGCAAGCTTGCATGCCTCTGATCTGGATCAGGATCACAAGTGGGAATTAAAGCCCCTGCTACCTCCTCACACCAAGATCCAGGATGTAGACCCATGCCTGCTATTTAATTTTTAAAAGGCTAACCTTTCTGGAAGTGAATATCCTATATCCAGGATTCAAATCCCCACTGAACTATGAAGCCTGCCAAGTAACCTCAGACTGCTCACCAGGGCTGTTGTGATGATAATATGGAGGGGGGCAGGGAAAACCCATAGATATATTGCACAGTGGGCTCCTTGGAGGATGGGTTGGGGGGGGGATTAAACAAACAAACAAATAAATAAATTTGACTCAGCTTGAACCAATCATAAGCCAATCGCCCTATAAATAGTGCAGCTCTCAAACTTATTCACATGGTTTAGATCAGTGCTTTTCTTCTAGGGAAAAAATGTGCCAGTTGTTACAGTGAATAACCAGTGCTTTTCTTCTGGGGGAAAAAGATGCCGGTACTATGTACCCTTGAGTACCCCCCAGAAGAAGAAAAAGCACTGGTTATCATGAACACATGACTGAACACATGACTGCCCCCCATGTCTTGTAGTGACAGATTAGGCGTTGGTTACAACTTTGGGCTGAGAGATGCACTAAGCAGAAATCAGCAGCTGTCAAACTCTTGCAGCCAGATCCATGCATTTGCCGGAGGCAAAGGAAACTTTCCCTTCCCTCCACCTGCCAAGTCTTGCCACCCTCACTCTGCCTCCTCTGCCACAAGTCCCAGGGTGCCACGCCCCCTTTGTTTCATATTGCTAAATCATTCTCCGTACCAGCTTCACTGCCTTGGGGATAGTCTGTCTGTGCACCACCATTGCCCGCTTGCATTCCTTCATGCCTAACACATTCTTGCCCAATTACTGCAGCCCATATGAATGTCTCTTATGCTTTAATGTGTTTATCCACACAACAGAGAGGTGAGAGAGAAACCTATTATCCCTCAGTTCCTTCAAGGGGAATGGAGGTATTAAGAGAACAAATGACTCGCCCGAGAACAGCCTAGAAATCTGTGGTAACAGAAAATTGCATCCTCCCTATGAGCCCTAGATCAGGACTCTCAGAGACCCTAATTATGGAATTCTGAATGCGACCTGCGGTGCCTCCTACAGAACCCGTGACTGGCCTCAGTATACCTCATACATAAATCACATATAACAAGAGCCCAATGGCAGCTTTGAGAAAGGGATTTGGAGCAGAAAAACATGGTGGGGTGTGTTTGTTTGTTTAATACTCAACTCTTTCACTGCCTGTTGCTTTCTAGCTCCAAATTCTCTCTTCTGCAAGGAACCAATTGGGTGTTTCCATTTCCAAACCTGTTTGGAACCTTTAGGATCATAGAATCATAGAGTTGGAAGGGACCCCAAGGGTCATCTTACTGGCGGAGGAAGAGGCGTGAGGGGAAAGCGCACCGCCCCCGGCAGCACAATCCTGGCGGGGTGCCATCGTGGCTGCCCCCCCCCGCCTACACTGGGCGCCATGCCCCTACGGGCAGCATGCCACGCCCCAGGATGCACGCCATGCCCCTACGGGCGCTGCACCACACCCCTGGGACGCGAACCAGCCCTGCCCCCACCTGCTCTCTGCCTGCCAGTGCTGTAGCATGAAGCTCCACCACTGCTTACAGAGGAGTGTTTTGTGTGTGTGTGTGTGTGTGTGTGAGAGAGAGAGAGAGAGAGAGAGAGAGAGAGAGAGATGTGCCAATAAATGATTAAGCATCCCTCCTACCTCATGCTGTTACTCTGCTTCAAATTCCTTTCTTGAAGCCACTATGATTTAGTTACACATTTGTGATGTAACATATAGTGCAATGACTACTTGGAAATAAGCCCCATTGAGTTTAGTGGGTTTTCTCCAAAGTAAATGTACAGCTGCAGGCCTTTAAGAACTAGGAAAATGATGCCTTTAGTAATTATTTCTTCTTCTTCTTCTTCTTCTTCTTCTTCTTCTTCTTCTTCTTCTTCTTCTTCTTCTTCTTCTTCTTCTTTGCTTATACCCCGCCCATCTGGCCAGGCCTCCCCAGCCATTCTGGGCAGCTTCCAGCAGAATATTAAAAACACAATAAAACATCAAACATTAAAAAATTCCCTAAACAGGGCTGCCTTCAGATGTCTTCTAAAAGCCAGATAGTTGTTTATTTCCTTGACAAAGGGGATGATTCTAAGAAGTCTCACCAAACAGTATGAAAATGTTCTGGGTTTTTGAGCCTTTGGAAACCTTTATATTATGGGTTATCTTTTCTGCAATCGCTGGATTCCATACTTTTTTTATACCACAAGGATATTTGCAGACCCTGAAAAGTCTTCCATTTTTGTTCCATGGATATACCAGTAGCCATACCACCTGTCCTTTAGGCTGCAATCTTTTGAGTATGACCACTGCATATATTTACAAGTGAAAACTGCATACTATGCCATTTGCATAGTAGTCTTTAAAATAGCAGATACCTCCTGATACAGATTAGACCAGAACTTTTTTGCCAGTGGGCTCTCCCACCATAAATGGAAAAAAAAGTTTCTTGCCCTCCACTTTCCCATCAGCATAGCGTTGTTATTTCTGAAGTCACATAGCACAACCGTGTCAGCATGCAATGCCACCTATGTGAAATGTTCAATGAGAATCCCAGGATTTGAGAGGATTTTGGAGGTCAAGCAAGCCCCCTGCTGTGAAAACTGTTATTATCACAGCAGTTTCTTTCAGAAGAAAGGCAGTTTTGTGTTTTTCGACTTCCAAGGAGTTGGTGACACAGGCACTTTGCTTTCTGTCAGTCTATCTAGATCTGTACTCCATGTTTCAACAATGCTGCCAAAAGTGTGTCAACAGGGAGCCCGAAAATCATAGCTGGTATGATTTGTAAAATGTTATGACCGCAAACAGTAAAGAGCATCAACACTGAGGGGACTTCTACATGGGAACTTATTATCTGCAGGATCATTTAGAGGAGGGTTGGGGAAGCTGTGGATCTCTGGATGTTGCTGCATTCCCAACTTCTACCAGTCCCTACCAGTATGGCCAATGGTCAGTGACGTTGGGAGTTGAATCTGAAGATTCTGAATGGTTGAGAACAATGAGTGAATATTTGGAATGAGGGGTCAATCTATGCACGTTTGCCAAAAAGGAAAAACAAGTTCCTGTGGCTGATGGCTATCTCAGATGAACAGGACTTAAAGAAAAGTTACATTACAGGAAAGTTATGTCCATTTGTCTAGAAACACCCTGACAGGGCCAGAGAAGGAAATGGGCTTTATTATCCTGGTCTGCTAGCATATAAAACAAGATTGTGTATTTTTACCTGTCTGCTCTTTGGTGGTAGTTTAGGGTTAACTTGGGTTCCTAGCAAGTGCCCCAGGGCTCATGAAACATATAGGCATAGATTACTGAACTTCCTTGAACAGGTACAGTGGTGCCTCGCAAGACGAAATTAATTCGTTCCGCGAGTTGCTTCGTCTTGCGATTTTTTCGTCTTGCAGAGCGCGGATTCCCCGGGTATTAACGGCTTTAAGAAAAAGGAAGCAAACTCGCAAGACGTTTTCGTCTTGCGAAGCAAGCCCATAGGGAAATTTGTCTTGCAAAGCACCTTGAAAAACGGAAAACCCTTTCGTCTAGCGAGTTTTTCGTCTTTCGAGGCATTCGTCTTGTGGGGCACCACTGTATTCCAAGGGAGCAGCACATGACTGACAGGGGAGGTTTATAAAAAAAACAGATAGACAGCCACTGTCTTGGTCTCTGGGCCTTCCCTCTCTGATCCCAAGCTGCCTTCATGACAGTTCCCCATCCCTTGCTTAGGTCATATTGACACCATACATTTCAAGCACATGGCTCTCCCCTCCAAATAGCATTGGAACTGTAGTTTACCTCATAGAATTCTCTGTACCCTTAACAAACTAGTTCCCGGGATGTGGATACAATCTAAAGAGGAAGTGTCTCCCCTCTTCCTGCTTTCAAAGTGGGTCAGCCTGATGGTAGATAAGGGTAGATGGACCATAACGTAAGGTTTGTCCACACTTCCCTGGGAAAACTCCACTGTATACCACTGAATTGGAACAAAGTCAATCCACATTGATGTTTATTCCGATTCAGCAGTCAGCAGGGGAAAGTTATAGGACAAGAGAGAAAGCTCTCTGACCATGCCTAGAAATCACAGGTAAGTGTGAATGAGCCCTCAGTGGTCTGCATTCCCAGGTTCAGTCCCTGGTATCAGTTTTATAAAAAGGCAATTTGGTAGCAGGTCACATGGGCGTAGCCAGGGGGCAGCTGCCCCTTCCCCTAAATCAAGTAAATAAACAGAAATACTTAACTGAAGCTCAGTTCTGCCCCTCTCCTCCACATAAATCCTGTCCCCTAACATGAATCCTGGGTATGCCCACTGCAGGTAATTGGAAGGACTTCTCGCTGAGACACTGGAGAGGCTTTGTTCATCTGAGGAATCTATACTGGGCTAGGCGAAGAAAGCATCTGACCTGGTTTGAGGCAGTGTCCAATGTACAAAAGTAAGGAGCTATTGGTGTTTGTTTTTTGTTCAGTTCAGCAGACCTCTGGGAAAAACCAAGTTTCAAGAAAAATTCTGAACAAAGGAATTTGGTGGGTGGGTGGCTGCCGTGTGTCTACACCAAGTGACCTTTACCTCATGTGTTCCAGGAAATGGCATGCACAGCCTATAGCATTGTTGGCTTAGTCTGGAAGGAGTCACCCACATGACCAAACTTCCAAGAAGGCTCTTCTCACAGTGGTCAGGTATATATATATATATACCCCCTGCACCCCCCTGCAATCCCTACACAGATCTGGCTGACACAAGCCACAAAACCACAGCTCGCCCCTATACACGAAGCCAAGCCAGAGCACAACTAAGTACAGTACAGCCATCTTCTCATGAAAACTCTTCACAAAGTTCAAGAGGTCAAGACACAAAGACTTTAGCAACTAATCCACACCTAATGACCCACCTAAGTGGTACTCAGGATATCACTCAAGAAATCACTCAAGATATCTCTCAAGTAATTAAGGAACAAAAGAAGAAAAGGCACACTAGCCTGGGAACTTCCTCTCTGCCCAGAACATTGGAGGCTATACACCACACCCCCTCTACAGTATTTATAGGAACTCAAACACTGAGATCCTGCTCTGTTCCAGTAACAAGAAGCCGAAAGCACCAGCCTGAAGATGACGAGTGAGACCTCGTCGAAACGTCGCCTAGACACCCCAACTTTTACACGGGAAGACACCCGAGGACACCAAAACCTGCATATATATATATATATATATATATATATATATATATATATAAAAAACCCCACATAACTTTCATTTGTTGACTAGAAACATGGCTGGTTAAGTAAGGAGACAGAAATTTAGGCAGGGACAGGAAATGAATCATTACTAAACGTCATACTTTGTCTCTGAACTGTCCTTAACAGTGACTCAGCCACTGCTTCTTTTAAAACTTTTTTTTTTAAATAGAGACAAAAGGTGTTGCAGGGAGGGAAAGAAAATTGACCTGTTAAGGCCCTGACAGCTTACTGTATGCTGAGCATTTTGGAGCAGGCATGAGAGTTTGGGGGTGTGGGAAATGCATGTTACGAGGTTAAAAACTAACCATTCTGTATTATATAGGGATTTTTGGGGGAGAGATAAGAACTTTTCCCATTTCCCACTTCGCAGAACACCTTTCTCTATATAGTGATAAAATTCCCAGAGAGGGGTTTTGCAGCCACCAGCGCTGTCTCTCTGAAGCCCAAACCAGAATGCCTCTGTCTCCTACCTTCAGTATAAAAGGAGGGGGAGAAAGGTGTGATTTGGAAGAAAATTAATGGCTGTTGCTTAAAGCACTAGTGACAAAAAAGGGGTCGGCCTACACGTTCTTGCACCTGCACGGTGTAATAACAAACCTTTGTGAAACATGCATTAATGCACTGCACATGCATGACACTGGAAGGGCTGTGTGGATTTAATTATTTAGCTCTTGTGCATGTCCATGTGACGAGGAGGAGAGTCATTGGATGCTGTCTGCTTTTTGACATGTTGTACACCCGGTATAAGTAGATGCCGGGAACTGAAATATTAATGGAATGATAAGCTTATAGGAAGAACGTAAGTAGATTACAACTAGGGGCGGGGCATTGAACAAATAGGAGACCCCCACGTTACTGATCCCTGTTAAAGGGATAGATCTGGTGCTGGAATTGCCTTTGCTTTCAAAATGATCCACAGGGGGGGGTTGTATAAGATGATTATACATGACATAGTATAGATGCTCCAATAAAAGCAGGTGCTGAACTATGACACTTTGACTATATATGTACCATATGCAAAACAACAACAACAACAACAACAACAACAACAAAAAACCCTCCCAGCAATGGTGCACAAAGTAATATTGTATGGGTGTCTGTGTGTGTAACTGATAAGGCAATGCTTTTTTTCAGGGGGGATTGCAGGGGTACACATACCCCTAAACATTTTGTGAATCTTTGTACTTTTGTTCATTTACTGTATTTATTTCCCCCGATTTGAACTATAAAATGGTGATTTTCATGAGTCAAAATGAGAGTACCCCTAAACATTTTTAAAATAGAAAAAAAAGCACTGTGATAAGGGATTGGTGAAGCTGAAAAGGCTTTCCCCACATTGTGTCAGAGTTTCAACTCAGAGCCAAGGAGTGGGCATGGTGAAGAAGACTGGGAGGGGGGGGCAGGTGACTCACACCACCCTCATCAACCACACAACACCCACCCACACCTCCAGACAATAGAGCTGGGAACTTGAAGGTTTTTGTGCTGCAATTGTTCGTTAAGCTGAGAGAAAAGAAATTACAATAAGCCTGTCAGGAGCCATGCGGTGCTGTTGCGATGGGGCTTCAGTTGACAGGCCCTGATGCAGGAAGAGGAGGAGGAAGAAGAAGCAGAGGGGAGCCCTGATTGGTGGGAAGCAAGGTTGGAGAAGGGAGCTCTCCTGGCAAGTGCCTTGCTGTCAGCCTCTTCAGAAGGAGGAACAGAGCTTGGGGTGTGGGTGTGTGGGGGGGTGAAATAGGTGAAGAGTGCAGTCTGGGCAGAGTTCTGAGGGCCAGATGGAGAGGTTTGGAGGGCCACATTCCATCCCACAAAAGAAGACGTCGGCAGGATGTGTTCTGCGATTTTAAACAAGAAAAGTTGTGCTTCTGTACCAGAGCCCTCATTGAAACCAACAATTTCTCCACATAGAATTGGATCTCACATTTATCAGCAGTTGCAACGGAATGGCAGAATGTGTACAGCGCCATAACGTCTCTCATGAGTTCCCTCACTTGTAGAAAGTCACCATCTTCAATACCTTGCGCATGCCAACAATGTTTAAAAGCCACTGGTGTGCATTGGTCGCACCTAAACAAGAGCTCCTTTGCTCCCAGCTTGGTGCTTTTGATGGAAGCGTGAGAGGCTGCAGGGCCCACAAAAGAATAGGCCCCAGGTTGCTTAGAATATTTCACATTACTCCACGTGGATTGTGACATCTTCAAATGCAGATTGGTTCTGGCATGGAAATAACCACAATAGGCACAGGCTCAGCTTCTGTCGCTGTGATACAGAGAAGCCGGGTGTCAATGCTTTCTTCTTCCATTGTGGGCAGTGGCAGAAACGTGACCCAGCAGTGCAGGTTGATAACACCACTACGGGATAATAATTGTCTCTTGCAGCCAGCATGAGGGGACAATAGGGGAAGCGATAGTGAAGAGCCTTTCCCAACCTTCCTTCTAGATTCTGTTGGCTTCCCCCACAGGTGTCTGTTCACAAATCTATGAAGCAAAGAATAGCCCTGCTTGATCAAACAAAGGGTCCTTCAGGTCCAGCATCCTTTCCCTCATAAGCAAGATAAGAAGGGGGTAGCCATTTCCTGTTGTTGTTCTGCAGCAACTTGCACTCAGTGGCACACTGCCTGGAAGCTCCAGTCAGCCATCATGACTAGTAGCCACCGATGCAATTCTAGGGGTAGACCTCTGAATCCACTGGGTTTGCTTACTCAGACTGTGCAAACATGTTTGCTCCTCCCTGGTCAGTATGGGCAGCATCTAAGCCAGGCATAGGCAAACTCCAACCCTCCAGATGTTTGGGACTACAATTCCCATCATGCCTAGCTAACAGGACCAGTGGTTAGGGATGATGGGAATTGTAGTCCCAAACATCAGGAGGGCCGGAGTTTGCCTGTGCCTGATCTAAGCCACAAGTTGGCTTAGCGTGCTATCTGAGCCCAAGGTCATGGTTAAGGTCTCTTTCTCAACCACGATCTGCAGCCAAGGTTTTTCCCATGAAGCCAGTACAGTTCCAGTAAGCCACAGTTCAGATGATAATGATGTGTGAATGAGGCTTCTCTGTGGCTTGTGAGGAAGGGTTGCACTGAAGAAGACCCAACTCAACTTCTTAGGACTCAAGTGCCATCAGATTTGTCCTCTAGAGAAGATGGTGTGGTTGGCTTCTAACTCAGCTTGGCTAATGGTCAGTGATAATGGGAACTGTAGTCCAACCAAGTGGGGGGGGGGCGACACAAGTTCCCTATTCCTTCTCTAGAGGATTTGCCCTTAGGAAAGATCATCAGTATGGAACATAAGAACAGCCTGCTGGCTCAGGCCAGTGGTCCATCTAGTCCTGCACTCTTTTCTCACAGTGGCTGACCAGATGCTTATGAGAAACCCACAAGCAGGATTTGAGCACTACAGCACATCCCACCCCCCATTGTGATTTCCAGCAACTGTTATTCGGAAGCATTGCTGCCGCCAACTGGAGGCAGAGCATAGCCATTATGGCTAGTAGCCAACAATAGCTCTTTCCTCCATGACTTGGTCTCCTCTTTTAAATCCATCTCAGCTGGTGGCCATCACTGCCTCCTGTGGGAGCGAGTTCTATAGTTTAACTATGTGTGATATGAAGTAAAGGTGAAGGTAAAGGGACCCCTGACCATTAGGTCCAGTCGTGACTGACTCTGGGGTTGCGGCGCTCATCTCGCTTTATTGGCTGAGGGAGCCGGCGTACAGCTTCCGGGTCATGTGGCAAGCATGACTAAGCCGCTTCTGGCGAACTAGAGCAGCGTACGGAAACGCCGTTTACCTTCCCGCTGGAGCGGTACCTATTTATCTACTTGAACTTTGTGCTTTTGAACTGCTAGGTGGGCAGGAGCAGGGACCCAGCAACGGGAGCTCACCCCGTCGCGGGGATTCGAACTGCCAACCTTCTGATCGGCAAGCCCTAGGCTCTGTGGTTTAACCCAATCTGTCTTGAATCTTCAGGTTCATTGGATGTGCAAGAGTCCTAGTGCTATGCGTTTGCGGGGGGGGGGGGGGGCTTTTCTCTATCCCCTTCTCCATGCCATGCATAATGTTACACACTTCTATCATGTTGCCTCTTGCTTGCCTTGCTGCGACCATTCTTCATAGGGCAGTCATTCCATCCCACCGATCATTTTGGTTGCCTTTTTCTGAACCTTTTCCAACTCTATGACATCCTTTCTGAGGTGCGGCATATCATAGATTTGTATAACAGCATTATGATCTGGCAGTTTTATTTTCAGCTCCTTTCCTAATGATGTATGCATTATGATGTATGCATTATGGAAATGATGTATTATGAGTTTGGCATATTCAATAGCAACTTAGTGCTTTCTACACTGTTCAGCCTTTCAGAGAGGAAACCTTCTCATTAAAGTGAAGGAGACAGTGAGAAAAACTTGAAATGCATTCTGCAATTTTAAAATACACCTGTGTCTAGAAACAGATTACAAAGAAAGATTGAGGAGTTAGCTATGAATGGTTCCATTTAACTAAATGCAAAGTTGCTGTAAGATGGTGGTTGTGTTGCCAAGATTTGGAGAATTGATTCCCAACCCCCTTTCCACACACATACACAAACAGAATTGCCTGAATAACTCACCACCTCTGTGATAAAACTAGACAGTGTGAATTGCAGTTTAGCAGATGGTTGCCATGGGTTACCTTAGTGCTCCACAGATATTCCCTTCAAAAATAGTAACATGAATTTAAAATGGGGCCCCAGGACTATCACTGCTGGGGTTGCTTCAAACATATCACACTTGCTATAAGTGCAATTCGGACAGCAGCAGTGCAGCCACGGACCTGAGACACTTATGCAAATTATTTTTAATCTCATCCTCAGCAGGGATGAGATTGTGTCTTTCACACGCACACATACTCTGCCTTTTAAAAGGACAAGGTGGGAAGCGATCATTTAAAAAGGATTCAGCCAGTCTTTTGAAATGATAACATTGTCACAGGACCACAAAAGTGTTGGGTGGAAGGCGGAGAGGGAACCAGTAGCAGAATATTGTATAATCTCCATAAATCTACTGTCAGAAAAGTATGCCAGTTACAAGTAAATAAAATACAGTTACTGCACATACACCCTCATTAATTTTGATGCCATGTGCAAAATGTGGGGAGGCTTAAATTGAGATGTCTCCATGCAACAGTGAAATAGTCAGAGCTGCTGCTGCTGCTGGTGATGATGATGATGACGACGAAAATTTATTAGCCGCCTTTCTCCCTAAGGCACCTGGTTCTCCCAAAAACTGATGGTATATATATAAGTTGATGTACCCACATGTTTTCATTATCACACTTTCACATACCAAAAAGCATTGTAACCCTAAACCATGATTCCAAATCATGCATAGCACATATACAAGACCAGTTTTTTAAGGGTTGTATTCATAGCTAGTTAAACTCAGAGCAGATCCACTAGAGTTAATGGACGCAACTAATTTAGGGTCTAATTTAGAGTAGTAATTTGTTGAATACAACCTTAGTTGTATTCATCATCATCCCTGGGCATTTGACAGGTTTGAATGGTAAATAAAATCTGCCCCAAATCGTATATCTATCAGTAAATCAAATGCTGATTATGTTAGTTATTTTGTGCCCTCCCTCACGCTTCAGGTATGCTTCAAACGCTATTGTCATTGACATCTGTCTTGAGAGACGGACTGTGCCTCTGGGGCCAAAATCAATCTGATGGAGAATCACAGCGCCTGCTGTGGCCCCAGAGACAGGCAACTTGTAACTGTTGCCTCTTGCATTGTTTTTGCTGCATTAGGCAAAATGTGGCACCATGAGGTCTCCAGGAGTTGCTGGAAGGAGGCGTACAATACTCCATCCAACAGTCTTAGGGACTCCACTCTGAATTTGTGTAGGGCTTAGCCTTTTCCTTTCCTAAAGATGCCCCACAAGGTGATTGTACATCTCAGTGAAATGCAGTGAGTATGCTGTCACAGCTGATTCACTGCTAAAAACTGAACAGAATGTGAACTCCAGCTCTGTTGCAAGCAAAACTATATGCAACAAGTTACGCAGGTGAGATCAGATGCAGATCACAACATTAAGGCAAATGTAGGACAACACACACACACACAGCGAGAGAGTGAGAGAGTGAGAGAGCACATTGTTAAGGAATTAAACATTTAAAAATTCTAGAAGAGAATGTGCCCATTTTACAGATGACAAACACTGAGGCTGAGAACGCTAGATGAAATAACAAACCATGACAGAGAACTCAAAACTTATGCAAAGGAGAACAGTCCAAGAAAACAAGTCAAGCCACAGATGAACTGATAGCAGAGAACTCAAAAACCACACTTTCCTCCTGTTCAAACAGCTGCAAGCTCCTGTTGATTCCCTGTAAGAGTTCAATTAATCTGTGGACACTGAGTGGAAACAAAATGATTTGCTGCGTGAAGAGAAACAAAAAGAGGTGACTTCAAAGGTTTCTGGAACCAGCAATCAACACAAAACACAAGGGGAGGCATGCAACCCATTTGCAGTGCAGTATTATAGGTGTCTGATCAAAAAGAGAGTCCTGATGAGTTCAATATGGCTTACTCCCAGATAAAAAGAATATTATTTCAGCCTTATATTAAGATTGGGCAGTGTGTCACTTGAGACCGAGCGCTTGAAAATAACGGCTCTAGTAAAATCTGTAGTCAATGTGTTTTTTCAATGAGCATTAATAGACAGAAAACTCGTATGCAAACAAGAGGTCAAGAAAATTATAGCCAGGAAGGTGTCACATTAAGAAAAGTGTTGATTGGGGTGATAGGAGGCACCATCTTCAGTGTCACCTTATTTAATTGCTTCATTAACTGTTCCAAGGAGTAAAAAAGATATCTCTTCATTTAAAATAGGATAACCTTCAGCCACAGACTGAATATTTATTTTGCTCAGGATTTTCTCTGTCTAACTCACACTGCATAAATTTCTACAAACAAGGAGATTCAATTATCCATACAGAAAGAGTTACTTTCTTTGCTGTAGGCCAGGTGCCTAGCTGCCTTTTATTTATTTCTTTATTATTACTATTATAACTGCTTTTTCTGAACCTTACACTCTGCAGAAATCTATACCACACATTTTTAATGGTCAGTGACCATTCTCTTGATGCTTACAGAAGAGTAATAGAAGAACATACAAATACAATTATTAGAAAAGATACAAAACAAAGACAACAGCACAGGATAAAACAACAATCAACCAAAAGTCACAGCATATTAAAATAATTAAGAAATTAGAAGGCAGGAAAAGGTATTTGCTTGACACTTAAATAGTAACAAAGTGGGCACCAGGTGAGTCTCCTTAGGGAGGATACTGAACAAGTGGGGCCCCACCACCAAAAATGATCACACTCAGCTTTCCTCCAAGACACTCAGGGCTGCCTAGACTATGTTATATCATTTTCTCACAACAACCTTGTGAAGCAGAGATTTCACTGGAAAATAATAACGTGCGCAAGTCCACCCAGTGGTTGAGCAAGGACTTCAGTGCCCTGTTTGTGGGATGGAGAAGAAATTTTGTTCAAGTTTTCAAACAAAATATGTACAAAAATGTGTATATTAAGGGAAATTGTGGGAAGTTGCATGTAATTGTGAAAACAGCATTAAAAAAAAAGGAGCATTTTGTTAGAGAGAAATTGCCAGCAAAATAACATACAAAAATGTGTCTGTTCGGGAAAATGCTGGTGAATTTTCATGAGGACTTTTTAAAATTGCAAACTTGTGTAGAAATGTGGTGAGCTGAATTTAAGAATAGAAAAAAATGAGAAACCGAAAGTGACAGCTTGATCCATCCGAAGGCATGGTCTCAGGAAAATGGGTAAATGATTGCAGCCTGACACATTTCCCGCTCACACAAATGGTCTACTTATGCAAATTGCCTACTTACATTATTTCACATTTAATGGCCTGTCTCCAACCGTTTTTGCTTGGAGGCAAGCCTCATCACAAACATAAAACAACTTCAGTACTCATAAGCTTAGCCATCACTTTAACCATCCTGTTAGCCACAATCAGGATATTTTAATAGTAAAGGGGTACAATTCAGATTTATAAGTAGAATGCGGTAACCCTAGTGACATTAGTGATTTTGTGCAGACAACCATGGAGTAGCAGCTATTCTAACTAAATTCAGTCAAAGGGTGTGATCTTTAGTATGTGAGAAAATTAAATTATGTTTTTTATAAATGGGAATTACATTTTGCTGCTGCTGCTGCTCCTCCTTCTCCTGAAACAGTTGGCCAGGAAGAAAGATGTGTGTGCGTCAAACTCCCTTAAGCAGACCTAATCATCTTCTGGTACTTACAAAGATACTGCATGTGGTACAAGAGAGGAACTCCCTTCCTCTCCTAAGCTTCTCTAATATCACCCTTCCCAATAACAAGAAGTAAAAGTGACATTTTGGTTATTGGAGTCTCTCTGAGCCTCTGCTTTGGCTTGAATCCTAAGGAAGTTCACAGAAGGAAAGTTATGTTTCCCATCTCCCACCACTAGGGGTGCCAACTTGAATAAAATATGGAGGGGGGGAGGTAATCAATCACAAGATGCGGTGCATACACACCATTTGAATGACAATGTCCATCAGCTGTGGGGCTGGCCCTCTCAAATATTTTATTAAAGGGCCAAAGGGACCTCAGCCCCTAGGAATTGGCTTCTATGCCCCACACCCAGCAGCCCCTCTGTGCCCATGTCCCATTCCACAATATTCCTGATGGCCCCTGACCTTCAAGAGAGGCTTTTTTTTTTGGAGATCTCAGATGTCTACAAGGGTAGGGTGGGAGGAAAGGGTGGGAAACATCCCCTTTGTAAACTTGACAACAAATCTTATGATCCAAGTCTTTGTTGTTGCCGGAGCAAATAACGCCCTCGCCAATCTTGCAAGGGAAACACTCTGTGATCCAAATGGGATAGTAGGGGGACAGTAAGGAGACATGCACCCTTCCCTTGAGGGAAAGAAGATAAACTTAGACTGACAGGGTGGAAGTACAATGAAGATAAGGAAAGAGCAGCTGTTAACCGAGTTGTAGCCAGCTCTCTGGCATGGCTTCAAAACACAGTCCAAGAAGCAGACTGGACACTAGGCTGCGGTTAAACAGGCCATGCACTGTTAATCCACTGTTCCTGAATACATTTGCAATTGTTTATTGGAGAGAAACCTGGCTTCCCCACAGGAGTCCTTTGAAGTAGAAAAAAGACCCGTCTTCTTATACCCCTGTAGAGTGTAGTGTCTGTGTTTTGCCCAACATTTCTCCTTCCTGTCCAAATTGCTGCCAACCTAAGGCTTATGCCTGAGCTAGAATGCACAGATCTAATCCATCATTTTTGGTTTCTCAGACTTTCATTCAAAGTGTTGGTGTTGACATTCAAAGCCCTAAATGGCTTTGTCCCCTGAAGGAGTGACTTCACCCCCATTGTTCAGCCCCGGACACTGATGTCCAGCTCGGAGGGCCTTCTGGCAGTTCCCTCATTGCAAGAAGTAAAGTTACAGGGAACCAGGCAGAGGGCCTTCTTGGTTGTCACGCTCGCTCTGTGGAATGCCCTCCCATCAGATGTCAAGGGAAAAGCAACTATTTGACTTTTAGAAGACATCTGAAGACATCTGTATAGGGAAGTTTTAAACATCTGAAGTTTTACTGTGGTTTAAATTTGTTGGGTGCTGCCCAGAGTGGCTATGGCAACACAGCCAGATGGGCGGGATATAAATTATTATTATCATCTTCATCCTCATCCTCATTATCATTATTATTACAAACCTAAGTTCAGTTCACCATATTCCAGCATCAGTTTGCAATTTCTAAAAGTCCTTGTGAAAATTGGTCCGCATCTTAGTGCACATTTGTCCGGATATGCACATCTTTGTATGTCCCCCCCCCATATGTGTTTTTATATGTGTATTTCCCACTACTGTAATGCATTTTGCTATTTTATGCTTTTTCATGCACCCCCTCCCCCCCAAAAAGCTCGTTTCTGTACACTTCCTTTGGTTGCAGAACAGCACTGCAAAATTCAGAGAAGAGCAAATTCTGAAGGACCGCTGCATTTTGGTTGAAGAACTGTGTCAGGAGGCGAGAATTAGTCAGGGTCTAACCAAACCAAATTTCTCCCCATTCATACTAGATTGTCAGTTGATTTCAGCTGGTTGAACCAGATCTATTCCATGCAAACCAAAACCCACAAAGGCCTTTCTCCCTGTCCATTCTTCCATAAATGTATTTCTTTGACAAATGTATGGCAAATGCATGTCCTGCTGTGGTTTGCACAGATTTATGTTCGACATGCATCTGAGAGGTGCTTAACAGATTTGAAGAGGCCACGTCCAGCCTTTGTGGGTGTTGAAATGGGAAGTGAAAATCGATGGCCCTTGGATGCCACAGACCCAGTTTTCAGCTGCAAGGGAAAGCTGCCTTGCTTTTCCTGCTGGTTGGCTTGCTGAGAGAGCTAGCCTTATTAACAAGGATTCATCAGGGATGCTTTTAAATAATGCAGGAAGCCTTTGTCTTCGGGGATGATCCTCAGCAAAAATGTGCACTGCCTTTGTACTTCAAATATAGCCTTGATTTGATAGATGAGTTTCCACTGATCGTGACTCGGATATTACAAACAGCACCAAATGCAGCTTCCATCTCAGACTCTCCCCTGAAACCTGTCTAGGGAAAAATACCTTTGGAGATATGCTCTAATCTGCATGCAGAAATCATTTACATTGATACAAATTTCTAATTAGCACATTGCCAGCTTTGAGCCTACGCATTTAAAAAACAAAAAGCCATGGAAAGCTCTTTGACATGCAGTCCAGGCTTGCAGGTTGTGTGTGTGTGTTTGTCCTCCCTTAAAGGCATGAAAGTCCCCTAATTACAAGACCTGGGAATTTTTTCGGAAGCTTCAAAGGGACCTGGATGCCCCAGAGAAGAGATGGCATTCAGGTCTGCCATTGCTGTATGAGAAGATTGCCCATGGCAGGGCATCCTAAACGATGCAAAAGCTTTCTGCCACAGCGAATTTTTCTAGAGCAGAGGTACCTAGCATGGTGTTTTCCACATGGTGTTGCACTACAATTCCTATCATCCCTAACTATTCAGTATGATGGCAGGACTGATGGGAGTTATAGTCCACGCTGGCTCTCCCTGTTCTAGAATGATTTTCAACAGCATCACACGAACACTTGAACAAGGGTTGCTTCTGTGTCTAGCCATTTTATCTAGAGTTGCCATTCTTTGTTCTCACTTTTTTTTAAATGCAGAATCAAGGTGACCTCTTTGGTACCTCTACTTCACTCATCCTACACTCGAGTAGGACCCTGGCAGAGACACATGCCCAACTGGCATGTTCTCTCCCTCCTGGTCAATCGTTTGGGAGCTTCATTAGCTTTCTTCAGCCCAAACATCACAGCAACCGATACCACCAGACATCGGCACACTTAGGGATCTGCAGAGTCTTCACAGTTGCATAACAGACCTCAGCAACTCAGCATTTTGGCTAATCTACTTTATTTACATATATACACACACCTGGAGCACTGCAACATGGCTCCCTCTCTCTCTAGCATCAGACAGCAAAGAGAAAAAACAAAGGACAATAGTCCCACTTCACGGAACACAGTAACACAAACATCCTGTCTCCGTCACTTCCCACTCTGTGGAGTCAAAACATACACCGTGATGCGATAGACAAAAATCCCATGACTGCAATCATGGAGCAGGAATTCTAACAGCTTGCTCAGGAGCAGTGCCCATAAAGGAGTAACAAAGCATGAGAGACACTGGGTGTCTCTGGAAATGCTCCCTCTAATAGCCAACTCAGGTCATGAGAGTCAATAGCAATGGAACAGAAAGAGGGACAAAGAGTAACCAGAGAGACAGATATTCAGATGTTTAGGGGAACCCCATTGTTTTTCAGAAGTACAAATAACTGTGTGCTCATTTTGCTAAACAGTTACATAATCCAGCCCTGATTTACACAAGGGGTGACTAACCTGTTGCCCTTTATATGTTGCTGGATTTCAACTCCTATCTCTCCTATTTACCATAATGTCTGAGGCTAATGGAAGTTGGACTCCAATAACATCTGGAGGACTAATCCATGGGTAGTGACAACAGGGACATTACCACACACAAATGAATCTGCAAAGCTGGGGGCAGAATAATGGCTATAACGCTAGACTCCAATTAATGTTACCTATATGCAGCTAAAAAGCGGGAAGCCACAAGCACATGATGGTTAGACTGACCAAAGGGATTATGTAAACTACTGGTCTTGCAGGCAAGAGCAGTGGAAAGCTATGTCAACCCCTTTCCACCTATCCCAGTTTCTCCATGTTCTATAGAATCCAAGCAGAACCTGCAAGACTAAGAGGTGAGGCTATTTATTCCATTCCAGCCTTGTTTTCAGCCACTGTTCTGAAAGGATTTCAATTATCTAAATAGGAAGCAGAGGTCCCCACTTTTGTAGCTTTAGGGACAGTTTGCCAAAAGATTATAAATGGAGGACCTGATTTTGTAATCTGTTATAATTAATCCTGGGACCTCCACCTCTTGAAATCTATCCTCTTGGCTGCGGTTCATAATGCCCTGTACATGTAGTTGCAGCTGATTATTTAACAGCTTCCATCACAGGAAACTAACTTTTCCCATCTGGACAAATGGCTTCAGTATTGGAACATAAAATCATAGGAATATTTGCCTATAGGACAATTAGGGAGAAATCCATCAGCCACTTAGAGCTGGGCTGCACAATATGCCTACAGTGGAGATGCAACTGGAAACTGTAATAGATCTTCCCCATCCCTGATGTCAAGTCTAGATTCACTTTCCCTGAATGCCACAACATATTTTGAGTTCCCCCATCTATGCCCCTCAGCAGCCAATGATGTGGAACAGGTTCAATAGGAATTTAGGAAGCTACCTAGTACCAAATCAGACCATTGGTCAATCTTGCTCAGTTTTGTCTGCACTGATTGGTAGAGCCTCTCCAGTATTTCAAACAGAGGACTTTCCAAGCCCTACCTGGAGATATACCAGGGAAAGAAACAGAGATGTCCTACATATGACGATCTGGGAAAGGAGCTTGGAAGTCTACGCCAGCACCTTGGTTAAATTATTATTATTAAAGAGGGAAGGAACAACTTCTCTCCAGAATATAATACCCGTGCAAGGCTATATTATTTCCTATAAAATAAATCAATTCTGCATTCTTCTCCCCCACCAGTTTTTGATGTCCTGGGTGTTCCTTTGAGGCGACCCTCTCACACTGCTCTTTGGCCTTGCAGGCTGAAGGACTAGCCCTACACCTTACATCTGTTCTCTCCTCCTCCTCCTCCTCCTCCTCTGTTTTCTTCTTTCTCTACCTGCCTCAGCCACTCCCAGCCCTTGATCACTGTCTCCCCTCACCAGATGTCTTTCACAAATTCCCAACAGGACTTACTTCTACCGCTAGCCCGACATTCATGCTCTCCTCCCTCTCCCTGGACTAACTGCCCCAACTGTCACTTTCCCAACATGACAATTCCTATGTGGACAGTTGCCAGGACTGCCCAGAACAGCCTCACCCTTACCTAGCTACAATTTTACTTATCCCCTGTTTTCCAAGGCAACTGGCTTTTTTTGAAATAAAACAGGAACATTAAACAAACATCTCATCACAAAGCTTGCATGCATCATCTGCAACCATGAAAAGCAGTTTGCTTTACCACAGAACAACAGTGCTTCCATAGCTCAACATGAGGAGGGCCTTGCCTCTGCTTGCAAGTATGCCTAGGCCATATTCACAACATACATTTAAATACCACAACATGAATGGCTCCCCCGAAAAATAATAATTCAGGGAACTGTAGTTTGCTAAGGGCCTGAGAGTTGTTAGCAGACCACTGTTCACCTTGCAGAGCTACAAATCCTGAAGTGGTTTAACAGCCAATCGCTATTCCCAGGAACTCTGGGAACTGTAGCTCTGTGAAAGGAATAGGGGCATTCAAACAACTCTCTGCACCCTTAAACTACAGCTCTCATTTTTTTGTGGAGGGGACACCCATGACTGCATAAAGTGGTGCCATGGTTATTTAAATATATGGTGTGAATGTAGCCCTAGATGCCACAGTAAGGAGGGGAGAGATATTGCATTGAGAATACTGTTTTTGGATACATCTGAATACCAGTTGCTGGGGGTCATAAACAGGAGAAGACTTTTGCTCTCATATCCTGCTTGTGGGCACAGAATGTTGGACTAGATGGGTTTTGGGAGGACTCTAGCATTCTGTTGATTCTTTTAATTGGGGATGGACAGCAGCGCTGTTTTAGTTATCACTCGACTGACCCTGCCATTTTGGGATGTGGAGGAGAAGAAAGTGACCTTACTCAATCATGGCAGATCTTGTTGCCTTTTCATCTCCTGCATTTACTCTCTTTTAGAGAGAGTCATTTAACTGTCAGTAGCCACTGGCCTCTTTGATAAGTTGGTTTTACTCTGCACTTCCATTCACCCTTGTATTAGGTGGAACAAATTGTGAATTCTTTTTCTGCCAGGAGTGTGGAGGCTTGATTAATGAATGTATTAAGCGAGGCGCTTTATAAATCTAGCATATCATGACTATCTTAATCTTTGGAGCTTTCATATCTCCCAGGGTTGTTAATTAGCTATCTCCAGAGACCCCATCAAAAGTTAAGAAATTTTATGCAGGGCACCACTGTGTGGCAGCAAGATGACTGTGGAGGCAAATCAATCGTGACAAGACATTGATCAAAGGAAAGCAAAACTCTTCTCTAAGGAGAAGAGCAATGTGTTGGGTGTTGTAGCAGTCCGTGTTTAAGCAAGAAAGGGGGGAAATCATTTGTCTTTTTATCTGCATCTTACTTGACATATGAATCAGGGCAAGGACTGCCAGAAAACTAATTACAGCTCCTGGTTTTCTGCCACTGGAAAACAGATATAATGCCTTTCTTCCCTCCCAGAAACAGCAGGCAAAGGTGTAACAGAATTTGTGTATGTGAAAACAACTGGCAACCACTAATAGGCACAGTTCGGCCTTCTGGGAATATTCAGTAGTGCCACTAACTCAACCATTCAACCTGGCACAGCATTTGAGGAACACTGGCTCAGATTGGCTGTTAACTGCTTCCATATCTGTTGTCAAAAGTGTTCAGAGCTGTTCCTTTTAACCTACCAAATAATAAAAAAGACCAGAGAAAACAAAAGGGACGGCAGCAAAGATCCACTCCCCTGTTGACTAGCATTGCAGCTAGAACAGGGGAAGGCAGGCTTCTGGGATCTACCCTGAGACCCACTAACTTGGGTCAGATGCAAAAGTCATGCACTTAGGCTGAAATAGCGGGGTGCTCCTGAGCATCTGCTGGACAATGGGGTTTTGTTTTAAGTCCCAGAACCGAGCTGAGGCCACAATCTTTCCACACAAAAATATATGTCTGGTCGCTCACAGCCTTTCTTCATTCCATCAGTCCAATTGGTGTGTGATGACAAAGGGGGGTTTAGGGGAGTGCAGTCGGTTCAGTTGTACTGGGCGCGGAGCCTTGGGGGTGCCACAGGATGGAGTGCAAGAGGCAAAGGGGCACTGAATTTTGGCACTGCACAGCCACTGCTGAAATCTGAGACCCCAAGGTCTGCAACTGTTGGTGGGGAGAGTCATATTGCTGTTCCCCCCCCCCCCTTGTTTTTTTGAATATTTTTTATTAGGAATTTCAACATAACAATTTATCAAAAAAAAGGCATCCTCCTCCTCCCCCCCATTTCCCCCCTCCTCACTCCCCAAAAAGAAAAGAAAGAAAGAAAGACCCACCCTCCTACCCCACCCCACCCCCCAGACTTCCCTCAGTTCCTCTCTCTGGTTTCTCAACACATATTATTCTCTGCATGTTATAACATTGTATGGATCCTTAATTTATCTATCTATATGTTACCAATAAAAAGTTGGTGAGTGTTTATTCAAAACCTGCCAAGGAGTCCAGTTCATTTTGTTGTTTCTTTGGGAACCTTTTACAAAGTATTCTTCTTTAAAGTCACAGTTGTCCTTGTCACGTAGTTTGTGTGTCAATTTCTCCAATTCCGCTTAATCCATCAATTTCTCTTGCCACAGTTCTTTAGTCAGGATTTCCTCATTCTTCCATCCTTGTGCTATTAAGACTCTTGCCGCCGTTGTTGCATTCATGAAGATGTTTTTTAGTTTCCTTGGCAGGTCTTACCTGGCAGGGGAGACACCTTGATCATGAGTCATATTGCTGTTGATGCTGTTGAACAATGGGGATTCAGAACCCCTTTCTCTTCTACTGCAAATCACTCAGAGATCTGCCAGAATCCCAGTCTACCTTTGGCCCACGCCTGATTTTGAAGGCCCCATTAAGCTGCATCACACATGAAAGGTGATCTGTGCCTGCCTTGAAGTCATGTCTGCCTTAAGTGTTCCCTTTATTGTTAGGTAAAGGTAAAGGGATCCCTGACCATTAGGTCCAGTCATGGACAACTCTGGGGTTGCGTGCTCATCTCACTCTATAGGCCGAGGGAGCCGGTGTTTGTCTGCAGATAGCTTCCAGGTCATGTGGCCAGCATGACTAAGCCACTTCTGGCAAACCAGAGCAGCGCATGGAAACACCGTTTACCTTCCCGCCGGAGTGGTACCTATTTATCTATTAGGACTTTGACGTGCTTTCGAACTGCTAGTTGGGCAGGAGCTGGGACCAAACAACAAGAGCTCACCCTGTCACAGAGATTCGAACCGCCGACCTTCTGATCGGCAAACCCTAGGCTCTGTGGTTTAGACCACAGCGCCACCCACATCCCGCAATTAAAAACCGATCAGAACTCTGGATAAAGAGAGGGAAGTGTGGACTTCTGGGGAAGCTGGGGACTGTTGAGTCCTGTTTTAGTCCTTTGCTAAACTGTAAAAGTAGTTCTGTAAAAAAATGGGGGGAGGATATTCACATCTTCCTTGAATTGAGTGTAACACACACAGCTTCACCTGTGTTACATCCCCCATACCATTGCATTAGAAGCAGCCACTCATATGGGTCACTGTATGGGTCTCTGGTGTTCTAGAAGAACCACAGTGGCTCCAAATTTATCCCAATTAAAAATGAAATGGAAATTCACAGACACTAGTCGGTACATACTTGGTGGCCCTCGAAGATTTTAGCATCAAGAAAAATAGCTCACAACAGTGGACAGAAATATAGGCTGCTGTAAATGTTTGTTCCTAAGCATCCTGCTTCTTTCCAGGAAATTATTTCATGAGTTGCTATATCACAATGCCACTTCAGAAAGTACTAAGTGGCATTCACCCTTTCAGCTGCTAATTGCAACGGTGTAAGGACTTCTCGGTATTTTTACGTGTTTATTAGCCCAGATTTACAAGCGTCTTTCTCTGAGAATCAAATGAGCAGCACACATCATAGCAAGTGGTCCCTCCTGCAGGGAACAGACACCACTAAAATGGGAGTAATTTAAAAATGCAATATGATGTACCAGAAGAATTCAGAATGATACAACTAGGGGAAAAACAAGCTCTGGGTTTTTAAAGAGGAAGGCAACTGAATTAACTCCAAAACCCTATTTCAGCTCCCCTCCTCCTCTTAACCTCATTAACTGTTGAATGAAGGGGAAAGTGGCCACACCATGTGTCTCAGCCAACACCACCTCTCTACCTATATAGTATATCGAAAGAATAGTTCTTCGTGATTTGGGAAGAACCTCCACTGACACACTGCATTTCTGAGATCAAAGAACATTCGTATAACCTACTGATATACTATCTCAGAAATCGGATAACCATCTCATAAAATAATCATAAAAATAGTATTATCAAATAAAATATTGCTGCCTGTCTATGATGGAAGGATCTATCCCCAAATGTTACGCTCGATTCTCCTTTGCTGCCTACAAGTATTTGCCAAATGAGCAAAGATGGCAATCATTCTGATATGTTTTTTATCCCATGAGATAAGCTATCTTTGAGGAAGAATTAGGATACAAGATATTTTCTGTTTCAGAGAGAATCCATTTATCCCTTTCCCTCTATAAAATTCACTCTCCAGGAAATAACGTTCTAGATTTTCTATTACCCTTTTAGTGCAAAGCCAGACAGCATATGAGGATGGAAGACCTCTCTGATTGTAGCACATTAGGTTGGTAAAGAGAACAGAAAATCTTAGTCTGATCTATATTTAAGAGTTTGAATAGATGGATAGGGTGATTTTTCAAAAACTGAATTAAAAAAATTCATCTGTGTGAGGATAATTCAAACATATAAGCAAGGTCCTCCTGAATGTCCATGCTCCAGATATGCTTTGTAATTTAGATGTTGAAAGACAGAGCAAAAGTTACCATATATCAGGATTTGGTTGGACTCCATGAAAGAAGACTGACAATTAGCCAAAATCTTGTATTTTGTAACTTCATAACAGAGCAGTTAACAGTAGTCATAAGTTAACTTGTTATTTGCATTTGTGCAGAGGCCAACGGGGTGGAGCGGCGGCACCCCCCCCCCCCCGAAATCAAGATACACTATATCCACAGCTTTCCCCTGATCCACTGAGCTTGTAGCTCTGTCAAAAAAAGAAAAGAGATTAGTCTGGCATGAATAGTCTTAGTAATCACAACCTTCTTTTCTAAGTGTTTGCAGACTGAATGTTTGATTATGTGTTCTAGGATCTTTCCTGGTATCAACGTCAAGCTGACTGGCTGCTAATTACCTGGGTCCCCCTCCCCACCTCCCGCTTTGAAGTTGTGGACAACCTTTGCCCACCTCCAGTCTGCAGGGAGCTCATCTATTCTCCAAGAATTCTCAAAAGCATATTAAATACTTCAGGCAGTGATTAGTCCCCCAAGAAGAATGAGGTTAAAACCCAGTGCTTTTTTGTGATGGTATTCACGGGTATGAAATACTGTCACCTCTTTTTTTAGTTCCTTTTTTTTTGCACTGGCACCCATCAAGATATGAGTACTGATACTTCAGGATTTTTTCTAAACCAATGAAGCACTGCTAATAAAATCTATGTTTGTTAGGGACAAGGACTTTTATCTGGTTGTAAGACACTGCTTGCTCTCCTTAACTATATGGCTGAGGATAAGATCTACCCTGGAGCCTAGTGTGTTTGAAGCCACTGCTGACAACCCTTCCCAAACTTTGGCCTGAAGAAACAGAGAAAAATGCATTGTGAAACTTCTCAGGTCATCAAGTCTTTTGCACTCAGTAAACTCCATGATTTCTTATTCCACAAAATGATTCAGGAACACAGGAATGTAAAATATATAGAGCAAGGTAGTAGCATATATTGTTTGTTTATTTATTTATTAATTAAATTTAGATACCACCCTTCATCCGAAGATGACATACTTTATGGTTTCTGGTATTTGTTATTTTTGTATAATAGTCACAACATACTATGGCTACATTCACATGGCAGTTTATTCCATTTCTCTGACATTTCCCTAAGTGGTAATCTCATATTTGAGCTTTCACCTGATGTAAAAGCCACTTCCAGAAAACTCATGGAATATAATGCATGATATAGAGCTCATGTCCATATTATTTGATTCTAGAAAACCCCCCAGTTTACAGCCCCTTTAACCTGGAAAACTGCAGGAGTAAAATGATAGTGCTGTGCCTAGAAAGCATGCGTCTGAGTGATTTTTCGCTAGACCTGCACTTTCCAGGCATGGGTCCGAGAGGTTTTCCTCATGTCCCGCTCCTTTCCAAGGGAAAAGCTACTCCTTAGTGAGAGATCAGAACAAATGTTAATCCAAGGAAAACCCGAATTGCCATTTGCTCCAATTCAGCGCTAAAGAGCAGTCCCCCTCACCGCCCCAGTGGGAAAACAGGGGGACAACAGGAAGTGTGGATGAGCCCTACATTGCATGGCTGTTGTAAGCAACACTTTGAGCCCTCTTTTCCCCGGCCCACGGCACCTGCCCTGGAAATATTACCGGTAAGTTAATGATATTAAGTTAATGATATTGTGAAGCTGAGGCTCCAATACTTTGGCCACCTCATGAGAAGAGAAGACTCCCTGGAAAAGACCCTGATGTTGGGAAAGATGGAGGGCACAAGGAGAAGGGGACGACAGAGGACGAGATGGTTGGACAGTGTTCTCGAAGCTACCAGCATGAGTTTGACCAAACTGCAGGAGGCAGTGGAAGACAGAAGTGCCTGGCATGCTCTGGTCCATGGGGTCATGAAGAGTCGGACACGACTAAACGACTAAACAACAACAACGGTGATATTAAGAAATAACATTTTTGTCTCCTGGTGCAAAAAACATTTCTGGGCCAGTAAAATACATAAATCACACCCCTTTCCCCTCAAGACTCGAGTATGAAAGAGCATGACCTTCATTTTGTTTGTTTCTTTGCTTCAGCTTAGGACAGCCCAGACTGTGGTGAAATTGCCGCACCGATAAAGTACAAGAGTTCTCCTGGTCTCCTATGAGCACCTGTCATCATTGCCAAGGCTTTAAAAAATAACTAGGAAAACCAGTCTGCGGGGCAGGAGGGGGGAAACGCAAAACAAACAAAACCCCTGTCAGTCTGGAACTTTCTTATGTCTGTGGTCAGGACTAATAATAGGCAATTGTCTCTCTCTCACCCCTCCTCCCTTCACTATAGAATTACAAAATGGCTGAGAATTGTAGTAATTAGAGACAGTCTCTGAGGGACCTATACAAATGCAAATGAAGATACAGACTACATTTAGATTTTGCATTGTAAGGTTTCACAGCCCAGCTATCTGAATGAGTCATTATCTCACTCTGTTTATTCCCTCTGCCTTTCTCGACCCCTTCAGGGATCCAGTGAAGGAAGCAAAGGCAGCCCTCGCCTACAAAAGCACAAAGAATACGAACCCTGTGAGTCTTTAGGAGTCAAGCCATTGGGTGGCCCAGTCCTATATGTGTATTCAGGAGAAATCCCCACTTTGAATAAAGCTTATTCCCCCAAAAGGAAGCCTATGGATTGCTTTGCATACATCTGACATTATACTGAGGGGAAGGGGGGTGGGAAGGAAACACATTAAAAAAGACCAAAAAGGACACGGATTTGCATAGCATTTGCATATGCTAATTTATATGTATAGAGGCACATTTAGAAATGGTTGCTATGATTCAAATAAAGGTATTGCCCCAATATATTTTGTTTTTAGATAGAAATTCAGTGCATTTCATCATAGTGGGGAAGGTTGCCACTTAATTTAAATATTTACCAAACACACTCTCATTTAAAAAATGCATAAAAATATAAAAGCATAAGATGACAAAAAGATCAGTAAAAATATTGGTAAATTGGGTAAAAAAAAAAGGAAGAAAGATATCACATTCTAAAGGCCTGTTTGCACAATGCAGTTTTTCAAAGACATCTAAAACAAGGCATGGAAGACTCCAGGACAGAGTCTGCCTCACTCAAGCCTCAGTCCCTTGCAAAGGAGCACCACCTCAGGGGCATGGGGAAGGGTGACATCAGAAGATCTCAGTGATTAGGTGGAGCATCAGTGATCAAGTGACTTCTGGACCTGCTCAGTCTGCTGTCGAGGTGCTCAATGTTGGTGGTAGCTTCAAGGCTTTCCCTAATTAATTAATTAATTAATTATTCAGTTAATTTATATACCATCCTTCATCACAAGATCTAAGGGCTTCTTGTGATTATTTATCTTTAAACTGGACTTGAACCAGGCAGCCTTTCCAGTAGAGCAGGGTGGTTCAACTTTTCAAGTGGGCTGCAAAGGTACTTTGACACGGAACCTGCAGGCCGCAGTGCACGAGGAGGCGGAGCAAGGCAAAAATTTGATGCCCAGCCCTTGCGCTGCCTACCCAAAGCCAGGGAAGCGAGGTGCCAGGCTTTGGAAAGGAGGCACAAGGCTCTAGCAGGGTCCTAGAATCCTTGCACCTCATTCCCAAAGCTGGGCAGGGGCTAACTAGGCTTTGGGAAGGCAGTGAGAGGGCTGGCAGGGGCCACCAAATGTTGCTAAGGGCCATAAAAAAGGCCTCAAGGGCCTTCAGGCTGCAACTTGGACCACCCTTTGGTAGAGGATGCCTTCAGAGGATAAGAACTGTTCATTGACAGCCTTTCACTTACAGGGCTTCCTTTTGGAAAGCAGGACATAGAACCACCCTAACTGGACTGGAAGAAACAGATCCACAGGCAACTGCGATTGCTCTGGTCATTTAAAGGCCTCTGTCACAAGGAGGCTTGTGGCTGGTGGGTGCTCGGATGAACCCACAGACTGAACTAGCCCTGTAGTGCTGAAGGATGAAGCAACCTGCTTCAGGAGGTTAGGGGGTGGGAGTGAAAAGACTTTATGAAAGCAAGAATTAGCATTGAAACTGTGTAGCAAGCCTTTGTAAAGACTTTGGTCTAGTTGGTTGTGGGGCTTTTGGGAACCAGCACTTCAGACCCCCAAAAGTCTGGAACGAGCACAGACCGCAGCACTGATTACCCACAGAATTACCATGCTTGCTGGCATGGTAAAGAGAGCTGTCGTTACACCGTGACACCTCTGTGGGGAAGAAATTGAACTCTCGGTAACCAAACTATGAATCGTTGAGACCTGAGCCACCTGCCACACACGAGGGATTTCCTCCACAGAAACTGCTTCCATTTTGGTGTGTGCCTAAGGAGATGGTCATACATGATGACCTCCATGTGTTGCCCTTTTCAAGCTCCCCCCCCCCCCGACTTTTCTGCAGAGGAAATTCATAACGTTTGAAGCAGCCCACGGACAACAAACAGCTCTCTCCCCCAGCCCTGCTTTAGTGTGGAATATACAAGCACGTACAGAAACCAGCTGCTGCAAGGCAAACAAAAGGGTTGTAACATTTATTTTAAAGCTTGAGGAACCTCTTGGGATAAACAGTCTAAATTAAAGATCAAAACCATGGCATGTATGCCAGCAGCATCCCCCTCGCTGGCAGATAAGCTCTTGCATGAGATGTACAGATGCCTTGCTCTGGAATTCTAAGCACCCTCCACTTCTCCCAGCTGTGAGAGTCTCTGTGTCCCACCCAGGCTGATTCCACCCCCCACAACCTGACTCTGACCTCTGTTTTCTCTCGGCAGAGAGCACCTCAACACCTCTGTGTGTGTGTGATTCCCTCCCCGTGTTTCCACTGTCCCACTTTCCTTTTTTAGGGCCTCTTGGGAGAATGTTAAATCCAGGCCACTCCTGGATGTATTTAAAGTGATTGTAATTCACATGGATTGGGCCTTGGTTATAAGCTGAATTACATTCTGATTTAGCAGCAGGGATTAAGTCTCTGCATTTTAACTTATTAACCCAACCCCAAGTTAGAAGAATTCTCTTATCGCCACGCTAAGCCGCAGCACAGGAGAGGGCACAGGCGACCCGGGGAGGGAGTGGGCGGGGAGCTGATCAGGTGATGCCCTCCTAGCTGCCTGCTGTTTCATGGAATCCTTTGCCAACAGGTAGCAGGTGCAAAAGCCAGGAACTGACTCTGTTTTAATAGAGTTTTTGCCAGGGTGAAGACCAATAACCGGAGCAATGAAACAGGATCTTAGCTCTCCAAATTCCTACTAACTAGGTGACCACTCTCAGCCCTGATTCCATATCTGTAATACCCACAAAACAACCAGTGAACAATGTTCAGTCTCTTTGGCAACAATTCTAGCTTAATGAAGACCCAGTTTATACATTACTTCCCACTCCACTGTTGGGGAAGGGCTATACTTTAAACACAAGAAACTGGAGTAATTAATGGAAGAGACCAGGGATTTAACAGTTGCCTCTGTGTGGTATCAGGACACAGATCTTAAAGTTGCTCTTGTTAAAAATGTTTTTGGGTTATATGACTGCAATTCACTTATTATATGCTGGCTGCATTATCGCATAATAAATCTGTTAAGTCTTTAAAGGTGCTGCAAAGCCCCTTTGTTGCTTTTGAGGACTCCTAGCATTCAAAGCAGATTTCATCCCCAGCTCTGGCTCCAATTAAGTTGCAGCAGGAAAACCATTTCCTTTACTCTTGCAGCTTTGCTTTGCTTTGAAAGCCTGGCATCAGGGCAGCCTGCAGGCATTATGGAAAGCAGGCCTGCCGATTTGGAACCTTTCCCCCCAGCAAGGCGTCCTCAGAGAAGCTTTTGCTTCGTTATAAGGCAAGCTGGGTGCAGCAAGATCCTTGGGAGCTCCAGTGTGCAGTTCCTCCTTTATTTATTTCATTTCATGTGGTTCCAATTCAACAGCAGCAATTCAATGGGCTTTTAACCTACTGGCATCTTTTTTTGTTGGAATCTGACAGCCCACTGAAAGAAGCATTGCCACTGCCTGGAACAAAAAAATAAATAAATATCACCATTGTTAATATTTTATAAAAAGGTTTGTGTAACTGTCATGTCCTTTCTTGTGCCTCCTTTCCCCGATGTTGCCGACTGCCAGAATATATGTGTGTAAACAGAGCCCGTTTCCTTTCCACTCTGCTGCATCCACTAGTTTAAGGATCAGGTTCTGATACCTTTATAACAAGAAACACATTTGCTGTCCCACAAATAACATGACAGTAAAGAAAGGGATTGTTTGCATGGTAGGCTATTGCTCAGATGAATAATGACCAGTCAACGAGTTCTTCCAAAGACAATCAGACTGAGGTGGCAGCTGAGAGTCAATGCCAGAGGAGCTGCCTTTTCCAAAGTCCTGCTGGGCTTGCATTGACCAGGGCAGGTGGGTGGGTGTCATTTTACCCATTTTGCTTGGTTTGACTTTTCACCTCACCAGTTACTCCTTTTGCAATGCCTCCCTTTCCATTGGAACCAATGGGATGGAAAATAACTACCGTATTGGCCCGGATATAAGCCCCCCAAAAATTCCGACTGTGAAAAGTTAAAGTGTGGCTTATATTTATGACCTTACAAAAATTGGCTTTTTGATCGGCTGTGAGGCAGAGCTTGCGGGGAGCTGTTCAGCTGGTCTGTGGCAGTGGTGGTGTTGGATCTGGCAGAGCATGGCCGCAGCGCTTGGGACCACGAGGGCTCCGGGTGAGCCACAGAAGCCTATCAGCCGTGAGGTGGCATTGCCCCAAGCTGAGCAGCAGCTGCTGCCCACGCAAGGTTTCTCCTACGCGCTGCAATCTCCGATCAGCTGTGAGGCGGTTCCTTTACAGCTGGGCAGCGAGCGTCTTCCAGTTACTGTATTCAGCAGTGGACGACCACTTGGGCTTCAGTGGTGAGAGTGTGCTTGTTTGGGAAGGGTGCTTTTGATTCCCCCCCCCTCCCTGGGCAAGCCCCTTGTGTGTGTTCCTCATTGGGTGGTTGTGCTTCATTGGGTGGGTGCCTTTCAGAATTCCTCCCCTCCAATTTTAAGGGGGCGGCTTATATTCACGTATTGTCTCTACCCCCCCCTCCAATTTTAAAGGTGCAGCTTATATTTGGGTGTGGCTTATATTCAGGCCAATGAGGTATCCCAGTAGTCTTGTCCCTGTTCTGGAGATGAGTTTGGGAAATCCAAAGCATTCTCCAGTACCTCCCCAGCACACACACCATAAGAACATCAGAAAAGCCCTGTTGGATCAGGCCAAAGGTCCAACATCTTGTTCTACAGGTGTCAAGCAGAGGCTTCTGGGAAATCCACACGCAGGACCTCTTTGTCATCCCCTTTTTGATTTCACATCAAGGGCAGACCAGTAGCAGTGACAGAGCTTTCCAACAAGGAAGCAGGAAGCCCCAACCTTGGAGCTCCTCTTCCCATTGTGGTCCTCCTTCTCCCAAATCATTCCTTTGGGAAGAATAAGAATAAGATTCCCAGTATCCAGTGCCCTTCTAGTTATCCATCTCCTGGGAACTGCTTAGGTTTACTCCCTTAGTAATGTTATTTCTGAAAACATCTTTTACTATAAATACCCAAACGCAAAAGAAAACACACAGAAATATATATATATATATATATATATATATATGCTTTCGTAGATTTTCACGGGTACAGGAATGCAGGTTTTGGTGTCCTCGGGTGTCTTCCCGTGTAAAAGTTGGGGTGTCTAGGCGACGTTTCGACGAGGTCTCACTCGTCATCTTCAGGCTGGTGCTTTCGGCTTCTTGTTACTGGAACAGAGCAGGATCTCAGTGTTTGAGTTCCTATAAATACTGTAGAGGGGGTGTGGTGTATAGCCTCCAATGTTCTGGGCAGAGAGGAAGTTCCCAGGCTAGTGTGCCTTTTCTTCTTTTGTTCCTTAATTACTTGAGAGATATCTTGAGTGATTTCTTGAGTGATATCCTGAGTACCACTTAGGTGGGTCATTAGGTGTGGATTAGTTGTTAAAGTCTTTGTGTCTTGACCTCTTGAACTTTGTGAAGAGTTTTCCTGAGAAGATGGCTGTACTGTACTTAGTTGTGCTCTGGCTTGGCTTCGTGTATAGGGGCGAGCTGTGGTTTTGTGGCTTGTGTCAGCCAGATCTGTGTAGGGATTGCAGGGGGGTGCAGCATCCGGAGGTGCCACCATGGATTGGCTACTGGATGGTGTCTGTAATTCATCTGTGGAGAGGGTCTGGGTTTGGGTCTGGTGTGGTTGATTGGTGTTGGCGTTCTGTGTGCCTCTGGATCTGGTGTCAGTTTTTGTGGGGAGGGCTAATTTCCAGATGTCTGGCAAGCGGGATGTGTCGTCACGCTTGTTCATGTTGTGAGGGTGTTTCTCTATCTCGATGGCTTCCATGATTATTCTCTTGTGGTGATGTTCCGTGTTAAAGAGCAATTTGGAATCTGCAAAATTAATTTCGTGTCCTGTTTCTTTCATGTGTTGGAAAAGAGAGGAAGTTTTTTCTTCTTTTTTGACGGCATTCTTGTGTTCTGCGATACGTGCATTTATTCGTCTGTTTGTTTGTCCAATGTACGTGGCTGGGCAGACTTTGCAGGGTATTTCATAGATCCCTTGGTTTTCCAACTGGATTTTATCCTTGGGGTTTCTGAGGATATTGGCTATTTTTTGGTTGGTGCAAAAGGCTGTTTTGATATTGTGTTTATGGAGGATTTTGCTAATTTTATCTGTAGTGCCCTTGATATAAGGAAGGAGGGCCATGCCATTGTTTTCTTCTGTGTCTTGGTTTTTGGGGGGTGTTTCCTTTTGGATTAGCTTCGTAATCCTGTTTTGCTGGTATCCATTGGCAATTAACACGTTTGAGAGATTCTGTAACTCAGTTGTCAAGTGGTCTTTGTCAGCCAGGCGTTTGGTTCTGGAGATGAGAGTCTTGGCTACGGAGTTTATTTGTGCAGGGTGGTGGTGTGATTGTGCATGTAAGTAGCGGTTGGTGTGTGTTTTTTTCCGGTAGATAGTGTGTCCTAGGGAGCCATCAGGTTTTTTGTAGATTAGGACGTCAAGGAAGGGAAGTTGGTTGTTGGCTTCTATTTCCATAGTGAATTGTATTTTGGGGTGTAAGTTGTTGAGATGTGTGAGGAAGCTATCCAGTTTTTCTTTCCCGTGTGGCCAAATTACAAAGGTGTCGTCAACATATCTGAGCCAAAGTTTGGGTTTGTGTTCTGACTTGTCTAAAGCATTGGTTTCAAAGTGTTCCATGTACAGGTTTGCGATGACCGGTGAGAGGGGTGATCCCATAGGTGCTCCTTCTATCTGTTTGTATCTTTGTCCATTGTGGATGAAGTACGTGTTGGTTAGGCAGTGGTTGGTCAGGTCCAAGATGTATTCGGGGGGATTGTATTTGTTTTGAATAGCTGTCAAGGCTTCATTAATGGGCACTTGTGTGAAGAGAGATACAACATCGAAGCTCACAAGTAGGTCATTAGGATGTAGGTTTTGCTTCTTTATTGTTTCTATGAACTGGAAGGAGTTTGGTACGTGTGAAGAGATGGATTCTGCATAGGGCTGAAGTTGCTTGGCGAGAAATTTAGCGAGATTTTGTAGAGGTGAGCCTATGGAGCTGACTATTGGTCTGAGTGGTGTTCCTTCTTTGTGTATCTTGGGGAGGCCGTAGAGTTTGGGGCATCTGGATGATTTTTCTCTGGGGATGATTCTTAGCTGGATTTCTTCACTGATAGGAGAGGCTTTTATTTTGGATTTGGTGGTTTTTTCCAGGTAGGTGGTGGGATCTGTTTTTATAGGTTTGTAGGCAGGATCTTGGAGTAGATTTGATAGTTTTGCTTGGTAGTCCGATGTGTTCATCACCACTGTGGCATTACCTTTGTCTGCTGGGAGAATGATTATGTTGTTGTCTTTCCTCAGGTTGGTGAGTGCTTTCTGTTCTTCTTTGTGTAAATTGCTTCTGGGTGGTTTGCTGGAGCAGAGGATGTTGGTGACTTCAAGTCTGATTTTATTGGCTTCATCTGGGTTGATTTTGGTTAGGCTAGCTTCGACTCCGCATATGATGTTTTCCGTGGGGATGCGTCTCGGGGCGACTGCAAAGTTGAAACCTTTGGAGAGTACTTTGGTTTCAGTTGTGGTGAGGATCCTGTCTGATATGTTATGTACTGTTTGTTTCATGGGTTGCTGTGGAGGGTGGCTGGGCTTCTGGCGTTTCTCTAGTTTGTGGAGTTTGTTGTTGCTCGCCCCTATACACGAAGCCAAGCCAGAGCACAACTAAGTACAGTACAGCCATCTTCTCAGGAAAACTCTTCACAAAGTTCAAGAGGTCAAGACACAAAGACTTTAACAACTAATCCACACCTAATGACCCACCTAAGTGGTACTCAGGATATCACTCAAGAAATCACTCAAGATATCTCTCAAGTAATTAAGGAACAAAAGAAGAAAAGGCACACTAGCCTGGGAACTTCCTCTCTGCCCAGAACATTGGAGGCTATACACCACACCCCCTCTACAGTATTTATAGGAACTCAAACACTGAGATCCTGCTCTGTTCCAGTAACAAGAAGCCGAAAGCACCAGCCTGAAGATGACGAGTGAGACCTCGTCGAAACGTCGCCTAGACACCCCAACTTTTACACGGGAAGACACCCGAGGACACCAAAACCTGCATATATATATATATATATATATATATATATATATATATACATACTGTATATTTATATATATATATTCAAATGTAATTATAACATTGAAAAGGCTGCAAATACATGACTGCAAATTATTTCAAAAACTATTGTTCCAAAGAATAACAAACACAATTCTGAACAAGCTTATCTGTGTGATTCCTACAGCAGTTTCATGAAAAGTAGCTCAATTTGGTATAACAAAGCTTTCCCCCTATTTGATTTTTTTTTATACCATGCTGAAATAGGGGACACTTTTTATTTCTTCTTGTAAAAAAGCAATATGGCTTCAATCTGAACAAACAAAGCTATAGAGAGACACAGAGATTTAGTGGGAATGCCATAAGCAGGTCCATCGTGGCAGGAGACCAGAGAAAAGTGAGATAGGCACAAGGGCCAATGCATTCCTTTAAATTGTCTTTATGCTCCTTTCTGCATACCATTGTTTGCAAGAAAGAAGAGTGCAAGAGGTATGTTTAGCATGGCTGTCATTAGCCTCTGGTTCTGGAAAAACAGGGAGCTTGTTTGTGTCTTTAAATTGTGGTGTACAAGGAGCATAAGCAATCCCCTTCCCGCATAGCACATGTAATGAGTCATTAAGAAACTAGTTGTGCATTACAGTTGGCTGATAGGGCAGGGTAACTGCAAGACGAAAGCTTTTCTCTGTGCCTGGCAAAGGCCATTTAAAAAGAAACAGAAGCAAAATGAACGTGAAGGGGAAGCCACAACCAACGCAGTGTCGACTAAGCGCTTGCAAGTTTCTGATGCTTCCCTGCCGCTTTTGTTCCCTTGAACTCTATAATGAGGATGCTCTGCATGCCATTCTGACTTAACTCAGCCACAGAATCCTATTAAGGAGAGGGGGGACTTCTTCCAAGCAACTGCAGCTCCGAAATGGAGTTTCTTTCGCCCGCACAGAAATGATAGGCATACCTTACTGTTGGAACAATTTGATGCACGGAACTGGATGACTCTGAAAAACGTTGCAAAAAGTGGGCACCCACATCCTTTTAACTCGAGGTCACCGTTCCTGAACATAACAACTTCCTCACAAAACCCTCCTTCTATTTCAGACTTCAACTTGTGTGTGTGTGTGTGTGTGTGTGTGTTTGTGAAAGAGAGAGAGAGAGAGAGACAGTGAAGGGTGTTGGTGGTTGGTGCTGGTCCAGTTCTTAGTTCCTCAGTTATTTGTGTCAGAAGGCACAATTCAGCAGCCTTTGGGTGGGTAGGATCAATAGCAGAATGGACTTTCTAGCCTTCCTTCAGGATCCCTTAAACAGAATTGCTGTGAGTGGCTTATTGCGGATACTAATTTTGCACACCTTGAAGCAGCTGGGTGCATAAAAACTGACTCCTTTTGGAATAAAACAGACCCATAAGTATTGCTCAAAACTTGAGAAGCTTAAAAAAGATTGGGAATCGTTTATTGTTTATGTGCAAAAATACTGTAAACAAGTTGATACGTTGGCAGGATTTTAAGTAAACACTTGCAACTAGTAGAAAATTAGATAAAATTAAGGGAAATAATAAATGGAAAAGTATAAGCATGGAAATGCAGCAGAAGTTTGTTTATACAGGGTACCTTGGGTTACAGACGCTTCAGGTTACAGACTCCCCTAACCCAGAAATAATACCTCGGGTTAAAAACTTTGCTTCAGAATGAGAACAGAAATCGTGCTCCGGTGGCGCGGCAGTAGCAGGAGGCTCCATTAGCTAAAGTGGTGCTTCAGGTTAAGAACAGTTTCAGGTTAAGAATGGACCTCTGGAACGAATTAAGTTCTTAACCCGAGGTACCACTGTATAAGGAACCAAAAAAGGGTAAGGAGGAAAGCCTAGAGGTTCAAAGAATCTCAAAGAGAAGGTTTGTGAAAATGTATCTGTATAAATCTAGATCTGATAGAAATGTGAATTAACTTTGTTTTAAATTGTGAAAACATAACTATGGAAAATTAATAAAAAAATTATTTCCCAAAAACCACAAACAACAAAACTTTACTTGCAGAATTTTCTTCAAAACAGAACAAAAAAGTGATACATCAAAATAATTCCATACAGTATCTTGTGCATGTCCAGCAGAGACTCAGCCTCTTATAAGAAATTACTTTACTTCTTCCAGAAATCAAAACTTTCTCTCCCATTCCAGCCTGCATCTGCTATATCCTGCCTAATGCTATGCAACTCCTGGACAGCCATGATCACATCCTTTGTGATAGAAAAACAAACAGGCTACTCCCTTCAAGATGGTGATTTGCAATTGAATACCTTAATCGTGTGCTCTAAGGTTGAACACTCATGGGTTAGAGCAGAGAACATTCTCAGTTAATCATTAACTCAGCTAGAGTTCAGTATCCTGCTATGGAAAAAAACCCAAACCATGTTAGCAATACACAGGCATTCTACATTTCAGTGTCAATTAAACAATTATACTTAACATGGGTGTGAGGCTCAGGATAGAACCAGGGCCAGCTCTATCTGTCACTGGGCAGAGGGAGACAGCTGTCTTTGGGCAGCAGATGCTGGTTGTTGGTTGGAAGTAGCTGCAGCCCCTATACCCATTCCCTCTGAGTCACTCTCCTCTGTCAGAGAGCAGTGTGTGCCCAGTGTGCTCCCTACCAGGGCTGGCACATGATGTTATGCTGCTTGAGGCAAAACAGAAAAGGCTCCTCACTCTACTGTTGCTGCCCCTCAACTGCCTGACTTGAGGCAGCCTGGGGGTACTTTGGCATGCTGAAGGTGGAGGGAGAGAGAAAAGGAGGCTGAAAAGGAACAGGTCGCGTTCAGGGATGTTTGTCGCAGAGGCAGTGGGCAAGTGCAGGAGGGGGTAGATCTGCTGCCTCTCCCAGCTGTCCCCAGCCTGCTGCCTGCCCTTCCCCCTAACCTAGCCTATAGCCCCATAGTAAAGTGGCAGACACTGTCCCATCCCTGGTGCTGAAGGTGCCATCTTGCCCGTTCCCTCAGTCACCAAAATGTCTTGGGCTGACCACAGTCTGAAAATACTGCCCAGTAGTTTTCCATGTAGTAGATAAACAGAGGAATAAAGCCTCATACACTTTAAATCTAGGAGGTTTCTCTGGCACTAAATTTCCTTACAGAAGGAAGCAAATGACTTAACTAATCTTTGGTAACTCGGCTTATCTCCACGCCCCCAAAAAGCAGGAGGTAGACACAAGCCCAATTGTTTTATTTATTTAAGTGTATTGATTTTTAGCCTAGATTGGAAGGAAGCAAGCGGATCAACAGTACAAAATTCCCCCAGCTGTGAGAACCACATGGGCTACTCGGAATCAGATTTAAGCTAACAGATGAAAATACATTTGCCAAAATAAGGTAATGAAACATTCAGTATTAGCGCAGAGATCAGGCTGAAGGCCAAGGCCTGCCTCTTTTGTGAAAGGAATGATTTGGGGGAATCACTGCCCTTTGAATTATAGTTAATGTAGCTGTAGTCAGGCTTAAGTGTCCCCTAGTTGTATTTACTGTCTGCAGCACAAACACATAGATAAGACATGGAATGAAATGCTGGCTTTACTGGAGGAAATGGGACTTTTGCCAAGGATACAGAGGAGCCAAGATCTCACCCATAGTTCTTAGTCACCCAGATCTAGAAATCTATCTAATTTAAAGAAAGGCAAGAAAAGGCACAGATAACTGCCCAGGCTTTTCATATGTATAATTTGATGTTGCCAAATAACCTCACATCTTTGACTAGAGCTAGGGACTGCTCATGGTCTCCTGGAGGCAAATCATTCCTTGTAGGCCTGCATTGTAGAGGATTAGACTAGATGGCACTTGGGGTCCCTCCCAACGCTACAATTCTAAGATTCTATAGGTCACCTCTTAGGTCTGAGTGAGCCCAGGCTTAGTTTTGAGTTCACATGACTGGTTTCATAATTCTTAAATATCAATCACACTGCTTATTTACTTATTATGTCTGTCCTGGCCTTCCACCAAGGCGCTCAGCAGAACATGTTTGTTTCCCATCAGCTCCGTGAGGCAAATTAGGCTGAGAGATAGAGACTTTCTCAAGTCCAACCCATGAGCCTAATAGGCAAGTGCAGATTTGAATCTGCATCTTCCATATCCAATACTAATCAAATTCAAACTTTTGGGTAAACCTCAGGCTGATGCATTCCCCACTTCCTTCATTTGGCCATGAGGAACAATTTGGAAGCATTTGCTTCTATTTTCCATTAACCACGGTTTAGTGTTGCCCTAATCCTAAACTGTGGTTAATGTTAACTGTGATGTTGTGATTAAGGTGGGGGGGGTATCAATTGTTTTTAATTGTTTTAATTTTGACTGCATTGTTTTATTAATGATACATTTGCCACCCTGGGCTCCTTTGGGAAGAAGGGCAAGGGATCCATTTTAATTCAATAAATGCATAAATGAATGCAAGTGAATGGTTTGGAACCCCTTCTTATCGTCATGCAAGAGGAGAAACTGCTGCTTTAGACTTTATACTATTGGTCCTTGGGCAGCTCTGCAGGATTTCAGGTGGGGTTTCTCCCAGCTTGACCTGGAAATGCCACAGATTATTAATTGTTTGATGGTTTAATCTTTAAAAAATACACTGCAGAATAACGTTCCCCCCCAAAATGGATTGGCCCTAGTAACAAATAGTGAGCCTCTGTGTCCTGCTTTACACAGTCCTCTGTTTGCAGGGATATCTAGTCCTCACCCAGTTTAAAGATAAAGAAGCATAGGGAGGCAGAACAAGAGACTTGAAGTTGCCTCTCAATAGTTAACTCCTGAACACCAATGTGAGCAGGCACACAGGTGACCTGGCTGTAGTCCTCCCCATTATGAACAGTTTCTATATTTCTATTTAAATTACAGTATTTCCCTCCTATATTTGCATATATACATATCAATGAGTATGTGCGAAATTTATGCATTTTAATGGGAGGAGGGGTGCATTTTCTCTTTTTGGCTACCCTACTGCTGACAATCCACTGGAGAAAGGAGAGCTAAAATCCCAGCAGACAAGTCAGGGGACACTATCTGAAGATGAGTGCATGGAAAGGAGAAAAGCTGAAGGCTCTGAATAATATACGCATTTGCAGCACAAAATGTTGGAAAGAATGAGTGTGCTTGTTGATATGGAGGTGGAGGATCACTAGTTTACAAGAGAGAGAGAGAGAGAGAAGAAGAAGAAGAAGAAGAAGAAGAAGAAGAAGAAGAAGAAGAAGAAGAAATTCCACCAGGCAAGGTCAGGCAGATCATTATCAGCTCTGACTCTCCCATAAGCATTCTTTACCTGAAACTCATTTAAAAGGGTGAGGCTTGTTCCTGCATATGGAAACAAAGAAATAACCTCTAGCTTGATCTTTGCAAATGAGTACCCCAGGGACCAACAATAAGCCTGGGGGCAAACATGCAAGCAAACACACTCTGGGAAGGCGAGATCAGATTTGCAAAGCCATCTGATTGCTTCACATGCAATACTATACCCACAGTTTACTGGGAATAAGGCCCATTCAACTAAGCAGGACTCTAGTACTGTGTTTATAGAATTGCACAACCAGGGACCAAAATGAAAGACCGGGTCAGGATGTGGGAGAAAGAGAATCATTGCTAATAGGTGGGATTCTGTGTCACAGGGAAGGGGTACCCAAAGGGAGAGGCATAGACTCACACCCTCCAACATCCTGCTGATCAAAACTGGAACACTCGGGTTTTTTGGTCCCAAGCTCTTGTGGGAGCCACTTGATTTGCAGGAGAGTGCAGGAACTAAAGCTGCTCATTTTTTTGACTCATACAAGAGTGCTGGACCAAAAAAATGAGCATCTTTTGGTCCAGTGCTCTCACGCAAGCTAGCTGACTCATGCCAGTACCAAAATATGGGACATTCTGGGATCCAATTGGAAGCTGGGGTGGCTTCTGTAATTCCAGGTTGAGGGGTATGTAGACCTCGGTGGGGCAGAGAACTTTTCCATCTGGTCCAGGGTGCTCATCACCAGCAGGCTGATGTTGCATGCCCAGGAGGGCTACTGAACTGATTGCCTTCTGGACTACCCATAAAGGTAAAGCTAAAGGGACCATTGACCATTAGGTCCAGTCGTGACCGACTCTGGGGTTGCGGCGCTCATCTCGCTTTACTGGCTAAGGGAGCCTGCATACAGCTTCCAGGTCATGTGGCCAGCATGACTAAGCCGCTTCTGACGAACCAGAGCAGCGCACAGAAACACTGTTTACTTTCCTGCCACAGCAGTACCTATTTAACTACTTGCACTTTGTCGTGCTTTCGAACTGCTAGGTTGGCAGGAGCAGGGACTGAGCAACGGGAGCTCACCCCGTTGTGGGGATTCGAACCGCCGACCTTCTGATCGGCAAATCCTAGGCTCTGTGGTTTAACCCACAGTGCCACCCACATCCTGGACTACCCATAGGACATTGCTAATGTGGAATGTGGAACGCCCTCCCACCAGATGTCAAAGAGAACAACAACTACCAGACTTTTAGACGACATCTGAAGGCAGCCCTATTTAGGGAAGCTTTTTGCATTACTGTATTTTAATATTGTGTTGGAAGCCACCCAGAGTGGCTGGGGAAACCCAGCCAGATGGGCGGGATATAAATAAATAATAATAATAATAATAATAATTATTACAAATGAACCTACAGTGTCAAATTTAACAAATGTTTTAAACTTCATGTACCAGATGTCATAACAAAATCCCAAACATGCAATTGTGCTTAACTTTGAAATGTTCGTTTTATGCTTTCTAACTAAGACACCACACGGCAAAAACGGACTGCCTACAGCCTCCCTCCCAGCTGTAGGGCAGGCAGAGTGGGAGGAGGCAAGCATAATACTGTACGGAGGCCCCGTGGGAAAGGTGAAAAGTGCTAAAAGTATTTTTTTAAAAAAACTTTCCCACTCTTCCCCCCTCAAAAAGCTCAACTCTGCTCCCCACAAAAGCTCAGGGATTGCTGGGGAGGGAACAGCTGATAGGCGGCCTGTTAGAGTTGTGGGGCTGTTAGCCTCTGGGCAATCCTCCCCCCCCCAAATTTCAACAAGTCAGGGCAATTCCCCCCCATTTTCTTTATTCGGGGTCCCCAAAAATAGGGGGCGTCCTATCCATGGGGGCATCCAATACATGGAAAAATATGGTAAAAACGCTTATTTAGATGTGCTTGTCTCCTCTGATTCTACCCCTGCCCCTGGCCTGGCCATTCATCTTCTCTGATGCCCACTGCCCACATTAGTGTGCGGTAGTTTCATTCCAAAAAAGGAAAGAAAAAGAAACAATGACACAGTAATTGCTACAATATAGATGGACTGATAGGGTTGTGTTTGTTCAACTGTCAGTTGCAGGAGGTGCAGTTTTAGTTCTAGGTAGAAGACATCAGATCCCCAATTTAGAGACCTCTTAAATGTGAAAACAAAGGCTAACTGACCACCATAAAATTGGTTTCTGATTCATCCAGCATTTTGTTTATTTCTCTGAGTACCTTTATAAAAGAAGTTTGATTTTAACATTATGTCTCCTTTTTGTCCCCATCCAACTGTTCTCCATCGCCATTTAAGAGGAGAGCTTGATGGATTGCGCGAGGCAACTTTAAATTCAATTACAGACTGTTCTTCTTGGGATGTTCCTGGGCTTCCTCTGCGCAGTACAATGAAGGGCAGCTCTTTGAAGAATTACAGGCAGCAGCTGTCGATGGCTCTCCGTAATAGCCAAACAGTGCTTTATCTGATGGAAAGTCATGTCCCCAAAGCTGGTTGAAATAAAGAGATATGTACTGGGCCTGATTTGCAAATGTGAAAAACACTGTTTGTTCAATCTTGTGTTGTTCCAGGATGAAAGGCATACGCACCGGCTCTTGCATTTGCCTCCCTAGAGTTAAACAAGGGCAACACTTTGCATTGCCTTCCTTCTGTCATAGAATAACAAATCTCCACTTGTTCTCATGAAGCACGAGCGGAAGACCAGGAACAGATGCTGTGTGTAGGCTCTCTATTTGGGTTTGCACCAGTTTGCAGGGGGCTCTAACGCCATGACAAAGGGCTTTGCTGCACGCTATAAAGAGAAAAACAACTGAACCAATTCCGGTTAAAAATTGGCTGCAGTTCAGTGTATACATTCATTTATACAAATCAGATCTAAGGTACGACAGATTGTCTTGCCAATATTGGACCAAACCTATCCTATTCTGCCTTAACTATATGTTGAGTGAAGAACTACAGTGGTACCTCGGGTTACATACGCTTCAGGTTACGGACTCCGCTAACCCAGAAATAGTGCTTCAGGTTAAGAACTTTGCTTCAGGATGAGACCAGTAATCGTGCTCTGGCGGCACGGTGGCAGCAGGAGGCCCCATTAGCTAAAGTGGTGCTTCAGGTTAAAAACAGTTTCAGGTTAAGAACGGACCTCCGGAACGAATTAAGTACTTAACCCGAGGTACCACTGTACTTTATTTAATCTTTCCTGAATTTTACTACATTCAGCTTCATTGGAGTTCTAGTATTATGAGAGAGAGAGAGAGAGAGAGAGAGAGAGAGAGAGAGAGAGAGAACTTTTCTCTATCCACTTTCTCCAGGCAATGCATAATTTTATAAATGTCTATCACTTCTTACTCTTCCTTTCTCTAAACTAAACAGTCCCAAATGCTGCAACCTTTCCTCATAAAGAAGTTGCTACATTTGCTTGATCCTTTTGGTGGCCCTTTTCTGAACTTTCCCCATCTCAACCATCAACTATTCCATTACCGTACTCCCCCTTATTGATTAGCTTTCACACCACACAATCCTAACAAAATCAGATATAACCAAGTGCCACAGAACAACTTGCAAGCAAGATTTGAGGGAGTTGAATAACAGTGCGTGCCTTTGTTCTGTTAAACCAATTCCTTTCCACCTTATAGTAATCTTATACATGGTCCACCATCAACCCTTCTAACTCAGTATGGTCTATACTGGGGCTGGCAAATCTGTAGCCCTCTAGATATTATTGGACTCCACATGATGTCAGCTCAAGCTAGCATGAATGGAAGTTATTTTGTTTTTAAGGGTTTGCACATTTCAAGCAGTTCAGGGCCAAATTAGATGTGTGCGCTAAATGCACCATCTTTACATTAAAAGTTTTTTCCCCCAAAGGCAAATAGCATCAGTGGAAAGGGCTGATAAATATTGGGATTACAGCAGATGGTGGAGGAGAAAGGAGAAATTTAACCTTTTAGTTCTCTGCTGTGGTGCGGAGGAAAGTGCTCAGCATTGCAAGGAAATTCCCCAATGGTGGAACTCCTTAGTTAACAGGAATTATTTCTTGATTAGTGCTTTGTTAAATCAACCCAGCTCTCAACTCATCTTAGTGCAGCCACAATGACCCTGCCTTTACATATGTTAAAAATGCAATGGCAAGATGTCATAGAATTGTAGATTTGGAAGGGACCACAAGGGTCATCTGGTCCAACCCCTGCAATGAAGTAATCTTTTGCTCGATGTGGGGCTCGAACCCAGGACCCTGGGATTAAGAGTCTCATGCTCTACCAACTGAGCTATCTCATTATTTCCTTTCTGCCTTTGTGACACGGCAAGATTGGCTCCCTGCAGAATACCTTCCAGTGTTTTGTCACATCTGTTCTCATTTGACTGAACAGATGCCGCTTTAAGACTCACCTGGAACAGATACGGTGATAAGGAGTATTATGTTTACACAAGGCAGACTTAACTTCCAGTCACTCATAGTCCCAGTTCAAGTGTATTATTGGATCTGGCATGCTGCTGGGTGATTAATACTGCAGAACCCACTCACTCCACAGTCACCTACACCATTTGCAATATTCCCTCGTTCCTCCAAGGACTGTAACCGCTTTTGACAGAGCAAAAGTGGTCACCGAATTTCCATGAATTAAAATTCATCACTGAACTGTAGAGATTTTCTGATTGATATTTCCAGGAACGCTCCTGGGTGCCATGGATGCTCCTTTGTCAACAACATCAACATTTTTAATTTGTATACTTTCTATCTTACAATACTCAAGGCGGTTTACAAGCTGAAGAAACAAAAAATGTACAATCTAATGCAATACAAAACTGTGATAATAAAACATAACTTTAAAACAGGCAACCTACATCAAAAAAGTAACATTCAACAATCATCCAACAATCGTCCTCTCTGTTGATTATTCTGGACAAATAGCATTAATGAGCAAAGAACTTGGCAGTAGCATTCTGGGTCATGTGCAAAGTTCTGTTTCCTTTGCAACCAGTGTGCTCCAACCACTGTTTTGTGTAGCCATGTATGCGCAACATTAGCCGCAATCCACATCCATCCTTTAATTTCTTGAGAGATACAGGACTTCCGGGTTAGCGCGAACGGCTAATGGCGGATTCCCTCCGAGCTCCGGAGGGAATCGGCTCTGCTGAGGACGGGTCTTGCCGTGCCGGCGACACGGGGACCCTCAGAAACCGCAGGCGCGGAAGCCTGCGGACTTGGTGACTCGGTGGGCACCTTAAGCGCCCTCCCCGACCCACGAAGAGCCTTTTTAAAGGCTGCGGAGAGGGTACGGAGAGTGGCGTGGTGCTGAGAGTAGACCGCTACCTCAGTAGAGCGAAGCCGCAAGCCATGGCCGGAGAGCGCTGACTTTCTTCCCAAAATTTGGACTGGATAACAAAGGACCCGTGAGTAGTGGAATTTGGACTTTAAAAATTTTATCCTGTGAATTCGGCACGATCGGGGGATGTGTTAAAGGGAAGTCCGCACCCCCTCTACTTATAGACGTTTCAAAGCAAGGAACGGAGAATTAAGGCGGAATGAATACTGTTTTGATGATTTAAAAGTTTCTCACAAATTTGATAGAACAAGATTTTTGTGCTGGAGAGAAAGGGAATTTGGAACTTTGTGTGTATCCCCCCCAAAAAACCCGGGAGTGTCCTATTTGGGTCCCGGAGGAAGAAGTGAAAGGAGTTTGACAGCTGTCAAAGAAGCTGTCAAACGGGCGGACAAAGTAAAGAATTTTGCTATTTAATAACTCTTGGAATTAAAGCTGATACATTTGGACTGAGGCGATTGGAAACAAAGTATTGATAATAACAAAGTAACAGATTATTGGAAAAGGACTACTAAATAACTGAAAGCCCCCTAGGGGGAATTAGTGACATTACAATGGCTGCAGAGGGAAAATTACTGGCGGAGATAGAAAAAATGTTCTTTCTCGTGGGAATCCTGCAGGAGCAGAGTATGGCTCTGAGTAAAGTTTTTATGACCTTGAATCCTGAAACAAACAACTCTGCTGAATGCACAAAGGAGATGTACGATAAAAATTCTGCAGCTGAGCAGGAAGAGATGCCTTTGGAATTGACAGAGAAAAAAGAAGGAGTTCAGACACTACAAGTGGAAAATATCAACCAGGAATCTGCAGCGTTAGAGTATGAGCAAGAAGACCTCTGGATTACAGACCTGCGAAAGATGAGAAAGAAGAAGAGAGAAGCCCCTGGAGTACTTGGAATATTAAAACTAGAAAGAACAAAGCAATATGATTGGGACTTTTCTCTTGAGTATGGAAAACTAGATGGTCTTTCGCAGCAAACACTCTTCAACATTCTGAATGAAAGAAAATATGATCTGACTCTGACTGAACTCCTTCGGGGTCTTAGGACCATCAAAGAGGACTACCAATATAGCTGGCAGAGAGGGACTGACAGAGAATCAGACGCCTCGGACGTGAGGAATCCGGGCTAGAAATATTTTTTGTTTGTTTTCTGGACATTTGTCTAGGAAGGGACAGAAACCGGGGCAGGGGGGGGAGAGAATAGAATTATAAAATGTTATGTTTTGTTTTACTTGGTCAATGTGACCTATAATTAATATAATAAAGGGAAAATTTGTGAAGGGGAAGTTAGATCGACCTTAAAAAAAAAAGAAATTAATGATTATAAGAGAATTGGATAGTTGAATATAGATAAACAAAAGATTTTAATTTTTAAAAGCAATGTGAATATCTTTAAGAGGTTAGGTAAGAACTTGCTGAATTAATTTTGGAATTGGGATGTAAGAGGAGGGGGTGGGGGGAAGTCAATGAAAGTGGGTAAAGAAACTTAGGGTATGTAATTGTATTTGTGTGTTTGTTTGTCTTTGTCTTTGTGTGTGTGTCTGTTGTTATAAAATGTAAAAACCCAATAAAAATTATTTTTAAAAAAAAAAAAATAATTTCTTGAGAGATACTTTGGTCTGATGCATTTCCCCTCGAGTCCGCTTTGATCCAATATGAAAACGTTAAGCCAGATGGAGATATCCCTGCCCCCTCTCCACCCACTGGTGCGGATGGGCGGTGAGTGACTCAAAAACACATCCAACCTTACAGATGTGTACAACAACATGCAAATACCAATTGACACCCAGTAGTAAAAAAACAACAACCTCTCTGTGCTTTAGCCTGGTAACGTGCAAAACCACAATTGCTTCAGCTGATAAGGATGACTGTGTACATAGCTAATAAACACTGTAATTCAGCAGTCTTGTTAAACAAACACATATGTAAAAAAAATGTTTTGTATACGGTTAAAAACTTTGGCAGGATTAGAGTAATGCTTTTAAATGACAAAATATAAGGGAACAGTTAATAATAGATATAACAAACTGGGGGGGAAAGGATAAGTTGAATAGAAAGGGATGGAAAATGGAAACCAAAGAAGGGGGGGGTCAAAGGATTATGAGAATCCTAAACGTAAAGGTGATTGATATGTTTAAACTGAAACTTGTTATGTAAACTTATAGATATAGATATAGATATAGATGATATAGATGATATAGATGATATAGATATAGATATAGATATAGATATAGATATAGATATAGATATAGATATAGATGATATAGATATATAGATATATAGATATATAGATATATAGATATATAGATATATAGATATATATGGATTTTGTATATGGATTTGGAACTGGAAAGGACACAGAACAATTGTCAAGGGTGGAATTATACTGGAACAGCAAGGGTGGTATCCTGTTAAGAGAAACACTTGGATGGTAATAGTAATTGCCATGAACATAACTTTCCCTGCTGGTGGTGATTCACAGAGGAAAAACACCTTCTAAAGCAACATCACTTCCTTCAAGGTTGTGATTTACATTCCTCAGGTGAATTCTCTCACAAATAATGCCGGAAATCAGTATGCATAGGTTTTCACACACGCTAAAAATTTATATTGTTAATCACAGAATCCAAGCCTTTTCAAAATACACCCATTTGAATTTATATTTTTGGCTCTGCATGTCTATAAATGCGCTATTTAAGGGCAAAGCTAGTTCTGCAAAAGCAGATGCCTCACAGTGTGAGGTGCTAAGGCCCTCAATAGGTTTCAAAACCAGCCTTTAATATTTTATGCTGCAGTAATTTAATATGATCCCTGGACTATGCTGGTGGATGAGACGGAAGACAAAAAGTAGAACATGTGATGCCTGTTCATTGCTACTAGTAATGATGATTTGTATCCAAGGATGGGTTTGTGCGCCATGCCCCCAGAATGCATGCAACGCCCCTGGGGGGGGGGCCAGCCACGCCCCCGCCTGCTCTCTGCCCCCGGTAGCGGAGCATGCAGCTTCACCCCTGTTTCTGGAAACTAGAATAGTCCCTGCAAAAACTGAACCTCCCGTAACATGTATTGGTTGATGTTGTTTATCTTCGCACCTGCAGGCTAGATGGAGATGAGAGTGCCTCAGAGCATCTGCAAGCACATTTCCCTCACAAATGAGGAATCTCATGTGTCTGGGATTAGGGGACAGCATCTGTTAATTAGTGATATTAGCAGGAGCTGTAAATGCCAGAATTTATATGTCTTTTCAGATTGCTAGCAACTCAGAATATTAGGATTTTTAAAAAAACTTCTCTATCGTTGGTCTAAATAGCCAATATCTTTAAACATATGCAAGAAGAAACTGTTTAATTAGTTGCCACAGAAACTCCACTGCAGATGGTGGGATGGGACTGTATGATTCAAAGGCTCCTCTTGAAAATATTCATGAGCAAACCTATAGAAGCAATCAATAGCCACTAGCCATGATGGCAGTATTCTGCCTCCACTGTTACAGGGTGTAGGTATGGAGCAGCATATCAGTTGCTGAGAATCACAAGTGGGGAGAATGCTATTGCACTCGGTTCATGCCTGAGGACTTCCCATAAGGATCTGGCTGGCCATTGTGAATTAGATGGGCCATTGGCCTGATCCCGTAGGAAGTCAAAGGGGCTTATTCTCAGGAAAGTGTGACCAGAATTGTAGTCTAAACTGCAAAAAGAAGTGTGTAGTTTTAAGAATGCATGTGATGCTTATTTTCATATTTATACCAGCTTAATAATTATTAGGGCAATAATTAGGGCAATAATTAGGGCAGATCAAATAGTAAAGCAAAACATGTATTACATATCCTCCAACATGTTGAGTCCCAAAACGGGCACGCACGTCTTCCTGTCCGTGCTCATGTGTAAGTCACATGACCTGTGCAAGATCATAGAGCCCCAAATACATGTTTTTTCAAGAGTGTGCTCTCACGGCGTCCAAAAATGGCCCAAAATGGCTGCTGTGCTCTTGCAGAGAAAAATGGGATATCCCAGTTTTCCTGGGACACTTGTGGAACATGGCATCACTAACACATAGGACTACTGAGGGATGGCCCAAAACATTTTGGTGCCTGAGGAAGAGCAGCAATTCAGCTTCCCACCCCTGTGAGGTCCAAGTATCCCAGGCCAGCAAAGTTATTTGGGCACCTGAAAATTCTGCAAGCACTTTTCCGCCTCCGGAAGGATGGGAGAGACAGAAACACAGACCATTATAATGAAGAACATCATAAAAACAACACCAAAACACTTGGCAACGTTTTACATGTCAATTTAATCTTACTAGTTGCATTAATTGGAGTGTATGATTTAGTAATGTTCCATAAGCTGATATACTCTGCCTTTCTTATCCAAACGTTACCTTTGTATTATTCTAATGCTTAAAAAATGCAACTGTAAAGTGAGTGTATCTCTATAGTGGTCCACAGCTGCAGCCCTCAGCTGGTTACAGGCACCTGGACTTGGAAGTTTTCAAGAGGACCTTCTATGACCGTTGGAACAACTCTGGAAATACAAAGTGTGGTGCCAATGCAGATGACTGTGTTCAGGCTGGGCATCTGCCTTCGTGGTGTGAGAAGAGCAGCTGTTTAGAAGTGCATTTAGACTTGTTCCATTGTGATAATGAGTAACATTGTGATAATGAGCATTGCAGATACCTCCAAGGCCTCAAAATGTGGAATGTGATGTGCTGGCAAATTAGCGAGTCGCCCGCCAACTCAGATGCCTGAAAGCATCAAGCAGCTGACATCAAACAGATGTGCTTAGGAAGTGGACAAATGGAATTTAGACCCACTTGCCAGCCTCAGATGGCGAGTTTGTAGGAAAGTCCTCTAAATAAATGCACACCATCCAAACAAATGGACCACGTTGGCACCTTGTTTAGGGAACACAGGAAGCTCTCTTATCAAGCTCAATTCATCTAGTTGTCTACACTGACTGGTAGCAACGATTTAGGACTTCAGAGAGGGGTCTCTCTCAGCTCAACCTGGAGATGCTAGGAATTGAACCTTGAGACATTTTGCATGCTAAGCATGTGGTCCATCCCTGAGCCACAGCCCTTCCACTTCGTTTGCAGTTTCCTGGTCTCCAACCCAGTTGTTTATATATGGCATGGGACTCCGTGTTGCCAACCCACATGTTCTAGTCTTGTTTGTATACACTCTTGCAACTGCAGAAGCTAATGAGTAAACACAACAGGTTCCTGCCATCAGCCAGCTTTAGCCAGGATGTTTATTGAGAGCATTTCCAAGTGCTTGGCTTTTAAAAGAGTTGAGAGCTCTTGGCTGCTCTGTGCTGCTTGTACATTTCTCATCAGCAGATGAGATGTTCCATCAGTGGTGGAGAAAGTGCCAGCTGCAAACATACCTAGACCCTTTTCAGTCTGGCTTGAAGCTTGGGTCCAGCAGCAAGGCACAGCCTGGGTTGCCTTGACTGATGATCCTTTTGGGAACAGAGACAGGAAGATATATGTCGTGTTGGTTTGCCTTGATCTCTCAGAGGCATTCAGCACCATTTACCGTGGTGTCACTCTGGAGTAGCTCTGTGCATTGGGAACTGGGGACACTGTGTCACAGGAGTTCCTGCAGGAGGTCACTGCTGCAGAGTAGCGTTGGGGACCTTCTGCCTTGTCTCCATGGCACTTGCACTTTAAGGTCCCGTGTGGTTCTGTCTTGTCCCCCATGTTGTTTAACATCTATATGAAACTACCGGAAGCTGTCATCAGGGGAATTTGAGAGTGGTGTCCTGAATATGCTGATGATACTCAGCTCACTCACTCTCCTAGTATAGTAGTTCTAGTCAGATCTCCTCTAAGGGCTGGGGGTGGAATGCTTTGCTAGGGCCTGGGGAAAGCTCACCACCTCCCCTTCCTTGTATACCTAACTTACAGCATTTTAATCTTGCTTTTCAGACAATTGTCATATCGCAAAATAACTCAGATCAAGAATAAAAAGGCCTTGCAGTCAGGCTTACAAATAGAAAGTCAAAACACAAAAGGGGAGTAGAATGAAAAGACTGAGGAGTGAAACCCTCAACCTTTATTCAAGGCCAGAACTGAGTGCTGAGCTAAAAGGATTTCTACCCAATTCAGGCCAGGCTGATCATCCCTTGTTGATGTTTTGGTTTAGTAGCAGTTGGTGACTCTTGTTCCTTTGACCGATGGATGGGGTTAGAATAGGCTTTCTCCCTGCTTTGCAGTTCTAGTGCAACAGGCACTAGAGTAGTGGAGCAGAGTATTTTGTTGTTGTGGGTGTGGGAGCAAGCTCCTATCAGCTCTTTTCAATTTTGGTCCAGGACAGTCTTCCTTTTGCCATGATGGTCTTCTTGATAGGCAGGGGCAGCAGCTTCTCAGCAATCCTTTGTCTCCTAGCCAGTGGCAGAGGTCAGAGTGTGCATACCCTCTAACATTTCTCTGATGAAAATAGGGATGTCTCATTCCATAATGATAATTTTACTATTTATACCTCACACAGCTTACTGGGTTGCCCCAGCCTCTCTAGGCGGCTCCCAACATATATAAAAACATAATAAAACATTAAACATTAAAAAACTTCCCATACAGTATTGCCTTCAGACAGCTTGGAGGTTGGATAACTCCATGCCCTCCAACATTTCTCCAATGAAAATAGGAAAAAGTGGGACATTCCAGGATTGAATCAGAAGCCGGGACAGCCTCTGTAAATCTGGGATGTTCCTGGAAAATAAGGGACTCTTGGAGGGTCTGAGTGTGCTGCTCTTCAGCTCTGCAGTCCCAGCCATAATACTGTAATTTGTGTTATGCTGGACATCTCTATTGCTTGAAACAAGCTAAAGTATGTCTTCGTCTTGTGTCAGCTTTCCCTGACCTGGTTCCTTCTAAGTATTTTCAACTACCATTTCCATCAACCCTGGCCATGCTGGTTAGAACTAATAGGAACTGTAGCACAAAACATCTGCAGGGCACCAGGTTGCAGAACACTGATCTTGGGCATATTTTTATGCAGTTTTCTTTTACGTAGGGTCAGTGGTATAAGGTCAGTGGCATAGCATGGTGGGCACAGGGGTGGTTGCCCCAGGTGCAAAATTTCAAAACCAGGTGCTGCCTCAATACAGCTGCGTGCTTCCGTTTCTGGGCTCCGTTGAAAATTACTTCTCCATGCCACCCAGGAAGTGACCTCTCCAGACAATGGGACGACTCTTCTTTTCTTACCTCTGCAGCTGCAATCTCCTGGGTGACATGGATGCCTTTAGGCAGTTAAGTATGCATGCATAATCTGTCTGTTTCCTTCCATCCCCCCTGCCCACCACACAGCCCCAGGACCTGGCAACCCACACTACACCACTGTGTAGGGATTTTTTTTATTTAATTTTCAAAATGTCTTCATTCAGTGACAACAGTGAAAAAGCTTCAATTTGGACAGATGTGCAGGTCTAGCTAAGCATAGAAGCAATTTATGTAAACAGCCCAGATAGGTACTCATTTGCTTGGGTGCAAGGTTAAATGTTTCAAAATACGTTCAGGCTCTTGTTTTGCCACAGACTTCTTTCTGACATGAAAATTATGGGCTTTAATGTGAACAATTTCAAATCCATTTATGCACTTAGTAAAGCACTTGGAATTAGTAATGGGTTTTATACTGAAGATACCCTTGGGAGATTTCAAAGTGTAAGGGGTGCTAAATTCTCACTTTACTGTTTTGTACTTGGGGGTGGCATATACCTGAATACAAAATACATATTTGCTCCATCGAGTGAAAAGAGCATGTGTGTGTAGAATGGGGGCGGGGGCATAGCTTTTTCAAAAGCCAGAAGTGGTTGCCCTTGACTATGAACAAGAGGGTTAATGGAGGTCTCACAAAGTCAGCTTTACTTTATTTTATGCATTTGCTCATATATTTAGATCTTGTGTATTCAAAAGACTTTTGGAGGTGGCTCGAAGCAATAAAACAACAAACATTAAAACGTCAGAACCACCAATAAACAACACAACCAATGAGAAGAGCAAAACATCAAAACTGAACAGTGAAACAACTACAGAGAAAAAGCACTAAAAACCCCCAAAGCAACTGTCAGTAGAATCATAGAATTGTAGAGTTGGGTGGGATCACAACTGCAATGCAGGAATCTTTTGCCCAATATATGGCTTGAACCCACAACCATGAGATTAAGAGTCTCATGCTCTACTGACTGAGCTACCAAGGCAGATAAAACAGTAAGATTAAAAGATCTGGACAAATAAAACCAGTTTTATTTGCACCCTAAGCATCAGGAATACAGATTGAGGCAGGGCATTCAAAGAATGGGGTGCCATTACTGAAAAGGCCCTGTCCACCATCTGGTTACTGCCTGCCTTATTTTAGTATGTGGGAGACACTTGTAGACGAGCTTCTCAGGATGAACTTCAAGCACAGGAAAGACTGAAGAGACTAAGCTATCCTGGGGTCCCTTCACAATGGGCTTTTTCTTCTTTCACTTTTTTTGCAACATGTCATTGATGCATTCATGGTGGATTTATACAGTGATACCTCGGGTTAAGTACTTAATTCATTCCGGAGGTCCGTTCTTAACCTGAAACTCTTCTTAACCTGAAGCACCACTTTAGCTAATGGGGCCTCCTGCTGCTGCCGCGCTGCTGGAGCACAATTTCTGTTCTCATCCTGAAGCAAAGTTCTTAACCCGAGGTACTATTTCTGGGTTAGCGGAGTCTGTAACCTGAAGCGTATGTAACCCGAGGTACCACTGTATATCTAATTACCCCCACACCATTCCACTTTATGAGTTGTTGTTGTTTATTAGCTGTCAATGTTACCACATTATTGCTGTCTACAGTGTGACAAAATGACAGGAAGTCCATTACATTTGTAGTAGAGGAGTTATGGGACATGCAGTAATTGGAAACAGAGCAACATGTCCACCTCAGATGAAGAGGAGGAAGAGGATCCTGGAGAGGGGTGTAGCTGGGACTGGGACACACCCGGGCAAGCAGGGAATGGGGAGGTAAGTACTCACAGGATGATGGAGGATGACCAAGGGATGGGGGTCAGTGCACAGGAACTAGAGCCTCAAGACCCATCACCTGAACCAGAGGGACCCCTGTCTCCATGATCATGGCAGGCTCTGAGGTGTAGGGAGCAGCTGGTAGGGTGCTCCAGGAGGCTGAGGCAGGCAGGGGCTCACAACCTGGCTCACTAGCTGGCCAGGTGGGGCTTGCTAGCTCTGGGAGGAGAGGTGTGATTCCTCAGCTAGAGTAGGCTTGGGAAAGTTGAGGGTCACATGTCACATCAAGCCCAGATGCTGCAATCAGCATGCAAAGTCCAAAAGGGAAGCAGAGCTGTGGTGATAGGTCTGCTTAACTGCCCGTATTGGTGGACCTTGGCTTAGATGCTCCTGGACCTCTATGGGACAGTGTTTCAGGTTTGACTCTGAACTGTATCTTGTCTTGGATGACTGTGGGCTGTGTTTCCTGACCTTTGGGTGTGGACTCTGCTTGTGCAGCTTGACCCCTGGACTTTGGACTTGACCTACTGACTTGCTGCTGGGTAGGCCAGGGGTTCAGGACAATGCAACACATTTCAGTAGTCAAAATTGGATGTTACCAGAGCACAGGGATAGCCGTGGCCTGGCTACCGACTTCGCTGCTCGTTCCTTGTTCTTTTCAGCCCTTTGTAGGCCAGGATGTATGGGAAAGCAAGCGAATCTTGCCAAGGCTATAATTGGCAACCTGTTACTAAGGGTCTAGATTCCGCTGTTTGAGATGCATGGAATGGAGCACACGGGGGCTGGCTTCTCTTCTTGTGCAAATAGTGTTCCAAGCCACTGAGGATCCAGGCATCAGCATGAATAGCTTTCTCTCTACTGAAGGAGCTTAGGCTCCCTGTGAGCCCAGGACAGCCAGTCCCCATAGAGTGATGGAGTAGCAGCACCCTTAAAGCACCCCTAGGGTCACATTTCAGTGATGGAGCAGCACATGTCCTAATAGGTTAGCATACGGCCCTATGACTCAACAACCCGCTCCTTTCATCGCTATTGTCAGGATTCTGTGACTTCCTTCTTGACAGTGAAAATGCAGCTTCTGGCAAGCTCTTGTTATTTCAGCTAAGGCTCATCAACCATCCCTCTGTCACTAAATGCCTCATTATGTGCAATTAATGGACTGACTGAGAGGAGCTACAAAGTCGCTCTCTCTATGAACTCACTTTGAGGCAGCTGGGTTACTTCTAGTGACTTTTTAATGTTGTCAGGTTCATTACCAAGTGCAGCTGGGTAAATGGAGGTGGGGGAGAGAGGAGGGGAAGGAAGGAAACACTCAAAGCAAAGAGAACCCAGAATGTATGCAAATATGGCCAAACAGCTCCAGGCAATGTGATGCGCTGAACTCTCTGCTTGCTTGATGGACCCGCTATTCACATTCCCAAGTGAATCTAAAAGGGCATCATGGAACTTAGTCAGTTTCAAACTATTATGTAGGCATATACACCTATATTGTAGGCTTTGCAGGCATAGCTGCCTCTTTTAAAATTGCTAATGTACAACACACACAAACACACTTTTGGCAAGCTGACCTAAGAAGAAAAATAGAAAGAAAACAAAGAACAAGCCTGGATTTTCTCCCTCCCTGCTACCTTCCTTGTCACCGATGTGGCAAGCGTGTGTGTGTGTCAGGGTCGGATTTAGGTTTGATGAGGCCCTAAGTTCCTGAAAGTAACGGGGCCCTTTATATGTCCAGCTGTCCTTTGTCAACAACAAATTGTCACTGTTTTTTTGTGTTGAATATATGCTATATTGTAATTCATGGACCTAATAGGTATCTACAGCCATTTGCACATGCAGAATGTAGGCACCCTATATACAGAAATGAGCAAACCAGTGATATTTTAGGGAGCAGGCTAGCAGGCGGGGTCCATTACTTACATCATAGGAGCCTACACAACACAAAACACTGTTGCTGTATGTAGGTTTTATTTTATTTGTTTTTTATCTTATATTTTGGAAATGTACATTCAGGTTTTTTCCCCTTTATTTTTTGGGGGGGCCCTAAGTTAAAGCTTGTTTAGCTTATACGTAAATCCAGCACTAGTGTGTTTTTGTGTGTGTGTGTGTGTGCGTGTGTGTGTACACACACACACACACACACACACACACACACACTGTCCTATACCAAAAACAGTCTGCAATGAGATATACAAATGTAGATTATCACACCACACCTTGGATACACACATGCCAGGCTGAAAAGCAATTTTCTTCAGGCTACAATCCTATAGCCACTTAACTGGGAATAAGCTCAACTGAACAGGCTTCCAATTAGACATGAATAGGGTTACATTGTTGGCCACTCAAAATGAAGAGGAAATCATTGTATGCCTAAAAGCAATATGTCATGCATGCATGTACGTTTCTTTGTTACAATAAACAAGTCCTCTGAGATCTTTCCCATTTGAAAATCCAGAAATATGTGGCAGTGGTTCAAGACTGGTCTCTGTTTTTTCTAACAGGAGCATCATACTTGTCTGGAAGACAAATTAATTCTTCAGTGGTAAAGGAAATGCATTCTGCATATGCACAATGGTGCTCTTTTTTGTTCATTATATCTCCAAGGGTAAACCTTGACTTGAAAACAGATCCCAGAGATCAACTTTGATGAGCCTCTGTTCCAAATAGGCCCTGAGTTCGCTTTCTTTTTTCCACCATCTACATTTGTTCAGTGACACTTATTTTATACAAATTAAATCGCTACACAAATTCCTAGGTTATAAATAAACCTAAATATGTTGTGGATAAGAAGTTCATGCCAGAGCCCGGAAAGCATTGGCTGCACAAAATGCACAATATTTAGGTCTCTTGCCTGCTTGATTGTTAAGGGCTGAGCAGCATATATTAAATCACAAGAGCCTAAGTCTGTGGAAGAGGTTCTATTTTTGAATTTTAACCAAATATAGGTTATTTGCAGGGGAGATTAACAGAGGTAATAATATGGAATAAGAAAGCAGGAGATTAGGCTGGATTTTGTGCAAAGTGAGAATGTGAGAGGCTGATACATGGAGAAGGACGAAGGAGGCTGAAAGAGCGAGGCAATGCTCACAGAGAAAAGTTGCGTTTCTGATGCGTGACCTGGATTAGAGGTTTTTCTTTTTCTGCCCACGTCTTTAAAAACTCAGTTGTGATCCCTTATGCACTGTTTTCTGCTAGGGGATTGACACAGTGTGGTGCTGAATGCTCTAACCCTGACCTTGCAAAGCTCTTAAGCATGTGCCTAGCTTTAACCACCAAAGAGTAATCCCATTGTGATTATTAATTTGCCTGAAGTTAAGCATGTGCTTGAATGCTATTGCAAGATGAAAGCAAGGGTATTCAGAGCCAGAGCCATCTACAATTTCACAGTAATCAAATATTGCCTTGCGTGAAAAGGAATAGGAGCATTTTACCATTTCATGCAAGCTGGCAGCCTCTCATCAGTGGGGGGAAATAAGTGGCGTCATTATCATGACTACCCTTTATCCAGTTCTCGAGTTCATTTGCAGCATATTTGGCGTCCTACAGTGCTGGGAGGAGTGCCTACCTGCTCGGTAGGAGAAATTTCAGGCCGCCAATTCTTGGGACAAACAATTCTGCTGCCTAGGTCTGGGGGAAGAGTGGGTTTGGGAGTGGAGCCCAGTTAATTTGCCATGGTCAGAGACTAGTGTGAAAGCATACAAACCCTGCAGGGGCTGAAAAGCCCAGCTGCAGAAGGATGGTTTGCTCCATTGTACAGCAATGATCTGGAAGGCAAATATGCAGAGGCATATCTAAGGGTTGGCGAAACCAGCCCTCACCTATCAGAATATGGAGAGAGAGAGAGAGATAGAGAGAGAGAGAGAGAGAGAGAGAGAGAGTATGCTGCTGTCGCAACAAGATTAAATGTGGGAGAAACTTATCATCCTTTTTTGCAATACAGTCATACCTCGGTTTACAGCCGCTTCGGGTTGCATTTTTTCAGGTTACGCACCTGCCGAAACCCAGAAGTACCGGAACAGGTTACTTCCAGGTTTTGGCGGTCGCGCATGCGCAGAAGACCAAATTGTGCTTTGTGCATGCGCAGCAGCGCCAAATTGCAACCCACGCGTGCACAGAAGCGCCACTGCGGGTTGCGAAGGCTGTGGGTTGCGAATGTGCATCCCACACGGATCATGTTCGCAACCCGAGCGTCCACTGTAAATTGTAAACTAGGGCGGCCATACGTCCAGACACAGCTGGGATTCATCCACTGAAAATGGCGTCTGGGCAGAATTTTAGAAAAGCGGCTAAAATGTCCAGGGAAACCCGGGCATGTGGCAGTTCATATCAGAAGTGTAAACATGTGTAGTACAGTCGCACCTTGGTTCTCGAACATAATCTGTTTTGGAAGTCTGCCCGACTTCTGAAATGCTCGAAAACCAAGTGTGGCTTCCTGAGCTTCGCACAGGAGCCTCCTGCACTCAAGCAGAAGCTGTGTCAGATGTTCGGCTTTTGAAAAATGTTCGGAAACCGGAACACTTACTTCTGGGTTTTTGGCGTTTGGGAGCCAAAATGTACAAGTACCAAGGTGTTCGAGAACTAAGGTACGACTGTAACATGATTTATTTATTTTTTTGGGGGGTCACTGATACAGTTCCTTGCCAAGGGTGCAAAGATATCGATGTAACTATTCTTTGGGGAGATGGATAGTAGAGATACTACCTACACCAGGCATGGCCAAACTTGGCTCTCCAGCTGTTTTGGGACTACAACTCCCATCACTCTAGCTAACAGGACCAGGGGTCAGGGATGATGGGAATTGTAGTCCCAAAACATCTGGAGGGCCAAATTTGGCCATGCCTGACCTACACACTTTACTATGTAGCGTCTGTGTTCTTTAACAGAGTGTGAATCAAGAGCAGAATGGAACAGAGCAGAAGAAAAGTGGGAATGAATACCAAGAGGTGAGCACTGAGTTCCATTCCTTCAGGGCCTCTTTCTTCCTCCAATCTGTATCTTTATCTCATTCCTGTCACCAGGACGCAGAAGGCTCACTGTGTGTTGGTTTCTCACACCTTTTGCTTGTTGAGATGGCAAAAGGGCTGCATGGATCTTGTAAGTATCCGGCATGAATATATTCGATTATACTAATCTCTACCTGATAGCTTGTTTTTCTCCTCTGCTTCATGGTTTAATGGTGTTGCAAGGACAGTGGAAGGGCTCTGTTACAGCCACCCACTAAATCCTCTCCTTTGGGACAGAAGGGAAATTATTAAGGAGCTTCCTCCCACTTCCTCAACAGAACTCCACCCCCTTCATAGCAGACTCTGTTCCTGCATTTATTTGAATGATTAGCTGGCTCACTGTGTTGGACTAAGCTGGCATAATGTCTGGGCACGTATTTTTCCAGGTTACTGGGGACAGGTAGCTTTCTGGACTCTGGCTGATTGCAGCAATGTAGGTGGACTATACACACATATAAAAATGCAGTGAAAATGTTTTGAAAAATATTGAATTTGCCATAGCTCACCATCTAGTACCACATTTGTATATTACATTTTACAACATGCCTAAAACGTTTTATTTACAGCTGTATAGCTGAGTCCGTAGTCTTAGGTTTGGCAGGTATATGGGAGGCTACTGGGCTGGGGGCTGGCTTGTTCGACTGGGGCTTCCCAGAATACCAGAACAAATAATCATCATCATCCAGATCATTTTTTCAGATCAATTTGCAATCTTAGAACGCTTTTACCACTGTTCCTTCATCAGCAGTGCCCTTTTTATCTGTGAAATGCTGGACATTATTTGATAAGCTGTGGAGGAACCTGTTCCACAATTGCTGTTAAAAATGGCTTCTTAAAAAACAACAGCTAGAGGAGGCCAGCATTTAAATTGCTTAAAAAACAAAACAGCTCGGAGCACTGCTTCCTATAATGTTATTATCCTGCTTCTGAGAAGAGTTGACATAATTAGACCGATAAATATGTAGTACCCTCACTGGTCCGAGAGATTTGTCATTGCGCTTTTGATGTTACCATAAATTTCCCTGTAAAACTGAGTTAGCACATCCTTTGAGTGAATCCAAAGAGCTCAGTTGTTCAGACTGGTAGTAACACCAGAATAAAAGTTTTAGGATCTGGCATAAAATGTTGCCTCTGGGAGAAGTGTTCCAGAGCAATGGTTTTCAGACAGACTTCTGGGAATCCTGGGGCTTCTCACATAACACCCAACATTTCACAAACAGGGGCAAGCTTATACACCCCAACTTGTGTGAACTGCTCCCTCTGCTAATAGCATCTCTGCTGCTACACAGGGTTCATCTCTGCTTCCTCTATGTGTGTCTATTTATGGTTCATTTGATTAAGTCTATAATAAATATCCTACAATATTTTGAAAAATCAACACTTCATGCTCTTCTGAAGTTTACTATACAGCGGAAAGGAGCAGCCAAGCATACTAGGACTCAATTTCTTGACTTTAAGAAAGCCGACTTCATAAAACTTAGGGAAGTGCTGGGTGAGATCCCGTGGACAGTCATACTAAAGGGAAAGGGAGTTCATGATGGCTGGGAGTTTGTTAAGAGGGAGATAGTAAAAGCACAACTTCAGGCAATACCAATGAGACGGAAACATGGAAGGTGCCTAAAGAAGCCAGGGTGGCTATCTAAAGAACTTTTAACTGAGTTAAGATTAAAAAAGGATGTGTACAAAAAATGGAAAAGGGGGGAAACCACCAAAGAGGAATTCAAACAAATAGCCAGCACGTGTAGACACAAAGTCAGAAAAGCTAAAGCACAGAATGAACTCAGGCTTGCTAGAGAGGTTAAAAGCAACAAAAAAGGCTTTTATGGGTATGTTCATAGCAAAAGGAAGAACAAAGAAACAGTGGGGTCACTCAGAGGAGAAGATGGTGAAATGCAAACAGGGGACACAGAAAGGGCTGAACTCCTCAATGCCTTCTTTGCCTCAGTCTTCTCCGATAAAGAAAACAATGCCCGACCTGAAGAATTTGGAGCAAATGATTCAGCAGAGGAAACGCAGCCCAGAATAACTAAGGAGATAGTACAAGAATACTTGGCTAGTTTAGATGTATTCAAGTCTCCAGAGCCAGATGAACTGCATCCAAGAGTATTAAAAGAACTGGCAGATGTGATCTCAGAACCACTGGCAGTCATCTATGAGAATTCCTGGAGAACAGGCAAAGTCCCGGAAGACTGGAGGAGGGCAAATGTTGTCCCTATTTTCAAAAAGGGGAAAAGAGAGGACCCAAATAATTACCGCCCAGTCAGTCTGACATCAATACCAGGGAAGATTGTGGAGCAGATCATTAAGCAAACAGTCTGTGAGCACCTAGAAAGGAATGCTGTGATCACCAATAGTCAGCATGGATTTCTGAAAAATAAGTCATGTCAGACTAACCTGATCTCGTTTTTTGACAGAATTACAAGCCTGGTAGATGAAGGGAACACAGTGGATGTAGCCTACCTTGATTTCAGCAAGGCATTTGACAAGGTGCCCCATGATATTCTTGTAAAGAAGCTGGTAAAATGTGGTCTTGACTATGCTACCACTCAGTGGATTTGTAACTGGCTGACTGACCGAACCCAAAGGGTGCTCATCAATGGTTCCTCTTCATCCTGGAGAAGAGTGACTAGTGGGGTGCCACAGGGTTCTGTCTTGGGCCTGGTCTTATTCAACATCTTTATCAACGACTTGGATGATGGACTCAAGGGCATCCTGATCAAATTTGCAGATGACACCAAACTGGGAGGGGTGGCTAACACCCCAGAGGACAGGATCACACTTCAAAACGACCTTGACAGATTAGAGAACTGGGCCAAAACAAACAAGATGAATTTTAACAGGGAGAAATGTAAAGTATTGCACTTGGGCAAAAAAAAATGAGAGGCACAAATACAAGATGGGTGACACCTGGCTTGAGAGCAGTACATGTGAAAAGGATCTAGGAGTCTTGGTTGACCACAAACTTGACATGAGCCAACAGTGTGACGCGGCAGCTAAAAAAGCCAATGCAATTCTGGGCTGCATCAATAGGAGTATAGCATCTAGATCAAGGGAAGTAATAGTGCCACTGTATTCTGCTCTGGTCAGACCTCACCTGGAGTACTGTGTCCAGTTCTGGGCACCACAGTTCAAGAAGGACACTGACAAACTGGAACGTGTCCAGAGGAGGGCAACCAAAATGGTCAAAGGCCTGGAAACGATGCCTTATGAGGAACGGCTAAGGGAGCTGGGCATGTTTAGCCTGGAGAAGAGGAGGTTAAGGGGTGATATGATGGCCATGTTCAAATATATAAAAGGATGTCACATAGAGGAGGGAGAAAGGTTGTTTTCTGCTGCTCCAGAGAAGCGGACACGGAGCAATGGATCCAAACTACAAGAAAGAAGATTCCACCTAAACATTAGGAAGAACTTCCTGACAGTAAGAGCTGTTCGACAGTGGAATTTGCTGCCAAGGAGTGTGGTGGAGTCCCCTTCTTTGGAGGTCTTTAAGCAGAGGCTTGACAGCCATATGTCAGGAGTGCTCTGATGGTGTTTCCTGCCTGGCAGGGGGTTGGACTGGATGGCCCTTGTGGTCTCTTCCAACTCTATGATTCTATGATTCTATGATTCAAACTACCGGTATATTTTGGTAACTGCAGGATGCAAAATTGCAGGTTGTGAATTGCATCGTGCCTTGGTGATCATGCACATGTATTTACCTATGAGACAGGATGCCTCCACCTCCATTTACAGGGCAATCCTATCATCTTTATTCCAAAGTAAGCCATGCTGTGTTCAGTGCAGCTTACTCGTAAATAATTGTGCATAGGGAATTGCAATTCTATACTCACTTCCCTGGGATTTACTTCTGATTAGACATGCAAAGCACATGCAAAGGGTTGCAGACTTCTGATCAGACATGCAAAGGACTGCAACCTCATAGATCTAACTTTCTCATTCTGAAGAATAGCAACTCTAGACATACCCAAGAAAAAAAAAAACCAAGAAAGGAATTCCCCAAAGCAAAAATAAAGACAAGGACTAAAAAACAGGGGCTGCCCCTGGTAAATAGGGACAATAGAGTGGCAGAAATTGGATAGGATCAACATAGTATGGGGGGGAGGGGGGATTGACCACAGCAAACCCAAACTTGGATTCAGTATCTGCCTGGTTGGAATCTGCCCCCTGGTCCCCCGGTGAGACCTTGCCTGCTTGGCTTGCACCACGGCAAGGTTCAACACTGGCTGACTCCCGTCGTACAGGTTTGGAGCGATCCAAACCCAGCAGATCCTTTCCATCAGCAAGGGGCTTGTGGAATGATGAACTGATCCTGGGACCCAATGCCATGCCAACCCTTGCCCTGCCTGCTGCTGTCAATAAAGATTTGGCCTGATTTCCCCACATCACCGTTGTGCAGTCTAGTTATTTTGCTGCTCTTGTGGGTCACATAATACGCCTGCCTGGGCAAATAGGGACAGCTGAAGCATTCTTCGTGAGACTGACACTGGCAGATAAGCTTATCTTCGTGCTTAGCAACACTTACATTTTGCCCAGCTCTTTCCAAGCAAAGGTCCATGTTTAAAAGCTCCGAGTCCCAGTATTATTGTTTTTTGTCCTGAAGATTTCCCTGTGGAAAACCACTCTTTAGTTCTCAATCAGAGCAAACGTCAATTTGCGTTTTCCACAAATTGCTGTTTGCTCCAGTTCAGCTTTAAAGAGCTGGGGTTTTTTGCAAGAAAAGCTCTGGAATAATAATAATAATAATAATAATAATAATAATAATAATAATAATAATAATTGCTCAAACATGGGGTTTTAAAGCACCTGGAAAGAATGGAGGGAAATTAAGTGTGGATGAACCCTGAAAGAGAGCTAACCACTACTGTTTTATCCTGCAATGCACGGGGGAGGGGAGTGTATTACTATTCATGCAGAAGAGCAATGTAGGTTGCCTAGTCTCATTTGCAAACTGTGTGCATGTGTCTTAGAACACACCCCAGAATCTTCTCTAATGTATGGGGTTTCTTCAGCAGTCAAGCAAATGTTGGAAGGGTCCACTGGATGTAGAAAATTGTTCTAGAGTGATGTAAGAAATCAACAGTTATATGGCTACAGTTCATTTCCAGGCCACCGCAATGCGGACAATCACTCGAAGAGAGCTGTGCCTGCCTGAGATTTTTGGATTTTCTAAGGTTAATCTGGAAAAAAATGAAACTGATATAACTAAGGCTCAGGCAGTCTCTCTCTCTTGCACAGATGCAAATTTAGAGCTGTTTCTCTTAAACAAAAATAGCACTAAATTGCAGTGGAGACGAAGTAACAGGCAGCAGAATCTGGCCATAAGTTGTATGCCCATGAGGGAAAGTTTGATATCTTGCCCCTCTTACTCAGTACTGCTTGACTTTCTTCAGCTGAAGGGACTTTTCCCTTCATTGTGCCATATACAAAGGAGGAATGTGGAAGAAGAAGAAAAAACAGCAACTTTCTTCACATTAACCCAAAGGAAAACATGATAGAATTCTTCCCTTCAGCCCTAGCGTCTTTATAATAGTATTCAAGCTAGAAGCATCTTCAGGGCTTTGTTGTCTCTTAGTCAGAGATGGGAGCTCTTAAGGTTGAGTTTTAACGTTAAAAATATTCTTTGAACTCTGAAGGTTTTTTTGAGTGTGTACGTGGGGCTCCTGATAGAGATACTCGTTTGAAGGGGAAGAAGAAAAACCTCCTCTATTCCCTCTTGGTTTGTGTCACTGTTTGATTCTGCTGCACTGCAGTTTTATGAAGGAAATTATCGGGGGAAGGGGAAGCAGACAGCACTCTCCTGACAGTGACTTGTCAGCTTTTTGCTTTAGAGTTCGGGAAAGAGCTGCATTTCATGTTTTTTTTAAAACTTGCCATTTTGAAACCCCAGAGTAGAAAACCCACAAACACCCTGTTTCCTTCCAAGGATTGGCATTGAGTAAGCAGGCCGCTCTCAAACTGGGAGGTCATGTGTCCTTCAGGCCTTCTGAAGGAAGGGGGGTGGTGACATTTAGCTGCAGGACAGTCTCTTCCCCCACCATATATTGCTGCTGTTGATGCTGTTGTTGATTGCATTTCTTACCCATCCTTCACCATAAGATCCCTGGGTGTGTTGCAACAACATAAAAATAATTTAAACTGATTGACAGTCAGAAGAACAGACTAGACACACACACACACACACACACACACACACACACACACACACCCAACCAATCACATGTCAAAGGCAGAGTAAAAGGCATGGATACTGAACGTTACTACAATACAGCAATCCTGAGGGTGGCAGATTTGCATAGGGGCTTCAGGGCAGGCTGAATGGCACACATAGTTCTGCCCTTCAGAATATCCTGCTGCTGTACCTTCCCACTGACCAAATCCCCATATCTGCTGTTTGAGGAGGCTGCCTTGCTCTGCTTAGGCTGGCTCATATCAGCCTCCAAGTCTTCTCATTTAATGGTATGTTGACTTGGACAGACCTGTGTGTACCATATCATCTGCACATTATCCCCTAAACTAGCCTGCGCCTTCAAGGCTCAGTGGAGAATGGCGTCCCCTTGCCAGTGTCAAAGGAGGATTCATTTGCTTGCAGTTCTGGTGAGCTTTGCGTATGGAATAGAGGGAGAAGCTACCTTGTCCTTCACTTCAGGCAGGAAAATGTCATCGGCCAGCCTGGTTCTGCAGTAGATCTGTGGATGTTTACTCTGCTCCATGTGCTGCATGGTGCTCAGCTTTTACGTGGCAATGTGCAAGAGAAGAAGGAACATCTGAAGACAGACCACAGGATCATATGGTGAAGGATGCTTAGGGCTGCCAGGCATCCCAGCTTCATCTGTTGGAAATAGCATCTGTGCGGAATTCTCAAAAATCGGTAAATGTTTGGGGAAACCCAGGTGTGTGGCAGCTCATGTCAGAAGTGTTGATTTGGGGAGGGGGAGTGATTTTTTTTTTTAAAACCCTCACCAACTTTGCCCCCCTCCCCAAAAAAGCTCAAAAGTTTTTTTTAAATATGGCAACTGTAGTGGTCAGAGTGCTGCATTAGGACCCAGGAGACCATGAATTTTGCTGGGTGAAAGGGTTGCTTTGAGGATAAAATGGAGAATGTGAGAGAGCCATTGCATGTCACGTTGAGCTCCTTGGAGGAACACTGGTATAAAAATGTAATAATAAAAAAAGAAATTACATGCACCTTGCCCAACAGAGCTCAATATGAGGAGATCTATATTCCAAGAGGCCATGTCTATCATTCCTGGCAGTTCAATAGCCCTTAAAGAAAGCCCTCAATTCCTCTCTCCCCCAACGCCCTTAAAAGTGCAGATGCATAGCTTTATTAAAAGCATATCTGGTCAACTTTAACTTAATTTGGTTGTGAGCTTCTTCTTTTTTTACTTTTCTGCAAATGGTTAACAAAACTTCACAAGAATGACTTCGTTCTCATCCAAAAATGGAGCCTTTGCTGCTTTACATCTATGAATGACAGATCAGCATGAACAACACTGTAGGTATTTTTATTAGGACTCCATGGCAACCCCGGTACATGATTTGGTGGTTCCGAGGGAACTGAATTATTTTCAGCTTGTGGTTTGTCCCATAAAATGACAATGTGATAGGGGTTCATGCATCAATTGACGTCTGAATTCATAAACATTGTCTCCCCCCGCTCCCCCCAGCAACAAGGGCTGCAGACTCTGGCTTCAGACAGGGCTGCTGTAAAGGTTTCAATAATCTTCTGTGGTTCCGTTTCCACAGAATATCCAAAGTTAGTCTAATTTGGAGTAGGCTTAGTGATCTCAATAGCTCTATTCTGGGTATGACTTAGATCATGGGTAGGCAAACTAAGGCCCAGGGGCCGGATCTGGCCCAATCACCTTCTAAATCCGGCCCACAGACGGTCCAGGAATCAGCGTGTTTTTACATGAGTAGAATGTGTTCTTTTATTTAAAACGCATCTGTCAGGGGCTCAGGAGCTGAGGCACAGGGAAGATGGGAGATGGAGAGCGAGGGGGAGGAATCCGAAGGGAGCGTAGGAGGGGACAGTGGTCCGAGGGATTCCATGAGCCTCTCCAGCGAATCGGAAGATTCACAGAAGGGAGCGCCAGTGGCCAGGGGCAGGGGGGTCCCAAGGGGAACGCCCCAGGAGCAAGGGGGCAGCAGGGACTCCCAGAGCAGTAGTTGGAAATCAGGACCAGCTTCCCCACCAGAGCAGAGTGGGGGGGAAGAGTCCCATGCATCGGGGCCAGTGCTTTCCCCACCAGGGAGAGGAGACGAGGCAGAGTCTACCACGCCTCCCTCGGAGAGTCGGACAACGGAAGGGAGGTCAGATCCGGCCAGTGTCACGGAAGAGGGAAGCAGTGATAGAAGTAGTGTAACGGTTAGGAGAAAGGTCACTGGGTTGGCGCGAGAAGCAAGTTGGCGTGTTGTTGATAAGCAGTAGTCCCGTGCACAGCGGAAGGATGAGGAGTACGTGCTACATACTCTAAATTGCTTTATTTACACTTCAAAGCTGATATGTTACAGAAAAACATATTGCCTCTGCCAGAGCAGAGAAAAGCATCCTCTCTCCTCTAAAGCACACACTGAACTGCAAAGGACAGTGAAAAACAGGAAACCAGTGTACGTCACATCCAGTCTCCCTTTCCCATGGGAAAACCCAACAGTAACTCTGACTGTGGAATGTAAACATTGTCTTGTGACAAGCATTTCGCTGCACAGTGAAGAGAGCAGAAACCAACATCCTCCCCCTTTCTGTGAACATCACTGGGCAGCGTGTTCGTACAATATCAGTACAAACCCAACTTCTGCACATAGGTACAGTGTTGATCCCTTGATACAATCTTGGACAATACATCAGCAGGAATTTCATTACCTGGCATATAGGACACCGTTACGAGTCCCTTCTGAATACGTTCCCTAGCATGTTGCAACTTCAATTGCAAGTGCTTCGTGCTTTGCTTACAACCTTCAGAATTCAGCAAAGCCAAACATGCTTTGTTGTCCTGGTAAACCTGGATTGGACATTTGACAGGAATTTTCATGTCTTTGCACAATTGTAACAACCATTCACAATCTTTAAGTGAATAAGACAGTGCATTCAGTTCAGCTTCACAAGTACTTAAGCTAACTGTTGTTTGCTTCTTGCATGACCAATCAAATAGACCCTGATTGTACATGTAGCAAACTCCAGACGTACTTTTCCTGTCTGTAGTGTCACTTCCAAAACTTGCATCTGCAAATATTTCAAGACCACCAGACTTCTGATTGTTAAATCTCAGTCTGTAATGCATAGTGCCTTTCAAATACCGCGCTATGCGTTTCAGGGCTTTCCAATCCTTAACAGTAGGATTGTTGACTTGTCTGCTTAGCAAATTACAGCTAACAGCAATGTCTGGTCTTGAACATCTGGCAACGAAATTTAGCTTGCCTAGCACACTTCTGTACAGTGTAGTGTCAGAAAATGCTTCTTCAGTGTCATCTACCTGATAACCTGTTGTCATTGGTGTGTCTACAGGGTTAGCATCCATCAGGTTCAGTTTGCTTAACACATCAGCAATTTTCCGTGACTGGTGTACTAGAATGTTACCATCTTGATCTCTCTCTATTTCCAGAGATAGGTAGTTGTTTACCTCACCAAGATCTTTCATGTCAAAGTGCTCTTTCAGTTGAGCTAGGGCGTTATTGTACATTGTGACATCTCTCCAAAAGAATAAAAGATCATCAACATAAAACAAACAATACAGTTTCTTTTGCCCCTCCTCTTTGACAAATACACATGGATCAGCTTTCCCTTGTTTAAAACCTAGAGAAAACAATACTTCAGTGAGTTTTGTGTGCCAACACCGTGCACTTTGTTTGAGACCATAAAGGGACTTCTTCAGAGCACAAACAAATCCCTGTTTTACCTGTACGCCATCAGGTGGAAGCATATAAAGTGATTCATCTAGAGATCCGTACAGAAAAGCTGTATTCACATCATGGTGACTAATGTGTAGATTCTCCTCTGCAGCTAGCTTGAGCATAAGCCTAATGCTCTCATACCTCACTGTGGGTGAGTAGGTCTCGTGATAGTCTTCACCTGGTACCTGTGCAAAACCTCTGGCTACCAATCTGGCTTTGTGTCTGACTATCTTGCCATTTTGATCAGTCTTCGCTTTGAAGACCCATTTGCTTCCAAGCAGTTTCATTCCTGGAACTACTGGAACTAGGTCCCATGTTTTGTTCCTTTCCAAGGAATCAAGCTCAGCCTTCATTGCATTTAACCATGGCTCAGCTTCCTTTGAATCCAAATCCTGGATTTCTTGGAAACTTGAAGGTTCAAATACCTTCTTGGAGCTTTTAACAGCTGTTACTGCTATCTTAGCAAACTCATCAGCAAATCTCTTTGGAGGTCTGCCTTTTGTGGCTCTTTGTGACCTGCGAATTAGCCGTAGATCTTCAACACTCTCCTCCTCCTTCTTGGGAGAAAAGTGACCTATTGTGAACAATGGTTCTTCCAATTCCTGATCAGAGCTTTCAGAGGGTCGCATAGAGGCTTTCGCACTCTTGAAATCCTCTGAATCACCCGATTCAGTTTCAGACTCAGAATCAGAACTTTCATCAGTGGGTGTGGGTTGTTGTGGTTGCTTTTGACTATCCTCAGTCTCATCACTGTCATCAGGATAACATTGGAAAATTCCCACATTCTCCCCCCACTTGGCATTGTACTCAACACTTCTTGTGAGCTTAATTGCCTTTGAGTCAGTCATCATTATTCTGTAAGAACCTTTCTGATAACCTAGAAAGATACCATGCAATCCACGCTTGTCTAACTTGGAGTTTTGTGGTGAGTGAACCCACATGTCAGAACCAAAAATTTTCATGTGTTTGATGTATGGCTTCTTGCCAAACATCTTCTCATAGGGGGTACAACCAATCGCTGAAGATAACCTGCGATTATAACTGTAAGTGAAACATGAGAGAGCTTCGGCCCAATAACTCTCTGGAAGATTAGCATCATGCAGCAAGGTTTTTAACCCTTGAAGCAATGTCTGATTTGCTCGTTCCGCAAGTCCATTCTGCCATGGCGAGCGAGGACTAGACAAATCGTGTTGAATTCCTTTCTCAGTCAGAAATGCTTCAAACTGCTGAGAAGTGAATTCTCCCCCGCGATCACTGAAAAGAGTCTTTACCTTCTTACCATGCACGTTTTCCAACCAAGCACAGAATTCCTTGAACCTAGGAAAAGCCTCTGATTTCTGCTTGAGATTGTACACATAAATATACCTGGAAAATGCATCAATGAGAACCATGAAGTACCTGTTTCCTCCCAAAGAGGGCGCTAGTGGTCCAACCAAATCAGCATGAACAATTTGGTATGGTTCTGTAGCTTGCCTACTAGACACCTTACCTTTTGCAGCCATTTTCACCTTGTTTGCTGCGCATGCCTTGCACTTCATGTGGTACCTGCAGGGTTTAATAGTCATACCTTCAACCAAGGCAGGCATCTTAGATACTGCCTCAAAATGCAAATGACCAAATTTTCGATGAAAATCGTGAATACATTCTGCATGCAAACTTTTGTTAGTACTTGCAATGCAACAAGTGTCATCCTGCATAACATCATCATAATATAAAACATACAAACGATCAACATATTCAGCATACAATACATAATCATTTTTCTTTGTGATGATGCACCTTTTGTTCTTAAAGGAAACGTCAATTTTCCGCTCATTCAGCTGTCCAACGCTGAGCAGATTATGTTTGGCATCCGGCACATAAAGCACATTCTGTATCGCTAAGTCCAAACTGTGAAAAACAACAGTTCCGTAGCCTTTACTGGGGATTGTGTGGTCATCCGCCTGGTGAATCGCACCTTCCTGCGGTGTAAAAGACACAAACAGTCGCTTATCGTTGCACATGTGATGCGTCGCTGCTGAATCAACCACGAAGAAAGATCTAGACGTCTTCTGGACCTCTGCATCTTTTGGAGTGAAGCGTGAGACCATTGCCTTGTGCTGCGTTGTCCTGGACACTGGACCTTTGCCTCTGCCTCGGCCTTTTCCACGCGATGAGCTTTCGCTGCGCTGCTCTGTCTTGGCCCTGGGATATTTGCATTCCCTCTTCATATGGCCTAGACGTCCACACGAGTAGCATTTCACTGCCTTCAAAGCTTTGGCGCCATCTGGTGGTTCCACTGCACTATGGGATGACGACTGTGAAGTCTCCCACTTGCCCATGCAGCTAGCACCCCGCCGTGATTCGTGAATCATGATTCATGATTCTGAATCATGGCAGTATCACTGGCTACTGTGAGTTGAGCATTTGGCTGATCAGTGGTATCAAATTCCCCACTTGCCTCAGCCAGCCTTCTGCAGCTAGCCATCATGACTCTGGCATTAGCCTTCTGCATCATCTCTGCTGCTTTAAATCATGCTGCTTTATACAAGCTGCGTCTGTGCTGCTTCATTCCAAAGGCAAGTTCAAAACAGCCTCTAAAGTGCTTTCTCTATGCTGCCATAAATAGTGCTGCGTCACTATTTTCTGCAGCTGCTTTCCTCCAAGAGCACTTTTAAAAGTTACTTTCGATTTCCCCAGCCCGGCAAAACTGCCTTAAAAGTTCAAAGTCCAGCCATAAAGCCATTAATTAGAAGCTGGCAGGCTGCCCGGAGCAGTAGCACATACCTCATCAATCATCTTGACGCGCAGAGCAGATTCCGTTCCGATCTGTCCCCCTGCATTCCGATCCTTTGCCGGCACTCCGATTCGACTTCTGGAGCCCATTCTTAAGATGACTGCGTTTTTCTGGGCCCGGAACCAAATGTTGTTGATAAGCAGTAGTCCCGTGCACAGCGGAAGGATGAGGAGTACGTGCTACATACTCTAAATTGCTTTATTTACACTTCAAAGCTGATATGTTACAGAAAAACATATTGCCTCTGCCAGAGCAGAGAAAAGCATCCTCTCTCCTCTAAAGCACACACTGAACTGCAAAGGACAGTGAAAAACAGGAAACCAGTGTACGTCACATCCAGTCTCCCTTTCCCATGGGAAAACCCAACAGTAACTCTGACTGTGGAATGTAAACATTGTCTTGTGACAAGCATTTCGCTGCACAGTGAAGAGAGCAGAAACCAACAGAAGAGTCCCATGCATCGGGGCCAGTGCTTTCCCCACCAGGGAGAGGAGACGAGGCAGAGTCTACCACGCCTCCCTCGGAGAGTCGGACAACGGAAGGGAGGTCAGATCCGGCCAGTGTCACGGAAGAGGGAAGCAGTGATAGAAGTAGTGTAACGGTTAGGAGAAAGGTCACTGGGTTGGCGTGAGAAGCAAGTTCAAATGTACAGGAGCGCGGGACAGCAGAGAGTGAGGATGGGGAACCGGGTCCTAAAGCACGCCGGAGGCAGGGGGAGGAGCTAAGCGACTCAGCGTCGGAAGAGTCCAGAAAGGGCAATGCCCCAGAGGGCAGGAGGACCCAGAGGAGAAGAGAGCAGCGCAGGAGGTGGAGCAGGGCTAGGATCTTAAACTGGTGTGGAAGGGGTGGAGACTCAGACGGGACTTTGCCGATCTAGAGTCTAGACGTAGGGCTGCACGCTCTGGCTTTGAAATGGAAATTAAACTTCAATAAAGACTTTTGTACATAACATCAGCCTGGCGTTGGTCCTCTGTGAGCTGGGACCTAGAGGTAGCTCTGACAGCATCTCTGGGTTATTTTGGGGGCATAGAGATTCATTCATTCCCCCCCCCCAAAAATATAGTCTGGCCCCCCACAAGGTCTGAGGGACAGTGGACTGGCCCCCTGCTGAAAAAGTCTGCTGACCCCTGACTTAGATGGATGGTACCCATAAATCTTATATTCAGCTGTGTGGCTTAAAACCACACATTTATTCATTTCTCCATTTTTAATCAATTTCTAGGAAACTTATAGAAAACACTTCATCTTATGATTGGCATATACTGTATTTTTCGCTCTATAAAAGTAAGGGGAAATGTGTGTTTGTCTTATGGAGTGAATGCAGGCTGCGCAGCTATCGCTGAAGCCAGAAGAGCAAGAGGGATAGGTGCGCACCAATCCCTCTTGCTCTCCTGGCTTCAGGGATAGCCACGCAAAGCCTCTTGAGCACAGCCGGAGCGCTCCTGCCTTTTTGCTCAAGAGGCTTTGCGTTGCTTTCTTGTTTCTTGTTTTCCTTATGGTCTTATGGTTGGGTGCATCTTATAGAGCGAAAAATACGGTAACCATCAAATTATTTGCTTCTTGGCAAGAATCTTGACAACAGGATATTGAATAACCCTCACCCAGGGTCCACAACTTTTGCAACCAGTATGACAGAAGGACTTCACTTCTCAATCTGATCCTAGAGGTAGCCAAAATATTTGATTAGTGAGAAACCAGGATAAACAGGAATGCTGTTAACCAATTTTTAAAAGTACATATAATGTATTCAGATATCATGTAATTCTGAATTTGTGGGAAATCCCATGGAGTAGAGTCAGTTCTACCTTTTTGGTTAAAATAAATGAGCCCCCAGTACCCATATCTTGATGAAAGCACCATGGGTTCCAGGACAAAATGGCAGCCAAAAGAAAGAGAGGTGATGGTATTCTGTACCAGTGAGCATCCTCACAAAAATGCACTGGGTACAGAGGATAGAGTGTCAGACTAGGACCAGAGCAAGGTTGCTAGATTCAAAGGTGGAGAACATCATACTATGTGCCTTCAGATTTCCTGAAGTGGTAGGACGTAAGTCAGATGTGACTTCTCCTGCCTGCTCCCATGCCAGCCCTGTCATCTAACCCCTTCTCCCACTTAGCGTGCATGGAGGGACCCATATCAATTATAGGTGCAGCCACATTTAAATCATCCCTAAGCATTGGTGCATTGCTTTCATTCATGGTTTTCATACCTACATAAAACTATCCTATTTTACGTTCCAATTTCATTGAAGATTTCAGAGAAGGGCAAGCCTTTTCACTCAAGCAATATTTCATATCTATTTTTACAGTGCTTGCTCTGCATCAAGACCCACCCTCTAAACAGTACTACCCACACATTGACAAGAGGCTTACTCATTTCATCTTCAAACAGGCACTAACAGATCTAAACAAACCTTTAAAACGGACAAAACATTTGTAAAACAAACTTTTGGAGACTGAGAGCGCACTGAAGCAGGCAGTCCCACAACAGACTTGAAAGCTGAATATTCTTCCCTCACATTTCCATGGAATATGCAGTGGTGCCTGTTTTGTACAGATGGAATAGCTTCTCTCTTCTTCAGGCCAGCCTCTGTTGCTTCTTTAGTACTCATTTCTTCAGTGAAGTCATTTTGAACCATCCCTAGACTCACCTTACTGGTACCTCCACTGCTATCTGGGTCTCCTTCACACACTCCATCTCAATTATTCATTTTTTTTTCTCTTGTAGGTTGTAAGGGCAGGTTACGCCATCTGAAGAAGGATATTATTTAACTGCAAAAGTATAGAAAATGCAGCTGAATATCATTGAGTTGAACCCCCTGCTAGGAAAGGGCTGGAAAATTAAACCTTATGAAGAGGTAAAAGAATATGTAAATGATTGAGACACAAGATCTACCCACCCTGGAAGAATGGCAGATGAAGGTGATAGACTATATGGGATTAGCAGAAATGACTGGCAGAATCCAAGACCAGGGAAAAGAGTCGGCGGAAGAAGATTGGAAGAAATTTAAAGACTATCTACAGAAACATTGTAAAATTAATGAATGTTAGAATGATGTTGGACAGAAATTAAGTGGTTCCCAGCTGTAATGTAAAGGTTGAGAAATAAGTTATAATAAGTTATAATAAGTTATATAAGGATTTGCTGAGCTAATAATTTGAATTGGAATACAAAAAGGGGAGGTGCGAGGAGGTCTGGGAAATAAGTTAAAAGAAAATAAGTAATTGAAATTTTATCTGTTTTTAATTGTTTTTAGCTTTGTATTTCTGTATTTTTGTTATTTTTTGTTCTTTTTCTGTCTTTGTAATATTCTTAAAATACAAATAAATATTCTTTAAAAAAAAAAAGAATATGTAAATGATTGGTTGCACTATCACCAAATTAATGAAATGTTTAAAGAAGATTTAAAGAAAAATGGATTTGGTTACACTAAGTCGAAGTTCGAAATGGAAATATTAGATAACAAATTTAAAACATTATAAAAAATGTACAAATTGCTGTAGGAATGGCATTTGAAAGATGAAGAGGTTATGTCGGTTATGATACATTGGGCCAAAGACTTTGGTTATAATATACAGCTAAAAGACTGGGAAAAATTATGGAAAGATAGGACAAAATTTACTGCATGTAATGCTCGGAAAGAAAATGTAATGAAAATGATGTACAGATGGTATATTACACCAGGGAAATTATCTAAAATGTATAAAATAAGTAATAAATGTTGGAAATGTAAGGAAAAGGAAGGTACTTTTTATTATCTGTGGTGGGAATGTAAGAAAGTGAAAGTGAAATGATTTATAATGAGACGAAAAAGATGTTGAAATATACATTTATTTAAAAAATCAGAAGCATTTTTACTTGGTATTGTAGGCACTGACATTACAAGAAAGATAAAAAACTATTTTTATATGTGACAACTGCAGCAAGAGTATTATTGGCACAGAAATGGAAGCAGGAAGAACTACCGACGAAAGAGGAATGGCAGATGAAACTGATGTGCTACTCAGAATTGGATAAGATGACAGGGAGAATTCAAAACCAGCGGGACCAGAAATTCTTGAAAGATTGGAGTAAATTGTAGGATATACAAGTTATTTGAAAGACAATTGTAACCAACTGACTACGCTTGTAGGACTACAAGAAGTTTTGTAAGGTGACCTATTTGAAATATTGCAGAAAAGATTTAGGAGAATGGATTTTAAGCTATGGATTACTAAAAGTAATAGTTAGGATAACAAGTGTAAGATTAAGAGATGAGGTTTGAAAATCATTACATGTGGTTGATGGAAGTCTCAGGCTAAAATAGCCAAAATGTTGTATAAGATGAGATGATATGTTCTGTTTGGAAAATATATGTAAAAACTAATAAAAATGTATATTTAAAAAAGGAAAGGGCTGGACAACATTGGCGTGTGTTTTTTTTGTAGTAGTAGCAGTAGTAGTACTGTAGTAAGAATTTTTAAAAAAATTAAAAAGAGCAGCAACAAGGGGCATGCTAGAAAGCTTCGTATAAAAGGCTGAATAGGGTAGAGGATATTCTCTCTGTTCAGAAATGTCGTCATGTATTTATTGTCTGTTGTGGACAATATATAAATATTTATATTAAAATTAATGAATTAATGAATGCATGGCTGGCGGGGGGGGGGGAGCCACATCCCTTGGCCCTATTCTCAATGTCAACACCCCCGCCCTGGACCTCCACATACTCAGCAGAATTGCTGAACGAGAGCCTGCATGAAAGGTATATGGTCATAGGCTAAGGCTACCAGATTTTTTTCCAGTGAATCCAGGGACACTTTTCCACTTGAATGGATTTTGTCAGAGAACTGATTTATAAATCTGGGGATTGTCCCTGGGAAACAGGGATGTCTGGTAACCTTATCATAGGTTTTTGGATCGGACAAACTGGTAGTGGGAAGAAAGCTAGTAGATATGGAAACCATTGAATCAGGACCAGGGCTTGCTTGGGGTGGGTCTCTTCTCCCCCATATGACAAAATTTCTGAGCAAGGCCTTTCTCATCACACTAGAACTTAGGTTTACACCCCAAAGAAATGGATTGGCCTACATTCCAGATAAACAAAAAGAAGTGCTTCTGCACAGAAAGCATAATTTACCTTACAAAACCCAAACAGACAATATGTGGAAACTGCTAGTAACTCTGAAAAAAATCAGACAAATCAATGAAGGGTAGGTTGGTCAAAGCCGTGAAAATTAAAGCAAAATTTGAAGTAGTCAGGTAATGCAAAGCAGATACAGGATTGATGCATGACGCAGTGTTTATGCAGCTAGTTGGATGCATATAACAGTGCTTTTCAATTAACATGGACAATATGGAAAGCAAACCCACTTTGGCTTGTATTAATTAATCATTTGTGCCCTGAGATCTAGTGAGCAAGAGCTACATTTGTAGACAAAAAGGCAGAGGTGTGTGTGTGCATTTGTGGAATGTAAGGGTGCTAACAGAATCACAGAACCATAGAATTGTAGATGGTGCACTATAAATACGAAAGCAAAGAAAACATTGTCCCCTTCAAGGTTTTTTAAACACATGCACACCAGACACCATAACAAGAGCAAAGTGTGAAAGTGTCTGGAATTGATGCTATGTTTTCAATTATTTATTTAGCACAGCATTCTTTTTCTTGTTGACACTTTGTTTGTATTCTCTCCTTCCAGTTGGACGTGGTACATCTGTGAACACAGCACTTACCTACACTTGACAACAATTCACAGCATAAGGGGTTTTAGAGCCTGGATAATGAAAGGAAGAGCTTGTCAAGTAGTTCTGGCACTACAATTTAGATGTACACTTTCTGGTTAGGTTTTTTTGTTTTGTTTTTTAAAAAGGAGAGCTTCATAGTTTGTTTAGGAGGTTCAAAAATCCTCCGATGTCAAAGTTTAATAACAGCAAAACTTGGTTGGGATGTTCTCTTAATTTAAGCAACTCCCCAGCACTGGAAACTTTGAAGAGCAGAAACCCACAGGTGAGCTGGGAAAGAGGCCGGTTTTGCTTGCCATCAAGGTTGAACAGAAGCATTTTTGGACATTTGTTAAATCATACTACAGATAGGTAGCCGTGTTGGTCTGCCATGGTCAAAACAAAATAAAAAAATTCCTTCCAGTAGCACCTTAAAGACCAACTGAGTTAGTTCTAGGTATGAGCTTTCGTGTGCATGCACACTTCTTCAGATACACTGAAACAGAAGTCACCGGACCTTTCTATATAGTGAGAAGGTGGGGAGGGGTATTACTCAGAAGGGTGGTGGGAATGGGTGATTGGCAGATAAACGGACATAAATCCGACATCAGGAACCACAAGACAGAAAAACCAGTAGGAGAACACTTCAATCTCCCAGGACATTCTATACAAGATCTCAAAGTAGCTGTTCTATTACAAAGGAATTTCAGAAATAGACTGGAAAGAGAAGCTGCTGAATTGCAACTTATCACCAAACTTAAAACTATGGAGAGACCTGGTTTGAACAAAGACATTGGATTCTTATCTCATTATACATGACAAAGCCATTTTTCACCTTCTCACCCCTTGCTTTTTCCTGTTAGACCTATTGCAGTCGTTAAGAGTCGTCAACAGGCTCATCGCAGCTATCTGCCAATCACCCATTCCCACCACCCTTCTGAGTAATACCCCTCCCCACCTTCTCACTATATAGAAAGGTCCGGTGACTTCTGTTTCAGTGTATCTGAAGAAGTGTGCATGCACACGAAAGCTCATACCTAGAACTAACTCAGTTGGTCTTTAAGGTGCTACTGGAAGGAATTTTTTTATTTTGTTTTAAATCATACTATTCTAGATTATTCTTATCATTGTTTCTGATGCATAAATATGTGCTCTCCTAAGCTACAGCCATGCCAGAAGATGTGTAGATAGATATATAGATAGATAGATGATAGATAGATAGATGATAGATAGATAGATAGATAGATAGATAGATAGATAGAGATGATAGATAGGTAGATAATAGATAGATAGATTAGATAGACAGACAGACAGACAGATAGATGATAGATAGATAGATAGATAGATAGATAGATAGATAGATAGACAGATAGATAGATAGATATAGATGATAGATAGATAGATAGATAGATAGATTGTAGATAGATAGATAGATAGATAGATAGATAGATAGATAGAATAACTTCCAATAATGGCATTTATGCAAGACCTCTGTATCTTTGTTTTTTTTGTGTTTTTTAAGGCAGATTCAGCTACCATCTGTGCAACCTAATCAATAGATGCTGATGGCATCAAAAGTATTATTTTGTAAATGCAAGGAAGGGACATGTGTGCATTCTATCCAAAGTTGGTATCGACCTAATTTTTCTTAGAGGGGACCCATTGAAATTAATGAACATGGCTGCTAGGTCTATTAATTTCAACAGGTCTACTTTGAGTAAAACTTAGTAGACCACAAGATCAACATGAGTCAACAGTGTGATGCAGCAGCAAAAAAAAGCTAATACTATTCTAGGCTGCATCAACAGAAGTATAGTGTTCAGATCAAGAAAGTAACAGTACTGCTGTATTCTGCCTTGTTCAGACTACACTTGGAATATTGTGTCTAGTTCTGGGCACCACAATTTAAGGAGGATATTGACAAGCTGGAAGGCAGAGGAGGGCAACCAAAATGATCAAGGGTCTGGAAACCAAGCCTTATGAGGAACAGTTGAGGGCATTGGGTATGTTTAGATGGGAAAAGAGGAGATATGAGACCCATCTTCAAATACTTCAAAGGCTGTCATTTGGAGGATGGAACAATCTTGTTTTCTCTGGCTTCGAGGTTAGGACCCGAACCAATGGATTCAGGTGGCAAAAAAGGAGATTGCAAGTAAACATCAGAAAAAAACTTTCTGACAGAAAGCTGTTTGACAGTGGAATGGACTTTCACGATAGGTGGTGGACACTCCTTCATTTGAGGTTTTTAAGCAGAGTTTGGATAGCCACCTGCCACGTATGATCTAGTTGAGATTCCTATATTGCAGGCAATTGCACTAGATAACCCTTGGTGTCCCTTCTGTGATTCTATGTGACTTCCCCTGAAGAATCCTGAGTAATTTGTTATGGGTGCTGGGGATTGTAGCTCTGCAAGAGGTAAAGTATTGTTCCCTTGGGGTCCCTTCTGATGTTGTAATTCTATGGTTCCATGAGTACCACCCAGAATGAGAAATGAATGCTTTAAAATACATGGCAGTAGAGAATATCAGTCCAAGAATTAGTGTTCTGTTTTCCACCGTGGCCGTTCAGATGCTCTTTGGAAGTCTACTAAGAGAGCATGAAGATAGTGGACATACTACTGTTGGTCCCCAGCCAGTGGTATTTACTGTCGTACTGACTCTGGACCTGGAGATTTCACACAGCCATCCTGACTGATAGCCATAAATAGACTTATCCTTCATTATACAACTCAAAAGACTCCATCCGTAGATCTTTCCAAGGAAAGCTGGGAAACCATCACTGGAATGTTTTATTAGATGGGATATATTTTCTTAAGGGACAAACATACAAGTATCTACTGTGCCAGGCCCATGTTTACTGAGAAGCTGAAATTACAAATGTTGCTTGCCTTCTTTTGCTCTATTGAGACAATGAGCACAATTCCAGGGTTTGATTTGGGCTGAGAATAGAGGAAAAAAATAGGAAGAAGATGACACATGTAGACCTTTACAGAAACCCACCATTGCCGATGGATGAATGTTATGTTAGCCAAAGCAGGTGTGGGGAAGGAAAGGGATAAAGTTAGAGGCAATTATAGTGCAGGACCGGCACTACTATAAGGCAGAGTGAGGCAATAGCCCCAGGTGGCGGATACTGGGGGTTGGTAGCAGTAGCAGCCTCCCTGGCTATTACTCCCGAGCCCTTTGACCAGGCTGAGATCCTGTGTGTATGCCACACAGCTTGAGATCCCCTCCTCCAACCTACTGGGTGGGATGCCCTAAGCTATACTCAGGTGAAGATATATCCCCATTGCCAGAGCTTAAATCAGATTCAACAGCCAGTCTAGACAGCTTCACCTTCTGTCCATGGAATAAGATGGAGGTGAGCATCATCTTGCCTATTGCCAGAGGGAGGAAAATATCTTGAGTTGGCCCTACTACAGTGTATGTGTGAAATGTGGATTTGTATGATACCCTTCTCCTTTTTTATCTTTCAGACATATCTAATTCAAACACTTCTTCCTTTTTTGCCTAGGCCAGTTCTTATGTCGTTCACTTATTCTGCTGCCTGATGTTCCCAGTTGCTAGGAAACGTATTCCTTTTGACCGAGGGATTTTTTTCTATATAAAAAATTGCTACGGCAGCATCTTCTCTTCCAGCCTTGGGCAGCTTGTTGCCATGGCAGCAATCTACCTTCCCTTCTGGTGCCATTCCCGAACACTCGTGGTGTGACCCTCAAGATCTGCAGCCATTGTTCAAGAGTTTCCGAGATGCTGTCTCCCTTCTCCCTTTCCAACTCTCTTCTCTTTACTCTTCCCTGAAAATAACAAAAGTACTGAGGAGCCTGGTATTGCAAGGGATACATTTTCCTACGTTTCCCCATTTTCCGGTTTGAAGCTAGCCGCACAAAACAACTTGTCCTAACCCAAATCCAATTAGTGCCTTCGAAAGCAGGGACGTCTCCGCTTCTAAAGCTGCAAAACAGACTTGGCCCAGCCAACTGGCACGGCCCTGACTTTGCGTTGCATGTGGGCCATAGTACAGTGCTCTATCATTGCTAACAGCAGGCCGGGCCAGTGAACCTGCCAACAATTTTAATGGAAGCAGAGTGAGCTACCTTGGATGCTCCAAGACTGGGGCATGCAAGCTAGCTCACGGCTTGAGAAAGAAAAGGGAAAGTCGGAGCTGGCTTGGCTTTCCCTTTTCACCCCGCCACCCCCGGCCATTCATCTGTTTCGAGCCAGCTGATAATCTGCATGTAGGAAGCAGCCTTTGCAAATGTGCTTACTGAGACAAAGAACGAAAGCAATATGGCCACAGTGGGGCAGAAACTGTTTACATGCTCAAACTACCTACTGTTTCAGGTGCTACGGTTTTTGAATCCGTAGGAGCAATCCTCTCCTGTGCATAAGACTATTTTGTGCAACTTGGCAAGAGACGAGTGCCAGGCACAGATGATTATGACCTCACTTTGAAGTTTCATGTGCCACAAATCTTCCAAGGAGCTGAATCCATGTGAATATCAGCTAACAAGGCGTGTTCTTCATGCATCAGCTGACTAGAGTCATTAACCAGACAAAGCACAACCAATTTAGGAGCCCTTCTCAAATATCAGATAACAACATAGGCTTTTGTAAAGAATGCAGTACCATGAAACCTTGGTTGCATTGTCTGGTAATGCAGAGAGTACCTAATGATTTCCTAAGTGCGAAGAACAATGTGCTCGCATGGTATGGAATCTCACTATTTTTATAGAATCACAACCTTTGACCTGCAGTGCTGTGTCTATGATTAAAAAGAAAGAAAGATTTGGCTTATATAGTACTTGACACTCTCAAGGAATGTTTGGGGCTTTTTTTAACAATCAAAGTCATAAAAAGTAGACAATTTACAGATTCTGTATTAAACATGCAATACTATAAAGGTAAAATAAAACAAAATAGAGATACTGTTATGAGTTTAGGGGGTTAGTCTGGATGGAATCCTGGCTGCCTTCCAAAACCTGTGATCCAGTATCAGTGAGGCTAGAATGTACACAATGGAAACTGGTGGGTTGGCCAAACTAGTCAAGGTAATGCCTTTAGCTGGGCAGTGAAGTGCTCATCAGCATCTCAAACAATGAGCTAAGTGATGGTGCTCTCCAGCAAAGGGGTAGGTATCCTGCCCTGCCCTGCTCTTCCCTCACCAGTGTGGTGTAGTGGTTAAGAGCGGTAGTCTCGTAATCTGGTGAACCAGGTTTGCATCTCCACTCCTCCACATGCAATTGCTGGGTGACCTTGGGCTAGTCACACTTCCCTGAAGTCTCTCAGCCCCACTCACCTCACAGAGTGTTTGTTGTGGGAGAGGAAGGGAAAGGAGATTGTTAGCCACTTTGAGACTCCTGAAGGGGAGTGAAAGGCGGGATATCAAATCCAAACTCTTCTTCTTCTTCTTCACCTGGCTGGAGACCAGGCGATTCTTGGCCTAATGGAGAAGTAAGATCTATGGGAGCTCCTCCATCCTACACTCAGGTTGTAGATATGTGTAAATAAAGCCATATATCCTAAGGACACCACATATAAACTCAGAGAAATGCTTTTGTATTGTCTTTGTGCTGTCTCATCATTGGGTTGTTGTTGTTGTTGTTGTTGTTGTTGTTGTTGTTGTTGTTGTTGTTGTTCTTTTAAGAGAGAATGGGGTGCCCAAACAATAAAAAGTTGAAAGCAAATAGGAAGAACAATGACACATTTCATTGGATGTGGCCACACACTCAACCACCCTACCCTATCTATTAGAAACTACACTAGTATAATCAAACACCCCTTTCTTTTTTTAAGACAAAAAACAGCCTTGGCAAGTTGCTTGCCTCAATAGAGGAAGGGTGGACATAAAAGGCTGATTAGCTCTTTATCTGCTGGCCATTTTGAATCTCCAAATCCTCCTTCCACTGCTCTTTACCCATGGGAGGGGAGGAAAGCCAGGTTACCTGTGTGATGAAAAAGCCAGGGGTGCAATTTTGAGCTGAAAAATGAGGGAAAGGGAGAGAGGAGGGCCTTATCCTGGCAGCTTGCCAAGGGTATTTTTGGTTAAAAGAATAAAGTATAATTTGGCCCTGAGAAATGCTGATTAGTATTTGTGCTATAAAATTCAACTGCTCTGGAAAAAGTGCAAAGAAGAAGAAGATTAAGATGCAATGAGTTATTCCTTACTGATGAATCCTGTGGTTAAACTGCTGAGATACTTGAAACTTAGTAGAAAACAGAGGTCTGGATATGATACTACTGCATATCTTACTTAGTGCTGGAGAAGAGTTGAAATATCTAAAAATACTGAACTATTGCTATAACTATGATCTGTAGCCACATTCACCAAAATAACCTTTCTTGTAATGTGGCACCAAGGAAAAACACTTATTAACAACTTTAAGAGGAAATGGGAACCATTTGTTATGTACTGGAATCAATTTGTGGACTATCAATCAACAGCTGTTTGATTCCCTTCATTAGACAACTGATTATTGCTTCATGAAATTCAAATTATAATGATGAATTAATTTAAATTTAAAACTTAAAATTAGAAAAGAGGAAATATATGAGTAATTTAGTGTTCTTCTGCCATTGTTCATGATATTGTATTCACTGATACTGCACTACAATGTATCATAAACAATGAAGTGTTTTAGGGATACCTAAAACATTTACAGATTTATTGTGACATAACCTTTTGGGTATTATTGCTGCCTTTAACAGATGCATGAAATGTTATCCTCACTTGGCACTTGCAATAGGAGGGTGGGAAATTACTAACAGCCAGAGCAAATGGCAACAAAATGCAAGAGGTGCAATCTATGACAATTCTGTGCAAAGCTCAAATGTAAATAAAATAAGCACAATATTATTTAGAGACTGGATTTTCTCTTTAACAGTAGTTTCAATGAAACCACTTCCACCTCCTGGAAAAGGGGAAGGGTATCGCAGGCTGGCTCACTAGCCAACTTTTGCAAGTGATGACACAAAAACCTGTATTTGATGTGGTGGCTCCCCGTTTGTGGAATGCTATCCCCAGGGAGACTCACCTTGCCCCTTCACTATATCTTTAAGCTCCAGGCAAAAACATTCCTTTTCTCCCAGGCCTTTGGCTAATTAGACAATCTATGGTCTTTTAAACTGTAGGGGGTATTGTTTTCGCTTGTGACTATGCTATGTATTTTTGTGCCGTTACATTGTAAGTCACGCTGTGATGCTCCTATAAAGGGCAGTATAGAAATTGAAGAAGAACAAATAAACAAATTCCTGTAGGGTGGTGTTGAAATGTTCGCATTTAAGCTCTCAACATGATTGGAATCACTTGAGAGGAGTTCCAGCTCTGCCCCTGAACATCGTGTCCATATTGCCTGGCCAATCTGCCCTCCACATGTTGGGTGGAAGTCTGCTATGGTCAGTCTGCATAATGACCAGGGTTCTAAACTGCATGGGGAGATAGTCCAACTGCAGTATGTTCCCTGCTGCAGCCCTGTTCCAGCATGTGGAGGTACACAAAGCGGATAAGGGCCATTGAGAACAATCATGCTCTCCTCTCATTGCGTGAGTTCTTTAATGACTGCGTAGGGCTGTTAATGCTGATAATTGTCAATCCTACCCACAAAAACTGATACTGTGATTTAGTTAAAGAGCAGGAAACACAGCATAAGAATAGGTAACAGGAGTATATGATACAATTCACAGAAATGGTGCTTGATTTCTGCACACTCTCTGTAAGTCACAATTTCATCTGAATGTGGGCCTATAGAACAGTAGAGTTGTGTAAGCTCTCCAAAGTTTCCACTGAATTAATTAAGGAACCACACAATTTGCAAGGGAGGAATTCTGGAGCTTGAACAGCTCACTTCTCCTTTGAGATGGGCTTTAACAAGCCCGCAGAGCTCTTTTCTGAGTCTAGCTCAGGAAAACTTTGCCACAGAAGGTGCTGTGTAGCATTTATTAAGTCCAACAGAGTCCAACTAATTAAGACTGCAGCATGTCTTGCTTGATGAAGGGTGGGCTTGTGAAGATGCAAGTGTAATCCAGTCCTGTTCCTCAATGAATTTCCCGCATTATCCACAGTTTCAGAAAATGACTGGTGGGTTCCCTTTGACTTGATTCAGATCAATTTGGTCTTTATCTGTTCCCCGAGGGAATGCATGTCTGTTTTCCAAGAATCTGTGCTCACCCGTGGTACCATGCCCCTGCACATTATCCATATAGCTTTCAGAACATTTGAGTTGGTTTCACCTGCCCTGCACTCACCTCGTGGTATTAGCTATGGTGTGGCGAACTGCTTATGAATCCCCACCTCTCCAGATGCACCCAGACTAGATGGAAGCATCGGGGGGGGGGGGGAGTTACCTCATGGTCAGGAACTGGGTGAATTGCCTGTACAGTGGTACCTCGGGTTACATACGCTTCAGGTTACAGACTCCACTAACCCAGAAATAGTGCCTTGGGTTAAGAACTTTGCTTCAGGATGAGAACAGAAATCATGCTCTGGCAGCGCGGCAGCAGCAGGAGGCCCCATTAGCTAAAGTGGTGCTTCAGGTTAAGAACAGTTTCAGGTTAAGAATGGACCTCCGGAATGAATTAAGTACTTAACCCGAGGTACCACTGTACTAGATGGAGCTGCAGATGACTCTTCCAGTATTTGGTTTCTGGCACAATATAAAAATATATCTCTTCACTCAGGGGTTTGGGGAAAATTGAATGTTCAAGGCCCTACTGTAAAACATTGGCTCCTGATGAATTTTTAGTGTTTAATGTTTTTTAAAATCTTGGCTGTTTTATCATTTTATTTTGGCTTAAAGTGTGCTTTAATGGTGCTATCTGCTAATTGTTTCATTATAAGCAGTACTGTGTAAACTACCCTGAGATTGTGAATGGATGAAGGGTGGTTATTAAAAGATGAATAACTGGATAGATAAACAAAATAGATCCAGAAAAAAAGAGTGTTTTAGATCTGAAACGGGAACAACCAGTACAAGAAATGTTTGCAACAAATGGTCAACAGAACTGACTAAGTAGAGAATATCGCCTTGCCCATCCCCACCCAGAAGCTTAGCCAGGTAGTCTGGTCACATAGTTATCAGCAGTCAGCAAGCGTCTCAGTACAATACTGGTCATTGATCATAAAAAAACATATTGATCGAAGAGTCCCAGCATGTGTAAAGAGGTTAACTTTAAAGAGCTGTGCATGTTCCTACAGAGCAGCTGGCTGTGGACACCCAAGTTGGATTCAACCAATAATTCCTGCTAGTGCAAGACAGGGCAAGGTCTTCCGCTAACACAATGGGCCTTTTTGCCCCCTCTCCTCACCCTGTGTGCCCCCATGCCCCACAAACTGGCTCCAAGTGGGTGCTGAGGGAAATGCCAGAGCAGTGCACAGGTTAGTCTGTTCTGAGTAAAACTAAGTTGAACACGATATCAGAGTGCATAATTACAAACTTTGGCAATATCAGCGGTCTCAAGGAACCTGACTGAAATCCACCAAACTAATTTAATACAAGTAAGCAAACACCCTGGTTGGATGGTATTGACTTTGGAACCTGGCATGAAAGTGTTGAATTTGCCCCAAAGGTCAAGATATAGGAGGTTCAGATTTTTATCTGCAGCCTCAGTTTCTTGAAATCGGTGACAGCTACCCCTTTTCTTCTTGACGTGTATGGTCTTCCTGATTTTCTCAGCACACAAGGATGTGTTCAACTGGATCCCCTTGTTTGACTTTGGAGAAATTGTGGTTAAAAATGAATTAAGCACATTTTCAATAAGTTCCATTACATTCCGTCACCGAGTAACATATCATGGCTGGCATGAGCAATAAGGGACCAGCCTGAAAGCTGGAGTATTATAAATGATTTATTGGTCTAATAAACAGACTGAAATTATCCACCTCCTTCCCTTCCCCCTTGCCCGAAGGACCAATACAGCTACTGTACAAACATTTTCTACTTGCCATTATGTAATGTTACAGAGAAGAAAAACAAGTATATGAGTCCCGTGAGATTCTCTACGGCTGACAAATTCCCTCCCCCCACATCCAGACTGACTATTAAACAACAGCCTTTGAAACCAAGGCAAAGATGGTTTGGGCAGATTGCAGCAGAAACAGATTGCTGTGTTCTCCATCATGGAAACATTTTGCAGCTATTCAAGCTTCTAGAAAGCCCTTACTTTTCCGAGTCACCTCAGAGGAGCCATTAATTGAGTCACCTTTCCTCACCCGACACCTCTCTGCTTTTGAGGCAGGTCTGCCTATCAATCTCTCGTGCGCGAAGGGGGCAAGGGGAGGTGGAGAGAGGCCTCTCTCAGCCTTGCTGGGAGGAAGGAGGCTACATAAATAACTTCCCTACGCTGCAGAACGTTCCTCACTCAGTCATTTGCTGCACAGCTGTGGAGCTTCATCTCTGTTCACAATTTGCTCCTCCATAATTATAGGACTGGCACATTTGTGGTGCTACTAATAGGAAGGAGAGAAGAAGCTTTGTCAGCCTAACACCCCGGTGTCAGATACATTTACTTGGAAGTAAGTTCCAGCACTTTCAATGGAACTAACTCACTTCCATGGAAGTGTGCTGATACTCTAAAAGTAGGGCTTCACTAAATATTCTCTTGTTTCAGCATTTGCTTTTAAAGTTGTAATTTTGATGCAACTGAGAATTTGCATACTGAGTACTTGTGTGGTTTTAATCCTGCCTCATACCCTCCCTACTCCCTGGCTGCTGTTGCTTCTTGATGCCATTTCAAATTTTCTGCATTCTTACAGTGCTCCTTTGCAACATTGCCGTTTCATTACCATTGCCAATTACAAGCAAAATCATTGTCTAAACCCTGGTTACATGCAGGTGTTTTTCAACACTTACTGCCCCGCCCACCCCAAAAGTGCCTGAAACAAAGGAAGCCATTTCAGCTTTAGAAAAAATATTTAGAGTGGTCTTCCCCAGACAGGTGCACTCCACCTGTTTTGGGCTACAGGTCCCTCCAGACCTGTTTTTATTGTGCATTCATGGCATTGGGGCAGTTTCTATGCAATCCCATTATCAAGACTACAAAAGCTTTGGAGTGAACACACTGCTTTGAATGGCCGGCTCACCCATGAGGCAAGGTGAGGTGACTGCCATGGGTGACAGAAGCCACAGGGGCTGCAGACCTGGCCTCCAATGAATGCATTGTTCGCAGTGGCAACAGCTGTGGTGTGCTTGGGTGGGTGAATGCACAATTATTGCATCAATGAGTTATTGCAGAATTGCTGGCATCCATCTGTCTCAAGAGACAATGGAGTGCACATCCAGGGGTGAAATCAAAGCACTGTGTTAGCAGCACCGAAGTGACCTCCCCAGGGTACAAACCTGGGCAGTGTGTATGGATGTCCTGGGCTGCCCAAACAACAAGACCGCCCCTCTTGGCCTCACTGATGTGGTTCCAAGGAAAGCAGAGCAATACGTCTGTCACCAGCTTGGCTGCAGGAGTTGCCGGAAGGAGGTATATGAAGTGCCATCTAACTGATTTAGGGACTCCACTCTGAACTTGTGTGGGGTTTATTCCTTGGCCTTTTCTTCTGATTATATCCCACAAGGCAGCCAAGATTTAGGGCCAGAGTCTTCCTTCTCTTTGATGGGCTACCTTCCCAGATTGAAGAGCCCCATCAGCTTCCCTCTACTTCCCTTGACAGCATGTGCAGAAACGGCCTTCTTGACCATTGGACCCACTATCAAGTCCACCTCCAACACACACACACACACACACACACACACACACACACACACTTTTTTCAGTCTTGTAAGGCCCTGCAATATTCATGAGCCAAAGCTAGCATAGCTAACAGGGATGGTGGGTATCATAGTCCAAAACATACTGAGTGTACCAGGTTGTGGAAAGCTTCTTTAGAGAGGTGGGTAACCTGATGCCCCATTGCTGTCCTGCAACTCCCATAATCCCTTGCTATTGGCCATGCTAGCTGGGGCTGGTAACATCTGGTTTTCTTCACAGCTCTACAGTTTACTCAGCCTTCCCAGGCCTGATGCCCTCCATGTGTTTTGGACTAATTCCTATTAGGCCCAGTCTGCACAATTAGTGTACAAGGTGATGGGAACTGTAGTCTAAAACATCTAGAGAGCACTGGAGTTGAAAGCTGGCTTACATTCAGAGCAAAAGACTTGTTGCTGATCTAGTCTGATTTCTTACCTCTTATCAGACATGCTTTTGCACGAGACACATCTGAACCCAGGTAAAATAATTAGGAGCCTTCAAGCAACAGTCAAGGATAGAACAGATTGTGCATGGATTTTATTGTAAATGAAACTAGTATGGCATAGCTTAGATTGCCCAGGGACTTGCAGTTTTTATGAACACTTGCACAATGATGGAGATACTAGATATTTCCAAGCACATACTGCTCTCAGATCTATAACTCCTTATGTTTCCAATCCAAGCAGTAATAATTTGCACAAATATTGGATGAAGGAAACCCACGCAATCCCTTCAGGTAATGTGGAGGGAAAGCAAGGCATTTTTTTTCAGGGAATGCTGGCTTGCGACTTTGCATACTATTAAAATATGCCTTGTCAAACTATTCCCAGTAATGCTTCATACATACCTGATGAGGATCACACAAGTTCATCTAAATAGTTTTGCTCATCCTTCTTGACCAACTTAAAGTGCAAGCCTAGGCATGTCTAAAGGTAAAGGTAAAGGACCCCTGGGCAGACATAAACCACTTAACTATTGTGAACTAAAGGGTGAAACACATCATATGACATTTGTTTTGGGGTATTTAGGTCTTTGCTGATGTGTCCTTGGATGAGGTTACTTTTTTAATAAAATGAGATGGCTAAGTCTGGAAAAATCAGCTACCAACCTTTAAGAAACCTGAGTTGTTGTTGGGGATTTTTTTGTGTGGAGTGGTAATAACAGCCAAAGGTGATAGCCTGTTACTAAATGTGTACTTGTGTACTTAATGTTAGCCATTCAATGAACATAATCTGTGCAAAGATTGCAACTATTTGCTAACCCCCCTTTTTTTAGTAAACATGTGGATTTACTTCATCTCCCCCAACCCTTAGTTCAAGGTAGCTGAATGCTACAGACTAAGGACTAGGCTTCTTCCAGAATACGTAAAGGTAAAATATATATATATTTGTTTCTAATGATAGGATGTGGTTTGTGCTGATGACACAGGAATATAGTCAGACCAGATGCCAGAGTGTATGGGTCACTCAGTGGAGAGTATGGTTGTCAGGAACAGAGAAAGGGTTAGGTGAATGACCAGAGAACTATGTAATCTCTGGACTGGTTCTTTGGCCTAGGTGACCATTAGGTGCAGTTGCGGATGACTCTGGGGTTGCGGCGCTCATCTCGCTTTATTGGCCGAGGGAGCCGGCATACAGCTTCCGGATCATATGGCCAGCATGAATAAGCTGCTTCTGGCGAACCAGAGCAGCGCACGGAAATGCTGTTTACCTTCCCGCTGGAGTGGTACCTATTTATCTACTTGCACTTTGACGTGCTTTCGAACTGCTAGGTTTGCAGGAGCAGGGACTGAGCAATGGGAGCTCACCCCATCGCGGGGATTCGAACTGCCGAACTTCTGATCGGCAAGTCCTAGGCTCTGTAGTTTAACCCACAGCGCCACCCGTGTCTCGTGGTTCTTTGGCCTACTTGGTGGCAATGATGCTTATGAAGAAGCATCATTTCTACTTCACCGATGTTTACATAGTGTCACTAATTGAAGTACGGTAGTTTCAGGTGGTTCAGGCCTTTTGCAGCTTCACTGATATGGAAGTGTTTAAGAAAGTTTGACAGCCCACTGAAAATGTGTGCAAAGCCATGGGGGGGGGTATTGTGACCTGGGTGCTACTTTGTCTGCAGGACTGTCTAGTCAGATACTGTTGGATAAGATATGATGGTGCCCCTATCTGAAATGTGCTTCCTGTTTGGTTCAGGACCCCATGTTAGGTTTCTGCTGAAAATCAACATTCTCTTGCTGTTAAAGGTAAAGATAAAGGGACCCCTGACCATTAGGTCCAGTCGTGACCGACTCTGGGGTTGTGGCGCTCATTTCGCTTTATTGGCCGAGGGAGCTGGCGTACAGCTTCCGGGTCATGTGGCCAGCATTTTATTTGCCCCCAAAAGGTGTTGTTTCCTGTTCTGCCTCCTGCTAATCTAATCACTACACCATGAAGCAGATGCAGATATCAGCCCTTGAGATCTGGTAGTAATAGCCTTGGAATTTTTGGACTTCACTTTTGATCTCATCTCCAGAGATTCTTATTGGGTCACCCAACAAACTGCTCCCCCTGTTTCGGATCAGGGCCCTGGGGCTGCTTTCTCTCTAAAAGAACAGAACATTAGAAGAGTGCTGCTGGATCAGGCCAAAGGCTTATCTAATCTAGCATCCAGATTCCTGCAGTCGGCAACCAGGTACCAGGTGAATCTGTCTTACACTTAAAATAGATGTGACTAATGTTACCTTTGTAGACTAGCCTTTAGTTACCTTTCTGGCAAGAGTAAAATATCTGCAGCTGTTTCCCATGATAACAGGGAAATGCTCCAAATGCACTAGGGATTGAGATGTGTACCTGACACCACAAAAAGTGCCATGTATGTACACACACTGTCTGTCAGTTCCTATCTACTTCTTCAATGTTTTATTCACCCCTGGTTAAGCATTAAAAGGCTAATCTGAATCTGCAGGAAGCACTTACGCCAACGTGTCAAAACAGCCTGAGATTATAGAGATTTTTGTGCCAGCAATTGTGCTTAAGGCAGTTCGTAGTTTTACCTGTGCAAGCACAGTGCCACTAAATAGAATGTTACATTGCTGCTATGTTGTTTAGAAGAGTGCACGTTGCAAGAAGAGTGCCAAGGTTTGGAATGGGGATTGCAGTTTGTGGAGTTGCACAGTTAGTATCACCTGAGATCAAAAGAGCAATTAAAACCTGCTGAGGCTGTTATTACCAGCTATCTGCAGTTCCAGGCATTGAAACAGTCATTGTAAAGCAAAGATGCTCACACCTGCTTCTTTTGCACAGGAGTAGCCTGTGACTGGACTGGAGAGGCAGAATAGCAAGTTCAGACCTCTCTTCTGGAAGCAACATACCAAAAAGGATGCTTTTCCGACTCCTCCCTTACTCAAACCACATTCCTCAGATGCATTGACTTTTCTGGACAACTGATTAGTTCCACAGCCTGACCGACTATAGCTAATGAAAAGTTGTTGCAACTGGCTTGGAACATTATGGTGAAGGGCAGCCAAGAAACCTTATAAAGAAATTAAATTAAATGATAATGTGTGCCGGCTATGCATATAAAAACACAAATCCGTATAAAAGCACAAATGTCCAAATATATCCAATAGTTGACCAGACTTAAAACTGAGTGGCATTGAGCTCTGGGCCTCTTGGTCTAGGTCCTGCCCAGCTTCTGCTCCCCTCCCATTTTTATTTTTTAAATTTTATAAGATGGCAGTGCATGCAATGCCAGTGAGACACCCACCCATGAGCCATCATAATTTGCTCAGAGGCCTAAATGTGGATTTATACATATAAACTAGCATGTGCAAAGTTTACGCTAATTTTTGGCTGTGCCCTAAGTATCCAAAAACATCCCTGCCTGTGGCAGCCTATTCAGAACCACCCTTCCAGTTTGATGAGGAGACTATTGAGGAGGACTCACTGAGTATGGTTTTTCAAACAACTTTGAATCCGCCTCACTGCATGAATTTGATAACCAAAAGATCACAGTAGATCGTCAAATGCTTTGCTGAAATTAAGATAATATACTTCCACTCCATTCCCTCTGTCTACTAAGGTAGTAACTAAAAAAACACACACACACAAAAACCCAGAGGCAATTATAGTGTGGCAGGATGTACAGTGAAACCTCGGTTTTCAAATGTAATCCATTCCGGAAGACCATTCGACTTCTGAAACGTTCAAAAACCGAGGATCAATGGGCTGGCTGCAAAGTCAGTGGAAACGGAAGCAATTACTTCCAGGTTTTCGGCGTTCGGATTCTGAATCGTTTGGCTTCCGAGACTCTCAAAAACCGAGGTTCCACTGTATGCTTCATCAATCTGGGCTGGCGTCTACTATTCTACTGGATTGTTATAAAGATGCTTACAGACTTTATCATTGGTTTTAGCATCTGAGACAGAATTCAGGATTCACTGGCTTATAGTCTCCTAGAGCTTTCTTTCCCTCCTTTTTGGAGATTGGGACAACATCTGGCTATCTCCATCCTTGTCACCTCACCTGTTTTCCAGGATTTTTTTTCAAAGATGTGATTAGAGGAGAAACCCTAGACTTCCACCCACTCCAGTCCTGAAGGATTGTTCACTTTCATTCATGCTAGTTAAGTGCTGCGAAAAATTCCACCATCCTATTTTACATAGCAAATAGCAGTCAAACACAATGCATCACATACACTAAAAAGCATGCAAGGCGCTCCTTGGATGCCTAGATGGATTTGCTGCCCACAAGAGCCTGATACTGTAGCTAATTGGTCTACTTCATGACAGCTGGAATCTTAATGCTCACACTTTTTTACATAACCTGTGCAATTTGAAACCCATGATAGCTGGCTTGGGAGGTCGACAAAGCCTGCACACATTGATTGCAATATTTTATGATAGTTTATTATTTGTATTACAATAGCCCAAAGGCCCACTTAGCATCAGGAGTTGGTTTTTCTGGGTGCTGTTTGTGCAAATCCTGAGATTTTTCAAAGCTAAATCAAGGTCTGGGACAATCTGCTCTTAATTTTACAATCAAGGGTGTGATCAAGTCATCACTGACATTTGAAAATTAATATCCAAGGGTTTTGAAGTCAAGGCCTACAGAGTTTATAGAATGAAATCTTTGGTTCAAACCAAGGGTCACTCACAGCCTGCCTTGTTTACTGTTGTAAAAATTTAAAGAATTTTGCCAGGTATACCACAAGGTGCTGACAGGAGAAATAATATCTGGAAGACTCTTCGCTTCTATGTATACAATGCTAAATGCTACAGGAACCTTCTCAGAATATGGACCTAGCAACACTCAGATCCCATGCCCTCCATCAGTCTAAACTGGTGTTGTGGATTATGAGATAATGGCTTGGTAACATCCACCGTGTTTCAATTAATACTCTTATCCAGTACTTTCCCCCTAGAAAAATAGGTGCTGGTACTCACCATGAAGTTGTTACAGTAAGGGAGGGATGCAGGTGGTGCTGTGGTCTAAACCACTGAGCCTCTTGGGCTTGCCAATCAGAAGGTTGGCGGTTTGAATCCCTGCGATGGCGTGAGCTCCCGTTACTCTGTCCCAGCTCCTGCCAACCTAGCAGTTCAAAAGCACACCAGTGCAAGTAGATAAATAGGTACCGCTCTGGTGGGAAGGTAAACAATGTCTCCATGTGCTCTGGTTTCCATCACGGTGTTCCATTGTGCCAGAAGCAGTTTAGTCATGCTGGCCACATGACCCGGAAAGCTGTCTGTGGACAAACGCCTGCTCCCTCTGAAAGCGAGGTGAGCACCACACCCCCATAGTCACCTTTGACTGGATTTAACCATCCAGGAGGCTTTTACTTTTACCTGTTACAGTAAGTGCCACACTTTTTAACAACAAAAAAGAGGTGCTAGTACTGCATACCATTGAGTACCCCCTGAAAAATGCACTGTTCTTATTTTATTCTCGCCTTCTTTGCAGCTTTCCCTTAAGCAGGGACTGAAAACATGTGGCCCTCCAAATGTTGTTGGATTACAACTTGCACCATCCTGGACCATTGGTCATGTTGGCTGGGGCTGATGGGAACCAGAGTTCAATAACATTCTTTTTGTAAACTGCTTTGTGGGTTGGGTGTCGTTGGGTGTTTTTTTAACAATCAAGTGGTAAATAAATTTTATGAAATAAATAAAATAAAATAAAACCTGGAAGGGCACAGATTCTCCATTGCCCTTTCTGGTCAGCACCTAGCAGTTCCTCCTGCCCATTCCTGTGTTTCTCTAATGGAGCTTGAAATTCTAACATGGTCGTGTTTTTCTGCTTCTTTCTCTGTGAACCTCTTGGCTCTGGGAATAGGGATTTGCTTGTTTCTTTATCTATTCTCACCCTGTTCTCAAACTGTATCTGTGTCGGTTCCAAGAGAGGTCAGTAGCAGATCGTGCTCTCTTTGGGCTGCTTTGCACTCCTGTGGTACAGGATACTCCCCTCCCCTTGATGTCAGAGTGCCTAAGTCATCCAGAGCGAAACCACACAAAGCAGTATAACAACACTGCGTATCTGAATACAAAAATGTGCTGCTGTGCTTTGGGCTCCCTGGTGGCTTTTATATCCACCCGTGGCAGGTATTCCCAGCTAATTGGTCTTAGGATGGAATTTTGACAGCTACAGTCTTGACACTTTCTCAGTTTTGCCTCCCCAGTGAGATAAGTGGAACTGGATGGTGAAATTTCCAAGAAAATGCATCTTTAAAGAATTTTTTTGGAAAGGCTCATTGAACTCAGGTATGCTGTTTGAGATGTGGGTTTTTAAAAGGATTCCTTAATGTTGTAACAGTTGAAAATGATTGAAATGGAAAAGCTAGGGTTCTGAAATGTTGCTAAATATTGAATTTGTGACATTCCATTCCAGTATCATGGGCCAGTGCTTCTAACAGGAAGAAATTCAACAGCGAGTTTCCCTTAGGAATTAAACTTTCCCATCATTCCCTTTCCATGGCTGGAGGAAAAATAGTCATTTCATTTCTGTGTTTATGATTTTTATATTGCAGGTCATAGGTATAACTTTTTTTGCAGCGCGGTTTAGAGCTTATGAATTTGGTGATAAATCTTTTAGATTTGAAATGTATAAAATACTTGTAAATTGTTAGCAAATCTTTCTATATCATTTATGTTGTATTAACTTTAGAAGATTAATAAATACCCATTTTTGAGGCATGCTTAGAACATTTTTATCTCCTGGTTTGAATGCTTTCTAGTAAGATAAATTTGAAACTGGCATGAAATAGACATCCTGTTGAGATTTTTTGCTGTCAGGAAGAATATTTCCACAAAGTAACAAGTAAGGATTTATTAGCATTCTCTGAATGGAACAGCAGCAATTTATCAGCATTAACAGCAAACTTATTGGTGAAATATAACAATTGTCATTATTGAGATTTTGGACTCCTGTACAACCACATTTCCAATTATTAGGGGATTTTTATAACAACTGAGTCCAAGATAAATAGAAGACTTATGGAACTGTTTATTCTATTCTCCAATATTCTTAGCTTGGGAGAATCATTACTTTAAAAACATTACTACTACTTATACAGCTATACAGGCCCTGAACTCAGTCACTTTATTTGATTCTCTCTTTCCAGTTTTTAGTCTCAGTGGAGAGCTTTTTCTTCCTTTTTGTGTACATAAAATTTTGTCCATTGCATGTTAAAAAGGCCTTGCGTATTATTTATATAGAAACATCCAGCAAGAAAACATTCCAGGCCAACAGGAAGCATATGAAGAAGGCGTGAGAGAATTCAAGAGCTGATCTTGTGGTCAGGAGAATTCATCGCTGCTGTTAACCTTCTTTCTGGGTTGCTAGATTCACTACACCACAGGTCCCTCATGCCTTTAATAGCTGTGCAGAGGGGACAATCTCAGCACAAGCAAGTTCCCACATCATTTCAGCGCTATGACAGGACAAGTTGTTCCTGCCAGAAGTTCTTCTTTCTACTCAGCTAGAGCCACAGGGGCCCTTTCTAGCCTACTGAATCTGGAGAGAAAGCCTAGTTTACAGTATCTATCACATGGGGAGTAACTTTGGTTGTTGTTGTTTTTCTGTCTCCAAGCCCCGCCTCTACTTTTCCCCCCTGCTGGCCATGCTAGTTGCTGTCATTTCTGCTAGTCCTATTCCTGCCAGGCCTGCCACATTGCAAATTTCTTCTCGATGCTTAGCATATTATTAATGATCACCAGTTTTTTCCTTCCTCCTTCGTAGGGAAGATAGATACAGCTGCATTTACATTGCTCAGCATGCTAGCAATTCTATTATACCAAAAGAGGGTCAGTCTCAGTCTCTGTTTTGTTGTTTTCTCAGCTCAGTTCCTGCCCTTAACACTCTCAAGGCAAAGATAGAGTCCCACCCCACCCCCAAAGTTACATTCAGTTCTGTTGCTTTTTGGTTTCCCCCAGCATACCTCTTCATTTTATCAGTTCGACAGATTCTTTCAGATCCTTCATTGTTTTTGTGAATTTCACACTCGGCTCTTTAGGTTCAGTTCAGGAAGACTCACATGACATGGTGAAAATGAAGAACCCACTGGCTACTATGAAGTTACTTGCAACCAATGATCCCACATCATCTCCAACTTTTCTTCATAAGCATGCATACTAGAGACATTCCTCTCTCCTTTTTTAAATGTGAAATTCTCTTTTTTGCTTGAGATTTCATAAATTAACATATAAAATACATAGGGCTCCATCATAGAAATTTTCATACTGCTCAGAGCATTTTGGAGGAAGTCTGGATTTGTTCTAGTTTTTCCTTGTTTGCTTGTTCAGTCACTGAATTTTGTCATCTTTTTATTGGCATCTGTCTGTCTTGGTAGACAATGGAACAGTGTGCCTTCGGGGGTGAAGTCAAACTGTTGGAGAGTTACAGCACCTGCTGTGGTTGTAGAGACCGATATGGGAGAGACATGTTTTATCGCAGGTGAGGCAGATGAAGGCGTCCGGTGTTGCTGCTACAAATGCATCTTCTGGTCTGTCTACACCTTCTCCTACCTTCTTTCTTTTTTGCCTCCTTAGGTCATCCATCTGTATGCTCATAAATGTTACACTCTCCTGGATTTCAGTTTATTTTGCTGAAATCCTGGGTCCAGTTCGCCACGTGCTCCACTTTCCGACATTGCTGTGAGAGTTGTCCTGCCTATTCCCAAACATTTTACTTCTACTGAATAATTTATCTTTATTCTGCTTTTCAAGCACTGAGTATATTCCCAGGAAATCTTCCAGGGTGGCAAGTTCATCCTTCTTCTTTTATGCTTTCTTTGTTCTTTTCTTTTTAACCCTCTCTGCTTCTTTCTACTGACACAAGACATAGCTCTATCTAGATTTCACCATTTTTTTAAAAAAAGTTTTATGTAATGCAATTAGAGAAAGCCTTACATACATGCTTTGTATGCAAAGGGTCACAAGTTCAGTCCATAGCATCTCTTAGTAAGGTTAGCAATGACTCCTGTGAGATGCTGTCAGTGTATGTAGACCTGGGATGGCTAACCTTCTGCTTGGGGGGTCTTGATGTCACCCTTCAAGCACATATATATGAGAGAGAAAGAGACACAGTACAGAGAGGTTTAAATCCCAGCACCCCAAAAGGGATGCAAATCATCTGCTCCCCAGTCATAACATCAATCATTCAATGGACAGGGAAGGGCTCATGAACCCTTCTTCTCATGCATTTGAGAGTGTGGGGCAGCCACATCTACCACTGGCCTCTGGAGGGTTTGCGAAGGGTCAGTGCAGCCCTCAGAAAAAATCAGGTGAGCCGCCCCTTGGGTAGATAATACTGAGCTAGGTGGACCACTGATCTGACTTGGTAGAAGGCACTTTCCCAGCTTCCTCATTAGGATTCTCCTTGTTCCCTCCCATCAAAAAATTCAGAGGTGGTTTACTGTCAGATTCAGGCTCTAACCCTATATACAAGTAGACTGACCCATATTCCAAAAGGACCAAGGCTTTTAACCACTCAAGAGGTCTGGTGCAGGACAAGCGCCGGATTTTGTTTTCTGTTTTTTAAAGAAACATTGCAATCCTTATGTCTGCCTGGAATCCCATGGTTTGTAGAAATACAAAAAAATCTCAAAGCAGAAAAAGAACCCTGATTGGGTAGGTGGGTAAAATAGTCCAGCGAGCATGCTCAGTGACCACAGCATGCTGACCAGCTGACAGACAGACAAAGTGGAGACAAGAATGGAAAACCAGGAGGGTGGGATATTGAAGAGCAGCACAGCACACACTGCAACAATTTGTTGCACATCCCACTGATTTATATTAGTATGTAGAAGGAAGCACACATAAGCAGCCTAGGTTTGTGCCTATATTTATGTGAGAGGGATATTGGTGAATGTACAGAAGGATTCCAGGTGTGCCGGAGCAGAGGAAGTGGGGTCAGTGTCACCACTGAGGGGGTGTGTGTGACAAAATGCCAGGCGGCACTCACCGCGGGGGCTGCAGCGCGTCCGAGCCACAAGTCTCTCCTGGCTCCACGCTGCCTAAACGGTCCGCCTGCTGTCTCTGCCCCCCCAGCTGTAGGGCGGCTGAGTGGGAGGAGGCAGCAGACTCCGGAGGCCCTGCCGTGTGCCCCGCCCCTATGGGCGGCTCGCCCTGCCCCTGCGTGTGCTGCCTCAGGCGCCTGAGCGGCTTCCTCCGCCACTGGTGTCGTGCTGATGGAATTGTACCAGCTGCCTTTGAATACTTTATACTAGCAAGCCTAACTTGGTACCAAATGTGTATGCATGCCTTTACCCTCATGCCTCTGCATCTGAACCTTTCAAGCTAATTGATTTAGGAAGTAGTTAGACATTTCCTCCATTAGCAAAACAGCTATACTTCCCCAGAGCTCAGCCAGGGAGACTTAAATGCATTGTTTATTGCTGAAGACATATCATCAATAAGCAAACATTATTGGAGCTAGCTGATGAAAAATAAACTCCTTATACGTTACATAGCCTTGTTACTTCAGAACATGGAAGCCTGCTGGTCAGTCAAAAGATTACAATTGATTTTTCATTATGTTGATGCTCATTTCCTTCACCTGAAAATCTATGAAACATTGCAGTGCAGACTGGCTGCCCTCAAAAGTGGCAAAGTCTGTGTTATTAAGGCATAAACATAGATATTATCTAGACAAACTGATAGAGGAGAAACCCAGGAACAGCTATTGGTTAAGGTCATAATGCAGGCGCTCAGCAAACTTTCCTGACTTAATTGTCTCGGCACTGAAGGTCATGGGTTTTTCTTACTGATCTTGAAACTTGGGAGTCATTCCAGAGAATTATTATTATCATAATAATACTGCATGATACATGTGCGGTAGTAATTCACGGCTTCAGGATAACCCAAATGGCTTTGCCCAAGGTGCCACTTCCATTGTGGGGATATTGCATTTATTCATGATGATAAAATCCCATGCAGACTGTCAAGATCCAAATGGGGTGATGGGCAACAGAATGTCAAATGAGATTCAGGGTGAGTAAGCACAAAGAAATGCATGCTGGGACAAAACCTCCTAACCTGACATATACATGGAATCACTGATGAGGTCTAAATTGGCTGTTACTTCTCAGGAAAGAGATTTTGGGGTCATGTTGGAAAGCTCGCTGAAAACGTCAGCTCAGTGAGCTACAGCCGGGGTGGGAGAGAACAATTTAATATGAGGAAATTAAGGAAGTGATTGCAAATGAACCCGCAAGCATCATAACGCCATTATAAAAATCAATACATGGATCAACACATGATGTTAAACCTTGGTTTAGCATTATGTGGGCACACTGCAGCGAACCCAAGTAAAGTGCCCCTCTTCCCTGCTCCCCCCCTCTTATGGCTGGAAGGAGGCACCTCTGCACAGATCAGTTTCTCTTGCAAAGAATGTTGGCTTGTTTTGTTGTCCAAACCAGGAATCCTGGCTTATAATGATCTCTGGTTAAATGTGCCAGCTTCATAACTCTTTGAAACTAACAGAGCAATACCCTGATCCATTATGCTGAAGCGGGGTTGGATGGAATAGAGGTGATCATTAAACCAGCCTCTGCTAGCAGGGGAGCTCCACCACCAGTCACTGACAAGCACCCTGATGGCCCCAGCCAAACTAGCCAGTGGAAACCCCCCAAAAATGGGGCGTTTGGGGTGGTAGGGCAGGGCTGACAGGGGATCCGGTGGACCAAGCTGATGGCAGCAGGCCCAATCCAAGCTTCTTCACTGCATCAGCCTGAGTGCTAGTGTAGCAAAGGGACATGTTCTCCTGCACTCTGCCTTCCATTGTGGGTACAGTGCTGACTGCGACACTCCATCAAGCCCTCCTACTGCAGGTCCACGGTTCGAATTGCACCCGAAGCAGACATCCTTTGAAAATGTTCTCCGTCTCCACAAAAGGCCTCCTCCAATCTGTGTGGGAAGAGGAGAGGGGAATCAAGGAGCCCAACACTTTGCTTGGGCTCACTGCAGTTCATCGACATAGTGCTAAAACTGGGTCTGGCTTGGGGGTCCAAATTGTTATGTCCACCACCCCTGCAGGCCAAATATGGTAGGTGGGTGGAGCTGCCCCCCTGTCAATCACCTGACACCACAATAATGCCAGGTGATCTTTTGCGCCTACGTGGTTCCACCTGCACAGTTTGCAAAGTTGGTACCCCCTTTGGCTGAACCAAGTTTTCACTGTGTCATATATGACGTAGGGCAGGTAGGCGTGGCTTGGCCAAAGTGGCCTAGTGGGCCTAATTAGGCACACAGACTACACTAATCAGAATGGACAATACTGAGCTGGGGAGACCAAAAGTCAGACATAGTATAAGTCTTCTTCCTATAATTCCATATGTCACATATGTGTTCAGGAGCTTGGGTGGGCATACATGCACACACACACATACACGTAGAAGAATAAGGAGGAGAAAGATATGAGAGGAAGGTAGAAGGAGAGATGATAAGGTGGTGAGAGAGACTTCCTAGAGCAAGAGTGTGATAAAAATGCTTAGCAGACTAGGACATCTCTAGAAGAATGAGAGGGGCAAGGTGGCAGTGAGACTGCAACAAAAGAGTTCTGCTCCCAAGGATTGCTAACTAGGTAGCTATGATGCATATGGGGAGGAGAGCATTGTCTCCCTTAGACTTTTAGCAGCCCAATTACTGGCTTAAGACTTCTATCTATCTTTGAAAAACATTTTGCAGCAATTTTTAAACACTTTCATTTTTGCCCATGAAAAAATAATGCAACAGTTATGTATTTTCCCCCCAGTCATAAAATGAATGCAGCAATAGTAAAATGAGGCTGCTATACTGGTCAGCACCTATTCTGAGATTGTAGGAACATGGGAGATGAGATTGACATATTTTGTGAGACGGGCTCATGAAGAAGACAGATTTACCATCCAAGCAATTACTACTGAAGCAGTAATAACAGGACGGCAAGTTGCTCTTATTGCTAGTCAAATAGTGTCTGCCACAGTAAAGGCACTGGAGTAATTACTCAAAGAGGCTGCAGATGAAAGATGGGCAACTGCATTATGGTTCATCAGACAGAACAGCATTTCCCAAGTTGTGTGTTGCAGAGTCGCACCCAGGCAGTCAAATTATACCTTTCACTTTGGCATAGATTCAAAGTTTTATCCCAATTAGGGATGAAAAAGAAAGTGACACTTCAAACATTTTCAGAGAACAAATAGAAACATGGTTCCATATTAGTCTGGAAAAAGAGGAAGCCTCTATTTAAATGAGATGTTTCCTGTGCATCAGGCCCCTAATAGCACCAGGGCCAAGCACTTAATGCTCAGATGTGCCTGTACTGCAGAACTCTTTATTTAAGTGGTGCAGAATGCATGAGTGGATATAACAAAATGGCAGGTATGATGGCACTGCCTGAAGCCTGCACCTTGTGAGAGCGTGCTGAAGCCTGCAGATTAGCATGCCAGTCCTACTTTCTTTTGCTCCTCCCTCCTGCTACCAGCCAGAAATCTATATGCCCTTGATGCCTCTATCTAATTACTACAATGTGCTATACATGGGGCGGCTTCAAAAAACGATTCAGAAACTTCAGCTGGTGCAGAATTCGGTGGCCAGGTTGCTCGCCAGGGCAAGGTGGTTTGAGCATATTACACCAATCCTGGTCCAACTGCACTGGCTGCCAATTATTTTCTGAGCCCAATTCAAAGTGCTAGTTTTGATCTAAAAGCCTAAAACAGCTCAAGGACTGCCTCTCTTCTTATGAACCGACTCAGACCCTGCATTCTTAATCTGAGGCCCTTCTTTGTCCAGAGAGGTCCAGAGGGTGGCAACATAAGAGCAGGCCTTTCTGCAGTGGCTCCCCATTGTGGAATGCTCTCCCCAGGAAAGCTTGCATGGTGCCTTCATTAGACATCTTTTAGCCTTGGGCTGATTAACTTTCTATGTTTCTATGTGTTTGTGGGAGCAGGGGTTATGAATTTGTTCTGTTCTTGTTCTTATTATGTATTTTGTATTTTTAGGCTGTGAACTGCCCTGATATCTTCAAATGAAGGGCGGTATACAAATTTAAGAAACAAACAAATTTAACCCCTGGAATTGGTTTGCTGGCCCAGTCAATGAAGTTTGGAATATCTGGTTGTTAACAAATGCACTTCACTCTCCACTCCCCCAGGAACGACATTTCTTGCCTTTATCTTAGACTCACATGGATATTAAATGCCTATATGAAGCTGTGCAAGAGCATGAGTGTCTGACTTGGAAGGGGAATATCCATACGCCTGTTGTGCAAACATATCAGTGTATGACTTTGTGAGTGAATAAAGCTGTGCTCTTGAACTGTTTCACAAATACAAGACTGGGGAAAATACAGTGTAGCTAGAAAAAAGTGGCACAGAGTTCAAACTGGAGGACAAAGAGCATCTGGGCTACACCTATGACTGGAATACTCCAGAATTCTGACCACCACCTTTTGTTAAATGTTTCGTTTACTCTCTTTTCTCCTAGAGAGAGCTTGGCCAGTTTTATGGTCATTTCATTTAACAAAATATTTTTTTCTTCCACTATGAGGTAGTTACCACCCCATCGGCTCCTCCATGCCCCAAACCCTCTCCTGGCCTGATTTGGAAAAATGAAGTTTCCTACCTCACACATACTATTATGGGTAACTTAAAAAATGAATGTAATATTTTAAATTTTTGACAGAAGTGGATGAAATTTGCATACCTAGCCGCTCGAATTCTGCCAAATTACATTTAAGTAAGTCCAGAGGTGGATTTTTGTGGGTATTCTAGGCACCTTTTAAAGTTTGATGGTGGTGGTGGTGATTTTAATGAGCCATCTATACTTTTCTTCATTTTTGGGCAGATGAAAGAGTTCATGAATCCTGCCACATTTTAGACAATTCCAATGGACTTTCTGCAAGGCCAGTCTTTATGTTCTTGGGGTGGTAAAAAAAAAGGATATACTTCATCTTCCCTATTGTTTTGTGGGTCATTTATGTGAGATATCATGCACCACAGAGGTGCCCTTAGGCAAGCAACCTGTCCTATCGCAGGCAAACAGTCCAGAGGTTTTGTGCTCGGTGTCAGGACATTTGATTGAGGAGAGAATTAAATGTGATTTGCTTCTTTCCCTGTGGCTTTGTGGGCAGTAAGTATAAAATGCCATTGTAGAAGTGCCCCTAGGAAAGCTACCTGTAAAATTTCAGAAGGATAGGTGCAGGGGATAGGGAAGTAAGTTGAATGAAGCAGCAGGGGGAGGGCAAGATTAAAGATTGTGTCCTACTCAGTTGGCACCAAAAGTCACAGAAACTAAGGGGAAAGCTGATTTGACAGGACTGGGTGTGCAAGCATGCAACGCAGAGGTGGGTGGACTTGAACATCCAGCATTTTCCAAGCAAGTACCAATAGCAGAACTAACAAACAGCACAAAACAGACAAGAACAAGATAATACATTAACAGCCCTTCTTTGAAACATTGCAATTGGAGAGTCCTGGTAAAACCAATCCTTCGTATTGGAAGCTAGATCTGTCAGCCACAAGAGAGACCCTCCCTGCTCTCTCCACCCTGGTGTTTTCCTTACATGGTAAACTTGAAGGGATATTTTTTTAAAGGCACACTGCATTGTTTTTTCAGTGCCAGAATTGCCAAGGTGCCCTTTGGGAATGCTCTGGAGGTCCCCTGCTTCAGTTCAGGCTGCTTCAGATCCCTCTTTGGCTTACACAAGTCCCAAACCTGCCCAAAGACACACACTTTAGGATTCATCCAAATTCACTGTACACCCCTAAATTTAAATATGTGTTTCATCTTAAACATATCTATTTTAGCTTAATGTGTGAATTTTAAAACATGTATTATTCTAGAATAACATTTTGGCATTTTTTTTCCAAAAACAAGAATTGTTATTGCAAAATTCGGAGATGTTGTAAAATCCGACCTACCATGATGTTCCGATTCACACATCGGCCTGGAGGTGCAAATCAGGTCAGGTTACATTGGAATTCACATAAATCAAATTCTTCATGTCTCCTCGCACACCAGGGAGGCTTTAACATGCCACCTTCCCTGCTGTGCTGTCTTTCTACCTGGAAAAGGGACATGTTGACGTTCAGAATCATGGAAATCTGGGGTCCCAACCCCATCACTTGTGCCCCTTCTGCTGCCTCACTCTCACGGAGCCCAAGGGGAGTGGAAGAGAGCACCGTCATCCCATTGCGGCTCCTATTTACAAAGCAAGGCTGTTAATATTTCTTTCCAACACTACTGTGGCACGGTGGGTGGGGGAGAGAAGGAACTGTGGAAGGAGAAATAGCTGTGCTCTGTATGATTCATAATTATTTAACGGGACCCTCTTTGAACTGATGCCAAATCTGTCATTGAACCCTATGTCATTGCATTTACAGAACAGGGCCCCCTCCAAAGCCCCTGCCTCATTACCTCACAGGGTGCAGGCTAGTGGTTTTACTTCCTGGTGAGAAGCACATGCAACAGTGTGTAGCAGCATGGAGGGGGAAAGGGAGTGGGTTGGGGGGGGGAGCAGAGCAGCGCCAAGGGAGAGACGAGCAGCAAGTGTAGAGTTCTTCAAAGAGGAACATCAAAGCGCCGAAGAGAGATGAGGGGAAGAGCTGCGAGTGACAGATCTGGTTTAAAGAGCCATCTATCTCCCAGCTCCTGCTATGTAAATTACACTTGCACGCTGAAGACGTGGTTAATTCATTTTTCAAACCAGCTCCTTGCTGCTAGAGCTCTTTGCTCCCTCCCTGACAGTAAAAGGGGGTCACTCCCTCATCCCCAGTCAAATGGTGATTGACAGAAATTTTGGTTCGGGCACTCTGGCTGCAGCCAACAGGGCAGTGAACATCTGGCACTTGCTTAGGGCCGAATTAACCAGCATCTAAAGCTATAAATTAGAGTTTCAGGCAGGCTGCAGCTACCTGGGCAGGCCAGCCCTACCATCAGGCAGTGTGAAGTGGCCAAAAAATGAACCCTTTGCTGTTCTTCCTAACCCCCTCAGTTGTTCTTCTTGGCTAGGAATCACACTGTGGGTGCCACACAGTCTGTCCTGTGCCCCCTCAGCTCACCTGCTGCCCTCAGGCCCCAACTGAGACCACTGATGCTAGGGCAGTCAGTTTCTGTAGGGCGATGTGCCACCCTGCACTTTGTGACAGATGCCAAAATGTCTTGGGCCAACCCTGTATCTATATGGTTTGCACCCCACCCCACGGTGAGGAGAGCCTGTGTCATCTCTTCTGCATTGAACACTGATTGTTACCCCGGCTTGAGGATAGGGGGGCTGTTCTGTCTTCGCATGACAAAGGACCAGCAACATTTCCTACTATATTTTTTTTTTTTTATAAATATTTATTAAGGTTTTTTTTTTTTAAAATATAAATGCACACATAAAACAATCTTACTTTTATAACAACAAATTCTTCACTTCTTTGGACTCCCTCACGTCCCCCTCTCCCATTTACATCATTAAAAAAAAAATTTTTCCAAACAAATTATCAACTTGTTTACAATCTCATGTCCACACATTCCAATATGATTTAACACTTTTTCCAATAAAATTTTTATATTTTCTTTAGTCTCACTTATCATCAAATTTAAATCTAGTTTAGTGGTGGCCAGTTTTTTATAATCTAGCATCCTTCTTAACATTCAAACAAATTACAATGTTTTTGTAGATACATCTTGAATTTCTCCCAGTCTTCCTCCATCTTTTCTTCTCCCAGATCTCGGATTCTGCCAGTCATCTCGGCCAGTTGCATATAGTCCATCAGCTGCATCTGCCACTCTTCCAGTGTGGGTAAATCTTGAGTTTTCCAATTTTTTGCGATGAGAATCCTTGCTGCCGTTGTTGCATACATGAAAAATGTTCGATCCTTCTTTAACACCTTCTGGCCGACAATACCCAGAAGGAAGGCCTCTGGTTTCTTAGTGAAGGTATACTTAAATACCTTTTTCAGCTCATTGTATATCATTTCCCAGAAGGCCTTCACCTTAGGGCATGTCCACCAGAGGTGGAAGAATGTTCCTTCATTTTCTTTACATTTCCAACATTTATTGTCAGACGAATGGTATATTTTGGCAAGTTTAACTGGGGTCATGTACCATCTATATATCATTTTCATAACATTTTCCTTCAGAGCATTACATGCAGTGAAGTTCAACCCAGTGGTCCACAACCTTTCCCAGTCCTCAAACATAATGTTATGCCCAATATCCTGTGCCCATTTTATCATAGCCGATTTAACCATTTCGTCTTGTGTGTTCCATTTTAGCAGCAAGTTATACATTCTAGATAGTACCTTGGTTTTGGGTTCTAACAATTCTGTTTCTAACTTCGATTTCTCCACCTGGAACCCTAACTTTTTGTCATTTTTAAAAACTTCTTTAATCTGAGCATAATGTAACCAGTCTCGCACCTTATCCTTCATTTTCTCCAAACTCTGCAATTTCCAATTGTCTCCATCTTTTTCTAATAATTCCCAATATTTTGGCCATTTGGCCTCCATATTGGGTCTTTTTCGGGCCTTAGCCTCCAGAGGTGAGAGCCACCTTGGAGTTTTGTTTTCCAATAAGTCTTTATATTTCGTCCAGACATTGAACAGTGCTTTCCTGACAATATGGTTCTTAAAGGCCTTATTGATCTTAACTTTGTCATACCATAAATATGCATGCCAACCAAAAGCATTGTTAAAACCTTCCAAATCCAGCACGTCAGTGTCTTCGAGAAGTAGCCAATCTTTTAGCCAGCAGAAAGCTGCGGCTTCATAGTACAACTTTAAGTCTGGCAGGGCAAAGCCACCTCTTTCTTTCGCATCTGTTAATATCTTAAACTTAATTCTGGGCTTTTTGCCCTGCCAGACAAATTTAGATATATCTTTCTGCCACTTCCGGAAGCACTCCGTTTTGTCCACAATCTGTAATGTTTGAAACAAAAACAACATTTTTGGCAATACATTCATCTTAATAGCAGCAATTCGGCCTAACAAAGAAAGCTTCAATTTTGTCCAACTATCCAAGTCTCTCTTAATTTCAAACCAACATTTTTCATAATTATCCTTAAATAGGCTCAGGTTTTTTACTGTTATGTTTACCCCTAGGTATTTTACTTTTTTAACCATAGTTAGTTCTGTTTCTCTCTGAAACCGTTCCGACTCTATATCTGTCAACATTTCCTACTATAACCCATCACAGTGTGCTGGGGACTCAGGCAGAAGGCATAGGTGCTTGAATTCTTCAATGACCAAGGCTGTTCACAGGTTAAAGGCACGTACTGTGGTACCTCTGGGTACGCATACCTCTGGTTGCGTATCCTTCAGGATGCGAACGTGGCAAATCTGAAAGTATTTATTTCGGGTTTCACAGTGCGTGCATGCACAAAAGCGGTCCCTCGGGTTTTGGAAACCTCAGGATCCGACCGACGCTCTGGAATGGAACCCGTCTGCAACCAGAGGTACCACTGTATCTGGTTTATTTTTATTTATATAAAGGGGGGGGGGAGAGAGAACTCAAAATACCATGCATTGTTCTTCCTCTCCCATTTTATCTTCTCAAAAAGCCTAGGAAGTAGTTAGGCTGTGTGGTACTATCTTTCCTGCTGTGGTGCCCCCTTAGACTGGTCAGAGAAGGTATCTTCATCTCTGCTCATCATCATTTGAGTAAACAGTGGAGCCCTAGGTGGCTCTATATACCTGATTTGTCAGCCTGAACAACGTGTTATACTGAGTGGCAACACAAATTTGCCTTGCCTTATCTGGTATCTGAACACTATCCTGTCTATGATTCTGCCTCCTGCCTCTTCCCCTGGTTCTTGTTCGCCTGATCTGGGAACACATCTAAATCCAAGCTGAGGCTCATGGAGTTGTAGTCCAAAACATTTGGAGGGCACCTGGTTGAGGAATGATGCAGCTCTCCTTCCGTCTTTCTACTGAATTAGGTAGATTTCCCCAAGAAAAACAGCTAAGGGTTAAAGTCTAGAATTCTTCATCCCACAGTCAGCCTGATCAGAAACAAGAGATGCCAGCTGGCTGTGGCATTTGCTTGTTGCATTGAAAATGAGCATGAAGAATTGCAGCCCAAAGGGTCAATTTTTCAGAAGCGTTGAAGTGTCTGAAAACAGGGGTTCGGAATGAAAGCGTCTCCCGAGCCGTTGCTCTAACCTCGGTGCTGCGGTGCTGTAATAAGGTGCTTTTTATGTAAGTGACCTATTTTCCAGGGAAGCCAGTTCTCTGAGAGGGGAATTGAAAAATGACTAGAGCAGCAGTTTTTAACTTTAATATGTTTTCATTCTCTGTGAGCAACAAGCAGCTGCTGTACCCGGAGGACTTGAGGAGCTGTCTGCTTTCATAAACGGATCTCTCTCTTGCTGGGGCCCAACAGAGATGGGGCTGAAGATGGAAAGGCAAAATGCTAGCATGTGCTCAGTGAACCCCCCTTGCCATCCTGGAGCCCCTTAGCAAGGATTTCCCACGTGGGCTGTGTACACACAATATGCCTATAGCCCGTGGCTTCCCCCAAAGAATCCTGGGAACTGTAGCCTACCCTCACAGAGCTACAGATCCCAGCACCCTTAACAAACTAGGCTGTGCACAGTTTCTGATGGAGGTTGCTGGGAATCATCTCTCTCAGGGCGACATCTAAACCTCCACTTGTCCCACTGCTTTCCCTTGTGGTTTAGCGCTGAATCAGAACAAACGACAATTGGGGTTTCTGCAAATTGGTTTTTGTTCCAGTTTCATGGAATCATAGAGTTGGAAGGGACCACGAGGCTCTTCTACCTCAGCCCCCTGCAATGTGGGGATCTTTTGCCCAACATGGGGCTTGAACCCACGATCCTGAGATTATGAATCTCATGCTCTACCAACTGAGCTATTCCAGCACTTAAGCCTACAGCAACCGGGATTTAGTGCTAAAGAGCAGGTTTTCTGTGGGAAAGTGGTGGGCAAAGGCATAACTGCTCAGATCCATGCCTAGAAAGCACAAGACAAGCGGGAATGTGGGCGAGCTCCCACCCGCTTGCTTGCAAAAATGCATATGCTGGGTAAAATGTATACAGTGGTACCTCGGGTTAAGAACTTAATTCGTTCTGGAGGTCTGTTCTTAACCTGAAACAGGTTAAGGTCTGTTCTTAACCTGAAGCACCACTTTAGCTAATGGGGCCTCCTGCTGCCGCTGCGCCGCTGGAGCACGATTTCTGTTCTCATCCTGAAGCAAAGTTCTTAACCCAAGGTAATATTTTTGGGTTAGCGGAGTCTGTAACCGGAAGTGTATGTAGCCTGAAGCATATGTAACCTGAGGTACCACTGTACATTGGGCAAGAATGCATGCAAGATTGTATATATTAGATATAGCTTTCATGAAAATGCATGCAAATTTTCATGAGGCTTTCCCCCCCCCCCCTTAATACAAACTGATGTGGAAATGGGGACAGCTGAACTCAAGATGGAAAAATTAGAAACAGAGATAAACCGAAAATAACAGTTCTGTCCATCTGTAGCTGTACACACATCCTTTGCGTACGTGTGCACACATTCAAAAGAGGGCTCAGCAGCAGCTCAGAAGACATCCTAAGCTCAATTTAAACAAACTGTGAAGACTTCAGGATTACTGCAATTAGATGATACTTTCCCATTTAAATGCCACAAATGTCCCAAAAGTTGCAAAACCTTGCCTTTGCTTGCTTTACTTTTTTGTGTGTCTTTTGTCATTAATGCAAATTCATTGTTACTTTAATTCAAGCCAGGGCTAATGCTATGCTTTAATGTTCTTGACTTTCAGCCAGCGAGCTGATTGCAGCTTCCTCTGTTTACTGGCTTCCTCTCCTAGCATTTGCAAGTCTAAATATGCTGCATATTTATTATTAGCCTGCCATTTTAGAAAAGACACACACCCCTTGAGATGCAGGAACACTCTCTTTTATGTCATGCTTAAGAAGACTTTCCTCATATAATAAAGCCATTGATATCCAAATAGTTAAAAGAGTCTAGAGACACTTTGGTTTCACCATACTGAAATGAAATGAAATGGCTCTAAACTACAGGTAAGGTAACACTGATCACAAAGATGCCGTGTCTTTCTCCAGCTTGGCCATATCCCATTCAGAATTTTGTACTTGGGACTGGTCTCTCTACGATGATCCTGGCACCTAACTAGGTTTCCAGTATTAAATACCAGCAAAACTTGACAGGACTAGCCATTTCTATGTTCCATAGAAGCTTGGAGCTTGGAGATGTGAAATGGCAGGGTTTGTAGCTGGAAGAGACGTGGAGAGAAACTCAAGGTGAATCCAACTGAACACAGGCAAGAGCCCATTCTAGGGCTGAATCTGGGCTGGTGATGGTGGTAAAGAACAATACTTCTCCGCTACCGTCAAATAAGCACCGTTTCCTTCAGTGGAACTGTTTGGAGTATTCTCCAGGCTATTGGAGAAAATCCTTGACAGTCCACTGTTTTTTTTGTTTGCTAAACACCACAAACAAATGAAATCACTTCCATCTGGTGCAACCTGGACACCACTTCTGGAACGGTATAAATACAGGATGTTACTAGAGAGCTGTCTAATTCTGTTTGCTTGGAAGACTTTCAGTTAATGTAGCCCAGGGAGGTGGAGGAGGCTTGGTGGAATGTCTGTTACCACATGGTTTGCTTGACCTTTGCTCTTCTTGATGGATAGCATCTAGCTGACCATTTGGATTTGTGAGGTAATGCTTTGCTACAAGAGGGAGAAAGCCTGCTGACTTTGAAGGATGGCCCCCATCACTGTACCAAAAACACCCAAGTCTAGTTCTCCTTCACATCAGAACCTAGCAAGACAGTGGCAGGGCTAACCCATGCTGGAATCAGTAAGGGGATAAGTGAGAGTGAACAATTCAGATAAGGTGGAACTGCTGTTAATGGGCTGTTCATTGGCTTTGTGAGGTAGCATCTCACCACCCCTGAATGAGGTTTCACTCCCCCTGAAGGAACAACCTCTGTAGCTTGAGGATCCTCTTGGATCTTGTCCATACTTTCAATGCTCAAGTGGTAATAATGGCTTATAAACTTAGACTGAGCTGCGGTCCCTTCTAGACAGAGAAAGCCTCAGAACATGGTTCCCAGACTTTTGACTGGGAGTTGTCATTCTGATTATACAACACCTGTATTCCGAGGTTCAGTCATGGTGTTGCTTCTTTTATCAAGCTCTCAATAGTTTGATGACACTTCTAAACTGGGGAGAGTAGTTATGCTCAAATCCTTGTGGGCTTCCCATAGGCATCTGTTTGGCCACTGTGAGAACAGGATGCTGAACTAATTGGACCATTGGCCTGATCCAGCAGCCTCTTCTAATGTTCTCATGAGAAGTTCATTTGCTTGGCTGACTTTTTTTTTGGAAGCAATAGTCTTTCTTTACAGTTGTTCCAACTACTCTACTATGCCCCAAAAGATCCCAAACGCAGCAAAGGAAAAATGTTTTGTGACAGGACCCCAAGGTGAATGAAGCAGCTCAGATCTGTGCAAAGCCAGACACTCCCTGCTAAAGAATTCTGTTCCAGTACATACATCCTGTTCTGTGATCTATGTCAAGGTCTTTGGGGGGGGGTTATTTCATGGGCAGCATTTTACTATTTTAAAAATAGATTCTACCTTTTGCACATATGCCCTTTATTTCTCCCTACCATTCTCCGAAATAAGGTTAGGGATCTTGCAGAAGAAAGTATATTCCGGAAAATGATCAATGGAACCTGAGTTCAAAGTCTGGATTCATTTTATGTAAAAAATAAAAAAAAAGATGGAGTCGTTCTCAAAATCAAGAGCCAAGTGTCTGTTATGTTACAGAGACTCAGCTACAGAGCACTCTTGCTAAAGGAGTGATAGGTTCATTTTCCAGACACAGGACTGCTATCATTATGTCACTCCTCTCTCCTTTCTCTGAAAACACATGTAATTAGGGGAACAACAGCACTGCACACAAATTTACGCGGACAAAAGAGACACATGAAGGACGGTCGTAGTTTGAGGAGATCACTTAGTTAATCTGTCGCTAGATGGTACACCACTTCAGGCAGTAGGTAACAGATCACATAACTGGGATTAAATATTTTTTGAGTATGATGAATATATCTCAGGATGAACCACTCTAATATAACATCTCTTTCTTTCCTTTTGATGTTCTAGATTTCTTTGTGCAAGGCTGCTTTTTTTTTTTTTGTCCCTTTCATGGAAGAGTACCTGAATATGTGACCCACTGCTGCCGTTTGATGTGGTGCAGTATGGAAACAGTTTTTCTGAAAATGAGCATGTCTGTGTGAACCAGTTTGGAGGCAAGTGATAATGATGCTCCATTGCAAGTGACTCTGTAATCCTGGTAGCTTCCAACTGTCCTGGTGGCACACAGCTATTAGCAAGTGGTGGTTTAATAGGTAGGTAAAACAGGGAAGCTTGCAGCCGCCAAGGGGGTGGTGCATAAGAACCGAAATCCATCAAGTCTTTAATAACTGGGTTTCTTTGGTTGCTAGTTCAACTGTCGACCTGCAAATATATTACACCCTTTCTCTCCAGGGCTTTTCTAACATGGCAAATTTGTGTAGTGACAACCCCAGAGCTACCTTTGTTTTCAATCTGCAAATAAGAATCTTCCACTACAGCGCTAAGAATCCCCACTGGTGTTCCACCAGCCCTCACAGATTTACTTAATTTTATTTATCAAATCATTTATATGTCCATTTTCAGGCCTAAAAAGGGCCTCCAGAGCAGCTCATGTAAACCTCCCTATAAAGGATACAAAGAGAACCATTTAAAATGCAGTAAAACTGAGAGAGGAATAAAATATCAGAACATAATCAGACAGGGGAAACAAGGATTTCTCACAAGCTACTGGCCAGGAAAAATAAAAAAAAGGTCTTAATAGCTTGCCTAAATCCTGAAAAGCGGGTGGGGGAGCCAACTACATCTGTCTAGGAAGTGAGTTCTACAGCATTGAGGCTGCAATAAAAAAAGGCAGTGTCTCACATCTCAACCAATCGTACCCTCTAAGTGTGGTGGGGTGCAACACTAGGCCTCTGAGGTTCCCTGCTGAAGGTGGTCAGAGTGTTTGAGTGGTAAGAATTCCACTTTCCAAACAAAATAGATCATGGGTGCATGAGAGAAGGCCATAGCTCAGTGGTGGACCATCTGCTTTACATGCAGAAGGTCCCAGGTCCAATCTCTGTCATCTCTAGGTGTGGAGAGTACTGAACTAAATGGACCAGTGCAAAGTCAGTTGGTGTTGTCCATTTGAGGGCTACCCACTCCAAGTCTGGGTTAAATATAAGAAACCATCAAAGGAAAGAGCAGGAGGCTTGCAGATGTCCATCTGGTCAGCATACTGAGCAAGTACGCAAGTCTTCCCCACCAGTCATTCCTCCTAATTCTGAGGCTATATACATAGAATTCATCTATTTATTCAATTTATATACTGCCCTTTATCCAAAGATCCCAGGGCAGCGTACAACATTAAGAACATAATTTATGCAGCATAATAATAAAAACATAATACAGATAGTAAAATACACAGCATGGTAATAAAATAATCATAACAACAGTCCCCACCACTACCATTTGCATATAAATTGCCAACATTTGTGCCAGTTGGTGCCCTCCTTTGTTTTTGGAATGCAGACCCTCTTTTGATGCAATGTGCAACTGGACTGGGCACCCTGGGTATTCTTGCAATGGTCACTGTCAATTTGGACCCCAGGGTGTGGGGTGGGGAAACAGAAGGGCCTAGGAAAGGCATGCCTCCCCTTGCATCACTTATATTTTCCAAATTGCCTTCTCTCAAAGTTGCTTTTTATTTATTTTGCTATTACATTTCTATCCCACCTTTCTTCTAAGTAGCTGAAGATGGCCCAGTCTCACAGGTCCTAATCCAACTCTCTAACCATTGCCCTACACCTTGTTCTATTGAAAAGCAACTGGAAATTAGATGCACATGCAGGTTCTTTGATCACTCAGTGCCCCATGAAACCTGCATTTTAAAGAAGCTGATTAAAGATGTGTTGGTTTAAACAACAAGCCAAAACTGGCACAACAGAATTGCCTTTAAAAAATTGCTTAAAGATATACACAGCCAAAGTTGCAATGAAAACATTAAATATTGCTGAAGAATTCGTGGTGGTCCTCACTGTGTAGGGTTTCTTGCTCAGTGTTCTGTGCGGTGCTGGGGTCACCCACACATAGAATGAGCGATAGATCAATACAGAAAAGGAACAAAATGATACATCCCATAAGGAGACAACATGGCTCCCTTGAGCAGTTGTAATGTGTCCCTATTTGTGTACTAGCTGGACAAATGTCCCATTATACTGAACACATTTTTTTCTTCATGAGCAGAGGCAATGCTACATTCTAAGAACTCATCCTCTTCAAGCAAGTAGGTCATTCTCATAATCTCTTCAGCTTTGTATTAAAAAGCTCATCCAAGTTTAAGCTCAGGGTGTGTCCGCCTCATTACAACTTCCGGCTCACTAGGTGAATTAATGAAGACGATGGGAACATTTCTAAGGACTCCAGAAAGCTTTGTCTCAAACCCAATATACACTCAAACTGGAATCAAGAGTAAAAAAAAACATTGCTTCTTCTATTGCTGAGAATACAGGTAATTTATCTTATTGTCCCCAGAATTTCTCAGCTCAGGGACACTTTATAGCAGTTCAACAGCAATATCAGTAAATAACATAATTTTTTGGCTTGGAATAGAATCTTGGCAACTGATAATGATCACCTTAAATACAACGTGAACCTCAAATGAATCATGGTGTTCATAAAACAATCAGGTGCCATGGGAAAGTTACATTTCCCAGAGTCCTAAGTACTTGAACCACCGATAAAGCAGCATTTCAGGTGCTGGGGAGAAAGGGACTCCCTTCCTCCCTTTCTTGCTGTTATAGCAGCATCTATAGTTGCTGGACAAGTACCGTAATTAGTTCCTGGTAAGGGGAGTAGGCATGAAGAGGTTCACAGAAGGTTTGGGAGGAAGGACTCCAACTCTGCTGCTTTCCCAATGATGACATCAGGGATGTGATGGAGTTCAGTTTGGTTTGTAATGAGGTCCAGTGTAAACTGAGCTGTTTTCCAATTTCAAGAGAAATTGGTTTGCCAAGCCCAATTACTAATAAAATTGGGGAGAGGAGGGGTCAGAGTTCACAAAATAATGTGGTTTTTTTTTAAAGATGGAGAAACTGAGACTCAAGGAAACATACAGATTATAGATTGGATCTTCATTGGCAGCAATAGAAGAGGTGGCTTTGTTGAAACTGATTTTTATTCAAAAATGGGGGATTCATGAATTTAATGTGATCCATTTACATGTATAAGGAACCAACTACTGATCGAAAGGGACACAGGTGACACTGTGGGTTAAACCACAGAGCCTAGGACTTGCCTATCAGAAGGTCGGCGGTTCGAATCCCCGCGACGGGGTGAGCTCCCGTTGCTCAGTCCCTGCTCCTGCCAACCTAGCAGTTCGAAAGCACGTCAAAGTGCAAGTAGATAAATAGGTACCACTCCAGCGGAAAGGTAAATGGTGTTTCCATGCGCTGCTCTGGTTTGCCAGAAATGGCTTAGTCATGCTGACCACATGACCCGGAAGCTGTACGCCGGCTCCCTCGGCCAATAATGCGAGATGAGCGCCACAACCCCAGAGTCGGCCACGACTGGACCTAATGGTCAGGGGTCCCTTTACCTTTACTTTACTGATAGAAAAACTGTAATTATGTCTTACCTTGTGGCAAGATTTTCTCTGTTAAAAATACAAATGGCACTGATTTTTCAGAGGCCACTAAGGATCTCAGAACGTCTTTCTTACTCACTAGACTGAAGTGCCTCCGACTTCTTTTAGAAAGTACATTTGTAATGTGCTAACAAAATTTATGGGTCCATCAATGAGAGAACACAGTATTTCACATGAAGGCAGCCAGAATGTATTTCATGTTCGCTGAATGTCAAGATCTCCCTTCAAGGTAAATGTTGATCTTGGTTTCACCTTGAACAGCACATGTTTGAAGTACACATTGCCATTCATCTCGATAAGGGTCTAGATAAATTTACCATTCTAGTAACTGCGAGGAGATGCCAAGACAGAGGGAAATGATGCAAACAGCAGAAGCTACTTCACTTCTGTGAGCAGGAAAGTTGAAAAATTGTTTCCCTGAATTTGCAGGGTCCTTACATGGCTTGTCACTGGGAACCTGTGTTTTCCTGACATTGCCACAGGACATCCAGTGAAGCTGAACATCAGAAAATACAGATAAAAGAAAGTATATCTTCAAACAGTGCATAGTTAAACTATGGAACTCATTTCTGCAAAAGGCAGTGACTGCCATCTTTAAAAGAGGATTAGATAAGGCTATCAACGTCTGCTAGCCAACATGGCTATGCTTTGCCTCCGTCATTGGAGGTAATAATGCTTCTGAATGCCAGTTGCTGAAAACTGCAGGAGGGAAGTGTGCCCTTGTGCTTGGGTCCTCCTTGCAGGGTTCCCACAGGCATTTGGTTGGCCACTGTGAGAACAGGATGCTGGGCAAGATGGGCCAGCAGCCTTTCCTTCTGAAAGAGTAGATTTCACAGGAAAGCTAGTCTAATTGAGGGGAAGAGGCAAAGCTAGCCCTAGACCAGACACTGCATTAAGTGAGGAGCATTTTCGGTGTCCTCCCCTCCGCTTGTTCAAATTTTGAATACTTTTTTATTTACTGCCAGAGTGGTGTGTGTGTGTGTGTGTGTGTGTGTGTGTGTGTGTGTGTATTATAGTCTATAATAATATAGACTGGTGAGCATGCCTGATGGGGATGCAAATTGTGCCCTTCCTAGTCATTAGATTGATTATCTGATGAATGGGGAAGGGGCAATAACCCTGCGTATGACAACGAGAGAGGGGCCCACATCCATTTTGGCCATGTCAATCACTGATTTTGACACTTGGGCCACAAAGGGTTAGCCGAGGACCTTCTGGTGGTTCCCTCACTGTAAGCAGTCAGGTTACAGGGAACCAGGCAGAGGGCCTTCTCAGTAGTGGCACCCGCCCTGTGGAACGTCCTCCCATCAGATGTCAAGGAAATAAACAACTATCTCACTTTTAGAAGACATCTGAAGGCAGCCTTGTATAGGAAAGTTTTTAATGTGTAATGTTTTATCGTGTTTTTAATATACTGTTGAGAGCCACCCAGAGTGGCTGTGGAGGCCCAGCCAGATGGGCGGGGTATAAGTAAATAATAATAATAATGCATTTTGCATGGCCTGAATGTAGCCAATCATAGAAAGACAAGAGTTGCATCAATTGCTCTGGCCACTTTTCGCCTCTGGCCAGGCCCACTGCTGGTTCTGCAGCCCCTGGAAGATTCCCCATGAGGGAATTCAGCTCAGAAGCTGGAAAAGGTCACACACACCCCCTCCCTCCAGCCCACTCTTGCTATACGCTGTAGAGGGAATAAACAAGAAACATTTTGTTTCACCCTCTCACACAATACTTTCAAATGAAATGTTTTCTGCGATAGGTGTTCATTTTGTGTTGTTTTCAGCCTATTTTTGGTTAATTTTATATAGTGTTTTTAAAACTTTTTGTGGCATGACTGCAAATCACATTGAGACACGTGTAAAAGGTACGGTAATTCTTAAAGTAGCAATTGTTTTAATCTTAGTAGTAAGACTGTCCCTCAAGACCATCTATTAAAGTTCCATGGAGGGAGATATACTCAGAGTAAGGGTCTTAGTTCAGTGGTCAAGTGCCTATTTTGTGAGCAAGGGGTCCCAAGTTCAAGTTTTATATTTTGATTTTGTTCTGTGAACTGCCCTGAGACCTCCGGGTATAGGTCAGTATATACATTCAATAAATCATCATTATCCCTGGCTTTTCAGTGTAGGGATGGGAGTGTCCCCTACCTAAAACCCTGGAGAGCTGCTGCCAGTCTATAGACAGCACAGAGCTTGATCAACCAGTACAACTCAGTACAACCAGTACATCGTTCCCCGGACTCAGAGCTGAGAAAGAAGACACCAAAAACAAACCCAAGTCCTTTCATATGAGACCAGTTATTCCAAAGTTATAGGCACGACAGATGTTCTAAAAAAGAGAGAGGGAAAACACCAAATCTATCAGTAGACACACACCACCCACATGCATAGGAAGGCCTAGAGGCTGGCAACCTTCCTTCTAGCTGCACAATAAGTGTTAAGCTAGGAAACTCTTTTAGTCACATTCCTGCTAGTCTGTCTGATGATTCAGGAGTCCGGCTGGCTCCTCTTCTCTGGGTCAGCAGAAGACCCCTGGAAGACTCCACCACATACGCTGATGTTGATGTTTTCATGAACTATTCATATTATATTCTGCTAGAATTTGGGAACCACAGGTGAATTGGTAATAAACCCCAATGCTCAGGCCAGGCTGGACCCAGTGGGCCCTGAGATCTGTGTTTGGGAAGGTGCTGGCTCAGCCCTTAAAAGGCTGGCATTCCAGTGGCTCCACTCCTCTGGGAGGACCGTATTATAATTTTTTAAGGGCCTGTAGCAGTTGCATGCTCCTTGCGATGGTGGAACAGGAGGAGACACAGGGAAATCATCCTCAAGCTCTGAAAATAACCCAAGAGCCACATCCTCAGCTAAGGGCCATGTAGATGGGATGCTGAGGGCTCCCTTGGGTGACTGGTTCATCAACCACATCAGAGTCCAACTCCAGCCAACATTGGGACCCTGAAGCAGGGGACAAGGCAATTTCTAATAAAGAGTTCCATTAGTCCTGCAGTATGTAACTGTGTTCATGTGGGTTTTTAATAAGCTGCTTCCCTGCACCCACTCCGCCGATAACAGTTTCCTGGTAACACGAAAATAAATTAAAATGGACTGGTCTAGGCTTCCCTGCTGAGGCCTGGCTGCTAAAATGAGGCAGCAATCAAGCAGTACAGAATTATGGGGTTCATTCATTTAAATCCCAAGTTCTCCTTCTGGAATGTTGAATTAGCTAGGCCTTTCAAAGAAGGCAAGGGAATTGGCAGGCTTGCGATGATGGCGTAATGGGAAAGGGAGGCTGGTTCCCACTGTTATCAAAATCCAATTTGGCCGCTACCTTGTGCACAGGAGCCTGCAAGGTGTGATGCTAATTTTCCTGCTGAGTATACAAATGACAATAACGTCCTCTTCATTTTGATGAGGTGGCCCTCGTGCAAAACCCCCTCGTTTGAGATGTGTGGAGTTCACTGATACCTTTGCATTGGCTATATAGCATATGACGCTCGCATCTAAACCATGGGGATCCTGTCACTCTCAGGGCCACATTTTCAAATTTGCTTAGGTATGATTATACCCAGGGGTAATTAGTTACAGCTGGCCACCTTCATTTGCTATTTTTCCTAATTGCCTTTAATTAGAGAGGCATGCTCACTGTAAGTGTCCATCACTTGCTGAGTCGTAATGAGCCAGGGCTATGATTTTATTCCCCTAGAATAAAAGGATCATTTGCTTTGTTCCGGAACAGAGAACATATTTTAGGTCTGGGTGTCAACTTGAATTGGGTGCATGACAACCCCACCCTCTCTCATATCATCATTGTTCCTCCTCTTGAAACACACAGTGTACCAATAAATGAAGAAGCAGCAGCCATTGGGCTAAGAATTGCTGGCGAACAGGAACAAGCTGTTATGAGTTGTGTTTCCTTCTTTTATTTCCCATTTGTCTCCCACTGTCCTGGAGAGTTGAGCGAGATGCCTGCACTGTTGCTATTATTTCCTGTGGGTGACCTCACATACAGAAGGGCTGTCTGGTTGGGTTCTCTGCATCTACTTCTTGTTGACCAATACACTCAGTAGCCGCTAAAGGCCTTCAAATTGTGAGAGAAGCAACAGGATAGGGAAGGGGAGAAGCTTTCCCAGTGCCCAGATCCACCACCAAAATATCAGAGTTGTTGAATCTTGAGGAGCCTAGCAACTTCAAAGCTGACATAGCAATTTGTGCCTCTGCTTCCACTATGCCAGCTCCAGATTTCAGGGTGTCATTGGGCCAAGTGCACTCAATGACCTCCTTGTTGCTGCTGCAATCCATTCAACTATACAATGCCAGATCGCAAGATATGCAAAAGACGCTGCTCTGTTGTCATTCAGGCTTAGCAAGTACCCAACAGCGCCTACTCCCAAAACATACACTCGATGCAGTCTTCATGTATCACCCTGCTGGGTCCCAGTTTTTCCGGGACATGTGCAGCGTATGCACCTTGATTTAAGACTGTTCTGACCAGGCACAACTACCGGGTTAAAAGGATAGCAACCACAATACATTTGGATTGTGTCACTAGAACAAGAGTTCCACAGTGTGCCTGTATAGTCTTCACAAAGGAAGTAAAAAAGGTAAAGGACCCCTGGACAGTCAAAGGCGACTATGGGGTGCAGTGCTCATCTTGCTTCAGGCCAAGGGAGCTTGCATTTGTCTGCAGAAGAGCAATAAAAAAACCTGGTGTTCATCTGAATTTGTCTGGCTTAGGTACACACTCACAGCCTGATTTTTGTTGCTGTTGTGTGAGTCTTAGTTCAGGACAGTTGCCTTCCAGATTTTATGTAGCTTTGTAAATGCTCTTGGATGGTTTTATGTATTTGGAATTCTTGTTGCAACCCACACTGAGACCATGTGGCGAACAGTGGGGTATGAAATAAGAAATAAAGATGAAAAGCAGGAAATGTCCCTACCCCATGTCCTGTCCATTTAGTGGAAATGGAAGGAGAGTGAGTTTCGGGTTGCTCCTCCCAAGTACGTGTTCATAGGAGTCCAGCATTGATTTAAAACAACTGTGGGCATTTTGGTACCTGCACACTGATTCAGATTTCCCCCTCTTTGTCAGAATAGTTAGCAAAACTGCCATATATTACAAATACGACATCTTTCAGCTTCAGCACTGATAGGATTGTCTTTCTGCAGTGGACCTGACATTATAGAGTGCAAAATCCTATCCAAAGCACCGACTTCTATTATTGCTAAGCCCCTGGTGGTTAACTGAGAAAGAAAAGACCTCTAAGGACCTTAACGCCTGCAGCCTCTGTCCCTGGTCTCCCTGACATTACCCTTGAGTACATTACCTAATCTTCTCTCCAAAATTTCCACAGACAGTGCCTCAACGCCCTCTCTTGGTGGCTCAATTTGCATTCGCACAGCATTTCACTATGCGGGGAACAGAAAACAATACTTGATACAGATGTCTGAGGCGGCCTGGCTGCCGGTGAACTGACTGTGGGGTGGAGAGAGAGGCCTGTTGCGAAAAGAAGCAGGGAAGCTTTAGTGAGGTAATGCTGCAGAGGAAGCGGAGAGAAAAATGTGCTTGGATTTTGCATTCCTTCTTAAAAAGCAAGGACTGGCCAGGTACTGCAGAGTCAGGTATCTAAATCCATGGAGACGAAGAAAAATAAAAAAAACTATATTAGGACTTGCAATAGGAGGTCTTTTCAAATGCATTTTTTTATTTTATTCATTACAGTCATAGAAGTCATAGTGATAGTATTTCACATGGTGCTTTTTCTGAGAGCTCAAACCACTTCGCATACAGTTTCACTCAAACTTTTACAAGTTTGAACAGCAGCTGGGATTCACCTAAGCTTCTCCGTCTTTCCCTCATCCCTCTGCCTGCAGGCCTTTCATGCTCCCTGAAATGGGTTCAGTGGGGTTGGGGGAACCCCAGAACAGTGCATGGGGCGGGGAGAAGGGAGTTATTTCTATCTGGCAAGCTGAAATGCTTATGCAAACGAACAATTGGACGAGTGAGAATTCCACCGTGTATTTTCTTATCCCCGTGTTACGGCTCTGTTCCCCCCTCCCCCCTTTCTTTCAGAGCATGCCTTTGCCATTTCGTTGCTCTCCAGTTTGCCAAAATCACACAGCTGCCGTGGAAAATTCATCCTGTTCTTTCACCTTCCATACAGCAGGTGGAGGGAATCCTGGACAGGTGAGAAGCTCAGGCTTCTTTCCCCTAGAAGCCCGACTTACACTTTTGACTGTGTGCTAATAAAGCATGAGCTGAAAGGGCAAGAGACTTTCCACACACAGCTGAAACCTCAGGAATCTGCTATTCCTTGAAAAGGCAGCGGAAATGCCATCCGGCTTTTGCCTTGGGAGCTCTGGCCACGGTAAAGACAGAAACGAAACATGCTAGTTGTTCTGTACAGCTGTACACAGTAGCTGCAGTGCCCCACACAACAACCCTCGATTAGAAGGAATGGCAAAGGCTGGCATCAAATAATTTGATAGTTAAATAGATTGCACACTGAGCCTTCATTAAATGGCAAAGGCACAAGTAATCAAAGAAGATCATGGCTGAATATTTCTTAATACATTATGCTGCACGGTCTCATATCCCAGGATTTTGAAAATGCAGAGAAATAGCTCCACACTATATGGCAACACCCATTTGCCCCAATTCAGAATAGGGGGCTTCTGCACACACCTACAACCTCACTGGATAAGTGGCCAGATACACACACGGATGCTACTTACGTGACTCCTATCTGGCGCTGCCTGCAAGGGCTGCAAGTGCCACAAATTAGTGAGATTCATCCAGCGGGGCCAGGCTGTGTGGGAGGGATGCAGCTCGCTATCATACAAATGATCAGTGCACATTTAGATCAAAGCCATTACATCCAGAGTGAACAGGCTGTTGACACCATGTGCTGTTACATTTTATAAGCCTCCAAACATTAAACTAGTGGATGATAATGAAGGACTACCACACATCCCGAAATGGATCGTGTGGGGAGGGATGCAGCGAGATGCGATTACCCACCCAATCGAAGCTGCAAGGCATGAGACTGCACACCCAAAGGATTTCATTTGAATTAGGTGATGTGATTCACATGTGCTCTCCTTATCTCAAGGAAGTGTTTTATGGCTTAATTAATTAATTGACTCTGAAGTTGCTTGTAAAGCTCAAAGAAAAGGTGTCACTGAGCCGCAGAGTGCTGTTATATTAAGACATTATTGATGCTGTCATGAGAAACACGAGCCACTATATTCCTCCCTGGTGGTTGCAAGGGAGAACAAGAACAGTCAGCGACTGGGATGAAAGCAAAGGATGCAATTGGGATTCTGTCCAAAAGCTACAGGTTGCCTGCAGCCCACCTCCTCTCAAAGGCTTTATTGGGTGCAGGGAAGTCAGGGAGATATTCTGAGCCTGCTACAAATACGGAGGAAGGAAAGGTTTGGGAAGAGAAAGTGGGACATGTGGCAATTAGAATATGCCTTGGAGTCCTCAGCACTACTGTGTGATGTGGTGTTGGCCAGGTCAGAAGAGATGCATGAATCTTGCTTACTGGAGACACTGAGCTCACAGAGCAGGTACCTTTCAGCCCTCTGCACTGTTGTCAGTCACACAAATAAGGATCTTGTACCCATTTGGGACAAGCCTACCTTGGTGTAATTCATAGTACAGAGGCATCATCCACATGTCTGCATCACAGCCGAAGGCCTGGTGAACATGCACTGATGCCCTCAGAACCAGCCCCTGACATCTCCACTGAAAATCCAGGAAGAGCCTGTTTCAATAGCATCTATTCAGCCTGGGGAGACCATCCAGAAGTCTCAGCAGAAGCATCTTCACCCTTGTAGCATGGGAGTCAGGGGCTACTGAAGTAGGCAACATCCCTTTAACTGAAGGAGCTTTGCTCTCACCAGAGCTAGTAGCTTTATTTAAAGAAAAGTCTGGGCATGCTTGTCGCTGAAGCAACATTTGAGCCTGCTTGCATGGATAGCAGAGTGCTATCAGTTTTATTTGGAGTTTGACCCTTTATGGAATCTGAGCTTTGCCTTGCTTCCCTCGCTGGAACCAGAACATGCCTAGCACCCCCAGCCCTCTCTGCTTGGGCTAGAATCCCACACATTTAAGACCACTGCTTGGATCAGAACACCCCAGTAGTTTCATGGCACTTTCAGTTGTGCAGTAGAATGTGAACCAGGATTTGGAGAAACCTACATTCAGTTGTGCCCTTGCATGTCTTGTTCTGATCATTGTGGTTAACTAAGCTAATGTGGTCCTGTCACTCATTTCCTCTGCTATCAGTGTGAATGACCAAGGTTATCACTCACTATCATGGAACCCCCAATACACTTTTCATAGAACCCTTTCCCATGTAATCCTAAATTCTTTCCATTATGAATGCTCTCTAATGATGGCCACATTCATCTGTTAACACCTCTGAACGGGTAAGTGGAGCACCTCCTGGCTGCAGGTGGCATCACTGAACCATACATATTTTATTTAGCTGCTGAACAAATTGATACCCTGATTTTCACTATATGCCTCAAAGCAGTTTACAGGAAAGGGGAACAAAATACAATATACAAAACTGATAACATAGAAATGGAAACATTAGAACAGTGTTAATAGTTCAAAGGCCTCCTGAAATAAAAACCTTTTTGACCTAGTGTCTGAAACTTAGCAGGGATGGTACATGCCAGATTTCTGATGGGTGGGAGGTCCGTAGTGTTGTGTCCACTCCAGGGAAGACTTGACCCCTTGTAGACATCAGTCATTCTTCTGGTCCATGAGGGACCTCTCCCAGATGATCTCAGTGATAAACTTGGGACAAACCTCAATGGATCTTCGTGAGGCCTTTAGGCTCATAACTGACATCTCCCTGGTTTTAAACAAATTAAAGGAGCTTTGTTGTATTTTCAGGGAGGTTCTTTGCTGAGGATTCTACTTGGGGAAACAGTTTAATTCATAAAAACAAACCAACCCAAAGTTCATTATTCCCTGTAGGCTATCATTTTAAAGAAAAATAGCACTCCGCCACAGGAATCCTATGCAAGGCAGTTGTGTAAAAAAAAAAAAAAGCTAACACTTGGTGCACTATGAAGACAAAAAGCCTTGAGTTCTGAAAGCCTCCACAGCTGCTTCAAGAACCCTTCAGCTCCAGAACAACCTTGTGCAAATTGAATTAACCTTCCTGTATAAACAGCTGAGCTCTCTCTGGTGTTGCTTCAAACACATTAGAGTATTAACTGATATACCTCTCAAGTGTTCCACAGTGTGAAGGACATAAATTCCATAAATTTGGCTGCTTGTATTTGGCTGTCTTCTCCCATTGGCTTTGTGAAGCCACACTCATTCGTTTCCATTTCTTTAAGAGCATGCACACTTTGAAACAGGCCAGGCCCTACCATTTGGCTGAGTTGGGTAGCTGTTCCAGGTAGCTAATTTCAGGTGCCCTGAAACTATTTACTTTATTGTTGCTGTTGTTTTACTGCCAATGAGAGATGCTTGTGGGATTATTATTATTTTTAACCACATAGGCCAAACTAACTTGATCAGCCTTGTAAATATGGAAGATTCCTGCAATTAAGAGAATTTGTTTTTATTTTAACATGTATTTTTATCTCTAGTAGTTCAAGGAGGCATACAGGTTTCTTCACACTCCTCATATTATCATCAGAATAACCTTGTGAGGTAGGCTGGGCTAAGAGACAGTGAATGGCCTAAGGTCACTCAATGAGTCTTTATGACTGAGTGGGAATTTATAAGAAGCATAAATAGAAAAATACAATATTGTATACTAGCCTTTGGGGAAACCATGATTCTGTCTAAAGTTTGTGGGATGAAGGATTGCTAAAAAAAATTTTAAAATAAGGATGCAGTGAAGGGGAGGTTTGGGGAAGTCGCGTTATGTTTGTTTGTTTTTTGTTTATGTTGTAAAATTAATAAAAATTATTTAAAAAAAAAATAAAGTTTGTGGGGGAAAGGGTTAAATACTCCCTCCCCTTATACTCATGATGATGATTTTCCCACTCCACTGCAATTTGGGGAAGATGGGAAAGAAATGGCTGTAAAGAAAATGCAATTAGAAGGGTTAAAATGAACAGGTTTCTCTCCATTTCAAAACACTTTCCATTCTTTTCTTCTGGTAAACTTTTATTTTAGACATTGATCTCAGTTTGAAAAAAGTAGAGGGTTGAAAGTGGAAGAAGTGGTCATGCATTGAAACTTCTCCCAACTCTTGGAAATTTTCTAGGCAAAGATTGCTCCCCTGAAGATAGTGGGGAAAGGAAACTCCTGGGAAAGAGGGCAGTTGGGTGGGGAGAAGGGCAAAGGCTTTAATGGGCACCATTGTGCCCACAGGCACTGGGTTGGGAACACCAGGAGTGGAGGCCATGCTGATTTGCATTCAGAGCGTTCTGTTATTTGCTGTCATGTTGTGTGAGTTGGGAAAATGCTTTTACCTTTTACAATGTGTGCAATTTCCTCATAGTAAATCTACCATTCCTGGGGGCAGAAAACAATAATTTTTGTATTTAAGTCAGGCCTTCTCAGGGAATAAAATAATCATATGTCCACATATTGTAAAGGATGGCAAGGAGGCTGAGAAGTAATTGCGACCTCGGGCTTGTTTGTGAACCAGCCAACCTCAAAATGGAGATTTTCCTCCACTCTGCATTCTTTCTCTGGCCATGGTTTGGGGGGCAGGAGGGGGGTGGCAGATTTTGCTGACTTGTTTAACCACATAGATGACACATAGATTGTTTAACCTCTAAATGACAGGAAATAGCCTAGTTGCTAAGAGATTGTCATGGTATTTTCTCTCCTCTACCCTATATCTTATAAATAAATGTCTCTCATTGCCCAGAGGCTCTCGACATCTCCAGATGCTGCATGAGCAATTATAGAGAAGCAAGAGTCAATCGTTCCACACACATATTCTTTCAGAGAGATGTGTGCACTCACAATAAAGCATACAGAGCTACTCTGCCCCACCCCTACCTCTAGGGTGGCAATGTATGCAGTTTGAAAGAGGTTGCTATTTGCAAAGGCTGCCCAATCCAAGCCCAGCTTAAAAGAACTAGCAGAAGGGAGAGAAGGAGGGGCATGAATCTGCCAATCAACAGTGAGTGTCAGGATAGGGGACAGAGCAGGCACACAAGTTCAGAATGTTCCCCACATTCTGAAATTTACATCTGTGTAAATTTCATCTACACATATAAACAACCATGTGCCAACCTTTATGCAAATCTGCGTCCTCTTTTTTGGTGATGCAAAAGTGGCCACTTCCTGCCCACTCAGAGTGCACCAAGTCAGCAGCAGCAGCAACAGCTTGTGCAAGTCAGATGTAACATCCTCGCTGTCTGCATGAGCACAGCAATCACTACCACCGGGGTTGTCAACATTTGGAGCTGAAGAGATTAAAAAACATTCCCCCAAATCTCAGCGGGCCTTTGGGTTTAAGGATGTAGAACCACCACCCTCTGCTGGAAGAAAGGACAAATTGATCGAAGGGCATACTCATCTGCTGCCCTAGAGACTAGCCGAGAGTTTCCAGGCTTACCAAGGATGTTTCAGCACAGTTGGAAAGGTTAGGTTGCTTGAGACCAGGAGATCATCAGGGAATGAGGTCAGGGTGTCCAATTTGTCTGGATCAGCAGCTGGTGCTTGTATTTAGGCCTAGGCAGTTGTAGACGGCTTACAATGAGCATTCAAAGAAATAAAACAGATAACAAGTGATCAGTTGAAACCAGCAGAGCATCTGGTAAAGCCTAATCTAACTTAGTCAATCCACACTCCCTTTTAATACAGTGAATAAGTGCAGATTTTATGGCTTCAGCATCAAGCCATTTCTCTTGCCCACCACCTCTCCTACTTTAATGTACAAACTGGTGTTCTGTAGGACTCAAAAGCTTGGTCACTATTTTGTGAGATGTTCGTTTGCCTGCATCACTGGATTTGGTGGCACCCACCACCACTTCTAGACCAGCACAGCTTCTTCCTTCGCTTTCTATGTTTCTTTTGCAAAGTGATTCAGCTGTGCTGCTTATGACAAGCTAAGCACTATGGAAACACACCTGATGGTATAAAAGGCACCCAAAACTGTGCATAAAACACAGTGAAAATGTCTCACCAGAACAATGCGAGAAGAGGCCACACTTTCTATGCTGCATATGAAAATGTGTGCATCGGTGGAAAAAACAGGTACAAAAAGCATATTTTAGAGGCATATTTGTAGAACATCATAACAAAAGGTGTATTTTGGGGAGGAAATACACATGTGTGTTTTAGGGGGAAGTGTGTACAATAATTGTATATTGGGTAAATTGCATACAAATTGTGTTGTTGTTTTAAAAAAGCTTCAGAAAACAGGATGGAAGGAACTTATGATTGAGCAGATGTGAAACTGACTTGAACTGGAAATAGGCTGATCCATCCATCCCTAATCCCTCAAGGGACTACATCACATGATTCCTCTAATTGTATAGCTCAGCAGCCCTCTTTGAAGATGCTGGCAACTATACGGTACCCATGTCTGAATGAGAGGACTATAGACAAGTTTAAATGGCTGTTTTACAGAGCTCAGCTTTGTCGCTCTCCAATTAAATGGCAAGGAGCACCGCAGCCCATCACTGGTCTATCTGCAGCAGCGCAGACAAGCCTGACAGACAAGGTGATGGAGATTGTGAGACTAAGCGACAGCACAAGGCAGTCACTGCTCTCAGAGGTCAAGTCACTTAACTGAAGCTGAACTGTTGAAAGGAACAAGAATATACAACTGCTCTTTGGCTCCTGCGGCACGGCAAGTCACTTAAAAGGAAATAACTGCTTGGCAATCACTTAGGAGAAAATCACAGCACACAAAAAATGGCTCCTTGCATTGGCATTTCAAGCCAGGCCTTCTCACCTGGATGCTTCGAGAAAGGGAAATGGTGCAGTAGAACGAACAAAGCAATTCAAGCCCTATCTCCTCTGCAGCGCAGATCAGCAAGATACATAAACATGGCCAGAAGTAGGCAGAAATTTAATTCCTATGGAGAGAGGCAGGACTTCATTCCAGACTGCAACTGTGATGAAGTGGCTTCAGGTGATTTGGCTGGCAATGCAGTCCTACTCTGTACTGGGAGCCTGCATTCATTTTGTGACAAATGGGGGCCCATTCAGTTCAGCCTGCTCTTCATTCATCCAGAAACAAGTGCACAGAGGACCAAAGGGGAGTCATACTAAGGGATCCTCAATTTTGGGGGATCCTCAATCCCTTATCGGTCTTGGAGGAGATGTTTATACATGATGCACCCCAGTGTCTGCCTTCTCTGTCCCCCTGCCCCCATCGAGAACATCTTAATGCCGTATCATTCCAGGCCATTTGGAGAAATTGTGGCTCCCATCGGCAGTACCTTGGAATTGTTATTCCTATTCCTATTCCTATTCCTATTCCTATTCCTATTCCTATTCCTATTCCTGTTCCTTCGTCCTGAAGGTTCCCCTCAATGGGGAATAACATATTAAATCAAAATATGTAACAGAGTACACTCAAATACCATGAATCAATCAGCAAACAAAGAAATATAAGACAGCAAAATCACATCATCAGTGGGAGAAAAAAGAGCCTTCCTCAATCTATATTATTAAAGGATGTTCTCACTGACCCTACGTTCTACATCCTTAGGGACTAGAAACTTGACCAGACAATAAGAAATAACTTTTACTACCCCGTTGATTGCAATTCCCACAAAAGGCAGAAGTTCATTGAGACCAGGCATATGTTAAGAGACTAGGCAGGTTCGAGGATAGAGTGCCTAGTCCAGCTCCTTGCAAAGACAGACAGCCACACCCATGGAAAGCCAATCATGGCACAAAACAAGACTGGGAAGGTAACCAATGACGTTTCTTCAAGTTTGGGACTAAAAGATGTTGTGTCAGGTCCCCAGTGAATGTACCATGTTCTGTACTATGGATGAGGTAGCATGGTTTTAATTTCCTCTCTCTCTCTCTCTCTCTCTCTCTCCTGGCACTTTTTCATTACAGTCCTGACATCCCTTTCTCCCTGTTTTTAGATGTTGCTCACAGGCCCTTTTTAGCTTTAAGCTACATCAGCTGAATATTGATACCAACGTGCTTTACATAAATGTACTTTTTCTCTCTGTGTATTAATGTTTTCTGGAGTCTCCCAGACCCATTGTTTGAGAGCATATTTTATAGTTGCCAGTGACAGTATGTAGAATGAATATGCTAATAAGCGCTAAACACAGAGCAGAATATTAAAAATAAGAAAAGAGGAGGGGGGAAGAGAGATGGGATCAGATTGCCGGAAACACAAAATTTACAAATGAGAGGCTCTCAGAGAGCTACACGGGCTGACCTTGCATACTGTTCATTTTCAGTTGTGTAATTGCTCACCATGAGTTGGGAGCCACCCTGCAAAGTTTACTGGCAAGTAGCAGGATTCAGCTGAAGAATGAACAGGTGAATGCTTTTCATTCATCACTAGGCCATCCCAGCCATCACCGTACCTCTTGGATTAAGGAAGTAGCTGGGATTAGACTAGAAAAGGGCAGTTTTTGGAGAGCTGGAGTAATAGCTTCTCTTCTTTCAGACACTACCCATTAGGACTTCTCTGGCCTGACAGCAGTGGATTTAGGTCACCTTTGAGGGTTAAGAAGACACAGCTCTTCCTAGAGGGTCATCATGGCAGTTCCCCAATTGCAACCAGTTGGTCAGCAGAGGTCATACCTACAGCCCTATATTTAAAGCACACTTATGCAACTTTAGCAGTGGTGAAGAAGCCTGGGAACTATAGTTTGTTAAGGGTGCTGGGAATTGTAGGTCTTTGAGGTCAGCACCCTTGCAGTAGCACAGTTTCCATGATTCTTAAACCATGACTGTTAAGCTGGTCTAAGAGAGTTTTGCCTGTAATGGTGTACATGAGGCCAGATTTGCTTAAGCTTTGGATCAGGATAAATTTTTTTATTGGACAGAAGGATGTCTGGATGATTGAGGAAGAATAAGATTGCCTTGAGTGATGTGGTTATGGCATTGTTGCGGTTGGAGGCAGCACAGATTGAGGTTCGTTCCTAGCATCTCTCCTTAACAGAGGCGGATTTAGGGCAGCATGACTGGTTATGCCACACTGGGCACTGAGCCTAGGGGGCACTGTAGGGCTCTGCAACTATGGCATAGTGAATTGAGCAGAATGGAAGCTGAGAGATTGGGGGGGGGGCACCAAATGTTGGTGTCTCGCAGGGCCCCACTGAAATTTGAAATACCAAAGTCGGCCCCTGTCCTTAAACAGGACCCATTGGCAGATGATGGGAAAGACCTCTTCTGGAAACCCTGGCGAACCACTGCCAGTGAGACCAACTAGGTTAGGAGGACATAGGAAGCTGCCTTTTTCTGAGTCAGACCATTGGTCCATCTAGTATTGTCTGCATGGGCTGGCAGCAGCTCTCTGGGGTTTTAGGAAGGGAACTCCCTGAGCCTTACCTGGAGATGGTGGGGATTGAACCTGCATGCCAAGCAAATGCTGTACCACTCAGCTCGGCCTTTCCCCAAATTGTCATACCTGGCTTAAGGACAATTTCCTATGCTCCACTGCTGTAAGCTTTTGGGCTTCTCTCTGCTGCGCCTCTTCCCATTTTATACAGCTTTGTTTTTATGTGTGTTGTTTTACTATGAGATTGTGATAGTTTTATTGAACTACGCTACTCTGAGTAATGCAAACACACTTTTAACACTTCTGCAGAGCAGGGAACTTCAACTGCATGTTTTACTGCTGCTTTATTGTTTTAGTGCTTTGACTTTGGAAAATGGTTTATACCGGTTTGTATTCTAATTTACTGTTGGGTTTGGGCTTCGTATATACACATTTTTTTGGGGATTTTGGAATTTTTATTAGGGTGTGTGATGTTCTGCTTTCTAGTTCTGCTTCCATTCCCTGAGATGACGTGGCAGATTTGGACCAGAACGGTGGGCTTGCTCCATAAGGGGAGCCCATACAGCAAATCTCCCAGATGACCTGATAGCACAGGAGGTGAAATATCCAAAGCAGCAGGGCAAAAGGGAGCGTGGGGTGGCAGGTGTGTTTACCACTAGGTTTCTGAGATGTATTTTTACGTCCATATCTCTCCCAGCACACAACACTTTTGCCTCTACCAGGGTTGGGTTATCCTACATTGATTAGTCACAGGCTAGGGTAGTTTTCCCAGTAGCTGGGAGGGGCCTTGTGAAGTCTGACCTACACATCCTTTTCTCTAGTGGGAGATCTAATGAATGCTATCACCCCTGGGATGCCGCCACAAGGACCATAAATTTGCTGCCTTGTAAATATTTTAAACAATTAATCAAAATAATGGTGGGTTTTGCCAGGCACCTCCCATGAAGACAAGCATCATATCCTTAATCATTTTCACCTCCAGCATCCAATGCAGCCACCTTGCATTGCGCCCTCTCTCCCTCCTCCTTTATTTACCGTCTCCCACAAAATGCATTTCAAGAACCTTTCCGAGGCTGGAAATGAGGATGCCCTAAATTGAGTCTGTCAATGTAGTCAGCCAAGCGGTCAAATTTCACACACACACACACACACACACACACTTGCGCTTAATATGAGACAGGCCACACTTTTTAAAGCACATCTGCGGTAGTTTAACCGAGTCAGCAATGCATGCATTTCCCCAGTAAAACTGCAAGGAAACCTAAGTGCTTTGCTTAATTCGCCCAGGATTTCCCTCTGGCTTCATATAATGTACCAAGAGTTCAGATTCCTAAGTGGTCTTCAGCTAGCAGTCATTTTTGCTCAATATCGCTCTCATTATGGGCCAATTTCAACTTATGAATTAATTTATAAGCCAGTCCATTTGTGCAGGCAGGCAAAGCTGCTGGAGGCACAGCTCTCCATTCTGCCAACCTCCGCCCAATACTAATGAGGAAGACGGGCTGCAGGGTCAGCTGTCTGTTGTTGCCACGAAGGGGTGGGGGAGAAAGCAGCTGAGAGCAGCAGTCACAGTGGAGGGGGAGAGCAAAGATCCCAACCAAGGGATGCAGCAGGACTGGCCAGCATGGCACCCTTCGGACGCTATTGGACTACAAATCCCAGCATCCCTGACTAGTTGCCCTGCTGGATGGCGTAGGTGGGAATTGGAGTTCAGTGACGTTTGGAGGATGTCATGATGGCTACCCTTGGACTATTATTCTGTAACTCAGACTCAAGCAAAGCTGTGAATGGGTCTCTGGTACTGAAGTGGTTCCCAAACATTTTCAGGTTCCCAGATTTCATCCCCACTGCCTGTTAAGGTAAAGGTAAAGGTAAAGGTACCCCTGCCCGTACGGGCCAGTTGTGTCCAACTCTAGGGTTGTGCACCCATCTCACTTAAGAGGCTGGGGGCCAGCGCTGTCCGGAGAAACTTCCGGGTCACGTGGCCAGCGTGACGAAGCTGCTCTGGCGAGCCAGCACCAGCGCAGCACACGGAAACGCCGTTTACCTTCCCGCTATAAAGCGGTACCTATTTATCTATTACCTATCTATTTACCTATTTGCACTTAAGGGTGCTTTCGAACTGCTAGGTGGGCAGGAGCTGGGACCGAAAGACGGGAGCTCACCCCGCCGCGGGGATTCGAACCGCCGATCATGAGATCGGCAAGCCCTAGGCACTGAGGTCTTACCCACAGCGCCACCCGCGTCCCTCTGCTGCCTGTTACTTTACCCTATAAAAGCATGATCCAGAACAGCAGTTTCCACAACCCGCTCAGGAATATGACAACAACATGAAATTCAAAACAGTAGCAATTAATTGCACATTTACCGTATTTTTCGCCCCATAGGACGCACCTAGTTTTTTTGGGGGGGGAAATAAAGAAAAAAAATTATTCCCCCCCCCCAGACACGGGGCTGGCGCGGGGGAAGCCCAAGCTTCCCCCGACCCCAGCCCCCAGAACAGCCTGCTATCCGCAAGCCTAGGGAGCTGCGCCGGTCTCCCCAGGCTTGCGGACAGTTGTGCAAAGCCTGGGTGCTCTTCATCCAGCGGTACCAACTTTTCAAAGCCTCATAGTCATTTACACTTCCAGTGCCGCCCCCTGCTGCCCCCTTGCCTCTCAGTGCCCTCCCCCCGCAGGTAATCACAGAATCGTAGAGTTGGAAGGAACCCATGAGATCATCTAGTCCAACCCCTTGCAATGCTGCAATATGTCCCATACGGGAATCGAACCTGCCTTCTTGGCGTTATCAGCACCACGCTCTAACCAACTGAGCTACGCTCCCACTGCCCACTTTGGGAATCACTCTTGTAGTGCACGCCTTCGCCGTCGTGGGTGTGTCCCGCTCTGTCGTGAGCATCTCTGCGCAAATGTGGCTTGAAAGGCAGCAGAAGGACTTCGCCTTGCTGACTTTCAAGTCACTACTGCGAACGTGTGCCCTGAGAACTGCAGTAGCACCGGCAAACACTTCACTATCTCTCTCCAGCCCCACCTTTCAAAATCTTGAATTAATTTTTGTGTGTGTAGAGGCTGGCATGCTCAGTCAAGATGAAAGGATGTGTGTGTCTCCACTACTTAGAACACTTTCCAGACCTATCCAACTCCTTGCATCTTGTTGTTTCGACGGTAGGGGATCCCTGTCATTTCTGCCTGAGTAAAAGCAATTGAACGGCAGGCCGGAGACAACGTGCTGCAAAACCTCCACCAGGTGGCGTGGGATTGTCACAGAATCCCCAGTGGTGGCTCAACATGTTTGCAGCCATCAAAATCATGTTTATGCATTACTTCAACACATTTGAAAATGTATTAAAAACTCCTGGGGTCTCCGCTGCTTCCCTCCCCACCCATCTCCCACTTGGGACCTTTGAAAAAGAGGGCAATTTGTATAAATGTTAGTTCTGTATAAAGCCCCCAGTTGACTTATGGGAGATAATGACAAGAGTTTCAAATAATATGATCTGCAGCTTGAATCTCATCCATGCCATATCTCTAAACACTAAACCCTGTTTGCAAAAAATGAAGTGGGGGGGAAGCACACATTTAAACTATAATGCAGAGCCCCTTTTGCCTTATTAGCAAAAGCTATTCTGGCAAGATTAGAGGTGGAAAACACTGCTGAGCTCTCACATAGGCTGGGAGACGTTCTTCCAAACGTGAAAACAAAAGGGGGCAGAGAGGCAAGTACAATGAGGATATAGAATAGGTCCAAAATAAAGATTGCCCATGTATTGCCTCGTTTGCAAAGATGCCATGAAGTAAGGGATAACCCCTTTAAAAATGTCTGGGCTATCTTCATTTTTCATTGGTTTGTTATTATTGTTTATTAAAGTTGCATACCATCCCTTAAGCCAAAGATCACAGGATGGTTCACAACATACATATACAAAATGAGAAGACAAAGTACACTGCCATTAGAACAGTAGTGGCTGGTACCCATTGGACTGCTAGGGCGGAAGGCAGGGAACCCAGAGGTTCTGGTTTTGTACCCCTCCTCCTCTCTGCTGAGTTTTACCAAGGCAACACTGGGGCTAAGAAAAAGGAAGCTGCCATAGGCCATGCCACCCTCTGGACTGGTTGTAAGTAAGCAGGGAGGCAGATGAGATGACACACAATTGCATGATTCACACATTGAGTGTTAAGTGTAACATTTATGGACAAACTTATGCATATACACCCACCCCGGTTTCTTTACTCCCTGAGCTGAGCTTACCTAATTTAAAGTGCATTTGTACTTTAAGCGACTGGGCGTCCCTGGAAAGTCAAAGTGATCCCTGATTTATGAGACAGAAATCAGTTTGGTGACTCCCAGGAGACAAGACAATCAACTTTTCCCAGCCCCTCCATTCCATTATCACACTTCTCAGGTCTGGCTCCCTTCTCCCTGTAAGTTGGTCCAGATAACCCCGCACCTTAATAGCACCACACAACTTCACAAAAGTCCCAGGTATGGCACAGGAGACCCTTTCCTGTGACCTTCACAACCCTTGACTGTTGGTTTGACATTTCAGGTTCCAAGTGTCATGTCTGATGCCAGATTGCATTGCCTTCCCACAAGCATCCATTCAAGAGCTCCTGCCTCCCTGCTCCTCTTGGCTTCCACATTGGATCATGGAAGGTGGAGGGGAGGGGGATTTCTTGCTCCCCTTTAGCAACTCTCAGCTGACAAATCAAATCAAGCCCTTGCCCGTCTGGAAGGGGCAGCCTCTCCATAACGTTGCTTGCAGGCGGCTTGCGCACGCGCACATGAGCACCTGAGCACACTCAATCGACTCACTGGCTTTAATCTGGCAGCAAGCAGACAGTGCTGGCCAGCACAGACTGGAGAACATGCCAGTGGCACCCAGGAGGTGTTAATATCACCTCCCACATGGACTAGACAGGAGACATATGCTGATATTTGGAGGCATCATAAGAGGTCCCAGGACTAGCGCCAATATAAAGCTTTCTTCCATAGGAATGCCATCATCATCAGCACCACCACCAGGCAGAAATACAAATTCCACTCCAATAAATTCCAGGTTTGAAATTAACTGCTAGAATGTAAAAGCAAGACAAGAGCTAGATACTGTTCTTCTCTCTTTCCTTTCAGAGACACCACTGCTGGGCCTATGAATTATAGCCTTCACTAGATGGTTTGGACTGTATCTCCCACCAGCTGCAGGCAGTTTTGGTAGTTGTAGCCCCAGGGCTTCAGGAGGGCACCAGGTTGGCAGAGGCTATAATAGGGCACCTCATCCGTCGAATGCCTTCTGACAACTAGGGACATGTAATGCATTTCTGCAATAAGCAATATATATAGATATAGGCAAATATCTTCCCTGCTATTATGCAATTGATTTTTAATTTTTTTTTTACTGAGCACTGAACTGCAAAGAAGACTTGAAGCAATTATATTGACCCTACACCTCCTTTCTTATGAGAGTGGCTACTTACAACGTGTTCTGTTCAGTATCCTCACCCCTCGTGACATTTGGCCCAGTTGTCTCATAATGCTGCCCCAGCTACAAAGGTCAAGAAGGTGCCCTGAGCTGCCTCTCCCCCAAGGTGATAGACTCAGCTCAGCTCTCTCCCAAGGTGCTTCAGCTCAGTGGGGCAACATTTCAGCATGATACAATTCAGGTTTTTCTTTCTCACAGCACGATTTCTGCAGTTCAGCTTCATTTGGGGGATGATGACACCACCAGAGCAAGTAGGAAACCAGCATGAAGAAGACAGCCTCCAGTGAATTGGAAAAGTGGCTCACAAACAAACAGCAGGTTGTCGCAGAAAGTCACGTCCTAGCTAAATCTGAGATACCCTGACTAATTAACAACAACAACAACAACCCACCAGCCAATCTATGGGTCCAAATCTTAGGTTCTCACCATTATGGTGTCTATCCATGCTATTTAAAACTGTAAGTGAAAGGACAAGTGTACTAAGTGTGTTTTCACAATCGTATCACTTCATGGTCAGGATGTCAATGCTCTGTCTCCATGATCAGAGACTCGTCACTGGCAGACTTTGAACTTGCACTCTGTGCAATACCAAAATTTGCCGCTGTCCCACCTCCCACCTTCTCTTCTAAGACATTGTTGAGGGCCCCTGCAGCACCCTCTCAGCTCGGTGTCCAGGGTGGGTGAATTGGCTGAACTCTCCTCAATCCACCTCTGTCAGAGACAGCAATGCTTCTGAATGCCAGTAGCTGGAAACTACAAGAAGGGAGTAAGCTCAGTTCCTACTTACAGGCTTCCCACAGTTCCCGCAAAAAAGTATTGGGAAATGATCCATAATGAATTGAAAAAAATGTTTAAAAGTACTCCCCCCCCCAAAAAAAAAACCCAGAGTCCTTCCTACTGGGGATAATTTGACTGAAATTCCCAGGTGTCAAAAAAGGTTATTTATGTATGCCACTACTGCGGCCCATATTTCGTTAGCCCAAATATGGAAAACGAGCGAGGTCCCAACCAAAGAAAAATGGCAACTGAAGTTGACAGGATATGCACAGCTTGCAGACTTAACATATATAATAAGAGAACAAGAAGAACATACGTTTAGAGAAGATTGGAAAGCATTTATTGACTATATGGGAAATAATTGTGTATAGCTGAAAACGCTGGCAGCATTAAGATGAATTCAACAGTGTAAACGAGTTTTGATGGATGCAATAAGGGACTACTGAATGGTATAACTTTTTAAAAAATATATATGCAGGAATTTATGATATGTAAAATGAACCATGAAAGAGAAGAAGGGAAGGATGTAAAAATGAGTACTTTATATTGTACAACAGATGCACACACACACACACACAGGGAGAGAGAGAGAGAGAGAGAGAGTTCCCACATCCTGCTAATAGCTTTTGTGGGGGCTGAGGGAGAATATATATTTTTAACAAGATGGGGAGAGAAGACCTAAACCAGACATGAGGACAACAACTGTAGCCACTCCAGCTCCCATCAACCTCAGTCAGCATCACTCAAGGCAGGATGATGGGAGCTGTAGTCTAGAAAGACCACACATTCCCAAATCCTTGGCTTAAGCATGTGGTACTCGCTGGTAATGATAACACTTGCCGCATCCCACACCCAGTGCAAAGTCCATTTTGTAAAGTCCATTTTGTCAATCATTTATTTAAAGTAATATGTAGCCTGACCCTGCTGGGAATTTGTTTGACTTGTTTCTCGGATAAAAACCCTGTTAGTCTTGGGTAATTTCTGGTAAAAACCCAAGGATATGAGATTGCTGTTATCACAGGAAGACCATGACAGGTTACAAAATTATGTTAGGAAGAGTGGGGATAAAAATCAAGGTTTGAGGTGTGAGAGGGAGCAAGGATTTATTTGGCACTGGGGGCATTTGCCAATTGAGAAGCTTGTTTGCCTTCTCCCAACTCGAGGGCAAACTGGCTCCACACATCCACCGCCATACATAGGATAGGATCCAGCTTTTGGCACACCACTGCAAATGCTGTTTGCAACTGGGTGCCAAAACCCACACAAAGCACTGGATGCCTCTTGGGGGCTGCTGTGAGCAGGCTTGACAGGTGTACCTCTAGGTAAAATATAGTGTGTTTGGAGCACTTGGAAGTGTCAGTCCCATTCTGCCAACCAGAAAAGAAGAAGGGTTTGGATTTGACATCCCGCTTTATCACTACCCAAAGGAGTCTCCAAGCAGCTGACATTCTCCTTTCCCTTGCTCCCCCACAACAAACACTCTGTGAGGTGAGTGAGGCTGAGAGACTTCAAAGAAGTGTGACTAGCCCAGCAGCTGCATGTGGAGGAGCGGGGAAGCGAACCCGGTTCACCAGATTACGAGTCTACCACTCTTAACCACTACACCACACTGGCTCTCAACAGTTTTGATTTAGGAGACAGGAACAGAGAACTGCTGTGCTTTTGACTCGTTCAAGGACTGGTTGCCTCTAGCTGAAGAGAGGTGCAATGAGAGAGAGAGAAAGAATGGGAGGGAGGGAGGAAGAGAGGGAGAGAGATCAAAATCCTGCTTGGAAAGTGTCCATTTTTGGTAATTATTATGTTTATAAATTTCAAAAGCAGACTGCAGAGGAATTTTCAGTGAGCAGCCAAAGCACACAAGATCAATATCCCAAAGTCCCGACTCTCGCATTAACACACTCGATAATCAGCTCGGCTCTCTCTGCTTCTTTGATTATTATTTCAGCATGTAGCAGCTGCCTTACAAGTGTTATGGCCTCTGATGCACTGAGGGACTTGGTTAAATGCAGATTATTGACCTGTGAGAACACAAGACCGTACTTGAATACACTATCATTTTCTCTCACAAATCCATACCAAGGACATTTCTTGTCCCAAGGGAATGCTCCACATTACTTTTGAAGCTTTGAAAGGCCTTCTCTCCCCCCCCCCCGCTCTGTCTGTTTCACCACACACACACTGTTCCATAATGTCCATTTTTTATCATAATGTACATTTTATATCAATAAGCCATTCCTGAGTTTTGGATTTTTTATGTTCTGTCACATTTCCCTGGCTATACATAAGATTATGTAAAGGCAAATTCACCATACTTATGCTTCAGCTCTATCTAACATTTATGCTCAGTCCTAATGGGTTTATTATAATTTCAAAAATAAATGTAAATTTTTTTAAAGCACCCTCTTGCTGTTATTTTGGCTATGGCCCACAGCTTAGATGTTTTATTGCATAAATACGTCCTGCTTTTTAAATGGGACCCAGGACTAAAATATTGGGCCCTCATTCCATTAGCGCAAGGATTTATGTTTGCGAAACAGATCTTCCTCCATCTCCCCCACATGCTCCCCACAACCCCTAAATCTGCTCTGAAGGTTTGGGGGAAACCCTAGAACATATTTAGGAGCCATGCAGGGGGAGGACAGGGCAGGTTCTCTTGTACAAGCTTAAATCCTGGCACTACTGGAATGAGTCACTTAAATCACATCGGCACCAGACATTTAAAGCAGTTTTGTCCCACTTTAATAGCCAAGGCTTCCCCTCACAGAGCTACAATTCCCAGCACCGCGTGCCCACAGAATCATAAAATTGTAGCTTTGGAAGGGTTCCTGGTTGCTCTACAGAGCCCTCTGGTGTTACATTTCAAAAAACACATTATGGACATTACAAGCAGAACGTAATGTTTCCCTCTGCATTATGATAACCTTTCCTTAACCTTTCCTTAACGTCACAAACCGTGAGTGTAAATCCGCCCTAAGAAATGTCTCTATTTTCATCAGAGGAATATTGGAGGGTATGCCTGCAGATCTTTATTGGTGGCTTAAGTTTATGTAGATCTCAGAGCAATGAATGGTTTAATGATCAGTTACATGTTGTAAACAAGCCTACCCAGTTGTGTGGAATATCGACAAGTGTTTTAATCTGTTTTTAGCTTATCATTGGTTCTTTAAGTGTTTTTGGATGTTATATATGCTTTGTTTTTGGATGTTATATATGCTTTTTGGGGACGCGGGTGGCGCTGTGGGTAAAACCTCAGTGCCTAGGACTTGCCGATCGCATGGTCAGCGGTTCGAATCCCCGCGGCGGGGTGAGCTCCCGTCTTTCGGTCCCAGCTCCTGCCCACCTAGCAGTTCAAAAGCACCTCTAAGTGCAAGTAGATAAATAGGGACCGCTTTATAAGCGGGAAGGTAAACGGCATTTCCGTGTGCTGCGCTGGTGCTGACTCGCCAGAGCAGCTTTGTCACGCTGGCCACGTGACCCAGAAGTGTGTCTGGACAGTGCTGGCCCCCGGCCTCTTAAGTGAGATGGGCGCACAACCCTAGAATCGGACACGACTGGCCCGTACGGGCAGGGGTACCTTTACCTTTACCTTATATGCTTTAAACTGGTTTATTGTTATCCTTATTGTTTTGTTAAATTGAAATAAACAAATAAACAACATGTGGAGGCCAGGGACCCAACATCTTCTCTCTCTACCTCCTTGCAGTGTTTAGAGAGGGGCCGGTCTCTCTTCCAAAACAGGACCTTAAAAATGCAAGTCTATCCTTCCATGACCTCATCAGGAAAAGTGCATATTCTACATACCATATCCCATATTGCCTATCAGTCAGGAACAGGCTGCCTCCTCCTCCTCCTCTCCCTTTTAAATTGCCTGTAAGCAGGACTATCTACCTCCCAGAATTTCATTCCATTTAAGCTTGGATTCCTAGACAATCTGTCCTAGTTCTTCATAGGACAAGCCGTTCTATCTCAGTCAAGTCTGCATTCTTTGCCACACATCTCTTCCCGCCTCCAGCATTTAACAACCCATTTAAATCTTATTCTGTAGTACTTATTTTCTTAGCAACACATTCAGGCAGAAATAGATGTCACACCTCCGGATCATTTGAGGGGGTGGAATATAATTAGAAGGGGGAAATGTCTAAGAAGAAGAAGAGATCAATGAAGTCTGAAGGTGTAAAATCCTCACGCAAATATTGGGTCTTTTGCATCCAGCACAACCAAGGCTTCTTGGTTAACTACAAAATGTCTACGAAATGAAAGATCACTGAGGTGTGCGGGGGGGGGGGGAGAGGAGGATGCACAACGACTCATCCTTGATTGTTGAAACAAAACCTGATCTCCACCCAATGGTGAACTGTTGACACCAGGGGTCTAGGAAAACTGGTCCTTCCATAGATAGCGTTCTTGCATGCATCTCAATCTCCAAGCAGCGAGAAAGTCCAGGGGTCCCAGGGAATACCCAGGGTTTGGTTTACTTGAAATGCAGGTAAATAGAGACTGTGGTGTCCTTAGGATATATGAATACACACACACATACACACAGAGCATGGGATGGAGGTGCTCACAACATTAACACACCCCATTAGGATCCCAGGGAGATGTCCAAGCCATAGCTTTGGGTCCAGCACAGAGCAAGGTAAACCTCTGTGCCTCCAGCTTCCAGCATCAGCCAGAACTCTCTCCCTCTTGCACACAGTCTATTGTTCTCCATCCTGAGATGACTTTGCCTCCAGCCAGTTGAGATAGGAGAAGCCCACCCGTTTGTCTCTACGCCAACAGAGCTCGCTCTTGAAGTGCTAATGAAGGGTACCGTAATTAGCTGAGTGGATAAGGCCATTGCATTTGCAAAGGATCAGGGGCTTGATAGGTATCCTCTTGTAGATTCTAATGTCACAGATCACAGGCTGGAAGGAACCCACAGATATTATCCAGACTGACTGCTTCGGAGCTAGAGAATTATCCATACAGCTTAGCGCAGTGCTGGCTTAAATCAGAGGTAAATCACACAGAGTCCAGAGTCTTCAGGTAAATATTGCGACAGCTCCTGCTGGACCAGGTCAGTGGTCCATGTAGTCCAGCATTCTGTTCTCACAGTGGCCAACCAGATGCCTTTGGGAAACAGGATCCAAGCAAGCAGGATCCAAGCACAAGACCACTATCCCCTCCTATGGCTTCCAGCAACTGCTAAACAGAAGCCTGCAGTGAAGGCAGAACATCTCCATCAGGGTCCATAGTCATTGTAACACAATGAGGGGTAAACTAAGTTCCCAGCATTCTTTAGGCAAAATTGTTGGCTTTAAATGTATAGGAAGAAAGCAGCCATTATCTATGGCCTTTGACACAAAGAAGGCTTAAAGGCTATCTTGAGGAACAAAGGTGATAGGGGAACACAACGCATCATCCTTTCCCTGTCCTCCATTTCCCCCTTCAAGTGGCTCCCCATCCCCAAGACTGCTTCTAATTATCATTTTTGAAAATAATAATAATAATATAATAATAATTTATTATTTGTACCCCGCCCATCTGGCTGGGTTTCCCCAGCCACTCTGGGCGGCTTCCATAAAAACCAGAAATACACTAAAATATCACGGATTAAAAACTTCCCTGAACAGGGCTGCCTTAAGATGTCTTCTGAATGTCAGGTAGTTATTTATCGCTTTGACATCTGATGGGAGGGCGTTCCACAAGGCGGGTGCCACTACCGAGAAGGCCCTCTGCCTGGTTCCCTGTAGCTTTGCTTCTCGTAATGAGGGAACCGCCAGAAGGCCCTCGGCGCTGGACCTCAGCGTCCGGGCAGAACGATGGGGGTGGAGACGCTCCTTCAGGTATACTGGGCCGAGGCCGTTTAGGGCTTTAAAGGTCAACACCAGCACTTTGAATTGTGCTCGGAAACGTACTGGGAGCCAATGTAGGTCTTTCAAGACCGGTGTTATGTGGTCTCGGCGGCTGCCCCCAGTCACCAGTCTAGCTGCCGCATTCTGGATTAGTTGTAGTTTCCGAGTCACCTTCAAAGGTAGCCCCACGTAGAGCGCATTGCAGTAGTCCAAGCGGGAGATAACTAGAGCATGCACCACTCTGGCGAGACAGTCCGCGGGCAGGTAGGGTCTCAGCCTGCGTACCAGGTGGAGTTGGTAGACAGCTGCCCTGGATACAGAATTGACCTGCGCCTCCATGGACAGCTGTGAGTCCAAAATGACTCCCAGGCTGCGCACCTGGTCCTTCAGGGGCACAGTTACCCCATTCAGGACCAGGGAGTCCTCCACACCAGCCCGCCCCCTGTCCCCCAAAAACAGTACTTCTGTCTTGTCAGGATTCAACCTCAATCCATTAGCCGCCATCCATCCTCCAACCGCCTCCAGGCACTCACACAGGACCTTCACCGCCTTCACTGGTTCTGATTTGAAAGAGAGGTAGAGCTGGGTATCATCTGCATATTGATGGACACCCAGTCCAAACCCCCTGATGATCTCTCCCAGCGGCTTCATATAGATGTTAAAAAGCATGGGGGAGAGGACGGAACCCTGAGGCACCCCACAAGTGAGGGCCCAGGGGTCTGAACACTCATCCCCCCCCACCACTTTCTGAACACGGCCCAGGAGGAAGGAGCGAAACCACTGTATAACAGTGCCCCCAGCTCCCAGCCCCTCTAGACGGTCCAGAAGGATGTTATGGTCGATTGTATCAAAGGCCGCTGAGAGATCCAGCAGAACTAGGAAACAGCTCTCACCTTTGTCCCTAGCTCGCCGGAGATCATCAACCAGCGCGACCAAGGCAGTTTCAGTCCCATGATGAGGCCTGAATCCCGATTGGAAGGGATCCAAATGGTCCGCATCCTCCAGGCGTGCCTGGAGTTGTTCAGCAACCACGCGCTCAATCACCTTGCCCAGGAATGGAAGATTTGAGACTGGGCGATAGTTGGCCATACTGGCCAGGTCTAAAGATGGTTTTTTAAGAAGCGGTTTGATGACCGCCTCTTTCAGCGGATCTGGGAATGCTCCCTCACAGAGGGAAGCATTCACCACCCCGCAGAGCCCATCGCCCAGCCCTTCCCGGCTTGCTTTTATTAGCCAGGATGGGCAAGGATCCAGGAGACAGGTGGTTGGTTTCACGCGTCCAAGCAGCCTGTCCACATCCTCGGGGGTAATGGATTGAAATCGATTCCATGCAACTTGACCAGACAGAGCTCCAGCACTCTCCCGCCCCAGCCCTGCTCCCACGGTGGTGTCTAGCTCCTTCCGAATATGAGTGATTTTATCTGCAAAAAACTTTGCAAAATCGTTGCAGGAGATCTTGGGGTCTTTACAAAGCCCCGGTGGTAAAGGTGGTTCCGTTAAATTACGAACCACCTGAAAAAGTCTCCTGCTACTATTTTCTGCAGATGCAATAGAGGCGGCGAAGAAAGTCTTCTTCGCCGTCGCTATCGCCACTTGGTAGGCTCGACGTTGAGCTCTAACCTGTGTCCGGTCAGATTCGGAGTGAGTTTTTTGCCACCGACGCTCTAGCCGTCTCAGCGATTGTTTCATCGCCCTCAGCTCCGAAGAAAACCACGGAGCTGTCCGGGCTCCATGCAATCGGAGAGGGCGCTTCGGAGCCAGACAGTCGATAGCCCTGGTTAACTCCGCATTCCAGCGGGCCACCAGGGAATCAGCTGAAAGGCCATCAACATGGGATAAGGCATCCCCTACCACTCTCTGGAAACCATTTGGATCCATTAAGTGGCGGGGGCGGACCATCCAAATTGGTCCCACCTCCCTGCAGAGGGGAAGGGTCGCGGAGAAGTCCAGTTGCACCAGGAAGTGATCTGACCATGGCACTTCTTTTGTTTCACTTTTACTTAGTGTCAGATCACCCACGTCACTAGAGGTGAACACCAGGTCTAAGGCATGTCCATGACTATGAGTTGGGCCAAACTTATTCAGGGACAGCCCCATGGAGGCCATGCTTTCCACGAAGTCCCGAGCAGCCCCTTGTAAGGTCGTGTCGGCATGGATGTTAAAATCCCCTAGGACAACCAAACTAGGTGTCTCCAGGAGAAAATCCGCCACGACCTGAAGCAGCTCAGACAGGGAATCCTTGGTGCAGCGGGGAGGTCGGTACACCAAAAGGAATCCTGTACTGCCCCTATTGCCCAACTTCCAGAACATGCACTCAGAAAACTGGATCTTCCCAGTAGGACGCCTGGTGCAACCATCAGGCGGAAGCTGCATGCATCAAGGTGCAATGTCAGGTCTGGCTCTCACTGTTGCTCAGCCAAGAATTTCTCATGTCCTTCCTACTACAGTATGGAAATGAAGTGTGCACTTTCTGACATCAAGACCCAAAGGCAATCCTGCAGGAAGGGATGGATAAATTGATTAAAGAAACCATGCAAAACATTTCTCTCCTCATGAATTTCTTAAACTTCCTGAAGCTGGCAATCTTGCAGGACCCTTTGGGGGATTAGAAAATAAAAGAGGGGAGGAGAGAGACTCTGGACTTCTGTTGGTGGAGAAGCTATATATATATATATATATATATATATATATATATATATATATGCATGCACATGGAGGAGGGAGCGGAGATACATTGTCATGCTGTTGGTAGTAGAAGCCCTTCAAGCTTGAACAAAGGAAAGATGTCTGCAGTTAAAGCTTCAAGGACAGTTTTCTTTTGTTGAGCCTAGTACCAGGATGCCTCTCTAGCTACTCAGATTGAGGGTCTCTCCCTCTCTTTCTACCCTGGCCCAAACTGGATGCAAATGTTTGCTCACCACTTGGATCACAACCACACTTATATTTCAAGTATATTTCTAGCACTTTAATGCCTTCCCAGTTTACCCAGTTTCAGGACCCTTTAAAAAAGCTAGTTACCAGGAGAATTTGGGACGCGGAGAATATGCCAACCTAAAGGGACGCGGGTGGCACTGTGGTCTAAACCACTGAGCCTAGGGCTTGCCAATCAGAAGGTCGGCAGTTTGAATCCCCATGACTGGGTGAGCTCCCGTTGCTCGGTCCCTACTCCTGCCAACCTAGCAGTTCGAAGGCACGTCAAAGTGGAAGTAGATAAATAGGTACTGCTCTGGCGGGAAGGTAAACGGCATTTCCGTGCGCTGCTCTGGTTCACCAGAAGCGGCTTAGGCATGCTGGCCACATGAACCGGAAGCTGTACGCTGGCTCCCTCGGCCAGTAAAGCGAGATGAGCGCTGCAACTCCAGAGTTGTTCGCGACTGGACCTAATGGTCAGGGGTCCCTTTACCTTTACCTTTTATGTTCTTTAAATATATGGTATGGATGCGACCTTTGTTCTGAACTTTAGGAACTGATTTCCCTTCTTTAACCTTTCCCATCATACCCCTTTCATAGTTGGTAAGACTGGGGGAAAGGTTCCCTTTTCAGTATTTTTTAAATTGATGTGGGCCCCTTTGGGAGACGTCCTTGTCCGTGAAGCAAATAAGATTGGAGAAGTGCCATTGTCACTTTTGTGAATTTTTTTAGGGTAGGTGTAGCCACTGCATCGTCCTCCACAGGTTATTGGACTCCACTGTCCATCTTCTCTGGCCACTGGCTGGTCTGATGTGAATCATAGTACAAGTGAAACAAGAAGTGATTCCCCATCCTTGGTTTTAAAATGCAAATATAAAACACAAGAGAGAACAGTAGGGTATTGTCAGGGAACTGTCATCGGAAAGGCAGGTGGTGGAGGGGCTCTCGGAAGCTAGGAGAGACTCAGCAGCGGAGGAAGGTACCAGCAGGGGGAGAGAGGGAGATTAGAGAGAAAGTGAGTCGAAGGGATGGCTCAGGGAGTCTTCCAGCGAGAACAGTGGAGAAGTCTCAGGACCTCCTATAGGTACACCCACCCCTCGCCGGAAACTGTCGCGCAGAGAATCCAGAAGACGCGTTTCCGTTAAGGAGCTTTTATGCTGGAGTAGATTCCGTAAACGCCCACTGTCGGATTCTGCCAGCGATTAAGGGAGTCATGTTTAAGGGCTCCACTAAGGACAGAGTTTGAGAACCATGCCCAAACTCTGAGGGACTAAGCTTTTACGCACAAGCAGCTCATCATCCCATCACAGCAATCCGACAGTCCCTGAAAGCCGCTTGTGCAAGGAGAGGCATCATGAGCAACCCAACCGGAGCCGGAGACGCAGGAGGAGCTGGAGCGGGTCCAAGCCTGGAAGAAAGGTACAGGGTGTTGGAACTCCAGCTAGCGCTGCAAACGGCAAGGCTCGAAGAGAGGCGGGCTCAGGATGCAGACAAGGGAAAAACCACCCCACTCACAAGGAAGGTGCCAGGGTTGGTGCAAAAGTTTGGGGGTGATCCCAGAAATTATCAAGCCTTTAGGACAGAGATGCAATACGCCCTCAATCTGCAGTTTGATGACTTTCCCGATGAGGAATCGAGAGTGGCGTTTGTCATTGGGCATCTCGAAGGGGGGGGGCGAAAGACTGGGTGAGGCCCCTGATGGCAGCGAACAATGACGCTCTAAAAGACTCGAGAAGGAACTACACCGTGTACGACCGAGAACTACTCGCCATTCATGAAGCGTTCCGGAGATGGCGACACTTGCTGATTGGAGCGCAGCACAAGGTCCAAGTGCGCACCGACCACAAAAACCTAGAATACTGGAGAACCGCCCGAGTACTGAACCAGAGACAAGTGAGATGGGCCCAGGAGTTCTCCAAATTCCATTTTGAAATTTGCTACGTGCCAGGGAAGGAGAATGTCAGAGCGGACGCTCTCTCTCGAAAACCAGAGTATTTAGAGGGAGAGGGAGCGCCAGAGGAGAGACATATCATCTCCGAGGACCACTGGGTGTGTGGGGCAGCATTGGTGGGGCCGAGAGAACTGGTAGAGGGAACCGAGAATGATGAATACGCCCAAGAGAAACTCAGAGGACTCCGGGGAGGTGGAGAGAACACAGGGGGGTTTGAGGAAAGGAACGGAACATTGTATTACAAGGGGGCACTGTACATACCCGAAGGAGAATTGAGGGGCCGGGTACTCAAACAATTGCATGACAGCCCCACAGCGGGGCACTTCGGGCAACACAAAACCATGTGGTTGGTTACCAGGGAGTTTTGGTGGCCCAAGGTGAGGGAAGACGTACGGGAATATGTAAGGGGGTGCGACCGATGCCAGCGAGCAAAAGGGGAGAGGCTGGCACCAGCGGGGCTACTGGAACCCTTACCCACACCAGAAAGGCCATGGGAGGCAGTATCCATAGATTTTATGACTGATCTGCCAAAATCCAAAGGGAAAACAGCTGTCATGGTGGTGGTAGACCTATTAACTAAGATGTGCCATTTTATAGCCTGTTCGCATGCAGTCACAGCGGAAGAAACCGCCAAGTTGTTTGTAAAACATATTTTTAGGTTGCATGGCGCCCCCTTGAGGGTGGTCTCAGACCGAGGGAAACAATTTACTTCCAGGTTCTGGAGGAAGCTTATGAGCTTACTGCACGTAGAGGTCAATTTTTCGACTGCCCGACACCCAGAAACAAATGGGCAGGCGGAAAGGGCAAACGGTATTTTACAACAATACCTGAGGTGTTATGTTAATGACAGAGAAAATGATTGGGTAGATAAGTTGGCCCTGGCAGAATTTGCCTACAACAACGCGGAGAATGTGTCCACAGGGATGAGTCCCTTCCTGGCTAATTATGGGTGTCATCCCAGGGCATTTCCAGGAGAAGGAGGGGAAAGATGGAGTGTCCCAGCAGCGGAACACTTTGTTGAAGAGATGGAAGCGATCCACCGGCAACTCCAACTTAACTTAGAGAGGGCCAAGGAAGAATACAAGAAGCAAGCAGACAGAAGCAGACGGGAAGGTGAAACCATAAGGGTGGGGGACAGGGTGTGGCTATCCACCCAAGGACTGCCGTTCAAGGGAGGGTGTAAGAAATTGAGACCCAAACGGCTGGGACCCTTTGAGGTCATACAACAGGTCAACCCGGGGCATTCAAACTCAGGTTGCCCAACCACATGAAACTGCACCCAGTATTTCACAGGTCCTTACTGTCGCCGTACCGAGAGGGGCGGGAGTGGGGGGGACGTGAGAGGGAGGTTACTCAAACACCAGTCATAGAAGAAAGGGAACGCAACATGCATGTGGCAGAAATCATTGATTCCAGGTGGAAAGGGAATCAGGTGGAGTACTTGGTAGAATGGGAAGGGGAACCGGAGTCAGAAAACACATGGGTACCGGCAGAGGAGGTCAATGACGAGGTTTTAATAGAAACGTTTCATCAATGGTTCCCAAGGAAACCTCAGCCCGTGGCACGGTTCGGGTGGGAACACTTCGGCACCACCAATGAGGAAGAGGAGTTTGAAGGGTTCCCAGAATCAGGGCTGGAAGAGGGAATAGACTCCGACGAGGAGGAGGACTCAGGGAGAAGAGACGGGAGTCAGTGGAGAGAAGTGTTTGAATCCTCTGACGATGAGGAGTGTTCTTTCCGGGGTTTTCCATCCTCACCGCCAGTAGAGGAGGGGGCGGGAGGGGGTGAAGGGGGCCCTGGAGGGGAGGTGGATGTCAGGGAACTGCCATCGGAAAGGCAGGTGGTGGAGGGGCTCTCGGAAGCTAGGAGAGACTCAGCAGCGGAGGAAGGTACCAGCAGGGGGAGAGAGGGAGATCAGAGAGAAAGTGAGTCGAAGGGATGGCTCAGGGAGTCTTCCAGCGAGAACAGTGGAGAAGTCTCAGGACCTCCTATAGGTACACCCACCCCTCGCCGGAAACTGTCGCGCCAAGAATCCAGAAGACGCGTTTCCGTTAAGGAGCTTTTATGCTGGAGTAGATTCCGTAAACGCCCACTGTCGGATTCTGCCAGCGATTAAGGGAGTCATGTTTAAGGGCTCCGCTAAGGACAGAGTTTGAGAACCATGCCCAAACTCTGAGGGACTAAGCTTTTACGCACAAGCAGCTCATCATCCCATCACAGGTATCTAGCAGACTATGAAGCTCAGAATAAGGTAGTCCCCATGCCCTCTCAAAAACTTCTCTAGAAATCTGACCTGCCAGGATGCAAGCGAAACCGATAAAGGTTTTAACAATGGAAGATGAAAAATATGACCTTATTTATCTCTATGGCCTGGAAGACATCCAGAATGATCAAATGGCAAAGCTCCCAGTGTTTGACAGATGAAAACAGCGGGATGCGCATGTTACACCGAGCGAATGAGTCTAGTGCAGCAGTGAGTAAATATGTTCTTTCAGGGGAGTCTAGCAGCATGAGTCAAAATCTTCATTTTAAAGCATGTCACTTCCTCCAGCACACAAGCTGCCTTTTAACACTGAGAGGCCACGAAACATATGATTGCTCTAGGATTTTAGACAGAAGGAGCCCCTGCTAGAATTGTGAAGCTCTGCAGTAAGAGATTACAAGCATCGCCCCAGTTTAGAGATACTGACCTAAAGCCTCATCTGCACTAGACATTTATATCAATTCTATACCACTTTTGACAGTCATGGTTTCCTCAAAGAACCCTGGGATTCTGCAGTTTGTTAAGAGTGCAGTGAATTCTCAGACGACTCCTATTCCCCCTCACAGAACTACAGTTCCCAGAGTTCTCTGGGAAGAGGGAATGATTGTTAAACCAGTTTAAGTCTGTGGTGTGGATGTGCCCTTAGAGCATGGGTCAGCAAGGTTTATCTTGCCTGGACCGGATCAGTCCTGCAGAGATCCCTCTGGGGGCCAGATAGCATGCGCGCCCACAATTTTCGGCATCTGCACATGCGCAGACGCGATTTTCAGCATGTGCATCTGTGTAGACGCAATTTTCAGTGCTGCGGAAGTGAGTCCCCGCGTTGTGATGCGCTGGTTTAGCGCAGCATGTGAGCAGGCAGCTCGGTTCGGAGGTGGCTCATGGGCCAGTCAAACGACCTCTGAAGGCCTCTTCCGGCCCATGGGCCTTAGGTTGGCGACCCCTGCCTTAGAGGATACAAGTACCCAGACTGGGCTATGATTTGGAGAAGAGGAGAAGCCTTGCCTGATGTTTGGCTGTTTTGTAAGCATTACAAATTACGCACATTTCAGCAGCCAGCATGCCTAGGCAACAGATGCGACACCTGGAACACAGGAGAGATAAAGGAGAAGTTTGGAAGAGGAATAATCTTTAAATAAGATTATGCCGACACGGTGCTTCTTAGGACAACACAATGAATTTGGATAGTTTCCCCACAACCACATTGCTGACATGGTTATCTCCTATTTATCCTCAGTAAGTTTCAAATTATGATAGCCTAGGGCAGCTTTCTGGGGCGATGGGAGTTCTGGTTCTAAACACCTGGGAAGGCATCAGACTGGCAAAGGCTGGCCTAGAAGGATGGCTGTGGCAGCATGATAAGGAAGGGGCAGAGAACTACTTTTTCCTCAGGGCTGCATGGCAGCTGGTAGCCCTCCTCAAAGGGAAAATTTCCCACTTTCCCCCCAAGCTTTTGGGCATCACATGCCAGTGGTGGGCAGAGCCACAGGCAAAAGTTGAGATGGCTAGTGGCCCAAATGGGCAGAGCAACAGGTAAGAATGTTAGGCTGCATACACACCACAAAGCACTCCCTTCCCAAGAATTCCAAGTTAATGGTTCGAGTTGTGGTGAGGAGCCACAGGCCCCCATGGGCCAGTTGAAAATTGGAGGGCAAAAGAGCAGTGTGGGGCTATTTGAAAGTCCTTTCAGAAATGGCTGTCACTGAATTAGTTGGCACACTGGATGCCAGACAGAAAAGCCTCATCACATCAATCCAACCTTATCTCCTTTATGTGGGTGTGGAAAGTGGGTCTCTCCTCTCCATTTATGGTGGGAGTGTAAATATGTTGTCAAATTCTGGTCTAAAGTGTTCTCCACCATGTAGAGTCTTTTCATTCAAGGTTTCCTGAGAGGCACCAGGTTCCAAAAGGAGATCCTGTTTTGCAGGAAGGGGTAGGATCTGGAGTACAGGAATCTCTCATGAAAATGGATCCGAAATTCAATTTGTTAGCAATAATATGGAGAGTGTGGGAAAAAATCCCTAGAAATATAGGAGCTCTCTGCCAAGTGTGTGTCTTTCATGTCCAGACTCTGGGTGAATACATATGATTGCACCAAATAGCAGCTTCTTACTTCAGAAATCCACCCACATGTACAGTTTCTGCTGATGTGATGATTAGAATTTTACCACACACCATTTAGAAAACAGAATGTCTGAGGTCTAGTTCAGGCAAACAGCAGGGGTGAGGTGATAAAACTGTTCCTGGATTGTATCCACTTCTGACTGAAGTGTGTGCGCACATTGTTGAGGAAGATCATTGAACACTCTTCCATGTCACATGCTCCTTTTGCTTACCAGGTATCACTAAAAAGAGTTCTAGCATCTCTTACTCCGCAAATGTCAGTTTCGCACATGTGATGACCCCACTTTCTGGGAATTTTACCCATGTGGCTCCTCCTATATGGTCTGAAGCAGTATTGGTTAGGAACAGTTTTACCACCTTGTCTGCAGTTGCACAAAATTGGCCAGTGTGTGCCCTCCACTGCTTGGCCAACATTCAGTTGTATCCATCCAGGGTAGCCACCAAAAGCCATAATAATATCTTCATCCATCATGGATGACTGGAGGCCATTGGAGTCTGTCAGGATCCCAGGTGTGTTGAATAGGTGCGCTTGCGCTTTTCTTCCTAGCACCTTGTGCAGATGCATCCAAGGGTGATCCATTTGATTTCTCCCAGCTCTATGATTCTGACATTTTGCTTCATAAGTACAGCTATTTAAAGCAAAATGACTTGATCCTCCAGCCCTCATACAACAACTCAAAGAGGTAAACAACTCTGGCTCCAACCTAATAATCCATGCAAATATTTCAGCCGAGTAGAAACAGTCCAAGAGAGAATCATAAAAAATAAATAAATCCAACATAAAACAGACATAAGCAGATCCAAGAAAAGCAATTATTTACAGGCGCAGAGACCTAGTAAAAGCAATTAGGAGGCTTGATATTAAGAACTGATTCCATCTTTAAAATGTTGGTGGGCCATAAAGAGATGGAAGCAAGAGGGACCCTTTAGGATGGAACCTTGTCTCCTCTTAACGCTATCAATTCTCCAGTTAATTATCTGATAATCACCACTGCATTCATCTGCAAAATAAATACCCCATGTAAATTTAAATCTGCATGTAAATAGAGTAAGAGTTAATTAACACAACAATAAACTACCCAGCCATCTGAGTATTCCCAGCAACTACACTGGCCATTAATGAGAAGAGTCTATTACCGTTTGGTGCTCTCTGATTGAAATATCCTAGTCTAATGCATTTGTTGCAAAGGAGAAATTATCATTGCCATGATCCAAGGAGCAAGTCGGCCAGCGATCAAGTAACTCAGGGCAAATGTAGGTCTTAGCTTCTTTTTAAGAAATGAAGTGTGAACCCAAGCACTTGGTTAATTTTAAACCTGCGCTTACGTCTGCATTTACTTCAATGAGCTTTATGGATATCCTTAAATATGTTGATATATTTTGCTGTGCTAAGGCAAAGAGGGTTTTGTTTGTTTGCTTGTTGCTTGTTGTTTGGTAATGAAACTGATGGGGAATTCCCTGGATTATCCAGGCCAGCACTTTCACCCAACCTCACCACAAACAAATTAGGATGAATGCTCCTTAAACAGTCAATCGTCTTCTCCCTTGCATCCCTGGTCATCACCTTGCAAGCGTGGCCTCCGATAAAGCCACTTCCGGCCTGCCCAGGAGGTGGGGTTGCGGGCTTCACGCCCACCCCACGTGAGCGGGGGCTGGTTTCAGCCCCCGCGAGAGCAGGGGAATCCCATCAACGTAGTCCCCCCCAGCCGGCCAATCGGGTGGCTGGGGGGGCGTGGCCTGCCCTATTTAGGGCTGGCGCAGACGGGGGCTCGCCCTCTTTGCCGGCTAGCCCCCGGGGCGCTCTTGGCTAAGTGCGACATTGAGTCGACTTTCCGTCTCCTGCCAATTCACCCGGAGGAATTTCTATGGCTAGGTTTCAGATTTGAGGGGGCTTATTCCATGGACAAATCTATGCTGATAGGGTGCTCAGTAGCTGGTGCAGCACTTAAAAATTAATTCTGCAACTTCTTCCCCTCAAGAAGGTCACCCTTGGCCAGAGTCAATTCACGCTTCGGTCACTTAAACTTTGCATGCTGGGTAGTGTCCCCTGGCCGCCCCTTTTGTGGGTGATTGGCTAAGCTGTCAGCGGGACTGTGTGCTCCGCAACACTGTGTGCGCCTCTCTAAAGTGGTCAAGTCAGACCTGAAGGTTGGGTTAAAGTTCCTGGAAAAGTACGATGGCATTTGCGGGCTGACGAGTTCAGGAATCTCCAGGTATGCTTCTGGACCGACAATCAAACGGTGGTCAGTATCCTGTGCAATTATCGCACTCGCCTAGAGTGGCAAATCTGCCCTGGACCTTTGTCCTTTTGTGCTTAGAATTAAACATCGATTTCTGTACCAAATTTACCCCTAGGGTTAACAATGGCATTGTGGATGCCAAGGCGCAGCAAATTGCCACAGCCATTCCGGGAGCACCTTTGGAGCCTTGGGAACGTGATGTCCTGAAGGGAGTATTAGCTTCAGGAGCCCAGTCCACACTTAGATCTTATAAAAAGGCTTGGTTGGACTTTATGGAGTTTCAAGGCAAATTTATGAATGAATGAATGAATGAATGAATGAATGAATGAATGAATGAATGAATAGTAGTAGTAGTAGTAGTAGTAGTAATAATAATAATAATAATAATAATAATAATAATAATAATAGCTAGGCTTGACACACCTCAAGGCAAATTATAAAATCCTAGGCTTGACACACCTCCTATCAAGGCTGAAGCTCTGCAATACTTGGTACATTGGAGGGTGCTGGGTCATGCAGCAAAGACTCTTAAACACCCAGTAGGCGGCAATTTCCTTTTTCGTAAAGTTGTTTAATCCATAGACCCTGGTGTGGTCTTCTTAGTGTGAAGAGCACTGTAGGGCTGGCGCAGGCTGCAGCCTCCTAAAAGTGATGGTAGAAGGCCCTTAACTTATGACATTCTATGCCAATTCCAAAATAAATACATAAATAAAGAAAATAAAATAAAAATAAAAATAAAAATAAAAATAAAAATAAAAATAAAAATAAAAATAAAAATAAAAATAAAAATAAAAATTATCTGTTGGTCCGAGGACAAGGCCCAGTTATTTTCAGCTGCATACTCCATTGCCTTTGGCGCTATGCGCATTGGCGAAGTGGTTTGTAAGGGCCAACCAGAGTAGTTTGAGAGACCTGACCTTGTTCAGATCCAATTTAGTCCTGCATGTCCAATGTTCCAAAACTGAGCAGCAGTAAAGGACACTAAACATTTCATGCACGTGAGACCAACCGTCTCAGGTCCATTCCTCATACATTGGGATGGCTCCTGCCTGGCACGGCATCAGTCCACGGGCGATATGCGAAGGGCGATTGCTGCCTGCGGTTCACCCTCAGCTGAATTCGGGGGTAACTCCTTTAAGATTGGGGCCGCCACCATAGCAGTGCATTTGGGACTCTCAGCTGAAAGGATGAAGGACCTGGGGGCAGTGGAAGTCTGATGCATTTAAGGGATATATTCGTAAGACCTTGTGATTGTTCACGGTATACCTGACCTGGCTTTGTTACCTTCTTTCGCTTTCAGGTGACGTTGTGGTGCACATTTGGATAATAGACCCTGCACTGTCCACTGGGATAGAAACCATGCTGTTAACGGGGACCTAGGGTGCAGGAGTTATGTGGGTGCGCATCTGGATAATCGGGCACAGCATTGTGCATTGGGCCAGGGTCCGCGCCATCAATTCCGGTCTTGGGCCGCACCTTAACTACATCAACATATCTTGGATCTCTCGGAGCGGAATGCGCTGGGCCGAAATGTTGCCCGCAATTAGGGCCAGAGCGGCAGCGGAGGGCCCCCCCCCCAGATGCTTTAGTTATCCAATTAGGCAGAAATGATTTAGCTTACAGAAAGGCAGTCGACTTGATGTGGCATATCTTTAGTGATTTTGAGGAACTTAAGGCCTCTTACCCAAACGTCACCATTATTTGGGCCTCATTGATGGAGAGGCAGGTTTGGAGAGATTGCAGGTGCCTGATAGCCATAAATAGGGCTAGGAAAGCCTTGGATTGGGCAGTGGTGCATAGAGTGGCAGCCCTGGGTGGGAGGGTCATTGACCACCCGGGCATACGTTTCAACTGCGAGGCCCTCTACCGGCTTGATGGCGTGCATCTTTCGGATGCGGGAAATGATATTTGGCTGATGGCGTGCATCTTTCGGATGCGGGAAATGATATTTGGCTGGCTGACATAGCAAAGGGGATTAGGGATTGGTTTCAGGCATGACAGTATTGGCGGCGAGCGATTGCTCGTGTGGCAGTTAGGCATTGGTAAGAAGGGGTTAAGAGGATGTGGGGGGGGAGGAACGCCATCACCTCTCCCCAGCGAACGAAGGGTGGTCCGATAAAGGACTCCGGGGGGAGTGGCCCTGTCCGAAGCCTATGGAGGTGTGGGCCAAAGGCACGTCCCCGAGCGGTGACCCGGGGGAGCTCCTAGTTGATGTGCCTCAGCAGGAGACTCCCCCTCTATGGTGTTAACCCTTCCCGTGTCTCCAGCAAATGGGCTGGAGCCGGATAGTCAATAGGAACAATGCCTAAGCCAATGCCTCTCATTCCTGAATTCAATAAAGTTGTGGCCTAATTCGCCCATTTAACCTTAAATTCTGGTGTCTGGTGTCTTTATTTATCCTGAGGGGGGCGGGAACTCGCCACGCAACAACTACCCTTCCCAGTCCTCGCCTTTGCCTCTGCGTCAAAACGCACACCTTATTCCCCGAGTCCTTCCGTAATCCTGCTTCTGAATTCCTGCCGCTCAGAATATTATCTGACTCGAGCGTATGCCCCACTTCATTAAGCCCGTAAGCCACTGGCTGGATGGTATCTTCCTTGTATCCGTTTGCAATTTAAAACAGGCACTCGCTTTAGATCAAAGAAGAGGCAGCAACAGCGGGAAGAGAAATTAGAATCTCATGGCATTTCCCTTCGATTTCATTGCCACTGTGCCGTCTCACTCATTAGCAAGAGAATGAAATCTGTTACAGTTCAGGCTGTCGCTGCCTTTTATCCTGTGGCCGCCGCATGACACATTATTGCCACATTTAACACCGATTGGTCATGGTCCTTCTCTTCCAAATTGGACAGTGCTCCACACGCTGGTATTAAAGCCCCATCAGAGGGGGAACAAAGCAGCCTTGCTGCGACCCCCACCCCCTTTGGGTGTTTTCCCATCCTTCTCTTGTTATTACCAGTTCGTTTTCATGTGCTTTTTTTTTTTTTAAAGTAAAATAAGGGAATGCTTTCCCCCTGACTGTGAATTTTCATAGCGGATTGACAGCCCCAGAGACTAAGGCTCTCTCTGTCTTTCCCTTTCTTCTTTTTATCTGCACAAATGCACAGCAAAGAAACAAAGCAAAAAAAACACACCCAACCCCATACTCCTATCAGCCCCTTTTTGGCTGCTCTCTCTTGCCACTGACCTGGAAGGAATCCCCTTTGATGGGAGGCCATCTGAATCTCCCACTCAGTCATCCATTTAGTCCAGGGTTCACCAGAGTCAGTTTCCCAAACTTGGGTCCCCAGCTGTTTTTGAAGTACAACTCCCATCGTCCCTAGCTAACAGGGCTAGTGGTAAGAGATGATGGGAATCGTAGTCCAAAAACAGCTGGAGACCCAAGTTTGGGGAACCCTGGATAGTGCAAAATCTTGGAGGACCTCCTGACAATAGTACTCCTGGTCAGGGTTCCTGCCTGCCACCGATGTTCTCCTCCAAGATACAATAACCTGGAAGGAGCATGGTAGGCATCTCTCCCCCCCCCCACACACTCTTTCAGTTTTTCTTTTCCATAGCAATGTACAATAAAAATGATTAAAACATCATATAATGACTGAATCATAAAACACAGAACAAATACCAACATAAATCAAATTAATTCTCTAAAACCACTTGTGAAACAAATGGTTTCAGCAGGAGACGAAATATCAGCATTGTAGGTGCATGTAGGATCACTGATCCAAAAGCTTGATGTCACTAGGCTAAAAAGCCTCAGCTCTCATCGAAATCTGCATTCCAAGTACCTTTATATATGCATGTGCGCACATGTGTTTTCTAGGTACTTAATTCCTTGGCCGTGTAATGCGCATTGCGACTTGGTCTATAGTTCTTCTGGAGTTGCCTGCTCTTGGGGATGCCACTAGGTGTTTAAAAGGGCGCAAGCCTATGACACAGACTTGCATACAGTTTGAACGTGCTAATTTATAGAGAGAAGGGAATTTAGGTCTCTGATCAAATTAAGATAATGGGTGCTTGGGGTCTCAGCAACACTGTGCCTTAAAATGCTCAGCAGTCCTGTAAGCAAAATAAAATAAATATTAAGTTTAAAAAGAAAATAAAAAACAAGGAGAAGGGGCTGGAAACCTGGGGCAACAGATTCTTAGGGCCCCCCCGGGTAACAGCGTCCCCTGGTGCTTTGCAATTTTTTTTTGCATGGCATTGATTTGTTGATCACCCTTGGGACTACTCTCAAGATTGTGTTACCTTCTATATAGTTGGCATTAAAAAAATAAAATGCATTTTTATCCCACCTTTTTCTCCAAGGATCTCAAAGTGGTATACATTGTCCCCCCCCCCATGTAATTTCCACAACAACCCTGTGAGGTAGGTTAGGCTGAGAAGCAGTCAACTGGCCCGGGTCACCCAGTGAGCTTCATCATGACCAAGTGGGAATCTGAGTCATGGTGTCCCAGGTCCTAGTCCGACTCTCTAACTGCTACAAAATTCTGATAAAGTGTGTATTCTAAATGTTCAGTTCTTCTGGAATATGTCTCAGTGTGTCCATGAAATAGATTAAGAGGGGATATTTGTGTGTCTCTGCTGTCTTGAGTCTTGTTTAAAAACCCACAGTGAATCACCTTAAATCTGAGCTTCATAAAACTGTGCAGGGTCAGCAGAGAATAGAATTAAAATGGGAGAAAGGCAGCGGGAATTTAAGTGCTAACCGTCTTTAAATTTAATGCTGAAATACATCCATGGCATTATTGCTTTATTATGTCTTTTTATGAAAGGTTAAAAGTGCCTCTCTGCATGGTTAAAAAAGTACCGTGTTGAGTTCGTGCCCCACGAGTAACAATTCCATTTAAAAGAAGCACTGAGCCAGGAATTCATTCCCATGCACTGCCTGAGAAGGGAACAGAGTTCACTTCGCACTATCTAGAGGCAAGTTCTAGATTGTCAAATAAAACTTCCTGCTGCTAAATACTGTACCTGTTTGTGAAGATCTTCAGAGTCAAAAAGTATAGGAAGAAGAAAAAAAGAGGGGAGGGAGCTGTAAGTCAAACCAACAACGAGAATGGTGATAGCCTCCAACATCAGTTGTTGACATCTGTCTGTCTCGGGAGAACCCAAATTGCCATTTGCCCTGATTGAGTGCTAAAGAGAAGTCTCCCCCAAAGTCATCAGAATTCAATGCAGCACAAAATGCCTGTGTTCACTCTTCAACAAATGGTCAATCCTCTTCGTTACCCTTGAGACGATTGGTTTCTTCCTCCGCTATGTCATTGTGGCTTTCGGAACTGAGCTTGGAATGGGATGGTGCCACCATCTCAGCAGCTTCAACAGATGTCTTCTCTTCCCACTGATTCAGTTTGTTCTTCTGAGCACATTTCTTTTTGAAGTGCCAGACGAGGAAGGCAGCCACCAGGATAGCAAACAGGACCAGAGGGTAGAATACAAGGAAACGGAACAGCGGCGGAGAAGAACAGATCTGGGTGGAACTGGTTGACACTGCAGGGAGGGAAACAGGGTGAAAACATAGCTGTTCATGCTTGAATTTCCTGCATCTATGCAGGCTGCAAAAAGGTTGAATACATCTTTTAAAAACCATGCATTTTAATATATGTTGAATACATCTTTTTTTTAAAAAAAAATTCAGAATCTTCATTATCACCCATTCTAACAGATATGCAAAAGTGAAACGTCTGTGACTGAGTAGTTATATTTAGATCATGTACATAATACACAGTATGGATTGTCACCTTTCCATTCTTGGAATGTGTCTGCACAGCCATTTTAGCACTGTTTTAGAATTTGCCTTTAACTGCAAGCAATGTGCTTCTCCCATTTTCATAGGCCAGGTAAAAATCTGTGTGAGATCGCATAAACGGAGACACAAACCACTAGGATAGCATTTCAGTCTCCTAAGACATTAATGGGCAGAACTTAAAGTTACCATACTGCACTAAAAATCATGAACTGGAATTTATTAGCCAATTTGACACCATGGGACTGTTATAAGAGGACTCAGCAGATACTGGAAGCGGCTACAGAAAGGTATTGTCTCTCTTTTGGTATTTATTTACACTGTTCATTTTTCTACATCTATTCATTCTCAGTGTGTGATAGGGGGAAGTTGATCGCTCCAACACTCATTGGATCTTCCACTTATTGATTGCTTGGTCTTTTGGTCTCACTTTATTACAACAATAATAGCAAAACAAACCTTCTGCCTCCTTTCTGTGCTCCAAATGTGTAAGGCTTGTCTACTTACTATGTTGATCAATCAAAAGGGGTCACCAAGGGGCACCAGCAGTTACTAAAGTCCCTGCAGAGGCCTTTCCTGACACCCATAGGATCTCTACCTGCCACTGAAATTCGTCTTAAAAGAAGAGAGTACTGTTGTGCTCAGATTCTGCTGTCTGGCTTCCCTTAGACACCTGATTGGTCACTGTGAGAAAAGGATGCTGGACTAGATGGACCATTGGCCTCATCCAGCAGGTTCTTCTAATGTTCTTACAGAAGAACCCATTACTACTACACTTCCTCCTATTGCCTTGCCACATCCCAACTCCATAATTAAGCCCTCCTGTTCCTTCTTCATCCCCGGTGTTTGGTGACCGCTTTTTGATTCCACAAGATGGAAAGTGAATGGAATAAATGTGAAGGGGGTGGAGCTAGTGTGCCCAAATGCTTCCTCTTATGTGTTTACTTTCCCCAATCTGAACTGTCTAAAGAGGGTAAGGATCGCCTTTAAACCAGGCATAAGGCTGGAGAGTTCAGCACTGATATGCACCCAGGAGTCAGATCAGCATTACCTGAAGGGAGTACAACTAGCTTGCTGAATCCCGATTCACCCCATTCATGTTTTGCTCCTGCAGCACTGCAGTCGACAGCCTTGAACTCTTCCACCCGGCAGTAGAACAGCCCAGCATCATCCTTCTCCACATTCTGCAGGATCAGAAGAAAATCACCCACAGAAGGGCAGTGGGGGTGCAGCCTCCTTGCCATTGTGCCATTACCGTAGTCAATGATGCCATTGCCTTTCATATGCACCAGGGTTTCCGTATTGGACTGTTCTGACACTCTAAACCAACTGATGGAGAAGTGGGAGGTGGGCTGGAATGGCCTCTGCAGGGTACAGTTCAAGGTCACATCCTCATTTTCGGTGACAGTGATGCTGTAGTTCGTTCTTTCAACGAGTGGCTTATTTTCTGGGGGAGAACCAAAATAAGAAAGAAAAAGAAAATTTGGCATATTACGTCACACCTCTAATCACTCTGATTGGCACTATGCATTCCCCAATCCTAGGAATTGTCCCAGGACATACCAGAAATAGCTGGTCCAAGCTATACTTTGTGGGCCTCTCCAGACAGCTTTTTGTGTGTGCATTCATGATGATTTGCACACATGATGCACTCGGGACAGTCTCAGGAGCAGCGTGGCAAAACAAGAAGTGCTGCTCTACCCTGCCACTGCCACCATACCTGCTGCCACCAGTGCCGCTTCTCTGCCTATGCTGCCGGCTCAGTCGCTGGTGGAGAAGCAGCCTCAGCCTCAGCATCAGCATCAGCACCAATTATGGGTGAGATCCTGTCCAAATTCTACACTGCACAAGATCTCACATGTTTTTGGCCAATACCAACACCACTTCCGCCCAGCTGGCAGGGCAGGCAGGATGCCCGTGGGGCTGGCACCTCAAGAACCTCAGCAACCTCAGTCTGCCCAATTGCTGAGATGGTTCTGGATGGTCTAATGCAATTCCACTTTCAATACTGTTTGCACCTGCAAAAGTTTTGGAGCTTCACTTCCAGCCAGTGAACATCCTGTAGCTTCCTGCTGAAATCCCACAATTTTTTTTATATATTACAAATGTTCTGGTTTGTTTTTATCCTGCTTTTGTTCTGCTATAACCCCTCCAGACAGCAATAATGTGGTAGCATGGGGGGAACATTGCAGAACAAACCAAAGCAGAATGAATCCACTGCCAATGCACTGGTATTACATCACAAAGATGTTGCAGAATACACACGCAATCAAACACCAGTCTGGAAGGGGCCCTGTGTGTCTTGCTGGAGTCAGAGATATTGAGGGGCAAGTCATCACCTTCTTAAAGGGTTCATAACTCCCCTACAATGTCTAGACAAAGATTTGGATGTACTCATGAGTAAAGGTAAAGTAAAGGGACCCCTGACTGTTAGGTCCAGTCGTGACCGACTCTGGGGTTGCGGCGCTCATCTCGCTTTACTGGCCAAGGGAGCCGGCGTACAGCTTTCGGGTCATGTGGCCAGCATGACTAAGCCGCTTCTGGCAAACCAGAGCAGCGCATGGAAACGCCGTTTACCTTCCCACCAGAGTGGTACCTATTTATCTACTTGCACTTTGACGTGCTATCGAACTGCTAGGTTGGCAGGAGCAGGGACCGAGCAACGGAAGCTCACCCTGTCGCGGGGATTCGAACTGCCGCACTTCTGATCAGCAAGCCTTAGGCTCTGTGGTTTAACCCACAGCGCCACCTGCGCAGTCTGCTCAAATATTGGAGTGGCTGTTTATAACAACAAATTATTAGGCCATATACCTGGGAGATCTATCATTTCAAAAAGCAGGCGGAGACCTACTTGCAAGCAGGCATCTCAGCTTGCTGTTTGTATCTAACAACAACAACGCCTGGGGCATGTAATGTTAATGCAAAAGGTAGAACAAAAGTGAATGCACTAAACTGGGGGAATTAAGAGTATTGACTTTGGGGATCTTTACTGGAGGCAATTGTGTACACACAAACACAATTGCATTGGCGATAGTAATGCCTTGCTTATTTGTGGGATTTGAAACAGACCAATAACGAACCAATGTTAGTGTCTCTGCTCCGGAGAGCCGACGATATCCACATGACTCTTGTGATGGTGATGTTAATTTATAAAAGAATGAAGTTTTAAAAGCAGTAATGTGCCAATATAAGACTCAAAAGCAATAAAAATGGCTTTGTAGCTTGGGATACCAGTACAGAGACCAGCAGAGTTGATTAAATGGTTGAAGCAGGCTTCCTCAACCTTGGCCCTCCAGATGGTTGGAGATGACAATTCTCATCATCCCTGACCACTGGTCCTGCTAGCTAGGGATCATGGGAGTTGTAGGCCAAAAACATCTGGAGGGCTGAGGTTGAGGATGCCTGGGTTAAAGTAAATGTTTAAAGCCAGTTTAAAATGCATCTGCTGCTTTCATGGGTAAACACTCTCCATTGTGACCTTATTCCCTGTGCCCCCCTCAAAGAGTGGCACTGAGGTCCCCAGCATGCCGCCAAAGAGCTAAGCCAGGAGTAGGCGTAGATAAGCATAGTGATGAGTGATCTAATCTTCTCAGGCAGCCCAATGTTTTGTGCCAGTCCGCCCATTTCTGCAATGGTGCCCCAGCTCAGCTGAAAGTGGCAGAATCTCTTGTCATTTCAGTGCAAATTCATCCCAAATGCACCATGTTGGCTACTCTCATCTAAAAGATCCATGAATAAATAAGGTCGGTTACCTGAAAACTTGAAATATACCGTGGTTTTTCCAGATTCCATCGTTCCAAGTTTGTACCAGCCTCCATCTGTTAACCAGATCCACTCCTCTACTACGCAGTAATATTCGCCATGGGCATCATAACCCCCTGAGAGAATAAGCAGCTGGTACAGGTGGTTGGAGACCTTCTTGTTATGAAACCTGGATTTCTGATGCAGAGAACTGAACGCCTCCCCATATTCCAATATGTTAGTGTAATTCGTTCTTATAATCAGCAGTGGAACTGAATTCGTGGGAGAAAATGGGAGAAAATACCAGGCAACTCCTAACCGAGAATTCTCATTGGTCCATGACCTGATTCTGCAATCAATTCTTACATCTTCATTGCTAGTGATTTCCAAAGACTTTACATCCATGTTGAGTCTTAGATTGCTTTCTAGAATAAAAGGCAAAGAAATAGTAGTTACTAGCTAATATTGATAACATTAAATAAATAAATAAATAAAATATAATTATATATATTATTAAAATATGGAATAATAACAATATAATAAGTAATCATAGCAATTTTGCTTACTTTTGAATGTAGAATTATATCGTATTTTTATGCTGATTTTTTTTGTTCTAAACCATTTAAAATGTATATTGAAATATGAAATAGTATTTAAATTAACTGAATATATTACAAAAAACAATCTATTCTAATACATTTTGCGGAGCACAGGCCAAACAATTTTGTTCAAGCTCTTATGAAGACCATGATTCATTCATATCCTTAAAAAAATAAAAAATAGAGTGAGTTCCCATCTGGGTTTCAGGATTCCAGCACATTTTAATTTGCTGCACTTCTCTTTACATTTTAGAACCTCTTTTAACACGCATATTTGCTCCACAGAAAGCTTTAGAAATCAGCACTTTGTTCAGCGGTACTAGAAAGAAAGTAATGCCCCCCATCCTTAAACCTTTAGCAATGATTATATAATGTGGGCTAGGCTCACCCAAAAAGTCAAATCATAAAAGAAATTATATGCATGTTGTAAATTGCTGCAAATTCCTGCTGAATGTAACTCTGCCTCTACTTTAGTTTTTGTTCTGTTGTGATTTTAAAACTATCTGTGACATAAATGGGAGAGTTCTGACTGGATAGAAACGAAGATGTTCAGAGATCTGGAAAATATTTGAGCACCATCTTCATTATTATCCATTTTACGATCTTCTCTCATTCAGAGCAGCTGTCTGTCCATCTCCTTACTCCTCCTTCCTTATGTGCCCTGCCTTTCATTTTAATCCTAATCTTGCCCGTCACATTCCTGCAAAAGGATTTATGGCTGCCTATGTGAAAGCTACAGTTAGAACTGGATATGGAACAACTGATTGGTTCAAAATTGGGAAAGGAGTACGACAAGGCTGTATATTGTCTCCCTGCTTATTTAACTTATATGCAGAATTCATCATGCGAAAGGTTGGGCTGGATGAATCTCTAGCCGGAATTAAGATTGCCAGAAGAAATATCAACAACCTCAGATATGCAGATGACACAACATTGATGGCAGAAAGTGAGCAGGAATTAAGGAACCTTTTAATGAGGGTGAAAGAGGAGAGCGCAAAATATGGTTTGAAGCTCAACATCAAAAAAATGAAGATCATGGCCACTGGGCCCATCACCTCCTGGCAAATAGAAGGGGAAGAAATGGAGGCAGTGAGAGATTTTACTTTCTTGGGCTCCATGATCACTGCAGATGGTGAGAGCAGCCACGAAATTAAAAGATGCCTGCTTCTTGGGAGAAAAGCAATGACAAACCTAGACAGCATCTCAAAAAGCAGAGACATCACCTTTCCAACAAAGGTCGTATAGTTAAAGCTATGCTTTTCCCAGTAGTGATGTATGGAAGTGAGCACTGGACCATAAAGAAGGCTGATTGCCGAAGAATTGATGCTTTTGAATTCTGGTGCTGGAGGAGACTCTTGAGAGTCCCATGGACTGCAAGAAGATCAAACCTATCCATTCTTAAGGAAATCAGCCCTGAGTGCTCACGGGAAGGACAGATCCTGAAGCTGAGACTCCAATACTTTGGCCACCTCATGAGAAGAGAAGACTCCCTGGAAAAGACCCTGATGTTGGGAAAGATGGAGGGCACAAGGAGAAGGGGACGACAGAGGATGAGATGGTTGGATAGTGTTCTCGAAGCTACCAGCATGAGTTTGACTAAACTGTGGGAGGCAGTGGAAGACAGAAGTGCCTGGTGTGCTCTGGTCCATGGGGTCACGAAGAGTTGGACACGACTAAACAATTAAACAACAACAAGTGAAATGATCAGAGAAGGTATGTTGGGTGCGGCCAAGCCTTATGAGATGTGCTTGAGGGAGTTGGGTATGTTTAGCCTGGAAAAGAGGAGAGTGAGAGGTGAAATGAGAGCCATCTTCAAATATCTCAAGGGCTTCCACACGGAAGATGATGATGATGATTTATTATTTATACCCCGCCTATCTGGCTGGGTTTCCCCAGCCACTCTGGGCGGCTTCCAACAAAAGATTAAGAAACAATCATTCATGGAACAAGCTTTCTGCTGCTCCAGAGAGTAGGACCTGAACCAGTGGATTCAAACAACAAGAAATGAGATTCCGATTAAATATTAGGAAGAACTTTTTGACAGTAAGAGCTGTTCAATAGTGGAATGGTCTCCCTCAGGAAGTTGTGAACTCTTCTTCCTTGGCTGTTTTTAAGCAGAGATTGAATGGCCATCTGTCATGGATGCTTTAGTTGTGATTCTGGCATTGCAGGGGGTTGGACTAGATGACCCTTGGAGCCAAACTCTACAATTCTATGATTTGGCTTGTTAACCTTTCCAGCAAGTGGAAATAGCATCTTAATGGTTTTCACATTGTGTCTCATCAGCAATGAAGAAGTTGTAGACTATAGCAAAAGGAAAACCCACAAGGGATTGTGGAAAGGACTGCACGGGTTGTTGGCTTCTCTCAAGGAAGTATCATGGATAGCGTCTAAATCGCTTCCAAGAGCACAGAGAAAGGACTCTCGGAAAAGGCTGCAATAAGGGCATCTTTTCCTGCTTCCAATATTCTCATTAGATCTCAGAGCTCTGTACTTGATTTTCATCCGAAGATGCCGATTACAAAAACCTGCTACGGTTTCCCCCCAAAGCAGATCTTGCTAAGGATAGCCAAGCTCTTTCTTTTAAGTTTCTTGTCACCCACAGTGGCCTTGCTAAAGAGAGATGACTTGAAAGGGGAAATCAGAACCCACTTCAATTTAATTAACTGAGCACAATCTCCAAGTTCCTTCTCTTGCTTTGAACCCGGCTGCTGACAGTGCAGTCTCTTCTCTCTGTGGTGGCAAGTGAAGTATGCAAAAGAACCCAGCAGCTGCTTCCCATTATATGTGCAGGCTGTCAACGGGTGCATTTCTGCAAAAACTATTGTCTACCCACTGTGGGTGCAAAACCCCCAGTATGAGTCATTTCAAAACGTCTCCCCTTTCCACAGCATTGGTCAGACGTATGGTAAGAAGTTATCAGCTTCCTCTAGCATCTTAACTTACTGCCTGTTCCTGGCAAACAGAAGAAAGGGGGGGGGTTGCTTTTACAAAAGGGGCTTTATTTTATTTTTATTTATCTTATTAAATGTATATTCTGTCCTTCTTTCTAAAGGAGCCCATGGTGGCAGAACCATCACTGATATGTGACAATTAAAAATAAATTCAGAACATGTTTAATGCATTTAAAAACAACTCAAAGCAATCTATAAAAACATTTAAAAACAATGAACACATTTAGCAAATTTAAGAACAGAAATAACCAAATCACTGAGATGGAAATAGTGGCTTGTATCCAATACTTGTGCTACTCAGAGTGAAAATGAATACATAAATAAAAATGAATGTGGCTAACTTCGGTTCATTAGTTTCAATGGGTCTACTCTGAGCGCTTGATACAACCAAGGGTATTTGTTTTATCAGTGCTCCCTTATTGTTGGAGGGATTTTAGGGATTATCCATTCATAAAGCTGGTTGGAAATGTAAATAAAATAGAAAAATTTAATACAAATTTAATACAAAGTAGGGCAGTCTTGGATATGTTTGGGAAAAGACAGTCAACACTATGGGACAAAATAAAATCTGTTGCATTCAACATATTGGACGGTGATTTGAGTCATCCACCACGACTTATGAGAGACGCTTCCTAGAAGACAGTGGCTAATACTGTAGCAAAAGGAAAAGGTTAGGCTGACAATGGTTTCTAAACACCTACCTGGTTGGGTGACCTTGATCTCCACAAGATTAGAGGATAGCACAGAAGCTGCTATTGCAGACAAGTTTCTGGCATCCTGTGAGTTTCTCCAGATTTCAACTTCACACTTATACATCCCTCTCTCTTGCCATGTGACACTGTGGATAAGGAGTTGGGATAAAGAAGACACTTTTGTAATCTTGGTTTTCTTCTCAAATTGCATAAACGCCAATCCCCATTCAATGGTGCCTCTTGCGGTGGCTTTGACCACTTGCTGATAGCCACTCAGCTTCAAGTGAGGCTGGAATAGCCAGGTGATGGAAATTGGCACATTGTTGATGATGTCATCATTACCAGCCACCTTGCAGAACAGTACAAGGTCTTCCTGCAGTTTTACATTTGGAACTCTGCTACTCAGTATAGCTTTCAAATTCTGCCCTGTTAAGCCAGAGAAAATTGAGGACATTACATCAACACCAGAGATACCTTGTCGATCTCTCTCCCAAATGCCATCAAATTTCTATTTGTAGGAAAGTCTTGGTCACCTGACTATTTTGGACATTACACCTGTAGTAGCCAACATACAGTAGTTGCCATCAGAGTCTCAGTTACTTAAAGAGAGACAGTATTTTCCCTAACATCTTGTGCTACAGTGAGTGATCACTACTCACTACTTGTCTAGAAAGTCTCACTGCTGAGGTAAGGACAGATGTCATAAAATATTATATTCTCTATCATATCACACCCATTCTGTTGAATAGATGTTTGCTGACCTGGATTGCTTCCAAGCCAACTGAGTCAAAATCACAAAAGCATTGCCTTGGGCTTAGCAAGAAATAACCCAGCTCAGTTACAGACTGTTCACAGAAGGAGGAATGATGTTTCAGGAGTACTTTATACATCTCTGCAGCACAGTGTTAGGAAGTCAGACCATTGGGTTCATATACCGCCCTTGTCTTGTACTAGGGCTTGGGTCAGTTCATCTACCGTAATCCTGTCCTGTCCACTCTGGGAGTGGTTCTTTGGGGTCTCAGGCAGAGGCCTGTGATACCACCTGCTACCTGATCCTTTGAAACAGATGCTCTGATTGAACCTGGGACTGGTTCGGTCTCTTCCCAAAGACATATATGTGTGCTTAAAGAGTTGTCATGTTGCGTATAACATTTAGCTTGGATAATTAGACAGGATAGCTAGAAGTATGTGAAAGGGAAAGGATATAGGATGAACTTACCCAGTGGTTCAACTCTTGTTGAGATTTCCTGTGTGTGTTTCCAGCTCCTGCTCCCAGACCACTCTGTCACTTCACAGCGATACAGCCCTGTATCCTTTGTGGCTAAAGTGTTGTAGATGGTCAAGGTAAACGTGGAAGGGTCCCTCTTCTCTAACCTGAGCTCACCATGAGCACTGCGCTCCAAGTAAGAAGCACCTATCTTTAGTCTGCCATTTTGTTCCAGGCTGGCTATGAGCAGTGGAGGATCTCTGTCCCTCTGGATATGCCACCAGTTCACAGACAGCGAATTTGCAGCTATACTCACATTACAGTTGAAGACCAAAGTTTCTCCTTCCATTATTTGTTTCTTATTGACCCACACAAACAGTTGCAAGTGGCTTTCTGTGAACAAAACACAATGGGTTATATAGATGGATAAATCTGAATCAAAGGGAAAGAGGGAAGAAGACACAGAATAGGTTTGCATTTTGACACTATTTCATAGAAGATCATCTTAGTTTTCTACTGAGCATTCTAACTGGTTAATGGGAAAGTTTCACTGACACATGTCCTCTACGTTTCCCGTCTGATACATGTCCTCTTTTCTGTATAGAGATCATCCATATCTTTATCGCCACTGATGGAGACAGTTTTCTTCTAAATGCCACTTGCTGGGAATCACTAGTGGAGAGTGTGCTGTTGTGCTCAGGTCCTGCTTTAAGGCCTCCCATGGGTCACTGTGAGAACAGGATGCTGGACTAGATGGGCCGTTGGTGTGATCCAGACAACTCATACTATGTTCTTATACACCATCATGTGTTAAGATCTTTTCACACTGAGCTCATTTCTCCATAGGACAAAATGTAAGGCATGAAGAGACTAAGTGACTCGCCCTCTCTCACTAGATGGCTTTTTGGTTCCTGACTTGTTGTTTTCCTTAACACCGAGATCACCAAATTCATTGGTTTTACCAGATCACCGTGGCTGAGAACTCTACTGTCTCCTACAATCTATGCCCTTGCTCTTTGGCAGTAATATAACCATAACAAAGTGTTGCAGAACTGGTCTTCTTCTCATTTTGTGAAGGAGGTCTGAAACAGATGACTTAAATGGATCTCAAACATTTCGAGCTCCTCATCCAACATGGCCATAATTCAGCTGTGTCTAAACCTCAAACCTGAGATTCCTTTCAATGAGGACCAAGAGAAGCTGAACCCTCCAGCACCAGCTTCAGAGGCAGCCCTATGTATAATGCAATGCACTAATCTAACTTAGGGGTTAAAAGTGCATAGACAACAATAGCTAGACTATCCCTTCCCAAGTAGGGGCACAGCTGAAGCTGATGGAGTGGTTGGATTGGTGGAGAGATTAGAGTTCAAATTCCCACTCTCCACCTAGCTTACTTTACAGGCCTGTTGTGAATAGAAAGGAGGAAATAGAATCATGTATGCTACCCGGGTATTGTTGGAGACATGTGGGATAGCAAAATTAAATAATCAATCAAATAATAGTATTATAGGAACAGTAGGCAGAATTTAATGAGACAAGAAGAAGAGGATTCTAGACATCCCTTGGTATCCATTTTCATTTGTCAAATGCAAATGCTACTCGTCAAAGAAGGAACTTCACAATTTAAAAAAATGTTCTTTATCACTGAATTGTAGAGCTATGAAGATGTAGAGTTTTCAGTGATGGGAAGAAAGACTTCATGATCAGACCAGAAGGGTTAGAAAACTAGTATGCTCATGTTTGTTACTCTTTCCCAATTCCTCCATCACAAAACTTAAAAAAAGGAACAGACGCGTATATGCCCCTGAACACTGAAATAAGCTATGGTATACTACATAAATCTAACTTGAAGGCAGGGATGTTCATGAGACTGAAGGGAATGGGAGTTTTATCCTGAATGAAACTTTCATCTATTCCTGGACCACAGACATTCCTGTATAGTTGCCTCATGCAAATTTTCAACAGCAGTTTGCCAGATCTTTTTTTTTTAAAAGGAGCACACTTGAAGCTGCATAGCTTTGCAAAAAGGCCCACAGAAATAGGACAGGAAATCATGGAACAAAGAGGTACATAGGGAGAAAAATGGGGAAATAGTGAAAGCATTAGAATGGAATCCTTAACTAATGAAGAAAAACTTGAGAGACAGTCTGGAGTGGTGATGATGTCACCAGTCTATTCCCACTTTGCAAACTAAGGCTGGATACAGGCAGCAGTCCCCGCCCCCGCCCCAAAATATGAAATCATTTTTGAAAGTGGGATACTAGTGCACTTGTACATCCAACTATCCCTAATAAGCAGGAATTTATAGTGTTTCAAAAAGCTGTCAAATGTGTTTGTCTAAAGGTAATGCCAGGAAATGGTTTACACCACAGAGGAAGAGACAGTGCTCTCAAACCACTTCCTATTTTCTATCTGTAGCCCACAATGGAAAGATGGTATATAGAAAAGGACACACTCGTTGTTCACCATCTTAAGCCTTAAATTGTTATAGTTGCACAATTTACCTCTCCCATAGGATTTTGGAGATTGATGTTTGATTGCAAAATTTGGAGTCTCTGGTCAGTTCTCAATGACTTCTTTTAATGTTGGATTGCCCCAGTGCTTTTTTTCTGGGGGTACTCAAGGTTACTGGAGCCTTATTTTTAGAAGAGAAGCACTGGACTGCCCTATGCTACAGAATGGTCTAATATACCTGTGAGTTTTGGTTTAGAGTCTGCTAGCAAAGGGCATCAGTGAACCCCAGCCCAGGGGCTATTCCCATATTTTGTTTGGAGGAAAAGTGTTTGGCATGACTGACCTCTAGGCTTCACATCTATATCAATGGCTGATGAAGACTTTTGTTGTGCGATAGCAAAGGAGCCAGTGGGAGTCTGCCCAACTTCAGAAACGAAACAGCTATAGGTGCCTTTGTCCTTCAGTTCCGCCTTGTTGATTCTGAGGATGTACTTATCATTGCTCTGCTTCTTCACTAGGAGGTTTCCCACAGTATACCTTTCCTCATTGTCATTTTGAAAAGACAAGGTGCCATAATGATCGAGACTAGCCATCACCATACCGTGATGGCGCCAAACCACCTGGAACCATCTGTTTTGCGTATTCTGGGCTTTCATAGTGCAGTTGATCTGCAAGGCTTCCCCTTCCAGGAGAGACCTCTTAGCAACAGAGATGTCAACATCAAAATTTTGATCTGTGAAAATATAAAGCAGCAGAGATAGTTAAGTCCAGATTCAATTTTGCCTTTCAGGTGGTAGCTTTAGTGCAATAAGCAGGAGTATACCATACTTGATGTGTGACATATTTTCATGGGCGTCTTCCTCCAGCATGATAGCCATCTTCAAATATCTACATGGAGGATGGACCAAGCTCTTTTCTCCAGCTCCAGAGAGTAGGGTCCAAACCAATGGCTTCAAGTTACAACAAAGGAGATTCTGACTAAACATCAGGAATAACTTTCAGACAGTAAGAGCTGTTTGACTGTGAGAAAGTCTCCCTTGGGAGGTTGTGGACTCTCCTTCCTTGAAGGATTTTAAGCAGAGGCTTGATGGCCATCTGTCTTGGATGCTTTAGTTGTGGTTCCTGCATTGCAGGGGTCCCTTCCAACTCCACAATTCTATGATTTCCAGCATGAAAGCAGGAGACTGAAGGGGGCTAAAATGTGATGTGCAAAAATCAGCTTCCCTTCTTAATGCTACAGCCGCGAAACCAGGGCAGTTTTGGCAACTTTCCCACCCCATACTCTGCCTTCTTCCTAGGAATACCAACATTCAAAGACCATCTTGGCTATGAGTCCTGGAAGACCTGCTTCCTGAAAATGTGACCCTCCAATGTTGCTGGACTACAACTCCCATTAGCCCCAGTCAGCATGTGTTGGCTGGGGCTGATGAGAGTTGTAGTCCAACAACATCAGGGGGCACCAGGTTGGCAAAGGTTGGCCTAGACAATACTGACCAGTGACCTGATTCAGTGCAAGGAAACTTCTTACATCTTCTGTGCCCCTGTGCTGTGCATTCCCTAATATCAGTGCAATTTCATAGCTCTCGCTCCATGCATCCAAAGGCCAAGGCACTGCAGCTAATCATAGCTTGAGCCGCTGGTCTAATTGCTTACTGCGCATAAATTATCCAAGGCATTGAATGCAGGCACATAAATAATTCAGAGCAGAAATCCCGAACAAACGTTTGCCATTCACAAATATTTGCTGAATATCTTATGCCAACAATGTGGCATAACGTGTTTCAGCCTGGAAGTGGGTTAAAAAAGCATCGCTCTTGTTGAGACAGGGTGTGTGCTGTGTGCTCTTCAATTTAGGTTGCAGCTCCCCTGGGGTGAATGAGGATGTGGGAAGGCAGCCCATCCCTTTCTCCATGTTCTTGCAGCACTAATCCCACAGCAAAGCTCAACAGATTGTAATTTGACAAATGGGGAGCTGGCGGAGGGGAGAAGGATATAGAATTTCAATAAATGTTACGTGGAAAGAGGCAATTATAGAATCCATTTGCCTAATGCACTGGTGCTAGGTATGTACCAAGGTGCAGGATTTGGTGCTAAATCCTCTAATTAGCACAAGGGGTGAGCAGGCCTCTATTCCAGCACTCGAACCTTGTCCTGCTCCCTGTTACATCAATACTTCCCTCCCCAATCCCTACAATACATAGCCGTGCTGCAGAAGAGACCACAATCTGCCTTGGCAATGGCTGGACTAGGAAGTGAGCTGGGTCTCCTGCCGCCCTCTTGCTCGAAACGCTACATGATTTTCGTGATCCACGGAAGCTGTCGGTGCTGAGGCAAAGAAGAACTAGCCGCAACCGAAAGCGAAAAGAAGCAGAACAGAATCAGCCAGCTAGCTTTCAATTCCCTAGTGTAGGAGGATCACATTTCAACAGCAGCACAGCTGTAGCAACTGAAAGAGTGGGGAAAAATAAACCTAAACTACCACTTTATCATCATCATCAGTAGTATTTGCGTTAAGCACCATGTATTATTTAGCCAGTCTCATGGTTTATGTCTGCATGATGTATGGTCCTTGATTCCTCCCCACACTCCAGGATGTTAATAGGACGAGCCACACCTGGATCTGACAGAGCAGACAGTCTCTTTTCTCTTTGTGTAGATGGAGTGCTTTTCTCTGTCATTCTTCCATAGCTTTATTACAGTAGCTTAGAGCAGCACTTAAAAAACTTTAAAAAACAACAACAGCAATCCAGAATGGCTGATTATATAAAGAAGCACTGACAAACTGGTAAATGAAAAAGCCAGAGTTGTTTATACATAATGCTACTTTTTGATGTTCCAGCTGGCTCCAAGGAGATCATCAGCTGCAAATTAAATTTTATTTTATTGTGCCCTTCCCAGGAAGGTCTTTAGAGTAAAATATACAGCCTTCCTTCTCACAGATAACACCATCTCACATAACTGAATTAGTTACAAAGTTTGCATTCCAAGCGATAAAGATTCCTAAGCAACTTTTACAAAATGGTGAAGGAGTACTGTTCTAATCTTGCTTACATTTTCAATAACGGAAAATGGCCTCTTGCATTTTTGAATTTCTTTCCCCAATTGTTGTATGGAATCAAATATTTGTTTTTGGGATGCGAATCCTGTCAGAGCTGTATAGAAGGCTTGGAGTAAAATGGTGAATCAAGTTAATTGTGTGCATTTGCTGGAAAAATACATAGACAATTACTCTCCCACTGGCTATCAAGTAGCTCATTGCCTCTTTCAGGAATGGCAGGATATATGACGGGTAGAAAATACAACTCTTACCCAGGCTTCTGATGGTCAGTGATGTTTTGTCTGTCTGTTTCCGGGCAATATCTTTCCAAGTTTCATCGGGATCTTGAATCCACTCCACTGCCTCACAGTACACTTCCCCCTGGTCTGAGGGTTGTACGCTGACAATGGAGAGCTTATATTCTCTGCTCCCAATTTTGTCTAGCCTGATATCTCCTGAGGAAAACCTCTGATTGTAAGAGGATCCTGGTAGTAAGACAAAATCTCTGGACAGGGAAAGGATCCTCTGGGCTTGTCCATTGCCTCCTTCTGGAAGAAGGCACCAACCAACCGAGAGGTGGGTGTGTTGGACTGTAGCTGTTGACACTTCGCAAATGAGTTCTAATGAATCCCCTTGATCTCGAGTGAGAGCCTGTGGCCTCATGGTGGCAGCGAGCAGGTCTGGAATTACTAAAATGAAATGAAGAAATACAAGAAAACACAGATGGAAGGATGTTCACAGATGCATACAGAGCCACACACTTCTTTTAGAAGAGGTCAGACTACAAGCGACTGGCCAGCACCCATTGAGCCCCCTGAAGAGATTATTTTTTAGGAGGAACTAATCAGTGGTTCTAAGGAATGTTTATACCTTACCAGTGCTGGACTTGGAGCAGGGAGAGCACCACCCAAGCATGAAGTATACTAGGTGATCTTGGATTAAGTCCCTCTCAAGACTAAACTGCCTCAACACAGGATTGTTGTGAGTCATTAGGGGTTCATGTATGCCACCCTGGCTCCTTGAAGGAAGAACAGGATTTTATAAATAAAGATTCCCTAACTCTTGGTCACACCTTCCAAGCAAACTAATAGAGCCTCAGAGGTCATAGGCAGAACAGTTCAGCAAAGCACATGAGCTGTCTCGCATCTCCATTCCAGTGCCTCTTACTTAGCAGCTGTTGCAGAGTGGAGCTCATTCTCCAGCTGAATTCAAAAACATCCACATTTACTGTCTAACACAAGCCTGAACAAACTTTCGATCTCCAACTGGAGCCGAGCCAAGCAGCCATGTATGGCAGCCCTTTTGAACAGCTTCTGTTTTTGCTGCCTCCGTGGAATGGCAAAATCCAGCAGTGCAGTTAAACACCTGACAAGCCATAAGAACTGTCTGGTGGGCTGTGCAATCAGTTTTGTGGGCCATAGACTGTTGAAGGTAACTGCTAAGTGGTCAGTAAATAGTCATATCATACCGAAAAGGTTCGTTTTGGCACCATAATTCCCAAGGTAACCAGCATCTGTGCTGGGTGTGTAACACTCATACTCGCCGGTATCCATGTCTCTGAGCTCAGTGATGTGCAGCAGAACAGAATCTCCTCGGATCCTTTCTATGTAGATCTCCCTACTTCCAACGCGCTGAGAGTAGACAGCATAAGGAAAGGAGGCATCATCCGTGCTGATAATTTGCAGCTTTCTATTTGGGTCCGATGGCCGATGAATGGACCATTCGAAATTCTGCTCCATTGGTCCCTGGTAACCACTGACATTACACCAGATAGTGATGTGGTAGCCTCTTGCTCGATATAGAAGTCCTTTCTGGATGGATACTATCCTTTCTCCTGCACAGAGATCTGCAAGCAAACCACAGCACGGCAGCAGAGATTATATCAAAATATAATCAAGTAAAGCTGGCATTCTGAACAAAGTGCAATAGGACAAAAGTAATGGGTGAAAAGCAAAAATGGCAAAACTCTGATGTTCAGCAGCCTTACATCAGAATTCACAAATACTACAGGCTTGAGCAAAAGTTAAATGAAAAATAATGCAGTGTTTTTATTTCTTCATTTCCCCCTTTTTCTTTTTAAAGAGGTGCTCTACATATATATTCTATATACACAAGCATCTATATTCAGGTTTCAAACTTTCTTGCCCAACCAATTAAACTGAATCTATAACATTTGATGTTAGCTACAAGCAACCAGCTGTAGGATTACTAAAATATTTCTTTTCTAAATCTAAAATTAGCTTACTTAAAAATTGCTACTTTTGTCTGTATATAATTATTATGAGAGCTGATAACTTTAGATCAGGGTTGTTAAAGTTTTTGATACATAAAATGGAGAAAGTGAATACAGTGGTACCTTGGGTTAAGAACTTAATTCATTCTGGAGGTCTGTTCTTTACCTGAAACTGTTTTTAACCTGAGGTACCACTTTAGCTAACGGGGCCTCCTGCTGCCGCCACACCACTGCTGCGCCATTTCTGTTCTCATCCTGAAGTGAAGTTCTTAACCTGAGGTACTATTTCTGGGTTAGTGGAGTCTGTAACCTGAAGCGTCTGTAACCCGAGGTACCATTGTAGAGAAAAGTCGTCCGTCTCCCCCCCCCCCCCCCATAATACTGGAACTTGTGGACATCCACTGAAGCTGAACTTTGGAAGATTCAGGACAGAGAAAAGAAAATACTTAATGCAATATATTGTTAAACTATAGAGCTTGCTCCCCCAGGAGGCAGTGAGGGCCACCAACTTGGATGGCTTTAAAAGATGATTATCCAAATTCAAGGAGGACAAGGCTATTTGTTCCCATGATGGCTATGCTCTGCCCCTACGGTTGGAGACAGTAATTATTCTGAACACCAGCTTTTGGAAACCTCAGGAGGGGAACAGTGCTCTTGTGCTCAGGTCCTGCTTATGGGTTTCCTGCAGGCATCTGCAGGCATAGTCATCATGGTCAACAAATACAGGCATCTGGTTGGCCACTGTGAAAACACAACGCTAGACTAGATGAGCCACTGGCTTGATCCAGCAGGTCCTTCTTCTGTTCCATGAAGGAACATCACATTCATGCCCTACTTTGTAAGCATCCAAAACTTCAGTAGCCAACCAGAATACCGCAGGAGGTCAGCATAGTTGTAATACAGCAAGGCATTTCTTGTATTCCAATGGTAGGGAGCTTGTGGCATTCCAGATATTGTTGGACACCAACTCCCAACAGCCCTAGCCACCATGATCAATGTTCATGGATGATGAGGCTTGGAGTCCAATGCATCCTTTCCCTGTCTCTATTATATTCCCATGAAGGCTAAACACATTACATGAAACTCACCAGACAGCAGGAGGAGCACAGCTGCCAAGCACCGGATAGGTCCTATTAGTAGAAAGAACATACTTTCTTCCTCTTCAGGGATTAGAATTCTCTTCTCTAGTTGAGCTCCAGCAACTAACCTTGCCTCAGTAATGGTGGGGAAGTTGTCTGTCACAATGCTGTTGTGGCTTCCTGTCTTTTCACAGAAGACAGACTGAAGATGCAATGTTTCTCAGAAACGCACAGAAGAAGCCGCATACATTAGCTTAGAGCAGGGAGGAAGAACTGGTTACCTTTCAGGGACAACAACTCTCACCATTCCTGACCACTAGGCATCCTGTCTGGGGATGGCAAAAGTTATTTTTAAAGAAAAAATGTGATGTATGTGTGTCTACTCAGAAATAAAACCTACTGTGTTGAACAGGACCTGCTCACAGGTAAATGAGTATAGGATTGCATCATTAAACAACCAAACTCTCTCAACTGTTAGGGAGTGTTTATTCAGGCTATTTTACTGTAACTCCCCCCCCCCATATTTATTGATTGATTGTGGTTTTACTGTGCTCTTCAATAATAATGATGATGAAAACCTCTCAGAATGAGTCACAGATCATTTAAAAAAAAGACTTTCAGATTGTGAAAAAGACATGGCAAAAAGGAGAAAAGGGATGGGGAGAGGAGAGGAAAACAAGCAAAGCAGGCACCAATTCTTAAAATTGCATATTTACATACTAAGGCCTATGGGCCGATGAGTTTAATTTGCTCTTTTTGTAATTGGTGACCTTCTTCCTTGTTATTGCTTGCATTTTCAACTTCATATGAAAATAGAAATTCATCCAAAGTTTTGTTTGTATCAGTGGTTAGCCAAATGCCTCTGGAAGCTTCCAAGATGGGGGTGAATGTGATATCATAGAATCATAGAATCATAGAGTTGGAAGAGACCACAAGGGCCATCGAGTCCAACCGCCTGCCAAGCAGGAAACACCACCAGAGCACTCCTGACATATGGTTGTCAAGCCTCTGCTTAAAGACCTTCAAAGAAGGAGACTCCACCACACTCCTTGGCAGCAAATTCCACTGTCAAACAGCTCTTACTGTCAGGAAGTTCTTCCTAATGTTTAGGTGGAATCTTCTTTCTTGTAGTTTGGATCCATTGCTCCGTGTCCGCTTCTCTGGAGCAGCAGAAAACAACCTTTCTCCCTCCTCTATGTGACATCCTTTGAACATGGCTATCATATCACCCCTTAACCTCCTCTTCTCCAGGCTAAACATGCCCAGCTCCCTTAGCCGTTCCTCATAAGGCATCGTTTCCAGGCCTTTGACCATTTTGGTTGCCCTCCTCTGGACACATTCCAGTTTGTCAGTGTCCTTCTTGAACTGTGGTGCCCAGAACTGGACACAGTACTCCAGGTGAGGTCTGACCAGAGCAGAATACAGTGGCACTATTACTTCCCTTGATCTAGATGCAATACTCCTATTGATGCAGCCCAGAATTGCATTGGCTTTTTTAGCTGCCACGTCACACTGTTGGCTCATGTCAAGTTTGTGGTCAACCAAGACTCCTAGATCCTTTTCACATGTACTGCTCTCAAGCCAGGTGTCACCCATCTTGTATTTGTGCCTCTCATTTTTTTTGCCCAAGTGCAATACTTTACATTTCTCCCTGTTAAAATTCATCTTGTTTGTTTTGGCCCAGTTCTCTAATCTGTCAAGGTCGTTTTGAAGTGTGATCCTGTCCTCTGGGGTGTTAGCCACCCCTCCCACTTTGGTGTCATCTGCAAATTTGATCAGGATGCCCTTGAGTCCATCATCCAAGTCGTTGATAAAGATGTTGAATAAGACCAGGCCCAAGACAGAACCCTGTGGCACCCCACTAGTCACTCTTCTCCAGGATGAAGAGGAACCATTGATGAGCACCCTTTGGGTTCGGTCAGTCAGCCAGTTACAAATCCACTGAGTCGTAGCATAGTCAAGACCGCATTTTACCAGCTTCTTTACCAGAATATCATGGGGCACCTTGTCAAATGCCTTGCTGAAATCAAGGTAGGCTACTGTATGTCTCTGGCATTTGATTATTGGGGTACCAGTGAGACTCACCATTGAAAGATTCAGTGCATTCTCAGCCCCCAGGAAAAGTGTTCCTGTCCCAGGCTCCAGCTAGCCTGGGAGTGTCGTGACCTCATCTTCCAGCAACAAATTGGACAATGTGTCTCACCAGCTGAATGGTCCAGTGAACACACCAGACAGGAACACAGGAGACATACCTGCCTTCAGTCCAATGGGGTGGCATTTTAAGAGCTTTCAATTCTCCAAAAGTGGGTGGCGTCTGGCAGAGGTGGACTAGATGCAGAGGTTTGAAAGGCATCAATTCATTTCCAACTTTTCTTGGAGCAAGTTGCTCACTAGGAGCTCTCCATGGTCCTGCCTTCCCAAGTCAACTCCTCCAGAACAGACAAGGAGTCTTACAGGACTGTTTGGAGCTTGTGGGGGAGTGGGGGGTCTCAAGAAAAAAGGGAGAGGGTACCTCTCCACATACACAACTTTCTCTATTATGTTATCCAGTACTTGAGGGCTTCCAGTCCCCAACCTAAGCATTTTATAGCTATGGGGCATGCTTGGGTGACTAGTGTGTAACTTCAAGGCGTACACCTCCCCTAAACATATTTCCCCCTTTTCAGGATATTTGTTATCCTGCCCCTCCTCTTATTTGGAGGCTGGGTCTGCCTAGCAACAGTATAACGAAAACAGCCATACAATATTTTAAAAATGACAAATTCATTGTAATAAGAACAGCAGCATTAACACCCAGAAAATAAAACAGCAACAATATTAGTACAATAATAACAATAATAAATAAAAACTTCCAACATTCCTGTTCCTATGACAAGGAAGTTCAAGGACTGTGACCAATTTATTTTTGAGTCTAGACATGCTACCACACCACAGCTAATCTGGACACCACCTTAGCAGTTGCAAATAATTCTAAAAGGACTCCAGGTGGGAGAGGCATACTTCTTGCAATGATAATTATATAAATGAATCTAATTTTCCCCAGTGCCACCCTATTTACTTCGCATTTGAAGACTGCTCTCATTTCAACACAAAAATGCATACAGACCACCTTGGTGTTTACACACTGGTTGAATGCAGAGCCACTTTCATGACATACTACAACCATCTGGTTTTGGTCTTGGCACAGACTGGCTTCTAGGGCCCAATGAGAGATTTTTAGGAAGCTGCCCATTTTCTTTCTCTGCCTCTTGTATAGAAAACAACCCTTTTTCCCCCCCTATAGATTCCTTTAACACAAAGAGTCTTAATGGAAGGATTGAGAACCTGCCCTGCAGTATCTATTACCTCATTAGAGTCTGTGCTCCAGAAATAGGATTTTGATTCAATTAACTTTTATGGCTGTGCCTTATAAACTCCTCAACTGGTTTCTCACTTGATAAGCTTTTGGGATTCCTTTGCTGAAGGAACAGGAGCACTGCAGTGTAGAACCAGAAAGCTCCCCGGCACTAGTTTGTACTAACCCATATATATGAAGAAAGCTAGCCCCACAGGCAAAATTGAGTTCCAACTCCCCATGTTCACAAGAGGTTTGTAGGCAAGGATGGTAGGTTGTGATGGATATAGCGACAACTGAATTTTTAAGCTGTCGTTGCAGGGTTGGAATGGCAGTTATGGATTCCCTGGGAGTCTAACACTACATTCTCATTAGTTTAATAGGCAAATACAGAATACTTCAGTCTCCGCCTCTCTTTCTCAGTTTCCTGTCCCTCTTAATTACTTCTCCTGGTCACACTTATTAGCTCATACTGAAAGCAATGAATGGCACAGGACAGAGTGTTTGGATTTGGGGACTATTACACCTCCCTCTCTATCCTAACCCACCCACTGATTAAAGTACACTAGCTTTTGTTTGAATTTATGAAAGGAGCATTGTGTTAGAGTAAGGTGATTGCCCCATGAAAGGCTGGTTTCCTTTGCCTGGATAATTCCACACAGGGTTGCAAAACTACCACTTGAAATCAGTACTTATTTAAATAATTCTCTTGCATCTGTGTCATTTAAGTAACTTGAAACTGGAATACAGATTGTAAACCAATCCACATTCTCTGGATTTCACTTCAAGTCAAAAGGAAAGAAAAAATGATTCACTTAAAGAAACAAGACAGATACTAGCTACTTTTAAAAAATGGTAGTTTACTTTAAATCTGAAATGCAGATTGGGTGGAAGAGACTGCTGTTCGCATGTTTGTTGATCTGTGACATTCTATCCCACCCTTCCTCCATGAGGCTCAGAGTAACATTCTTGGTCCTCTCCTCAGATGGCCTTGGCCCTGTATGCCTGAAGGAGCATCTCCACTCCCATCGCTCAGCCCAGACACTGAGGTCCAGCTCCAAGGGCCTTCTGGTGATTTCCTCACTGCAAGAAGTGAAGCTACAGGGAACCAGGCAGAGGGCCTACTTGGCAATGGCACCCTGCCTGTTGGAACGCCCTCCCATCAAATGTCAAGATCTTTGCATTTGAAGGAGAAAACCCACAATATTGTACACCAAGCATGAGGAACCTGTGACCCTCCAGTTGTGGCTGGACTTCAATTCCCAATAGCCATTGGCTATGCTGGTGAGGGTTGATGGGACTGTGGGCTGCAAGTTATCCTATCCTGTCCTGTCCTGTCCAGTACAATGCATGTGCCAACAACTCTCTCAGAAATAGGGACCTGTTTAGGTTTCACAGCAAAGCTTTTTTCCTTTTCTTTTTTTTTTGAAAGATATATTTGATTAATATCTTCTTCTTCTTCTTCACCATAAATATGCATGTGTATTCACAAGGAGGCCTGTTAACCTAATAAACTCTTACCTGCTCTAGCTAGCCTGTGGTAATATATCTCTTGGGTGATTTGCCAACTTCCTTATTCGTAGTGCTTTTTATCTTAAAAAATGTTTAGGGGTACTCTCATTTTGACTCTAGAAAATCACCATTTTATAGTTCAAATCGGGAAAAATAAATACACTAAGTGGACAAAAGTACAAAGATTCACAAAATGTTTAGGGGTATGGGTACCCCTGTGTCCCCACAGAAAAAAGCACTGCTTATGCATAAAAATGGGGTCTACGATAGCAGGTAGTAGCAAACCCACCATCCACCCCAATTTTATATCCTGGCTGCACTCTGACACTCCTTAGCTACTCCACGACAAAAGCAGAAGCAAATTAGGATGTAACTCTGCCCCACAGCTAAAACATCTTTAGCAGTTAACACTTCCAGGCCCTAGTGATGGATTTTTGACCCACTGTCTGTCAGACAATATTAACAGATGGCTGAGCTATGGATCTTTAGCTGTAGGAATGCAGAATGGAATTCGGCATTTTCCGTGGGTGGGGGGACCTAGAACTAATAATCTTGCATGACAGAATCATAAATTTGTTTGGTGCTTTAGGGACATCCACAAATGATGGTTTACTTTGCTGATGATTGTAGAAATCCAGCATCATATTATTTACATCCCCTGGTTTCCTGCAATGCTATTATGAGTTTCACGATGTTTACAGTCATTTTTAAAGCTTCATTGTCAGGTATTCCAAATTTCTGCCATCACTTTATTTTCTGTGCTCTTTTCTGGGACTGCTCTGACCACTGACCACTGTGAGAACAGTTTGCTGGAACTGGATAGACCATTGGCCTGATCCAGCAGGCTCTTCGTATGCTCTTCTTATTTACTGTGGAGTTAAAAAAATACTTTCTACCTTTGTGCTGAATTCAGTTTTAAGTCCTCCAGATTAATAATAAATTTCAAGCAGGAATGGGACAGAGTTAGGGTTAAGGTTAAGTGCAGCGATAGATTTTGTAAAAAATCTCTTTGTCCATGACACAAATCTTTCCTACCCCTAATTCTTATATTACTCCTTGATCCTTATGAGTTTGTTTCCTGCTAAAATTACTGCACATTATAGACACACTTCAGATTTCCTAAAGTAACCAGCCCATAAACAGATGCTTGCAAATATTCAGCAGCGCTTGCAAGACCAAGCAGCTGAACAGAAGAGAATCTTATTCTTTACAAAACTCTATATTGCATATTTACATCAGTATCCCCAAGATAACAGGACAGGGGAAACTGGGAGATCCGATGAAGAAAAGGACAGGGCACCTGTACCTCTTGGTTACATAAAGGAATCCTGGAAGGTGCTGCTTGTCTTGAAGGAGTAAGAAAAAGCTGCTGAATTTCTCCTTCCAAAACACTATTAAAGCAAACAGGAGCCGTGTGTGTGTGTGTGTGTGTGTGTGTGTGTGTGTGTTTGCATCTGGGTACACTAGCAGGAAATAAGAGAACAAATAAGACGTATAGAATAGAAATTAAGCAGTCCTAGAAAGAGTACGGCACAAAATTACATAGGCTCCCAAGGCTATTATTTGATGTGTGCCAATATTGATTATTTGAGCTCTTGTTTCCCAAGTTTCTCCCCCCAGCATAACTAGCGATGGATTTCAAGCATTACTTTAGCGCCCTCTAGGGGTACAATAACTAACTGTGTGTTTCTCGAGGGCAGCTCCCATTCATTAGCGTTACATTTGTGAACAAGGAACACTTCGAAGTCTGGTATAGTCTTCTTAATGCAAGACTGTTTATATAAAGAGTTGTTCCCTACAAACTTCCAGTAAAAACAACTGGCTCGTCTGTGTGAAAATTCTGTATGACTGTATGCAAAGATTGCTCAGTCGTGTCCTGGTAGGTTCTCTAAAAGCTGCTTGCACCAGAGGAGCAGTATCCTGCTCCCAGATTTCCTGAGCAGTGCATCAGTTTATAATTATCTCAGATCATTTACAAGCTCATTTGGGGGCTCTTTACATGGGTCACTCGCAGTTAGTCCTTTAAAACCAATCCCACATTTGTTCAGTGTTAGACAACGGTGGCCTTTGAGACCAGTAGGGCAGAAAGCTAGGAGCTCAACAGTAGGGGGCGCCAGAGCCAATGACAAGCAGAACCAACTAATTCTTGTTACAGATAGGTAGCTGTGTTGGTCTGCCATAGTCAAAACAAAACAAATTCCTTCCAGTAGCACCTTAAAGACCAACTAAGTCAGTTCTTGGTATGAGCTTTCGTGTGCATGCAGAAGTGTGCATGCAGAAGTGTGCATGCACACGAAAGCTCATACCAAGAACTGACTTAGTTGGTCTTTAAGGTGCTACTGGAAGGAATTTGTTTTGTTTCAACTAATTCTTGTTTGTATCCATCTTCCTCCCTGCCAAGTTTTACAAAGGCAACACTGAGACTGAAGAGGAGGAATTTGACATGCAGTGCCTGGTGGTGAGCAAGCAGACAGGTGAGGGCAGGCTGCAGTTTGTGGGTTTGCCTCATGCACCTTAATGGATCAGTCTTCACTAGAGTTAGATTTAGAAAGACTGTGGTGCCCTTTTATAATATTTCCCACCCCACTTTTCCAAGGCTTAGGGGGGGTGTTAGATAGCCCACTTCAGGAAATGGCTTTTTTTGCCATGAGGGAGGGAGGGAGCGAATTGTGTGGCAAAGACACACACTTGGCTTAGTGCTTGCAGTTGTAGGCCTATAGCATGCCTTCTGAGCATCTGACTTAATGGTTTTCATGGTCCAATTAGTATCTTTGAACCTCCTCATCCATTGGTCCCAGGGCCCTTCCCATATGGTCCTGCCCAGTGCTTTTTTCTATTAAAAAATGTTTAGGGGTACTCTCATTTTCCTACACATATTGAAATACTGCCCCTCAATGCGGTCAAACTTGGATTCACAAAATGTTTAGGGGTATGCGTCCCCCTGCATTCCCAAGAAAAAAAGCACAGGTCATGCCTTAGAGCATTTGGAAAGCCTCTGCGTCTGGTCTGCCCTTAGGGCCAGCCTGAGGGATTTTGGCACCTGAGGTGAATTAGAAAATTGTGCCCCGAGAATACACACATGGAAGATTCATGCCAATTTCTTATAGCAAAGGTCACAGCATAAACTGTATTGCTTCTCTCATTCAATACAAAGTTCAGGAAGGGGAAAGAAGGTGATGCTGACCGCAGCCACCCCCCAACCTTAGTTTTCTGTGCTTAGGACAGCAGCGGCAGTCTGTACAGAGATGGCTTTCCCCTCCCTGTGCAAAACACCCAAAACTATGGTTTTCTTGGGGGGTGGGGGGACAGCCAGCAACTGGCACAGGGAGCTGTGAACTCGGCACATCTGGGTGACAAAAACATGTTGCACTTGAAAGTAACTCCACTGAAATGCAGGAGGTTTGTTTACAAGCGAAGGGGATTCATGAGCCGGGCAGAAGGAGGAAGCAGAAGACCAATGCAAGGCAGTAAATGAAAATGAAGGTTGCAGTCACACTTCCTTGTATGTAAGCACCATTGTTTAAACACGCATAGGAATGGAAGTGATAAATGCGGATTGCATTTGCGGATTGCAAAATCAGGAAGCAATGCTGGACAGGAATGTCTCCCTTTCCCTGGGATGGATTGTTAGCCAATGGGAGGCATTTGCAAGACTTTGCTCCCTGGTCTCTCTCTCTCTCTCTGCCTTGGGGGCAGTCGGAAGTGGGGGCAACTGGAAGAGAAGCTGTGGCTGCTGTCATGGGTGCTGGATCTGCTGCCCCCATGGATCCTGCTGTCCCCCTGTGGATCACCTCACCTCATGTGTAGGCCGGGTCTGTCTGGCCCTAGAGGTGGGAACAGGGAAGAGATAGAGCAGCTTCTATGCTATGGAACTCCTTCATTCAGGAAGATCCAATCGACTTCCACCTTGATGGCATTTCAACACTAGGCTAAAATGCTCTTGACTTTACTGCTGACCATTTAGTCTGCTTATAATTGGTTGTTTTTTAAAAGCAACAACATTGCATAGTGCTTTAAATACGGTTATTGTAAGCTTGCTTCTCACTTACAAGTCTCCACAGTATGCCTCTGCATTTCTTACTCCGTGTTTATGCCGCCACCATGAGATGTGGAGGTGGGATCTGTCTAGTCCCAGCCTTGAAACACTGCTGCTTACTCACGTGTTGTTTCTTTCCTTAGCATGAAAATGGCTTAGGCACTATTTGTCAAAGAGCTACCGTCTGTGTTGATATATAATCTATTCCAAGCACTCAGGAAAACCCTTCAAGGCCTTTTTTTATTTACCTCTCTAACATGGGTCTGACCATAGGCTCAGCTCAGCTCAGCTCAGCTGAGGAAGCCTGTGTTCATCTTGCATTAACAACCGAAGCTATAAATCAGTTTGGGACATTTATTAAACAAAGCAATCAACGATGCTGTAGAACGTACATTTGGTGCTCCTATTTGCTGACCTTCCTTCTGTGAACGGAAGTGAAAATAAAAGTACTTCAGCAGAACAGAAATAAAAGTACAAAAAACTCTGTCGGTGTCAACAATACTTTATTGCTGAACAATCCCAAGAAATTTTGCTGCCATAGGTAAAGGACAATGTGGTGCTCCCTCCCCCCCAATTCCTCATACAGAAGTTGTCAATTCAGTCTTTCTTTGGTGAAGGACTGAAGCTCAGAGATGGCACATCCACTTTGCATGCACAAGGTCCCAGGTTCAGTCTCAGACATCTCTGGGTAGGATTGGAAGAGACCCCTGCCTGAAATCCTAGATAGCTCCAGCCTGTGGGCCCAACATGGCCTGCCAAGGGTTCAAATTTGGCCTGCAAGGCCATTCCTCCAAAATCATGCCCATATGTGGCATCAGGTGCAGGGCAGGCAGAGACACAGCTGCGAGCTCACAATTGGGAGCCTTAAAGTACACTCCCAATCGTGCATTTGAAAGGGAAAGCAGGCCCAGCACCTGTTTGCTGTATTGCAGTGATCCAACTGTGGTTCCTAAGTGTCTGACAGCCATGTGGCTATCAAGCGGGAACAGCTATGCAAAGTGCTTTGCCAGCCCTATGCTTGGCACTTCCCAAAGAGCCGGCACAGCCCCAAGTGCTTGAGAGCTGCTGATAAAGAGATTTGGACAGGTGGGTGGGACAAACCACTCGCCAATCATCTGATGTCATAACTGACAGGTGGGTTGACCCAGCCACCTGCCTACATTGGCATGTGGAGATAGGGCCAGGTAAAGATCTGGCCGGTGGAGCCAAATTGGTTCTCCATCCGTGTTCTAGAACTATAAAGTGGTCGTTCTTTATGGGAGGGGTGTTTCTAGGACAATGGTGAAACTGTGAAGCTCCCTTGTTATTTTTGCTATTGAACGTTGCATGTTGTTTAAGTAATCTTGTTATATTTATAGTATTGAAATGTGGGTTTTTTGTATGTTGTTATATTTGCTATTGTTTTGCTATGTTATGATGAAGTTGTTCTCGTAGAGTTTGAAAATTATTCCTGTTTCCTTTGTTGTAAGTCGCTTTGAGCATGACTTTTTGTATGGAAAAATGGCATACAAATAAAATGAATGAATGAGTGAATTCTTGAACAAAGCAACTTCCAACAGGGCAGCAGCAACATGAAACAGCAATTCAACAAGGGATTCCATTCTATCACCTGTGGCTTGAATAGGGATCAAAGGTTCCTTAAAAATAATAATCATACTACAAGCGTTAATTTGCTTACCAATGCCAGGATGCCTAAGTTAACAAAAACTGTTTGATAATTATGGTATTAATAGAAACCATTCATAATTTCTCCTTTCTGTAATAAATTTTCCCCTGACCTCACTATTTAACAATCTCTCCTACTTCTAACCATGTGTATACGTATACCTAACTCAGGATTACACATCTTGTGTCTGATGAAGCAGCCTGTGACCCACAACAATTTATTTTGGCATAAGCTTTTAAGGTGCCATAAGACTCTTGTTTTTGCTGTAACATATGAACACAACTACCACTCTGGAAATTGATATTCCTGTCATCCTTGAATGGGTCTTGTTGCTAGTAAGAGATAACCATGATAAGTGAGGATAAATACATTATAAGGATGGATACATAAACTATGTGAGGCACTTGGATACTAAGGGAATTGACAGTTTCAGGTTTAAGTGCCATTACAAAAGTGTGCACAATATACAACTACAAGGACCAACTCTTGTCTTTCTGAAGAGGGGGAAACATGTTCCTCTTTCTTGTCCAGTGCCTTTGATGACTGCAGAGAGGAAATTTGTAAGCTGATAGCTTGTCCAGAAGGTCTTGCTGTCATCAAGGAAAGTGGCATGGCAGACTTGGTAATGCGGCAGGCCAGGCTCTCAATCTTCATGTTCCTCATCCACAAGAGGTCCAGGTGGTGGCAACATGAGAAAGGGCCTTTTCTGTGGTGGCTCTCTGTTTGTGGAAAGGTTTTTCTTTTTTTATGTATTTTATGTTCTCAGTTTTGATTTTTTTGTTGCGAGCCACCTTATGATCTTTGGATGAAGAGCAGCATACGAACTTAATAAAGAAACAACATAAAATCAGTACTACCACTTGTTACATGAAAGGTAACTCTCTCAAGTCTCTGCAAAAGGAAATATCTCTGATGTCATGGACACTTCCCCCTCCCCCTCAAATAATTTTGTTTCCAGTTAAGAACTTATCTTAATCTGCCTTTTACTTTCAAGCCAAACATGCATCAGCTCTTCTATGCCTTTAGCGAAAGACGCTCTCCCAACTCGGAACCTCTCCAGACATCCTTTTTATTGCACATTCATGATTACTTGCGAGCATGATGCTATTTGGGGCAGTCACACACGATCCTGCTTTCAGTAATGATTGTGCCTGCAAAAAGTTTTGTGGTGGTTACATTGCTTCATTTCCAGTAACTGCCTATCATGTCACTTCCTGCTGAAGTCCATTAGGGGTTTTTTTCTTAACACCACAAGTGCTCTGGTTTATTTTTGTCCCGTTTTCGTTACGCTTTACCTTCTCCAGCAAGCTGAAGCAGAATAAATCCAGCCCTACTGCACTAATACTGTGCAAAGAACACTTTGCAGAATACACCGGTGATAAAAGATAGGGCCCCTTCAGTGACACCCTGTCTACTCCATGCCTGCAACTGCCTGATATTTAGCAAGTACAGTCATACCTCGGGTTGAATGTGCTTCAGGTTGAGCGCTTTCGGGTTGTGCACTGTGGCAACCCGGAAGTAACAGAGCACATTACTTCCAGGTTTTGCCACTCGCGCATGTGCAGACACTCAAAATGATGTCACGTGCATGCGCGGAAGCTGCAAAATGCGACCCGTGCATGCACAGACACTCCGTCGTGTCTTACATTCCATTCAGGATGCGAACGGGGCTCCGGAACGGATCCCATTCGCATCCTGAGGTATCACTGTGTACATAAGGGTCTAAAAAACCATGCTTCTCTGGATCTTGCTAGATTTCAGAGTCATTAGAACACATTTTCTTTCTTGTTGAATATATCACAACTGTAGACAAAACTGTGTTGTTTTAAAAGGGAAATGGAGGATCTCCTGGCAATTTAAAAAACAAAGAGTATCCAAGAGGGATGCACAATATAAGCTGCTGTTGCTGTTAAAAACTTCATTACAAAAGGACTGCTCATTTTATGGTAGCATTTGCAAAAAATAAAAATAAAAAAGATTTCTGCCTCACTTTTATCCACTGCTGGACTTGCCTAACTAGGCGTTAGCATGGTATTATAAAGTATTGCATAACATGTTTAAATCTCGTCTGTATTGGGATTTGCAGCTGCATTAGCATCTTATTAAGAATCATAATCTTTAAAAAGTTCAGCTTCCAGATGGTCGGAGCTGAAGGGGTGTCACAGGTAACTGGTCACCTTCCCTCTAACCTCATGACATATTATTATGGTCATTTTGCTCCATTTGTCATGGAGGCAGGAGGAATAAGAGTCCTGTTTAACAATAATTCCAGTTTTGCTATAAAAAGTATTAAGTGCTAGGGAAAGAAGCTGGATTTTAATATTAAGCTGCTTATTTAGGTCTCTAAGTTCTGGAGATACTTGCATTTCAAAACTAATTAGATTGACAGAAGCTTGGATTCCATTACAGCATTTCTAGAAGCAGAAGATTTAGAAGGGGGAAATTAAATGACTATTAAAAAGGCAGGATTTAAAAGTATGCACAGCCACCAATTATTATTCATCTAAAAAAACCCCAGCAGAGAACAACAACTTGATAAGGCAAATTTCAGACAGCGACAGCAACCCCAAAGCAGCAGAATTTCAGGAAGACAGTGATTTCTAGATTTTGGAAGAGCCCAATGAGGAATTCACATTAACATTGTGGGGATCAATAAAATAACTTTTGTTGTTAGACTGGAGTCATTTTGTAATCCAACATATTTATCTTCAGTCAGGACTTGGAATAAAATAATAATAATAATAATAATAATAATAATAATAATAATAATGGTGATGATGATGATGATGATGTATTTATTATTTATACCCCGCCCATCTGGCTGGTTTTCCGCAGCCACTCTGGGCAGCTTCCAACAAAAGATTAAAAATACATTAGAACACCAGTCATTAAAAACTTGCCTAAACAGGGCTGCCTTCAGAGCAGAGTCTGTTGGAGGGAGTCTGTTGGACTCCTAGAAAAGATTGCTGCATATATAGCAATTACCAGTGCTTTTTTTCTTTAAAAAAATATGTTTAGGGGTATTCGCATTTTGACTCAAGAAAATCACCATTTTATAATTCAAATTGGGAAAAATAAATGCAGCAAATGGACAAAAGTGCAAAGATTCACAAAATGTTTAGGGGTATGTGCACCCTTGTGTTCCCCCATAAAAAAAGCACTGGCAAAGGCTTGTTCACATGATCCTAAGAGAGTGAACATCACCTGTTTTAATGGATACAGGCAATCAAGTGATGAATATGCATATACAAATCAGTCCTACTGCTAACTTGATTTCAGCAGCTTCTCTTCATTCCCATCAGCATTAAGTGATTATTTTGTTTCAGATTGTTAATAGAGCCCCCCACACAATATAAACTGGATTCTCTTCCTGCTGCTGCTCTGAAAATTTAACTTGCTTAGAAGGGACTACCCACAGGCGTCTGCCTCTATTTCTCAAGGTCCATTAGATTTTGAACAGCTTTGTCTGGAAGCCTGGAGTTCTTTTTTCCTCCCTTTCTAAAAACGCCTCTGATCAGGTCTGAGCTTTTTTATATTCATTCACGTTTGTGCTTTCTGAAAGGAAAGTAGATGGATCAACCAATAGTAAAAAGAAGAGAGAAACCCGAAGCTTTCCGCTGCATAAACTGACCTGTATCTAAACACAGAGATTTAAAACAACTCTGGAACAAAGAAACGTAACAGCTACGGGGCAGATTGCGCATCGTAGTTCAGTGCATCTCATTCACTTCACACGAAGGCTAAGCTTCGTTCAGGAAGAACGATTCAGACCCTCTCAAAAGCTACAAGTGCCTTAAAGAGTCGAACGTTTATTAGAACAAAACTTCATTTGTTCTTCCTTGCAAACATTTGACATAGAATTAGACTTGGTCATGTTTTCAAGGTTTCCCCTCAATGCTTTATATTCAGTAGACAAGCAGCTTCAATCAACACCATGCTGAAAGTGTCTAATAACGTATAGTGGCAGTGAGGAGACATGAGGGTCAGCCTCAAATAGCAAACCCCTAACTCAGCCCCAGTGTTCCTATGGAGAAGCAGATGAAACAAGCACATGTATGCCCATCTGTAGGATCTAGTGGATACCGTGAGTCAAGGACAGACTCCCTCAGAGGTTATTTGTCAAATATAGGGATTTTTATGGGCCTGTGACAGAATCCGGATTCCACTCTTGGGACTCAAAAGTCATTCCAAATTTTGAATGGCTTAGTCCCTTGGATTATGCTATTCACCATCAAAGATATCTTGATTGCAGTCTTTGTGGCCATACAATTTTAGAATTAGGCATATAAATCATTTCATTGGTGCCAAAACTAATTTCTAAGACTCTGGAACATGGAAGAGTTCCCTCCCTAGCCATGAATTTTCCCCAGGCAGGGCTATAGGAATGTGCTTACAATTCCCACAAATTCTTTGACAATCACTTGTAGCCGTGTCTTCCATAAGATTGTCTTCCATAAACATGGTTTTAACAATGAGTCCGTAAGTGACTGTGGAGGCCAATTCTGGATCCACACATCCTTCCACAGTGGGGACATTGGTTTCCGCGCCGGAGTTGATCATGGTGTGGATTTGCGAAACATGCCTTCCTCCTAGCACATTTCTCCTTTGTGTCCTGAGTTTGAATGTCTTCAAAGCCCATGACACCTTTGGTAAAGGCTGTTCTCCAACTGGTGCCCTCGCAGGCCAGTGTTTCCAAGTTGTCAGTGTTTATACTACATTTTCAAAGACACTTTTGTACAGTAGTTCAGAGCACTGTAGTATCATCAATGTGATTAAACAGAGGATGTGGGCTGTCAATTCAGTTTCAGCACAAGAAGCAAGCACGACACAGGATGAGCACTTCTCTGTGGCAAGCCCTTCCCCCTTCTTAATCTATTGTTACGCACCCGCTATAAACCTTGCACACAATCCATGCTTTTCTAAGGCTGCCTGCTCAAGTGTGAATCCTAGGAAATATGGATCTCAAAGTAACAACCACCTTTTCCTTTGTGTGGAAATAACTAGTTTGAGGTGCTCATCAAATGCAGCTAATCATCCCTTGCCAAAACGTCTGCCCATCCCTTAAGATAATGGCACATGTGAATCTTTTTTTGGGTGGGGGTGAAACCTGCTAGTCTATGAAGGAGATACAGTGAAAAAGTATTTTTTTACAGATTACGTTTAGCTTCAAAGGAAGGACTGTCAATGCTCACCTGACCAATGTCTTAACATTAATTGGCCCTAAATTGGCCTCAAATCAACACATCTCACAGTATGCCTCTGAGCGCCAAGTTGGAGCGGACCCTCAAGCCACTTGTAAAAACTCCACAGCAGAACACCCTCCAGATACAGCGGTGGTGGAAAAGTATTGCTTCTTCACAGCCATGGAGCTATGAGTTGTGTGATCAGATTTGCAACTTGCTGCCTGCCACTTACGTTCTCCCCATCTTCCCTACCTTTCATTTCTCCTCGCTTTCTAGTAAACCAGGGAGGTGAGTGGGCTCAACAGGACAGCGCCCAATTCTGCCCATTCAAAAGTGGTCTTCAGTCCCCTAGAACAGAGGGGAGGAAGCGCAGGCCTCCAAGCCTCTTAAGTTGCCCTCAGGGCTCTCCTAAGACCACTCCTCCTTCTAAGGCCACACACTTCACTTCTCCTGCTTCACACCCTCCTTGAATGCTTTTGCCCAGCTAGAACTCGTCCTTGCATGCCAAGATGGAGGACAGAGAAGGGTGTTCAAATGTAAAATGCACATTAGCTCCTCCAGCCACTTTTGCTTCTCCTCCCTGCCACCAGCACTGGCATTTGGCTACTGGAGGGTTGCCCAGAAGTCAAGGCGCCCTATGGTTGGGGGGGGGGATTCCCCATTTCTGCCCCACAGCAACTAGGACTTCAGCAAGAGCTACAGCCCATGACAAGTGCAATCTCTCCAGAAGCAGACAGGAAGGATTCAGATTCCTTAAGCCTCTGGGGGAAGACCATTCCAGTAGGTCCACCGCCCCTAAGGAAGGAAATTGCTGAAGCAAGTCTACATCCCTACAGGAAGTGGGTTGACCAGACATAGGAAAACTCCAGCCCTCCAGATGTTTAGGACTACAATTCCCATCATCCCTAGCTAACAGGACCAGTGGTCAGGGATGATGGGAATTGTAGTCCCGAACATCTGGAGGGCCGGAGTTTGCCTGTGCCTGGGTTTGACTATGACGAGGGATTCCACAAAAACCCTCCCAGATCCAGACCATCCCAGTGTAAGAGAGGCAATTTTGTCAGCAGGACTTTGCCGTTCAGGGATGAGAAAAGCTTTATGTGCCCAAGTTTCCTCTTCTACATAATCATTAATAAAACAGCAGCTCTGCCATCCTCTGCATCCAGCCATTCCACTTAATTCATCTGTCAGAAAAAGAAGCAAAGTGAAGCAAAGAAGAACAAAAGCAAGTAAGTGGTAAGGAAATTAGGGCTTGAGAGGAGTATATCTGCAAGGCCTCTTGGCAGATTTTGATACGCAGCTTGAACTGTCAAGATATATAGAGATGCCTTCGCTTGTCTTCATCTTGAGCAGAAAATTGCAAGCAGTTCTGGATAAGAAGGGAAACAGGTCATGACCAGAGTCCCAAAACATGTGCCCACTTAACTGTGGCTTAGCTAATGAGCTTCATTGCCACACAGGCACAGATCTAACTCAATTTCGCCCGTTACCAGCTTATTCAACACATCACTCATTCGTTTTATTTGTATGCCACTTTTCTGCAAAAAAATAATAATCATATTCCAAGCGGCTTATGGCAAAGAAAGCAGGAATACATGTTACAACAATTTCGTAATGATGTAGCAAAGCAACAGTGAATATAGTAACATACAAAAAAACAAAAAAAAAACCACATTACTTAAGCAACAAGCAGCATCCATTAGCAAAGGAGAGTTGCAGTTTCATCTTAGTACCAGAAACACCTCTCCCATGATATTGCTCAGTGTCCATCTCCTGTAGCCGCTTGCAAAGGCAAGGTGTGGAGTAGCTGGAAACAACCCTCCCATGAAGTTCATCTGATCAGTTTCAAAACTGCAGCCTACATACGGCAGAAAGATCCTGCTGAAGCTCACTGCCCCAGACTCAAAATATACTGAGTACCATTCCCTGAACAAAACTGCTACAGTGGTACCTCGGGTTACATACGCTTCAGGTTACAGACTCCGCTAACCCAGAAATATTACCTCGGATTAAGAACTTTGCTTCAGGATGAGAACAGAAATCGTGCTCTGGTGGCATGGCAGCAGCGGGAGGCCCCAGTAGCTAAAGTGGTGCTTCAGGTAAAAACAGTTTCAGGTTAAGAACGGACCTCCAGAATGAATTAAGTACTTAACCCGAGGTATCACTGTACCAAAATATATCACTGAACCTAGCAAATCAACCTAACTATCCTAACTATTCAACTTCGGACTCAGTAGAATTTGAATGTGTATAGTAAAAGAACAAGCATATCAACAAAGTTCTGGGACAATTTGTTATTGTTTGGCAAATTCAATAATGATATTGGTACAATTGTGGTAATGTGCTAATTATGTAAAGCAAGAGATTGTAAACAAAACAAAAAAACCCTTTGAGAGAAAAACATTACAGGGGCATCTCAAGTCAATATAGAACGGACTGTAAAGCATCAACTAATGGTGATTTTGAGATCTCCAGTGCATCATTTTAGAGCAGGATGCAGCAATATTGACATTCCAATATAGGGGACTGGTCAAGAATGAAGATCAGGGCTGCTTTTGACAGCATAGACAAGCAACAACATTATTTTATTTTCCTTTGACTAAAATGGGATAATACACCACTCCAAGCAGTGGTAAAGCATAAAGTACACTGAACACCACATATAAAAGGAGAGGAAGATGTAATTTAACACAATGACCACAGAACACGATTTTATAAAAAGACAATTTATTCTCAATGTAAAAAACACATTACACAGCATCGTTTAACTGTTCAACTCATATCTTCCAAAGCCATGCTGAACACATTTCTTTAAAAGCTTCCAGAGCTGTGCCTAAAACCTTTCTTTCAAAATCAACCAAAAAGATTTCCTGTCCTTTAAGAAAGATGCTTTTGAAATGTTACCCAATTCGTGTTCCAAATGTCCTGAATTCCCAACTGTGAGCTAGAAGCATGGAAAGAGACAAATCAGGATTGACAGGAGCCCTTAGAATGTTTGACTGTTGATTCCATGACTGCAACTCTGACAAATACTGTTGAACACCTAACTGAATCCCATGCAACTTCTTCTCCACAGAGATACCAGAGAGAGTTAACACAAAACAGAAGCAACAAATATTTTCTGGAGAGACAGAAGAGCTACTTTTTAAAAAGAGCAACAATATAAAATTGGCACAATTGGAAGGAGACTCTGGAGTGGTACTACTTCAAGGTATACTTAAGTACAAGGGAGAAAGCATAATCCCAAATCAAAAGGAGCAGTTGAACCTATCAGCCAGATTTGTTTAGAAGAAAAATAGCTCCCCACCCTCTGGTCTAAGAAGCTTGGGCAACAACTTGAGAGAACCTTGCTATGAAAGGCAGGGAATCCCTGAACCAAAATAACCCTGAGTTTCTTTCCATGGAGAGGCAAAGTGTGCAATAAGTGTTCAAAGAAAATCAAACTTTCCTGGGCTAAGCCATTTCATAATTATTGCATTTAAATGTTTTTGTTTATCCCTCAAAATGTGAGAACAGAAAGACTCAAGACACAATATGCATGGAAGGATAATTTGTGCTTTAGACAACTGCTTCTGCTCCACTTTAAAAAAGAAAGAAATAAGTCTTACAATGTGGAGAATGCAACTAAAACATTAGCTTGCAATATGAAAGGTTAAGACATAGGATTTGTCTAGATGAGTGGGATGTCGGATTAAATATAAGCCACCTGGGGCAATGCTCTAAATGTCAAGTGCAAAAACGGTTTGCCACAGAGAAGGCCCCAAAGGGGCAGATTACCATGGTCAGCCAACCAGAACTCTCATATTTACTAAGCCTTCTGGAGGACTCTAGCCATGTCGACTCCATACAACTTTAAAGTTTGCAGATTTCCAGCGGGTTCCTGTAGCTCTCAAGGAACCTTTCGGGAATCTCAGTTTGGACACCCCAGAATTAAAGCTTGCAAACCTAGCAATATGCACAATCTTACACTGGAGTCAATGCAAGCTGAAACTGGTGATTTGTGAACACCATTTGTGCCTTCAGATGAATGTGTTAAGTTGATGTTCACACGCATAACATCCTGCATGCCTCCTTGTGTATGTGCACAATCTCCATTCAACTTGTATTAACCAGTTTACTCTGCAGGTCAACTTCACCTCCAAGCACAATAGAGTAGAATGACTATTTGCTCTTTGCATGAACGTTCAGTCTTAGGCTTGACTCAAGTCACACATGTTTAATGCCTAAAGTTTTCTGGAAAATGCATCTGTTGTGAATTCTTATTGCTTAGATATGCTGGCTGTGCTGGAAGATTTAGATGCCTTAAGTCACAGGGGCAGCTCCTTGGATAAGGGATAAAGGTATGTGGAAGACAAGATCTAGATCCCTCTACTTTAGCACCAGAGATCCCTATCATGATCATTTATCCTAGTGTGTCAGCAAAGGATAAGCTGCACTATGCGGCATGCACAAGGGAATCCAGAAAAGAAGCACTAGCCCCCACGTATATCCACTGTATTTCTCCCTCCCTCCTTACCCCTACCCTGAGTTACAACTGCAGACACTGATCAATGCCAAAGTCTACTTGGTGGCTGCAAAACCAATTGTGTAAGTTCCCCAATAACAAGCTGCAGATCTGGACCCTTGTTCACTGATCTGCAGGGGTCTTTGTCATGGTGCACCTTAATCTGTCATGGCACACTGCTCTCTGTGACTTTTTTCTACTTGCCCCAAGTCAGGAATGTTTGTACAAGGAGGATTCTGCCTCAATTTTAGACCTTCTGGTCCTTGAGTTAGGTAGACCTGTGATCCACCTAAGAACATCTAGCAGTCTCCATCCAGTTTCTAGAGGGGACATGTTCGTTATGAAAAAAAATCACCAGCACAGTTAGCAGAAGTGGAAAAAGTGGTGGCACTTCATGTTGAGGCTCTTAGGAATATGCAGGGCACAGAAGCTCAAGCCCCTCTTATCAGTATGATAATAGTGGGCAGAATATGAAGCACAGTGGGAGGCAGGGCACTGTAAGAAAAGGTTTGTATTGCTGCCTACTTCCTTTGCAGGGCTGCTAAACCAGCACTATTAAAAAAAAAAAGACTTCAGAAACTACAATCCAAGTTTTAGTTTAGGATTAATTCCAATCCCACCAACAGCAGACAAAAGGATTTCCTCGCCAGATTCTGTCCGGAGTAAGGGAACCTGTTCTCTCTTCTCTAGGGATCAGCTAGTTATAAAGGAAGACATTTATTGCCTCTGAGCTCTTCCAATTCCATCTTCCTATTAAACAACAAGGGGAAACGTTTTAAACACAAGCCTTGATAGTGAGTCTTAGCTAAAGGTCTGCAGGAAGCACACTGTGGAACAGTTTGCCTGTGGGGGAAAAAAGAACTATCCCTCAAAAAAGTGCCACTTGAAGAAGAGCTCAATGCTGACAAACACTACTTGTGCTCTAAATGTGAAACACTGGTAAAAGGAGAAGTTCTATGTCCAGGAGAGAAGGTCAGACAATGGCTGTCAGGGCATTTTGGCTTGACACACTCAAGTCTGAGTAGCCTCAGGCCTTCCAAAATCCCCTCCCTCCCAAAAACGTGTGCATCCACCTCAACTTTGAAGCTCAGTCCATTTCCATAGACATAAGTCGGCGTCTCTCTCGTCGGGTTTCTTGAACTTCCTTCTTGCAACACCAACGGGAACTGCAGTAGCCAATCAGACAGGATAAGAGTCCAATGATTGTGGACAGGCCAATGCCAATCAACAGTGGGAATTTGAAAGCATTCAGCACTGAGGGTGAGGGAGAAAGAAGAAGAAGAAATGTTATGCACAATCCAGAGAGAGAAAATGTTTCTTGCATTAAAAGGGGCTATTTCAGATCTGGATATATGCAAGTTAGAAAACGTATTCCTTTGCCATTTGTTACTTGCACCTGGACAGAGAAAGTAACAGAGATTCATAGAGATGTCAATGCAGTCCCAGGTCAATTTATAAAGATTAAAAATGTTAAGAGTACTGAAAGAAATATTGGTCAGCTACTGTTATCTATGATTACCTAAACATCCCACCTTCCATTCTAAATTTTAAGAAAAAGAATCAAACGCTGAGACTTTCCACCAGCAAATGTCCAGTTCAATCTATATTTAAAAGGCAACCAATTACCATGAAGGCCAGTAATCGAAACAACACTGTAAGCCAGCATAACATGGTGGCTTGGAATGAGCATATGCCTGTAGAGTGAAATGTATGTTGCTTCAAACAACTCACATTCAACAGAAAAACAGAAGATTTCTGCAGACTAATTATACAAACTAGTTAAATAAAACAAATAGAAAACAGAGCAACTACTACTACAAGAAATCAAATTGCAAGCTATCATGTTAGTGCGTTCTAGCAGTTTTGTCTGATTTTCCCTGGATCATCACTTAGTGATGCAAGAACGGGAAAACCCTCATGGGCAGTCATAACAACCAATAGTGGTAGAAAGCATTCTGTTGTTTGCCACTATGCTAAAAGAAAAAGTATGTTGATTAGTTCTCAATGACAACTGATAATGCTATATATAAACAAATTGGAGGCACTCTTACCATCCATTTTCACAGTTACAAGGATTGGCTTGGATTTGACCTCCATCTCTTGTTGCCAGATCCCTGCAGTTGACCGTACCCAGGGGGTTACTAAGCAGTAGTGGTTGCCAAAGTCCTGGTCTTCACAGCCATGAATCCTAAGACGGAATTCCATGGGGCTGATTCTTTCCAAGCTGACATCACTGCTTCCATTTCTTTTAGCCTGGGTGACTATCCCTTTCCGATCTAATGAAGCGAGGAAAACGGGGTCTCTGTCCATTGCGATCGAGTGCATGGCAAACCAGGAGACATCGAAGGACATGTCATCTGAATTGGGAAACACAAACAAAACCAATGTAAAGGGTAGGTATCACTAAACACAACAGTCCCAGGTAGGTACAGAGCTTCCTCTTGCCCTTCCCAGAGTCAAGTTTGCTAAACTGAAAAGGCTTAATTGCATCCAACAATGAATGGTCTCCAATTTGTGGGTCCTTCTGAGCAATAGCCTCAACTCTAAGCTTGTCAGGAGCAGAAGAAAGGACTAATGCAGGGGTCAGCAACCTTTTCCAGCCGTGGGCTGGTCCACCATCCCTCAGACCATGTGGGGGTTGGACTATATTTTGGAAAGGAAAAAAAAGAATGAATTCCTATGCCCACAAATAACCCAGAGATGCATTTTAAATAAAAGAACACATTCTACTTATGTAAAAACACGCTGATTCCCGGACCGTCCACGGGCCGGATTGAGAAGGCAATTGGGCTGCAACTGGCCCCTGGACCTTAGCTTGCCTACCCCTGGGCTAATGTGATTATTAGCATAAGGAGCTCCATTTGCAGCAGTACATTTGGGGCAATACTACGCAGTTATTCTGCTTCAGATTGATATTCTGCTTCAGACTGATGGGAAAGCAAGAATTCAGAGGGGCTGCATGAGACAGCCCTTCAACCTTTGTTAATCTTCAGCTACACTGCATTTAACTCCACTATATTCACTGCAAAATCACATAAATATGATCTAAAACTGGTTTTGATGGCATCACCACAGTCCTCTTTTTCCAGTCTCTGTTCTCTATCTTGAATTACTGCAAAGTTCTTTGCTCACCATTTGGGTAAACTGCATAGTTCAAAAACTGAACCTAATATTCCCGTTATAAAAGGGCTGTTTTAAAGCATAATCTCCAATTTATATGTGATGACGAGACAGATTGCTGTGCATGCTCCTATCTGAGATTTCTGGTTTTGCTTACTACAGGCCAGTATGTGTTCATTCTTGCATCATTTACTGTAGTTTTAAGATATGCTCGAACTGTTCTTTATGAGGACATGGGAAAAGAAGAGGAAAACGTAGCATGGCTTTAGGAAAGTATAGTAATGCTCATAGGAATAGCCAACCTGTTTAAGGTGGAAGGGCAAGCTATTGTAACCTTCAAAACAAGACATCAAATCATGGGTTATGAAACAATATCAGACAGCAGTATTCCCCTAAAACTGAGGTAATGCAAGTATAAGCAGGTTGCCTTACAGACACTAGTACAAACAAGTTTCTGTGACATTGCAAGGTTTGTTCCCTGTATTCATTGCCCCAATTCAGATCACCTACCTACATATCTACTTTGGGTGGTGTGCCATTAGGAACAAAGGCCTCCAATTTCACTAACAGCCTAATCTCTCTCAAGTGTCTTTGCACTGACTTCCACCTCTAACACTGGATGACAGGTAGTCAGAGTCCATCAGTATATCCTGCATTCTTCCCTCCAATGTGCAAGATTATACTAAATCCATTAGCAGATCTGCACTTTTAACCTCATTAGACTGGTAGCTGAGGATGCAGTTTAATCGTTGCAACTGTCTTCTAGTCCTAGTCTTCTGAGAGCTGGGAAGCAAGTGTAAGAACCATCACATACTACAAAGAATAGATTTACCATAACTATGCCTGCTATAATATTGCTTGGGCTGTACCCTCAAAGCCAAAGTTCATTATGACAATCTTTGCACGAAGTGGATGTCAACTGATTACGTTCATGATAAAAGAAGGCAGTTGCCTCATCTGAAAAGAAGCATGATGCTTATCCATTTTTACTAGACTTGTGAAAGGTGCTTTACACATGAGACTTAAGTACGTGTACATTTTTATATCTTTGTTAAATTTATATCCCATGTTCCTCTGTGCAATACTCAAGTGGCTAGCAATAAAATAAATCATCTTAACATTACACTCACACCACAATCTAAGAAGAGAAGTTGAAAATTGTCTATCAGCATCAAGTTACAATAATATCAACATGGAAGATGTACAAGACTCTAGAAGAGTGTAATGAAAATGTTCTCAAAATTACAAAACCAAAATCAACAAAAGTTTCATTGGAGGAGGGGTGCAATTATGCACATCCTGGGCTTATTTGACTGCAAAACTACGCTTTTGTCTGCGGGGAACAGTAGGGAATGCAAATCAAAGCTTCATCAAAAGCATAAAGATTACAGAGGCATTAAGACATAGACCGGGAGCCAGAAGGAAACTCCCAGTCTATATCTTGTAACTCATGAAAGTTACCCTGCCCACGTGAAATACAAAATGCAGCCTAGAGAACTCTAGAAGTCTCTAGCTTGGTTTTTGCCACATTAAGATATTTTTTGCTGTTATTAGGTACTGCCATTTGTCATAAGCTGTTTATTGATTACCCTTGTGGAAATTATGTTATCCTGCCTTCTGTTGCAGATAAAAAGGTACCAGAAACAAGCATTATTCACAAGCTGTGCACCCTAATAGGATCATTTCTATTGGATAACGTGCATCATCTGTGCAGTCCATTCATCCGCTGTAGCTGAAGGGAAGCCAATTAAAAAAACCTTGCATATTTGTAGTTTGTCATGTGGACAGCCAATCCGAGAAACTGCCCAAGACCCAACATTAAGATGTCCAACAGATGGGAACAATCTATCTTCATCCAGATGGGTTATCAGAATCTCTGACCAGAGGGATGCGAATGTCCCAGATACCTTACTTTCAATCCCTAAAGCCATTCATTACCCAAATATCTATCCATCTCATTCCTGGACTTCACATTTCTGACTAACTTGATCCAATTACACTAGAACACGCCAAGAGACGTAACTCCTAGGAAGAGGAGCATGTCTTAAGCTACTACCTATCTTTTCCACAGTTTCATTTTGCTTTCATCTCTCACGGCCCTGACATTAACCTTTGTAAATTTATAATACACGTGGACAATATTTCAGTAAATCTGGTGAATATTTTGTGAGTTTGGACGATACTGGGGATTGCAGAAGCAGCAATAAAAGCAGAAACAGTGGCAGAAGCAGGAATAAAAACATCAGTCAGAAGCAAGATGCAGTGGAATCTAACAGAAGTCCTGGTCGGATTTAATTTTTATACTAATGGACTTTAAAGAGAGATGGCTGTAGGCAATTACTATTCTAAGATGTGAATAATATTTGTCACACTTTGGAGAAGCTCTTGTGGCATTTCTGCGGATAGAGAAAGATAGCATTTGGAGCTGTGACAAATTAAGCTTTAAAACTGTGTACATGGGGCAAACTACAGTGCTAGGACACTTCCTTCCTTGGAGGAACTTTGAAGTGGATTGACATATAAAGCACACAGTTATATGCAAGTTACATGCAAGTCTAAATTCTCTGACCTTTAGTCAATTCCCTTGGTCAACCAGCCTTCACGATTCTGAGTCCCATTCCCAGCCTATCTGCTTGGCACTGTGTACATCAGCTTGAAAGAATAGAGCTCCTTAAGCCTAGCCAAATCTCAGTGCCAAGACCATTTGTATTTAACAAAAGAAAGCAAGGACACAGAGACTTTTCCTTGATTTTGTAATTCCCACAGTAGTGTTTACAAGTTGTAGTTGCAGCATATTAAAGTCTTTTATTCAAATGCTTGTCCACAAAATATGAACTCTGCACACGGACCTATGGAAAAGCTAACCTAAAAACCTGTGGCCCTCCAGCTGTTGTTTGACTACAACTTCCATCCCCCCCCCCCCCCCGATCATAGGCTATGCCGGCTGAGGGTGAGGAGAGCTGGAGTCCAACAACATCACAACAGCCACAGGTGACTCACTCCTGCTTTCAGGGTGTATCTTCTCTACCAAGGACTTTAAGTCTACTACAGCAAAAATGAAAATAGGAATGATTCTGTTTATCAGAAACCAAGTGCTAATGAAATATCTGTAGAGTTATGGCTCTAGTAATCCAACTTTTGTTGTGAAGTAACAGCAGGAAGTATGTACTGCTGAATGGTGGAAAATACAGGTGAGGCTCCATCCAGCACAGCCAAACTATCCGTACCTGTTAACTCTCTATACTCCGATGTAACTGAATGGGGTTGGTGATCACACAGACTAGTGACAGAACCAATCCAGAGGGAGTGGGGGGATGGGACATGAGAGACACAAACAGACAAGGAAAGGAACCACTTTCCTTTGGCCTGGATAGAAACAGCTCCAAACATGGCAGCTGTACTCCTGGTTCCTTCAGGGAACCTTAAACCAGAAGGCTGAAGAAGATTTATAACAGTAGACACATTTGTGGTATATTTCTATAACGCAGCACTGTGCCAAGTGCATATTGCACGAATAGTTTGGTAGGAATACTTGAAGAATTTGACGTTTGTGAATTCTGATACAAACTGACTGGATCTGTAGTTCTCGGGTCATAAAAAATTCAAAGTATGTTTTGAGAGAAGGCATTTAGAAATATGTATACAAACACAATTCTTCATTATTAACGAGGAAGAAGGATGTACTGGACTTATGGGTAAACACATGCAAAAGTGATATGGACCAGAAATAGTCCAATTCACCCTTCCTTATTGTGGGAGTGATTAGCAATAAGGGTATAAAGTTGCCTGTTAAGATTGTAGGTTTTTGCCTTTTATTGTCTGGACCAGTAGTTAAATGGAGTACTTTTGGCAGTACCATTCACTGGACATTAAGTAACTTATGGTATTGTGTTAACAAATCAAAGGTCCAACACTTATAGTTACTGAACAAATTGATTTTTTAAAAAAAAGTTTTAAGGAAAGGAACAGGCTGACAGACAAAAGGGCATTTGGCTTCTTAGTTCAGCAAGGTTTTTTGAAATACTTCCTGTAAGCACTTTGAACACATCAACACAAATACTAAGGATTAAGGAAAAATGAATTGTTTGCCCTAGATGTGTCCTCAACATACTGCATAAAAAGTATAAACACCCATCAGAATTACATTTGTATAGGTGAGCTGCAAAGCTTAACTGAAAATAGCTAAGCCCAGATTTGTGTGCCGAACACCCACAACGACCAGGCTGCTCAGTCAAATAAGCATATTCAGAAATGTGCTGGATGTAGTGTGTTTTCAAGAGGTATACAGTGATGATTAAACATGTAACTCTTCCACAGGAAAAAAAAAAGCAAAACAGCAGCAGGATTTTGAGTACAAAAGTAAAATTTTATATTATCTCACGAAGGACTAGGATTCCTTACTATGTGGACACTTTCAGATGTACTGTTTTGCTGAGATTAGCTATTGAAGACCTGCAATTCATCACAGGGTTCCATTCTCAACTGAGACAGTACTCAGATAATGAAAGAAAGTCTTAGTTCACTGCTAAACTAGCCAATGTGGCAGCAACTATTAATTAATAAGCAACCATGTTCAAAATTAGATGGGCAGCCACTTCAAATTGGCTGAAAGATAGCTCCAAAAATCATCTGTCCTCTGGGAACTGTCTCCAGTTCTGCACGATAAAACTTCTGTCCACAGTTTTTATTCTGTCTTGACAGCTGGGCAAACAACTGGCATCTCATAGCGTACAGAAAGGGTGTGAGTTAACAGTGGATAATGAAGTGTAGGATTGTGGCAGGTGTGGATCTCTTTCTTCAATTCCACAAGTTCTAGGGCTGCATCAACTCCATCTATGCTTTCATGGAAAATTCAGACCCAGAGCTCCCTGGTATGACTAAGAAAGTGAAACTCACCCAAGCACAGCTGCAGGTTACAGAAGCACCTGATAATTATAATCCAACTCAGATTATAAGAAGTTTGATAAAGGGTGAAGCTAGCAAATTATGTAAATTAGAAAGGGGTCCAATCTTCAAGACTTCCCATGGTATTGTGGAAATGGATCATTTAATTCCAACTTCTACTTACAGGCATAACACATCCTAAATTGTGAGCATATTCAAAAATAAACAGGGAAAAAGGAAAAGCCATTATCATTCAAGAGGTTCAAATCATACCTGGACTGAGTACTGTCCCTGCAATGGAGATGATGCAATCTAATTTCACCAGCTCTCCTCGATAAACTGTTGTTTTATGCGATTCCACAGAGACATTGAAAACAGGACCTATGAAGAAAAACACATATTTCTCATGTGTGACCTCATATATTACACAAACAGAAAGCCTTACCTAGTATAAACATATATTGATAAACTGCATCTGGTCAAAGATTCAGGTCTCTAAAATGTACTTAGGAAAACTGAAGCAAAACAAGAAGTGTTCAGCCCGAGAACATTTTATGTGCTCAACACCATCAGAATTAGCTTTTGCACCAGTCGGTAGACTATGAGACTTAATCTCAGGGTAGTGGGTTCGAGCCCCACGTTGGGTGAAAGATCCCTGCATTGCAGGGGGTTGGACTAGATGATCCTCATGTTCCCTTCTAATTCTATGATTCAATGAAAATTCAACAGTACTTCATACATTCTGTTGTCAGTGCTGACGTTTATGAGAGCACAAGGAGAGCTCTTAGGACTACCTGTTAGCTATACTTGCTTTCGAGCTTGGCACCATTAAAACTAGGATTTTAAAAAGCACTATGAATCCAATGATATTCCGTGCATATTTTGATGGTACCAGGGACATAATTTTTGCTACATTATTATGATTATTTGATGTATTTATATTCTGCCTTTCTCCCAAATTGGGATTCGGGGCAGCTTAAAATATTTAAAACATTATAAAATACAAAGTAACAAAAGCAAACTAGTTAAAAACAGTAATTGAAATGCAGCAGAACATATTCCTGACAGCATTCCAGTGCAGCATCGTCTGCACTTTAATCTTCAAAGGCCTGTCTGAATATGAAGCTCTTAGCCTGCCGGTGGAAGGTTAACAAAGAGGAAGCCAATCTAACCTCTCTTCAGAGGGAATGCCAGAATATGGGAGCAAGCGAATGTGCTCGCGCTCATCCGAAGACCTTAGCACCCAGGCAAATTCATTATCTTTCAGGTTGCCCGTACTCAAGCCACAGAAAGTTTTACACGTGCTAAGTCCACCCTAATTTTGCTGCCTAAAACAAAGGGCAAGAACACCCTTCCTCTTTATACATACAGGACTGGCAATAGGATGGCATACTCCACTGCAGGGGCCAGGCTGTGAAAGACACACACACAGTTCTGCGCTCGAAATACCTTGCTGCAGCTCACTCCCTGCTCTGCGGCACCTGCTCTCTCCCCACTGAAACTGGTGGTGCCAGTGTGCACCATGTGAGTAGAACAATGCACATGTTGGGAATTCCATTCCACCCTTGCTGCAGATATGTGGGATTGTTACATGTCACATGTCTGTTTACATTCCGGCACAGATTGCTGGAGTCCTGTGAGCGGAACATCCGTTCTGTACTGCTTTTGTTTTCTCTCTCTCCAAGAAGAACGACAAGGAGAGAGGCCGTGTTTTTCTTTGTACTGATTTATGTGTAATAAATGCGTAGTTTAGTATAGTATCCACGCCTCAAGCCTGATCTGTTGTGTGTTTACTTTGCTGAGTTATGTGTGTTCTTGCATGCACAGAAGCTTGAGTCGCAAACGCACATCAGAGGAGGATGACTGATGCATCTCTGCAGTGGCAAGGCTGAGAAGGGAGACACTGATGGATCTCCGCAGTGGCAAGGCTGAGAAGGGAGACGCTCCGGTTGTGGCCAAGCCAGCTGGCTTTCCATCCCACGGTTCCGACAGCACATACAAGTCTGCCTCGCCTGCCGGCCACTCTGCTTACTTGCCCAACGGAACTGTTTGTAATGTGCTGTGGGAAGCTGACCTAATGAAACAGCATGCCAGCCAAGGCAGCAACAACCAAAGACCATTGCCCAGAATATGAGACTAACTAGGGGAGCTCAGGAGGAATGACCATGAAGTCTTATTCTCCATCTTGGACCTTATACCTATTAAAGCCTACCCTTAACCTCCACGAGCAGAAAGCAGTTATGAGAGAGGGAGAAGAGAGATGCTGAGCAAAAAAGAAAAAAAAGAAAAAAGTTAATATCTCTGTTTATTTAAAGCATTTTTACTCCAGTCTTTGGCCAAAAAGGCTCCAACAGAATCTTATGAAGATCAACAAAAAGATTAAGAAATATCCCGCTCCCATGGTGTTGAAGATCACAGCCTCCAGGGTTGCTCCTGGCTGGCTAAAAAAGAAAGATGGAGAAAAGATATATGTTCCTGCAACATGGCCTTAGTCTTTGTTGAGATTTCTGCTCTTTCAAAGTGAACCAGTACTCCAATATTTGCTGTTTCTCTTACACTCAGGCTAGGCCAGTATTCTCAAGGGACACATTCAACAGCAAAGCAAGTTTCTGTTAAGGATGTTAGCAGCTTGCAAACCATGTTATTTTTTTCTTGGTCTATGCTGAATCAGCCATAGAAGTCAAACCTCTGTATTGCAAAGAGAATTTATTTTTATTAAGATAACTTTTTTGAAAAGGAAAACCTGATATACAACCACTCTTACAGACACATTTTACTGTGACCAAATTCAACTGTTAGAAGCAGTTACTACCTCAATTATTACTTCAAAATTAACATGGTACCAAATTTCTCTTCTAAATTACATTTTTGTATCGTACAGCATGAGACTGAATTTATCTCTTGCCCTAATTATTAGATAAGAAGGATGCCCAACAATAGCAAAAATATTTTTTAAATAAATAAATATTTACATATGAGTACTACAATAACACAGAGAATGTAGTGAACCCACATAATCAAGACCATTCCAATGATTTGCAAATATAAATATAAGATGGGCACATTTTCTTCCTCGCTGCTGAATTTTTCTACAGATAAAGCAATTCCTACATAGGAAGAGTGCCATAAAAAAAAATCTGTTCTACATACTTTCCACTTCAGACAAAAATAGTTGCATTAAATTAATCCTGTATCAAGTTAAGAGGGAATTACTGCATTTTCTAGTGCCTTATCAGCCTATAAGAGGAAAACCAAATTTATGTCCCTGATGACAGCTCTTCCCTAGAAATTACTGCCAATCGTTAAAAAATGATGGAAGGCATTCCATATATTCAGTGTCATTTAGAATGGTCTATGAATAAGCAGGCACAATTTTGTGAAGACTGCAGAAAGCAGAAGGAACATGGCTAGAGCAATCCCACCTCACTCAGTAGGGGAGATTCGTAGGAGAGCCACTGCCATATCCAGAACCCTGCTGGCTTGCTACAGAAAGGACAGAGTTGCCATTTTCAGAGGTGGCATATTTCTGTCTGGCAACCCTGGAAAGCCAGTTCCTGGTCTCAGGTTGTTCCCAGTACCGGCAGCACGTTAGTGATAGCAGCAGAGCTTTCCAAGACAACACTGGCAACCATAACCCAAGAACTACCATACAACCCAATTGGTTTAACAGGTGTTAGTTATTGACCTCTTCTCCTCATCCAAGTTCCTCATCCAAGTTCCCAAAAGAGAACCCTAACAATTGGGCATCATACGAATCAACAGGCCCATGAGCCACAATCCCTGTGAAAGACTTAGATATTGTGCAGGTTTTACCTTAAGGAATATACCATCATGTAAAACAGGAGATAATATTGATAATTAGTAACCTTCAAAGAAGATCTTTTAGTTTTCACTCATGTTATCATCACTGGGGAAGCTGCATTATTTTATTAGGATGAAAACAAACTGCTGTGATGAAGTATTCTAGAGAACTATATTCTTATTAGAACTATATTCGTGTGTGTGTGTTTTGTTGTGAACCACTCTGGGATCTTCAGCTGTAGGATGGTATGCAAATTCAATAAATACTAATAAAAATATTTTCCGACATTTTAACTTGTTCTAGTGTAGGTACTACCCAGGTGTAGCATTAAAAGGCTTCTCTGTGCTACTTATTATCAAAAAGTGTTAATAATCAGGATGTATGTATGTTTGCAGACACACATTTGATAAATGCACTTTAATTCTCTGTTGCTTGTCATTTTATTAAATATTATGATTCAATGATGTTTGTTTTACTTTTAAATGGCACTGAATTTACAAAGGAGGGTTTTTTTTAAAAAATGAACAATGTAGTAATATGAAAATGGGAACAATTTTTCAATCAGAAGTGTTGACAACTCTAAAAAGATTGCTATGGAGACATTCTCAGCTCTTGCATTGGGTTTAGGAAATATGATTTGCCCCAAAGGTGGGGGGCGGAGTTCTGCTGAAACAAATGTTAGACTATCTAGTCTGTCATGCACCATTATTTGAGGTAGGATAAAAAGGTAAGAAAATGTAAAGGACCCTTGGAGAGTTAAGTTCAGTCAAAGACGACTATGGGGTTACGGCACTCATCTTGCTTTTCAGGCCAAGGGAGCTGGCGTTTGTCCACAGACAGTTTTCCAGGTCATGTGGATAGCATGAGTAAACTGCTTCTGGCACAACAGAACACTGTGATGAGTGCCAGAAATGCCGTTTACCTTCCTGCCACAGTGGTACCTATTTATCTACTTGCATGGATATGCTTTCAAACTGGTAGGTTGGCAGAAGCTGGGATGAGCATCAGGAGCTCACCACATCGCATGGATTCGAACTGCCAACCTTCCAATTGGCAAGCCCAAGAGGCTCAGTGGTTTAGACCACAGCGCCACCCACACCCCTACTGAGATGAAGTATGACATTTCAGTGAGAAACCTGATTTAAATTGGATTCCCCCTCCCTTTTAAAATTGCCTAGATTTACAGCAATCCACCCTGAAAAAGGGGATGGGGTGGGAAGAAGGAATATACACATAACTGCTGTGTTGATCACATTCTAATGCAACTAAATATGCATTAAGGATCCCAGTGAAACAACTGTGACCTTCACAGAAACATAGTGCCAAAGAAGCAAATTATATTACAATATATCCTCCACTGGGACAGAAAGAGACACAGAAAACTTGATCCAACAGACAGTAGCAGCATGCAGTTGCTGTCTGGCCATCCTAGGTTCATAAGAATGCGACTTTCAATGCTACATTGAACACAGACCATATAACAGCATGCCCATAGTATGAGATATAGGAAAAACTGATGTCATCCACAAGCCCTTCCTATTCCAAAATATTACTCACATCTACCCTGGCCTCAGACCTTGCATTATTATTGTGAAGCTGCTATCATCTTGTCATTTAACAGGCCCTTCTCTCACATAATTCTAGTCATAACTGTTTTTTCTGTGTACATTCTTCGACTAGCACTAACCACACAGCAGAAGATATTACAAAAACAAAACGTTGTGTGTTTTAGCTGCGGCTTGTATCTCCAGCCACCAATTGACAAGAAGCCGTACCAGAATTATTAAAGCCCTATCCTGGGCCTGTGCAGGGGAGGGAGGCCGACAGTCTCTCTTTTTGCTTTGCCTCAAAAAGAAGGAAAAGGCTAAGTAGGATTGTGTTGTGTGAACATAAAAATAGCCCTGCTGGATCAGACCAAAAAGGTCCATTAGTCCAATGTCCTGACAGTGGCCAATCAGATGCCAGTGCAAAGTCAGCTAGCAGGAGATGAAGGCAAGAGCCCCCCCCCCTTCTTCACAGGAACTGGGACTCAAGAAGTCCACTGCTTTGAGCACAGAGTTACATAGCAGCCACTCACAGCATTCTCCTTCATGAGATTATCCAGTTCCCTTCTAAAGCCACCTAAGCTAATGGCCATCACAACTTACAGCAGCAAACTCCTTGAGTTCACTAAGCACTGTGTGAAATTGTCCTTAATTTTAGCTGTCCTCAATTTCTAGCCAGTCCGCTTCTTTGGATGAACCCAAGTTCTAGAGAGTAGGAAAAGAATAACAATATTTCTCTCTAACTACTTTCCTCGTGCCATTCATAATTTTGCAAACCTCCACCCCCTTTCTCCATAAACTAAATCTACATCAAGTTTCCCCTTAGCTGCCTTACTATGATTATTTAAGTGAAAAGTGCCGATTATTATAGTCTTCTCTCACAGAAAAGGTGAAAGAGGGGAGGGCGCTTTAACAAACACAGTTCCAAAAGGAATTGTTGTGAAAATAATAATTAATAAATGGGGTGGGGTTTATTTGGTGTTTTGGGTTGTTGTTGTTGTTTTGGATGCCAGCCCTCTTGTTCCTGATAAATTGAGAGGGATTTGGCTGAGAAGTACAGTATACTGTCTCTCTGGAAGAAACTACTTTGGCCTACCATGATTCATCCTACCTGGGAATTGTAAAGGTTAACAGTGCTTGTGAATTACTGAATAGTGAGGGACACAGCTGCCCTTTCTTACAATACAGTGGGGTCAAGGAAGGGCATAAATAGCCTCTCCCCTTCCATTGCAAGCCCCACGGACTGCAGTGACTCGTACCGGCTGTAAGGGAAAAGGCGGCCTCAAATTCATGACTGGCTCATAGTGGCTTCATTTAGCCAGAGTTGTCCCGAGAATTCTGTAGTGGAACTGGAAGGTGGGATATACGTTTAAATAAATACTTTGATGGTCTCATTTTGTATGCTGTACAAGCGAGTCCCAGGTACATGCCCCAGAGAGTAAACACCGACAGTGTGCTCACACACAGTTCTAATTGGCTGCATGCTGAATATTAGTGCTGGGCTGTAGGCAGGCAAGTATAGGGACTGCTGAACACATGGGTCCTGGTTGGGATGAAGCACAAATTTGCAGAAGGGTCTAGGCACAATTTAGGAAGCTGTGCAGGGCTCCATAAGCAAAGCACAAGGAGGCTGGATTGCTCACTGCCCGGGATATTAAGCTAAAAATAGTTAACAGCTAGCGTATGGAATAGCACCACCAAGCACGGAAACTGGGCATCCAAGTCCCGAACAACATTTCAGGATAGGACCTATGTGTGCAGTTCTCTCAACCCTAGTATTGAACATGTTCTTCTTCTCTTGCTAGGGGACAGAATAAATGTGATATCACATACCTAGAGCCCTGAAAGAGCACATACTACTTTGTTACTGAAAAGCCAACCTCTTTTATTAAAAGATATAAAGCAAGTTAGACAAGATGCATCTGAGGTTTTGCCCTCATGTATTTTCGTTATGCCTCTGGTGCTGAAGTGTTGCCTTGTGCTATCTCTTGCCTTCAGGGAACTCAAGAGTTCACTGGCCAGGTTATGCAGCCATGCCTGCAAAAGGTTTCATTTCGCAGTTTGCAACCATACAGCTCTCATACATCTAAAGCCCAGAAAAGTAGTGCTGAGCAGCTGAACAGTTAGGACATGTGCTTCAGGAGATGGGAGCCTCTCAAAAGCAAAAACAACAACAACAACAACAACAAAAAACCCAAGCCAACCCTATCCATTAGATAATTGGCAGCCTTGTTGACAAGAGCCCAAGAATACCCTGGAATGTCCTAAGACCAACATGATGTTCCAAAAACAACAATGGATCCATTATAATAAATGAGAGATCTTGCTACCAACCTGAAAGTAATTCCTCGTTCTGCTTAGCAGAAGGATATGCTGAAAGGGAAAAGAAAAGTACAAATGTGCCCAAAACCACCACACTGGCTCACATCATTACGAGCTCCAGGAATTGCAGCACCGTATGTTAAAGAAGGATCAGATTAACAGTTAAATTTGTACTCTGACCTTCCTCCAAGCTCAGACCTGCTTACCTGTGGTTTCCAAGATCTTGCAGACAAAATGGGGTGCCTGCATCATGCCAAGCCTTGAACAGATTTTGGTGCCTCTTGCCTTTAACACAATTTGAGGTGAGGTGTGTATATAATTAGCTGAATGGGAAGTAGAATAGGGTTATGACTGCAGCTCATGATTAGTGAGGAAAGAGCTGAACCATGAGCCCATGTGTTTGGAGAACACACTAATCCAAACCTTGGTTTAGAGTGGTGAGAGAATAAAAACGACTAGGGAAGAACAAAGCAGCCGCAACGCCACACAGTCCCAGTAAGTTACTGTTTGACTTACCAAGTTGCGTGAGTCAGGATTGTAAGTATGAGATAGAAAAGGAAACTCAAGAGTACCTAAAAGACTACGTCAATTGGGTGAATAGAAACTGGAAAATTTTCGGCTGGTGAAAATAAAGGATCATTTGCTAGCAATGAGAACTCTTAGACTGTGAAATAGCCTTGAGCAAATTAGTGATAGTTCCTGTTTTAAGAGTCTTAATACAGTAAATTGAACAGAGGTTTTTGTTGCACAGTTGGGAACAACCTTCTATTGATACCGAATGAAGGAGAATATAGATTAGAGATCTTGTGTGTCCTGATTTATGAGCTCCAGGTTAGAAGATGTCCTTGCTTCAGACAAGTGTTTTAAAAAGACGTGTATTCATTGCACCGCAGCGAAACAATGATCAGTGACAGATAGGTAGCCGTGTTGGTCTGCCATGGTCAAAACAAAATAAAAAAATTCCTTCCAGTAGCACCTTAAAGACCAACTGAGTTAGTTCTAGGTATGAGCTTTCGTGTGCATGCACACTTCTTCAGATACACACACTGTGTATCTGAAGAAGTGTGCATGCACACGAAAGCTCATACCTAGAACTAACTCAGTTGGTCTTTAAGGTGCTACTGGAAGGAATTTTTTTATTTTGTAATGATCAGTGAGTGAGAGTCGTAGGGAAACTTTCCGTCTCAAGCTGGCAATTCTACTACCTCCGGGATAAACAAGGAAGCTTTGTGGCAACTAGAAGACTAACAAATGGACTAGGGCATAACCTTTCAGGGACTAAAATCCACTTCATCAGATGCAACCAATATCATAATAAATCTGTTTGGCCTTTAAAATCCTCAAGACTCCCTTGGTTTTTCTGCAACTAACATTGCTTCTCCACTGGAAAGAATCTGATACACATTCTTCTATGAGAGTTCATGGAAACCTTTCTAAAGCACATCTGCGTGTCAGGGCTCCTAGGGTAAAAATAAATAAATAACTTGGGTTGGAGTGCAGACACCAATTTACACAGGGGAAAAGAGACAGAGAGACCTCCTACAGTTCAGCTAAATTGCACATTCACATCCTGAAGAGCTTTTCTTGAAACATGAAACCATTCAGACAAAAGTGATGCTCCAAACAGCTCTGGCAGTAAGCCAAACCAGTGGTTGAAAAGTCTTTCGATCCAAATAAGTCCTCCCAGCTTCACGCAAAAAAATCAATAAGAACACAGACATCTATTGCAACAACCACTAAAAGCTTTTATGTGGAAATCTTTGAGATTTCCTTTAACCGTAGTCCCTACACCCTTTATTAGCTTCTAAGGTTACACAGGGTATTGCCTGACTTGGGCATGGTTCAGATTGAAGGTCTTGTTTTAAAATAAAGCATGGGCAACATGTTAGAGCCACTTCACACATTTTGTTTTCACCCACCAAACACTGCCATACTATTGGAGCTTTGTGTAGCGTGAAGAGAAATGACTGAGCATTTTCATACACTGAAGAGCTACCGTTGGGTATGGCTCCTTTGGCTCATACTTCTTGCTCACACTTTTGGTGTCTACTGCAGCAAACTCTGGTGCACTGTTGAGTGCCACCCCACCGTGTGGCCACCCATGTGCTTTCACACTTCAGAAAGGAGCTAGCACACCAGCCACGGTAGCAAAGGAAGGAATAAGCTGTAACACAACATTCATTTCTGCAATCCTGATTTAAGCCACAGCTACCGACAATTGTTGGTGGTTCCTGGGGTGGTGGCAGCAGTGGCACCTCTCCACTGGTGCTGGGAGGATGCATCACTACTGGTACCTAACAGTCCCAGATCTGCAGGCTGCTTTCTAGAAGTCTGCTGCAAGGAAGTTATAGTTATGTTTGAAATTTTGCTATTGCTTGGGAAGCTGTAGCCTTTTCTCCTTTCCCAGTACCTTATGAAACATAACCCACCCAGCAGAAACAGTTCATTGAAGGTATGATGAACAAATCTCTTCACAAACACACAGCTTGATCTCAACACTGCATAATGGTTGTTTTTCCCCTCAGAAAAAAATTGTCAATATTATCCCCTTTTCACACAACACTGACTCTCTAGCTGGCAAGTGAGGCACTACAAAGAAGCGGCATGTGTCCTGACTAGCAATGCTCTGACTCTCTCAGCTGCACAGAGTGCACTATGTAGGTGTACATGTGCCAACCAGTAGGCAATGGGCCCAAAAGCAGATTTATTTTCTTCCCGTTTTTGTTATTTATTTAATCATTTGATGATTATCAATAATCAACAAAACTCTGCTCCAAAAATATTACTTAATATCACAATACTTTGCAAGTAAACACAAATTAACGCAAAATTACAAGATTTCTTCTATAAAAAAATTCAAACCTGATTGAATTTGCTTTTGCGGGAGGTAATTATTTCCTTGTCAATGTTGTAATACTGTACTGGGCAATCAGTTTCCTCCAAATTTATTTCTATATTCACCTACAATTCTCGCTCTTAGGTGTTATTTTTTCCGTTACAGCCAAACTTTGTTAAGCCTTTCTTTCCAGGGAGGGAGTACTGTAACTTTATGATTTGTTTATTGGTCCAGTAGTTATGGAAGCAGTCAGATGCCATAACTTTAGAACAACTTCCATTTACACTGGTGTTCAGAGGTGTTAAATGAATGATCAATTCCAGAGTTTGGGACAAACCAAGTTAAGAAGCAGGGATGCCAAGAGAAGTATAATGGCAAGTACTGGAAGTCCATAGCTACTTGCTTCTGAATGACCTTATGAAATAGTTGAATGCACAGCTACTTCTGTTCCCTCCAGATAGTGTTGGGAACTCCTAACAGGGGCAATGGTCAGAAATCATGGAAGTTGTGGTGCAGAAACACCTGAAGGGTACCAAGCTAGAGAAGGCTGTCTGATATCTTCTATGACTACTCCAAAGAGGATTCTCCATTCAAGCACATCTGACTTCAAAGAAATTTAAGACTTCAAGTGACCATCTTTAAAGGCTCAATGGGCAACTGGCAGACATACAGATCAATACTTGGATGCCCCAGTAACTTTTATCAAATTCATATGGAGAGAAGTAAAAGATGTGTTCCTAAGCATGGCATTTCCATCCCAATTTCCAGGATTTCAACCAGCTATAAAGACTACATAAATATTATTTGACAATACCATCACTGTAGGATTTCTTTGTGGAACAGAACTTCATGAATTTCTTAAATGCATTTAACACAGCAATATAAAGGGGAAATTCTGATCCACGGACCACAGCTTTTCTGAATGAATCTCTACGACAGGCACTATTGTCATGTTCTCTCACCGATTACCATTTTGAGCTTTGCACTGACCTGAGGTCTGGAAGTCTATCTGGATCGGGTTGGATAAACCATTGACTGCCTCTCGCCACATGCCTCCACCCCCTGGTGACCATGCAGTCACCACACAGCGATACAGCCCAGCATCAGAAATCTGTGTCTGGTACATCCTGTAGCGGAACTCGTTCTCCTGAACCTTTTCCAAGACCACACCATCCACCCGTTCCTGGTCTGTCCAATCTTCCCGTCTGACCACTGAATCTTGATTGAGAGAAATTATGCGAGTGGTCCCATTAGGAGTTGTCCGATCATTCAGATGCTTTTCGGCTGTAATGAGGACTGAGTAACGAGGAGTCTTGATGTTCTGGGAAGACACCTTGCATGTCATTTCAAAGGTGTGCCCTGCCATGAAGAACGGCTTCAGTTTCACAGCCTCTACGGTCAGCATATAATCTGAGAAGAGCAAAGGAGGCACAGACATAAGCTACAAGCAAAGGATGGACAAACATATACAGCAAGCAAGGGATTAATGCTGCAATCTAACATTCAGCAGTGCATTTCATGTTAAAAAAAGCTGAGGAGTGGGCATCATAGTCTGTTAGAGGCAAACACACAAAGAATCTCAGGACAATATGCAAACCTAATAGCATAATTCCCACTGTGTTCAATGGGGCTACTCTCAGGAAAGTACTGCATGCACAAGGCCACAGCCCAAGTGACACAGCCCTTAGTGGCTACTTAGCAGAATGTAGTGACAATACATGAGGAACAGAAGCAGCAAGGAAAGGTAGGCATGCAGAATAATTATATACTGAGAATTTAATCTTCATGCTTGGGTGAAGTCCTAATTGAGCCTTAATAAGAAGTTAGAGTTTCAATTTAACACTATGCGGTGGTTGCCTAAATGGGCATGGGTGAACTTAAGAGTCTGAAAAAATAATTTTATCAAATTTTGTTTATTTATTCTATTTATTAATTATCTACATTGCCCTTCATCCGACGATCAGAGTAGTTTACAATATTTTTAAAAAACCACAAAAATAAATAACATAGTAGCAAACAAAAACAATATCCCCCACCACAGTTCAAAAACCATAAATAAAGTTTTTGCCTATTGCCTAAAGATATGTAATGAAGATGCCAGACGAGCCTCCCTGGGGAGAGCATTCCACAAATGGGGAGACACCACAGAAAAGGCCTGTTCTCCTGGCAGCTCACGAAGAAGGGCCTCAAATGATGGTCAGTTCATATGGGGAGAGGTGGTCCTTGACATATTGCATACCTTTGTCATTTAAGATTTTACAGGTCAAAGCCAGCACTTTGAATTGGGCCTGGAAACTAATTGGCAACCAGTGCAGTCAGGCCAGGATCAATGTAATATGCTCAAACTCTCTTGCCCCAGTGACTAACCTGTCCCCTGAATTCTGCACCCACTGAAATTTCCAAACCATCTTCAGAAGCAGCCCCAAATATATTGTGTTGCAGGAATATAACCTAGAGGTTAACAGTGCATAGGCGACAGAAGTCATGCTATCCTTGTCCAGATAGGGGCACAGCTGGGCCACCACCCAAAGCTGATGGAAGGCACTCCATGCCACTGAGGCCACCTGAGCCTCAAGCAACAACAATGGATGCTGAAGTACCCCCAAGCTGCGTACCTGCCCTCTCAGAGAGAATATACCCCCCATCAAAAGAAAGCCATCTCCCATCCATCCGGTCTAAGGAACTGCCCACTAACAGTGCCTTGGTCTTATTGGATTGAGTTTCGGTTTATTGGCTTTCATCCAGTCTATTACCGAGGCAAGACATCAGTCCAGCACATCCACTGCGACACCTGCAATTAGAGCTGTGTGTCATCAACATATTGCTGACAGCATAGTCCAAAGCTCCAGATGACTCCACCCAGCATGTTAAACAGCATGGGGGATAAAAATGGAAGCCTGAGGAACCCCACACTGAAAGCTCCAAAGGGTTGAAGAACACTCTCTAAGCATCCTCATCTGGAATCAACCATCCATGTAGGACCAGAACCACTGCAAAGCAGTGCTACCCACTCACTAACTCGGACAGACGATCCAGGAGGATACTATGGCTGATGGTACCTAAAACCACTGAGAGGTTAAGAAGAGTTAACAGGGATGCATTTCTCTCCTGACAGGTGTCATTATACAGGGTAACTGAAACAGTTTCTGTGCCAAAGCTGCGCCTAAACCCTGTCTGTAATGGATCTAGAAAATCAGCTTCCTCCAAGATCACCTGATGCACCCACAGTACCTCCTGTTGCAGATGATTTAGGTGACATTTGAGTGAAACAAATCTTAATTCAGGATACAGCATTCATTTGGTTTTCGGATTAATCTCACAATAATTGACAATACTTCAAAAAATCTGTAAACTTTTATCATTTCTGCTATTATTATTTTTTAAAAACAACCCGTCTTCTATTTGATCTTTGACTTGTTTGCAAGAATATCAGATCTGCATCCACGATTAGGCAGGTTATGTTTCATTATCTCAGAAGTACTTTATCTCAGAAGTTACCTACTTGCAACAATTTAGCATAGTGTCAAGTTCTGGAAAGACACCTATTCACTGTCTGCATACTGCCTCACCTTCATTTTTAAGACTAAGGTAAAGGTAAAGGACCCCGGACGGTTAAGTCCAGTCAAAGGCGACTATGGGTATGGTTCCAGTTACAGATAGGTAGCCATGTTGGTCTGCCATAGTCAAAACAAAACAAATTCCTTCCAGTAGCACCTTAAAGACCATACCTTAAAGGGTATGGTGTTCATCTCGCTTTCAGGCTGAGGGAGCTGGCGTTTGTCCACAGACAGCTTTCCGGGTCACGTGGCCAGCATGACTAAACCGCTACTGGTGCACGGAGGATTGTGACAAGTTCCAGAGTGCACGGAAACACTGTTTATCTTCCCACCACAGCAGTACCTATTTATCTACGTGCACTGGTACGCTTTCGAACTGCTAGGTTGGCAGAAGCTGGGACAGAGCAACAGGAGCTCATCCTGTTGCACCAATTCAAACTGCCGACCTTCCGATTGGCAAGTCCAAGAGGCTCAGTGGTTTAGACTACAGCACTACCCACGTCCCTCTTTTAAGACTACTGGACTTCTTAAGGCAGAATTGGGATATATCATGGGCGCAGTCTGAGATGGTGGTGGCAATTCAGTCTCATAGGCCATATGAATACAGGATTGTTGACATTTACATCATATGTATAATGAACAGACAGAGAGAAATATTAAGGGACATATCTGTTTGGGAGGCTTGAGCATTTTTATTTTTTATTTTTGAAGATATATATATTTGAAAAACAGGTTAATATCCTTGAGCACATAAGTAATGTGATGTCTCAGTTTGTCCCTAAGATGTGTAATTTTTTTCTTACAGAGCCTGCTATTGCTGCATTAAAAATAGTTACACACAAACACACATATAGAATCAGTAAGAATTCCAACAGCAGTGAAGGAATTGCTCCTTCAACAGCAGTGAAGGAATATGCATCTGAGGGGAAAAACACTATTAAATAGAAAAATATGTAAGATATTTAGTGAATGCAAAGTAAAAGTTCCATGAACTACCACAATAAATTATTAGTAGACCTGCATTTGAATATTTAAGAAGATATTTGGGGAGGGCTGGGAGAAAAAAATAGGTAAAACATTAATTACAGCCAACCTTAAGAGGGAGAAAATATAAAACCATGCATCAATGGCATCTGACATCATATAAACTGAACCTGATTTATAAATCTCACTGGGAAAACCTCATGCAGATTATATGCCACATATTTTGGAGATGAAATAAAATTAAAAGTTTTTGACAGTTAGTGCTGTATTATAATCAATCACAATATACAATATTCCAAATAAGATGGCTTAGCCTCTAAACCATTTTGAAGGCTGCATTGAATGCCTAAAAAACCAATACATCTGTCAACAGCAGCTAAAATATCAATTGCCATGTATTGAAAAAAGAAAGAAGTTCCAGCTCTACTTGATTGATACTGTAGGATTCAGGTTAGACCAGAAATTATAAATATAATATAGCATAATATAAATTATTATATTTAGGCCCATGAAAATAATCAAAGATCAACATTTATCAATGATGAAGTTGGTGATGATGTATGGCTGTTTATGCTGTTTACGTTGTTCTAATGAATCATCTTGCTTTTGCTTTATGCTACTTACCAAACTTTAAAGGACTTTATTTATATTTGTAGGTATTAATGCTTGTTTATTTTGTGTGTTAATGTAAGTATTAAAACTTCTCATGGTAACCTGAGAGTTTAAATAAACAAAACGATTTGAATCAATAATACCGTTTCTATACTACTAAGACAGACACATCCTGCAGTAACATGGAATACAGTGCCAAAATAAACATTTTTCACTAAACAGAAGTTAATATCATGCAGAACTGAGCCACATTCTGAAGGTGCACAAATGTAAATAAGATGAACTGTAAAAACCGTATAGCTTACTGCTCATTTCCTACAATACAACCTGAGAAGAAGTTTATCAGTACCAGTAGTTATCACGGAGAGCTGCGATAAAAAGGTATTAAATGCAAACATGTTTAAAAGTATTGTTACACACTTCTCATTTACCAATCTGGACATGATAAAAAAAGCTTAATATATTATGAAGAATGAAGTCAGTATCCAGATTTATAAGATGGATTCATACCTACACTGGAGGGATTTTTTTTTGCCTGATCCTGCAAAAGTTTGGTTACAAAGTAGGGCAGCTTAGTTCAGATAAAGGCACTTTGCCAAAACTGGTCATACGTAAAAGCAGCAACAAACATTACAGCTAGGCTTTGTGATCAGTTCACAACAAATCATCAGGACTACAGCTCGCAGGGCCCTTCATAAGAATAACAAATCTACTGCTTCCATCACCATCCTATTTTAGCAGGCGGAAGATGACAATTCATGAAATATAGCATTTTAGTCATATTTTTGTGACTAGTCGATCAATCTAAAAAAAAAAAAGTATAGCCTGTTGCTGCTATCTGAAAAGGGCTTGGAATTACACTAGGAAATGCAATTTGGTGGTGCCAAACACTGGTTTTCCCTCAACCTGCTCCCTCATTTGGCCTCTACATGTTTCTACAGGTACATCACATACATTTTAGCTTTTCAGTATGAAAGAGGCAGGTCACGTACCATGAAAGCGGGGCTTTTATTTATAGATTTGAACTAGCTTGGCATTTAGGCTGTTTGAACAACAATCCATTTTCTTCCAATAAAAAAGCTGGCTGAATATTAAACACAAGGTGAATCTTTTACAAGGCAACAGGGAAATAAGATATACCAAGCTCGCAACACACTTCACAAAATTAAAACTACGTACAATAATACTTTTGTCCTCCCCCAAGAGATCCGCAAGGTACTTGTTCATGATTACATTTTGCAGTGCTTTTGCCTTCAAGCAGCAGTTTTCACAATGAGTAAACACTGCCTAGAAGATGAGAAAACTGGGTATGACAATCAGCACTGTACAAAGGAGATCACAGTACAATGCTATCTAAAGGAAACAGCAAAAGGTGGGGGAAGCACAGTGCACAAACTGCTAAGCACCAAACTGCTCAATTGCTCACGTTAAAAATAGTTTAATGCTGCAGACTCAATTCCTCAAAGGTGAAGATCATTTTCTTGAATGGAAAGCTCTGAACTCCCTACCCCCAAGAAAGCACGCAAGAGTGTCTCCCGTCCCAACAATAATTAGCACAGATACATAGTATTATGCCTGGAAAAGGGGTGGTTTACTTGGGCAAGGAATGTGGCAATGTAGAACACACTTTTAAAGTCTCTATGCTGCCCTGCTGAATGGCGTCGTTGTGCTCAAGCTATGAAACCTGGAACAGCTGAAAAGGGGCAAAAAACTAGAAAAGGTCACAAGGAAAGAACAGTGGTATGTTTTGTGTATGGAATGAATAAATAATAGAATCCTGGAATTGTAGACTTGGAAGGGACCGTGAGGGTCATGTAGACCAACCCATGCAACACAGGAATCACAAATAAAGCATCCCTGATATATAGCCATCCAATCTCTGCTTAAAAACCTCCAATGAAGGAGAGCCTACCAACTCCCAAGGAAGTCTGTTCCACTGTTGAACAGCTCTTACTGTCATAAAGTTCTTCCTAATGTTTGGCATGAATCCCCTTTCTTGTCATTTGAATCCATTGGTTTGGGTCCTAACCTCCAGAGCAGGAGAAAACTAGCTTGCTCCATCTTCCATGTGGAAGCCCTTTAGATATTTGAAGATGACTATCACATCTGCTCTCAGTCTCCCCTTTTCCAGGATGAACAACCCAACTCCCTCAACCATTGCTCATAAGGCTTGGTTTCCAGACCCTTTATCATCTTGGTCACCCTCCTCTGCACACATCCTAATTTGTCAAAACTCCAAATGTGGCCTGACCAAGCCAGAATAGAGCAGTACTATTACTTCTAGAAGTATAGTCTCCAGATCAAGAGAATAGGTTTTGTTTTTTTTGTTTTTTTTGCTGTTGTATCACCCTTTTTTGCCTCCACTAAGAACCCTAGATCTTTTTCACATGTACTGCTGGCAAACCCATGTGGTATCGTAATTTAAAGTTGTCAGCCTACTCTTTCACATTTTCTCCTCAACTTCCATGTTTAATATATTAATAAGATGCCAATCACTTTTGTAGAAGACAATTAAGCTACTGTACTCGGGGATACAGAGAGATAAAAACCAGGTCCCTTACCCAGACATTTTTGCCAGTAGTGTCACAAGCGAGGGCAAGTTTGACCCCTGCGTCACTGATATCATGGACTGTAACCATTTGCAAGAAGGTAAAGACAGGCACAACACTTCTACATCAGTGGTTCACAGCCTGACTAAAGAAGCTATTTGGGGGGTGTGGGGGATGGGACAGGATGACAGCTTTGCTGATCATTTATTAACAAAACAGAGAGAGCAGTCAACTGATTCCCCTCCTAAGGCCTTGTAGGTAAGCATCTGCATGCTAATCTGAGCCAATGAACTGTCCTCACAGCACTTGAGAATGAAAGCAGGCAATCATATCGTACATTGGCCATTGGTATTCCATTAAATGCTGCATCTAGCCAATAAATGTCTAATACTAATAAATATCTGAGGATGATCAGCATCACTGCCACAAACTCTTTCAACCTGTGAATTCCCAACTGAGGGGATTTGCACTTGATCCCTTGGAGAGTCATTTCTGAGGCTCAGTGGAGATCTATAAGGAAAGCTGCAAAGAAAGGGAAATAAATTTCCATTCCTCATTCTGTCCCTTCCCTTACTGGCACTATTCCATGTCTCCATTTGTTGAATAAAGTAAAGAAGAAAATACAGTGGTACAGTGGTTACATACACTTCAGGTTACAGACTCCACTAACCCAGAAATAGTACCTCGGGTTAAGAACTTTGCTTCAGGATGAGAACAGAAATCATGATCCGGCAGCGCAGCAGCAGCAGAAGGCCCCATTAGCTAAAGTGGTGCTTCAGGTTATGAACAGTTTCAGGTTAAGAACGGACCTCTGGAACGAATTAAGTACTTAACCCGAGGTCAAAACAAAATAAAAAAAATTCCTTCCAGTAGCACCTTAAAGACCAACTGAGTTAGTTCTAGGTATGAGCTTTCGTGTGCATGCACACTTCTTCAGATACACTGAAACAGAAGTCACCGGACCTTTCTATATAGTGAGAAGGTGGGGAGGGGTATTACTCAGAAGGGTGGTGGGAATGGGTGATTGGCAGATAGCTGCGATGAGCCTGTTGACGACTCTTAACGACTGCAATAGGTCTAACAGGAAAAAGCAAGGGGTGAGAAGGTGAAAAATGGCTTTGTCATGTATAATGAGATAAGAATCCAATGTCTTTATTCAAACCAGGTCTCTCCATAGTTTTAAGTTTGGTGATAAGTTGCAATTCAGCAGCTTCTCTTTCCAGTCTATTTCTGAAAGAAATAGACTGGAAAGAGAAGCTGCTGAATTGCAACTTATCACCAAACTTAAAACTATGGAGAGACCTGGTTTGAATAAAGACATTGGATTCTTATCTCATTATACATGACAAAGCCATTTTTCACCTTCTCACCCCTTGCTTTTTCCTGTTAGACCTATTGCAGTCGTTAAGAGTCGTCAACAGGCTCATCGCAGCTATCTGCCAATCACCCATTCCCACCACCCTTCTGAGTAATACCCCTCCCCACCTTCTCACTATATAGAAAGGTCCGGTGACTTCTGTTTCAGTGTATCTGAAGAAGTGTGCATGCACACGAAAGCTCATACCTAGAACTAACTCAGTTGGTCTTTAAGGTGCTACTGGAAGGAATTTTTTTTATTTTGTTTTGACCATGGCAGACCAACACGGCTACCTATCTTTAACCCGAGGTACCACTGTACTGCCTTCAGCCAATACTTTCTAATGACACCTTATTGCCACAAAACACTGAGTAGTTTTATAAACTTCCTAAGAACAGTTCATTGGCCACATGAATGACAACAAATGCTAGTTACAAACAGGAAATTTTAAGCCAAACATTATAGTATGCATAGTATAGTATTATAAGCATGCATGCAGAATGTTCTTTTAGTTAAAAGTATCATCTTCATTTACAAGAGGATTATCCAGTGGCTATTATATAGATTGCCTTAAATGCTTAGTAGTAGTAATGTTGGTCATCAGTTATAAGCTCAATTACTACTGCATTATTTGCATTAAACAGAACAGTTACATTTCTTATTACAAGAGAGGGTCTCATACACAGTTTTAACATAGGCATTTCAGAACAGTTATAAGTATGCAAGTCGGTCCAATGAACACCATGCAATATTTGCTGCACCAGAGGATCTAGGACTTGTGACTGTGCAGTACACTGCCCAAACAAATGCAGTTGCTTCAAAATATGCACCCTAATTCCAGGCACAAAATGCATCACACATTGGATAAGCAACGTTCTGACCAGATGCCTGCCGGAGAGGCAGTAAATGATTATGCCTTTATTCGTTTCAGCAAGAGTTTGCCACTGACTTCAGGAGACAGCCTCAAAGGCAATGTGAGTACTGCATTAAATGCCTAAATTTGCAAGATTCTTCTTAAGGGGTAACATCCAATCTCTGCAACGGACAGCTCAAGCAAACTTGCATCTTATCTCATTAATGGTCTTAGCTGGCCTTTGAAGACAGAGTCAATTCTCTCTAAAGATGTCTCATATGACTCAAAAGTGATTGGGCCCAAACATGCTGTTCTTGGTGCCTTCAGAGGTCTCCTCTCTCTCTGGTTCCTGTGCCTGTGCCTTCCCAAATTCTCTTCTACTAATTTCTTAAGAACTACAAATCAACTGCAATGTGAATGCCTGCAACAAACTCTCCCACAAGTACATTTATTTGTGACAATATTTTGACTAATCACTTAAGTAAGGATACATTCTCCTAATGTGCTTTCCCTATGAACTGCCCTTGACTATTTTCATTTTATAATAAAAACAGACTTAAAAAAAAAAACTGGAGGCAGTTCAAGCTATTAAACTCTCCAGAAGCTCCAAGCTGTTTACACAGCTTTTACTTGCTCAGTGTTGATTTTATATTTCCAATTACGCACAAGCAAGGCAAAAAGCTGAAACATTCCATAAACCAACGTTAAGATGTGCTAGTAGTTAAATGAAGAGTATTTGATTGTACTTAGCGCTAATAGTGTGGATTTACAATGATGTATAATAATGAGAAAACTATTAAGAGTAGTTCCTGAAAATCATTACCATTATAATTAAATTCTGCAAGGAAGCAACAGTAGGCAAGTTGATTGTGAAGGTTGTAAATGAAGTTGCCTTGATTTTACATCTCAAATCTATGCACAACAAAACATATTAGCATAGAATATGACCACTCCAGAGCCTCCTTCCTCTAGGCTTCATTGAGATAAACAGCAGCAAACTCTCTGCCACATCTTGCAATATTCTGCATGCTTTACTACCATCAAAATCATTTTATTTTTTTACCCACCCTTCACTCTAAGATCCCAGGGCAGGTTACAATTTTAAATACAGCATGAAAAACCATTTAAAACACAAGCTTACGAACACAAAAACAGAGTGGGTCCTAAAAAATATGCCCCTCAAGTGTGAAAGGCCAGTGTGAACAGGTTTGTCTCCAGAATTTGCTGAAAGCTGTATAGTGAAGCTGTCAGGTCCACCTCTGTGGGTAGAGAGTCTCACTACTTAGAGGCTGCAGCACAGGATGTCCCCAACCTTAAAGCAAGGTTAAAGAAGATTCCTCTCCTCTACTTTGAACTTCATTTTGTGGCATTTCAGAATCCAACACGGCCTTTGGTTCCTAGAGCACCTGGGTGCCAGGAAGCAGCTTACCATAGAACACCTAAGAACAAAGACTACACTAAGCATCAATACAATCCAATCTATGTGGGTCTGTCCTTGTGCTTGGTCTGTAATCTGTAGTCAGTGCAGAATTATGCAGAGCAATTGTTGACAGGAGTGAGACCCTGTCACAATATTACACCTCTGTTCAGAGATCCACACTGGCTGCCTGTTTGTTACCAGACCAAATGCAAGGTGCAACAGTTGGTATTGTTATGAATTTGCGCAAAGGGGAAGGGGGCAGGCTCCTCATCAGAGGCACCAACTTCTCAAGATGATTGAGGGGCCCCGACACAATGTCCTGATGTCACACACGCAACGCCACCAGGGGGCGGAACCAAATGCCCTTTGAACATTGAGGTATGGTGGCTGCAAAGGGGAAATCACCTTTTCAGCTGTGACATCTTCTCCTTGGAATTTCCCTCCCCTTATATATTAACCAAACACCCGCATGGATGGTGCTCAGAAAACAGACAAAATATGCTTTATTCTCCCACTGGCTTTTAATAGTATTTTATTTTAATGCAGTTGCTGATGAGCAGTTTTAACCCCCTTAAGGTTCTTTTACATTTCACCATGGTTTTTATTAGGTGATTGTTATTAGCCATCTTGGCAGAGGTGGGACATAAATATTTTAACAAGGAATAACTAGGCAAACACTTCGTCAACTTACAATTATGCAATTGCTATACAGAAAAGTAGAACAGTACTTCAAGACCAATTCTGTCTTTATAAAAAGCATTTCAAGTGTGGTATTTCGCATTTCATGCCTATGTTATCAAGTTGAAGCTGGTGTTAAGTGCTGCAATTATGATCCTGAGACTAGGAAGTAAATGTCTAAGATTGACTTGGTGTTTTTTCTCCCTTAATGCCCACATTCCTGAATAATAATGTACACTGAAAATAAATTGTTTGTGTTTCTATGTTTTATCACCTAAACTAAGCTATTGTGTAGAATAACTGCAGCACATTTTTGCTGGTGCACTTAGGCCACTGAATATTGACTCAGGAGGTGGAACTAATTGCAAGTATCAGATTGCAGTGCTCTGGGTTTTGGATAAAGCTTCAAGGGCCTCCCCCCACCCCAGAAATCCCCACTTATTTCACAAGAACTGCTGCATAGTACAAAGTTTAAGGGTAGCAGCCTCCGTAGCATAATTGCTTTCTTTTCATATAAATTGCTTCCATGATCTCCAAAACGAGTGCACTGTTAGCATCTTTTCATGGTCCTTTTCTGTACTGCATTTCAGAAATACAAAGGCAAGGGATCATTTAATTTCAGACTGAAGACAAGGAGATAGAACAAGTTACATTATCACCACCTCTCTCTCATTTTCCTTGTCTTAATCTAGTGCTCAAAACCAATGATTGCAAGAACACTGAGGTTGTATACTTCTTTGCAAATAGTTTAACAGATGCCCCTGATATACCACTGCTTTCCTCTCCCGGGGAGGAAAAAAACATGGGCATGTTTTGCAGAATTCATGAGGCAGCAGCGTTCTCTGTATCCAGAATCTCTAGGAGGAAGTAAATAATCGTGGGACAGAAAACAGGCTTCTCATTACAAGGTTTCCACCCAAGTAGCTTTCAAAATGTACTTAAATACCCCAGGGATACTAAATGGATTTTGGGAGAGCAAGTATACTGGCACCTGCAAGCTAAAACCGATTAAAAGGAAACCCCCATGCTCACACATTTGTCTTCCAGATGCTTCTCTGCAGCATCCAGCTGACCACCAACGGCAGACTGGAGAGTAAGGCACACGGTAAGTGGATCCAAGGCCAGAGATAGTGATTTACAAGAGGGCTATTGCTGTATATAGCATTTTGTCTTAAGCTTATCTGCAGTCACAGGGTGTATGGGGTGTTAGGGGAGGGGTAGTACCTCTGGTGAGGGACACACTGTGCTCCTTCTGAGGTAGTCTGTCCATCTTTGGTCCCCACTCTGAACTCAACTCTCACCTGTGGCTCATGGGAACTGTCAGCATGTGACAGTGGCCACACCTTAGGAACGGCTTCGACTGGCTGATTAAACCAGGGGAGAGTAGCCAAAAGGTCTCAAAGCCTCAGCGAGTTAGGGATTCCACCACATGCAAAGACAGCAGACTGAGTGGACAGGACCAATAGTGGGCCCAATGGTCAGGAAGGTGGTTTCCACCACCCCCAGGCTCAGCCACACATATGAAAGATCTGCGTTGTGTGTGAACCCAATATGCATTGTTACAAGTCTGTACCAAAGCCTCCAACTTGGAAAGCCCAACAACCTAGTTTTAAACACATCCATTTGCTCACATATCCCCTGGGTAAATTTGAATTTGACACCTTTCCAAATCCTGCCCTTCTGTTTTCCCGTGGGCTAATGTTAAGTACTTTAATAATGAGAGAGGTAGCCTGGCCTTCTGCCCTCGACTGCCCAGACAAATGCCTGCCTTCCTGTAATCACAGGGCAACAATCCAACTCCCTATTCACATTTCCTCCCCTCTTCTAGGTAAATTGTTTTTGCTATAATAAGATGCAAGTTTGTTCAGTTAATTCCCTCTCCTCTCCCTCACCCCCCATCCTGCCTTGAGTATACTCAAGACAGTCTATACGGAAACCAAGAAACACTCCTCCTACGTCTCCTGGTATCTCCCTTGTTCCCTGAAAGACAAGACATGCCAGAAACAATTTCCCCTTTTAAAAAAAGTCTAGGATTTTGGACAGAATTTTTAAACAACTAAGAACCAATGCCTTCTTTCCTGGTAACAGAAGGGAGCAATAAATACATTTATTTTGTTTGATTTTCTCTGTAATGATTTTTTTTATTTTTTATTTTATTTTTCGCCAGGAGCAGGTTTCAAGGAGGTTAATTTCACAATTCAGTGCCATGCCTGGCTCATATTAGAAACCCCCCTAGTTACATGGTGTTCCCTTTAAAGTGTTTGTAATTACTCCACAAATATTAGGGTCAGTTGTATACGGTTTCCAACCAGCCTAAATCGGTAGGCAGTGGCACCAGCCTTGAGGTACCTTGACGTACCAAGAGACTTTTGAGTACTAGGGATGAGACTGTCCCAAAGTAGTTCAGCCCAGCTTTGTACAGTACTGAGTGTATGGCTCAGTTATGATACTTAGGACATCTTAAAGATAGATCTTGAGAAAGCCAATTCTGCTGACCCTTTAGACCTTGCTCGGTCCCAAAAATATGTTCTTTTTGCCGGGGGGGGGGGTTGCTGTCTAGGGAATTTAGATTTGATACAAAGATCTATGATTGTGAAACTGAATTAATTTTGAATTAGCATCTCTAGCATAGATCAGATTATCAGTGTTTAGCCAAACTGAACTGGTATTAGGTTTTCTTCAGCAAAGCTATACCCAAAGAATGATGAGTTCTTATGGCTACCTCTATACATCTAATTTTAAGTTGGGAATTGAATCTGGCTGATGAGCCACATACTTATTCCCCTGAACTCCTGTGGGTCAAGTTTTGACAGGTGGGTAGCATTGTCAGTCACCTGACATCACAATGATATCAGGTGAGCCACTTTACCAAAACAATCAGTTGACTATCCATACTTACAAAGCACTGTGTACAGGGAATTGCACATGGCTTTGAAGATGCTGTCACTCAGCTGATCAGTGATCCTGGCAAAGCCCCTTTAGGCCAGATATATCTTTATCTGACCCGCACCTGGCATCATATATGAATAGTTTATTTTTAATGTGATATGTAAATTGGGCCAATGGCAGGAAGAAGTTTAAATTAGAGATCTGCGGAGCTCCCTGAACATTCCATATGTCATATATGATGTCAGGCCTAGGGCAGATGGACATGGTTTGGTCAAATAACCTAGTGAGACAAACTGGGATGTCTTGAGGACCAAATTATGTCTGTGGTCTGCAGCTTCTTCACTGCTGTTTTAAATGAACTGATGAACTAGGAGGGGACTTATAAAAACTGATTGACTTGGTAAATGTTTGTTTTCATAAAGCTTGAATCCTGTGTCAGTGTCGGTTTATACTGTCCATTTATGACTATGCGATTTTAAAAGTGAAGTGGGCAGGGGATGTATGTTGATTTTGCTCACTGATGTTTAACCAATTTAATGCTTCTTTAATTTAATAGTTTATGGTATTGTAAATTTTAGTTTCAGGCACCGATCTCTATAATTTGCTATCTTCCTTTATCTGTTCTAAGCTGAAAATCAAACCAGTTTCCCTACTCCTTTACAGGATAAAATTTCAGCTTCAAAAAGAAAATCAGATTAGCAACAAGGGAAGTAGTTTATAGTAGCTTCACTGGTATATTGAACTCCTTCCGAACCCAGCCGTAATTTCTATTCCTCCTCCTCTGCCTCTAAAAACTTGCCTTTGATGATCAAGAGATATTAAATATGAATAAGAGATAGGAGAAGCTTGTCAGTAAAAAGCTACTGATTCTTGTCTCTGAAAGGCAGGCCTGTTCTTAAGAAGTACTCCTTGATTTGCCACTTAGCTCTCAGTTTCCGTTTGTGATCGATCTTACAAGGACTAAGTATCTATCTTAGACTTGTCAGTGGAGTACAGTATTTTGCATTTAATGCAATCCACAGTGCTCTAGATACAGTAGAGTTAACCTTCAAAAACACCAAGTGCCTACACTCTTATGAAGTGTATAGTGGCGAAATGAAAAGAGGAAAATTTTTAAAGGCTGAGAGAGCCTTACTAGTTTTGTGGCATGGCCATATACATACTTACACTGTGTATGTGTGTGGTATTGTTGTTTTTTAAGTACCATAGGTCAGTCCCAAATATGATGCTCACTTAGGGTAGCTATTATGTCCTGCTTTGCTTTACTTTGAAGTCATCCTCTGGTTGAAGGGCTGATCGGTCCAAGTCCACTTTCAAATGAAAGAACTATAAGGAGGAAGGGCAGAGGCTGCCCATCAGCAGTTAGCTCCTGGATGGCAGATTGAATAGGCACACAGGTCAACTGGGCCAGCCTTGCCCTTGACAGTGAGAGATGTATTGCACTTCTATTTCTATTACAGTCATTGGGTCAGATTCACCTTACAAACCCTGTCAGCCGAAGGCTTCACAATAGGACTCTGCTCCCCTCCCCTGTGCCTCCCTAAATTGGTTTGGGGTGGGTGGTTGGGAGAACAGTAGCAAGAGGAGAGGGGAGCTGATATGCTTCTGCTGATGAAACATTTGTAACAGTGTGACGTCAAATTCCACCCACTATTTCTAAGTTTGCATATTATATAAACACATGCAAATTTATGCAAATTTGTGCCCTCTTTTTGGCAGTATGTAAGCTTACCCAGCACGCTATTTATTTATTGGAAAACATGTAAGGGACCCTCACAGGCAGGCAATTATTCTCAAGCAATGTTTCAACATCCTACAACTACTGAAAGCATGTTTGAAAGGGGATGGATTTGTTATAATTCTGCTCTGGCAGCATACAATCAGATAAATGCCAGATTTAGTTTTCTATTCTAGATGCAAATCTTCAGATTAAAACGAAAATGTCTGGTCAAGATTTGCATTTTAACTAGCTGGCTGTTAAGTCTTTTCTAACACTAGGTACATTGTCTCAGTATCTTCAATATCCCCCACAAACATCCCTTGAAAGCGCAGGGAATATTACAGACTCACATTCAGTTACCTATAATTATTGTTGTATCAGCATGACATATTGAGAGAATGCCATTAAAATAGTCAAGTTTAGAAAATAGTATGTTAAAGGATCCAGGAGTACAACAGACATCAGGTACGATGTAAGGTGGGGGGAGAGAGAGAAGGTCGGTGGATATTGTTAAAAATAAGAGTCTAGTGGAATCCTATAGAGTATTTCAGATTGAATAATCCCTTTCCCCTTATCCTCCTACCTATTTATTCTGCCCATCTTTCGCATTTTAGGGCTGGCCAGTGTAGCACATTGACCTTTTCTTAAGGTCACTACAGTGGTACCTCGGGTTACAGACACTTCAGGTTACAGACTCCGCTAACCCAGAAATAGTACCTCGGGTTAAGAACTTTGCTTCAGGATAAGAACAGAAATCGCACGGCGGGGGTGCGGCAGCAGCGGGAGGCCCCATTAACTAAAGTGGTGCTTCAGGTTAAGAACAGTTTCAGGTTAAGAACAAACCTCCAGAACGAATTAAGTTCTTAACCCGAGGTACCACTGTATTGCCACTGCCCAATCTTCCTCCCCAGATATTCAGGTTTGCAGACATAGCGAAGGGAGTCCTATAGCTTCCTTAATATTTCCAAAAACTGGAATGTTCAGAGTGAACTCTACAGATCTCTAGTTCAAGTATTTCTACTTCTTCAAGCCACTGGGCCAATTCACGTTGCCTGGGAAAGTTTTGCCTATAGTCACAAATCATGGTTAAAAACTATAGGCAAAATGTTCCTAGGTCTCAATGCTTCTCATAAAACAAAATTTAAAATAAGTAATAAAAATAGATATCCTACAAACAAGAGCTGTGTGTAATCCACAGAGACTTAAGTCCAACACAGAGAACCTCTAGCCTATGAACAGCAGTGGGCCTGAGGTACTTCCATCATTTCCTGGCATGTAATCTTAACAAAATTCAGATTGCCACAAACTCTAGAATGCAATGCTGAAGGCTAAATCAAGAGATAGTGTTACAGAGATGGTGGCAGACAACGGTGAGGAAGTTGTGAACACAGGACCTCAAATACTACATGACCTACCTGGGTCAACAGGAGGTCAGGACTATCGCAAATCTGGAGCTAAGCCACATATTCTGACTGGTTTTATGTCCAAATCATCTGCCTGAGGCTAGGACCACCAATGTTCAGTCCCTGCAGAGAGCCATTCCACTGCAGATCATAATCAACAACCCTCAGGTCAAGTGCTTTAAGGAGCTGCAAAGTCTAGTAAAAACATATGCACAGACCTATGTAATTCAGTTAACATAGTTTAGTTTTAATGTTATTTGGTTTACACAGAGCAACTCAAAATTAAGTTATGCACATGAGACCCAAACTCATCACTTGGTAAGAAGAAAAGGGATTTGAAAAGCAAGGGGGGGGGCAGGAGGAGAAACCAGCATCAGAAACAAAGATGAGCTGTCAAAATACTGTTTTGCACATCTGGCAAGAAATGGAACTTGCTAAAATATCAAGGAAAACTGTGTTTACTTTAAAATAAATAAAAAAGCAGGGGGAAAGAATGCCACACATGCAGCCACCACATTTCAGATCACTCAAAGCACATCCAAAAGAGTATAAACAGATTTCCACAGTCTAACAAAAATGGGATAAATCTGTCTTTCACAAACAAGGCAACATTTTAAAGTCTGAACAGCTATTATACTGTTTATGCTACATTTCTCTCAGGAGACACAGCAGCTAAAAAGCCTCGTATGAGTGACAAGCAATTTGGATACTGTACTTTACAAAGAAAAGCTTCCATTTCAGTCCAGGTGGAGGAAAACATTCTTAGCCCAAGTATGTCACACAAATTTTAAAATGTCACATTTTTATCAGCCACCAGAGGAATCCATACATTTGGTGCATGTATATAAACCAATCTGCAGACTTGTTTCACACAAACTAACTTCAGGTCTGAAAACCATGTGCAGTCTGCACAGCAGGCCCACATGCTTCCCCCCCCCCCCAATCCCACACTGCCTGCTCTATATTTTGCTTTAGATGTTAGTCAGATCAGGGCTTGAGTTAATTAAGATTGCCCTGAAACCATGGTTTGCAGTCTACCAAAACTACTTTTTAAATTTTACTTTACAAAACATAGAAATTGCAGAGTTCTGTTTTTAAAATCAGATTTGGGTATTTCATATGGATGTGGTATACACTTAGCTCCCCTCAATGAACTGTAGACATAGAGAGGCTTTTGCCTTTGCTGAAGCCATCTCTTATTTTCCTGCAGGATTTTGGGTCCCAAATATGCTAAGAATAAATTTTACTAAGGAAGGAAAACTATTATCTGAGCCACTGCAGGTATATTAGGTCAAAGTCGCCTCCCAAATGCACCCTTGATAAGCCAGAGGCCCTGCTCCATGCTCTTCTGCCAACAAGAACATAGCAGGGGCCTATAAAAGACAGGGCCTTCTCTGCTGTGGTGCCTAACTCCTGAGAAACAGCTGATCAGCTTCCAGCAGGCAGCAGAAACTGCCCTGTTTCACAATGTTTTTCTGGATGCTGCTTTAAAGCGAGATCCTATCCTATGCTTTTTGTTACTTTAATATTAATTTATTGATGTGTATGGGTTGTTGTATATTTCTATTGACCAATGTAAGTATCTTGATTATTATAGGAAGGCAGGGTACAAATGCTGGAAATAGATAATGCCACTGAGCAAATGGGAATAGGTCACTCATTATAATAAAAGAGGAAGGAGGAATAGATCACAAGCAGAAGGACTAGATCACAGATATTGTTGGCAATTTGCCGTCCGAGTCATAATCTAGGAAAGGTCAGAATTTTTAAAAAGGTCAAGCTCTCTTGGAACAGCAATATATATGATAAAGACTGCACTGCATCAAATGTATAAGAAAAGGTGTTTTGTTTTTCAAAGGTCTTATTTTTCATGCAACGCTTTTGAATTTGGATACATATTCAAGGCACTGATCTCTCAGTCTTGCTCTGCTTGCCTGAACTGTTGTTGCTGCTGCCTCCCTTCTGATCCCCTTCCTCCTGTACTGCAGCAGCCACACAACCATCCCAGCCTTGTAAACCATTTGGAGACAATTATAGCTTTGCAGTATATAAATTGCTTAAATAAATAAAACCAAATCAACAAACAAACATGATTTTAAGGTTGGAGAACACACCTCAAATGCATCTGCAAGACTATAATCCATTAGATAAATTTTGGACTCTAGACCTAATGGTCTATGAAAAGTGGAGGTGGGGCTTTTAGATGGTAAGGGACCTTATTCGAGACAATCTTACAGGGACCCTTCTTTAATTCTTGCTTTGAAATGTGGCAAGCCCATCCTGCTGCATCTAGGGGGACTCCCTGTCCAGAGGGGCCCAGGACTTCTGCCCCAATTCTATCCCTGACGGCAGCAACAGTGATGGCCCAGTGCTAAACATGACAGCTGTAGGCATGACTCTCCTCTCCTTTTTAGCCACAAAGGGCTACTAGCTCCATGTATGCAGCTGATGCTGCAGTGGACCAGCACTGCTCACCTAGCTCTCTGGTGAGCAACAGCAAGTACGTGGAGAGCACAGGGTGAATGTGTTGTTTGCCACTCAAGTGCTTGCCTATGGGCAATACCTGCTTGGCCCAATGGAGCAAAAAATTGCAGAGCAGCTTGGCGTTCATCAGGCAGCCAATAAGCTGCTTTTAAAACACAACAAAACTTAATTCTATGACCCAGAAAGGTATCCCAAGAGAATGAGTTTTAGTGTTTGCGATGGAAGTCTGGGCTGCTAATTTAAGCATTCCTGCCTGAAGATAGTGAGTTGTGCAATGCATTCGTGTAGTTAGTTCTTCATCCTTTGAAAGATATCACTGTATTAGATAGAAGCCCATGGACAAGGAACATTCTCCTAGTCCCGTCCCACAGCTGAAGTGCACACTTGCTCTCAAAAAGTTTGCCAGTGTGGTGTTAGAGCCAGAAACTTCAACTCCAAGCTTGGATGTTTCAATAAGCATCTAGTTACTAAAATAATCACTGCGTGACTATAAATTAAGTGAGCCACAGATCTTTCCTCCTGATCCACTAATTTATTCCTTTTGCACTGAACCTTTTGCGCTGAGCTGCAAGCTGTCCATTCACTATGTGACACTCTTAGACACAAAGCCAGGATTTCCCTGCTGACTTGGTCCCTTCTTTATCAGTTAGTTAACTTTTCGTTACCAAGCAAGAGGAAGAATGGAAGATACCTCTCTTGAAAAGCATGCCTCAACCACTGAACGGCACAGCAGAAACTAGTTCAGATTTTCTGGTGCCAGATTAAGTTTCCCCCCAGGCCTTTTAAGGTTGCTGCAGCCTTTTAAATCTGTTTTAGATTTTCGGTTTCATTCTTTGCTCTTTTAGCTTTTGTTTTACGGTCTTGATTTTTACCTCCTCCCATACTTTTATAGTACTGCACTGTATGACTAATTTAAGCACAAAGCTTAAGTTTTTATTTATTGTATTTTAATTATGTAAATGCCAAGAATATTTATTATAGGGTGGCTTGTAAATGCCGTAAAAAAAAAAAACCCCTCCTGGTTGGCAGTGGGGCTTCAGTGCTTTGGTACCTCTTTGCACCACATCATTAAAAGAAACCAAAATAAAATTATGTAAACTAATGAAATTTGCAGAATAAGGGAAACTGTACAAAAAATGTGCTTATTTTGCACTGTTAATAGAAAACACAGGGGTATTTTTCTCTCTCCTTTCTTGTAATGCAGTGCTTTGACAATGAGCCTGTCTGCCCGGACACTGGGATCATGACATCCTTCTCCAGGGGATGAGACCAGGAACTCAGGGTGGAAGATGGTCAGCCTCAAATTTACACTTGGAAAAAGAGGAGCCCATTGTGTCAGTCCCTCTCCAGCTGCTGGGTGCTGCATTGCCTTCCTCTGAGAACTCCAGCTCAGAAGCCTTAGAAGAACCACAGCCTTGCCTGCTCTGCCAGAGATAAAGCAAGCAGAGTCCTTTTAAATGAAGGGGCTTCTCCCATCAAAGACAGAGCTAGCAACTCTGATAAACTGCAGCTCTGAGACCTAGTCTGGGGATGACTGTTGCTGAATACAGCCTCCAGCCTGGGCCACACACAGAACTGTCCCAAGTACCACCAAAGCCTTGCCTTTGTATTGCTGAGACCATTACTCAAAAAGGAATACTAGCATGAATTGTTTCAATCGAACACTCGAAGCCCAGATTCAGTGCTTTAATTGGATACCTGGTGCAGCATACTGTACACTATCTAGCCTCATGGCAAAACTGCTTCTCGACTGGTTCAGTAAACACATACTCAAAGCAAGTTGACAGAAAAAGAACACAGCAACTCTGATTCACCATGGTGTTTTCATTCTTACAAACACCTTGTAGCAGATCCCCACATGTAAAAATGGAGACAGGAAAACTCTGGTTCAGAAGTAGCAACTTGTCCCGGGCATTCAACAAGAACTGAAGCCATTGATCTCATGAACTTTCAAGTCAGCCCTTAGTGCAGCGTATGACACAGTATTGTAGCTGCCGCCGACAAATAATTACATTCTGAAAAATCTTCATGAAGGTGACTGTTGACAGCTCTGAGGCATGTGGATTTGGAAATGCTGTTTCTGTTTCTTCCACCCTTTACAGCCCAGACTTCGAGGCTACTTTGGTCTGTTCTGGAATATCACAGGGCTTTCGGGAACTAATGCAAGTTTCTGCTTGTGCTTTCTACAGGCAATGAACACAAGGTGTTCCAAGGAAAAGGGCAGCTTGCCTTTTTAAAGCATGTTTCCCACACTCAAGTTAAGTTATGTGCAGGAGTGCCCAATCAGGACTGTTGGCTGCTGTCTAGACACAACTTTACATCAGATAAAAGCTCTAACCAAAAACAGCTGTTAGTTTACTCTATTAAAAGAACAGGAATCTGATAATGATCCAAGTCAATTACTTGATTTCCTTCATTCTAATCATGATGCCGAGGGGGCTGGATATCCCAGGCCACCGTGACAACCAGCATTGTGGTCCATCTTCCATGTCCCCACCTCCCACATCCACTTAAGAGTAGAGAGTTGTGATTAAATGGCCTGTAAATCGTTCTAAACAAAACAAACGTAATATCATTTTTTAATTTTTTCTCTTGTTGCCTGGGTGTGAAAAAATATCCTGACTGTGTAGTCTGCATCTGATGAACTCTAAGAATTCCAGATAAACCTTCAATCTCTTGCACAACTCCTTGCACTAGTTCCCTGCAGCTGCTATTTCCTCAGGACTCCACCTTCGCATACATTTCAAGCTGCTTCCTGGTGCATTGCCAGGAGGAGTTTGGACAAGAGTTTGTGATGGTGTGGGTGATATTCAACTAAGCTTTACTAAAAGCAGACTTACTAAAATTATTTGACCTAACCTAGCCATGTTCATTCATTTCAGTGGGACCACTCTGAGGAAATTTTAGTTGAATAACACCCTGTGGGAGGAATTCAACATTGCCAGAGTGCTTGCTGGATGGAATGATTTTCCCTCTTCTCCCTCCACACATTGTTCTGGGTGTTCTCCTGATGCCTCCAAGTCAATTGGGGGGGGGGGGAGAGGAGGGAGCTGGAGTTGGAGCTGGGGGACAGGAAAGCGGGGAAGCCCCGATGCACTAGTAGCCCTGTGTACGCTGCCCTAAAATATTTCTAGCACAGGACTCTTAGCAACCTTAGCTTGGAATTATTGTTGATTGTGCTGAACATTCCTAAATGGTACTGTGCTCTTTGATCTCATCATTAGCCACTTTCATCCACTTTCCCATCCAAAGATGGCAATGGCAGATGTATATACATCTATCAAAACCCTTTAGAAATTTTCCATCTCAGAGTCTCTAAAGGCAAGCCACTGAGTCACCAACAATTTGCATCAGAAGTTTTTAAAGTCAGGCTGTACAAGATTCCTACCTTGTGTAGACCATAAAATGCTTACAGGCACAGAAGCCACATCCTTGATCTTTATCCAGCTGTTATTTCGTTGCCTGCTCCATGAAGAAATTACACAATAATAATCTCCTCTGTCTGCTTCAAAGGTCCACTGGATTCGTAAGCGAAAGGTGTCCACAGTTGGTTTAGAGAAAATAATTTCCCCATTCTGGGCCCGTTGTTTGCTTCTGTCCCCAACTACCAGCGTCCAGTCTGCATCCATGGTGGCAAGAAGTTCATCTTTCACTACTTCATCACTGCGCATAGGTAATCGGTAGTACCATGAGACAGTGAAACGCACATTTGTTTCAGTGTTCTGCGCCTCTGTGATCCTACATTCCAATTCTGTGGGATCTTCTGCATACTTAGGTGTTTTAGTCGCATTCAGAAACACATGGTAAGTTGGCTCTGCGGAGCATTTTGAAAAGCAGGGAGACAGACAAGGAAACAAAAGTATGAAATAAAGACCAATTCAGAATACAGGCTACATTTTCACATTTATCATTTCAGAACGGCAACATTCTTTTGGCATCTTGCAAGTCATGGCATAGGATGGGGCATTTACTACTTAGCTGGTGACAGTGGACCATGTAATTCCCAGAAATGGAGTATCTTCATGGCATGCAGCCCCAAGTCAAACAAAAGGCAGATTCTAAAGCCAACATTTAGTAAGTCACACTATACTGTAGGAATTTCATAATACAACATTCTGGTTACAGAACACTGCATTGCAATTGCAAAGTCTGCCTCTCAGGGAAATGTTTCATTTTAATGAACATGCTCCCCATTTTGGAAGGGCATGCCAAGAGCGTGTCAGGTTTCTGTACACTGCTTTACCATTCATTTTATTGCCCACTTCAGCGACCTTGGCAGAGGAAAGCTGGCACTAGAGCAAGCCAATATTGGAGAGCATCCCACATTTACTTGTTCCTGGTGTTGAATGCCAGTGCTAGAAACTGAATATACCCTTCAAGTTAACTTTACTGTTCTTTTTTAAATACAATTTCTGACAGTTTCATAATCACAAGTCTGAAAGAACTATGAAGGGCCTACTTTCTGCTCTTAGCAACCATATTTAGGATCCCAGAAAAGAAGGAATACAATGCACTACCAATATTTATAAAGGTCGTGGAGGGAAAGCTAGTTAATGAGCCACAAAAAGGGCTGGGTTGGCCAATCATACCTCACCTTAATGTCAAGATCTGAATGAGGCTTATGGATGCACACACAGTTCCCTTGCTCCCCACTTTGCTACAGTTTACTATTTTGTCCAAACAAGGAAACTATTGTTAACAGTTTCTGAACAAGCCAGGATATGAAAACTTAGTTTGAAGTTGGATTGATACCCTTACTTGTTCCACAACAATTAATTTCCTGGTTTGGCTGATACAGGAAGCAATAGTTAATCAACGTCTCCCTGGTTTGTTAGCGGGAAGGGAGGAGCAAAAGAGCTGCTCATGTGCGGCCAAAAGGCTTGTTCTTGGCTCAGCATAATGGTATATGATAATCTGAACCAGCCCACATAATTCACTGGAGCAGCTTGCTTCCAAGCAGAAGCACCAACAACATTTTCATGTCCTCATTAGGAAATAGAAGAAAGTTGAAGGTAAATGGGATGTCAGCTAATCATATCCAGCATTTGGAAGACCTATAGGGAATAGGATGGCTGGGGCAAGTTTTGGCTTTGACAGGAGTGCTCCAGCTAGTCTCTTCACACTGACTCTCAGACAGAGGATTTAGCAGGAAGGAATAAAAGGCTTGCTGGATAAGCCTCATTCCTGCACTCTTGTCAGCTGTCAAAGAACAGCCTTGCTGACAGTTCAACGACTTAATACCCTGCCAAGCTCTCAAACTTCAATCAAGTAGGAGGGGGCTGCTGTTGAATTTTGGATGCAGTTTATGTACTACAGATGAGAATTCCTCTCCTGCTTTTCCCACCCGCAGGCAATGTAAGATCATTTGAAAAACATTTTGCTCCTCCCCCTTAACCTGCATCAAAATAATTACTAATTTGGGATGCAAAGGCGAAGAAATTCCCAGTGACCAACCGAATACTTTCAATGCAGAAAAAAGGCACCCTATTCAAGGCAGCTTTTAAAGCTATGGATGCTTTCCAGATAATATTGGTAACAGAAGTACACTGAGTGTACAGAATCAGTGGCACCTCTCTGTTTAGTTGCATTCGGTGGGATGTCTGTTGGATGAGAAGAATAAGAGACAAGCTCTCTATCATAATTAGGCCTACAGCAAGCAGGATGGAAATCATTAGGCCATCTTGAGATTTCCTTTCCTTTCCTTTCAAAACTTGCACAGCTTATTCTCCTTCCTCTAAGGCTATAATTCTAAACTAACCTATCAGCCTACTGAACTCAATGGCTGCATTTACACATAGCGCTAAATACTAACTGAAGTTTCATAAACCATGCTAGGTAGTGCACAAGGGCTGTTTCACTATTCTAGTCCTTGAGAGCAGAGAAACAAATAATAAAAAGGCAGCTGGCTTAGTTTCATCCAAATCCAAGGTTGTGGTTTGCATTGCCCAAACAAACCAACATCACTAGCCGGGCTTACACCATTATTTGTTATCAGCTTATACTCTTGGGCTTGCTATTAAACGGTAACGCAGCCAAAGAGATTTACTTGCAGATAAACATGTTTAAAATTGGATTGTACAAATACTGCAGAAGTGGATTTTCAGCTGTCTTGGCTCTCTGAAGTACAAGAGATGCTGTGGCTGTCAGGACTGGGTTACCATCAACCAGATCTCCGATTGTGCTACGATAGCATTCAGAAGTGTATATGCACAATGCTTGAATTTCAGCAGAGTATAAGTAGAAATGCTTGCTCCCACTGCTTGAAAGGCTGTCAAGAATCATCTGGCTCCTAATTGCAAAGTCAAAAGCCAGAAACTTGATTTTTTAAATTATCCTCTAAGAGATGCTGACACGTCAAGGCAAACTCTACAGAACAACATGGTTCTTTAGAAATTTGTGCTAGGCTTTCAGTTTTCCATATCTCTCCTGCCTGGATGCTCATTTCCTAGAACATCTGCATAAAAAGCAGATCTCAGTAGCTTAAGAGTTCAGCCAGGAAAACAGAGTTAGTGAAAACACAGTTCTCCATAAAGTCAAAGCAGAATATTGGGGTAAGGAAAAGTGAAAAACACTGTTTTTGTCTAGACAAACTTCTGGTTCACCTCCTAATCTTTCCATATGATATAATGTCCATTAAATAATAGAAAGTGATCTATATTATTCTTAGGATTTCCCCAAGGAAATCTGGCAGATCTGCCAATGGGTCTGAAAGAACCATTATAGTAGTGACTGTGGGATTAGTCCAGTCGTCCAAGCCACACTCAAGAACAACAAATCAGAGCACAAGAAGGTGTCTAGATGAGTCGCTGGACTACCTGAGACCAGATTCTACTATGCAGCTTTGCCAAACGATACTATCTTCCTGATAGAAACTATAGATGTGGTCTTCAGAACAAGTGTGCATTTGACTATATTTTTATTTATCAGTTGATTCCCTTCCTGTCTCTTGTCTTTGGAGCAAACACATTTTATTTTGGGTTTTTTTAAAAGAAGAACTTAAAACAGTACGGAACATTTCCAGCTAAAAAAACTGAACAATTTTGAATTTTCTCTTTGGATGACTAATGGGAAAAATTACATTGCTACAGAGGATGGCAGCCCATGTATTTTCAGGCAGGCTGCTAAAGAAGACCGAGACTTAACAACAACCAGCACTGCATAAGTCTGTTTTATGTCATGGCAGGTCCTGCGGGGATTTCCAGCTTATATATCCCACCAACACCACCTTTGGGCTTGTTGAAAGCTTTTGAATGTCCCCTCTCTCTTCCAAGACAGGGATCACTTTAAATATTAAGACTATTCCATCTTTGTGTTCTTTTAAGTCAAGTTAAAGAGCCACATTTAACGTTTCATTTTAAAATGTTTTCTCAGGACTGACACATTAGACACAAAAAGGCATCCATGGCTAGTCATGAAAAAAGCCCAGGATGGCTGGTATAGTTAAGAGACCATGTTGGACACACCACCACTGAGCATGAACTGGTAAGTCTTAAAAGGGTTTAGCATTTTTAAGAACTACATAATTTTCTTCCAACACAGAGTCCAGGGCAGGAGGGATCACTCCTATTGAATGCCATTTTCTGTTCACTTCCATATTGTGGTATAAACACAGGATAGAAAACTTGTGGACCTCCAAAGGTTGTTGGGACTACAGCTGCCATTATCACTTTGCCACTAGGTCATACTGGCAGGGACTGATGCAAGTTCAAAGCACACCGCCTCTGGAGGGCCACAGGTTCCCTATCAGTACACAAGAAAAATTATCCATCAACTTTATAGCATCACCACCCAGCTACTCACCTAATGCCAACACCTCCACAGTGACAGGCACAGATGTCCTCTCTGCTACCTTGTGCCAGCTACCATTGTGCTGTGGCACCCAGAGAGTTGCTTGGCAGTAGTAGTAACCAGAATCTTCAGTGCTCACATCACGTACCAATAGGTGGTAAGAACTCCGATCCACATGGCTGAGGCTGATGAGGGTAGAATCACTAACAACAGAATCACGGTCTGCACTTAGCAAAACCTGAGCTTCTGCCATGGTGCTATCAGGTGATTCACTGAAGTACCACCTGACCTCTGCTTGGAAAATACCACTTCTGTCTGTTGTGAAGTTGCAGGTAAGGTCAAGGGAGTCCCCCTCTGTCACAGATACATTGCTTCTGGTGATGAACACACCTAAAGCTTTTGGCAGGAGGGAAGCAAGACAAAGAAGTGTTATTTTCAACTCTTTAATACAGCAGGTAGCATAACTGTTGGCTTCTACTGCCTGCTTTTTTAATTAGTGTCCTACATATTTACAGGCAAAGCTCACAATATATTATTGCTGAACTATAGAAAAACAGGCAGTGAACTTTTTCCCCCAAGTTTCACTACTTATCTAATTCTATGTTCTGAAGCAAATCATTGTGCAATTTCAGTTTTCTTAGAATAAAAAACCGGCTAGCTTTGCCTTGTGCATGGAAATGCAAGGACACAACAAATTTTTCTAATCAAATTCACTGTCAATCCAGCTTCACACAATTTACGTCTAGATATGACATCGTTCCAACAGAAGGTGTTCCAAGTGGCTCTACATTTTGCTACGTACAATTAAGCCTCCCGGGGGGAAAAACACCTCACATGCCTACCTACTCCAACATAACAAGCATTATAACTTCAAGCACAGGGAAGATCAAGGGGGTCTCTCACCATCACAGAGATGTTGTTTCTCATAATGAATACACCTAAAGCCAAGACACACTCCCAAAGGAGTACAAATCAGATTTTACAAGCTAACTACTATGAAGAACTGAACCACATCTGAATGACTGTTGTGGCATTTTCAAATTCTCTGTGTGGTGATTAAAGGATTGCAAGTCCAGTATGAGCATACTTGCAAAAACATATAATTTCATTTTGCCGCCAAGAAGCCAACTTGCTTATTCTTCCTTCTCCAAAATTACCACTGTATACATTTTGCAGCCTGGCATGATCCTTCAAAGCACATGCATTGCACACAGGTATATTTAAACAAAGGAAGGGGAACAGTCATTTAAAGACTACTGTCTGGTAGCTAAGCTATTGGGGCGAAAGTTGCGAACTTAAAACAACTGTAGATTTAAATTCTCCTTTAGCCCTAGGCAATCTCCAAAGCCAGGTAACAAGACCTTTTACACAAATATCCTATACAAACTACTGAAAAAGAAAAGAGTCCTCTGTTATGAAGCCTAGGATTTAAATAGATTCCAAACACACCTATGCAGTAGGTATTCAAAGAAAATACAACTATCTAAGTTCTTATTTGCGGTGCCTTCACAACGCACCTAACACATGTACTGAGGAAAGTACACACTGTTGCTATGTTATATACTGTGCTGAGATACTTAAGGGGGAAGCCACTATGGCTTTACACCAAATGTTGGTGGCCTGCACATTCTGTCCCACAGCCACAATGGTGTTACAGCATAGATGCTGATACAGGCAACATCATTCCATGAATCTACATGCTCACCTGTTGGCTGCACCACAACATTTGCTATATCCACAGCCTTCTCTTGGATCTTCTGCCATGAAGCATCTGCACCTTTAACCCATTCACTCACTCGACACCTATAGGCACCTTCATCTGTTGGAAGAGCTTGGGACACAGACAAGCGGTAAATGTCATTGGCCATGGCATCTAAACGCACATCTCCACTGATATAGCGCTCGTTATACTCTGAACCAGGCTGGAACTTGCCCTCATGCGTCAAGGAGAGAATTTCTTGCCAGGCAAACCCGTTTCTGAATTCCCAAGACACATGCAGATGTGTGTGTTCTGAAGAATTGGTGGACGCTGAGCAGCGCAACTGAAATGCATCTCCTTCCGATAAGTTCCAAGTAGATGTGGAGCGGGCTGTTGACCTACCAACGGTTAAGCCATCCGCAATCACTATTCGGAGAAAAGAAAGTTATCAAGCGTGTGGGTTATAATAAATGGCTTTACATAAAGCAGCAATGAAACAGAGTCAAGCTGTGGTAGATTGTCATGAAAGAGATGACTAATTATGCAGCATAATGAGTACGCTGAGCCAAAACAAATCACTCACATTGGAAAACATGAGCAAAAAAGTGTTTTCACACACCACACTTTCTCCCTTAACTCAATCAATTATTCAGCTTCAGAAAGACCTCCACCCACAATTACCTCTTCAAGTAAATCTATTAGCAGAGAAACTTCCCCTTCCAGTATGCTTTGTTTAGAAACAAATGTCAGCGAAGAAGGGTGGGGGAGACTGGAATATAACAGGAGCTATTCTGAGCACTTTGCTTTGTTTTATAAATTCAAGTGATCCTGTTGAGATAGTCACCAACCCACTGCTTCAATTAAGCAAACACAGGACAGTGCTGTGGACATGGGGCACTGTCTACCTTCAGGTTATACAAAAGTGTATTTGGCTAGATTGCATCTACTCCAGCCATTTCACATATTGCTTGCAAAATTACACTAAGACCCAATACCAATTGTAAATACCCCTCACCCTTTAGAAGTACCTTTGACTTCGACTACAGCATTGTAATTTCCCTGAACGACAGAATCTGTGCTGGGCGTTGTGCATCGGTACATCCCTTGGTCAGTGGGGCGGATGTTTCCAATCACGAGTTCCACAGAGTTGTTGCTGTTTCGCCTCAATGTGACCTCTTTACCGTCAACCCGATCTTTATACTCCTGAGACGTGAACCAAGGGTCCCAAGTACTCACTACTTGTACAAATCTAGAGTCCGGAGCAGAGATTCTAGAGAACTCCCAGTCAAAGTTCTGCTCGCTGGGTCCTTCATATTGACTAACGTTGCATGGAATCACCACCTCTGTGCTCTCAACTCGCACTAGAGGACCTGCAGGCACCTTCACAATACGCCCGTGGCAGGAAACTAGGGGGGAAAACAAAGGATTGTAAGTTAAAATTGCAAGAGAGAGAGAGGGGGGGGGTAATACACACACACACACACACACACACACACACACACACACACACACACATAAAGGGAGCCGTGGGGAGGCAGGAAAGTAAAAAGGACACTATTGTTTGCCCTTTAATTGATGGTATATTGGAATGTTTAAGGTGAAAATGTTTGTCAGTGAATTAGGAGAGTGCGCAGTGGGTTGAAATGGCGGAAGGCAAGATCAAATCCTTGTTTAGTTGTGAAATGCAATGGGTGGCCTTTGGGACATTGCTCCTCTTCACTACATCCATATTCGACTTGTCATTGGATGCCATCTGGGATTGTGAATACCGTCAGCCACAATTTAAGAATTCTTGTTCTTTCCACAAACATGATTTCCTTGATCCTCCCTTTCATCTGCACTATGTACAGCTCCGCTTTAGAAGAGTTAACAAAACTGAGTCAAGAATTTAAAAGAGTCCAATTACCACTTCATCTAGTTTGCAGATGAAATGGTGTGTCTTGTTTCAGAAACAGAAGTAATTTGAAATGAGCTGCCTGTCCATGACTGAAAAGAGAGACACCAATTCTGGTGATATTCTGCTGTCTGGATATTCTGAATGTTTTAACCATTTTGGTTAAAGAGGCATGTCACCAAGGGTTTGTTTCCTTTGCAGCATTTTAATGTTTTAGACATCTCTCATCAGTTAATGCTATTAACATTTTCATTGCTGTGATAAGTTGTGGACTTAAGTGATTATTTAATGTTAACAGAAGAGGAAGTTCAAAACTGCAACTTTGAATCAAATTACAAAGTATGCCTTGTGCTTTTCTTCTATAAATAGCAATCATAGAATTTCTCCTGCTTCTCTTTTATTCATAGTAAACAAAACATCCTGGAATCCTATAGATACAAAAGTATCATCTATCGAATTTCAGCAGTATTGCAATTTGAATCATTTCACAATGCTTGTGTTTTTGATGCATGATCATGTAAATATATATAAAAGATAACAGCATGGAGTGGGAGAGATCTCTGCCCCCTACAGCCCTTGAGCTTTCATCGTAAGAATGACACCCACATTTTGAGGTTTCAAATATTCCAAATGGAAGACACAAAAGAAATGCAACCCTTATTTCCCATCTCAGTGTTCACTGGTGTCAAGCATCTAGAGCTGCTGCTGGAGAGACAGGAAGCAAGACGACATACAGGGCACTAAGCATACCCTACATAATCCATTGTCTGCAGCCATGCCCCATGGCAGAACTGCATCTGTTTCTGACTGACAAAGACTCACAAGTTAGGGATTTACATCATGACAAGACGACCTGACTGATAACTCAGGAACAACCTACAGTGGTACCTCGAGTTACAAACACCTCAGGTTACAAACGCTTCAGGTAACTCCACTAACATGGAAGAGTTACCTCGAGTTGAGAACTTTGCCCCAGGATGAGAATGGAAATCGTGTGCCAGCGGCACAGCAGTAGCAAGAGGCCCCATTAGCGAAAGCACGCCTCAAGTTCAGAACAGTTTCAGGTTAAGAACAGACCTCCAGAACAAATTAAGTTCCTAACTAGAGGTACCACTGTATTACAGGACAGCCCTGGAAGAGAAAGTGACAGAGCCATTTGTTGTCCATCTAAATCACCCCAATGTATCAATGATCAACAGCTTATCCTGGGTAATTATATCTTCTTCACCCAGGCCTTTGGTGGTAGGGAAGCATTTTCTTAGAGACAGCCCCCACCCCATCCTAAAACAGCTGCTTCCCAGCTACAATAGACACAAATATAGGGATCAGACCCTGGAGCAAGCACAGATATGTCCACATATCTACTCAGGCAACACTATTACTGGACCTAATAATGTCAGCCACGACATGATCTTTCACATACAAGATGTGTACAGTGTGAAAAATGCTAAGCCGCTGTTCTAAGAATGAAATAGTGTAAATAATTCTCTAGTTGTAAATTAACGCTGCATAGTGGCAAGTTTTGAGGCCCAGTTTAGGAAGTATATGAAGTAGCATAAACAGGAAACTCAATTTAAAATCAATGATAATTAGCCTTATATCTTGCTGATTTAAATCACTTTGGTCTGAATCAATTCACCCTGCACAGAAGAACACTGAGCCTCGTTAAATATGTTAGCTGCTCCTCACAATTCCTAAGTGTTTCAGTCAGCCATGTGGAAAGCCAAAACCTCTTCTACCTTGCAGTGGGCTTGTTTTGAAGCCCAAAAATCTCCAAGAGCTACAAATGGGCTTTGGTAGGATCTCTCATTTCCTAAGAATGCTAAGCAAGCACTGCTTTTATTTGCAGCTCAAGACTTTCCATAAAAGGAATAACCATTTCAGCTGCAGAGATGCTTCAATTTCAGCCTCCAAACAAAATCACTTTAAGGATGTCTAATCCCACATTGTCATGTGCGTGCTTGGTTTCTTGCAGGACTGTCACAGTAGCACCCCAAAATGCTGCAACAGCTCAACAGCAATTCTCAATACCACAACTGCCTTAAACATAGACACAGTTTCCCTAGACAATTAGGGCTGGGGAAAGCCGTAGGATAAAGGTGTGGAAGCCAGTATTACATCAGCTTTCTTCACCCAGGAAAGCAAGCTGACAGCTGAGGAGGAAGCGTTTCAGCAGCCTTCAAGGAAGGCAGGGTGGGTCTGGGAAGGCCCATGGCAGCACATGAATGGACAAGATGGCAACTACTGTCACCACCTGGAGTGGACCGAATTAACTTTACTCTCCCTGATTACTTCACAATACTGTGGTTAGCACACGAGTCCTTTATTCACTGTCTCCTGTTTCCTTTTCTTTCCCTTTTGCCATCCCCCCACCCTTCTCCTTGAGTGTGTGGTTTCCATGTCTGTGCTTCCTTTGAGTGTGTGGCTCCTTTGGCTGTTTTATTGGTGGCAGTTAGCTGAGAGGCAGCAGCCTAAACCAGCTCCTGACTCCTCAGCACTTCCATTGAGCAGCCATGGTTCTGGCCCACTCCCTGGTACTTCCAATAGTAGAGCTGACCGTGCAGTTACCTATCCCTGCCTGCTCAGTCTCACAGCAAGCTCAGCAGCGGACAGTGGTCTTTCGTTTGCCCCCAACATGCTGCCATGCTAAGCGGCAGCTGTCAGCAACTCTAGCCGTCTTGTAGCCTTGTCACCAACCAGCAGCCCTTTCCAGAACCCTTTCATTCTCTCACCTTGTCCTACCCACCCCTCCCTCTCAGACATCTGCAGCAGGCCATTTTGGGCCAGACCTTAGGAGCTGCCACTACTGCTACTGCCCCACTTCCCTCCCCCTCACTCCTTTCCCATTATCCCCAAGATGGACCAGGTTGGGCAGGGAGAGATGAAAGAATGGGGGAGAGAAAGAGGTCCCCACGGGAGGTCACCCCCACCCTGTTCAGTCCCACTTCCTGTATTCTTAAGAAAACAACCTACAAATCCCAGGAGTCTGCCATTTCCTTATTTGCCTCAGGTGAGAAAATGTATTTGGCTGGCCCTGACTCTAAGGCATCCCCAACCTGCGGCCCTCCAGATGTTTTGGCCTACAACTCCCATGATCCCTAGCTAACAAGACCAGTGGTCAGGGATGATGGGAATTGTAGTCAAAAACTTCTGGAGGGCTGAAGGTTGGGGATGCCTGCCCTAAGAGAACTTCCTGGGCCAGAGATGGGATGGCCCTCCAGATGTCTATGGACCACATCCCTGGCCATTGGTCATGGAGTCTATGAACAACTGAGAACAGCAGGTTCCCTATCCATGAGTTAAGCCCTGCTCAGTCACCAAGGTCCTCCTAAGCTCTGGCATGTTTCTATATATTTTCATTGTTCCCTTTGGCCCTGATTTGCTCTTCAGCCCAGACTCCTGTTTCCTTCCCAGCACCCAGCTCACATCAGACTGCTGCACCCTGGCCCTGAACCAAGGTTCTTTCTTTTACCCGGTATCCTTATAGATTGAAATGCAAGAGACTGAACTTGGGAGCTTCTACATAGAAAGGGTCTCTATATAAAATTATGAATGGTGTGGTGCCATCCAGTGAAACTGAACGGTGGGAGATTCAGGACAGGCCAAACAAATACTTGACAAAGTACACAGTTAGAATTATGGGATTTGCTTCCACAAGATGTAGCAATGGTGATCAACATGGATGGCTTTAAAAGGGGAGGAGACAGATTCATGGGCAACAAGACTATCAATGGACTGTAGTTATGATGGCTGTATATCATCTCCAGTATCAGAGGCAGCATGCTCCTGAAAGCCAGTTGCTATGAGAAATGAGTGGTAGGGGTCTATTGTATTCATGTGCTGCTTGTGGGTTTCCCTTAAGCATCTGGTTGGCCAATGTGGGAACATACTGCTGAACTAGATAGGACTTTTGTCTGGTCCAGCAGAGTTCATCTCGTGTTATTATTAAAGCATATGTTTTTACCAGTGAGCTATGGCCCCTTGCTGCCAATAATTATTTGACAGTGACAATAATTATTTCTCTCCATTCTATGAAGCATATGCTGCACAATCCATTCCTGTCGATAATGGCCTCTGTTTCACTGAACTGATTATTCCAGTGTTACCTCTGACAACTACGATTCAAGTCACATATGATCAGGATCCCATTCTGCAGGCCAACAGGAACATTAGCCAATATTAAAAGCAGGCACGCAACCCATGAGAGTTTTCTGTAACAGCCCAGCCAACCAATAAAACAGATTATTACATCATCTTCACCACAGCATTTCTTGTAATGCACTTTCCTCAGGGCATATCTAGCCAGACACAGAAATACATTTTGCAAGGACATTTATTTCTACTGTACATCTGCATAATGCAGCAGGGTTAATGCTGTGGGAACCAGAGATAACTTCACAGTTCATATGCCATAACATTTTTAACCTTGGTGATGTAATAATCCCAAGTACTTTGCATGTGATTAAATAGAAATCTAATGATACAAACTGCTAAAAGGGGAACATTTTAACTTTGAAAAAAGTAGAACGGGTACAAATAAGGCAGGGGAGGAGATTCAGGGTTTTGGAGGATTTGCTGAGTACCACACATCAATAATTTTAGTCTCCAATTTGAGCCACACAAGCATCTCAGACAACTATAGCATTAAACTATAGCATTAAAACAACTATAGGGAAGCTGACAGGAAAGTCCAGATTTCACCTATCAGCCATCCTTTAGCTGACACTGTCCTCATAAAACCCATTCAGTCAAGTGTGTTCTCACTAGTAAAGAATCTAGCTGCTTGCCGACAGCTTCCACCAAATCAACATTTAGTGCAGAGATGTTCAATGTTGAGGCTAAGGAGAAAGATTCACACACACAAATACACACACACCCTACCACAACCAGATAACCAGGCACAATCCAGATATTCTGGGGTTGACAATAGTTTTTTTAAAAAACAACAACAATCAAGTTATTACAGAAAAACGTAGTGTTCCGTGGTTCTCACAGAAGATGCTCACATTTCTAACAAACAGGAAGTTTCATTTTTCTTTGGGCTGCAGATTGTAGTTGCTCATCCCCAAAACAGCAACATTCCAAAATGGAGACATCAAAGGAATTATTTCTAACAAGGCCTGCATATTTATACTAGGATTAGCAGTTCTGCTCAAGCTACCATCCTTGCAAAGGTCAGTAAGGCTCTCTTCTATGTCAACTAAAGCACTGAATCTTGAAGCACTTGGTGAGAAGGGGGAAGGCAAAAGGTTATTCTGCCTTCAAAAGGAACAGAGGAGGAAAAGAACACTGCTTATAAGAATTTTCTGAAGGGTTTTAAGAAAATTGAATCTGGCATAAGAAAAGGAATTAGCTGCTGTCTATAAATGATTCAAACCTTCAGGGTTCTGTCTGATTTAACTCAGATTTATCCACAGTACTAACAAAACAACTTCAGGTATTTTACACAGCCAATATACTATGTTGCAGAGTCTGATTAAGTCAAAGACAACATCCCCGCCCCTGCTTCCTTTTCCCTCCTGTCACCTATGCCCCCCACTTTAAAAAAAAACACCCCGGAACAAAATGTGAACCATTATTGCAAAATTTGTTGAACCTGAATACCAATGCCCCAATACGTAAAGCACACACATTAATTATAAAAGCTACGGTACTTCTTCAGAATAAGGGTTCAGTTAAAGTGATAGTGGTACATACACTGGCACAAACACAATTTTATAAATAAGCATCCAGTTTGTTTTAAAAGCATATTATACTATAACATGAAAAATAAAATACGAACTGATTCCCCCCCCCCCCCGCCATGACCCACTTAATAAGCCTGAGGGCCACACATATTGCCTTCCCCTGCATTAGTGATTTTTATCCTTCCCAACTCTGGATATTTTAAAGCAGCAACACATTCTAAGGTTTGCATAAAAATCTCCATACAGGTTATGGGGTGTTCATTTTTCTGTTGCTGAGTGAGCTCTGTTCCCCTCAATTGTATTCCCTCAAAAGCACACATATACTGCCTTCTACCTATACTATCTACCTCCCCCGTCACTGAGCCAAGTGGACTATCCACTTTTGTGGTTTCCCCCCAAATGCATCGTAGGTTCATCTGCTCAAGCGTTTGTTCAGCAGGGCTTTGGGGTTTTTTAAGCCCCCTTTTAACCTTTTTTTAAACCCAGGGCCTGTAAAGGGGAGAGATGTTTTCTGCCGCTTGTGTGACATGGGAGGCAAATTCTGTATGGGGGGGAGCGAGGTTGACTATAATGATACAAGGTGATGCAGGAGCTCCTCAAGGTCACCCTCCTTTTATGAAAAGCAGAGGCAGTGGCAGAAATGCAATCAACAGCTGCATTCTACCCTCAAGAATCTCTGATTAGGAACAATGCTATATCAAAGGGGCATTGTTGGGGGGAAATGATGGTTGCCCCCATGGGCTAACTACCTCCCAATAATGCCAGTATTCAGCAGTGGCATTCAGACACACACATACACATACACATACACACACACACACACACACACACACACTTTCTGAAAGAGTCTAGACCAAATACTCAGCCCAACTCTTATTAAAAACTGCTTTGAGGCATCTCCATGACTGATGCAAAGGGTTGGCTAATCAGTGCTTTGCAAATCCTGCTCCTGCTGAAAGCAAGAACAGTCTGCAATGTGGGGGGTTGGGGGGAAGGGTGCATATATGAGCAAGATGCATCAAGTATCGTTCCAAAGCAGGCTCACTGCTAAAGTTATATACATCTGTATACACCTTAAAATGCATGCACTCACCTGGCCACCCACTGCTTCCAAGATACAACGATGGCTACTAACCAAGAATCTGAACACGATGCATTTTGTATTTAAATTACAACCCTCCATTTCATTTTGTTATAGCATGTTTTCATAATAGCCTCCTCTGTACCAATTATCTAGAGTACATTGCTTTCTTGTGCTCATAATTTTTAAGCCATGCTATCTATCCTTTAGGTCATTTGCAAATATGATAAAAGCCAATGTCTTATGCTCTTCCATCATGGTGAAAATAAATTCGGAAAAAACTTTCTGACAGTAAAAGCTGTTCGGCAGTGGAACAGACTTCCACAAGAGGTGGTAGACTCTCCTCTCCTTCCTTGGAGGTTTTTAAACAGAGGTTGGATGGCCGTCTGCCGTGGGTGCTTTAGCTGAGATTCCTGCACTGAAGGTTGGACCAGATAACCCTTGGATCCTTTCCAACTCTGAGATTCTATGATTCTATATGAAAGGCACTATGGCTACAACTGGCTTCTTTGGGGCCAAATGAAAAATACCTTCAGTAGGACCCTATATATGTTTATTCAGATGCAAGTTTCGTTTGACCCTACTCCCACATAAGTATAGGATAGCAGTCTTACATTACTTTTCTCAGTAATTTTCAACTTCACCCCACTAACCGTTCCCAGCACTTCATTTAGATACTCCCCAGAGATTTGTTTTCCATGTCCTTCTGATATTTCACAATGCACAGTTTTCTGTGTACTTCTGTGCATGGTACCATATTCATAGATGATTATTTAGACTACTTGTTTTGTTATCTGTCACAATGCATTTCTTAACAACACCAGAGCAGGTGGCTCCTTCTTCAGTAAGTTGCGATCAAAAATTGCACTGCCACGAATATCCGAAAACACACAATTTAGATGTGAACTTGTACGCATAGTGCTAACATGTGCACATGGAGGAAACAGTGGACCCCGGTGTGTCAAAAGCACATGCAAAGCGATGTGATAAACTCAAATGTAATTCATCAGCTCTTCTGTGGCATTGCAATCCTGTTTCTAAACTTGTTAAGAACTGACCTCAGCAATTATTTCCCACCAACCTTCCCCACAAATGAAAGAAGAAGAAAAAGCTTATGAACACTACTATTTAGAGTTATAAAACTGCTGAATATAGTGGGGTTATCCCTACGGTACCATTTATGAAGAGAATCTATCCAATAACAACCTTTACCATATACTGTGCTTGCAGTCGGACAAAAGCATGTAGAATGGCTGGAAGTCAGAACAGAATTTCAGAGAGTCAAAATTCTACTAGCTATTTGAAATACGATTGCATAAACCTACTTTAAGGAAGTATGCCTTGCCCTAACCCCACAGATTCCTCCCACTTTAGATTTTTAATCCCTTCTTTTTGGCAGACCATTACAGCATGTGGCACAGTGTCTATCCTTAAAAACGGCCATACTCTTTCCTTGCAATGGCGTTCAGATTGCCTTGTCCAGCACAGAAATCTGCCATCTTGCTAGGCGCTGTGCAGCAAAAGCAGTACAAGCTCCGTTAGAAGGGCCCAAACTGGAATCTTTATGGCTAAGCTATAATCAGCCTAGAAGTGGTTAAATGCCATGCTCCAAATGTCACTTGCATACAATACAGTTTTGCTGCAGTCTTCAAGCAGGATTTTATATCCCAGAAGATCTAAAGAATTACTATCCCATGGTATTTGGGAAAGGTGAACAAGAGAAGCCATCTGAGATACGCATGCATTGCTCGTCCCTTGTCGACTGACTTTTCTTTTAATGGATAATGCAAAGTGCTTATCAAAGGAATTAGCCTGGGTATAATTGCTTAAAACCTATTATCTCCATCAGGCTGAAATAAAGCATATTGCATCTTAAGCAAAGCCTCAGAAATGTGATCAGATGCTAATAGTGCTAGATTCTGCTAATCCAAGTACAACTTCAATTAAGAAAAAACAGATTCCCCACTCTACCCATCCCTAATCATGTTCCACCACCAGGATAAGTTTTGGTTATTCAAACATGTTCAAAGCCCTTGCGAAGAGTGTGCTTTTCTCAGCATCCATCCTTGCAATATGGAGATAATTACCAGGGGACTTTACTAGACTGTTGCATGGCTTGAATACATAATGGGTGATGTTGGATTGTGGCATCCCACTTGCACAAATGTGACTTTCCCCTCATATCCCCCTAGTAAAGGTAAAGGGAACCCTGACCATTAGGTCCAGTCACGGACGACTCTGGGGTTGCGGCACTCATCTCACTTTACTGGCCGAGGGAGCCGGTGTACAGCTTCCGGGTCATGTGGCCAGCATGACTAAGCCGCTTCTGGCAAACCAGAGCAGTGCACGGAAATGCCGTTTACCTTCCTGCTGGAGTGGTATCTATTTATCTACTTGCACTTTGATGTGCTTTCGAACTGCTAGGTTGGCAGGAGCAGGGACCAAACAACGGGAGCTCATCCCGTCGTGGGGATTCGAACCGCCGACCTGATCGGCAAGCCCTAGGCTCTGTGGTTTAGACCACAGCGCCACCCGCGTCCCCATGCCCCCCTACATACCCCTAAAATATACTATGGTGAGTTGATGGGACTGCAGATGCTATATCACTGGCTAATATGCATGAACATTTACCAGAATATCTAGAATTAGTGTAACTTGTAATAACTTGTAACTATGTTTAGCTCCTCCTTTGGTTTCCAAAACTGATCATGCAAAACTAGTAAGAGAAAGAAGAGCTCTTCTCTAATCATGTCACGTGTATGATTCTTCCTTGCCAAGGGTAACAAGCTTGCTCTCAACATCTAGAGATAAATGTGCTTTAAAAGTGCCACTTGGTGATGAAGGACCTGAAACAGACTCCCTGTGACCTAATAGCAAATTGGCTCATTGCAGGGCCAGCAAAAAGTTACTTGAGTGGGGGGGAATCCACTGTGTAGAATCAGTAGTAGTTTGCCTCCCTAGTTCCCTTCTAGAAAAGTGTGCTTTCCCAATAACTATTGTTAACTATGTTTAGCTCCTTCTTTGGTTTGCAAAACCGAACATGCAAAATAGTAAGAGGCGAGCCCTTCTCTAATCATCCCACGTGTATGATTCTTCCTTGCCAAGGACAGCAAGCTTGCTCTCAACGTCTAGAGATAAATGTGCTTTAAAAGTGCCACTTGGTGCTGAAGGACCTGAAATAGACTCCCCGAATTGGCTCATTGCAAGGCACTTCATAAAAAGCCAGCAAAAAATTACTCTGGGGAAAACAATCCACTGAGTAGAAAAAGCAGCAGTTTGCCTCCCTAGTTTCCTTAGATGTCATGGAAAGAGAGTGTTCAATAAGAGCTGTCATAAAAGCAAAAGAAATACCATGAAGTCAGAATTCAGTGCTTCTTCCAACTACTGTGCCCAGGTGACCAGCACAAAGTATACGCCTTATGAAGTTTGTGCCTTGTGTTCTTCAGTCACATCTGTAAGCCAGCAACAGGTCTCTTCACCCAACCAATATGGCATCCTTATTGTTCCCTGTTCTTTACTGCCACATTAACAAGGAAAACCTTGCTTATGTTGGCACAGGTTCCTGCTCTAGCTGGAGGCAGAGAAATGAACTAGAACAACAGTAGCCAACGTGGTGCCCATCAGAGGTTGCTAGACTATAACTCCCATCATCTGGAGAAGAGGAGGTTAAGGGGTGATATGATAGCCATTTTCAAATATATAAAAGGATGTCACATAGAGGAGGGAGAAAGGTTGTTTTCTGCTGCTCCAGAGAAGTGGACACGGAGCAATGGTTCTAAACTACAAGAAAGAAGATTCCACCTAAACATTAGGAAGAACTTCCTGACAGTAAGAGCAGTTCGACAGTGGAATTTGCTGCCAAGGAGTGTGGTGGAGTCTCCTTCTTTGGAGGTCTTTAAGCAGAGGCTTGACAACCATATGTCAGGAGTGATCTGATGGTGTTTCCTGCTTGGCAGGGAGTTGGACTCGATAGCCCTTGTCTCTTCCAACTCTATGATTCTATGATTCTATAATCTCTGACCATTAACCATGTTGGCAGAGGCTGAGCAAAGTTGGAGCCCAAGAACCTCTGGAGGGCCACAGGTTCCTCATCTCTTCCATCTTTTTGCTTGCTGGATATTTGCTGCTAATTCTGCAAGCATTTATTCTGCATTTGATATATCTCCTTGTTAAAGGTAGCAATATTCTAGTTCAGGGGCAGTCATCACAGGACTCTCTTAACGTTACTGGATTCCAGCTTCCACCAGCCCCAGCCTGCATGGTCAATAGTCAGGGATGCTGTCAGTCAGAGCTCTCCATGGATTTTCTAATCTCCAAGGCTGATTTATGGCAAGAACCTTCCTTCATTCTCTTATGCAGAGTCTTGAACTTGTGCTTGCACAAATTTAAAGACCTTTTTTCAGGGTCTAAGGGTCTATATTTTAAACTCTGAAGCTACATCTATTGATAGCATTATTCATTTTTAAAATTTATGTCCTATAAATTTTTCGTCAACGGGAACTCAAGGCAGATATCAAATAAACCTTAAAACATGGTCACATCAATGATAATTAACTCCAACTTTGGGGGGGGGGGGCAGAATCAGCACTCAATCAGGCCTGAATGCATTCCAGAACAAAAACTGCATAAATATGTTTAAGAAATAATGCACATAAGCACTGAGTTCGGGTGGTAGTGATCTTCCCAGTAAGATACTGATCTTGTGGAACTTCCCAATATTACAAAACTAATCAGGTTTAGCTTTGCATTATGCTCAAGTTGTGAAAGTACCCAGAAAGGATTTTTAATTCTTATGAATGAAGAATTTAAAAGGTCATCCTAGCCACAAGACCTATCAAATATTTAAGCTAGAATTTATAAGCTACTCACAACAGGCTATAGTCAGAATTTCTGGGATAGTTATCTAGACATAATGTCACATGCAGACTACAAGAAATCTGTTTGCAGTGATGAGTGTGATGACATCGTCTGATGAGGATGACAAGGTACCAGCTTCCCTTCATCAGGACAAGCAATTATTAGTATCTCCTTTCTATCTCTTTCTCATTGCCCTAATCTTGCTGTCTCTGAAACCTCATGCCAGCCCAAACTGCAGTCATTTGTATTCAAGATTTTTCTTCCTGGCGCACTTAGGTATCTTCCACTGCAATTTGCTTGGCTCTCTAGTGCTTACCTCATTACATATAAGACAATATCCCCACCTCTCTCAGTCTCTGTGATAGAAACGATTCAAGCTTATGGGCAAGGCTAAATGGGTTTGGGTTGCCTGTGCAATATGTAGAAATGGACCATCTTGCTATTCCCCCCCCCCCCCCGAACTGACACTTCAAGCCACAAACCCATTTTATTAACCGTCCACCATTTTGGGTAAATATATATTCTATATATGTTTGTATTGGCATTTGTTGGCATTTGCTAATTCCCACCAAGCCAGCAAAACAACGTTAGTATTTTTAAAGTAATTGAGTCCTTTTCTATTACTGTATGCGGTACATAATCACCTCCAAGTAACATCCAGGCAGGTCGTGTTTTTAATATTTAATATTCTCTTGGGAGATGCCCAGAGTGGCTGGGAAACCCAGCCAGATGGGCAGGGTATAAATACATTATTATCCCCCAAAGTAATACAGTGCTTCCGTGAACACGCACGTAAAAGATGGGTTCAGGCATACATGTGTAAACATGCAAGGAGATCCATTCATTATATTCACCTGTGAATAAGCCCCATTCAACTCAGCGAGGCCTACCTCTGAGTAGACATTTGTAAGATTGTGTTACAATCCATTTAAATAAAGCAGTCTATTCAAATAAGTCTTTGACAAAATGGAACAGAGGGATGAGATCAAATTAAACTTCTTTTACTTAAGAGACTCTGCTAAGCAAACTATAGTAACACATGCCAACCCTAAATTACAGTTCTCAGAAAATTGCTACTCTTCCATTTATGCTAATAAATGTCCCTAAAACTAATAAATAAGACCATTATCACAATACAAGCAAAGCAATATTTCAAACACTTTGTGAACAGGGACTACTTTCTTCTGACTCAGTCCTCAAGTGCCTGATCTCTGAAACTTTACGCAAGTTTTATTTCACAGAGAACAGATGGCCTGCACTTCTCAACAGCCGGGTCCATTTACAGCTCATCTCTCAAGTTGAGCCCACCATGCTACTTTCCACTAAGAAAATCTTAGTGCATTTACATGTCTAGGTGGAACAACAGAACTCAAATCAAGAGATTAACACTAAACTGCAGGCTTAATTCATTTTCCCATCTCTTCCAGGAGGTGCTACAGTGCTCGTTAAACTGCATCAAAAGTGAACAAAATGAACAAAGAATAAAGCAGAAGAGCAAAACAAGAACATTAAAATGCTAATAGAAATCAGCAGATTTATTTACACAGGGGGTGCATAATTCCTACCCCCCTCCATTTGGCAGTTATACAGTGTGAACACACCTAGTCATCTTGAGCTAAACAGCAGTGCTTCTAAGCTAAGAGCAAGAAAGCAGCTATAGGCCTGACCCTGCAAACAAAAGCCTCTGTACTACACCCCATATAGCCTGTGCTTTCATATAGAGTTGCCAGGTGTGTATCATTCTCATTATGCAGCTGCAGGGAGATCTGCTGTGCTGTCGTAAGGAAGGGCCATCCTTTGTTGGAAGAAGCTGCAACATTTTGAATGCATACTTCATCCGTGTGAGAAATATAGACACTGAATTTATACAGGATCATGCCAACAGAAGCTACCTTAGTACCAATGATTAATTGCCAACCCCCACTCCAACAGTAACACAATTTCCAATCAAAAATGCAAAATCACTGTTTTCCAAATGATTTGGGGAAAGATGTTATGAGCAAATATGCACAGCAAAGCCCTGGTACCTGCTTTTCTTTCTGTGCTTTTCTTAAAGAAAAGCAAATTGGGGAAGGGGTGAATTGAGCATCCTGTTTTCTCTGACCAATGTGCTAAAGTAAACATTAAGGGCAAACGTTATAAAAAAGAAAGGCAACCTTGAAGATTGGGATTTTGAGTGGCAATGGAGATCCTTAACCTTTTCCCTTTAACTGCTCCAAGTCCACCCCCATAATGCCACACATAGTTTTAACCCCACGTTTCAAAGGTGATTTTGAATTCCATGGAGTTAAAGCTGTATGGAAGAGATCGATTTGGAGCAGACCAACAATGAAGAGGGTGTTCACCTCCTCTGCCCCACCTCTTCTCTACTCAAGATCCCCACACTCAACACTGCTTACACTTCAACTGAAGGAAGAAAATATGACACAGACCAGGAGTCATCTAAGTGTTCCTAATCACTTGAACCCAATTGCATTAGAAAATGTGTGTTATGGGAAGCCAGCACACAATTTAAAATTAGCATCACACCTTTGCTGCTTCTGTCAGTTGCGATTCCCTGGAACCCACTCCCCCTTTTAAAACTCAAAATGAACTGATAAAAGCCACTTGTTTCACAGTTCTGCCAAGACTATCTAGGGAAGCGCTCCAGTTAATAATGGCAGACAGAGTTCAAACTGCAAGTCAAACTACAAGTCAAATCATAGTCAGGAAATGCAATTGTTTATCATGAGCTCCAACTGAAAGCCATGACAGACTTCTTTCTTTCTGAAGCTTAAAAAACTAGAGTCCTTTCTAAGAGTACTATATATAGACACAGAGGAGCTGTATGCCTGCAGTAAGCCACCCTTTATTTACTCAACCATATATTTAATTCACATAACCGTTTTCTGAAGCAAAACTGCACCATCAGCCAAATGAAACAAAAGATCCCATATAACGCAACACCAGAGTTAGTGTTCTGTAATTCCCTCCAATCACCCGCATGGTTCTTTGGAGTCGTGGCCTAACCACAACCTCTGCAACCACCTGATGATGCATGGCAAATTGCTTTTAAAACTGAGAGGAGGTTCAAAAGCAACTTGCAGTTAGAATTGAGGTCAGCTGTTTCAAGCCAAAAATCCCATTAAACTAGCCCAAACTCCTTGCCAGAGCTGAAGTAGCTGTTTTGACTGAAGCCATAGTTGTTACTGCTGGTATGCCGAGCAAAGTTAACCATGGCAATGCAGGATTTAGAGATGGGGAATCTGCCATTATGTGTCCTTCCCAGAAGCCCTTGGTGAAACCTGCACAGCACCTAAAGAGCCTCATTTGAATGTCTGCTACCTCCTCCCACACTCCGCTTTAAGACGTTTACAAGCCTCAGATAACTTGGACACCAGCCAATTTTTCTCTTCCCCTTGGACCATTAACCATCTGGCCTTATGCAGAGTTCTGGAGAACGCAAAAGCTTGTACCCCATTTTGTGATGTTGGTTAGCTGAATAAATGTATTGGCAAAATACAGAGAGAGAGGAAGGTTGCCTTTCCAGGACCTGGGGTAGAAAGAAGTTACACATACCCATCTGTGCATTTGGTTATTACCAAGAAGCAGAATTTCCTGCCTTTCCTGATATATTCCACTTCCTAAAAAGGAAAAAAAATTAGCTGAGAGCTACCCATTTTCTTCCTTTCCCCTTCCTATTCCCTCCCACTCAAATAGTGTTATTTACTTAGTAAGCAACTGACGTTATCTGGGAAATAGTACTACATCTGCCACCTGGGCCTGGCTTGAGATAAAAAGGTGTGTAGTAATCCTGCCCCTCTTGGCTCTTTGAATATTCTGATGGTGTTGGAGGAAATATGGGGGAGACAATGGATAAGGAAAAGGAGAGATCTTTGTAAACACCCCTTCTTCCATAATACAGTGGTACCTTGGTTCTTGAGCTTAATCCCTTCCGGGTGTCCATTCAACTCCTAAAACCGTTCAAGAACCAAGGCACAGCTTCCGATTGGCTGCAAGAACTTCCTGCACTCAAGTGGAAGCTGTGTCGGAAGTTCAGCTTCTGAAAAACGTTCACAAACCGGAACACTTACTTCCAGGTTTGCGGCGTCCGGAAGCCGATTTGTTCGGCAACTAAGCCGTTCGATAACCAAGGTACGACTGTACAAGGGGAGAAAAACACATCAATTTTGTTTCTTGGCTGAACTGCTTTAGAACCATGTACCAAAAGTGCAATGTCCTTGACACACGTACAACAGCAGTATCCCTCTGATGCTCTCTCCCCATTTTGCCCTTAGAGTGCTATCTGAAGCAGCTCTGCCAGCTCACACCTCACTGAGCTTAATGGGCCTTATGCCAGCCAAATGCTTAAGCATCCACTGTGCATAATACTTTGCTGTATCCAAGTGAGATATGCCTGCACTTGCCCCATCCCGTCCCTGCCATTACAGAAGTTTACAAAGCAAGCTATCATGAGCAAAACTGAAGTGAGAGCACACAACATTTGTCAACACTTGCTGCAATCTACCATTAAGTCAGATTACTGGAATACCAGCTTTCCTCTGTTACATGGATACAAACTGTAATATCGCCTTTCAAGTTGAATTGAGGAAAAAATGGTTTTAGGCACTCTAGACAGACTCAAGACTTGAAATTGGAATGCAATTCAGATTTTGAAACAGAGGTTGTAAATTCAAAATAAGACTCCAGAAACTCAGCACTATCTACTTGTTGACACTCTTAATAGTTTAAATGTTTAAAAAAACAGTTCTTTTCTTCCTCCATTAGCTTTCCCTACCCCCTTCTTCCTGTTTCCATTTAGACTGTAAGCTTGCAGGTACAGTTTTGTGGTTAATTCTGTGTTTTGCACCATTTTGGGGTTCTTCTCTTCCTCTTCACCACATAGACCCCCTTCTGCTTTGCATTCCCCACCCAGAACATTAGTTACAGCAAGCAGGGCTACCTCTCTCATTCTCCCAGGACTCTAGCAAGAGCAGATATAAGAGTAAGGTAAAGGTAAAAGGACCCCTGACCATTAGGTCCAGTCGTGACTGACTCTGGGGTTGAGGCGCTCATCTCTATAGGCCAGGGGAGCCAGCGTTTCTCCGCAGACAGCTTCCAGGTCATATGGCCAGCATGACTAAGCCGCTTCTGGCGAACCAGAGCAGCACACGGAAACGCCGTTTACCTTCCCGCCGGAGCGGTACCTATTTATCTACTTGCACTTTTTGGCATGCTTTCGAACTGCTGGGTTGGCAGGAGCAGGGACCGAGCAACGGGAGCTCATCCCGTCGTGGGGATTCGAACCGCCAACCTTCTGATCAACAAGTGGTTTAACCCACAGCGTCACCCGCGTCCCCAGATATAAGAGTAGGAAGCATCAATAAGTTTTGCTTTGCTGCAGACAGGTTACTTCTCCCTCTTGGCGCCCCTCCCTGATCTCCAACTCAACCTCCAGAGACAGAAGCTGCTTGATAAATGTTTCAAGCAGAGACATAAAGTTTCTGGAAATTTTTAAGGACATGGAAAACTCATTTTCCCCTTCATTTGGTGGGAAACGGAAATTTCAGGAATTTTTTTTTTTAATCTATGCAATACTTTCTTATCAAAGTCAAACCCATTTACTGCCTTAACAAATAATGCTCTACTTCTAATACAATTAGCACATAAAATTGTACATTTGGGCATATTTATTAAATGCACAGCATAAGCCTATACACATTTACTCAGGAATAACAACCTTTGTTTAGATGAACTATAGGATCACAGCCTCAAAAGCATACTTGCCTTAAGAGGCAATGCCACATGCATTCACTGAACCAGGTGGGACTTCTGAGGAAAGTATTGTACTGTTAGTTTTGAGGGTATCTAGGAAGGGAGAGGTGAAACAGACTGCTACAAGAGAGGAGTCAGATCAAAACGACAGCAGATACAGGATACTGCTCCTAGTACCCCCAAACTAGATTGAAGGTCAGAAGAAGGCAGCAAGCAACAACTGACAAGCAATGAAGGCCCTGTATGTTCCTCTCACTAAGACGGTAGCACAGAAATGCATATTGTATTTGAGTGTTGTATATGTATATACAGTATATACAGGAATTATTCTCTAAAACTGTAGATTGTCTAACATTGTAGATGGTCTAACATATCTTCATACTGCATATTAAGTGCAAGTAAAACCTGGAATATTTTTTTTTGGGGGGGGGGAGACTTTCATCTCTCTGATTTTAGGAATGATACAGTCCAGAAAGGGGGCAGATAAAAAAGAGAAGAGAAGAGATTGGCTTGACCACTACTGGCTTTTGCCACACCCATGTCTGGCTGGCATGCACACCCTGACATATTGCAGCCCTTGACAGTGACAACAAAAGGTTTTGCACTTTTGTTATAAATAGAGTACCAAGACCAATTTTAAATATGCAAGTTAGTGCCTCATATGATGGCAATTCAGACAGAATGTTCGCTCCTTTGGGACCAGTTCATATGACAGTTTTGTTCTACGCAAGCAGTCTCAACCATCCGCAGCAAGTATTCATGTGAAGAGTGTTCATCTGGGTCCTTATGGATATGCAGTTAACAGCAATTCCAACTACTGAGATAACAGGAATTGTTCCACCTGGTTCTGTCAACTCTCATGCTACGTTTATGCTTACATAGAGGGTCAGAAGTTGGGACTGCTGACATATATAAAAGGGGAACACCCTTTTTATATTGAGACTTTTATAATTGAGATGGTCCTTTGAAGCACGGCTCTCAAAGAACATACACTTCTGGACTTCACTGCAGCAGCAAAAGTTTCTAAGGGTGGCCTAAGCAGAGAATAACAGAAGAGGGGCAGGTGAATGAGGATGGAAAGAATGTCACATAGCAATAAATCTTTCCGTGGCACAGAATTGTCATTCCCAGTTATGGGCATACTTCAGTATTAAGATCTAGTCAAAAACTCAAGTTTGACAGGCAGGCAAATAATACTTCACTACCATTTCTCTACTTCTTCTTCCTCACACTGTTCACCTCCCATTGTCTCAAAGAGAAAAGAAGTGAGGAGGCTAGCCTATTTCCCCAAACCTGACCATGCTACTTGCTCCCCCCAAATCCTTCAGGAAGTAAAAGGGGTTAAGTGGCATTTTAGACATTCGTATATCCATCAGTTACTCCTTCTCTTGAACCTGTCTCCTAAAGGAGCCTTAGAAGACAGAGGAAGCAGCAGAATCCTATTCCACTCACACATATTACCCTAGAACTGCTTCAGGAAAGATAGCAGAGGCATTGTTCCTCCTGTTCAGGAAGGCTAAGTCACTAATGCCAAAGACTCTGTTGGCATCTTCCCCCCACCTCCCATGATGTAAAGCTGACTTGCATCCATTGCTCCCCAAGCACCTTGCAAGGGCACTCCTCTACCCAGTAATAACAATCCAAGTTTAACTCCTTTGTTTTGGTTAGTGTGCTATCATAACCAGTATCTGGCAAATTGCCATCTGGTAGTGCAGGACCAAGATTGCAACAGGATGAGTTTCTCCTACTACACCATTTGAGCATCCCCACAAATACTCAGCTTCAACAAGAGCATATTCCTTGAGCACCAACTAAGTAGTAGTCAGACATGTTTAGAGTCACATGCCTGTCAAGTGTGTCAATAGTGGCTGAATAACCTGGCTTGTCATCTTTCAAACTCTAACCTACATTGCAGCCCATTTACTTTGCCTCGGAGAAGTCTACCTTTACAGTATGTTCATTCTTAAAATATGATAAACCACCACAAAATATTAATTTTCTCTTCATGGAAACTCAGCACTGTGCTGTGATCACAGAGTCCTATTACAAAGCTGACTGTGAAAACCCCAAAATTAGAACCGTCAGCCCATCCTGGCCATTTACTGCATTTCAGCGCAGATTCACACCTCCAAGATAGCATTCCCTGTTCAAACAAGCAGCTCTCAATTATTTCCTCATTCTCAGCTCTAAAGAACTATGCAATCTCTTTAGACTCACTCACAATACCATTTTCTTTTTATAAAAGTGTCTAACATTGCAGTAAACTGTAAATCAAACCTGAGCTTCAATGATTCACAGAACCTGAAGTTCATTTGTATTGGGAAATCTACCCTTATATGCTGCCAAAACATAATAACAGCTATATTCATGCAATAACTTGTGCCAAAAAGCCCACCCAAGATTTGGTGGCCTCCATCTTACGCCATCCCAGAAACCTGAGCAGTTTTACTCTTGCCTTCCTATATTGTATTCCTCATTTTTTCTCCAAATTATGAAAATTCTTCCATGGAGAAACACATTATTAAAACATCCCACTTTACTGAAACAGTACAGGGCCAGTTAATGTTGCAGATTGTGCAAATGAACAACAAGCACAAGAAAAGAAACCCGATACACAGATCAGGTGGACAACGCACAGGTTAATTTCCTTTTGCACCACAAGTCCACAATGAATATTAAAACATGCATCAAGAAGAGTAAAACTGAGAGTACATGGTCAGACTAGTTCAAGTCCCAGATCACAACAATGATGGCAATGCACAGAGTGGCATTTCTCCCCCCAGACACAAGGGTGCTAAATTTCATGCAGCAAGCCAAGTATTATCAGAGAAATGTGATCCTCTTTAGATTTTCAGATGTTTTCAGCATAGGCACTGTGAGAAGGTCGAAGACAAATTTCAGTTTCAATTTAGTATTGGGTGAACCAATAGTGTAAGTAAATCCATTGATTATAATTAAACCTAGTACATTCTCCATCAAATATCTTCCCCCCCTCACACACATACCCTGTATCTGCTTTCCTTGATTATTAGCACTTTGCATCCTATATCCGCAACACACTCTTGAACAGTTCTTCACTTGCCAGATGTACATAAAAGTTGTTTAATATCTTTGGATTTAATATTTCATGAATTTTGGGAAACTAAATAATATTTTATTAGCTTTAGACTTGTCTATGTTTTGCATGAGTCTTTATTCCAATACATAGTTTTAGAAGAGATATGCTCTCCACATCCACATCCATATCCATCATTTCTCATTAATTAGCATTTTCCCAACTTCTTATTTAACAAACTGCCTCAGCTGCTTTCGCTATAGCAATATGAAACTATTAAGGGCACTGTGTCCTTGGAGATATTAGCATGGAGTTACACTGGCATTTTATTTAATTTAAATCAATAATCAACTGAACCCACAAGGGCTCAGCAAAGATAGTGTTTAAGACAAACGATGATATCAACAAGGATATAGAAAATACAGAAAATTATATACTGCTAAATTAAGAATTTTTTTCCCTCTGTGGGAGTTCCAAGTACTTTTTGCAAACCACTTTGATGTGGTGGTGGTTGATTTTTACAATCAAGCAGTGTATACGTTTTATGAATGAATGAATAAATAAATAAATAAATAAATACTTTTCCATGAGAAGCTGTCTTCCTAGATGAGACCAAAATTCCTTTGAGACCAAAATTCCACTACCTCCAATACTGGAGAGCTATATATCTCCAGAAACTCACAGACAGGGAATGGAGATAATTGTCTTCTCTTGCTTGCACCAGCATCTAATACTCAAAGAAGCACACACCCTCTCAGAGTAATGGCTCTCTCAAGGCTAACAGCCATTAGGAGGCCAATCCTTCATAAATGAGTTTAATTTTCCAAAGCCATGTAAGCTAGTAGCCATTGCTGCATCTCATGGGAGAAAACGTATTTTGTTAAATACTCATAGAAGTACTTTTGGTAAGTGTTTCAATTCAACTTCAACTGGCAGCCCCAAGATTACAGAAGAGAGAAAGAACACTATCCATCATCTTGCCAACACAATTTTGTAAACCTCCATCATGTCCAACCATCTACAACACAGTCCAGAAAAAGGAGTCTAAAACACTTTAATCACTCTACAAATTTGTAGGCATTTTTTTCTTGAATGCTTCAGAATAATAAACAGTATCCAAAAGTGGCACCATAGACAGCAGTCAGCCGCCAACAATTCTCTCTACACTCTTAGTATTCAAGCTCATCTTGTGAACTGTATATTCAAAAGTGTATTTGTTGCTCAGATGAGATAGTACTATTTTATCTGCTTCATGTGCATAAATTCTATAATTTGCAGCCTCAATATATATATTTTAAATATCAAAACAGAAATCCCGTGTGTATTCTGCTCAGACAGTTGTTACAAGCAGCAAGGGACTACATCAATTTATCTGAAGTATGGCTTTGACCTGCGTATGGGAGGTTAGGGGAGGGGTAGTACTTCTGGTGGGGGATATCTCATGCTCCTTCTGAAGTAATTTGTTCAACTTGGGTCCCTACGCTGCGCACAGCTTTCAGCTGGGGCTCCTAGAAGCTGTCAGCATGCAACAGTGGCCACACCCCAGGAAATGGTTTCAGCTGGCTAACTGATGGGCAGCTGATAGGTTTCAAACCCTCTGCAAGTTAGAAACTTCCCCTGCATGTGAAGACAAGCTCCGGCAGACTGAGCAGACAAGAGCAATAATGGGTGCAATGGCCAAGAGGGCGGTTTCTGCATGTGCTATAGAGGGAAGTGAGGGGCTGATGGGGTTCATCAACCTGGGAAGACAGCCTATCTAGGAGAAGGAAAACTCTTATCCTAAACCTCTGCTGGCTTGCGAGATATTTCAGGAGAAGAAAAGGCTACACAAATCCCGAGCTGAGTCCCTAAGGTGGTTGGACAGCACCTTGTACATCTCCTTCTGGCAACCCCTGAAGCCAAGCTGGTGCCAAACATGTTGCTCTGCTCTCCACACATCAGAGTGGCCAAGAAAGGGGGTATTGTTGTCTGGGTAGCCCAGGACCTCCATACACCCTGCCTACGCTTGCACCCCAGGGAGATAACATCGGTGTGCTAACCCAGTCGTTTGACTCTACCCCTGGAGGCATACTCCATTCCCTCTTGAGACAGATGGATGCCAACAACAGCAATGGTCAATAATGGGAAATAATTAGTGTGAAAAATATCTGCACCATCCACCTGGATGCAATCACTTTGCAGAGCCTTAAATTCTTCTGAAATTTAGGAACAGAGGAGAAGAGCAAGAGCGTGTAAAAAGTGGTTGATCTCAGTGAAGCAAGGCCACACTGATCTCTCTTTTCCTATCAAGTTGGGCAAACCCTACTCTTAAAAGTGCTGGATGACAGAGCAGAATTGTTATTATTCTTTACCACAGAGGAATGAGGAAAATGTAATATCAGGTTGCTGGCAGTTGGAAAAGAACAGGTAACTCAGCACATATTAATTTCACCCTTTAATCCTTTCAAGCATCAGGACTTTCCCATATCTTTCCTCTGCATACTCATTTCTAGTATTGATCAGTGAAATAGCATATCTAATGGGCAAAGCCCTTTACACTCTCTCTTGCTTTGACTTTTTACCATAATTGCATTGCAAAGAACACTGTTTCATGAGGTTCATGATTACAAGCAGACAAGCAACTAATTACTGGAAGCCTTTAACTGCAGGGTTTTGAATTAAACCTTGATTCAAATTACTAACTGTTGTAGCATCAAAGAAATCAAACAGCTGGAAATGCAAGCCATTGCAAACAATGGACATGAAATGAAGCTCTCTGAAAGATCCCTAATGCTAGCCAGGAACTGGAGATTAGACAGAAAAAGCAATGCAAGAACTTCTGAGGCATGGAAGACAAATATTGATTACCTGGGGATTTTGAATGTTGATTGAGAATGTTCTTGCTGTGGTACAACATGAGTCACCTGCTTTCCCTCAAGCCCTTTCCCACCAAAAGAAAGAAGCAGTTTTTTAATTAAATGGAACAGTTATCTTAATTAGGACTGGAAAGGCTGACATTTGCTCAGGTTACAGATCAAATACACACAACTTGCATAAGAACTTGCAAGGTGGCTTTCCACGTGGTTTGGCAAAAAACAGACCTACTTGTGGGTGTTTAATTTTTTTCCTGCAGTTCTCATGCTGCTAAAAGGTAAACTAAAGACTGAAGCACTCATGCTCAGAATGCAATGCCACATGCCATCAGCAGGTTCAGCCACCTTCCCAAAACATGTACCTCAACTGTTTCCCTATGAAGCCATAGTTAGAAGACACGCTCTGTTGAAGGCAGAAATAGCGACGCATTTCCTTGTACACTTACTTGGTTTGGTAAATATATAACTACGGTAGGTAATTAGCCCGATAGCAGGAAAGACCTTTGGTCATGTCCCCTATACATGCCATACCAAACCTCTGCAAATATATGTATCAGCAAATTATTTCCCTAAATTTCAACATTCATAGACACAAGGCCCAACTAAATAGGCTTGACATTTTCTGATACAGGCAACCTCCCATTTACACGTGTTCCGAGGCACTGCACGCATCAGTGAAATTGTGTATTTTTGAAACACCACAAGAAAAACCTACAAACACCCTGTTCCACCCCTGCCCTGCCCCTTTTTGTGACTTTTTTGTGACTTTTTGCATCACTTTCAGGTTCGGTGCAATGCATGCATGCACGGTCGTGCACATAATTGAACGCGCATAAATGGCAGGTTGCCTGTACCCTATTCACTCATATGAAGGAGACAGCATCAAACTCCCAACAAACCTGCCTCTCATTACCACTGTACAATCATGCAAAAATGAGAGAAAGAATTTTTAAAATATTTGTCTACAGCCTTCTCTCTGTAGCCAACGTTAACACAAGGGCACTTTAAAACAAGTGATCTTCCATCAGCATTGTGGGCAGTGAAAAGGTAAAAAAAAAAAAAAAAGAGCAAAGGACCCCTGGACATTTAAGTCCAGTCAAAGGTGACCATGGGGTTGCGGCGCTCATCTCACTTTCAGGCCGAGGGAGCAGGCGTTTGTCCACAGACAGCTTTCCGGGTTATGTGGCCAGCATGACTAAACCGCTTCTGGTGCAAAGGAACACTGTGATGGAAACCAGAGCGCACAGAAATGCTGTTTACCTTCCTGCCACAGTGATACCTATTTATCTACTTGCACTGGTGTGTTTTCAAACTGCTAGGTTGGCAGAAGCTGGGAGCTCACCCCGTCGTGTGGATTTGAACCGATGACCTTCTGATCAGCAAGCCCAAGAGGCTCAGTGGTTTAGACCACAGCGCTACCTACGTCTCTACTGGACAGTACCACATGCACAACTGAATGTTGGAACTAGCATTTTTATTATCACACTATATGTGATGACACCCAGGTCTGTTCACATCAGGACTAGTCTTATCTTTAGATCAAGAGGGACACACAGATTAAGGAAGAATGAACCTTCCTATACCTGCAATTTACCTGCCTGTAGTCTCTTTCCTCTACCACCTCCGCCTTGTGATTCTCACATAGCCCCTCTCACTTCCACTATTGGAGGCCAGCTGGGGGAATGAAATGGGGAGGGGAAAATAAACTGCAAGGAAGTAAGTTTAGCACTCAGATATGCATCCACATGGCCCCTTTTCTCTAAAAAGGCAACAAACCATTGGGTCCAACACCATTACTTTTTATTTTATTTGGACAAACTTGGGTCAACAAGCAAGTCTGCCACAAAACTAGTACATGTAGGCCATGAAGGGCAGATCTGTCTTCTTTGAACTAAACGGACAGGAACACCAGGTCCACTAAATATTTTAAGTTAAGGAATTATTTAAACCATTCATTTCATCTTAGAGGAGGGGGCTGGAGACATGAAAAATGGTGTGTCCAAATTTTAATAAATCCAATATTTTGCATATGAAAATACCAAGAACTTCTGATTTGATGAAGATCTAAGTACTGAAGAAATGATTTTAGATAACGAATAATCCTTAAGAGAAATGGTTCTTCGATTAGGCACCCCAAGGCCTGCATTCCCATTACCCTCTTCTTAAGCCAATAAAATTATTGTAAATCTTGACATGTTAAACACTGAAGCTTTTCTATAAAACTTTACTGCGTTGTATAACCGATATCTTATAGGTTAATTACAGAAGCTCTGAAATATCTTTTCTTTAAGCTGTGATGCACTAGCAGTCTCATTTAAAAATCCCTCTACATTCTATATTTTCTAGGTTTTTTCACTCTCTCACACATGGTTCTTATTTTAAAATGTGTTGTTCTGAAGTGCTCCAAACACTAGAGCCCAAAAGCCAAGTATGGAACACTCCTAGTCTAGCACCGGAAAACACACCAGGGCAGCTGTTCCAGAGAGTCTACAAACTTTTAGCAATTATAGATGTGCCATGCATTAATTAGTATGGTATATTCAGAACTCAAATTAACAACACTAAAATTAGCGCCAGAGCACTTCTGAACACCAGAACACCTCTGAATACCAGAACACACACACACACACACACACACACACACCCAATGCATGCAAAACTCTTTAATGCTAGTTACAGATAGGTAGCCGTGTTGGTCTGCCATGGTCAAAACAAAATAAAAAAATTCCTTCCAGTAGCACCTTAAAGACCAACTGAGTTAGTTCTAGGTATGAGCTTTCGTGTGCATGCACACTTCTTCAGATACAGATCTGAAGAAGTGTGCATGCACACGAAAGCTCATACCTAGAACTAACTCAGTATCTGAAGAAGTGTGCATGCACACGAAAGCTCATACCTAGAACTAACTCAGTTGGTCTTTAAGGTGCTACTGGAAGGAATTTTTTTATTTTGTTTTGACCATGGCAGACCAACACGGCTACCGTATCTGAAGAAGTGTGCATGCACACGAAAGCTCATACCTAGAACTAACTCAGTTGGTCTTTAAGGTGCTACTGGAAGGAATTTTTTAATTTTCTTTAATGCTAGTTCTTTAATGCTGCAAAGCTATGTGGGCAAATTTCAGCAGAAGCATGTTTCCATTAAACTAGGTGTCATAGCAAGAACTAGGAAGCGAAATCAACTGCTGGACGCACTGGCATGGCAGCTTCCAAAATCAAAGAAGTGAATAAAATATACTGACGGAAACTGCGAAAGGTATAATCTAAGCACCGTATATGAACAATGTAAGAAGACGCCTTTCCCCCAAATCATTAAAAGTACCAAAGCTTTAGACAGAGAAGTTCACAATGATTTAATGAACTCCTACCTTAAAGGGCAGCCGCTAAAGCCAGCCATCCTATCCCCCCAAAGGTGACTATTCCCTATTCATGAGAAGACTAGACTGAAAGCTAGACCTCCCGCTACATTAAGGAAGGAATTAGACACAGAGTTTAGTTACCTCTGCTATGACAGAGAGATGAAGAAGAATACAAGAGTGGATCTGTTTCCAGTCTTTTAACACCCGCTTATAAAGTGGAGATTAAAGCTGCATTAATGTTTTCTGAGGACATAAGAGGAATATGGCACTGGGTGGGTGGGGGGGTGTGTCTCATTTTCGGTCACGGAGTAGGGCTGCTTCCTCCAGTCAGAGAAATCACTTGGGACTCTAAAAGTGTGCCGGGTCGCTTCACTGGAGAGCTGGGTCCTGCACAGTCGGGGGGGGGGGGGAGAGACCTCCAAGCATGGGCAGAGTGCCTTCCTTCACTAACAACTTGCGCGGGTATATTTTTCCAGGCTTCAAAGGGTCACAACATGGCTCTCGAGCAAACAACCCTACAGTTCAACCCTTGATGATTTGATTTTAAAAAAGACAAAGACCAAAAAAAAAAACACAACACCCAGGCACTGCTCATATCCCGCAACAGAGCTACATGCGACTAAGGAACGCCGCGTATCCAAAAGCCAGGTCAGGTCAGGATCCCCACCACCCGGGTCGCGCTAAGATCGCCCTCACATCGTCTAGTGTCTCCCTCCCTTGCTCTCGCCCCCCACCCCCACCCCCACCCGCACATCCCACCCCTCTTTTTCCCACCCACCCCTCTCTCTCCCCAGGTTCCAAGGACTCACCAAATAGCGACAGGAGCAGCAGCAGAAGGGGCGCGTCCTCCCCTCGGTGCCCCATGCCTCTGCGTCCAGAATTGGGGGCGGGCAAGAAGCGCGCCGAGAGCCAGCCAGCCGGAGCCCCCCCCCCAAGTCGGTCAGCGAGCCAGCAGACCCTCAGCTAAAGTGGAGCCTCCAACAGGGGGTGGGGCCACAAAGCAATAACCCGAGCGCGAGGCAGAGCAGCGAGCAGCCCTCGCCCGCCTCTTCCCCGCTGGCTGGCTGGCTGGCTGGCTTGCCCTGGGAGCCGGCAGGAGCGAGGGAGCCGCCCGCCTCAGTCGCCGCCGTCGCCGCCGTCCCCCTCCTCAGCCCGGCCGCGCAGCCAACCACAGGGACAAACTTTCCCTGCCCCCGCCCCGCTCCCCCTCCCACAGGTGCCGAGGGAAGGCCGGCCCGGCCCCCACCCCCTTAAAGGGGAGGAGGGGGAGGAGGAGGAGGAGGTGAAGCGGCTGCGCTCCCCGCCAGCCGGCAGCAGCGGCTTGTCCTCCGACGGCGCTGCCGAGGGATTCCCCGCGCCGCCTCAGCCCGGCCGAGGGAAGCCATCCACTAGTTCCATTGCCTTTACAACCAAGCAACCTCCGCACCTCGCTCGGCACGCCCCACACCCGGCGCGCGCTCTCAGTCGGTGCGCGGCGCTCGCCGCCAAATCCCGCCCCTTCCACTCTCCGTCTCGGCGCTGGGATCCCGAAAGGGGGAACAAAGTGCCGGCAACTAGAAAGCGAAGCCCTTCAAACCAGGCGGGAAGAAGAAAGGCGGCGGGGAGGGAGGGAGGGAGGGAGGAAGTTGGCCGCTCAGGCGGACAAAGCGCGCAAAGAGGCTCAAAGGGGAAAATCGAGTAGCCCGAAATAGTCCCACACGTTGGAAGTGAGAGGGCCGAAGGGTCCTGTCTCTCCTGTCAGCGTCGCGCGGAGGGTTTTATGGCTCGCAGCGCAATCCTAAAGTATGCTGACTCCGGAGTCAGACTGGCTGGGTTTTGCTCCCAGGAAACGTGGGTTAGGTTTGCAGCCTTGGCTCCGTACGCACGCTCCTTTGCAAAGTAAATTCAGTTGAAATGTATGGGGAAAGGAAGTCCCATGGGAGATGCGGGACGTCTTTGGGCGCACGAGTGCCCCCCCCCCCGCTTCTCCGCTTCTCCGCTTCAGGGGCCGCGTTTGGGCAATATGGGATTATGGGACACGCTGGGGATTACTAGTCAGAGAGGCAGACTCCACGGGAAGCACTTCCCACTTGAGAAAGGGAGGTTTCTCGGCGCCACCTGCTTCCCAGTCTCAGCAAGAACGGCGAAAGGTCCTCCGCACCTTTTGCTCTAACGGCTTTAAAGCCCTTCCCCTGGCGATGGAAGACGGAAAACAATAAAACTGATTTCTTCACAGCAAGACACTCACCTATCAGGGAAAAGGGGGGGGACCTTGATCACATAGGTGTTGGCATCCGTCAGTCTCGAGAGACAATGGAGTGCGCCTCCGGGGGTGAAGTCAAACCGCTGTGTTAGTAGCACCAAAGTGGCCTCCCGGGATGAAAGAAACATCTTCGATTTTTAAAGGCAATCCTTTCCTCAAATCACAAACATGCCTCGCAATATTTCAGTGGTGCTTTATGTTATCTCTTATAGTATCCTTCTGGGCTGGCTTCCTGGGTTATGATCTGGAAAGATGGGACTGGTGTCTTATTAGGTGGTGCTGGGTTACTGCTATTCTGTCCCATGGTCACCAGCCACCAGGAATGCTGAGAAGTTCTGTCTTGTCCCCATTTCTGTTTAATTCCTACATTGGAATTCAATGTCAACCATTCGTTGCTGGTTAAGTGTGGATAGTGTAATTATACAGTGAAGTCAGGTGGCACTAGACTTTGATACAGTGGTACCTCGGGTTACATACGCTTCAGGTTACAGACTCCGCTAACCCAGAAATATTACCTCGGGATAAGAACTTTGCTTCAGGATGAGAACAGAAATCGTGCTCCAGCGGCACGGCAGCAGCAGAAGGCCCCATTAGCTAAAGTGGTGCTTCAGGTTAAGAACAGTTTCAGGTTAAGAATGGACCTCCGGAATGAATTAAGTACTTAACCCGAGGTGCCACTGTACAGCGTATGGGTGGAATCAGGAGGATCCCAATGCTGTTCTTTGTTTGGACAGAGACAATAAAGTTATTGTCTAGTTTCTTTACTAGTGTGGCCTCCATGACATTCTCTGTCTTTTTTAAAAATGAAACCGAAGTGTTAATCTACAAGTGTTATCAGTGTAATGGACAAAATGTCACTCCATTTAAGGAAAGTCAATTCTATTACCACCACATCTTCACAAGCCTTCCAAAACACCTCCAGTATCATAAACATTAACAACCACTGGGAATGATAATCCACAATAAGGTACTTTTTACATCTAAAAGCTAGAGTCATTGCTCTTTTTATTTGAATGAGAAGGTGGGCTATGAACCCTCATGAGGAATTTATGAAAACAGACCCAGAGCCAATATACGTTAAGAGTGTGTCCTCTATTGTGTGATACTGTGATTTCCTTTGTTATAAAATATATTGGTATAATAACTGCCTTATGCAATGCTCTTCAGCTGTTTAGATATTGATCTCCTCTTACCACACAATAAATGAGAGTTGTAGGTTTTGGCCTACAGCCTCAAACATTCTTGAATTCTAGGCGAGGCTATTTGCTTTTCAGATCAGGCAACTGATGCTGTTGATTTAATTACTGTGGGTGGTTGTTTGCTGTTTGAGTTTCATTTTTAATCCACAGGTTTGATGAAGGAAAGGTATGCTGGTTTAACACCACCTGGGGTGATCTGGAAAATAATTGTTACTGCTTCCTTGTTTCCCTGAACTGCTGTAAAAATACAAACCACAGCCCAAAAAAGAATTCAATTTCAATATATTTCTGTTTTCCAGGGCATTTTATGGCAAAACCTGCATGCTACTGCCTACATGTTAGCTGAGCTAGCCTTTGGAAGATAAAAATGGAGGCACATACATTTAAAAGATGGATCTCAATGCATATAATTAAGGAGGTGAGATCTCTCTGTGTGTAGCAAGCATTGGTGGGCCATTTCTAACTTAATTTCATTTTTGCCATCCTGGTGCCTTCCAGATGTTTTGAACCACAGCTCCAGCCAGCATGGCCATTGAAGGCTTCTATACCTGGTTATTTCTAGGGTAAGAATTTATTGTGCGGGCAGGATGTTCTAAAACTTTTAAAATTACAGTTCTCTGAACCTGACACAACTATCACAGGAAGGGAGTCTGAGGAACTGAGACAAACACTGGTGAAAAGAGGTGCAGTTCTAGACCGCAATGACAAAATAGAAACAATCAAATCACCAGGTGCAGATGGCATCCACCTGAAAGTTTTTAAAGAATTCAAATGTAAAACTGCTCGTTTTCTAACAATAAAAAAACAACTTGTCCCTAAGACTAGCCTCCATACCTGAGGATAGAAAAGTGGCCAATGTAAGTCCGATTTTAAAAAAGGTATCCAGGGATGGGATCCTGAAAATCGCAGGCAGCTTAGGAAAACAAATGGGCTGGCTGAGACTGATGGGAGCTATTTTCCAAAACTTATGGACAGTAGCAGGTTAGTGAGGACTGCTGCTTTATGTGGTTACTTCATGGGTGAGAGTTTGGGTGTGTAATTCTAATACAGTGAAACCTTGGTTCTCCAACGCCTTGGTACTCGAACATTTCAGCTCCCGAATGCCGAAAACCCAGAAGTAAGTGTTCTGGTTTTTGAATCTTTTCCAGAAGCCGAACGTCTGATGCAGCTGTCGGCTATTTTTTCCGGGGCACCTGCACCAAACGGAAGCCGTGCCTTGGTTTTCGAACATTTCGGAAGTCAAATGGACTTCTGGAACGGATTACGTTCGAGAACCAAGGTATGTCTTAAATGTGCTGGTATCTTGATATATGATGGGAAAGCATATGGAATTTACATCCAGATAGGAATGTGCAAATCCCGTTTGAGAAATTTTGTTGCTCCTATTTAAATTGTTTTCCTGGTTTCACTTGGATGTTCTGCCTTCGGCGGAATCTCTGAATTCGCTTCCAATGTGACATCATGGAAATAAAATTACAACCTAGGACATTGGAAATCACTATCTCTCACACACAGCAATCCCAGAAGTGTCATTGGGGGGGGGGCATCAAGTCAAGACAATCCAATATTAAATTTTAATTCAAAAGGAATCCCAGCTGTCCTGAAAATACAAAGTTTGTGAACATAGCAGAAACTCGCTCTTTATTCTCAGTCTCAACTTTCTTTCTGTGCTAGGGTGGCCAACAAGGAGCTGTACAAATACTGCTGGACAACAACTCCCATCAGCCATGACTATTGGCCATGCCGGTTGGGGTTGATGGGAGTTGGAGTCCAAAAGCATCTAGAGGGCATCTTAGCTATTCCTGCTTTCTACACATTAGTGCTCAGCTCGGCAGCTCCCTCCATGGCAAAGGTTGGCTCTCATTGCACAGCAAGCAACGTTGTGTCATTGGCTGCTGAATCCTAGACAAGAGGGATGTACCTCCTTCCCGTTTCCCTTTGTTAATTAGCCATAACTTCAACACCAGTCTATATTTTGCCTGATCATCCCTGAGTAATGTTAGAGTGTTGTCACACCACTCTTCTGGAGGGTAGTAGTTCTTGCTCAGCCCTCCCACTCCTGCCCAAGCAAATGCTGTTTCATTCAGCAAAACTCTGTGCCCTTCTCTGCAAACTAGCTAACAAATACTCCTTCCGCAGAACAGCTATTCTTCTCTACCTGCAGCAGAACACTCTTCCTACCAATTTCACAGAAAACAAAACTTTTGCTCTATTGCTGCATCAGTTCCTGACCAGCCAGCACTACCAACATATTATTATTATTACTAGTAGTAGTAGTAATAAAGGGGGGGGAGGACTTGGGTAACTACCAACTGATGAGCTTGGCACTGATACCAAGAAACGTCCTAGAACAGATAATTCAGTATGTCTGTGAACACTAGGAAAATGATACTTTGATTACTAAGACCCAACTGTATTTCTCAAAAACAAGTCATGCCAGACAAACCTCTCTCTTTTATATATGTAGAGAGAGAGTTACAAGCTTGGTGGATCAGGGGAATGCTGTGGGCATAGTGTATCTTGATTTCATAAGGCTTTTGAGAAAGTCCCCCATGATATTCTTGTGAGGAAGCTGGTAAAATGCAGGTTGGACGAGGTAACTGTTTGGTGGATTTGTAACCACCCAATATGATAAAAAAGTCAGAAAATCAAGCCTTATGAGGAATACTTGAAGGAGCTAGGTATGTTTCACCTGGAAAAGAGGAGTTCAAATATTTGAATGGTTGTCACATGGAAGATGGAGCAAGCTTGTTTTCTCCTGCTCTGGAGGGTAGAACTTGATCCAATAACTTCAAGTTTCAAGAAAGGAGATTCTGACTAAACCTCAGGAAGAACTTTGTGACAGTAAGAACTGTTCAACAGTCATTGGAGGTTTTTAAGTTGGATGGCCATCTGCCACGCATGCTTTAGTTGAGATTCCTGCATTGCAGAGGGTTGGACTAGATTACCCTTGGGGTCCCTTCCAACTCTACAATTCTATGATTCTATAGTACTAGCAGAAATTATTTGTCGCTTTCCACAAATAAGCCTCAAATCCATAAAACACACAAATCTTTTCATCATCAGAAAAAGGTGCACCAAAAGGTAATCTGAACTACTATTAGATATATTCAGAGTTCATAGATATGTAGCTGTAAAACAGAGGTACTTTATAGCTACAACACAATGGCACTGCACTCAGTTTACACAAAAGTCAATTACTTTTCCAGATACTAAACAGTGAAAAATCAAGCCTATTGTGTTTTTCTCTCTCATTTATTTGAAAGATGCTGAAATCGAGGCTGTTTCACAGATCATGCAGATATAGCTAGTGAAGAGACGGGATTTCTTTTGCAGTTTTGCTCCTTTTTGCATGCTTCAAGTCCTCCATTTGCATGTTGCTTATTCTTGCCTTATTTTTGATGGACTGATACACCGATTGATTTAGGCCATTTTCCCCACAATTTCCATTTTGTAGCAATTTAAGATTTCATCTGAGGTGTCAGATTTAAGTCAAAGACTTCCTAAAAAACCCCATAAAGCAGTCAAGTACCTTTTCCCATTAAAAAAAAACCACCATATTTATTTATGAGATTCACAGTAAATGTGTGATCAATGGTTTGTTTCAATGGGGAGTATCCAATTTGACTTTCATGTATGATAGTTAGATACTGTTTTATTGTTTTGTTGCTGCTGCTGCAGATTTATTTAGTTACATTTCCACGAGCACCTCTGTTAATTGCTGGCCCAAAGAAATCTCCCGTTTTCTGCACCAGGATAATGAGTTACTTCAGGCATAACTCAGGAGAGTGTCCAGAATAAAGAATTAGCTGAAAGGATATGTGTGTGCACTTGCAGTTTATGACCCTGAAATTTAGAAAATAACAGGATCCCCAAAGCGCTTTCCAGAGAAACATAACACCCACACCCCTAAGTTTTCTTTGGATGCATGCCTGGCCCCAGCTGTCAGCCAGGTTGGGCACTGACTGAGGGCTCCAGGGGCTTGGAGAGCCTCAATACTGGTCCAGCCTGGCGGCTTCATCATTCACCTTCCTCTGGATGCTTTTCAGTAGTGGGCAGCAGTGCCACTTTGGAACAGCAGCCAAGCTCAACGCCTATCTGCGGTGGCCTCCCATCACTCTAAGGTGACCCAAATGTGATGCCCTGTCCCTTTAGATCTATGACATGTATCCAGGTAGTGAAGGAGCACTGATGAATCAGACCAAAGACCTATCTAGTCCAGCATTCTGCTTTTATAGAACAGATGCCTATCAGAACCCTGCAAGCAGAAAATGAGCACAATAGCCCTTGCCCCACACACGTTCCCCACAGCTGCCCTTGGGCCTGGTTCGGAAACTCCATCTGGTGCAAAATGCAGTGGGCCAGACTGCTGATGGGGGCATCTGGCATGAACATGTGACACAATTGTTTAAGCAGATGCCACTGGCTGCCCATCCTCTACTGAGCAAGGTTCAAGGTCTTTGTATTTATTTGCGAAGCCCTGAACTACTTAGGTCCAGGGTACCTTAAGGAAAGCTTGAACCTTATATCCCAAGTCAGTCTCTGAGATCTTCTGCAGGAGCATCACTGGTCATTCTCCAAGCTGGCAAGACTTGCCTGGTAGCAATGAGAAATAGATCCTTTCATGCCATCAGCCCAATATTGTGGAACACCCTTGCCAACAAAGATTCAGCGGGCGCCTTCTGTTTCAATTTTTAAGCTCCTGCTGGAAACTTTTCTATTCCATCAGGACTATGCAGGCAATTTAGAATGTACATTTCCACAATAGCTGATGCCTGTTTTTAACGTTTTATATGGATTTAATTGTATGGCTTTATGTACCGTCCTTGTAAACCACTTTGATATTCTTTATAAATAGCTGTATATAATAATAAATAAATGAACTTGTGTTCAGAGGCATATCACATTCAATACTCCACCACTGTGCATACTTTTAAAAACCTCTGTCATGTCCTTGTTTTTCATCTTGTCCTAAACTAAAAAGCTCCAGATATTATAAGAGAGTTAGTTGCTTCAGCCCCACCATCGTTTTGGTTGCCTTTTTCTGGATTTTATTCAGCTCTACAGTGTTTATTTTGGCCACAACCAGAACTTCACACAATCTTCCAATTGTGTGTGCATCATATATTTATATAAGAGCATTGTGAAATTGAGAATTTTATTTTCAGTCCTGCTCCTAATGAACCCTAACATAGCATTCACCTTGATCCTAAGATCTCTTTCCTTGTCATTCACTGTCAGTTCAGACCCTATTAGCATTTATGTGCAATTATTATTGCAAGGTTCCTGAACGTGTCCAACTGGCTGAACTACCTAAGGAGGAATGAGCCATATTTAAATCACAGCCAGACAATTTCTTGTGTTACTATTACCTCCATGGAAATTAATCGAGTACATGCAACATCTTCCCAGCTTGTGTGCTTGCAAAAGGAAGAACACTTTTATCACACTTCATATATTTTTATATATTTACTTCCTTACTATATTTAGTTATATAAGGCCACCCAATACCATTGCTCTTCCAGCACATCACAAACAGAAAATGCTAAAATGCAGTTAAAACAAGAATGGCATAAAATTGCAACCTAAAAATGTGCAACAGAAAGAAAAATAAAACCAGATAACTGAAAAACTAGGTGGCACATAAATACTGGCTGAAAATGGTAAATCACAGCTTAAACAAAGGCTGAGAGAATAAAAGGGCTTTCTTGGTGTGGGAATGGTGATAAGGAACACAGCAGATAAGCTGCTCTGGGGAGGACATTTCATAAACAGGGTGTCACTGGTTAAAAGGCCTTTTCCCATATCCCTTACCTTGGTGGGGCACCGAAAACAAGGCATCTGAACACGGTACTTCAAGAATCCTGGTCCCAAGCTGTTTAGAACTTTAACAGTTAAAATCTTGACTTGAAATTATAAATGGATTGGAGACCGGTGCAGTAGGTAAAGCAAAGGAATGAAATTATTAAGTCATCCAGTCAGCAGTCTTAATGCTCAGTTTTGGATCACCTATGTTTCTAGCCTATTCTCAAAGGCAGCCCTGCATACTTGCCTGGACTACTGGATCGTGGCACTGCCCTTGAACACTGCCTAGAAACCGCACATAACATGGCTGCTAGGTTGGTGAATGGGGCAGCCCAAAGCAAGCATCTGTTGCCATTCCTGAAAATGCTACACTGGCTGCCAGCCAAGTACTGGGCCTAATTCAAGGTGCTAGTAAAGGTAAAGGGACCCCTGACCATTAGGTCCAGTCATGACCGACTCTGGGGTTGCGGCGCTCATCTCGCTTTATTGGCTGAGGGAGCCGGCGTACAGCTTCCGGGTCATGTGGCCAGCATGACTAAGCCACTTCATGTGGCCAGCATGACTAAGCAGCACACGGAAATGCCGTTTACCTTCCTGCCAGAGCGGTACCTATTTATCTACTTGCACTTTGACATGCTTTTGAACTGCTAGGTGGGCAGGAGCAGGGACCGAGCAACAGGAGCTCAACCCGTCGCAGGGATTCGAACCACCGACCTTCTGATCAGCAAGTCCTAGGCTCTGTGGTTTAGACCACAGCGCCACCCACATCCCAAGGTGCTAGTACTAGTATACAAAGTTCTAAAAGACTTGGGGCCCAGCTACATCAAAAGCTTCCTCAATACTGACCATCTCATGCACTAAATCAACAGAGGAAGCCCTCCATGGTAAAGTGTGTCTGCCTCCCTCATTATTAACATTCAAGAGGAATTTAAAAACATTCCTGTTCACACAGGTATCTGATGGTTGAATGAAACTGACCCTGGCAACCTTGAAGTTATTGGCTGTAGGTGTGCATGATTGGTGTTTGTTTTTTTTAAAAAAAGTTCTTCAATTTATTTTATTTTATTTTTATTTTTATTTGCTATTTTGTTGTTTGCAATTCCTCCCAGAGGAGGAGCAGAAAAGAAATTTTTAATAATAACAATAACAATAACCACATTGCCATAATTTCTTACGTACAGATTGATTTCCATGTAGGGAATTGTTATTATTAAGAAGCTGCCGCCATGCATCACAAGAACTGCGCTCCTAAGTTGCAAAGTGCCCAGAGCGGCACAGAGGGTAAGTCTGGATGATTATTATGCTGCCATCACAAAACTTCTCCTTTATACTCCGGCAGCCCTGGGGACCTGGGGGAAAGGAATGGGCAAAGTTTATTAGAATCTGTGAACAGCCCACTGACTTTGCAAAGCCAGCCTAAAGCTCCTTTGAAGCATAAATCAAGAGAAAAGACGGCCTCTTAAGAGGATGGATGTTGAACTTGGAATAACGAAATATTTATTTAAAGATTCAGTCTCGCTGTAGAAAATAAAAGAGGACATAAACACTGAACACTTTATACGCACTGTCTCTAGCAAAGCAGATACTTTCAGCTACGTTGTCACTCCTTTAATTTATGTCAAAGTAGTTACATTTTCACACTAAAAAGTCATGGGTATTTTTTTTTGTCCCTGAAAGCAAGACAGATGCTAAAGCCAATATGGATCTGCCACACTGACTGGGCCAACTTTTCCGCTTTTCCGCTTGAAATAGCTTTAAAGTATAGATCAGATTTACTTCTAGACTCCTGCTGCTGTTTTGCATTTTATAACTGATGTTTGCTCAGACATTTTCCCAGGTTAATGACCCCAGCTTTGCAAAATGTAAGCCCTCCTGTAGACAGCCACCCTAGCATGAGTTGGAAAGCTGGAAGGAATTGATTTTTCATGCCTGTGACCTTCATTCCCCAAAAGTGGATAAGCTCCTATAAGGAGAAAAAAGAAATGAGGTTCACTTTTATATTGCAGATATCAGACTATCTGGGAGAAGCAGGGCCCGCCCTACCATTAAGCAGAGTGAGAAAGTTGCCTCAGGCAACAGATGCTGCAGGGTGGGAAGTAATGCCAAGGTATCAGAAGGCAGAGCTGTGGGTGCCATGTGACTTGCTCTGTGCCCCTAACCTAGCCTACCACCTTCAGCTGTGGTCAATGACTCTGTCCCATTTCCATTGCTGAAGGACAATTCCACAACCAATCCTGCCAGCTTCTGCACATGAAACTGGTGGTGGGGTAGGGAAAAATCTTGCCCTTCACATCAGAAAACAAAATGCCTTGGACATCCCCAAGGAGAGGATTTCCACAAACATGCCAGAGACTAAAGATTTGCATTTGAAAGACCAATGCCAGGCATTGGTCCACAGCCTGTGAGATCTCAAACAAGTTTATAAAAGTGTGTGCACCGTAGTTTCATATATCTTACAAAAACAAGATATTTTAAACTGAGGTGACTTACAGATTTGTCATATTAATGTGTGAAGCTCCCCTCAGAGACAAAGGCCAGGTAAGCTGCCAAGTAAAACAATTTGCAAGTTCCCTCTCTCCAGGGCGGCCCATCCTGTTTAGCTGTCTGTATGGAAAGATTTCTCTGGGGCTCAATCCTGCTCAAATGTCCTCATTCCTCCTGAGAGTCATGAAATGCAGTGAGATGATATTGGGCCGTGAGTTCCACATTATTCTTCCAGAATGCCACCTCCAGTGAGTTTATCATTCTTATCAACTCTGGTTGTTTTGTCCAATGTTTGGGATGGGGTGATATCAGGTCAGTCATTCCCTTCACTAGGCTCCCTAATGGACTCTTGCTCTGGGAAGTCTCTGTGGCAAACACAGGCCCTTTGTTGTCATCAAACAAAGAAGAGTCCACTCAGCAGGGCCTTTCTTGGTTCCGATAGCTACCCACTTTCTTCATGTTAGAGCTGTCCATACAATCATTCCTGATAAGGAAGCTACAAAAGTGTAGAGAGAGCTCTTGATCTAGGGAGCTGGACAACTGCAGTGTGCCTTGTCAACACTTATCTAGCACTCACGCTCATGTATGCAAGCCCAGATCTTGCACCTGTATATTCTGCACCAAAGTCTGATTTTCTCTCTTTCTCAGACTGCTTCAGTTCTGAGGCTGATCCTAGATATGCCTACCTGGAACAACCAATGTTGAGTTCATTGTGAATTGCTTCCTGGAAAGCTAGTGTTATGAGGTGGGGTGGTTTTGGGTGGGAGCTGGAAGTAGGCTGTATGAAAGATCCTTCTAAGCCCTGGATCCAGCAAGCATTGAAATATAAGCCAGGCTACTTCCTGGGTGACAGGCATTATGGAGAACAAAGGAAGATGCTCTGTGTGAGAGCATACCTTTGTGTAAGGTGGGGCTCCTCCCTCAACAGATAAAGCGGAGTTTAGAGTAGAGTTTGCAGTGATGTGAGCTAGAAGCAATGCAGCAATCTGGAGAGAGAGAGCAACGCTTGAGGGCAGCGTTTGATTTCCCTGGTTAAGTGGCTAGGACCTCTGGAATTTCATACCGCTTGGAGACTGAGGTGGCATGCAACCATACATATGGCAACTCTAATTCCATGTGTGTGTGTTTTTCTCTTTGCATTCCCCAGTTGTGATTTAGCCAAGCAATACCTGATACAGAATGACCGCTCCCCACTTAAAACGGGGGGCGCCTTTTGCGTGGACGCGTGCAGCCCTGGATCTGGAGTGGCCCCACCAGCATAGGCTTTGCCTTCCCTCAGGTGGGATACCTGGAGGTCCCCGCCTACCCCAGTGAGTTGTCCAATCCCACCTGGGCGAAGCGTTGCCAGGGAAACCAGGCCAGGTAAGGGGAGGGATTACCTGCCCACACAATAGAGGGTGGATCTTAATTGTTAATCCTCACTTGGCTCCAGAGCTTCTCCCACCCTACCCACCCTCAGTTAATGTCTTCTTTTGCAGGTTAACTTTTCTTCATAGGTTTTGCAGGTTAACCTGTCTCCACAGGTATGTGGGCGCTGCTACGATAAGGTCGCTGTTAAAGGGCCGGAAAGGAATTTCCCTGCATTGGCAGGTTTCGCCTTTCCCGTAGCAAAACGTCACAACTTTGGCGGTATCAGGCCTTGGGCGGAATCCTTTAGTCCATCTTCCTCTTTGCGGCGGCGATACCAGGGTTCCCCGTTAAAGGGGTTTTTGAAGGGAGGCTTTGGCCGTACGCCGAAAGGTCGTCATTGCTCTCCCCTGCGGCGGCGTAAAGGGGGCGGCTATCTCTGCTTGAACATATGTTCTCCAGAGCCGGCCCATCCCCCCACACACACACTGGATAACCCTGATGCTCCCTAGGTCCCCGGCTGGGGACTAGGGAGGGAGAACGCCCAATGCCTGAGCCAAGGTCTACCCACATTTGAAATTTAATAAAGTTGTGGCCAATTTAATCCCACAGCACGTTGTCTAGAGTCGTTATTCCACATGACGGGGGGGACCACTCGGGGACTCCGCCTGTCCACGCAAATGCACTGCTATACTGCTATGCCTTTTTAAATGGGAAACGTAGGAAGCTGCCTTGGTTCCACTAGCTCAGTATTGTGTCTCCATTTACCGACAATATTTCTCTAGGGGTCTTTCCCAACCATGCCCAGAGATGCTGGAGATTAGACCTAGGACTTCTGCATGCAAAGCTGAGCCTCTACTGCTGAGCTATAACCCATCTCCAAATCTGTTCATGGTTTTTATACTGCCAGTTCTGTGAAGAATTTAGTGATTCGTTTAGGTAAGAGGCCAGTAGGACAGAAAGAGACACAGCAGAGACCATGCAAGGAACTAACAGCTTGCCGTCATCATAGCTAAGCTTGTCATCATTACAGACATGGAGCATTCAAACATATCTCTACTGAACTGTCCAAGATAAGGCTATCTTGGCATTTGATGAAAAGAGTGAAGGATTCCTGTGGTTTTTCTTGCCGAGAATTTGCTTGGCCAGTTAACGTGAAAGAAAAATGCATTCAGATGGACTCCAATAAATGATGTGTGGTATATTACTGAGACACTTTCCCAGAGGTATCCAGATCATGGAATAAAAATACATTTATAGGAAAATACCCATTGAAAATTGCCAGTTACATTGTTTAGCCAGAGACTGAAGCTCCTATCATTCACAGCTGTAATTTACTAAACCAGATTTATGCCCACAGTGAGGGTGTATATGTATGTGTGTATATACACATAACTGCATTTGGGAATGTAGGGTGCATTTTGTTGCGTATGTCACAAGCCACATTGTAAAGACTTTCTCTTTAAAAGTAGGTTATAAATCTGTTATATAAGTGCACAAGGAGGGAGGAAACCCCCCCACAAATTCAGGACAATGAATAAGGCACTAAAGAGCTATTAAGGATTAGAATATCATGGTGCCAAGTTTCTAAAATTTTAGTCTAGAACTGGAATATGTGCACTAGCCACTAACTGGATTTTTTCTGTGTTTCTCCCACAAAATTTCTGTGTGTGTACACACACACACACACACACACACACACATGCTAATAGCAGTTGTTTAATAAAAAGAGCTATCCTGCTCAGACAGGGTATCATTTCACAACAAGCAGCTTTGCCTTTGTGCAAGAATATTGGGCTAACTTGAATTAAACAAGAATTCATAGATACCACCACAGTCTGAGCTGACCGAAGAAGCACCTTTATCAGGCTCAGGGAACAAATGGAATGCCTTTTAACCATGCTACTCTGGTTTGGCAGAAGCAGCTTAGTCTTGCTGGCCATATGATCTGGAAGCTGTACGCCGGCTCCCTCGGCCAATAAAGCGAGATGAGCGCCGCAAGCCCAGAGCCGTCCGTGACTAGACCTAATGGTCAGGGGTCCCTTTACTTTAATCCATACGAAGCATAATTTTTAAATTTCAGGACATGTAAGAAGAGCTAGTAATTGCAATGGTCCTGAACTTCACAATGAAGGTGAAGGAACTGGGTGCTTAAGTATATTATATTATATTATATTATATTATATTATATTATATTATATTATATTATATTATATTATATTATATTATATTATATTATTATATTATATTATATTATATTATATTATATTATATTATATTATATTATTATAATTATATTATATTATTATTAAATTTAAGTCCAGTGGTTAATGAACATAACAACCAGCCATTGTGCACGTTCCCCAGGCCTTCTGGATAATGTGCACATAATCTGTCCATGAAAGGGAAGTTTGCACATTTTCCCAACCAGCCATCAAGAACGTGCATATATTGAGAGAATTATATACATTCTCGGGTCATTGTGCATAATCTCCAACAGACCTTGGGATATTTGCATTTCTCATTTGAATTTTATATGTTCTCCAGCCATTGTACAGAATCTCTTATCAAGTCTTTGGAAATGCCCATTTCTTACCTGTATTTTGTACATCCTTCTGGTAATAGTCACATTCTCAGGCCATTATTCCATCTCCAAGAAACATGCCTTCCTCCCCCTCGGCATCTCTAGTTCAGATTTGTGCAATCTTTACACACACAGAGAGAGCTGGGCTGCTTCTGTCCCACAGTGTGATATTCCAGGGGCCACAACATACCTTGCCACTTGTCAGCAGGAGAAGGGGGGGGGGACTTCTTTCTGCAGTCCTGCTTCCATTTCAGAACTCTTAGCTGTTCCCCAGTCAGCTGAGCAGCACAAGGGGAAATGCGCCTTCTCCATGGCCTGTTTGGTGTTGACAGGAAATGTGCACACTTCTCTCTTCATGGATAAATGATGTGCACATTCTCCATGAGGCCTGGGGAATGTGCCCAATGATTGATTGTTCTACACACTGACTGCTCAATTTCTCCTTAATGTATAAACACACACGCTTAATAATTTATTTTTAAAAATTTATGTATCTACCACCCACTCACAGAAAACATCAAGACAGTGTAGAACTCTATATGCCAAAACCATAAAACATAAGCTATGTAAGAACAATACAAAGTGATCATAAAAATGAGTGCCTCATCTTGAAAAAGATGGGAACAACTTGAAGAGACCTGTCAGGATAACATATAATCAAAAGACATCGGAAAGTTAGCAGCAAGGGTGCCTGCCAACCTCTGCTGAAATATATTTATGTTTATAAATATGAAGCAACTCAAGGACCTGCTTGCACTGTGGGAAGAAGCAGGAGAAGTTACCACGTAATATGAAAAGTGTGTCAGCAGGAGTTCCCCATAGAACCACCGTATGATCCAATCAGGGAGAGTGTCAAACTGTCACTTGTTTCCCGCACTGAGGGACCAGCTCCAAGCTGTCTCACCATGCAATTTTATGGGGTGATTGTGACATTGATACGCAATTATCCAAAAAAAGGGGCACTGTTTGAAAACACCCTAATAGAGCTTATTGCATCCCCCCCTGACAGTTCCCTTAAGTACAGTGACGGATTCTCAACCAAGAAGTTTGTCCTGTACATTGTCATTCTCCCTCCCTCTTTTTGGGATGACAAGTTAGATAGTTATCCACCTGGCAGGAAAATGGGTCACATTGTCTCCATGTATACATTGCCAATGGGCGTGTAATAACAAGCCACCGCAGGGTGCCTTGCTGGTCATCTGGTTGGCCTGTATCCTTTGAGTATCTCTGTGCTTGGTGCATCTTTCCAGAACCTTTTGCTGATTGTCCTGATGAATTTTCAGGAAGACCATTCGCAAGGCAATTTTTCACTTAAACCACCACTGATACATAGGCCCAGATTTGCTTTCAGCTGGGGGATTCTGCTAGCCTATCTGATTCTACCAGGTGTCTTTGTAAATCATTAATTCTTGGCAATTATCACATTAACAACAGGTAATGACCTTCAAGTAAGCCAGCTGGCAGATCTTAAAGTGCGCTTGATGACCAGTCTCAGTTTCAAAGAGTTCAAAAGATCGGTTTTCTCCCCCAGCTGTAGGGGTGAAATGGTGACTGCAAGAAAAGGGTTCTCTCTCTCTCTCTCTCTCTCTCTCTCTCTCTCTCTCTCTCTCTGTGTGTGTGTGTGTGTGTGTGTGTGTCTTGCTCTCCCTGTACACATTCACATATACAAGCACATCTATGGACCACATATATATAGAAGTGCTAGCTAAAAAAGACAAACAGCAGAAGCAATACAGGAAGAAGCAGCGTCTAAGTGTGTCTTGATGTTGTTTTAATGGTTTTCAGAAAGGCATGTGTTGTATATAGGTTATCTTTAAAGTCCTTGATTTCGAGAAAGGTAAGAATTAATTGCATGTTAATAAATAAGCCCATATTTTGACAGATTTAGAAATTAGTAAATGCAGAGGTGTGGGAACCATTCTTTGGATTATTAAAATGGTTTAAGTTGCTTTAGATACTAGCTGTATACAGGCTGCCATCCATTTTACTCAAGAGACAATGGAGTGTGCCTACAGGGCAGGGAGTAAAACCGTTATGTTAGCAGCACCAAAGTGACCTCCCCTGGGTAGTGTGTACAGAAGTGCTGGGCTGCACAGATGACAAGAACCCCCAACTTCGCCTCTATGATGTGGTCCAAAGGAAAGGAAAGCAATACATCCAGATTGGCTGCAGGAGTTGCCAGGAGGAGGCATACAAGGTGCCATCCAACCATCTTAGGGACTCAACTCTGTGATCTAAACCACAGAGCCTGGGACTTGCCGATCAGAAGGATGGTGGTTCGAATCCACGTGACGGGGTGAGCTCCTGTTGCTCGGTCCCTGCTCCTGCCAACCTAGCAGTTCAAAAACATGTCAAAGTGCAAGTAGATAAATAGGTACCGCTCTGGCAGGAAGATAAACGGCATTTCTGTGCACTGCTCTGGTTTGCCAGAAGCGGCTTAGTCATGCTGGCCACATGACCTGGAAGCTGTCTGGACAAACGCCAGATCCCTCAGCCAATAAAGTGAGATGAGCGCTGGAACCCCAGAGTCGTCCATGACTGGGCTTACCGGTCAGGGGTCTCTTTACCTTTACCTTTACCTTTACCCCTTTGCCTTTTCTTCTCCTGAAGATATGCTGCAAGGCAGTAGAGGTTCAGGATCTGAGTTTTCCTTTTCCTAGATGGACCACATGACCTTAGAATGGTGCTGTGCAATGCCGGCTCAATGACCAATAAGACCAGTATCATCAATGACATAATCATGGGTGCAGGAATTGACCTGGCATGTGTAACAGAGATGTAGTTAGACACAATAGCAGGGCCTGTTCTTGCCGCTGCTTGTTCACTGCTTCTCTTACACACAGCAGCCTAGGTCAAGTTTTGCAGTGATTTTTAAAGAAGTCCTAGTTTTCACCAGGTGTCCTATTAGGGAGACCCAACCTTCTGAATGTATGTTCTGGAAGCTGGGCAATAGGGGCAGTGCAGGATTCCTATTGAGGTACCTACCTCCCTGCCCTCCCTACCGACCAAGGATTCCCTGCCCAAGCTGCTTCAGGTCATGTCAGATGAACCACTTGAAAATTGCTGAAAATTGCACTGAGTGGTTTTTCTGCTTGTAGCAACTGCAATGCTCTGTGCTAGATGTTGTGTACTTTTTAATTGTGTTTTTATTGCTTTTTTATTTCTTATATATTGTATTTTATTACAATTTGAATTCCATGGAATTCAAATTGTAATACAATAAAATACAATGTAAGGAATAAATGAAGCAATAAAAACACAGTTAAAAATCAGTATGAATGTTTAATGCGATGGATGTTCTGTTTCCTCTCTCCAGCCACATATCTACAGAAATGCCACAGAGCTCCTGAATGAAGTGCACACACCACAGCTTGGGAACCTCTGATTTAAATTATGTCATAATGGGACATATGGGATGTCTCATTAACAAAAGGGCCCTCTAGGAAAGGAAGTATCCAGCTTACCTAGGGAGAGGAATCTGTGAAGTAAGATTGGACTCGTGGTGAAGACATGAATGGGAATTTTCATGACATGAAAGTGAAATGGGAAGGTAACAATAGCTATGGAAAAGTTGTGGTAAGTGGCATGCAGTGTGATCATTTTCCAAACTTAAATTTAGAAGGGAAAAAAGGTCTAATGGTACACTATGGGGCATGTGCTATTCTACATGTTTGATAATGCATTAAATTTTAATAAAACAAATGCATGTAAACACAGTATATCTGCAAAGCAAAACTATTGAAAAAGGAGATTCAACAGATATGAAGAAAAATTACTCTCATTAATGTGCACGTCACAGATGTGTAACTTTTCTAACTACATTTTAGCGCATGCATGTAACACTAATGCATAGATTAGTACTACATGTGAACCAATGTAATGAAGTGAGGAATCCTAGCAGAGTTTCCTCAGCTGTTGTGGGGGGGGGGGTGGCAAGGAAATAACAATGATTAATTGCCCATTATTTCTTCTGAGACCCTGGGATATTTTGCACTGGTCTACCTTAGAGCTGTCCACAACTAGGATTGGTTTTGGTTTTTTTTACTTCTATCAGATGGGTTTGGAAATGTCATTCTGTCATAAACAGAATACGGCTATTCTGTGGACAAGGAATGGTGCTCTCATTCAATAAAATGTTTGAAGGGGTTAAATGTGTCATCATCCTAGAGAGAATTTTTGGCAAAATTGTCTTTTACAGAGCCAAGAAAGGAGCCAGAAAGGAAGATCAGGAATTCATACAGAGGCATTTGCATCGGAGATGGAGTAATATAAGCCCTCAGGATATTGGCAGGTCTTTCTCTGCTGTAGAGGATACTGTCCCTTCCTTTATTGGAAAGCTCTTATAGCCAAGTTGCTACAAGGTTATCGCAGCTCCCTCTCTGGAAGTAGAGGGGTCTCCGCTTTCATTTCATAGGGAGAAGGCTGGAACGCGTTCTGCTTCATGAGGCAGCTTTCCATTGGAAGATTTGCTCTAAGGCATGTTCATGAAATGATCCACTGGATGCTGCAAAGCTGAAAACAAAGAGGAGGACGCATCTGCAATTACACATATAAATGTGTAAGTAACGAAATAGAGATTATCTCTGTTTCCATGGCAATCATTCTCTCAAAACAGCTGGATTGGCAGTTAAGAGGAATAGCTCCGAAAACTTAGGAAATAAAGGTCTTGTAATTGCATGAACTGATAAATAAGAAAAAGACATAGAGTTGCAGAGTTGAAAGAGATCTCAGGAGGTCATCCAGTCCAGCCCTCTGCTCAATGCAAAAATCTGCAAATCAAGACGCAACTACACCATCCCTGGCAGGCAGCCATCCAGCCTCTGATTCAACACCTCCAGCAAAAAAAGCCCACCCCCTCCCAAGGCAAATCTGTTCCAGTGTCAAATAACCCTTACTGTCAGGAAGCTTCTCCTATTGTTCCAGCAAAATCTGCTTCCCTGTCATTTCCACCCATTGGTTCTAGTCCTGCTCTCTGTGGCAAGAGAGGACAAGTCTGCCCCATCATCTACAGATATTTGAAGGCAGCTGTGATGTCTCCACATTGTCTTCTCTTCTTTTCATGCCCAAGCCTCAGGCCCATATGCAGATTGCTCCATGTCATATTCAGATTCTGTACCCCTGCCCTGTCACAAGCTAGGCCATGTGGCTTGACATTCCCACATTCATACACCCAGAAAGACAAGCCTAAAGTCCTCTACAAGCTCCTGGGCAGGTTGAATGTATTCCTCTGATTTCCTTCAAGATATTACAACAGGCTTCCTCAACCTTGGCCCTCCAGATGTTTTGACACTATAATTCCCATCATCCCTGACCACTGGGTCCTGCTAGCTAGGGAATCATGGGAGTTGTAGGCCAAAAACATCTGGAGGGCCAAGGTTGAGGAAGCCTGTGTTACAGTATGCTCAAATAACTTTTTTTAAAAAAAAGCAAAACATCCAGAAATACATGGTCTAGTCTATATAAGTTGATTTTACCCAGTGTGCCCCTGAAAAGAAACCAGCAGTGTGTTTCTGTGACTCTGCTAACATTCTTTCCTATCAAGTAGAGAATGAGTCTACAATAACAGAAAATAATCCCCCAGAAAGGAAGTCTGCCTGTTGTGAAAGCAGCCCATGCTGCCTTATGTGATATCGAACTCTGCCATTCCTTAGCCCTGTTTGTCTGTCTGTCTGTCTGTCTGTCTGTCTGGTGATTGTGGTTCCTGTGATCAATAGATATGTAGCCCACCCATGGTGCATGTTCCTCTCCTACAGAAGCTTAAGCCTCTTTATTTTGCCATATGTTTCCTTTCAATGCTACAGAGGAAGCTAAGATGGGTTATGGATACTCCCTGGAGATGAAGTGCAAAAGAATAGGGATCATTTCTAACTCTCTTCCACCCACTGCACACTCATGGGCAAAATGAATAGTGTCCCAGCTCCCCCTTTTGTACACTCAAAAGCTTTTCATTTCTCTGCAAGTATTAATTCAAGAAATCTTTTCTGCCATGAGACCATGGCGGACCATGGCTCTTTAAAAGCACTCAAATTGGCCAGCACTATTACTGGTTTCTGATCCAACACAGATTTCAGAGTTGCTCTTTCACAATTTCATCAAAGTTTGGAGGTTTAATCTCAAATCAAGCAGGATTTGGGTTTTCTGATGTCTATGGTAACTTCTCTCTCTTACATCAAGGATGTTGGCTTATATTATGAAAGTATGTTCTGCATTATTTTATTAATAATACTGCCACAAGTTTGTCATGGCCTTTAGTTAGAAGAATAAACTTCGGAACTGAAGTTTTGTTGAAGTGAAAATATTTATGGAAGAGGCAAACCCAACATTTGAAATATCCAATTGTGATGGGAGGATTGGGAGGTGTAGGGTTGACATATTTCAAAAAGTGAAAATCAGGAAACAAAAGTTGCTGACCTTTTTTCCCCAACGGCCAAATCCCAAATATGTCTGGGAAATCCTGGACATATGGCAGCCCTGGGAAGGTGCACATATTTCAAGGAATGTTGTGAGATCTGAAGATTTTCTGTGCTGGTGATAGTTGATTTTATGTGAGAGGCCTCTGCCCCAACAAGATCAGACTTTGAATTGGGCAGACTATCTGGTCCAACTGTGGCTCCTGTTTGCTATGCAGGATTGCTATGCAAACAGGATTTTGGGGGGTCAATTTTGCAAAAATGATAGGCTCAGCCTTGCATTGTCTTGAGCTCCTGGACTTCCAGTGTTGCAAAACAGAGAAGTACCCCAGCACCATTCTGAGAAAGGCCACTAACTTGGAAACATGGTCTCATTCGACATCATTATAACTATTATGTTGCATGCACACTGGTTGATACGAAGACAGTCTCCAAGCAGTTTACAATACAACAAATGCAATATGTCTATATGGCAAACAACAAAACTGAGAAACTGCAGTATAATGCAATGCAATGCAATGCAATGCAATATAAAACAAACCTATAGTACAATTAAATATAAAACAACAAAAAACCCAAAACAGAAATATAGCAGCACATTTGGGAAGCTTCTTAAGAGGCAGGGATCCCTGATGTGTGCCCCTTTCACAGTGCAGTGCAGAGCAAAACAGGGAGAGGAGTCTGTGAGATGAGATGCATACTCTAAAAGCAGCACCATCTACATCATCCATCCTTATATTTGTACTTCTAGATTAGATATTGCCCAACAAAAGTTTGAATTCCGCTTACACTTTTGAAAACATTATCCATCTGTTTCATGATTCAGAGAAGTGGTTTGGTGAAATTTCTTTGGCACAGAAACATCTTTAAGATGAATTTTTTACCAGTTCTGATGCTTGCAAAGTGATGTCGTTTTGTCTTCCATCTCCCTTAGCTTTTCTCCCTCTATGTCATATCCTACAGATGCCTCATTAGTGTGTCTGGACAGGTTAAGATTTTAAAAAGAAAAAAAGGAGTGCCTGTCAGTTGGAAAACACAGTGCATGGCCAAGGAGAAAAATGGATTCTGCTTCCCACTCGGCTCTCAATAAGCGCAACTAAAGGGCACAGCAACCATAAACCTACTGCATAGAGATGCAATGCTTGGATGTCCCTCATAGTGTATACTGTGTATAGGGATGAGCCAATTTGTCTGTTTTGGTTCCCTCTGTTTCTTATTTCACTTAAATTCAATTCTTCACATTTCCACATCAGTTTGTCATCATTGCATTTTAGTGCAAATTTCTCCTAATATACACAGTTTTGTTGGATTCCAATTCTTGACCACTGACCACGCTGGCTGGGACTAATGGGAGTCCCATAATATTTGTAGGGCCACAAGTTCTGCATCTGGGCTCTCCTGCCACCGGACTTATAATCAAGCCTAAGCACATGTTGACCCCTGCTTCCTTTCGCCACCCTTTTTAACTGTATGGAATTTTAGATTGCAAGGTTCTCAGGGCAGGGACTTGCTCTCTTCTACTCTGAAAAGCACAATGCAATTGATGACACATTGATGAAAGAAACATCCTCGGATCCACACATCTTCAACTCTTGAGAAATAGTAAATTCAACTCAGAAGGAAAGGACACTGACATAAAATACAGTGAGTAAGAAGGGAGGGACTCAAACACTCACTCACACCTACCTGACCTCTCAGAGTCTTAAAAATGAGTTCGCTTCAGTGGAAAACATATCATGTGCTCAGACTACAACAAGGCACAGTTTTAAGTTTATTGGGGACAGATAACTGATGCAGGGAACTCCCAGAAAATGGCTTGCCCTCCTTCCCAGATTAAAAGGAAAGTGATCATGGAAAGAAACATGTCCATGAAGGACAAGACACTTGTTAGGGTTCCTTCTAAACATGACCAACTCTCACTAGAGGTAAAATGATTCCAAATTATGGCATTGCAGGCAGCAGGTTAAAACTGTCCTCTTTTACTCAGAAGAATGAAAAACAGGTCCCATTAAATTTTTATATATACTCTCTTTTTTATTTTTAAAAAGAGGCGAGGCATTTCATCCTCAGACATCCGAATTCTGTACTAGATGAACATCCTTTAAAACAGGGGTAGCCAACTCCCAAGAGACTGCGATCTACTCACAGAGTTAAAGACTGGCAGTGATCTGGGGGTTCAGGTCAAAGTTGTTGAGCTTTTTTGGGAAGGAAAGCCCTCTTTTGGGGGTTCAGGTTGAGCTTTTTTTTAGGGGAGCCAAAGTAGTTGGGCTTGTTTGGGGGGAGCCACTGATCTGCTGGTGATCTACCACAGACGTCCAGTAATCTACCAGTAGATCACAATCTACCTGTTGGACATGCCTGCTTTAAAACATGTCTGGGGCACTTCAGGGTGAAAACATATGCGTTTGGTGGGTGCTGAGTTTAAGAGAGCTAGGAATCGTCATGGAGAATTTGTAAGAGGACATTAATTAAATGTTGTTCAAATACTAAGATAAGTATCTAAGCATTCTTGTTACACATTGCTTGTTTAGGCCTATAGAGATTTCAGCACACACACATATCCATATCCATATCCATATCCATACCCTCACTTACAACACATACTTTACTATTCAACTCCATGACTAATAACCATGCACATCAATTGGTTTATACTGTATGTGAAGCCATCAGGATTTATCGAATGCTTGCAGCGTGCTTAAACTAACTGTGTCCAGGACAGTCAAATTTTCCATTGAGTCACACACTCAAGAGATTCCCAACAAAGAAGAAAACATTGGTCTGGTCTGGATCATTAAGGAGAGCAGCACAGAGATGGCCGTACATTTTGCCTTGTCAAACAGTTATATAATAAAATTCCATTCCTAAGCATAGGACTCATATTACAGCTTTATGTGCCCCTGCCATCCCAATTCATACTCAAACTGCTTGAGGAGCCATTTGCAAGTGGCCTATACATGTACCTCTTCAGGGAAGGCTGTGGTTTGGAACTTGCTTTGTTGTTTTGGATAGTGGGTCTTCTCATTTTGGTGTTTTGGACTGATTTTACACTTTGGTGAACATTTGAATCAAAACTTAGCTTTGGTTCATTTTCCAAAAGTTTAGATGACTTCTCCATTGATTAGAATGAAGAACAACAACAATTGCCTTTAACTTCTTCACTTTTTGGCAAGATTGAAGGGAAAATCCACAGCCTTAGTAGACTGACTAATATCCAAAAACTTGATGCATGGAAGAGTTTTCTGTTTGTAAGATGCATGGAAGAGTTTTCTGTTTGTAAGATACCTTGAAAGGAGACAGTTGCCAGCATAAACAACCAACTTCCTCTCCACACAACCATTCATACAAATTTGAATGCCACTCTGTTCAGGCTTTTATGCACAAGCAAATTCAGAAACGCCAATGGATGCCATAACATGTACACAAGAAGAGCCTGCTGGATCACATCAGTGCCTCATCTGGTCCAGGATTCTGTCCTCCTACTGCCCAACCAGATGCCCACAGTCAGGATCCAATGACAACACACTCCCTTCCTGCATTTCCCAGCAACTTGTATTCAACTAGTATGCAGCCTCTGATTGTGGAGGCTAAGCCTTTGATAGCCTTTACCTCCATGGATTGGTTGAATCAGTTGGTTAGAGCATGGACAGGACCTGGCTGGATGGGAGGCACTAGCCGGGGAACCCCCAAGGGAAACCCCAGAGGAGGACGGCTCAGAGTGGGAAGTGGTGTTGGATGCTGAGGGGGCAACAGGATTTGGTGAAGAGGGGGAGCCTGTGACAGGAAGCAGTTCCGACTCAGTGGCTGAAGCAGAGCAGGAGGGGCAAGAGGCTGTAGAAGAATGCAGGGAGCCTGCCTCTCCTCCTGTGGCAAGCTCCTCTTCCCCCACCCCTTGTCTCCAGGGACATGCAGAGTAATGAGTAGAGCAGAGATTAGAGATTTCCCATCACAGTTTGAGACTGCTTGGGAAACTTCTGGCAGAGGAGGATCCTTAGAGGGGGTAGAAGGTGAAGTCCTGACAACTGCTCTGTAGGGGCAAGACTTACTGGGAAGTGTTGCTGAGTCACATGCCATTTATTTGAATAAAAAGTTATCTTCTCAGTCAAACACCGCTACTCGCCCATTGACCTGCGTCTGACTCCAGCCCTGACACCTTGCAAATCTGCATATCTGCATTTCATTTGACACACTTTCACTAGTGAATAGTGCATTACTTCTAGGTGCTGGCTCTCACGGCTGCCTGAAAGCCTTTGCCATCTTTACACCTTAACCCAGATATGTGGAAGCTCATTCTTCTTTTTACTGATTACTGAGAGGAAAGCCCTCTGCATGTGCTCAAGGGAAAACTTTCAGGATTGCCTCACATGTCCCAGGGCTGAGCCCTGACACTAAAAACAGATTCTGGCTCAGGGTAATAAAAAGAAAAATTCACACCTAGGTACATGAAGCTCAGTTAAATATATCTCTCCCTCTTGGTCTGGCTGATGGTGCAATCTTACTGGATGGGACTCAGCAATACTGTAATATAAAATGAACGTATCAGCTTTGAGTTGTTGTTATTTACTTCCTCTCTGTGTCTTTGCGTAAAGGCTACAGCTCTAAAACTGGTCTTTGCTTTTCATTCTGCAAGTCAAATTTGTCTCCAAAATGCTGCTGTTTTCCCAACCAGACACTGTGCTTTTGCGATCTCTCTCTCCAGTTATCCTAAGGGGCTTCTCTCAAAAACCTCAGTCAAGACAGCTCATCTCAGTGCCCAGGAGCTTTACATAAGCAATGCCCATTAGCGTTAATGGAAGATGCTTGCATAAATCTCTCAGGCGAAGATGGGAGAATAGACCCTTGGGTATATACATATGCATCAGTGCCGGAGTTCTTATCAGCTAAATGGAGGAAGATGCATTTGCACCTGCTAGTGTTCTGCTCCTTGGGCCTCCCCAAAGAAGCTTCTTGCACATGGCAATTCAAGAAGCAGCAAAATCCATTGTAGTGCATCTAGTTAAGTCAATTCTACAACTGTAGAATCCAGGGCAGCATTTCAGCACTGGAGACAGGAGGCAGTTGTTGCTTGCATATCTCAAGCAGGAGCTGGGAGTCTCCCAATTCCCCATTCCCCATTGTGATCTTTGCATTCCAGAACAGTAAATTAGTGGAATTACTTTTGCTATGCAAGGTGGATTGGGGTGACTGGCGTCTCATTCCCACTCAGCCACCCCTCACCCCACAAGTTCTCTTGGGTGTGTACCAGATATTTGCCTGACTAGAAATAGTCAGAGGAGGCAATAGTCAGTTTTTGCTGTGCAGTTGTTTCCTTTACATGCAGTATCACAACACAATTCACCTGTCAATTAAACTTTGCTAGTGAGGATCATATGTTAGGACCACAGTCTCCATCGTCTTCCTTTCCATATTGATCAATGATGGAAAGGAGGTGCCAATTTGTCTATTGCTCTTCTTGTTTATTTGTTATTGTTGTTATGTCTCTCACAATGTTATATTAGCATTAAACACAATGATAAATTTTGGTGCATTTGTTTTGTGGAACACCATTTTTAATGGAACTCTTGATACATGTTTTTGTTGGTCTTTTGCCAAAATTCAAAAGGCATTAAAATGAACTTTAAAAGAAAATTTTAAAGAATTCATGCACAGTATAATGTTAGATTAAAGAAATAAAGAGCCAACTACATCTATGGGGTCCTCTATTTTTTGCTGAACGTATAAAACATCCCAGCACAGTCTATTACAACGGATGAATCATGGCTTAATAACCAGAGGAGTTCCCCCCCACCTTTTGCAGACCACCTATTTAAATATTTAACTAGCAGATCAAGCAATTTCTTTCAAAGCTTAATATAGCAGACATGTCAACACCTAACACACCAGGTCTATTTCATCCAGTTCACATGGACATCTACCTTAAAAAGAAATCCTGTTCCAAAATTGCAGCAATGTTAATCTTATTAAAGTACAAGCAAGTAATGTTTCCCACGTTTTAAAATTTAGCACAATTGTTAGCTAATATACCAGTGCAATGGGGTACTTGAATCATCACAGAAAGACAGTAGCAGGGGGCAAAAAACCGGCACCAGTAAGAGCTGTTCAACAGTGGAATTTGCTGCCAAGGAGTGTGGTGGAGTCTCCTTCTTTGGAGGTCTTTAAGCAGAGGCTTGACAACCATATGTCAGGAGTGCTCTGATGGTGTTTCCTGCTTGGCAGGGGGTTGGACTCGATGGCCCTTGTGGTCTCTTCCAACTCTATGATTCTATGATTCTATGAAATTTACGGCTAACAGAACAGGCTTTCCAGGACCCTTTTCCAGCCTGTTCCTGTCCACATTTGTCATCACGAATGGACGGGGACAAGAGCAACTAGAGCTGTCTGTGCCAGAAGCTCAGTGCTTCTGGATGCACAACAGGCACAAATTCAGGTGATGCTTCTCCCTAGCAGGGATATGTGGTAAGAGCAAAGGCTGCACCTGTTGAATTTCTGCCTGTGAAGCTGCCACTGGCAGGAAACAAGCAGTATAGTGATGCAATCATTGCTCTTTGTCCTTGTTTGTGATCCGGACTTAAATTGCCCTTTCCTCCATCTGTATAAAAGAAAACAACAGACAATGAGGCTGATTTTTACATAAGGAAGTGATAGGGCACTATGGCACTGAATACCACTTGCTGGGGAAAGCAGGAGCTTGTCAGCTTTCCAGGAACATCTGGTTGGCCACTGTGGGAAACAGGTGCTGGACTACGTGGACTTGAGATTAGACACAACAAGGCCCCTCTTATATTCTTGCAACTCCTTGACTGCATTTTTCCCTCCTATGCCCCTGTGAGATAAGGCAGATGGTGCAGAGACATTTCAAAAGTGAGGGCCAGAGGCACACCCTTCTCTTCCACTCAGAAAGGAAGAGATGGCAGCTGCTGCAAAGAAAGCTGAGCCACTCGACATAGATTTTGCTCCCGCGTCTACAAAGAGAATGCGTCAAGCGGTGGAATGAACCGAATCCACCGGGGCCTGGTGACGTTTGCACAGATTCTGAAGGAAACAGTCTATGCAAATCTCAGAGCTGCTAACAAAGGAGCTTCATTAGTGCAAGGATTTCTGTTTGTGCAATGGGAAGCCCCCCCTTCCCCTCCACACACTCCCCAAATCTGATCTGGAGGGGGGACCCCCCAGAACAGGTTTAGGGGCACACACAGGGTAAGTGGGGAGTAGAACTGTAGAGTTCGAAGGAACTCCAGGGATCATCTAGTCCAACCCCCTGCAATGCAGGAATCTCAACACGTGGTTCCCCCATCCCGTTTGAAACCACCATACTCGGGAAGAAGGAGGGGAAGTTCAGTTGCAAAGCCAGAAGTTCTTGAGCAATGGAACTACTTCACCAGATATTGCCCCTAATGTCTATAGTGGAGGAATAGTGTGGAAAAGGAAGATAAAATGATAGAAGGGCCAGACTCCAATACAGGCCTGATTCCAGGTTTTGAGGGTCTCATAGGTGGTGGCCCCTCACCTTTGTAATTCATGGGTGAAGGTCTCTGGCTTGCCAAAGCATATTGTCTGATGACCCTAAAGAGCACAATTTCTAAGAACGAGCAAAAAGTTGGAGAATCATGACATGGATCCGACTATGTAATATAAGAGGGTGTACTTGGCATCATATACCTAAGCTTTAGCAAGGCTTTTCTCATCTCTATAAAGGCTCAGGGAATGTGGGCCAGAATGAAGGTGGAGGCACATTTAGCTGAGACACAAACTGACATCAGATTCAAAACGAGTATCCAAAGGAATCAGTCCAAAGTCCCACATTGTTCAGCACCTTCCTTAATGGCTTGGAAATAGGTTTCGTAAACTTGTTGAAACTGTTGGCTGTTTTGTAAACTTATTGAAGAGACTGGCAAAGATAGAAGAGGGTAGGCTACAGTTCAAAATGAGCTCCATAAACTAGAGAACGAATAATTATGACAAAATGGAACTTGACAAAGACAAATGTAAAGGATTATAAATGCTCCTTTATACGATGCAAAATACCCAGCTAGGCAATAGTACTGCCAAAAATGATTTAAGTGTTACAACGGATCACTAAACATGAAACAAAGCTATGCCACTCTGCTTTTTCAGTACCTGTGTTTGGGTAGAATTCTCAGTCAAACGTTAATCACTGCAACATGGAGACTTTCCCTATGAAGTGTGTGAAGAACTAGGTCTAAAAAGAATTCTCCGTTGTAAATTTTTGTGTTGAATATTCTCTAGATATATATGTGGATCGTTAACATCTGGCAAAGAACCTCTCTGTTTGCTGCAAAAAATGGCATGTTGCAAACACCTGCAACTAGGGGGTTGCACAAACCAAAGTAGGATCCTTCTGACATGCCCTGAACCAAAATGCAGACCTGAAAGGGCAACTCAGATGTTTAAAAAAACTGTGCAGACAAGTGGGGGAAACGATACCCCCCCCCTTATTTCCCCATAATGGGGAACATGAAGCTTTGTTTTGCTGAATTGGGATTCAGATTTGGACCTGAACTTAATCAGGCAGCATCCAAAGCACTGTTTTTCAAAGTGCCAGGCTGTTTTTCAAAGTGCCAAGTTGGTGTCTGAACCAAATCTGGTGGTCTGTGCAGCCCCCTAGGGTGAATCCTGGCCAGTAACATCATCTTTCTTTATTCTTTCAGCTCCTGCCACCACAAGAAAAGCCTTGCATGTTAATTGGGGAGGTGGGGTTGAGAGACAAGGAACAGAGCAGTCTGCTTAGGAACGAACTTTTCAGGATTATTGTGAATGAAGCAACACTAAGATAAGTGAGAATCAAGCCCTCCCAACCTTTACAGTTTGAAGCCAGGAGCTAAAATCGCTGCATGCTGAATTCACAGCTCAACAAAGTATGACGTGAAGAACTGCTTCGCTTCAACCAGGACCAAGTTAGTTTGCTACCGTCAGTGATGGGTAAAGAAACCTTTTCCCAAGCATGGACATTTCCCAGGCTCTGGCAGCAGCTCCAAAATTCATTTCACCCTTTAATTCGATTTCATGGAGCAGAGTAAAGAGAGGTGGGGCGGAGGGAGAGGACCAAGGGGATAAGGGAAAGGGCATCTTACAATTCTTCCTTTGAATGCAGTGATGCTCTTGATCAGTGAGGGGTGGGATAAGTGGTTTCCATGGCAATATATTCCCAAATACACACACACACACACACACACACACACATATTTGGCAGGGAAGGAATTCAGTGCCCTGTATTGAGTGTCAAATTTCAGCAAGAGCACAAGTCACTTCCATTTCATCATCTTCCAAAAAAATAAAAAATAAAAACCTCTGGCTTTAACTAGGTCACATTTTCTTACCAGAGCAGAAGCTGCTGCAGCCTTGCTTGGAATGGCTTAACCACCCGAGAAGAATTTCACTAAGAGGCGCCTTATATGCCAGAATTGGTGATAAAACCCCCTTCCCTCTGCTCCAGAGGGGGGGGAGCCCTGTGTGCAGGGTGGGGGCAAAGCCTTTGGAATGGTGCCGTTCAATGGCGGCATTAGAACAGCAGTTTAAAACAATGACGCAGTCCCCCAAGGCAGGCCACAGCTGTACACACACTGAGCACATTTGGGGAGAAATGGGGAATGGGGACAGAGAGAGAGAGAGAGAGAGATTTGCAGAAAGCCTTTATTCCGCTTCTCATTTCCCAGGAAAGGCTTTGTAACATATGCTATTAATTCAGTGTGAGTGGGTATGCAGGATGTTTAGTACAGTATACGAAGTAAAATTTTAGTTTCATCCCATTGATTTTAATGCCAAAGCGTCCTGGGCAATGTTTCTGAAATGTATTTCACTTAGGATTGATATCTTTGCCCATTTTTGTAACTATGTTGATTTAAGTATCTGACTGTTTCATTAAAAAGAATAAATTGCAGTGCAATCCCATCTTTGATTTACAATGGCTAGGATGAAGGTGGACTGTTACGAAATCCCTTATAGAGGCTTAAACCCTAAGCTTCCAGTACCATTTGCCTCCAGACACATGTGGAAAAGGAAATGGGGTTGACCCACTGGTCTCACCTTCAACCTTCACACATGCAATGGAGAACCTGCAAGTCACCCTGTATGAACACAATAACTGCATGTGACTGGAACTGTCAAAAATGCCTGGAAAGCAGGCACAATCAGGATTTCGTATTATGTAGCCACAGATCCATAGTATCAAGTCAAAGTTGGTTGGCCATTACCAGTCACTGCCTTTTATGTGTGGGTTGGGCGGTTGCTTTATCTATGACAGAGGTGGCCCTCCAAAAGGCTGCTGGATTCCAGCTCCCATCAGTCCCCAGCTAGTGGTCAAACAACATCTGGAGGATGGTAGGTTAGCCATCCCTGGTCTATGGCATCTGCTTGTATCTATGAATATGGCCAGTGGAATACCTGGTCTATGTTCCTATTGAGAAGCTTGAAGACAGTGGCACTGCTGGTTCCAAAGCTGTATGTGCATAGGGCAGCTCAAGCCAGTTGGCTGCCTCGGGAGCAACGGACAAAACGTAACCTCTCCTCTCATTTCTTGCACAGAGTAAACCAAATCTTACTTCAGCACTGGCAATGGGTCAGTGTCTTGCACTGCAGGCTAACTTGGGGGGTGGGGGTTCAGGGCAAACCACATAGCTCAGTCATCTCACTGCTGTTCCCCACCATCTGCCACTAGAGGCAGCCATCTCACACTGCCAAATGATTAAGTTGGTCTTGTCCAGGAGTGTAGGAAGGATTCTAGAAACAGGCAAATGCTTTTCTATTTGCACAGCCTGGTCAGCCTGCATCAGTTCAGTCTATGCTGGTTGATCCTTCTCAGATTAGTAGCCCCCATCATTTCCAGGAAGGGATGGGAATGTCCCTTGCTTGAAATCCTGGACAGCCCCTGCCAGTCAGTGAAAACAATACTGAGCTAGAGAGATAGTTGTGGATACCCAACAATTAGAGCCAATAAGAGATGCTATGGGGAGCCTCGCATGGTCCAAATCTGAGCATTCATTGCAGAGTGAAGTGGGAATGGCTTTGCTGTGCATCCAAATGTTCAGTCGTCTCTTGAATTTAACAGAGCTCTTTTGGCCTCCGCTATCTTATGGCAATGAGCTTCACACATTAATAATGCATAGGGGCCAGTTTTAAATATATTGCCTTTTAAAGACATTAAGGTCCTCTTGTGCCTCTATTATTAGAATGGGAAACAGGGTGTAGATAATTTACTTTCATTCATTATTTTTAATGCGTCTGCCATGGCCCTTATTCTTTGGCTCTGTAAATTAGGCATCCAGTATTTTCATTCCATCTTCATCTTGGGGGCTTTCCATGCTGATAGCACATGGCTTTTTCTCTGTCTCTGGGCACCTTCAGATTCAGCTGTTTCTTTGAGATAGGCTGAACCTGGCGCCCTTCAAATGTACTGCAGCTCCCAGCCTTGAGATATGCTGACTGGCGCTCTTGGGAGTTGTCATCCAAACATCTGGAGGCTGCCCATTTAGGGGAAGACTAGATGAACAGTCATAGTTCTACTATTCCTGGTGACGAATCCTCAAGGATGTATACAAAGCAATTATAATACCAGATTGTTACTTTATAGTAGGACTGAACATTTCAGTTTGTAGATTCAATGCACAGCACCCCAGTGGGGCTTTGCAGAGAGGTGAGGTTGCTGTCTTGACCACAAGCCTGTTGCTCACACTGGCCACAGTGGAAAGAGGAGCAGGAGTATCGGAATTGATCCATGCTGATGACCGTCCCACATCTAGCAGTGAGGCTGACTTGAGATCCTGCAGATTCCTGGCCAGCTCAGCCCTGCCACCACCTCAAAATGCCCAGTCAAGCTTGCAAAAATTTACCATTTGCCCAAAAATAAATGTTGGAAATGTAATGAGACTGAAGGTACATTCTTTCACCTTTGGTGGACATGCCCAAGGATTAAGACATTCTGGGAGACGATTTATAATGAAATGAAAAAGGTATTTAAATATACCTTTCTGAAGAAACCAGAGGCCTTTCTCCTGGGCATGGTCGGCCAATTGGTGCCAAAGAAGGACAGAACTTTCTTTATGTATGCAACCACAGCAGCAAGAATACTCATCGCGAAGTATTGGAAGACACAAGATTTACCCACCCGGGAAGAATGGCAGATGAAGCTGATGGACTATATGGAATTGGCGGAAATGACTGGCAGAATCCGAGACCAGGGAGAAGAGTCAGTGGAAGAAGATTGGAAAAAGTTTAAAGATTATTTACAGAAATATTGTAAAATTAATGAATGTTAGAAAAATGATGGAATGAAGTTATATGGCTTTAGCAGAAATGTTATAAGGAATTAGGTACAGACAGACTGTAAATGTACTATAAGGGAAAAACAAGGTTAAAATATGTTAAGATTAATTTTAGGACAGAAAACAGAGGAAGATGGAAAGGAATTGCCGAAACAGTTAATTGAAGTGGAATATAAAAAGGGAGGTGTGAGGAAGTCAATGAAACAAGTGAATGAAATTAGGTACAGACAGACTGTAAATGTACTATAAGGGAAAAACAAGGTTAAAATATGTTAAGATTAATTTTAGGACAGAAAACAGAGGAAGATGGAAAGGAATTGCCGAAACAGTTAATTGAAGTGGAATACCAAAAGGGAGGTGTGAGGAAGTCAATGAAACAAGTGAATGAAACTAAGATTGAAAATATCGGAAGTGTATTTAATTCTTTTTGTTTTGTTTTGTTAATTCAATGTTCTATGTAGTGTTTTTGTTTTTGTTTTTGTATCGTATTATATTGATTTGTTTAATTCTTTTTCTTTCTTTTTGTAATTTTTAAACTCTTAATAAATATTATTTTTTTTAAAAAAATGCCCAGTTGAGGCCTTTCTGATGGCTCCCCCCAGCCTCCAGGCCTGACATTTCCCTGCCCAGTCTTAGATAAAGCATGATGAAAGCAGAGGTCAATGGTCCAACCAATGGTGCAATCAAGCCTGTACATGTCTACTCAGATGCATGTCCCATTGGATTCAAGGAATTGTCCACAGTTCCATTTGTCCCATGCCTAGATAGCATAAGTCTGAGCGGTTTTCAACTTCATCTGCAGTTTCTAGGTGTGGGTCCAAGCGATTTTCCTCTTGCCCTGTTACTTTCCCAGGAAAAACTTGTTCTTTGGTGCTAAACTAGAGCAAGAGTTAATCCATAATAAACCTGAATTGCTGTTGTGCTGATTGAGCACTAAAGAGCAGTTTTCCCCAGGGAAAAGCAGTGCGACAAGATAAAGTTACTCCCAGGTAAATGAGTTTAGGATTTGCAACCTAAAGCACATGTGTGGCTAAACCTTCTTTAGCTGTTTTAGATGGTGAGAGAAGGAAAAGTACTATACATGCTCAGTGTACAGTTGCAAAGAGAACCAGATGCAGACAGATCAAAATAGACTTTCCTAGAGCAGAAAAAAGCATTCATTTCAGTGAAGTCTATTTATCTGCCAAATTGTAATGTATTTCCAGCTGGTTTGGCTATGGCTAGGCTAAAAAGAAAATTCAGGATTATTATATGTTTTTTTTGAAAGGCAAAACATATTTATTTCAGTTTCCCTTGGCTCTTTTGGGAAAATGGCTGATTTATATTTGCTCAAGCTTTCAAGCAAATTTCACATCTAAAAAGAAACTGGGCCAGGGAAGCTGCTTCAAGTTCCAAACAGCTGGAAATGAGATGGTGACGACAGTGAGGGAGGAGGCTAAAGTGGAAATCTTAATCCACTTCAAAAGTGAGCTTTCTCTAATATAATACAGAAGCCCCTCACATTTACATGTACCTCACATTTACAGGTTGGTGGCAGAGCCATTCATGGGATTACTGCAAGCTCAGCGTTGCTACCGCTAGTCGCCCACACCATTATTCCACTTCTCCGGTCATATGGCAATCTGCATCTTCCCATGTAGTCCAGCATTCTGTCCTCACATTGGCCAGCCTATGAGAAGCCTGTGATTCCTAGCAGATGGCATTCATGGGCATACTGCCTCTGACATCAGGTGTAGAACATCGTGTGTCCCAGTGGCCTCAGAGTGCAGCAGCCATCACAAATCAGAAACTATGTGAATCTCCAGCTAAGGTGTTGGACCAGGTTCAGGACCCTGAACCTCCTGCTGGAGACTGAGAAACCACTGAATCTGAACTGACAGACAGGAGCCCGCAGCGTGCGAAGCAGAACTGGTGAAGGTGTGCTACCTGGGTAGAGCCCCGAGGGCCAGGTAAAGAAACAGGGGTTGCACATTGGTCCCCTGGCCCTGAGATTTCCTATTTCTGATCTAGCAGAAGTAGAGCTACCAGTGAACTGTCCAAGACAATATTCCCCTCCCCTTCCACTTGCAGAAGATGACTAGACTGGCAGTTGAATTGGATGGGACAGTATTCTGCACAGCTGAAGGTGGCAAACTAAATTAGGGGTCACTGAGCACGATACATGGTTCACTCAGCTCCATCTTCTAACATCTTTGTGCCATTTCCCTCCCTGCAGCATCTGCTGCCTGAGGCAACTGCCTCACCCTTCCTAATGGTAGGGCCAGCTCAGAGCGATATATTACAGGAGATCCGTGCCACATGGCTGCTGCCAAAAGCCACGGCCGTGCATCTCTTCCTCCTCTCTTCCTTGGTAATTCAAAACATTTTTCAGTATATTTGCATTTTCTAGTGCCTTTATCTTACTTCTTTACAGATATTAATCCCTTCCTTCCCAGTCCTTCCAATAACTGTTTTTCCCCCCATTTGTTTTCTCTGTACTGTCTTCCACAAAACCAATTAAAGGCAGGTATTTTGACCAGTTTGCAAATCTCCCTCCCTCTTCTTTGAAAATGGGGGCTTATTGCCCCAGTTCTGCACATCTGAAATGATTTGGGGTGGGGGTGGAGGGGCGTAAAACCCCTTTACTACCACATAAAACTTGCCAAGCTAACAAATGAAACTTTGTGAAAGAAGCTGCAGAGCTGTCCAGATGTCCAGAATTCCAGTGACCTGATAGGAGATAATGATGAAAAGGAAACATCTCATGGTGCATTCATACCTCAAAAGCAAAAGTGGGCAGTGGAGATATATCAGTAGAGATAGAAGGAAACAAAACATTGCTAATTAGGGAAGAAACACTGGCCATTTCTGAACTTGACTGTAATGGCAAATGATAGATCTGTCACTTGACAGAAAGGATTCATTCAAATTGATTGAACAGAACTTTATAGTCTAAATTGTTGTTGCATATCATTAGAAGCAATTAAGGTGTTCACACTGTGCATCACTTACAGGGCATATTCCTGAATTATCTGTGAGCAGATTGTGTGTCTATGGATGTGGTTCGCAGTTGCTTAACACAGCAACAAAAGAAATTTTAACATGTGGCTTATTTGCAAAACTTATTTGCATTTGATGGAGTATGCGATGCTAGCCTGTGATAGCTTACGCCAGAATAAATTAACCTTCAAGACGCTACAATTCTGCTTTTCTTTTTGTTGCTCGAGAGCTCTCCTGTAAATAGCTATCAGCACCACATGAACTGTCACCTCAGGTAGATAATATTGTTTGGCTTCTCTGATTGGAACACATTAATTCTATATTTTCTTTCCTTCCTTCCTTCCTTCCTTCCTTCCTTCCTCCCTCTCTCTCTCTCTCTCTCTCTCTCTCTCTCTCTCTCTCTCTCACACACACACACACACACACACACACACAGAGAGAGAGAGAGAGAGAGAGAGAGAGAGAGAAGGAATCTATTATTTTATTGCCAGCAAATACTCAATTGCTATGGAAATCCAATTTATGTGTTGGTGTATTTTAGAAAGGCTGGGAGTGTGTTTTTATAATGAATACCCCAATGGATCTTAGATATTCCAGAGAGGATTTAGATAACCCTAAAGTGGCTTAAAGTCTGCAACATCCAGTTTTAATTCCTAGGAAATATCTGGTGGAACTGCCCAGTTATAAAGTGCTTTGTGAGAAAACTGGTAGATATAACAATTTATCTATCAGAACTCATGATGTGACCCCCATGACTGTTCTGTTGGGTTATCTGGATATTAGACTTGAGGAGGGGAAAGAGTCTGTATAAAATCTAACAAATACAGCAGATATCTGTAGCACAAAAATGGAGAAACAGTTCCCCATCTACAATAAAGGAATATTTGGCAAAGCAAATAGGCTCCTGAAATTACTAAAAAGTGGTGTGGAAGATGAAAGTCATAAGAATTTTATAATAATTGGTTTCTGTTTATTGAATATATGAAGAATAGATTTGGCATAGTTATTGACAAACATGGAAACTTCTCTATGTGGTGAATAATAAATATGCAAAAATATATATTTGTGTGGTATATTTCCAACTATGACAGAGCTTATCTTGTAAGTATTATCAATATATTATTTATAAAGTTGTATGTAAATATTAAAAGTGAATGTACATAGTTTTAACTTATTTGTGTTTAAATCTTAATACTTAAAAAAGACTATCTGCTGAGGATCCAATTCATGGGACACTGTGAGGTCTTTGCTCCCTGAGGTTAAGGACAAGATGGCTCCCATTCCACATACAGAAGCCAACTGGGCTCACAGCTAAATTTCACTTTGACACCAGTCATGGGCCAGTCTTCCACTGTACCCCAGCCAGTTTTGGATGGTCATAACGTATTGTGCAGTATACAAAGTTCTGTCCTTCAACAGACGAGAATGGCCGGAGGGCTTAGAAGAAACATCACAGGGCTACTTTTGTTGCTTGGGTAGTCATCTCACTTTGCCCAATAGCATTTTTTTTTATTTATTTATTTATTTATTTATTTATTTATTTATTTATAAATAAATAAATAAATAAATAAATAAATAAATAAATTTCCTACCTGCCCCTTGCCATAAGGTCCCAGAGCATGTTTCAACAATGTAATAATGCAATATTTAAATCAGTTAAAACTGCTCTATCACTGAGTTGCACACTTAAGAATGACTTTATTCTGTCACTGGGGATAGATGGTAGTACAGAGAAGGCACCTCTAGATGAGAACTATCTTGAAACACCCCAAGTTTCAAACTCTGATGATGGAAAATACAAATATAATTGTTTTTCCTCTGGTTGCCTTGATATCAATGCTCTTGCCAGCTGTAGATGCATTTAAATTGGGCAGGAAATATAAGGTTTGTGGTGGATATTGTGCTACCAGAAATACTTATTTACAATATGTATACACCATCCAATAACAAAAAGTTTTCTGGACAGTTTACAGTAAAAGTGAAAACTACAAATTATACCAGGACCTTCTCCAGCCTGGTGTTCCCTCCACATGCTGTTGCACTAAAACTCTCATTATCCCTGTTGATTTGAAAGGCATCAGATTGGGGGAGGCTGAACTATACAAATTATCTCAACAAAAAAACAGCAAGAATAAATTCAACATACAATGCGAGACAGAGAATTACAACAGTGCAAAATATCTAAAAATCACTAATTTTTTTTTATAAAACTGAGAGACCTAGGAAAACAATAATAAAAACAGAAAGTTTCCACCTGGCATTCTGCTCTAACAATAACAAGAAAAAGCAATGTTGCATCATATTTTGACATTTAAATGAAGATTATACTTCAAGGTTAGAAAGAAAAGCACCCAGCATCCAAATACTCAGAAAATTTTATTGCCTTTTCTACATTTGAACATTTATCTTACAATTGTCACTCTTATTTGGATATCTATTTGGACATATGGCCTGCTTATACTAAGATATGTGTTTACATCAGGATTAATGTACTGTGGTCTAAACCACTGAGCCTAGGGCTTGCTGATCAGAAGGTCAGCAGTTTGAATCCCCACGACAGGGTGAGCTCCCGTTGCTCGGTCCCAGCTCCTGCCCACCTAGCAGTTCGAAAGCACATCAAAGTGCAAGTAGATAAATAGGTACCGCTCCAGCGGGAAGGTAAACAGCATATCTGTGCACTGTTCAGGTTTCTTCAGAAGCAGCTTAGCCATGCTGGCCACATGACCCGGAAAAACTGGCTGCGGACAAACACTGGCTCCCTCGGCCAGTAAAGCGAGATGAGTGCCGCAACCCCAGAGTCGTTCGTGACTGGACTTAACTGTCAAGGGTCCTTTACCTATTGATAAGGTGAGCCGACATAGTTTCTTTCTCTTATATCTTATTTTTAATATAAATATAAATATTGTGTGCTTTTAAAAAACCTAAATTCAGAAATTGACTTTTTATTTTTTTTTTAAAAAAAGGGTTGCCACACTTAACAAAATACAACCCAGAGCTCTGTTATTATTCCTCCTCCTTACTTTTCTGCACCCACTGCAGGTGCATGAATGTTTGCTCAAAAAAGGAAGTTGAAATGAATTACAGGATTGTGGTCCCAGGATAATTGACTGTAAAAAAATAAAAAAAATGGGAGGGGAGAAAATTAAAGAAGCTCATTGACTTACACATCAACAGATGGAGAAACAAGAGACTTTGAGAAACAGCTTCAGGAAAGCAAAATTAAACATAACAGATATGGCTTTCATTAACAAGAGCAGCAGTAAAAACTAATTTTCCATGGATGCAAATGGTTCCTCTGCTTGCTCTGTAGCACGCTATTTGGGGAACTTGGGTATTAGGTTGGGAGGGGGTTCACCCCGGTTCAGTCTTTTATTGCCACAGCTCTCCGAGTCTGTCAATATTTGTAAAAGAGCATGTGCATATCTCAGGAGACAGATAGGTGTGTATTGGATTTCCATGGTGAGAATGAGAAGAACAGACAGAAGCTGTAATGTAAGGAGCCTGAGGAGACTAGCAGGGCCAAGTAAACAGCCTTGTTTCATTAGACGAGAAATGAATTCCCACTTCAAGCTCCATAGCTGGAACAGGCAGGGGTCTCTATTGACAAGCAGAGGCATAAGTACACGTAAGCACGCGTCAGGATGTTGCCTTGCTTCACTGACAGACAATCCCCTTGACATGAGCCAGCCACTTTCAGCCAAGAATAGTAACCATTACACAACTCTCCTGTGGGACAGCCTGCAGAGGCCGGGATGTGGCTGTTACTACGGTACAGAATGTAGCACATTGAAAACGCTCTGGGGGGGGGGGGGATAGAGAGATAGAACGAGAGAGAGAGAAGAGAGAGAGAGAGAGAGAGAGAGAGAGAGAGACAGAAAGAAAGAAAGAAAGAAAGAAAGAAAGAAAGAAAGAAAGAAAGAAAGAAAGAAATATACCCACTTCCTTGAGGAAATAAGAAGCTCCAGTAACTGTCAGATTTCCAGTATCTTATTCTTTATTTACATTTAGACCCCTGGGTATAGGGTGGTATATACATTCAATTAATAATAGTAGTAGTAGTAGTAGTAGTAGTAGTAGTAGTAGTAGTAAAAGCATACAGGGCTTCACCTTTCCTACCTTCTGCCACCAGTTTCGGAGTGAGTTTAATACTTGTCTAGTTATGTCTTGCTCTCTTACTACACTGCCGCAACATTTTTGAATGATGGGCAGGCTGCAAAATAATCATAGCATATTCACAATTTATTTTTGGCATCTTCTCAAGAGGCACAACCCTGCTTAAAAAGTCAGTTGTTAATACAATATTAGATTCATCTTTTGAATGTATCGATGAATTTAGATGATCCATAGCTCTAGTGCTAATAGCTATTCACAATAGTACCATTATGCAGAACACAGAAAATCCCCTGCAAAGGTTTTAAGGACATGTAAACACCATACATATCTATTTTAAGGAAAGGGAATGAAGCACAATAAAAGCATTATTTCACAGATGATTCATTTTTACTCATTTCTCCAGTCACTTCACTTGCACTTCAAGCGCAGTAGAATATTCAAATTGTAGCTTCTTTCTTGTTTTATTGTTTTCTAACCAAACCTCCAGAAAGGATCATAGCTCAGGGGTAGAACACTCTCTTTGCATACAGAAATTCCCGATTCCATCTCCAACTAAGACTTGGAAAGGCTCATCCGAACCCTGGAGAGCCACTACCAACCAGTATAGACAATGTTGACTTAGATGATCTAAGGTTCTTAGATGGATGACGGGTTCTGCAATTGCCGGGCAGGCTGGGTTCAGGACCCTGGAGGGCCGCATCTGGCCCACGGGCCTTGGTTGGACTCAGTAGGACAAAGCTTCCTAAACAATAAAATAGAGCTCCTGCTTGTTTTCGAATTTATTATTCAGTGTACTTTTGTCACTGTTCTGATAGGGCTATGTATGTATTATACGCATCACACAAATGCACAGTAAAGTGTAAAGGCACAGGTCAATTCTGTGACCAGGACAGCTGTCTACCAGCTTCGTCTGGTACACAGGCTGAGACCCTACCTGCCCACAGACTGTCTCACCAAAGTGGTGCATGCTCTGGTTATCTCCCGCTTGGACTACTGCAATGCGCTCTATGTGGGGCTACCTTTGAAGGTGACCCAGAAACTACAGCTAATCCAGAATGCGGCAGCTAGACTGGTGACTGGGAGAGGCTGCCAAGACCATATAACACCGGTCCTGAAAGACCTACATTGGCTCCCAGCATGTTTCCAAGCACAATTCCAAGTGTTGGTGATGACCTTTAAAGCCCTAAACAACCTCAGCCCAGAATATCTGAAGGAGTGTCTCCACCTCCATTGTTCACCTCAGACACTGAAGTCCAGCTCCGAGGGCCTGTGGAACGCCCTCCCATCAAATGTCAAAGAAGCAAAGAACTATCTGACATTTAGAAGACATCTGAAGGCAACCCTGTTTAGGGAAGTTTTTAATGTTTGAGGTTTTATCGTGTTTTAATATTCTGTTGGGAGCACTATGGTTTCATAAACTAGTGCTATTTCATGTATTTTACAGACAGCATAGCCTGTACTGAGGAGGAGGGTCAGGAGAAAGCTGGGTGGAAATAGCTCAGTAATACAGAATGCAAGAACCCCAGTTTGCTTTCCTAAGAACATATCAACAAAAGGAGAATCTGATCAAAGGTCCATTTAGTCCAGCATTCTGTTCTCACAGTGGCCACAAGCTTCCAACTTCTGATTCCCAGTAACTTTTCTTCATAGGCATACTGCCTTCAGCAGTGGAAGCAGATTACTAGTCAGGGATAACCTTTTCCTCCACGAATCTGTCTAATTTGTCTCTTCCCACTCACCCCCACCTAAACAAACACAACATATATTTATTCAAATCTAGCCAGGATCTTTAACTTAAACCTGTGGTTTAATATCCCGGTTTGCTCCAAAGCTGATAACTATGGCTTTCCAGTTTAGACGTAAATGAGAAATTATGGTTAAAGATGAGGATCTCTCAACATTTTAGAGCATACAGTTAGGCATGGCAGGTCAGACCATCTTCATTCTAGACCACAAAAGAAGAGTGTTGACGTGTGGAGAATGTGGTAGGATGGAAGCTTTGAAGATGTGCTTTAAAAAGCCCAACTTGAGTGGAAAGTCAAGTTCCAAGCTCCTGTCTTACTCCTGCTTGGCTGCAAAGAGGTGGGGGATACAGAAGGAAGCTGGTGGAAAAAGAAACCATAAGATGAGAAGAAGAGAACAAGGTTATGGGAATATGCCTTGTAGGTTTTCCCAGGCTGCCTTGCCTCTTCCTTATCTCTCTTTCTATGCAAACATGTGTGTGCATATCATCTTCACTCTCACATTAATAATATCCTGGAACTGATTAACTGCATTCTTTAATGCTTCTTTCCACAGAAGGATCATCAGGAAAAGTGTATTTAGATACAGGGCGTGCATTTGCCCAAAATAGAATTAATCCCGAGCATTTGGATTAATACATCCCTAATACTGTGAAAGGTATCAAGGGGGAATTCTTTTATTTATTTATGCAAATATAGTTTTGTTTGGCTTGGCCTACCCCAGGTCTCAAAGAGATCTCTCCCTCCATATAACAGACCTTCTTCTCTATGTCAGCCCAGACGACCCCGAACTCCTTGCATATTTACTGACATTTTGATTTTTAATCCACTCAATCCCAGCATTATGTCCACTCTCTTTGCTTTTGCAATAGACAATCTTGGTTCTAAGCCCACCTATGCCAGTAGTGGCTGACATAGTAGGGCCGAGCCGCAGAGCTGCTTAGGCTTTTGTTGCAATTCTGGCTTCAGTAAGGAGTGGATAATGTGCATTACAGACTCACCACCACCCCTGCTACACCCAGCCCCATCCAGTTAAGCTGCCGTGATGGATAAGCCACTCTGCCCCACTATACCAGCCACTACTGTCCTATGCCCCACCCAGCTCTAGAATTTCCTCTCAACTCAGTGTTTATCCCTAAGGGCCAAGTCTAATGATTAGGCTGTAGATCTTTACAGGTGTGCCTGGGAGTCAGTGGTGCCATCAAGGGAATGGACATTCAAGGCCACACTCAGCAGAGTTAGCAGGACAACCTCCAAATGCAGCAGGGTTGACTTGCCACATTTCAAAGGAAGGGAAGCAGTCGCCTTGACAATCTGAAGAGTAGGACCCCTGCAAGGCCAGCAAGTCTAAAATAGCTGCTCCGCTGATGGAAATCAGTCCTACGGAACTCAAGGCGGCTTACCTCTGCATAGGCATGTACAGGATTGCCCTGCAGATTAGTTATCCATTACTTAAGCAACCCAGAATTACAGCAAAGCCCTAATCAGACTTGAACAGAGCAAGAAATTAAGCAGCTTTGGCCCAGGGAGCCAAGAGAATGACAGAATTGCAACCTCGTAAACATTCTCTGCAGCATGCCCAACCTTGCTATTATTACAGTCTTGAGCAGATCCAGTTATTGGGGGGGGGCAGACAACAAAACCACTTTATTCCATATGTTCCTTCCCACATGCTCTGGTCGCCATCTGAGGCACTGATCCAGATTCCTTTCACCCTATGAAGCATGGGGAAAGGGGGGTGGACAGTAACTACCAGGTATAAATTCCTCCCTCTATATTTAAAGAAATATAGGCCTTCTGCCAAAGAGGGCACCCCACATTAATTCAGCCTCCCTACTAGTCTCCCAAGGACCAGAAGGGTAAATTAGGGATCAGATCAGGTCCATGATCTGACTCGGTGGGGCTTACTAACATCTATTACCCCTAGCTGGGCTGCACAGCTATAAGCATCATAAGTTTCTCTCCGTTTCATAGGAGTTCTTCCCAGTTATTATGTACAGGACTGCAACTTTGATGCGGCTAATAGTCGCGCACATATTTTTCAAGGGAAAGAAATGTCTGCTTCACTCCAATAAGCCCCCTATGTGATGCTATTATCACACTTGGCACAAACCCTAGAATCAGTGCCAAAATCATGCAAACAGAAGGCAAGATGTTTCACTGAACATTTCAATTGCCTCCCAAGGATTCTGACCCTCTTTATGGAGCAGTGCAAGAAGTGAGCTTTCATAGTGTTATGAGTTTTGGGTGTTAAGCTGTGTGCCAGACTCCCCAATCAGTGAGTGTTAGAATTTAATCAAGGCATCTAATTCTTGGAATAGCCAGGCTAGCCTCCTGGTGAGGCGATAGCCTGGTGATGAGCCATTAAGGGGGATTAAGGGGATCAGTGTGAGATGGCAAATGGGTGTCTCCACCTCAACAGACAAAGCCAGAGTTTGGAGTTTTGCAGTGATGTGACCTACAATCAAAGCAGCAACAAGGAGAGAGAGCCACAATCCAAAGCTGTGGCTAAGGGAGAAGCAAGACCCTCTTTTAACATCTTTGTCTTCCAGGAGCACTTCTGATCCAAGTCTATCAGTAACATTGACATCTTTCCATATCAGAAAATGGAAAGCAAATGATGGACTCTGGCCCACATTCACCCACACTGCATTAACCTCTCCACTTCCATTGCTAAACATCTGGCATTGTTCTGGCTCACACAAAATGAAGCCACAGACTCCCAAGGAGAGAACCCTGGAAGGCAAAGGCCTTTACAGAGGAGAAGGTAAGGGCTACATCTGTTTTCCATGAATGCAATATTTTATTTATGCACTCAGCTCTTTGGTTAAGTGAGCCTGAGGGGCTGAGAATCTGCATCCATAGAAGCTTTTAGCTATTGTCTTCTTGGATGTGGCTGGAAGTCTTGGAATGGAATGAATTGGAGCAGGACCCCTTGACAAGGCAACAGCAAATTGCCAAATGCAAGGAGATAAGAAAGCCTGTTAAAAGGTCAATCTGTAGTGATTGCTAATAGCTCGGGGTGACTCATAAGCCACAGGAGTGGTCTATTTCTGATATTCCATTATGCCCAGTGTGGCTTGCTGGAAGCTCTGTAGTGTGAAAAGGCAAAATAGAGCAAGTAAATCATTTCTTATTGATTGGCAACTGAGAGGCAATCCACTGGCCATCTTGAGAATTCTTCCAAGGAAACCACCCAGAGAATAAAAAGAGGACTCGCTTGTTTTGGAAAGGCTTGCTGGTCTTCTGGGTGTAATTTAAGAACAAAAATTGAGAATCTGTGACCTTTGGGCTCTTCTGGAACTCTAACTTGTATGTTTTATTATTTACTAAAATGGAAACAAATCCCTGCAAGTTAGAATAGATATGCCAGTTTGTTTCTAGGCCCAATTCAAGATGCTTACATTAGTGTTTAAAGCCCTAAATGACTTACTCTTTGACCACTCCTGTTGCTTTTACACACATTATGATCTTGATGCCTTTACCTTGCTAGGGATGTTGCCATCTGTCTCTCTATTAGCCACTGATAGATCCTCACTCAAGATCCATTCCTGCCACTATGCAAGTTGTCCTGTTGCTACCCAAAACCTGGCCTCTTCACACAGCTGCTATTATGCAGACCAGTGGCTTGCCACACATATCTATGCTCCTGTGTGGAAAACCTCCACAGAGGAAACTGGTGACAACATAGGAACCTTTCATACTAAGGATGCATACACACTATAACTTTAAAGCAAATTTGAAGCACATTATTTCCCTCAAAGTATTCTGGGAGCCGTAGCTTTGCCCCTCACAACTGAAATTCCCGGCAATCCCTAAACAAACAGTGCCCAGAATTCTTTGAAGGAAAGAATGTGCTTCAAATGTGCTGTAGGGTTGCCATAGCTTTTTTAAAAAGCTATTTTTTTTACTAAATTCACACACACACACACACACACACACAAATTCAACACTTCTGACATGGGTTGCCATACGACCGGGTTTTCCCGGTCATTTTTACCTATTTTCAGAAATTCCATCCAAACACTATTTCTGACGCTTCCTGGATATGTCTGGCAAATTCAACGTATGGAAGCCCTATAGTGCTGTGAAGGTATGATGTGATCTGCTACATGTCCCCCATCAACTGCTTTTGCCCAATATGTGCTTCAGATGGGATAAGGCATGTGACCAAGGGAATCCTTGGGCTGAAAAAGATTCAGAGACACCTTGGCCTAGAGACAGTCTTGCAACGATATCACAAGAAAGGTAGGTGCTGTTGGGCTATAACTGCCATCATAGCTAATAACTGGCCATGCCAACTGAGACTGATGGAAACTGGAATCCAACCGCATGTCTTGGGTCCTATTCTGGCCTTGAGCAGGAGTTCATGGAGCAAAGCAGGCTGGTTATCGCAGCACCAAGGAGAGCTCCCAGAGAGCAAGGTTACACCCACTCCATACATTTAATGCACATGGCTTCCCCAAAAGAATCCTAGGAACAGTAGTTGAGAGTGCTGATAATCATAGCTCTGTGTGGGGTAAACAAAAGTACCCAGGATTCTTTGTGGAAGGCCATGTACTTTAAATGTATGGTGTGGTTACGACCCAAGTTGCTACAACAAAGAGTGGATGTAAATTGAGGGCTTTTGTCCCCAGTTCACCTGTTCTATGCTCTATCTCCCTTTGTCAGGGCACAAAGTACTCTAAAAGGCCCAGTCCTCTGGCCTGAAGATGGGAGATCTTACTGATGTGCTCCCTGCATCATTGAAAAGGCAAGGTAGTATAAGAGTCCATCAGTTCCTTGGGTCTAGGGGAGGACCCCTGAATACTGCTGGACTCTGGGTGTCACAACACAGAAGGCCCCAGGTTCCTTACCCCTAGCATACAGCAACCCAAGAAGGAGAGGATCAAATATGGACAAGTTGTTGCTTATCTTTATCCCATACTGGACAAAAGTGAACATTAAAAAAAAAAATCTTACAAAATTAGAAGTGTCATTTGGACTGCAAAATGCATTTGATCAGCTTAAATTCAGTCTCGCTAAATTTTGATGGGTATTTTTCTAAAACACATCACTTCACTGATGTCCTCTCCAGAGATGTCTTTATCCTCGGCTAGCTCTTGTTAAGACGCATCATTCTAGACATCATGGAGAAGCCCCAGGAGAGCCATTGAGTAAAAGCAAAATCACAAGAAACAACCCACAGCTGAAGCATTGAGATTTAACAGCATCGCTCAACAGCTTAGTACTTGGTTGCAGCGCTCTTGGCTGACTGCAAAATTAAGTTGGTGCCAACAGCCTAAGAGCTTTATATTCTATATTCACAACAAAAACTATGATCATTTTTCCTTTGGTGATGGCCTTTCTTTCCCTTGCCAGTCCGGGCTCTTCCACTTGCAGGAAAATCCTCTCTTGGTTTGGCCATGTAGAAAATCTTCTATATGAGAATTCCAAAATTGGTGGGGATGAATGCTTTCCTCTTAAGTTACTGTCCTGGCAAAACTAGTGTCAAGGATCTGCAAGGTCAGGCACTCACCAAGGTGAGACTGGCAGGGAACCCACCATTGTAATGAGACCCTGAGCAAGTATCCCATATCCTAGTGGAGGAAGTACCTGCTGGCAGAAGGTAAATCAGACAGGGCCATGTGCTGCACGTGCTTCAGGTGCAACTCCCACTGCAGAGGCCTCTGGGGGCAAGCTACCATTGCCCAGAGGGAGGGGCACCTGGAGGCTGCAGAACTGTAATCCTCTTGGGATCTGCTCCCTCCACCAGAGTGCAAAAAGGAGAAGGGCTGGTGTTGGGGTAAAGTTAGCCATTATGTCCCCACCCTTAGTTCCAACTCTCTCACAGCTGAGCATTAAATTTAAACTTGCAATAACTTGTCCAGAACTGGAGCCCTAGTAACCAATGGTGAAAATGAAAATCATTGACAAGACCCAAATACATTACTTTGGATTTTCAGTGTTGGCTGGGTTGACTCATCGAATTGGAAGAGACCCCCGAGAATAATCTAGTCCAACCGCCTGCAATGCAAGAATATGCAGCTGTCCCTTATGGGAATTGAACCTGCAACCTTGGTGTTATCAGTACTACGCTCTAACCAACTGAGCTATGCTACATTCTTATTTATAGTAATTCACATAAATAGGAAGCTATGTGGAAACAAGAGTGGCTTTGGGCATTTGGGGTGGTGCTACGGATTAGCCACCTTTTAAAATATGCAAGATAATTGCTTTGAGAAAGTCCCACCGAGTCTCAGATTCAAGTCTGCCATAAGCCCTTTTTAATATGTTGTGGTACCAAATGAATGAGGGGGCAGCAGGAATATGCAGCCCAGTTCCCTAGATGACACCATGCACCCTGGCCACGAACCCCAGGCAATGCATGATGCAGCTTAGTCTGAATCAGGCTGCCTCCTATGCTCTAGGGTTTGCAATTTGGGGGTGGGAACTTTGATTAGCCAAGGTTTCTATTCCCAAGGTCTTGAAGTAGCTACTTTCACACTCAGCCAATCACACATCAGCTGGGAGATACTGCTGGTGTGTGCAGTGAGGTCAAGTGAGTGGGCCGAACCCTGTGACTTCCCACTGGCCCCTTCATGCATTTGGTAATGAACACCCTAGCAGGATTTTAATGGCAAACCATGCTTTTAATGTTACATGATTGGGTCTTGGGCTTGCATGCTGCTTCTTCCCTCTCCTCCCTCCCCGACATCCTGTTTGTGGCAAAAGTAGAATTTGTGATTATTTACAAACTGTGTTTTGCACCACGAGTTGCTGGCCCTTGGGCCACATGTACCCCACCCACCCCAGTGGTTGCTCCAGCCTCTTGGACCTTTTCTTTGAGCTGAAAAATGTTAGCCACCCCTGTTTTACACACATCACAGCCTGCCTACAAATGAATACAGTCATACCTCATGTTACGTTTGCTTCATGTTACATCAATGAGATCTCACCTAAGCGCCTTCTGCGACCCCGCAGAAACCGGGCTCCCTGGTTTACCGAGGAGCTCCGGAAAATGAAGCGGGACCTCAGGCGGCTAGAGCGAGTATGGCGGGGTGCCCATGACGGAGCTTCAAGAACATCTTATAGAGTTTTTATGAAAACCTACAAGGTGGCAGTGAAGGCCGCTAAGAAGTCCTACTTCTCGGCCTCCATTGCATCCGCTAGCTCTCGCCCGGCGCAATTATTTAGTATAATTCGGTCTTTAACGTCCCTCGAAGGACAGCCAAATTTAAATAACAATTTGACACACAGCTGTGAGGCATTTGCGAGCTTTTTTGCGGAGAAGGTCCTGTTGCTCCGCCATGACCTCCCTGCCAATTTGGATACAATAAAGGAACTGGAGGCCCCTCAACTGTCCTCGGGTCCAGTATTGGACCACTTTGACCGGATATCCCCAGCCGATGTGGACAGACTCCTCCGAGCTGGAAAGCCCACCATTTGTCCTCTCGACCCGTGCCCGTCCTGGCTGATTAGAGTGTGTCCAGATGAGGTGCAGGCCCCCCTGGGGGATATCATCAATTTATCCCTTGGCACCGGGACATTCCATGGGGAACTGAAGGAGGCAGTGGTGCACCCGCTTTTAAAGAAAACATCATTAGATCCCTTAGATCTATCAAATTACCGCCCGGTTTCTAATCTTCCATTCCTGGGTAAGGTGATTGAGAGAGCGGTTGCTGAACAGCTTGGTAGGTTTCTGGATGAAACATCGGCTCTGGATCCATTCCAGTCCTGCTTCCGTGCTGGTCATGGGACCGAGACGGCTCTGGTCGCCCTAACAGATGATCTCCGCAGGCAGCTGGATCAAGGCGGGTCGGGGCTGCTGATTCTTCTAGACCTGTCAGCAGCCTTCAACATGGTCGATCACGAACTCCTGGACCACCACCTTGCCGACGTGAGGATCCAGGGCACAGTCCTTCAATGGCTGCGCTCGTTTCTCTCTGGTCGGGGACAGAGGGTGGCGCTTGGAGGGGAATTGTCATCCCGCCACTCCTTGGTGTGTGGAGTGCCTCAGGGTGCGATACTCTCCCCGATGCTTTTTAACATCTTTATGCGCCCCCTCGCCCAGCTTGTCCGGAGTTTTGGGCTGGGCTGCCATCAGTATGCTGATGACACCCAACTCTATCTGTTGATGGATGGCCATCCTGACTCGGCCCCAGACACACTGATCAGATGCTTGGAAGCTGTGGCTGGATGGTTACGTGGGAGCCGGTTGAAATTAAATCCTTCGAAGACAGAGGTCCTCTGGCTGGGACGGGACGATATGGGATTGAGGGGGCAACTCCCATCTCTTGCAGGGGTGCAATTAGTGCCAGCACCGTCCGTTAAGAGTTTGGGTGTAATCTTCGATACCTCCCTCTCCATGGAGGCGCAGATTGCAGCTATAACAAAGGTGGCATTTTTTCATCTCTGCCAAGCTAAGCAGTTGGCTCCTTACCTCTCTCGCCCTGACCTAGCCACTGTGATCCACGCGACGGTCACCTCCAGACTGGATTATTGTAACTCGCTCTACGTGGGGCTGCCCTTGAGACTGACCCAGAAACTCCAGCGGGTGCAGAATGCAGCAGCAAGACTCCTTACGGGGTCTTCGCTGCGAGATCACATTCATCCGGTGCTATACCAGCTGCACTGGCTCCCGGTGGAGTACAGGATCAGGTTTAAGGTGCTAGTTTTAACCTTCAAAGCCCTATACGGCCTAGGACCCTCGTACCTACGGGACCGCCTCTCCTGGTATGCCCCACAGAGGAACTTACGGTCTTCAAATAAAAACATCTTGAAGGTCCCAGGCCACAGAGAGGTTAGGCTGGCCTCAACTAGAGCCAGGGCTTTTTCGGCTGCGGCTCCAACCTGGTGGAACGCTCTGTCACAAGAGACAAGGGCCCTGCAGGACTTGACATCTTTCCACAGGGCCTGCAAGACAGAGCTGTTCCACCAGGCCTTTGGTCAGGGTGCAGCCTGACTCCCTCCTTTGGCAATCTTTACAAAACTTTAGTTTATGGTTGCCATCAATTTGGATTTTAATTAACTTTTATAATGTTTTTATAATGTTGCACTATTTTGGTGTTGTTAGCCGCCCTGAGCCTGGCTTCGGTTTGGGAGGGCGGGATATAAATAAAATTTATTATTATTATTATTATTATTATTATTATTATTATTATCTTTTCAGGTTGCATCCCGCGGCGACCCAGAAGCACCGGAAAGGGTTACTTCCGGGTTTTGCCGCTCATGCATGCGCAAAAGCACTAAATCGTGCTTCTGCACATGTGCACAAGCACCAAATCATATCACGCACCTGCGCAGATATGGTGCTTCAGGTTGTGGGCTTTTCATGTTGCGAATGGGCCTCCGGAACGGATCCCGTTTGCAACCAGAGGTACCACTGTACTGGAAGCCTTCATCAAACTAGGGTTTTCAATTTGGGACTGTGGTCACCTATGGTTTGTGCCGACCATAATTTGCCTGGTTCAAATGTAACAGCAAGCAAAGGTTTGCTTCTGAAAGGAAGAGTGGGAGAGAATCAGGCCTTGGCCGGGAAAGAGGGAAGACTAGGAGTGAGCGTGTGAGCTCAAGGTCATTCATGAGCTCATATAAGAAAGCAAGACCTAATATCAGCAGCCATCACCAGGGCATAGCTACCACCTTCCAAACCAGGGGTCAGCAACCTTTTTCAGCCGTGGGCCAGTCCACTGTCCCTCAGACCATGTGGTGGGCCAGACTATATTTTGGGGGGAAAATATATGAATGAATTCCTATGCCCCACAAATAACCCAGAGATGCATTTTAAATAAAATGACACATTCTACTACTGTAAAAACATGCTGATTCCTTAGGTTGCCTAACCCTGCTCCAAGCTATGGGAAAAACAATGGTTAGGGCTGTCTATCTGCCTGGGTTCTGGATTCCAGTGAACAGAAGGATCTTTTAAAAAACAGGAAACCAAGTAATTAAAGCAGTCCTTTTCCAAAGGTAGTTGCCTCTTTGATGCCCGAGGGCAAAACATGTGCAACTTATCAAAACAGGTTTATTTACCAACATACATCAAGATAATCATAGCATAAAATAAATAACCACTTCTAGCTATCTCGACTCATTGTTTGACAATGGTGTAGAAGGTCAAACAAGCCTTGAAAGCATGCAGTTACATTACAATGATCCTTTGTGCAAGATATCTTAAAAGCTCTAAGACGAATCTCAGCTGCCTAGACTTAACACATGGGTGGGTAACCTACAACTTGCATAAGGTAAAGTGAAGACAAAGGATGGTATACAACTAGGTTTTGCTCAGAGTTGATAGATTGAAATTAGTGGATCCAAGTTAGTTAAGGTCATTAATTTCAGTGGGTCTACTCTGAGTAAAATGTGGTGAATACCACCCAAGGAGCCTTGTTTAAAGAGAAAAAGCCCAAAGTATTATGCAAACAAACATGCCCTACTTCAGTGGCATGGAGAAATCAGGATCCTGGATATCACTAATGGCTCCAGGCCTACAAAGTGTACACATCTTTTAATTGAAAATCCAGCAGGGCATAGAAAAAGGTTTGCACTACAACTTTTCTCCACAGGACTCCCTGGTGCAATTTAATAGGCCAGCCACTAACTGTGGAGGAATTGGATGAAACAGAAGAAATAAAGACAATAGGTATTGCATGAACATTGATTACAAGCGACAGAGAGTGAAGATCCAAGGACTCCCTGCTTTCAAAACAGAGTTTTGTAGTCAGGTCAAGCAAGCCAGAAATGTGATTAAGATCATACAGGCCAAAGTTCAACATTTGCAGCTCACCCTGTATGGAGAGCTGGAGCAAACAATAATCGGGGTTTCTGTGGACTGCCATTTCTTCCAATTCAGTAGTAAAATACAGGTTTCCCTGGGGAAAGTGGTGGGGCAAAACAACAACACCACTCAGATACAGAGCTGGATATCCCATACCTGTTCCTAGAAAGCACAGCACAAAAGGAAGTGTGACTGAGCCCCAAGTTCAATGAGACTAACAGAGACCACATCTGCACTATTTAAAGCAGTATCATACCACTTTAAACAATCAAGGCATCCCCCACAGAATTATGGGGACTGCAATTTGTTGAGGGTGCTGAGAGTTGTTAGGGACTCCTATTCCGCCCCCCACCCCAGAGTTACAATTCTGAGAGCTGCTTATCTGTCATAGTCTCATTGCTGAGCCACAACAATACAGAGCTCAGTGGAGTGGGAGACCAGCCAACCAGACAGGTTTCTGAGGTGTACTTGCCTGGAGGCAGAGTCAGCATCCAAAGTTGGGTCCAGTCCTGGGGTGAGGCAAACAGCAATCCTCATGGTCAGATGGTCCAGGGATTTAGGAATCCAATGATCTTGGGGTCAAGATGAGCAGGAAGCAGCAAGGTCATGCCAGGAACTACAAGCATCGCTACAAGCATCTGGCTGCTCCTGGAAGCTCTGCCTAAGAAGGCTGAAGCCAGCTGGTTCTCATCAGTGCCTTCTACTCTGTATCCTTGAAGGCTGATCAGCTGCAGGGGGAGTCACTCCCCCTTCTCCCCCTTCAGGCAAAGCTGACTCCTGGCCCATGACATTAACAATCAATCCCTCTTCTTAGGGAACTCAGGAATTTGATGTTCTGTGAGGGGAAACAAACTATAGTTCCCATGTTTCTTTGCGGGAAGCCACCATAATTGCTTAAAGTGGTATACTACTGCTTTAAATGTTTTGGGTGGTATTCAGCTAAGTTTTACCTAGACTGGACCTATTGAAATTAACGGGCCTAACTTAGTCATGTTCATTCATTTCAGTGTGTTTGCTCTGATTAAAAACCTAGTTGAATGGCAGATGGGGCCATAATTTGGATCCAACCATATATGCTTACTGCAGGAAACTCTGCTGTGACACTTCTCCACACACATTTACAGCCTGTATTTTGGTGGTGTACAAAAATATTTAATCTTTTAAGGATTGCACTTCTGCTAGAAGGGGGACCCCAGTATTTCAGAAGGACTCCAACCTCCTGAGTGCTGAGTGGAACAGGCAGTTTCAGTGTCCTCCTTTTATATTTATCTTTTGAACAGCCAAGTTCTGCATTTTGTGATACTATGGTGAGGACATATAAGGTTTTGGTATGAAGGGCTGGATCTAGACAAATCAAAGAAGTGTTTCAGTTAAACGTTGTAAACTTTGTATGAGAAATCGGGTTGGCAAAAATAGAACTTAACAGCACCATCTGGTGCCACAGTGTTATAATGCATCTAGGTAAAGGTACCCCTGACCATTAGGTCCAGTTGCGGACAACTCTGGGGTTGTGCGCTCATCTCGCTCTATAGGCCGAGGGAGCCAGCATTTGTCCGCAGTTTTCCCGGATCATGTGGCCAGCATGACTAAGTTGCTTCTGGCGAACCAGAGCAGCACACAGAAACGCCGCTTACCTTCCCGCCGGAGCGGTCCCTATTTATCTACTTGCACTTTGACATGCTTTCGAACTGCTAGGTTGGCAGGAGCAGGGACTGAGCAACGGGAGCTCACCCCATTGCGGCGATTCGAACCGCCTATCTTCCAATCGGCAAGCTCTAGGCTCTGTGGTTTAGACCACAGTGCCACCCGTGTCCCATAATGCATATACAATGCATCTAAAGTGCTTTTTCTTTGCCAGTGTAGCTGAGTCCAAGGCCTGCAGAATTTTACTGGGGGGAAAGAAAACTAAGGCTAGCAAAGTGGACTGGGGTGTATGGGAGGAAATTAATTCATTCAACTTGGTAAAACAAAGATGCTCTTCTGCTATGAACATTCTACAAGTACAGAATCTGGTGCAGAATGGATTTTTTTTCAACAAAACAAAACTATCTGCTATACTGTATTTCTTAATTAAAAATGCAAGTTGTAGAGTTTCTCCCTTTTCAAGCAGCAACTGTAAAAGGCTCCAACGTCTGGACTCTCCGCCCCTTCAAGGCCTTCATTTATGTTCATCCTTTAGAAATACATTCCCCCACAGCCGCCTGCCAACCTTTATCTGTCTTCTGACAACATGCTTTTGACTTGCAGTCTCTTGGAGACTTTTTTTATGCTGACAGGTCTACACAATTGTTTAAAATTTTCTTGAGTTGCCAGTCTTTTTAATGATTGCTCTTTACTGCTTTTAATGTGCGTGCTCTTTGTTTTATATTGCTGTGCATCACCCTGATATTTTGTGAGAGCGTGATATGGAAATACTGATACAAATAAAGAAAATCAATAAATAAACATGTCAGTCCTTGGAAAAATCTGTTTTCAAGCCTACAGATGCTCAAATGACAGATCCCCCCACCCCCTGTGCAAGGAGTGGAAATGTAGATATTGTCTCTAAAGACCAGGCTCGATTTATGCTCCTAGCTACGTGACTCACTATCACTCAACAACTTCCACAAACCACAATCTGAGGTACCAATTATTGCACCTAGGTCCAATAGCACTTTTTAACGTTATGTGATAATGAGATGTGAAGCTACCAGTGTAAATTGAACCAGGTCTTTAGAGGCAATGGCCTTGTCCACATTTCACCCTGATTTCGCTGTTAATCCACTTTTCTGCCATTTGTATTAAACTGGAGTAGCCCACACCTGCACATATTTCAGTTTGTATATGAGAAGGTGTAACTTCGGTCTTTCCTGGTCGTACCAGCAGCCATTTTGTGTTTGCCTCTGTCTTCTGATTTGTTGATTCTGTACCAACAGAGCATGCATGCAGATACCTGCACACTCACCTTATTTTTTTATTTTTTTTAAAAAAAATCCGTCCCCATGAAGTATGCAACAGCACACACTCAGGCAATTGTTATATTTGCTTGTGCATTTTCTGGTTTTGTGCAAATCTGAGGGATCAGTTGTCGGGGGAAGCAGAACCCTCTGTTCAGGAGCACACCAGAATGACTGCTCCCCACATTAAATGGGGGCGCCCTTTGCGTGGCCACACGCAGCCCCCTGGACCCTATGCGGCACTATTAACACAGTCTCCGCCTACCTCAGCCAGTTGCCCAATCCCGCCTGGGGAGGCATTGCCAAGGTGATCAGGCCAGGTAGGGGGAGGGACTACCTGCCCACACAATAGGGGGAGGATCTTACCTGGGAATCGTCAGTTGGCTCCAGAGCTTCTCCCACCCTACCCACCCTCAGTTAAGACTTATTTTGCAGGTTAACCTTTTCTCCACAGGTACGCAGGCGCTGCTATGTCAAGGTCGCTGCTGAAGGGCTGGAAAGGAATTCTCCTGCATTGGCAGGTTTGCCTTTCCCATAGCAAAACGTCACAACTTTGGCGGTATCAGGCCTTGGGCGGAATCCTTTAGTCTGTCTTCCCTAAATTGGGGGTGGGCGTGTAGCGGTGACTCACGCCCCCCCTTCTCTTTGTGGTGGTGATACCAGGGTTCCCCGATAAAGGGGTTGTTTTGAGGGGAAGCTTTGGCCGTACGCCGAGAGGTTGTCATTGCTCTCCCCTGCGCTGGCGGTGTAACGGGGGCGGGCTCTCTCTGCTTGAACATATGTTCTCCAGAGCCAGCCCCCCCACACACACACACTCTGGATAACCCTGATGTTCCCCAGATCCCCCCGGGGGGGGGACTGGGAGGGGTAAATGCCCAATGCCTTATCCAAGGTCTACCCACATCTGAAAGATAATAAAGTTGTGGCCAATTTTAATCCCATAGCACATTGTCTTGAGTCGTTATTCCACCCGGGGGCCACCCAGGGTTGGGGGGACTCCGCCTCTCCACACAAAGAGTTAACAAGCACACCTGGAAAAGAAATGAAAGCATTGAGGTTGCAGCAGGCATGGAAAGGGGAGTAGCAGAAAATGACAATTGAGCCACCTACCCCGAAGCACTGAAACAAATAATTCATGAGTCTGAATGAGGTGGTTTGGAACATAATTTCCCCCAACTTATCAGGTTCCCCCCATTTCAGGTCAGCCCGTATACAGGCATCACAACATGGATGCATGTGCTACTCAAGTGCAACCATATATATATAGGTCATGCCAGGAAATAATTAAATAATTCAATTCAGACATTTAGGCTGCTTGGCTTCCCTGTGGAACTGCTGATGTGGAGAGTAGTGCAGCAGCAGCCACTCTCCTGTGCACCCTCCAGCCAGCCTCAGAGCTTCAACTCTGGTTGAAGAGAGAGTTGTGTGGAGAGAGAGAGAGAGAGAGAGAGAGAGAGAGAGAGAGAGAGCTGGAGAGCAGGTGGAAATAGGCATATAGAGGCTTTTTGGAGGGTGCTCCCTGCTTTATGTGATTTCCCTTATGCAAGAGGGAGCCCAGAACGCAACCCCTATGTAAGTGAGGGGACGCCTGTATACAGGGGAAAGGCATTGAGACTGGTATTGTTGGAGAGTAGCATACATGGACTACCCAAATAAATGGGAATGCAAACTTCTGCAAACACACACTGAACTCTGGTGTGGACAAGCCCAATATCTACAGATGGTCCCTTGAAAATACAAAATAAATTCAGTGTCAGATCCTTCACCATGACGGTAGGCTCATTAATTCAAGACTACCTCCCAAAATGATTCTACTGGGGGCAGCTCCACCACATATGTAGGAGTACCTTTCCAGACACAATCTCCCCAACAAAGATTTCGATCCCACGCTGTCACTCAGGCCAATCTAGCTTGTCTGTAAAAGCACTTTTATGCTGAAGTTTCATACAGTTCTCCCTAATATTGGCTGAGATGGAGTGGAAGACTATATAATTATATATATATATATATATATATATATATATATATATATATACACACACATACACACACACACACACACACACATATCACTCCCATGTTTCAGATTAGTTCTCCTAATTCCTGCACCCATTGGGATATATGTCCCAAGAAACCGGCAGTACTGAACTCTAATAATGTATATCTTAGATACTCACAACATTTTCCAGCTTTGAATACCAATGACTCAGAAAGTCACCAGGTGTTGGTTGCTGCTTATGCGTAAGAAAGCAGGCCTGATGAAGTTGCAACCAGCCCAAGATTATCTCTCCAAACACCTGCCACAGATGCACTTAAAATAAAGGTTTCTTCGTCTTAATATCAAAGTCACATTACAATAAAGGCTTTTTGGTTTCCATATCAAATGCATTTGCCCTTGTCCTGACTAGGAAAAGTACAGAAATGGGAACAACAGGGACAAACCAGGCAATAGTTTCCATTGCCATTGTTTCCACATTTTTAATGTACATGCCAAAAATAAAAATAAGGGTTTCCTTCTGGCTTCTGCCTTTCGAGAGCCTGAAACAAGAGTGCCATGACTTCTATATGTGTGAGACAAGTTTCCTGTGCTCACCCATGCCTTACCACAGTCCTTCAGCAAAAATGGGAGATGTTGCCTTAGTTAAAAAGCATCCAAATACCGCTGGAGGTTAGATATTCCCCAACTACCTTGTCTTGATTTATTGTATAAAATGTACACACTCAGTGAGTTTCCAAACAGGGGCAACCCATACTGTAAATGGGTTGTTTGCATATCACAAGTGAGTCGTTCACAACAGCGAGTTTCTGGTGTGTTTTTTTAATGTATGCAATTTCCCCCAGAAAGGGTAAATCTGGATTAAGGTGGCTGGGGGATATGGGCTGGCATTTTGGTGCCAACAACATCATGTGGGCACCATGACAAAAATTATGCATGGGGAGCATCCATTCCACCATAAACACCCTTCAGGAAGCGCCTTGGATCTAGGCATTTATTGTGGAAACTAAAACTGTTGAAGATGGTTTGCCAGGATTTGATGGTCCTTTTCTCTCTCAGGAATACATTTTTAAAATGAATATTGCAGTAGGTTTGTAACAACACATTGAGTCAGCGCGAGGGAGGAAGACGGTCTAATGAATTCAGCACATCACAGCCGCCAGTTTTCACGGCGCCTGAGCTCTGGTCAGGAGCTAGAAAATTCTTAAGAGTCCTGCACTTCATACAAACCAGGAAGCAGGAAGCCCTGAAAAATAGCTCATGATGTCATTGGATGCCAATCCCTGCCTAGTTCTGAAATTACACAGCAGGTGAGAAAAGGATATTAGAGTTACAACACCAATAATATATTTTGTCACAAATGTCTGCTTCCTCCTCCTCAGGGAGAAGTTGCAACTGGCTTTCCTCCCCAGTTTCCTTCTAAGCCACTCCTTGGGAACTGGAGAGTGGGTGGGTGTGGAGATCCACACAGTTCCCTGGTTTTCTTTTTTGACATTCTGTGTTGTGTGCATAGTGTTTTCCTTAATATCTATTCACAATAACTAAGCCGCTTCTGGCAAACCATGCTTGCTTGAAACCCTGCCATCTTGCAACCTGTCCGTGCCCAAACCATTGAAAGCAAAGGTCTGTGTGCACAGAGTTGCCAACTCTGTCAGGCAACATCAGCTTAGTGGCAGTTAGTGGAAACAGGCACCATGAAACCCAGGGAAAGAACTAATAAGAATCAGCAGCTCCGGCCCTATTAATCCATCCTCCATCACTCACCCAACTTTATTACTCCTGTAAAGATCAATGATGCATCAGTATTACACTTGCATCCTTCCCTTCCTCTAGATCAGGATGGCATATATAGTGTCCCTACAAACACCTGCTGCCACCACCCACATTTTATCCCCACAGCCACTCTGTGAGGAAGATTAGGTTGAAAGATGTCTGAAGTGAGCTTCTTGGCAATGTGGGGGTTTTAACTCTAGTCTTCCAGATCCTAGTCCAACACTCTAACCACCAAACCACACTGACTCTCACATAATGATTAACTTAATACATATATTTCTAGACTTTGACCAGGAGACCTGAATTTGACTCCTCACTCATCCCTGAAGCTCAGTAGCTAACCCTAGACCAGTCACTCCCTTTCCCTCCCTCCCTCCCTCCTTCCTTCCTTCCTGCCCCCCCCCTCTCTCTCAGAATTGTAGAGTTGGAAGGGACACCAACAGTGAAACTTTGGTGAATGGGCAGGACGGCTCCAAGATCAGCCAGCAAGCTTTATGGCTAAGTCAGGATTCAAACTGGACTCACCCAAGTCCTTCCCAACACTGATTGTTGTTGTTGTTGTTGTTGTTGTTTAACTTAGGGTAGTATTCAGTTAAGTGTTACTTTGAGTAGCCCCACTGAAATCAGTAGCCATAACTAGGTAAGGCCTATTAATTTCAATGGGTCTACTCTGGTTAAAATCTATAAACTGTTCTCTGAGCAGCTCCTAAGAAAGTAAAGAATAAAATTGCAAGGTTCCTCATAAGCAAGGATGTAAGTGCAAGTGTTCTTTTAAAGATAAGGAAGAAGCAGTGGAGCAGGTGATGTGTGGGTTTCACAAGATGCAGGCTTTGAGCTGGCAATGTCCCACACATTCCAGGTGAGAGTTTTGCCCTACCCTTTTCCTACCTTGCCCTGCCCTCCCCTGCCCTGCCCTCCCCTCCCCTGCCCTGCCTTTTTACCGGAACTTCCTCCCGCTCCCATCGGTGACTCCCAGCCCGTGAAAATGCTGTCCACCTTCCATTTGCATCCTACCTTGCTGTGTACATCAGGGTCAAAGAGACTGCGATTACATCATGTTTAATCCTTCAGGCTACATGAATCAAAAGAGCTATTGATACTTAATGCAGATCCAACATAATCAGGCAAGCCTCGACAAGTCTGCTGACATACACAGCATTAGGAAAGAAGACAACTCATGCACCTTCAGCAAAAACCAAGGATCCTGGAAAGAAGCCTGGCCGGCGCGGCGGGGGGGAGCGTGGAGGGAGGTATAGCAGAAACAAAGAAGGGGGGGGGAATACTTAGGGCAGGCATGCCTCTTCAGGCACACAGCTCCCCCAACCCCAAGACATGCTTACAGGTGTATTGCAGGAAGCAGCCTCTCCAGTTTAATGGTACCACGCTACTGACAAATCTATGGCATGGAGGGGATTAGATATGCCACCTCTTTTATCCAGCATAGAGACCGTGGCTCTAACAGCTGTGTGGCAGGCACAAATCCAACAGGCAAACCTTTTGCTGCTGTGGAAAAAGCTGCACATTCCATTTTCCGTCTGGGAGGAAAGAGGCTTGGTCAGAAAGATGGAAGCACACCTAGCTGGACACATGCCTCAAAAACAAATGACGCACAAGCTTCCAAATCAGAGGGGACCAGATACAGTCATACCTCTTGTTACGTTTGCTTCAGGTTGTGTGTTTTCAGGTTGCATCCCGCAGCGACCCGGAAGTACCAGAAAGGGTTACTTCCAGGTTTCACCGCTCACGCATGTGCAGACGCGCAAAATGACGTCATGCGCATGTGCAGAAGCGGCGAATCGCAACCCTCACATGCGCAGATGTGGGTTGTGTTCTGCTCATGTTGTGAACGGGGCTCCGGAACGGATCCCGTTCGCAACCACTGTGCTATAGATGATAAGAAGTTGCTCTGTACCAGGTCAGACCTTTGTGCATCTGAGCCAGTGCTGTCTAATACTAGGGGCTCTCCAGGGTCACAGGAAGATGCTTTGCATCCCTCAACTACCTTATTCTTTTACAGCTAGGCACACAGGGATTGCACCTGCAAGGGATTTGTTCTGCCATGGAGCTACCGTTCCTCTCCAATTGAAGGAGGATAGTCCGTGCACCTTTCGTAGTTGTTGAGAAGCAGGAATTTCAGCAAGCGCTGTTTTTCCACCCCCACTTTCTACAGCAGTTTCTGTGTCTGAAGGATCGCCTCTTCCCATGCATGCCTACCAGGACCTGCCATCATCCCTCAAGGCCCTGCTCTCTGTGGCCCCACGAGTTGAGTTCAGGTACCGGTAGGTGGCCACAAGCGTAAAGGCCTTCTCAGCAGTGGCCCCTTGCTTGCCAAATGAGCTCCCCAGAGAGGCCCACCTGGCACCTACTTTAATGTCACTTCAGCACCAGCAAGAGTGCAGTGCTTTTAAAATCTCATCTCTTTTCCTCTGTTTTTATCCCTGGAATGTTTTTAGGATGAGTTGTATACTTCTTGCATGATTCTCATTCTCTCTCTCTCTCTCATTTTATACTCATTGTTTCGTTTTGCTTTTCAAGATTTGTGTTTCATTTTTGCCTGTGCTTTTCTAAGTATAAATTCATTGATATTGTATTATTACACTTTGTAGCCAAGATTGTTACACATCAAACAAGCTTGCTTGTCAAGAAAAAAAGAAAATAAGTGAAGCAGAAAGGGAGGAAAAGAAAAATGACACGTGAAGGAAAAAGGGGGCAACGTAGCAAAAAACCTCTAAAGTATGGTAAAGGAAAACTATCGTTTATATTGTCATTCAATAAATGTAAACAAAGCCCACATCTCAATAAATCTGTTTTCTTGATTTTTATGTATTGTGTTTCTCTCCTACGTATGTTTTATCATTAAGACAGTTTGTCAGGTTTTCCTTAAACAATCAATTATAGTAGGAAGTCTTTATTTTTTCCATTTTCATGAAATACACTGATTTGCTGTCACTAGCAGTGTAGTAATGAGCTGCAAATCAGTATTAATGACTTCAGAATGAACTTTGGTGACACACATGCACATGAATACACACAACAAAGATACTTTAAAATATTATACTGTATTAGCAGAGAACTTTATAGCACTTCGTTTGTAACTTGGCAAGCAACTACAAATTATAATTGGGTCAATTTGCTCATCACCAACCATACCCTCCAACATTCCTCAGATTAAAATAGGGACATTTCTCATCACCAACCATACTCTCCAACATTCCTCAGATAAAAATAGGAACATTTCTCATCACCAACCATACTCTCCAACATTCCTCAGATAAAAATGGGACATTTATCCCTCCCTTCTCAACTGACCCTCCCCGACCCCGACCCTCATTTTTTGTCCCCCCCCCCCCGCTGCCCACACACAGAACATTTCCTATCAGAAGAAGGGTGAGTACCACTGGAACACAGTACACACACCCTCCTGAGAAAACCCCTTAATCCTACGAAAAGAAAAGCACACACCAATCAATAAATGCATTTTATTTTATTTTATTTTAAAATTTTATTTATGCTTTATACATTTCACTAATTTTACAGTCATTTTAACATTTTAAAACTCGACTTCCTTCCCCCTCTTTCTGTGGCTCCTTAAATTTATTTTTAATATATTCTGCATATCCAAATTAACTTCTAATTTATTCCTCTACTTTAAATATATACTCTTATGAAACTGCAGGTTATTACAATAATCCTGCCAATGTTCTTATCTGTTTACAATTGATCTGTAAATATTCAATAAACCATTTCCATTCTTTTATTAAAAAGTTTGTTGTCTTGATTGGCGAAACTTACCGGAAGAATAAGAAATCAAGATACCAATAAATAAATTTTAGAAAGGAGCAAGATTAGGCGCACAAAGTGTTTGGATTTTGTTTTCCTTTAAAAAGGAGACTCCTTGCTCTCTGCTTTGCTTCCCCTTTCTTCCTGCCCGGGGTAGCCCTGCCCTCTGCCTGCCCCTCAGAGTCGGTTTTATGTTCATTTTAATAAACATAAAGCTATCCAAATGGAGTTCCAGCAGTAAAATGAACAAACCAACTATCCAGGGTTCTCATTTTCTACAATCTAGATGTTGTAATAAGCAGTGCTTTTTTTCTTGGGGGGGGGAACGCAGGGGTACGCATACCCCTAAACATTTTGTGAATCTAAGTTTGGCCTCATTGAGGGGCAGTATTTCACTATGAGTAGGAAAATGAGAATAGCCCTACACTTTTTTTAAAAGAAAAAAAGCACTGGTAATAAGAATGAAAGTTCTATACAGTGGTACCTCGGGATAAGTACTTAATTCATTCCAGAGGTCCGTTCTTAACCTGAAACTGTTCTTAACCTGAAGCACCACTTCAGCTAATGGGGCCTTCTGCTGCTGCCGCGCCACCAGAGCATGATTTCTGTTCTCATCCGGAAGCAAAGTTCTGAACCTGAGGTACTATTTCTGGGTTAGCAGAGTCTGTAACCTGAAGCGTCTGTAACCCGGGGTACCACTGTACAGTGGATGGGAAAGACATCTAAAGCCCTGTTGGTTGAAACAACTGTTGTTCCTGTGCTCCCCCTACTGTTCACTTCTAGGTGTACACCCACATTTTTTGAATATTCCATTGCAGGGAGAGAGAGAAATGTTATTGGGTGGCTTATTTGTTTGTTGTCAGCAAACAAAGCTCCTTTACACTTGGTGCTCTGCTGGCTTTATTTCCCTTCCTGCTCTCATAACATGAGAACAGCATAAGCCAGTAGTTGACAAGGGAGTTTCCTGCTGCAAAAGAACAGCCTCACAAGGGAGGCAAGACTGTTTGCCCTCTTTTTTTTGAAAGAATAAAAGGGAGATATGAATTACAATCCTCAAAATGGGGAGCATGCATTCTTCAAAGAAGAAGAAGAAAATCAGCCTCAAGATATTGCTACAGAAGAAGGGGAGGTCTGGCATGTATTCAATTCCCTTCCTTTTTTGCCCCATGAATGGAACAGAACATAAGCCACCCTAGCCGTAAAGGAAACCATGCTAACTGGCCAAGATACAGCAAATATGCTTTAAGAAAGCTACTCCATGCATGCTCAGAGGCATGTTTCTTTTCTTCATTATTACTTCACAGATTTCAGGACTCAACCCCAATAGTAAAAACAGAGTCAGGTGGCTACAAATGTACACAGAGGAGACCTTTCATTTTTATTTTGAAAATGTGTGTTATTGTCTTTTAATATTGTAATTTGCTATCTGTTTCATGTGCCCCAGGACTGATTGTAAATTTCTGACTCCTCAGGATTTCCCACAGCTGTATTATATTCTTAGTTTCCTTGATTTTGAAAACATGTCAGGTAGCCACAGACGATGCTGATGGTGTGAAAATGCATTTACTATTATGGGTTGGATCCAGACCTAGCCATACTTGGAACACATCCATGGAAATCAATGGGGAATGAATCACTCATGATCCAACCCTGTATATTTCTTCCGTCTAAATGCTGCCTTTCTATTAAGGCAGCCAAGGAAGTTTACAATTTTAAAATACCAAAATGAGAAAGAAGAAGAGAGCATAAAAGCAGCAAATCTCAAACAAAGTTTTCACAGGCTGTTTGATAGCCCCTTTAGGAGCTGATGATATGGATCCCTTGATCTGGATTTTTCTCTTTGGCCTTCCTTCTAGCCGCATGTTTTAAAGAGGCTCTTGGGAAGGCGTGAGGAGAAACTCCCTTTAAAGTTATTTCAAGCCATTGTTGATCTCCTCAGAAGCTCCTTGATGTAGACTTCTTCCCTTCTTTACTAGTGCAAATCGTAGAAGGGCATACCTTAAAAATCTGCATTATCACAACAACAGATGAGCCATCAGTTTTGTGAAGAGCTAGCTGTGTGCCATAGAGCGTGTACATCTTTGGGTACCATTTTGATTTTCTGCCTCTGTCTTGGGATGACCCTGTTGATGGCTGCCACCTGCTGTTCAGCATCGCTTACACATGCTCAAGCACTCCCAAATCCACCACCGGGCAATATCTTTATTAGGACAAATCAAAACACCACAGTTCTCCAAAACTAGATGTTATACACAAAGGGGGTAGACGATGGCTGTTAAGCAAATTGGGCTGGGTGTTATAATCATGGGGATCTGCAGCTAGACTTCATGCCATGATGGGAGACTGCAGACTGACTGGATTAGTCTTGGCTAGGTGGTGCTTGTGGGTATCAGGTTACATCCAGGATTCTGGGACGAAGCAGCAGCGGCTGGTTCCTGCCTGGCTGCATTCCAGATCTGTTTCACACCGTAAGCAAAACACACAGCTTCCTGGTTAGGCAGAAAGCAGGATTAAGACAAAACGCACCAGTCTTTATGTTAACAAAGGTGGAGATTAATTTTGGGTGGTGTGCGATAGAAGGGAACGTAAGCCTCAAAAATGCAGACTTCCGCTTCAGATTCGAAGAAATCGAATGACAATTTGATTCTACAACACAGCCCTTAATTTCTTTCTTTTTTTTTTTCATTTGAAAGTATGTCCCACGCTGCTCAGTTGGGCTTAAACACCCTTGTCTGTGTGTTTTATATCGCCTCACTCCAAAGCATTTTCTCACATTATGTACCCTAGTTGTAAGAAAACAGCATATTTCCAAACTTAAGACCATGAATGGACTGTTATAGGTTGGGGAAACCCCGCTCCCAAACCCTAGAAATTAATAAATGGTAGGATTTTGATTATTTGGGATATGAAGGGGGAAATACCAGCTGCAGAGGAACTCCTGGGCCAGCCTACATGAAGCCAGCTGGCATTAAGAAACTACAGGGCCATTGAGGGCCATTCAAAATGCAAGAGAACTGTCCTTCCCCACTGCCCTGAGGTGTGAAGAGAGAAGTTTGGAAGGTTGCCAGGATAACTTGGCGTGATGTGACAGAAGGAGTTTGGAGCCTTTAACTGGAACTCCAGTGCTTCACTGCTGGAGAAGAAGAGCCAGAGGTTTCTATGCACACACATTTCTCCATCAAGGCAAGCAAGATGCAATATCAGGACACATTCCAGCCAGGCAAAAAGCACTTGAGGACAGTGTCCGGAGCAGGGCTGGTGAGAAGCGTGGCCTGGAGAGGTGCATGATGAGAAAACATATTATCCACTAGCTGGCGCCATTACCATTTCCTTGTAACCACAGATAAAACATTGTTGTGTATAGTGGTTTCAAGGTCAGTTAATCTAACGTCTTGTCCGCACCATTTCAAGGTTCACCAGGGACTCAGCTGTACAGCTGCAAATAAAACGTTTTAAGTTAGTTTGTAAAGTGCAATATACAAATGTGACACTAGATGGCGATGGTGAGCTATGGCAAATTCCATTTCTTTTTCAAAACGTTTTTATAAAAAACCATTTTCACAGTGTTTTCAGTATGTGTGTAGATACCACCCAGGTAGTAAAAGGCAAAAGATTTATATGAACTGAAGAGAAAACAGAGCTTTCTTTTTCTTTTTGAAAAGCAAGGATGTTTGATGCCTAATGGTTTTGGTTACAAATAATAAAGGGGGTGGGTAGAAAAATGAAACCAAACAAACATTTCACTTTATAAATTGCTTGCTCCTTCCTCTTTTTGCAGGAAACACGTGATGTTTGTACTGACCAAGCGACATACTGGTTTATCTGGAGCTGAAATCTGCTTTTCTACTAACCAATAATAACAAAAAAAGTTTTTTTCTAAATAAATGACATGCCCCTTTGCTGTGGAATGTGCATTTGCCATATCAAGGATTTGGGGTTCTCCCATTTCCCCCTGCATCTTATCTCCTCCTCTGTGCTACTTCTCTACATTCCAGAGCACCAACAAGCCCAAAGCCTCATCTTTTCTCCCTGCTTCTTCAATTTGAAAAAGCTTTCCTTATTTCTTTTCCTCCTGTTCCTCAGCTCCTGTTGTTGCGTGCTTACTTGTTGCAAGGCATTTAAAGCAGCAATGTGCGATGCAGTCTAGTAGTAATGAAAAAGCAATATGACAAGTCCCATGAAATACAAAAAAAACAAAAAAAAACCCCACACACTCCTCAGCTCATGAATTTCCCTTCTTTCTGCTGCAAGCAGTACATGTTGGAAGATTTGGTGTGGTAGTTGTAGTGTGGTTGCTTATACCAAGTCACTGGCAAGATATTAAAAATAGACAATGTTACACAACATGCGGAACAAAAGTAAACACGTGTGTAGTCCTTGGACAACAATACGTGGGAACAGTGAACAAACTGGATAGTTATGGCAGCACGAAGGGCTATGGTGCACAAAACAGATTTGGAAAATGTGAATTTTCAGCTGTGGTGCACATGAGTCCTAAATTTGCAATCCTGCATGGAACTGACACCAGGCTGATAGATGCAAACCAATAGCGTTCCTTCTGACCCCTGTGGGCCAAACCACATGGTGTGGATATTTCATCAAAAGCCTCCACAAAAAGAAGACCCCTTTTTAATATGGAAATGCACAAGATTCAGCTGAAGCCTGAAGCCCTGAATAGAATTTGGTCAGTGTTTTGGTGGGGGGATCCTGGTGTCCCCTAAGCTAGGTTGAGACAGCCACTGATTGCCTTGGGTCAGGTGGCCCAGAACAATTTGGTGTTGTCAGGGTGAGGGGCATCAGACAGGAGAGGCAGACACTGAGCAGGAAGAAGGAGAGGTCAGGCAGGGGAAAGGCAAAACTATGAGAGACTAAACTAGGAGAGATGGGGCATACCTGACTGGTTGTGTCTTTCACTTAGAACAGCTGTGGTTGAAGGTGAAGGGCAGTGCCCCAAGGAGAAGTCGTAGATTTATGAGCAGGAGGGATGCAATATCTGAAAACCAACAGAAAATAAAGAGACTGGAATGTCACTCCATGTTGAAGATTGTCACACCAAGAAGACAGACCAGGGTACCAGCTGAGTGGGTGTGCGGCCTCTGATCACATACGCACATAAGTATGTACATAATTCAATTGTATGCCAGCTTTCCACAGTTCAAACTATGCTCCAGGCAGCTTACAACATGAAAAAATACATGACTGCAATGCAACAAAAATAGTCATAAACAATAAATTAAACAAGTCCTACATAAATCAAATCTAAATAAAGATACAAAAAACAAGAGTAGCAATAACCTCCCGCCCCACAATAATAATGAAAAATCCAAACAACACCCCAGCCCAAGAATCTGTTCAACAGTCTCAGCTTGTGTAGCTGGAGTCAGTCAGGGCCCCCACCCTCCCAGGCTAGGTGGAAAAAGGCCTGCAAGGCAGGCAGGGAGAAGGTCTGTCAGGACTCAAAGCCTAGATGATACAGGCCAAGGCTTACTCTAGTGTCTGCATAGGATTAGTCCATCAGTTGAAAGCAGCAATCTCCAAGAGGCAGAAGGGAGCTCTTCAAGAGATTGACTAGAAATCAATGTCCCTAGGAAATTCAGATCACTTCTGCTGCTGATTCAAGGAGAGTGGTATGATTAGCACACCGTCAACGTAGATATGAACCACAATCATCATCAGATGGGTCACCAAAACCACCAGGACTTTAGTGAAGATCCTGGGTGTGGCCAAGACTGGTATTGGTGTGGTCTACAACTGAACCTCAGGGAGGGGTGATGACGTTGTTCAAAAACGTCTTACTTGGTACTATTTTCACCAACAATTAAGCAACTCTTCCTTTATTACATGAATGCCAGTCAGTGCAAGAATGAGTTAAAGGATTTGCTAAACTGAAATTAACAGTGAATATGATACATCCTGTTTAGTCTAAGCCAATCTCTAAGCAGATTTGTTGTTTGCTTTCATGTTGCCCTCCTGCCCGTGTTTTACTTATTTTGTTTGTGAGATTGGCCATGTCTGTTAGAAGATGCTCAAAGGCATACATCAACCAGAAGCAGGAAAGCAATAAAATAGGAACATTCTGGCTTATGAATGCCCACACACCGGTTTGCATATTGTTTGGGGAAATGTGAAATGTCTTTGCCTTAAAATGCAAACTGAACAGAATTTCTCCCCCTGCTGAGTGTTTGCTTGCCCTGCAATCGACAGCCACACGATGCCAATCACACTGGACCCTAAACAAAAACTCAGCTCAGACATGATTCAAGTTTCCAGAGAAGACTGAGTACAGAGTGCTTCAGGGGAAGCAGCAGCCACCACTTCATAGTTCTCTTCCATCCTTTCATAAACCATGGGCTGGTGGCATTGGAGGTGGAAGAGGAAAAGAATGGTGCCCCTGGGAGCAGCAAGGAGGAGCTTGGCAGAAGGGGAAGCAACTTCCCTCTGAAATGCAGGACAAGCCAGCATCCCTTTGCTCTGGTGATGGGAAGGCAGACAGGTCAACACGGACAAGCACCCCACAATACTCTGTAGAGCTGAGATAGTGAAGAGCCTGCAGCCTGCCTCTTTATATTCAAGGCAGTGAGTTACAACAAGAGAACCCTCCTCCTACTTCCCCAGTGTTTTCATTTGTAATCTGGAATAAGCATGGTAAGCTCTTTCTCTCTTGAAATGAGTCGTTTCCTTTGATGCAGCCCTTTAGTTAGCCACCTGCAGGAAACCTCATCTGCAATAACTGGTTTTGAAAAGGTAGCTGTGGATTGTGCCTCTTGCTCATTCATCTCCATGCAGCAGATGGATCTTAAACTGCCGGTACGGATGAGACTTTGAGAAGGAACACCTACAGACCTGCCCATAGACAGACATATCTGGTGGTGGAAGGTTTTGCGAGTGGCTGCCTTTCAAAGAATGTCTGTTTGTCAAACAATACACTCCACACATACCGCGGCAATCGCTCAGGAGACCTTCATCCCGGGGAAAAAAGAGAGAGAGACCTCACTAAAATGAAAAGTGGTGGAGGGCCTCTGCAGCTTTGGAAAAGAGGCTGTGAGCTGGAAATTTGGCTGGGAGTTGGGGGAGAGTAGTAAGAGAGATGTGCTTGGGAATTGTGAAGTGGATGTGTGTGTGTGTGTGTGTGTGTGTGTGTGTGTGTGTGTGTGTGTGTAACTGTAGTCCAGGGCTGGCTCTCCCATTGGGCAGTGAGGCAGCTGTCTCAGGCGGCTAATTCTGAGTGTCCTGAAAGGGCAGCAAATTGTTACCTTTTCATTTTTCAAAAACAGTCTTTTTATCCCCAGGGGGAAATGCTTGTTGGAGCTTCTTCCTCAGAAACCAAAATACCTTGGTGTCCTTGGGTATTATTGTATCTGAACTGCCGGCCTACTCTGGGGCACCAGCGATCATCATGTATTACCCAGATGAACATACAAAACTGGGCCTGACCTAATAATGTTTGGAACTAGTTCGGAGCAGACAGTTGTTTTATGGATCCAGAGTTGCTGTAAACTCTGTGGACAGAAGCCAAAGAAGAAAGCCAGTATGAGGACTAGAATGAGATCAGCGCCCAAAAAGGACAGGGCTTAGAATGAGAACCAATAAATAAATAAATTTTGTGGAAACTTCTCTTTCTCTCAGTTTGCCACAGTGTTTTGCTGCCACCTAGTAGCAGATTTGTAAAAGTGCAGTTCATAAAATAACTTGTTATTTTGATTGCTGCCAGCTGAGCAGAATTATTTACGGTTGACTCTTTTATGTGCACTTATGAAATGCACATACAGGCTGAAGTAATACAGTCCTTAGAACTTCTGACAGCCTGTCCATCAGTAACAGTTGTTGTTTGCCCCCAAACCTTTTATTTTATCCTTAAGGAATGAGCAGGGCTTCATGGTAAGCTGGAAATCCTATTTCCTGGGCCAGGGCAGCAAAACAGAACAGGAAGTTGGGAGGTGCTGGTTTGGTGCAATGCTTAGAGTGGTGGACTAAGAATTCACACTCACAGGGTACACTTAGGCCAGCCACATCTCATAGCTTCACCTCCAGTGGAGAGTTGCCACAAGGATAAAATGGAGGACCAAGTACCTCCTACATTGTATTGAGCTCCTTTGAATAAATCTATTTAATAACCATATAATAAGAAACAGGAGCTTTGGATAAGTAGAGCTGAGGAAAGTGAGATGGGAATGACTTGGCATGGTTGGTGCCACATCTACACAGATAAGCTTTCCAGATAGTAGTTTTGCTATGGTAAGGAACAAAACAATGGTACAAATAACTTTACTTTTCCACATGATGTTTATAAAACAATATTTTTATTAGTTACGGTACAGCATTATTTTAAAAAACACCATAGCATGAATGCAGATAAAAACATTACAGAAGAATGAATCTCCCAGCCTTATATTGCTGTAATAGAGAGAGAAAGAATAAAGCAAAATGGCGAGCTGTAGCTGTCAGCTGAATTTCTGAAGCTATTTTATGGCTGTCTACACGTCTTCTCTAATGCTGTAAACATGCAGTTTCCTACACATGAAGCAAAGTGGGATTCTAGAAGATCCTGTAAATTAGACTAGTACGAAGCTCAAGAGGCCTGTCAAGTAACGTGCGCCTAGTCATAGGACAGTCACCACCACAGTCACATCATGGATGGCAGATAAAGACATTAGGGTGATGGACAAGCAGGGTGCAAGTGGTACAAAACATCAGCAGATAAGGGGGCTACTCTGATGTGCTGCCACCAAGCAATCTTCTCAGAAGGGGTAGAGGAGGGGGCCTGTACATTTGGGCCCCTGGCTTGGGAATCAATGGTAAAGACACAGTAAACCATTTGGCTGGCACACGAGAAATACTAGCCTAGTCCCAGCCTTTTACTTTAAGTCTTAGAATCTCCCAGAGCATCTTTCTTCTAACCTTGGCCTCTAATGCAATATCAGGGCTGTGAATGACATTGCCTTCACTAGTGGTTTTGGGGTTTTTTTTAAGCCCAATAGTTAACGTAAAGCAATTTCACTTTATTCTAGATACTGTTGAACTCTGTACCCTAGCATGCTCTGCAGGAGGAAAACCCATACTTCTTTCTCCTAGCAATCAGGACTTTCAAGTCACAAGGCCAAACATCACACCAATGACATCCATGCTCATATGACATTCAGACACCATGGTTTGTTTTTTAAAAGCTTTTTAATTTTATTTTAAGGAAAGTGTTGTCCCCAGAATCCAACTGCAAATTCTAAAGACTTTTTATGCACAAGGCTTAAAGCAGGGCATGCGTCAGTCAGGCTTGTGAATGTAAAGTCTATGATGCCTATTTGTGTCATATGTGCATCTTTTCTGCATTATCAAACATAGCTATAAATGGCAAGAGAGGCTGGAACACAAGCGAAGTTTCAACTTTGATAGCAGCCTAAAACAATGTGACTTACTGCTTAGTAAACATACCTGGCACACGTGCTGCACATCTAATTTACAAGGCCTATATAAGCCACAAAGATAGGATAAGAAGCCTTGAAATCATGTGTTAGATCTGAGTTCTAAAATAGAATAATTCAAAACATTTGTGTAAAAATGGTCTCATCAGATAGCAGTAACTGGATGTTCATGGCTCCTGGCATTGGCAGTATTGGTAAGAGGGGTTTTTCCAGTAAATGCGACATGACTCTGAAATAAATTCTAACGCAACTCAGTTCTGTAGCCATAGAGTGGGGTTTAGTCATCAGCATTTAATATTTATAAAAGGGTCCACACTGAACAAGGAGCTGTACGTCAAAACAAATGCATAACAAGTCCCAGCCAGGAGTTCACGATCTAATAATAGCTAGTGATGCTTAGAAGCAGAGACTGGCTTGTTTAGTCAAGGACTGACTTCTTTTCAAAGGCAATGAAATGTCACCCAAAGCCAGGACTACTGACACTCACATGCTGCAATATTATACAAACTTACCTAGTCATAAACCTTGCTTCTGGGTACACATGAATGGAACTGTAGTGCCATTTTCTTTAGTCTCCACCAATCTCTGAAACATTCTCGGGGCCATCCTATACACGTCTACTCAGAAGTAAGTCCCCAATGCCATTTACTTCAAGGAGTGCTGCTACCTCAGTGTATGTTCATATAGGGAGGAAATAATGCCCCCTTTAGAAGTTTCTAGAACTTAATCCTTAATGCCTATCTGCAGAGTATATGCCCAATTAAGGACAGCAGAGTGGCTTGCAGTGTTTCAGGCAGCAGCAGCGGCAGCAAAGCCTTTCTATCTAACTAAGGGCCCAAAATAGCTACACCACAAGAAAAGAGCACCTGGAGAATCCCTCAAATTCTCCAGCCTTTCATCTGAAATAAGATGCAAGCACATCCACACAAAGGCAAGATGCAGGCAAGGAAAGAAATGGAACACCTGCCGCAAATTACAAAGACGATATATGTGAACTGCTTGGAACACTCAAGAAAGCACAATGCGTATACAGAGAATTATCAAATTGCTTAGGCCAGTAGTCAATTTATGCTGAAAACTCCATCACAAATATAAAAACAAAATGCTGTTTCTGTGCTTCCTATTAGTCACAAACTGTGCACTGGAGCAGCTTCTTCAAGCTTGTGCTCCTAGGTGTTGTTGGGACTGCAGCTCCTACCATTCATGACCATGGCTGGGGGTTATGGAAGCTGTAGTCCAACAAGATCTGGATATCCAAGGTTGGAGCTGGAACATGTGCTGGGAAGCATTTTTGCATCATTCCTTTCAAAGGGGCATACAGCAGTGGGCACAGGGATCCCTACTTTCTGCTAAAAGGTAGCTGGATGGAACAAAAAATATTTAGAAATGGAAGCTCGGAGTGTCAGAACTTGCTCCAGAAGAGGATGAGGTTGGGCATCTCTTTGGGCCTGTAAACTGACAAAGGGTCCACTGTCCAAACAGTGCCACTGACCTCACTTTCCACATTCTCTGTTTTCGTGCCTCACCTCTTCCAGGTAAAGGAATTCTGTAGATACCCTCCTGAAATCCATGAGACAACATCAGTTCATATAAACACCCAGCGTAATGAATAGGACTGTTTTTGACCACAAGAATCTGCGAAAGCTACTGTGATATAATTCCAAACATCCCAGTACAGAACTCAACACTTTTTCTGGAACTTTTAGGGAATTTCTGGGCCCATTCTAGTATAAAATATGTACTTTGGGACTCCTGTATGGTATTTTGCCTGTTGTGTGTCTGTGCCTTGATAGAACCAAAAATATTGGGGTTTTGAGAAGCCTGAAAATTGTCATAGAAACAGGAAAAATTAATCAGATTGTTTGAAGGTTAAAGGTCTTGCACATAGATCTGTCATATTTAATTTGAAATCTAATTGCTACATGGAGCAAGGATACCACATTGGCCCATGAGGACTATTTTTAGGTGGGTTTGTAGATTTGGCTAACTGTAGGCAGGTTTTTTTTAAAGGACACTATTATTATGGAGATAACATCATGGAATGAAGAAACACCAATTCCCAAGACTGTAGGAAGGGTTAAAGGGAACACATCTGATCAAGCATCAATAGGATCAGGGAAGCAATCATCCACCGTTTCCAGGGCTTCAGTGTCAACCATGACTTCTCGAAATGCTGTTTCAACATCTTCCTCTGTTTTAGTCTCCAGTGCCAGCTTAGGTTGAACTGTAGGATTTGGATCTGTCTTGTGCTCTGGTTTAAAACTCTCACAGGTCTCAGGACCTTTAAAGGAAGTACAAGTTAGAATGTGCTATAAAAATGAATTAGCATAGTCTCAGACCTCAATCTTTACTATAATCTTCAACAAAGTCTTCATCTCAGCTTTCCTTTTGCTGTTATCTTTTTTAATTTTTGATTTTTAGATTTATATCCCATCATTTAAACAGAAACCTCACAAGGCAGTACATGGCATGTATCAGTCAAACAACTAAATCATCATCATCATCATCAAATAAGAATGTAAGAAGAGTTCACTGGATCAGACCAAAGGCCCATCTTGTCTAGCATCCTGTTCTCACAGTGGCCAACCAGATGCCTGAGGAAAACCCACAAGCAAGACCCAAGCACCAAAGTACTTGTCCCACATCATTTAAAACGTAAACAATAACACTAAAGCAATACAACCAAGTGAATGGTTGACAAATATATTGAAACAGCCATCAGTCCCAGTAAAACCTTATAACTACAACACAATCACAATAAAACATCTCACAAAACTTCGTCCAATTGAAATCATTATGGAAGAGCCCCAGTGTACAAGCGATTATTGTGGAGGAACTCTGTATGATTCCATTTGGCCATGTGGGGGCTACTCTGCATGTTACTCTACTGTTTTGTGGAATGGCCACCACACAAAAATTGTTGCATGTGGCTTTTAGAGGGTCACCATTTCTGCATCCCTGAACTACACAAATACATTTATTCCCACACAGCTTTGCTCTTTAATAACAACAACAATGACATAACTGTACCTACCAGGATTGGGGGTGCTGGCAACAAGGGCATCTGTGGTTTCACAGGGGTCTCCATTAGGAGGACTCTTTGGTTCTTCACTGGAAATGGCAGACAGGGTTATCCTCTCATCCTTTTCATCTTCTGTTGGAAAGCATAATGAGAGACTGAAAAGGGGCAAATCAATCAATTAATATGGGTGAGGTGGAGTTTCGGCTTTGTGGGTATTCCTTCACCAGTGCTAATTGCTGTCTACTAAACTGTACCCGGCCTCTCCATAAAAAACCCAAAGCACCAAAAAAAAAATTCCCTGACAATTGCCATGCTTCATAGAGCAAAATAGCAGGTGCCCTATTTTACATCAGAGGTGGCTAACCTGTGGCCCTCTACTGGATGACATCTCATCCAAGAGAACATTGGACAGCCAGGCCGAGGCTTTGGGGAGCTGAAGTTCAGCAACATCTGGAGGGTCACAGGATCCCTGCTTTCACCTGTGCATTTGTTTAGGATTGAGGAATTGTTCACATGTAACTAAACTGTTGATTATTTTTATGAGGATGAGCCAGTAAAGGGTACTAAGAGAATAAGAATTATAGGCAAAGAGGAGGAGAAAACTACAAAATTGCATACAGTGAATAGTGGGTATAAGCAGTTTAATTCCAACTTGTATTAACTCTAGGTAAAGAAGGGCAAGGTCTCCAGATGGTCTCCTGATGCCCCTTTGGAATAAGATCAGTAGGTCTGGATTTTTTCCCATGGGGATTCTCCTAAACTTCAAGGACAAATTGTGGAACAGGGGCCTCTTGTTCTGGTGATGCCAGAACTGAGTTCTTGCCTAATCATGCAAGGAGACCTACAAAATATGACACCTTGATGTCAACATCACCAGCATCATGATTTGTGGTGCCTGTAGGCAAAACTTATCAGGGCGAAGCCTCTGTATCCCTTCTGTTCCCATGGCATATTATGAGACCTTTCTAGTTGCAACAACCTACATTAAGAGGAGTGTAAAGAGTTAGGGTGAAGGATTTTGAAGAAATATCGGGTAGGCTTGATAAGAAATTTGGAAAATAGATCCCATGGTGCAGGGTCCCTTCTAACAGTTCTATGATGTTATGTGCCGAAGGAGCTGCATACCTAAAACATAGGTTAGGATCATATGAATAAAATCAGCTAAATGATCCTTGGTCCCTAAAACAAGAATGATGTAACCTTATGAGAAATATACCTTTGCAGAAATGCAGTCAAGTGTAAAACCTGAGAGGCAGGCTGGGATATGGGCAAAGGAGCCATGGAAAGTAAATATGAGCTTTATTCTGGCTGGTTGCAAAATCCGCCTAACTTCAGAATTGTCACTTTTGTCACAGAGTGTAAGCAACTGCAGTTATAGGAGGAGCTTAGATTCATCTACAACAGGCATCCCGAAACTCGGCTCTCCAGCTGTTTTGGGACTACAATACCCATCATCCATGACCACTGATCCTGTTAACTAGGGATGATGGGAGTTGTAGTTCCAAAACAGCTGGAGGGCTGAGTCTGGGGATGCCTAATCTACAATAACCTATTTTTTTAAAGACTGTAACTGTGGTTACAGGCCCATGCATTGCTTACCTGGGGAGTAAATGCCACTGGACTTAGTAGATTTCACTTCTACGTAAACATGCAATAGGATTGTGCTGCAAAATACAATGCAAAAAGAAGAGGGGAAACTGCTACTCACCCGCAGGCACTGGAGTGAAATGATGCTTGCTCTTCATGCAGCAGCATGTGATCAGTGAGGCAATAATGGCCAGAAGGAGAGCACCCCCTCCACACGCTACCATAATATACAGGAAGTGCGGGTGCTGCAGCAGATCTCCTGATTGAAAGAAACAACACTGTTCTTAAGCAGTAAAGAAACAGGAGCAACCTAAAGACAGGAGTCAGGGTCACCACAATGTTAAAGGTGTCTTTGCCTATAATATGCAAGGTGTGTGATTTTTTTTAATGCAAATAATGTTGGTGGGGAGAAGACCACTGTTAGTTAGTAGAATCCTACCAGGCATGGAGAAGTTATGTAAGGATGCTTCTAGACTGCTACTATTTGGGGGTGGCAAATTCAGGTTGCAGTCAACACCAATAACATACATTTAAAGCACATCTAAAGCATATGACTTCCCCACAAAGAAGCCTGTGAATAGTAGTTTGTTAAGGGTGCTTTAAATCACTGGTCTTCAGCTGATGGGTTGGGACCCACTAGGTAATAAGCTACCCTTTGATCCTTCACACCTCATTTTACTTGAAATAAAATTTACTTACAAAAGAACATGATTCACTCTGCCTCACACTTCACTTAGATCAAACTTAAAAAAACCCACTTAAGGCTGGAAACATTCCATTGAGACATAATACAGTAATCCACTTTATAGCCTAGTATGCTTTGCTTCCATTTTATATTTTAGTTCCTAGGAATTGAAGTGGCTTTCAGTCACTAATATTTACATTTACATTTATTATTTACATTTATTATTATTAAAAAATATTTTTATCCCCACCACCACTGCTTTTGGAAGCCAAAATGTTCCTGGGTTCATTTTTAATTATGGAGTGCCAACGGGATTTTCCAGACCTGGTCCACTCAGTGTGAATTTCCTGCTGTACCCCACCTATCTAGTTGCAACAGGGCCAGCCCTTCCATTAGGCAACACAATTTGAGTATCAACGAAGGCCAACAACTTATTAGTTATTTAATTTGTTGTCATTGTATTTTTACAAAGGAGAGGTTTTCTGTCTCAGGTGACAGGATAACTTGGATGGCCTTAGGGATTATGTACCTTGACTTGGTAGGAATTCGTGGCACCATTTCCTGGTCAGCTGCAGACAGCAAAATGTGTTGTGCTGACCCAAATAGGTAGGAATTATCCTCCTTTGTTATGTAAAAAACATACCCATAATTTCAAGAGAAAGGAGGGTCCAGAACAAAAGACCCAGAGCTCAACCCCCCTCAACCATGGAGCATAGAGGATATCATCATGAGGTGCATAGAAACTTATTCAGACAGACTTGCAGAGCCCATTTTTAACCTTTAGCACATGAGGAGGCCCCTGTTTGCTGATTCTTGCAGCTGCTGCTACATCTCTCTAGGTCTGTAAAGGTTGGAGAGTGCAGAAATAGTTCCCTGTGACTGAGGGGATTGAACTGCACAGTTACTGCACCATAAATATCAAAGCCACGCACGACTGCTTGCAGTTAGCAGTCTGTGAGCAACCCATTGACTGCAATCCATTCAAAACATTCAGGGGGCAATAGGTATCCAATAAATTGCATTCTTTGTTTGCTTGTTTTTATTTCAACTGCCTGGTCCAGGACATAGACATTAAAAAGCAAAATACATTGCCAAAATGATGAATGATTTACCCTAACCATGAATGTCAGGTAAAGGAGATTTTATTGTGAGCTACTAATATTTCTGGTTATTTTGCAGTGAATATCTAGGCAAGAATCACAAGATGGGGCCAAAATGGAAGCTGAGCCTTGGAGCATTCAGCTAATTATGCTAAGGACTGCTGTGTCAGTTGTGGTGCTGGTAACAGAAAGATTATTACATCAGTTTCAGATGTCTCTCGGTGACTTTTTAATGCTGACAGGCCTATGCTGTCTAAAATGTTCCTTCAGCAGCCAATCATTTTAATGATTGCTTTGCTTTGCTTTTATTTTAATTTTACTTTTATTTTGTCATACACTGCCCTGATGTTTGTGAGATGGAAATGTGTGTGTGTGTGTGTGTGTGTGTGTGTGTGTGTTTCTGGGGAACATGTTAAAATATGTTGTAAGATGTATTCAGACATGTTTTTCCCACTTTAACATTATCATTACGTTCTCCAGTATACAGAGGAACAATAAATAAAAAAAGTTGCCCCCCCCAAAAAAAAATCATCACGGCCTGGAAGAATAAAATGAGAATGCTGTATGGAACAAAGTAAATAACAAACCATCATTTTTCAGAGGGCCTTTCACCAAAAGTCTTTAAAATAAGCATGAAAGGGGGAAGAAATACTCTCCCTTGTGTGTCTGTTAATTATCTATTAAGGTCCAGAAATTAAATTTAATATCCTAAAGCTTTACAAAATCCCAATATCTGCATATGCGGGTGGGACCAAATGTCCATGTTCTTTCAGATTCGTGTATAATATAAAGTCATTCCACATGGCAAAGTAATGGTCACTAGTGATTTGGCCTCCCATTAGCCCCTGTCAACATGGCCAAAGGTCAGGGATGATGGAAGGAGCTGTCCAACAATGTCTGGAGAGCACCCAGTAGGCAGGGGGCTGCTTCATGAATGAAGGAAAATGATTTTGTGTTGGTGAGTCAGAGAGACACATCTGCTGACATATAAATTCAGATAACACGTTGAACACCCATAAGAAGAAGGTAAAATATAACTTACGACCGTTACCACCATTACATGACAGCTCAATGGAGGAGCTGCTGCAAGAGTTTCTTCTATGGCAAGCCAGCTTTCCCTGTACCCCTTTCCCCAAAATAATGCTCTTGCCACCATCTTTCACACAAGCATCAACATCATGTATTATTCTCCCATTCCGAGTCCAGTAAACTCCATCATTGAATTGACCATCTGCTTCACAGGACAAATTTGCTCTTCCATCAGGTAGACAATTGATATAAACAGCGGGAGGCTTCTCTAGGCAGTGGAAAGAGAACAACAAAACAGAGAGAAAAATGTTACCATGACAGGACAGTGGGAACCATCATCTGAACCTTTCCTTTTTTTCATTTAATCCCCTATTACCTCCTTCAACTATATATAACATTCAATGGATCCTAATGGATTTTTCCTGCTGTTTGCTTCCGGAGAAATTGAAAGCTCCTCATGGTCCCTGTAAACAGACCTACTCCTCTACTAAAATTTACCGTCTTCTAAATTGGGATTCCAGGAATCTTCGAAAGCAAATCACATGGATTGCAGGTTCCTATTAACTTTGTTTTTAGGGCATGTAATTAAGGTGCAATCCTGTATTGAAAAAGCCACTTCCGGCCTGCCCAGGAGGTGGGGTTGCGGGCTTCACGCCCACCCCCACATGAGCGGGGACTGGTTTCAGAGGGGGCTCGCCCTCTTTTCGCCGGCTAGCCCCCACGTTTTCCCACCCTCCCTCCCTTTGTGTAGGCTTTAGGTAGGTCTCTGACTTTGCTATGGACTTCGGTCTGTCGCCGCAAGGGGCATGGTAGGAATTTTTCCCAATTGGCAATTTACAGCCATTTGGTTTTTCGCCTACATCGTAGCAAAGCGTTACAACTCCTCGGCATTGGCGGTTAGGCATTGGTAAGAAGGGGTTAAGAGGATGGGGGGGAGGAACGCCATCACCTCCCCCCAGCGAACAAAGGGTGGTCCGATAAAGGACTCCGGGGGGCGTGGCCCTGTCCGAAGCCTATGGAGGTGTGGGCCAAAGGCACGCCCCCGAGCGGTGACCCGGGGGAGCTCCTGGTTGACGTGCCTCAGCAGGAGACTCCCCCTCTATGGTGTTAACCCTTCCCGTGTCTCCCCCAAATGGGCTGGAGCCGGATAGTCGATAGGACCAATGCCTAAGCCAATGCCTCTCATTCCTGAATTCAATAAAGTTATGGCCTAATTCACCCATTTAACCTTAAATTATGGTGTCTTGTGTCTTTATTTATCCTGGTGGGGGGCGGTAACTCGCCACGCAATACAGCACAGGGGACGAGCACACTTATGTTACTTCAATCCGTTGCCATGCCCATGTCAATCAAACTGCCTCGCCAAACCATCAACTTCATTATGTGTTCACCATCAACTTCATCATGTCAGGAGCCACTAATGGTTGTGTGACGTTGGTTCATGTTAGCTCCAGTCCAAAGAACGTGAGCCGTCTTGTGACTTGTTGAAATCAAGCATACTGGAAAAAGATGGGTTGGTGTTTTTTGTTGTTGTTTTCCAGATCAGAACAAATATATGGAAATTCTGGGTCACAATATAGAAGCATGGCAAAGGAATATTTCTGGCAAAAACATTCCCATTCAAAATGTGAGTCTCGCAGTTCAAGCATGCATTTGAAGTAATGAAGAAATTGGTGTTTCCTTCTCCCTCTTTGGCAAGTTGTATCTTTGCTATTTAAATCCCACTTACGTGTGTACCCAAAGCACCATTGCCTTTGCTACAGCAGTTGCAGTTCTGCCTGTTTGCCTTTGGGTGGCACTTAAGAGTAATGTACTTAAACACTTGAATCGTAAATGCATACCTTTCTTATGGCACTTTCTTCTGTTTTAACAAACTGATCCGAGCGTGTGCAAAGCCATCGTGTGCTTTTATTACACTAACCAGAATAAATTAGCTCCCTCCTTTAACCTGTTGTATACCAACCCACATCTTTGAACGAAACCTACACTCCCATTGATCAAACCCTATTTAAAAGGGATGCGGTAATTGTGATATTTTCCCTATGCAGTGCTTTAAGGTTACAAAATTAGAAGGCATCCATTCTATGATAACAGCTTTAATATTTTTATTCTTGAAATACGGTATATGGTACTACCTTGACTATAGCCTCAAATTTGAATTATGGATGGAAACATTTTCACAGATTTTAGGTATCCCAACTGACAAATCAATTGCCCGACAGCCTAGCCCTACTGAGTTCAGGGAAGGGGGTAGTCTTAGTCCCAGGTAAGGATATCTAAGATTGCAGCATTAATGTTGGAAAGAGCCTTTGCATCACTGAATCTCCTTGTCCGTAAAGGGTTTACTTGTTTTCTGCTCATTGTGTAGCTGTTAAAAGCCAAGGATCCTCTGTCCATACAATATGGACAACATACCCACCAATATTCCTCAGATGAAAATAGGGACATTTCTCATTTGCCCTCCTCGACCTCCCATTTCTGGAGCCCCTGGCAGGGATTTCCCATCAGAAGAAGGGCAAAAGGGAGTCCATGGAGGGGCAATGGGATGCTCCCTGACTGGTGCTTGGGACAAGCATCAGCTCTCCCTCCTCAAGCTTGGTGGCAGCACTGACAGGGGAAATATGGACATTCTGGGATCAAATCAGAAATCGGGGTGTCTTTCTGAACTCCAGGACTATCCCTGGAAAATCTAGACAATTGGAGGGTATGTGAGAACCTCAGAGTACAGTGGTACCTCTAGTTATGAACTTAATTTGTTCCGGAGGTCCGTTCTTAACCTGAAACTGTTCTTAACCAGAGGCGTGCTTTCACTAATGGGGCCTCTTGCTACTGCTGCGCCGCCGGCACATGATTTCCGTTCTCATCCTGGGGCAAAGTTCTCAACTCAAGGTAACTCTTCCAGGTTAGCGGAGTTTGCAACCTGAAGCATTTGTAACCTGAGGCGTTTGTAACTCGAGGTACCACCGTACTTGTGTATTCTGAGGCAGACTGAGGGCAATGCACATAGCTTGTACGTGTGGCCTGCTTATTATTATTATTATTTTCACACAGTGAAATGAATTATCTGAAACACTTGCAACAAGCACAAATTAAAATTTGGCATACCACAAAGCAGTTCACTTAAGGGAGATTTGCAATGCTGTGTCAAATCAGCAGGCCTGTTTGCTACATGCAACATCTGTCAGGTGGTGGTAGTTATGAATGACAGCTGAGTGTGAGAGGTGATGTCCATTGGCCTCTAGAATAGTCTCCAACTGCCCCCAAAACGCCAGGACTGTCACAAAAACCCTTAAGCCATCACAGCTTCTCACGTTGTCATGTCGAGTCCCGAATTCCCCTCTTTATTGAGCTACACTAACTGGAAATGGCTTCACGTTGGCGGAAGCAAGAGGAAGAAAGAGTTGCCAACTGAGTCACTTTCTCCTCCTCCTCCTCTGCTGCCATGTCCTTTGCCGCTGCTCCTGGGAGTCGGAGAAAATGGAGTGGAGTAAGAGGGAAGAGTCTTGTGCCAGATCCAGGGGAGGGAGCCAGGTAGGTTAGCTGGCTAGCTGGTTGAGGAGCAGTAGCAGGAAGAGGAGGAAGGAGGGAGGCAATGGAGACGACAACGGCAATGTCACTGCCATCCCTGCCCTGGGAGGTTGTGACTCTCAGCCTGGCAGGCCCCCAGTCACCCAGCCAGCCATCCAGAATAAAAACAAGGAGAAAGTGTCAAGCCTGAAGAGAAGGTGGAGGCTGAAGGAGACCCTGGGCAGGAGCGGGCTCTGGGGGGGTGCGGGGGTGCAGCCGGCGGTGTACAGGCAGCTCTGTGCAAGGCTGGAGCTTGAGGGGAGGGGACAAGGAGATTATTGGGGTGAGGTGGGTTCCTGGAGCTAGGTGGGTTTCAAGTGAGGTTGTCTGTCTCATGGAAAACTTTAATAAGAAATCTTAACCTGCTGGAGGGCCACAGGTTCCCCATCTGTGTTTTAGGCAAAATATCACTGAGTTTAAGCTTAAATTAAAGTGCACTTATTTGTGGATCACAAACTAAGGCTATCCTTGGAAATAACTCCCATTGAACACCGGCACCTATTTTCTGAGTGAGTATGCTTAGGATGTTTGAAGCAGAACCAGCAATTAATTAATCTCTTAAGATTTTTCCATTGTTGATTCCAAAATGAGGATACTGACCACAAGGAATGGATAGAATTATGTCAGCTTCTCTCAGCTACTCGTTTTTCCCATCTTAAATTTAGTGCTCTATATTTCCACATCAGTTTGCCAACGCTTTCCGAAAAGTCCTCATGAAAATCGATTGGCATGTTGATCCAAATTTCTCTTTTGGGTAAGGAATTTCTGCAAGCAATTTCCCTGGATATGCCTAGTTTTGCAAAGCAATTTCTCTGAACACAGAATAGTTTTGCATGTTTATTTCACTAAGATATGAATATATTCTAGTATATGCACTTTTGTGCATATACTACCTGGCTGGAGAACGGCTAAGCTGCAAAATGAAAATAAGTGCAGGTTTTGAAGGATGTCTGTGTTTCGATTCATGCGTTGTTTCAGAAAGTGCAGATTCGGTATAAAATGCAAACAGGTAATGGATGCAAATGAAATCAGTTCCCATGAAAACTGATTCCAATTTATCCCCCATCCCTACTTACCACACACTTTGAGCAAGAAAATTTCGCTGTCGTTTCCAAAAGCAAATGTATATTTCCCCTCATCGTTTTCTGATAAATCCGTCATCTCTACAATCCCGTTCCTCGAGCACAGCCTTTTGTCACAGTCATTGCAACAGTCCATCGTAAAATTCTCCGGCTTAGAACAGTTCGTTTCTTTCATTACTAGGATGCCACTTCGATTTTTAATTTCCAAAGGAAAAGAAACATTGCCACCAGCGTCGCCAAAAAGCTGTTTGAGGTCCATACAAGTCACACCTGCAACAGTAATAAAAGATTTAAATAGGGGTTTTTTTGTTTGTTTTTAAAAAGCAGTTTATAAACACTATTAAATAACTAAATACATATTGGAAACCACAGTAAGTCTAATCAAAGAGGTAAGACTGTGGTCACAGAAAAAGATGAGCAACCTCTCAGTCGAAGAAAACATATGAGAACTGTATTCTTCGGGTTTTTCCCCTTTTTAGCTCATAGCTTCATGTTATCTGAGTGAAAAGAGTGAAAAGAAAATATTGGAATCAACTCAATATTGGTTACTAAGACTGAAAGCCTTAATTCATGAAATAGTGCAATTCATAATTTTATATGAGTGCTGATCCTTTCGAAGGATACTTGATGAGCCACTGCTGTAAATAAATGACCTAAATGTAGCTTTTAATTCAGGTATCATTTAATATATTTTTACAAGAAAGTATGTGGTTTGTCGGTTAAATAAGTGTTGTTTTTCATGTAGCTTAAACTGTCGCCCATAGTGTGTATGTATTTGAATTCATTACTTATTGGCCTCAAAAAACGTTAAATGACTTCATGTGGTCCACAGATTTATACTGATTACACCATAGAATGTTTAGAAATGGAAATAATCACCATCTACTTAGTAGTTTAAGTAGTTTAAACTTAGTAGTTTAAGAAAGAATCTAAGCAGTGTTTGCAAAACTGGATGAATTCAGGCTAGTTACTTTCCCTCACTGCAATTCACTGTCTCCAAAATCATGCACAGATATTGAAAAGGACTTGGAGTATTGTTTTCAAAAGGATTTTAAACTGGAAACCTATGTACATCAGACTTGATTTTGAGATGTTTTCATCAAGTATTCTAAATTATTTGTTCAAGGTCACGCCGAGAGACAATAAAAGAATCCCAGAATCATTGTGTTGACCAGCACCCCACACGAAAAGCCTCGCAACCTCTTATTTCTCTTGCATTTACAAATGCAGTACATCAGGCGACATGGTTGCAATTAGTTTATGAGAAAATCTGTCTTACTTTGGAGTGACTGTCCATTTTCATGCTTTGGCGGTTATGACACCAGCATTTCCCTGAGTCCCGTAGACTAGCCTTCCTTTAAAGGAGAGGGGTGGCGGGGGTGAAATCTGAACGAAGAGGATCATTTCTGCTCACCTAGGCAAAGCAATGCCAATTTGATAAAAGAAAATTCCCACTTACCATCAGAAATGGTCAGAATCACCAGCACGCATGGCAAGGGAAAAGAAAAGCGGAAATCCATTTTAAGCACCTTCTTGCATCGTGTGCTGAGAAGAGGATCTGGCTTTGCTGTTAAACTAACACACTAGTCAGGAAATGATGTCAGAAGCAGGAATTTAAAAAAAGAAAAGAAGAAGAGCATATACTGGAGGGGTGCAAGACTAATGTACAGTCAAAACAAAGCAGAAGGGTGTTTGGTTGACTGACCTCATGCTTTAGCCACATCACCTCGATGATCTATTTCTATGGCCCTGTATGCAGGAACTGGGGTGTGTAAGAATAAGATTCAGAAGGAGGGGTGAAATAGTGCTCTAAGCAAGTCCATCAGAGCCAACAGGACAGAGCTAGCAAGAATCCCAAGCAAATCCTGATATTGTACCACTTTTTCCTATTCATTGAAGCCTTTGCTGACTGATATAAACACGGGAGTGCAAAATGCAAGGCAACATAAACGATCTAATCCCACTAACAGTAATCATACTGAGTTGTATTCAACTACTGTATGTCATACGCAGAGGATGCCCACTGAAATCAACTAACTTTTACCCAGAGTAGACCTATTGAAATGAATGGCCCTAAAGAAGTTAGGACCATTCATTTCACTGGCTCCACTCTGGGCTGGCGAGGTGAATCCTGCCCAACAGAACAAGCTAGATTCAACCCACTGAAGTGGATTCAGACCAAAAGCTGCAGCACATATCGGTAGTGTTTGTGTGTGTAATTACTCTATATGCTTTGAGCATCAATGATAGCTCAAAGAATTCTGTACCTTTGTGGATGGAACCAGCAGGACATGCCCCAAATGCATGAGGTCTTTTTTTCTGATGACAAATATTCAACCATGAATGAACTGTGCTGTATATGAAATTAATCCAAAACTTTGGCCAACTTAGAAAAGATACAAATATGGCGCTGTATGTTAACTCAATTTGATACAGCAGCAGTATAGTACAGTGGTACCTCGGGTTAAATACTTCATTCGTTCCGGAGGTCTGTTCTTAACCTGAAACTGTTCTTAACCAGAAAACCACTTTAGCTAATGGGGCCTCCGGCTGCCGCCACACCACCGAAGCACAAATTCTGTTCTCATCCTGAAGCAAATTTCTTAACCCGAGGTACTATTTCTGGGTTAGCGGAGTCTGTAACCTGAAGCACCTGCAACCTGAAGTGTATGTAACCCGAGATACCACTGTAGTTGTAGCATACATGTCGCTGTGGAAGATTATCCTGTTGCAAATACCTCTGATAAAACTTTGCAGATACTCACATATGCCTCAGTTGAGAGGGTCACAGTAATGGCCCCATACGTGTGTGCAATGCATGTGTTATTCCCCACCAGAAAAGTGCACTCTCACAAGAATGGCCAGGCCCAGCTTCACAGTCAGCATTCTAGAGAATTCTCCCCACCCCCACCCCCACCCCCCCCCAAAAGCTACCAAACTCTGTCTCTATAGGGTTGGCTGAAGGTCAGGATAACTATTCTGTCTCTACCACACACACATACAGTGGGACGGGGGGAGGGGAACCTCACTGTGATCTAAGATGCGACAAAAATAGCCTTCTGTGAGAAAGGCAGTGATCTGAAACTTCAGACATCTGCAGGCCAGTGGAGAGAGAGAGAAAAGACATCTGCAATTAAGAAGTCACCCATGGGTGCACTTGCACTTTATATATATTTTTAGACCAGAACCGTGCAACTGCAACCTATACGTAGACCCCACCATCCTGCCCCTAAGTGAATGCACTTGATTGGGGAAAGGATCTATATTTCATCCAATAATAATTCTGGAAAGCAACAGAGGAATGAGGAAGAAACCAGCTCTCACCATTTTGGAAACATCAATTTTAGGCTACTATTTTTTCCTGGTCATTTCAATGTGTTCAATATACATTTTATTCATGTTGCAAGTCAGATGCTAAGTTGGCACTTTCTCTCTCTGAACTTTCACTTTCTCTGTCCTGGTTCTAGACTTGCCTGGTCTTCTTCCTTAATTTCCTCCCATGGCCCAACATATCAGTCTAGATATGAATTTCCACCTTTCTGGGATTGTCTCATCCTGGCATTCTTTCCAGGCTGACTCTTGCCCGGCATCCCTTTGCACAGGAATCAGGGGAAGAACCTTGAGAAGGGGATGCAGAGGGAGGGGTGGAGCAAGGGCAAGTCTCCAGCCAGGATTTGAGGGATACCCATTGCCCTCTGGTGAGCTTCCGTAGCAGTGGTAGCAGGCAGCACCAGTGCTCCAAAAAGCACTGGGTGGGAGCTCCCAGAGCGGTGCAGTGTTTTCCCACGATGCTGCCAGCGTGATGCTATACTGGCTTTGCAGAAAACTGTCATTGTAACTAAGTCCTGACACTTGGAGCACTGGAGCCAGAAGAAAAATGAAGCGGGTTCCAGGGCAGGTGACAGCAAAGGGTCCTGCCATGGTGTTGGGCCCCCAACACTCGCCCAAGGATTCCAGGGACCAGCGCTGACCCTGCCTGCAGTGTCTTAGTTATCCTGAATCTGGTGTCCTCCACATATTGTTGGACTACAATTCCCACCAGTCCCAGCCACCACATGCTGGAGGACATCAAGCTGCTGTTGTGCAACACAATTCACTTACCCCTCTCGTGCAAAACCTTTCTCCTGTCTCACGTTCACCATCATCAGCTTGATCACCCAATCAGGTCTATTGCCTCCTCCACCTCCAAGTCTATCACACACTCCCTTTGGTCTTCCTCAGCCTTGCATGAAATGGTCAAGGTGAGACCACTGAGGCAGAGAAAGATGAAGGAAGCAGTGTGTGGCCAATTCATCTCACAGTCTTCCTTAGTCCCTGCTTGACTACCATCCTAAGATATGTATCGTGGGCTTACTCTTCGTAAAACCGAGGTCCACCACCCCAAAAAGTACTTCTGAGGCAGCACAATGCATCCATCTGTCAAGTTTTGAGCTCTTTGCTCCACACTTTTTTGAGTTCTTGTTTGTTCTTTCCTTCACTTGTCGCATTTATATCCCACATTTTTCTCCAAGGGGCTCAAGGTGGCGAAGATGGTTCTCCTCTCCATTTTATCCCCTTGACAACCCTGTGAGGCAGCTTAGACTGAGAGGCAGCAGCTCTCCCAAGGTCACCCTGTGAGCTTCCTGGCTGAGTGGGGATGTGAACCCTGGTCTCCTAAGGCCTAGTCCAACCCTCTATCCACTACACCACACTGCCTCTCACAACTGTTGGAGCTCAATACTCAGTTGCTGCAAAAGAAATCTCCACTTTATGAAGCTCTTTCATAGAGAGACGCTTTATAAAAAGGAGTGGGAACTGCCAGATGCAATTCTGTTTAACACTTTGAATAGGCCTCAGCAACTGCGCTTTGCAACTCCTTGTTAACTTTCCTTCTGGGAATCCTGTGTTGTTTCTCACTCTGCTGCTGAAAGGTGGGGTGCTTGGCTGGCAGGTTGCTCGAAAATCTGCATGAGTCTGTCTACCTGGCCAGCCAGATAACAGAAGTCGCTTTTGGGTGGATTCCAGCAAGGGAAGTGAAACAACCATGCTATCACTTTCTTTGAGATTGAAAGTGAGACGCTACGGATGATAAGATTTCCCCAGTTGCATTTCATTATTGTGGGCTGACTCTGTCTCACACTCTGCTCTATGGTCTCATTTTGTGTGGAAAATTTCTAATTAATGTTGAGAATTGCATGTGCGTAATTTGTCCTTGTTCATTCATATTAGTTTCTCTCTATCCACATGATCCATGCCCATAAGCTGTTGTGCACATTGAAACTTTTTTTTTAGTTTGTGACTGAACGTGAGTGCACCATCATTTGAAAAGCTGGGCTCAGATGAGAGGGAATGTGCATTGCCACGTACATCAGAAAGGAATACTCTGTATTGAGCTTCTTGAAAGAAGGTTATGATTAAAAGGAAAAAGGTGGGGAATCACCCAAGGCAGAGAGAGACATTGCTTAAACACAAATAAGATTTATTGAGAAAAGAAAAACAGAAATTCGGACTTATAGGAAAATCAAAGAAACATAAATTATCTGTTTCCTAATGACTTATGCTACGATCCTAACAATTTCTACTCTGACACAAGCTCTATCGAGTTTAATGGGTCTTATTCCCAAGTAACTTGGGTTAGCTAGCATTAACCATGAATTACGATGAACTACTTAAAAAGTGTAAAAGTTCACACAAAGGACTGGGTAATAAATCAGGGGTTGAAAGCTAAGAAGCGCAATCTTTTGGCATCACTATCCAGAAAGGCAAGAAGGATCAAACTAGATTTCCAAGGGCAACATTTACAGTTTCAAGATGGCGGTTATTTTGGTTCACCTAGCTTTTGAACTGATGCAGATCTGACAGGCAAGTTAGCAGCTTTTACGTTCATTGTGACTATTTATATGGTCAAAGGCGGCCTAAGACCACAGTCTGCAACCACAGTTCTATATCTTGGTCATTAATGAATGATTCTGAAACACTTTATACTTACAGGTTTAGTACCTAGCAAGGGGATGTGTGTTTAGTCGTGGTTTAGGCAGGAAGCAGAGTAAAAGCCAGTCGTATACAGATCTATTGTCAATTTGGGCTGAAACGTTTGCTGTGAACAAGTCAGCAGGGTTTGCTTTTTTTTAGAAAATCAACTTTTGCTTTTCAATGCACACACTTTTAGTAACTAAATTACAATAAAACATGTTCATATGCCATTATATATATGGAAGATATATCCACTCCAGTCCCGTTGCAAAAGCATAGCTTGAGCTTCTATAGTCTTGGATTAAAAGATTATAGAAACCTGAAGAATGACAAGTCTAGAAACTCATACCAACAGCAATTTTAATAATGCATCCGCAATATACATAGACAAGGATAATTAATGATCAGGGACAATGCAAGAGGGAAAGTTGGATGATACACAATACAAATTAAACATTGCTTATTTTAATCAGAACAATACAGTACAGTTAGGTCTTAACAAATTACTACATATTATTGTATCTATACATAAAACTCACCCCATTTGCTAGCAATGTAATGACAATTTGCTGAAAGAGCAGTTTCTCATCATGATGAAGAGGTAAAATGGTCTTTTATTGTTTCATATTTGCGAGATTAAAATTAGTAATTAGGTTTATTTTTTTACATAAGCGCACTTTGAAAGCTTCTGCCTAGCTACTAAATGAACTGCATCTTCTGACAAATGAGATAGCATGTTAAATAGAACTGGGTCTCAGATGATTTCAGAATTCCATTGTCTCTTTTCCCATCATACATGTGGGCTGGGTCACTGGAAGAAATGCATATTTGTTCTCTTAATTCTATTGCATCAGCAAACCTCTCACAGAACACAGTCCACAAGATCTGGAAGAACACAGCCGCCATCCCAGCAAACAGAGCTGTCACTCCTCAGTAGACTAGCACTACAACTCCTGACATTCATACACAGTGCTGGTGGTAAAGCGTTTTCTTTCTCTGAACAGAAAAATAATATGCATACAGTCATACCTCGGGTTAAAGTTGCTTCAGGTTGAGTGCTTTTGGATTGCACTCTGCAGTGACCCAGAAGTAACGGAATGCGTTACTTCCAGGTTTCCCCGCTCGCACATGCACAGATGCTCAAAATGACGTCACGTGCATGTGCAGAAGCGGCGAATCACAACCCACGCACATGCAGATGCACAGACACGGGTTGCGTTCTCTTCAGAATGCAAATGGGGTTCCAGAATGGATCCCGTTCACATCCAGAGGTACCACGGTACATCTATAAGATATTTCTCACCCTGTGGTCTCCAAACTTTCCCAGCTTTCCTGCATTGCAGGGGGTTGGACTAGATGACCCTGAGTCCCTTCCAACTCTATGATTCTATGAGTTCTCCCTCTGTCTAAAACTGGGGTGGTGAAGAAGAAGAAGAAGAAGAAGAAGAAGAAGAAGAAGAAGAAGAAGAAGAAGAAGAAGAAGAGGAGGAGTTTGAATTTGATATCCAGCTTTATCACTACCCTAAGGAGTCTCAAAGCAGCTAACAATCTCCTTTCCCTTCCTCCCCCACAACAAACACTCTGTGAGGTGAGTGGGGATGAGAGACTTCAGAGAAGTGTGACTGGCCCAAGGTCACCCAGCAGCTGCATGTGGAGGAGCGGGGAATCAAACCCAGTTCACCAGATTACGAGTCTACCGCTCTTAACCACTACACCACACTGGCTCTGGATCTCCAGATGTTGTTGGAGTACAATTCCCATAATTCCTGATGGCCATGCTGATGAGATTTGATGCCCAACAACATCAGGAAGCCCCACATGCACCAACCCTGGTCTAAAAGAAAGAGTTGGTTTTCTCTATACAAGACTTGCCAGAGCCAGAGCCAGCCCACAGATGTGGTGGGGTTGTGCTTCTGCCTCAGGTGGCAGAAGTACAAGAGGCGGCACCCCATCTGCCCCACCACTTCCACCACCACCAAATTTCAATATGAGAGAGACATTCCAGCGTGCAGTGCTCCCGCTTGCTAGGTGAGAGGGGGGGGCATTCCTGTGATGGTGGAACTGGTGGGGCAGGAATGGGGCAGGGGCGTGGCAGGGGCAACAGAGTGGGGACAGGAGACAACACATTCCCATTTCACCTCACGTGGTGAAATGGGATGCGCTGCACCTGAGACTTCCCTATTTTACCACAGCTCCAGTTGACATCTGTGCAGCTCCAGTTGACATGCTGCAAATGCTGGACATTTCTGCTGCTTTCACTGTATAGAGAGAAATTCCACCTAGTCCAGCTTTCTGTCCTCATAGTGTCCAACCAAATGCCTATGAAAGGCCCAGGAAAGTGCTGTTGTGCTCAAGTAATTATTTCAGGCTCCCCACAGGGATCAGGTTGCACACTATGGGAACAAAACTTCCAAAAATTACTTTTGTAAGTGTCCCCAAATTTCATGGAGGCTCGATCGCAGTTAAGATCACTTTCAGCATATTTATATTTCAGACTTCAGCTGGTTTATCTGCTAGTCATTCTCCTTCCCCAAAAACCTGATGTTCTATGAAGATGGCCAGAATAATCAAAGAATCCTCAGCACAGTTCCCAGAAGGCTGTGGGGGTGTTAAACTAATATAAAACCTAATATGTTTGCAAGATAGGTATGTCCTTAGACATTTAGACAAGGAGTACAACCTCATCTGCCTATTGCCTTATAATTAGAACAGTCCTCAGGATGCTCAAGAGATGCTCACAGCTAAACTATTTTAGATAAAAATGTGTCCTTCCTGTCTGCAGTGTGGTTCGGTTTTGGCCACTTACCTTGAAAAGTAGAGATATTTAAAAGCATGGGGTTTTCTGTGTTGGGAGCTGCTGCTGTCGCAGTCTCTTTTTCATTCCCAATCGAAAACCCTTGACCTTCTTCTGTGGTTTCTATAGCCTGTGGTTTCTGTAACTCTGGACTTGCAGTTGCTGAGCAAGAAAGCAAAAAGCAGAAAGTACAACAACCATGGATATTAAATGCTGGGTTAGCACAACATTACCATATAATCATGTTGTAACACAGGAACAAACAAAATTTACTAAGTATAGAGGGGGAACAGGTTTTAGCATGATTTCACAAAGTTTCTGTATACTATGGGGCTTACTCCCAGGTAAGTAGCCTTTTCTGAATACAGAGGATCCAAAATCTGCCTTGGGTCCTTACTGGAGGGGGGGGGCGGATAAGAAACAACAAGAAGATGCTTGGAAAATGTAACTTGTGGGACTTCCTGATAAATACAAAACCATAGTAGCCATTTTTTGTGAGCATGTAGCTCAGTGTAAGCCAGGTCCATGAGAGGGCCAAACTAGATAGGACCTGGGAGAAATGTGTGAAGCATTTCCTAACTGAAAAACTTGAATTGCAGGGGTGGGGTGCCCCAAATTTTGTCAAACCAGCTGCAGTGGAAGGGAGTGATCAGTAGCCCCCCATCACAATCTGCTAAAACCCACCCTCTTGAATCTGCTTTTTCCCCTGTAGGGAAATTTTGAGCCAGTTTTGACTGAGAAAACTACTCAAGATAGTAAAGTGTCTTCTCCCTCCTGCTACTGCTCCAATTACATTTGGAGGCAACAAGGGTGCATTAAAGGAAATTGTTGGAAGATACTTGCTGTTCCTCCAGCTCACATCTACTGTAGTTGGACCCTCAGTGTATGTGCTGCACTAGAATAAACCCTTCTGACCACCAACAGTTGCACTGAATTCTCTAGAGACAGCAGACATGATATTTGAAGTTCCTTCTCTATGTGTGTGCATTCCCCACCACCACTCTGCCCTAATACCAGCACTATGCATCACTGCATACACCTGTGGTTAAAAACAGTATCATCAACCTCCATGAAAACTTTCTATTGCAAGCTAGCATCTCACACAGGGTCTTATTTCAGCTGGTTTTAAACATTTCTGAGGATAAACAAATCCTTTCTGAGGATAAACAAATCCTTTCTGAGGATAAACAAATCTTTCTTCATTAATTCTATGTTTTGATTTCTAGCAGCTAACACTGAATACTGTTCAAACTCCTTTACCAAAATTGCTTAGTTGGAGCACCAGTTGGGAGGGTGTGGAGTGCTGGACTTGGACTAGGGAGAGGTGGGATCAAGTTATTGCCCAGTCTAGGTGGCCCATGAGTGCTGCCTGAGCTCCTTGGAAGAAAGGTGGGCTAATGTTTAATTTGAATAATAATAAGGAACAACAACAATTTTAAAAAATAGCAACAAGAAGGAGCAGTTGTCATATCAGACCCATTAAAATACCAGTTTGCCCATGTCTTAAGATCTTCTGGAGAGATGCTGTTCCAAGTACTCTCTTTAATTGAGGTATGCTACTCTTTAAAAGAAAAAGAGGGCTTTTTCCACAGAGCCTCTCCAACTTTTGAGTGCCTTCTCAAGGGAGACATGACTGGATCTGACATGACAAGCTTTCCTATTTGCTCTCCTATTTGCTCACACATGTTAGTTTGGGGGAGGGGGGAGGGATGGAATGGTTTATTTCTGTTTTTAGCTTTTGAGATATTTGTTTTGTTTCATTTATGTTTTGTTAAGCTGATTTGCTGATTTTAAGGTGTTTTTATATATTGTCCAAATTAATTATATTCCTATTTTTGGACCTGGCTCTAGAATCTTCTGTTGAAAGACGGTTGAGAAATATTTAAAATTAAAAAAAAAAACAACTTAAAAATGAGTCATTGTGAGTCATGATTCACTTATATCTATTGAATTCAGTGGTCTACTCTGAGTCCGCGGCAATCCAATAACAAATAAACAAATAAATAAATAGCGGCTGCAATGTTTCAGTTTTTAATTCATTAGACTAATGGATTTTTAAAGTATTTTAATCTACTAAAAGAGTGAATCAGGAAGCTTATTTATTTATTTATTTAAATTGGTTCTTTAATGAGAGTTACTTATTAAAACTGCGGGTGGCAAGCAGGAATGCCTCTTCGAAAATGACACTTGCAATGGCATATTGGGGGGGGACCCAGCCTGTGGGCCTAATTAGACCTACCATGCCTCCTCATTAGACTTGCAAGGCAGTTTTTGCCCAGTGAAGCTCACCAGCTCTACGCCCAATTTATATGACATCACATATGGGGCAGTTCAGGGCATGGCTGGACTGAAAGAGGGGTTGCAACTGACTGGCCCATCTCCAGAGATGGAGGTGGCTGCCCATGGGAGTGAAGGAAGAATGGAGGGAGGGAAGCACCAACTTGCAGAAAATATGGGGGTGCCCCCTAAATTATGCTCCACAGAGTTGGAGCATATGGGACCAGCGGTGCAATTTTATACATGTCTACTCAGAAGCAAGCCCCACTGAATTCAATAAGGCTTTCCCCCAGCAAGACGTGTGTAGGGTTGCCACCTAAAGCACATATGGTTAATCAAGTTGCAGTAATTATAGTAATAAACAGCAGTTCAGATAGATGACAGTGCTGCCCAATGAGAAGACATGGCCCATTCACTCGCTGAATTAGCTTTGTTTCTCAGAGTAGACCATGACATTGCCTTCTGTTCATGATATTGTTATAGGTGGGGGGAATTCTATTCACCCAAAAAAACCCCTAGAAATTAATAAATGGTAGGAGTCTGATGATTTAGAGTATTGAAGGGAAGATTGGAGGCCTGTGGAAAAGTACAGGCTAAGGTTCCTTCCTGTCACCTGGGATAGAGGCATTAACATGAGAAAAGGTGTTGTTGACCCATCCAGGAAGGATCTTGGGCCTGGGCAGATAGGCAGAGGTTGCCATGGTGATGGGGTATGTATCTGAGGTGGCACACAAAGAGAGTCTTTAGAGAAAGGTGTGGTGGGAAGAGAGCAAAGGGGGAGATCCATCTTGGGCAAGCTGGTTGAAGGCTGACTGGGAGAGATGCCTTGCACTCCAGTGCTGCATTGCTGTGGGGAACAAGTAAGAGCTGGACTCCCTCCATGCAGACTGAAGGTGTAAATATGCAAATAAAACAGATTTCTTAAAGCAGGCTCCACTACATCTTCAATTCTCCAGAGGAGCTCAAACCATCGGTGAATGCCTGAAACCCCCTGGAATCTTGCTACTGCTTGGCAGAGAGTGGGGGTGCCGCCCAACCTTTGTAAGAATATGCACAATTAATACCTTGTTGGAATGGAGTTTAATTTATAAGGAAGGAAAACAGGCAGAACCATCACTTCTTTGAGGTGAGTAGTCTCCAAAACAACCAAAAATCCTTGCTTCCAGAAGCTGATCGGCAGTGCTTCAGAATGTCCTACTTACTAAATGGCACTGTTCACATGAGTATTCTGCTCACTGAACTGTTAAATGCACTTGGTGGCAGCAGAACGTAGTGTATGAATCACCCCATAATGAATAACAAACTACACTTGGCAAAGATGCACCGACACGACCTAAATGCAAGCACAGTAAAGAAGCTCTGATAGCTTTCTGGTTTTTTATTTGTCTTTTAACTGGCACGTAAAACTATAAGAACTGCAGAAGAGTCTAGCTAGCTCCAATGAAACAGATTTATGTTATTGTCTATGTATTCTCTTCCATTTATATCCCATCTTTCTTCCACCCTGAATCTAAACATACTTGTTGTTGCAGGAAGTCCCCAGTCCAGGAACTGACCAGAACTGAATTTCATATATTAATTTAGGCCTGCTTCACAAATCATGCTAACACAAACTATCATAGAATCATAGAGTTGGAAGAGACCACAAGGGCCATTGAGTCCAACCCCCTGCCAAGCAGGAAACTATGTGTGAGTATGAAGGCTCCCAGAGAGGAGATCACAGCCACTTTGCTTCTCATCAGTTGTTTGGCTGCTGCACCAAACTGGGAGAGGTAAACCATGAGCCTAGGTTTGTACAACACATCAGCCCATACCATGGAGTTGGAAAATAATTTCCCCTCAGGCACAACTGGCCCAAGACATTTCCCTCCCCTAACCCCACCAGCTGCACTATAACTCTATAACTGGTTTTAACTAGTCTGAGAGGCATCCTTGTGTACTTGGAAGGTCATAACTGTTGGATTACACATGGCTTTGTTGGTGGCCTTAAGCAGAAACTTAGGTTGCAGTGCAGTGCCAGACTGTGGGAACTGGAGGACCCATGGCCTTCTTCTGTAACATATGGCTTGGCTCATTTCTCTCTGTTGTCTAGAGCTAAGGATTCCCAACAGAATTTGCTTCCTTCTGTTTTCTGCTTATGTAGTCTAAATTATATAGACCAAACTTGAATCTCACCTATTGGTCTTTGGGTCCCTTTCTTCTTATAGTTCTTTGAACCAACCCCTGAGGTATCTCCAAACCAATTTGTTCCAGACCCGCACACCTTGATTTGCAATAGAAATCTATCACACCAGAACCACCTTTGTTTGTTGTCCTCATACAATTACCAGGGAGAAAGGTCACACTTTTACAACCTCTTCCTGTCCTGCCCTCAACTGCAACATACAGAGGTCTCTTCACAATTCTGGATCCCATGGAAGCCTAAACACATAGAGATTAGTGTACACTGGTTTGGCAGCTGTAATACTCACATTGGTCTTGCTTTCTCCTATAAACTACTGCATAGTCAGCCACATTCTTTCTCCAACTTGCATGGCGTTGTCTTCTTGTTTTCCAGAGATCTTAAACCATATAAAATAAAAAGTGTGGAAATGGTTTTCAGTGAGAACTGAAAGCACACATTACCGGTGCCGTAGTCACTCCTAATATCCCCATGATCTCCTAATTTTATTGCAGGGGTGCAGACACAATCCCATTTCTTCCTTTGCCTTTTCTTTCTCTAGAGCAAATGACAGATGGGTCTCCTCCCTCCTGCCCATTACAGCCTTTGTGAAAAATGGCACAGATTTTAAGGGAAGCTTAGAATAAAGTCTTTCCCCAGAGGTAACTGGCTTTCCAGCATACGCATACTGAAGAACCCTCAACCTATTTTCTTTTTAACAAACCATCTTAGCACCACTTAAAACATGGCCTGAAATATCCGTTGGCAACTTCCTCTTATCAGGGACCCTATGGAAGCTAAGAGGGCAGGAGGCACATGCGAGAAACGGTGTGGGCATCATTTAATTGCTCACAACCCATCACGTGCTCATAGCCTTTCAATGCTGGCAGGAGGAAAGGCGATGGATCCAATTATTTGTGTTTTCCCTCTTCAGAGGTTGAGTCTTGGTGGCTAGAGATGGGGGAGTTCAGTTCACATTTAAAGGCAAATCTATTAAATTCACAGAAGCAGAATTCACAGGTCCTTCCATCCAAAAAAAGGGCAATGAGACAGGGCAGATGGGCTTGATGATAGTATCTTCACCTCTTAAAAGATATCTACAGTAACTTGTTTTTTAATCAATGCATGCATATACTTGCTATCAATTAAGTTCACAATCCTACCTAGTACACTGTGATTCATGTTAGTTAGTCAGCAAACAATTCAACAAAGCCAGCAATTCCAAAGGGGATCTTCAGTTGAAAATGTCTTACTTTAGACTCAAGGATGTGGCTCTCCCTGGCATGTGCCAGAGGGTGGCAGAAGTCTGCATGCTGGTTTTAACTAGTCACAGTGCAGGGGACTGGAAGTGACACACTGCCCTGACACACTCACTGCAGCCTGATAAAAGACGGCAGATCGGTGTGGGAGAGTGTGATAGCTGCAGTAGCAGCAAAACACACACACAAAAGGCGGGGGGGGGGGGACATGGAGAAAGAATTATTGACAAGTCCACAACAAAGAAGGACATCTAAGAAGCAAAGAGGGAGAGAACCTCTCTCCCAGCGAAGCTGCTAGAAAATAATATTAATTGTGAGTGAGAGATGGGGGAAACAGAGAGGAGAAATCTGCAGCTACAGAGACAAAGCAGAGGCAGTGCGAGAGAGATGTGAAAGAACAGCTGTGAAAGAAAAAGAGACAGCTGAGGTTACAAACTTCAGAAGAGAGGCAAGAAAAGCTGAGAGAAGGTGTATGGGCTGCTGCAATCGGAAACACCTGTATGAAACCTGGAGCAAGGAACCATTCCAAGTCTTTGAGGCCTCCCGTGTGTTGGGGGGGGGGGCACAGGGGCTCTTACATGGAAGAGGAATCCTGACACACAATGTGTTGTTATGTCCGAACCAAGAACTGCATTCACTTCAACAAACTACAATTTAAGCTGAGCCAAGGTCAGAAACCGCTGTTTCAATAAACTATAGTTTGGCCCTACCCATAGTTTGGCCCAATTCAGATGTAACCAATTATGGTCAGCTTAGCTCAGGAAGCAGATGAAGATCTCTTCCTCTGATGCATGTTGGAGGAGGACAGAGGACAAGAGGATGCTTGAGTCCACGTCTTGAGTAGGCTCACTCCTATTATGCTAAAGCATAGTTTAGCATTATGTCCAAACAGGTGTTATATGCTGACCTCCATCTTGTGGTGTGTGTGTGTGTGTGTGTGTGTGTGTGTGTGTGTGTGTCAGAGAGAGAGAGAGAGAGAGAGAGAGAGAGAGAGAGAGAGAGAGATCCCAGTATGCTTGGCGTGCTTGTAAAAAAAAGAAAAAGATCAGGCTGCACATGGATTTTCACCACCATGAGATGAAAAAAGGTTTTATTGATAAAATAAAAGAAGGAGTTGCATTAGACAACCATTGGCACCTTTTGAGTGAGTTTCCCCCATTATGGTAAGCAAGGTAAGGCAAGGAAAGATTACCTGGCTTCCTCTTCCATTTTCCAACATGATACATACATGAGCCCAATATAACGAGAAACGCTGCAACAAGAGCTCCTTTTAAGATGAAGAAGATTAAATGAGGCAAACGTATTGTCTTCTGTGGATTAGGTTCTAAAATTAGAATGAAATTGTGAAAAGAATTACCTATTTTAACTCACTTCTGACAGGTAGTTTTACAAAGAGCTCTGTTTGTACTTTTAATGACATGTGGCACTGTGTAAAACATTAATATTACCCTGTCAATTTATTAAATCATTTCAATTAACTACCTTGCGCTTAACCTTTTCATCAATTAACCATGTATAATAAATGTTACATGAACTCAACAGAGCCTATAACTTGACGGGGGCGAGGGCAGCACGCAAAACTATGTATTGTCATACATTGCTTGAAAATCAGCTTCAGTCTTATACAAGCTTTCCTGGGAATAAGCCCCACTGAACTGAATGGGGATTACTTCTGAGTAAGCATGCATAAGATTCTAGACATATCCCACCAACTCTACCAATTCTAAAATCTTTTCATAAGGAGCAATCTTAGTTAAAACCAAGTGAATCTGTTATCAGACTGAGAAATACTCTTAAGTCTTTAAGTCAAGCCACTAGCCCATCCAGTACAGTACCATGTGCTCTGATCCATAGCAGCTTTTAAGACCTCAGAACAATGCCTGCTGCTTGAAAGCCTTTTATCAAGGGTCCTTCTGCATGCAGAAGTATGTACTCTACCATGGCACTACGCTTTCTTCCAGCAATACAGAATTGTATAATGGTTTAATGTGCACTGAATGGAGGGGGGGAATCTATAATGTGCCTATATAGCATGACTAGAAATTTCCACTGAAGCTGAAGAAGAGCCTAACAAGTGAATCATGAAGTGGGGATGTATCTCTGTGCCTCGATCACAAGATGTTTAGCTCACAGTCATATGAAAAGGATTGTATTGCAGGTCTATGCATATGCTAATCTGTAGACATCCATCTTGGATAGGGTGCTTTCTTTGTTCCAAGCTACTGAAAAGAATGGATGTGTGAATCTCTGTCTCCAGCAAACAACCTGAGACTAATGGAGGCAGCAATGAAGGAGAGACAGAGCTCAGAATACAACATATTAGTAATCTAAGATATTATGGCTTCTGCTGGGAGCAGTGGAAAAAATACGCATCTAACTGAAAGTAACTTTTATTGTTTTAAGTTGTTTGGAATTAAGTTCTGTAAGTAAAGCTTCTGAGCCATATTTTGGCCTGGAGAATATTTAGTTCAATACAAGCATCAGTTTTTATTCATCCAGCAGATTGCATATGTGCAATATTAATAGTCTCAGTAGGGTTTCCCGCTGAAACATAACTTGGTTTTCATTCATCAGGTTCTCCCTTATTACATGAAGCAACACCTAGCACCTGTAATTCCAGGTGCTTTTTGATACATTGTGTAAGGAGGGAAAAATAATCTCTGCTAAACTATGAATATCATTTTTAATTTTAGCTGTAAATCAACATTTCTAACAGTTTCTTAACAGTTAATGAACCCAATTTCTGTTGTGCCATTTTAAGGGACAGTCTATCACACTGTGGGCACAAACTTCACAAAAAGTTAAGTGCCTGTAGGTTCTGTTGATTAGACCAGAGCAAGTCAGTCCAATTGGCTTAGCATGGCCTAAAGGTACATAATGTTGGCAATGCCATGAATAAAAAAATAGTAATATCCTTCTATTCAGTAAAATTACCAACCTTCTTTTATTTGGAGGTAAGTGTTACTGTACTTTAATAACGCATTTGCAGCAGGCTCTTGTCAAACAGAATGTATGAAAGATATACAGTTACAACAAAATTACAGTACGTATAACTTCCAGTGGTTGGGTTGGCTATTGCACTTGCTACTCTTAGAGCATGAGAATACCCATCTAATACAGTGGTACCTCTAGATACGAACGGGATCCATTCCGGAGCCCTGTTCACATCTAGAAGCAAATGTAACTAGCGACAGCACATCTGCGCCACGTGCGCATCGCTTTTCGCTGCTTCTGCACATGCACGTGATGACATTTTGAGCATTTGCACATGCGCAAGCAGTGAAACCTGGAAGTAACGCGCTCCGTTACTTCCGGGTTGCCACGGAGCATAACTCAAACATGCTCAACTCGAAGCGTATTCAACCTGAGGTATGACTGTACTCACGTGTAAGTTCCAGTTGAATTGTGTGACTATACTGATACACACCATCCTTGGTAAACACTTCTGCTGTGTAGTGTCCGATATCCTGCACATGAGTGGGACACAAGCTCAAGCTGCCATTGCTAAGTATAAGACATCTCTTGCTGTCGTCTATGCAAGTTGTAATATTCTGGCCGTCCACCTTTCCTATTGTGATATTGCCCTTCTTCCAAATCACATCATGAAGGTGGGTGGCTTGTTTCGTGGTCTTCATCTCAAGGAGCATACAATCACCAAGTCTTCCTTTGGTGAGACTAAGCTGCAGTTTGGATTCTGAACACAGAGCAAAAATATAGTGGACATACAGTTTACTTCGATCCTCAAAAATGTGTGCATTAAGTAGATTTGAAAGAATTTTGAAAACTGTTATTTCACTGAATTAAAATATTTCCATTTCAGGGGTGCAATTCAAATTTCAGCCATGAAACTGAAAGCAAAGTAGTAAATGCAACTCTCAGGGAGCTATTCAATTTCGAAAATTATACTAGAATGCCTTTTAGCTGCATAATGTAACTTCTCTGCCCTAAATCCGCTCCTAAATGTGTTCCTCTAACTCTCCAGGTGTTTTGGCTATTATACAGCTGAATGCTGCAAATGCATGGCACTTATTTTATAGGAGTAACACACAGTCCCTTAGAGGGCCTATCTGATACTTACGTGTAAGCAGCAGTTCCTTTCCGTTACTGTATTGAATGCGTCCATCCTCAGTATATGCTGCCACTGTATAATGCCCAATATCGTCCAACTGAGTGGGACACAAGCTCAAGGTGCCATTGTTATAGATAAGACATCTTTTGCTATGGATTGTACAGTTTGCTTCATTCTGACCATTGACCATCATCCCAATCAAGGCTTTGCCTTTCTTCCAAATCACGTTGTGAATGTGGATTGCTGGGTTCCTCTTCTCCAGATCAAGGAGAACACAATCACCAAGCGTTCCATTGATGAGGCTATCCACTTTGGATCCTAAGCATGTCAATAAGATGCAATGGGAAGACATTTAATTCATTAACACCCAAACTGAACAAAGCATACCAATTCATAAAACTGTGATTTCATGAAATCAAAATGTTCAGATTTCAAGAGGACATCTAAAAATTTCAGACACAAAACACAGCACAAAAGCAAATTCAAATCTCCATAGTAAGACATGGCTGGTAGAATTCATTTCCCAGCTGTAATCAACATAATTTCACGCTTTTTCAGAAGTGAAATATGACAGCTTTTAATATAGAACATCCGTTTTTAGCATTCTTATCTGACATAATAAATCCCAGGAACGTTTATACCCAATATATCTTTTGTTACTTTCTTTGTTTAAAATATTTTATCTCACTCTTCAATTATTCCAGGGTGGTTTACAAATTGCTCTTAAAACAGTAAAGCACCAATAATTAATATTTATCCTTTCATTGTAAGTAGTTGCAGCAGCACCAGGTTTTATCCAATTGGATTCAAAGAAACCGGGAGTGGGTTGTTCAAAATGGCGGGTGTAGAATGCCCTCTTGAATCCAGTAATTGTGTCACTGGCTGCTTCCTCCAAATAGTCACTGCATATTGAAATAGTCAACCCAGACTCAAGTTTTTCCAAGCTTACAGATGTGCCAGTATGGTGGGACCACCCCCATAAAATGCTGAAATCCCATTAGTATGCAGTGCTGCCCCATGGAGGCTGCAACTGTCATGGTTGGACACAACTACCTATCTACATGCTCATCTGATCATGCCATAAATAAGTTTGACCATGATTCCCCTCTCTCAGTAAAACATGTATAGAAAAAGGGGCATGAGCTCTGGCAAATCCTCTTTACCACCTGGTTAGTCACATGATTGTGTGTGCACAGTGGGACATAGCCAGCCACTGTTCCTGCAGTACACTGAATTATTATTTTACATCCAAGAAGAGTTCTATGATAAAAGAGGTTTGCGAAATTTCAAAATGTTGGAAATGGACAAGAGCTGTCTCAGCTAAAGAGACAGGTAAAAATACTCAAAGTAAATAAAAAATAGGCCATTAAGTCCACCTCCTTGCCACTGGTCATGATTCTCCACACACTAGCATCCTGACCCCTGAGCAGTCCTGGCCCCTGAGCTGACAGCAAGCAGAGAACAGACTCAAAATGGACAAAGAGATAAATATCTAAAATGTTGTTAAACAAGCTATATGCTCTCTGTAACATGTTCCCTTTTCCAGGCAGTCTCACCAGAGTATTGACTTTCGCGTGGAAAATCAGCAGATTCATCCAAAGCCTTATTTGCTTGCATGCCATCACCAAAAACTGGACCAGAAATATAAAAATAATAACATTAAGAAAAGCTGCATATCAAATGGTTCTTTCCACCATATGAATAGATAACCATATATAATACTACAATCTTAAGGCAGAAATGTATTAGTTTTAGAATATGAACCTGGAGGGCAAAGTTCCTGTTTCCTAGTTGCCTCCTCATTTTGGAGTTGACACAAGGCTTTGGACATGGGCATGTCATGGACCAGTATGAAAGCAAGAATGCTGGATTGGATGAGAGTTTGGTCTGATCCAGCAAGGCTTTTCTCATAGTTTTATGTTACTATTAGAGACCTCACAACCAGCTCCAGATTTTCTTCCATCCCATCACAATGACAGATGTGTGGACTTTAATCATAAATTTTGACAAAAATATGTATCCTTTCTTTCTATATCTGTGATTTTTTTTAAAGGCATGCTGTTTTTTAAACATATCTGCAATCTCATTGGCTTCAGTTTCTTTCTGTGATCAAAGCACCATTATCAAAATTACTTTACCTTATTGTTTTGTCCATTATCTTAGTATATTAAAGAGATTGGGGGAGGGGGTTGACCAGTCTAGCCAAATACATTTGACTCCTGTTTTACCGAAGGACTAAATAAGCAATTTCTAACATCAATAGTAATACTGTGCATTAAACTTTTTGAAAATTTAAGTATGATTCACCCATTCATACACCACTTACAGTTCTGCTTGTTGGATTTACACTGCATTTGATGCAATTACAGCAGACTAAATCTTAGTACTCTGATATACGACAGTCACTATCTAATCCTACACATAAGCATGACATACCAAGTCACTGACTTCCATGAAATATTTACTTAGTTGTAGTTCATTCATACTGCGGGAGGCAGTGGAAGACAGAAGTGCCTGGCGTGCTCTGGTCCATGGGGTCACAAAGAGTCAGACACCACTAAATGACTAAACAACAACAACAACAAGTTTATTCACATCCAAGCCAAAAAGAAACTTACCTTGAAGAACAAGTATATAAACCATTGACAGGACAGGAAAAATAGAAAATGCTTGAGAGTTCATTTTGGTAGGATGCTGTAGCAGGTACATCAGAACACAATATCCTCAGAAACATCCCTACAGTAACAGATCTTCCATAGCATTGCCTAGAAAAGATAAAGGGCTGTTCTGTCTTGATTTTAAACTCTTCCTCCTAGGTTCAGTGTAATTTGTCAAAACAGAGAAGCATGGGAGAGTTGGTTCTTCAAAACAGAAGCAAGGTGGTTTCAACCACTGTAAGAAATTGTTGGTAAATGTGTTACTCACATGCCTGAATGTACAGAAATAGTACCTTGTAAGGCAAATGCATGCGAGAGCAAAAAACAGAGATCAAAGATAAGAGCTACAAAGAGCAGAGAGATGTGGATGACCAGTCCATGATTCAGAGTGGGGAACCTGAGGCAAGTGTTGAGTTGGGGTATAATATTTAATGAGACTTTAGTAATTAAAGTTACAGCCACAGCAGAGCTTTTTTACAGCAAATCATGCCTATATAGAAGTAAGTCCCACTGAGTTCAATGGCGGTTATTTCTAGGTAAGTAGACATAGCACTGATTATATAGATTCAAACTCCAATAAGCCAGTGTGTTGTACCCCAAACTTGTTGACCAAACTGGAATGGTGATGTGTGAAACAGCAGCCATATTGAGATAGCTAGAAAATAATGCAAAGTACCCAAGAGTAGACTCAAATATTAGTTTTCTAATAAAGTCACTGACTCCGAGCTGACCATTTATTTAATATACTTTGAACTCTTCATTACACAACCAATTTCCAGGCAATGTACAGCTATTAAAACATATTCTATTATAAAGCCCTATATGGCTTAGGTCCAAGCTATCTGAAATACCTCATTACCACATATGAAGCTGCCTGGGTTTTGAGATCTTCGGGGCAGGTCCTTTTCTTGGCCCCATCACCCTCATAGGCACACTAGGTGGGAATGGACAAAAGGGCCTTCTCGGTGGTTGCTCCCAGACTCTGGAGATTCTTCCTCCCTGGAGAATACAGACTGGCTTCCTCCTTGTTGTCCTTCCGCCATCAGGCTTTTGGGAATTGACCACTTTAATAAAGGGGCTGGTGCTGTGCTGTTTCTATTGCAATTGTTTGTATACCGGTATTTTAAACAAGATTAGATTATGTTAATGTTTAATTGTTTTTAAATGACTGTTCCCCCCCCCCAATGTTTCTATGTTTTTAGCGATTTCTTGTTTTTTTGTATAAGCTGCCTTGAGTCCTGTCAGGGGGGAAAGGCGGGGTATGTGTAACTAACTAAATAAATAAACATTAAATAAATAAGCAGCAGTAGTAGTAGTAGTACAGTGGTACCTCGGGTTACATACGCTTCAGGTTACAGATGCTTCAGGTTACAGACTCTGCTAACCCAGAAATAGTACCTCGGTTAAGAACTTTGCTTCAGGATGAGAACAGAAATCGTGCTCCAGCGGTGCGGCAGCAGCAGGAGGCCCCATTAGCTAAAGCGGTGCTTCAGGTTAAAAACAGTTTCAGGTTAAGAAGAGACCTCCATAATGAATTAAGTACTTAACCCGAGGCACCACTGTAGTAGTAAACAATTACAGTAAGAGGACCATTCAACAAGAAGAACAGGTTAGACAACCCTAATTATGAACAAATTCCTTGATATTCAAATCTTTAAAATACAGACTTCCATACTTCCAGCAATAAACTAACCAGTTGCAATCCTGTACTCACGAGAATAAGCCCCGCTGAACTCAATGGAACTTATTTCTGAGTAAACATGCAGTGGGCTGCACTGTAAATCGAATACTGTGCAAGCACCAGGGCAAACAAGAAAACCTATGAGAAGAGAATAGCTTAAATTAACCTAGGGATATATGAATGATGGTAAGATATGTTTACATGTTTGCCATCTAGAGGCCAGAAGGCAAAAGTGTGGGTTTTTTTTGAGGAAAAAGTTGGCACTGAGCATGCTCAAGGCCTGTGTTCTTGGGAGCGGTTCCAAGATGGATGCCAGTGTAAAAACTGTATAAAATAAACCAAGAAATAAAAGCAGCTCTAGTTCATCTTATCGCTGTAGCTTGCATTCACTGTTCTGCCCTGCTGTCCATTTTGGCATACTGCTGTGGCTGCCTTCAGGGAAGGCTTTAGCGCTCCCTGGCTTCCTCTTGGAATTGCCCCACTTCTGCCCAAACTATCGCTGTAGCATTTGCTGATGCAATTGATTCCTGCCCTGTGTTCATATTATTATGAATGCAGCGCTTGCGTCTTACTGGCAGTGCTTGGAACGAAATCTAATTTAGCTAAAGCTTAATTCTGAGCGTCCCCTGGGGAACCAACAGTAACTGTGTGTGTCTGTTACAAATGGAACTTTCCCCCTTACTTCGTTACTCGTTGCAAAGAAGTACAGGACAGGCTGCCATATTTTTCTCAGCATGTAGGGCACCGTGAGGTAGATTCAGGGGTAGATCAGTCTTGGTAGTGAAGTAAACACTGAGCATCTTAAATACACTGGACTAAAGTTGAGCCACTAAACACCAGGGACTGAGCTCTTGTGCCTCACCACTGGGATGGGGAATCCACATCCTAATCTCATCTGTCCTACAGAACTGTTAAAAAAAATATTGCGTTCACACTGTGCACACACGTAGCTATGTGTATTGGGGGGGGCAGTTTCTCTTTACTTTGGGAGGGGAGCAATGCAGGGCTGGGCTTTTTTTCTTGGCAGCAACAGCTCCCTGTCTTTTTGTGGCTGTATGGTTCAAAATACTCAGGATTAAATATGTCTTGATTCTTAATTGGCCAGGAGGTTTTGGTGCAAATAAAATAACTCTTCAGTAGGAAGCCTCTGAATGCAGAAAGGCTTGTGCTACTTGTCATGATTGAAAATATTTCACTGGCTCCAAATCTAGACAGTACCTACACAAAACAAATGAACTCTGTGTTGCACCTGTGTGACATCTCTTCAGAGACAGGATCCAGCCTGTCCACTTGCTTGGGGAAAGGTCTTTGTTAAGTTGTGCGTGAACATATCAGACGACACAGCGATTCTTCAAACAGCTCTTGTTTATTCACAGGCCAGAACACAACTGAACTGAAGGGTTCAGCCAGCCTGCTTATATGGAGCTCCACTACAGCGCAAAAGTAACCATTTTCTGTAACTATCCAATCACTGAACGTCACTTTCAATCCCTTATTTGCATATGTGGACCTGAGTGAAAACTATCTACAGTATCCCCCTGCTGGCCCAGGGTGAGAACTTCAGTACATAACACCCTTGAGAAAACTTAAGCAGGAGCAGTGTCCCAGGAGACATCCAGAGTCTGTATGTTCTGAATGTGACAAGAGCTTTAAGTTGGAGCACCTGGCTTAGTCCTGCACCGGAGGATGCATTCTGGAGAAAAGCTCTTTAAGTGTATTGAGAACTCACATCTCACTCGGCTCCTGAGAATTCACACTGGACAGAAACCATATATGTGTCATGAGTGTGGGCATAGCTTCAATCAGAGATCCAATCTTACCAAACATCGGAGAATACATATGGGCCACAAGCCCTGTGCATGTGCAATGTGTGGAAAAATAATCAGCGCCAGCTCTGCCTGTAGCAAAGGATGCATACAGGAGAGAAGCCATAAAAGTGTCCAGAATGTGGGAAGAGCTTCAGCCAACCATCTCATGTCACTCATCACCAATGGATCCACAGTGGGGAAAAAGCCCTAAATGTGTGTGGAGTGTGGGGAAAGCTTTGAGCAGGGCTCAGATCTCATAAACCATAGAAGAACCCACACTGGTGAGAAACCCTATAGCTGCAACCAGCTATACCTCAGTGGGTATTCCAGCCTCATTAAATGCCAGAGAATTGATACAGGAGAACATTCATATATGTGTGACGATGCAGGAAATGTTTCTGGTTCCAGCCCAAGCTTCTGCGACATCAGAAACACTATGCTTGACATAATTAAATCTGAATGACAAATGCCCTTTGGTGGTGGGCAAGGGGTGCTCAGGCAGTATACAAAAACTAGAACTGAAACATAATCCAGACAAGGTGGAGTTGATCATGCTGGGTAGCCTAAATACCTATAAAGGGATGGAAATGCCTGTGTTGAATGACTCCTCCACCACCACTAATAGATCGAGTTTGTAGCTTGTGAACATTCCTGGATCTAGGCCAGTGTCTCCCAACCGGTGTTCCGCGGCATACTAGTGTGCCGCGAGACATTGCCTGGTGTGCCGTGGGAGGGCACACTCATTGAAAGCAAACAAGCATTATGGCGGCGGTGGCAGCAGCGACGGCAGAGGCAGCGCTTAGGCCCGGCCCACATCGCCTCGGCTCACAGGCTCCGGGCGCCGACGCCGCCCCCTCCTCCCGCCGCCAGGACGCGCGATTGGGTGGCGGGCGCTGGGCAGGCAGTGCTCCGCTGGCCCGGCTGAGGAGCGAGCGCAGGCGGAGAGGGGCGGTCGGGGCGCCGCTGCGCCTTCCCGGGGCGCCCAATCCGCGCGCGGCGGGAGGCAGCTCCACTGGAGCCACTTACCTCGGAGGAAACGGGCACGGGGAGCAGGGCAGTTGGAGGAGGGCTAGGCCTCGACCCTGCGGCGGGGCAGGGTTAGGCGCGCCTCAGGCCGGCATCCGTCGGGGTTTCGCCCGCCCAGCTTGGGCCTGGGACCCAGCTGCAAGAAGTGCACCGCCAGCATTTAAAAATCGCCCCGGAGGACTTCTCCGCTGTCCCGGGGCGATTTAAAAGCCCCCGGGAAGGCAGGCAGGGGGGACAAAGACTTTTGCCCCCCGCCCGCCTTCAGAAGAGGTCCAGGACCTCTTCTGAAGGCGGGCGGGGGGTGAAAGTCTTTGCTCCCCCCTGCCTGCCTTCCCGGGAGAGCGGAGAAACGCAGCGTGTTTCTCCGCTGTCCCGGACAGCTTTTGAAGGCAGGCAGAGGGGAGCAAAGACTTTCGCCCCCCGCCCGCCTTCAGAAGAGGTCCAGGGCCTCTTCTGAAGGCGGGCGGGGGGCAAAGGTCTTTGCTCCCCCATGCCTGCCTTCCCGGGAGAGCGGAAAGTCTTTGCTCCCCCCCTTCAAAAGCCGTCCGGGACAGAGGAGAAACGTGCTGCGTTTCTACGCTCTCCCGGGAAGGCAGGCAGGGGGGAGCAAAGACTTTCACCCCCCGCCAGCCTTCAGAAGAGGTCCAGGGCCTCTTCTGAAGGCGGGCGGGGGGCAAAGGTCTTTGCTCCCCCGTGCCTGCCTTCCCGGGAGAGCGGAAAGTCTTTGCTCCCCCCCTTCAAAAGCCGTCCGGGACAGAGGAGAAACGTGCTGCGTTTCTACGCTCTCCCGGGAAGGCAGGCAGAGGGGAGCAAAGACTTTCGCCCCCCGCCTGCCTTCAGAAGAGGTCCAGGGCCTCTTCTGAAGGCGGGCGGGGGGCAAAGGTCTTTGCTCCCCCGTGCCTGCCTTCCCGGGAGAGTGGAAAGTCTTTGCTCCCCCCCCTTCAAAAGCCGTCCAGGACAGCGGAGAAACACGCTGCTTTTCTCCGCTCTCCTGGGAAGGCAGGCAGGGGGGGAGCAAGGACTTTTGCCCCCCGCCCGCCTTCAGAAGAGGTCCTGGACCTCTTCTGAATGCGGGCGGGGGGCGAAAGTCTTTGCTCCCCTCTGCCTGCCTTCAAAAGCTGTCCGGGACAGCGGAGAAACACGCTGCGTTTCTCCGCTCTCCCGGGAAGGCAGGCAGGGGGGAGCAAAGACTTTCACCCGGCGGTGGGGAGCAAAGCCTTCCCCCCCCCTCCGGCCTTCAGAAGAGGTCCAGGAAGGCCGTCGGGGGCCGAAAGGCTTTGCTCCCCCCGCCTGCCTTCAAAAGCCGTCCAGGATAGCGGGAAGCGCTTCCCTGCTATCCCGGACTGCTTTTAAAATGCTGGCGGTGGGGAGCAAAGCCTTTCGGCCCCCGCCGGCCTTCCTGGACCTCTTCTGAAGGCCGGAGGGGGGGGAAGGCTTTGCTCCCCACCGCCAGCATTTAAAAGAGGTCCCCGGAGATTTCCCTATAGGCTTTCTTCTTGCGAAGCAAGCCCATAGGGAAATTCATCTTGCGAAGTGCCTCAAAAAACGGAAAACCCTTTCGTCTTGCGGGTTTTCAGTCTTGCGAGGCATTCGTCTTGCGGGGCACCACTGTATATATAGTCAATATAGGCACAGAGTTAATTTTTTAAACATTTTCTAATGGTGGTGTGCCTCGAGATTTTTTTCATGAAACAAGTGTGCCTTTGCCCGAAAAAGGTTGGGAAACACTGATCTAGGCCTCATGGGTGAGCAAGTCAAGGCAGTTTTATCAGCTTTGACTGATTTACCATCTGTACCCTTTTCTGGGACAGAGGGTCCTGCATACTGTTGGGGGCATGCCCTGCTAATTTACCAACTGGAGTAACATGATGTCCTCTATATGTGACTGCCTTTGAAAGCTGTGCAATTAGTTCAGAATGCGGCAGCCAGATCAATCTCTGCTGTTAAAACTGCATGTAGCACTCCAGTTCTGCAATATGCTGAGATATGACTGAACATAGCACATCTGTGATCTGAAACCTTTCTTGCAGAAGAAAACAGGTGGACTAACACTGGGAAGAAACAGCAGGTCAGGCAGACTCACCATACTGATCAGCTGTAACAAAAAGCTGGGCTTGTTTCTTCATGCTAATGTGCTGAGTTCTAAAGCTGTGGCATGGAATAGAAAAATGAAGGTGAAGCTCATCACCAGGGTTGCTCTTAATATTGTAAATAACAAGACGGGGGCGGGGGATTGCATTATAACTACTTAGCAAAACTCTTTGAAGTACAGTGGTACCTCGGGTTAAGTACTTAATTCGTTCCAGAGGTCCGTTCTTAACCTGAAACTGTTCTTAATCTGAAGCACCGCTTTAGCTAATGGGGCCTCCTGCTGCCGCTGGAGCACGATTTCTGTTCTCATCCTGAAGCAAAGGTAATATTTCAGGGTTAGCGGAGTCTGTAACCTGAAGTGTATGTAACCTGAAGTGTATGTAACCCGAGGTACCACTGTAAAGCTGTTATGTACTGAGCTGAATCCTAGAACAATAGGATCCAGAATGCAGCAGTCTGATTGGTCCGCAGGAGCCACCCAATCCAGCTCCAGGTAAAAGTGAATCAGTGATCTGATTGGCCTGCAGGAGCAGCCAATCAGGCTTCTGGAGGAGGTAAATCTGCAACCTGATTGGCCTACAGGAGCAGCCCGGAATTAGCCAATCACACAGGGCCCATTGTGTAAATAATGTATAAATACCTGTAGCTAGATGTTTTGGGGAAAAGATTCATTCATTGCTACTATGAGCTGAATAAAGAGCATGAAATTCACACTCGATTCCAAGTATATTTCACTGGCGACGAAGGTAGGATCCCGCTGAGCTGACTGCCACACACAGCACTGCAGCACCGCCACCTGCCACACCGCTGCCTCGCACCGTGTATCCAGGCTTCAGCTCCGGGACCCAAGGAACTCAGAATGGCAACCGACAGCAGCTTCTTGCCGTTCAACCCAGCATCAGGAGACTGGGAAGGTACGCCACCCGTTTCAACTTCCTCCTAGAAGCTAAAGAGGTCACCAATGACGCCAAGAAGAGGGCAACATTCCTCAGCGTCTGCGAAGAGGAGGCATTCAAAATTGCCCGGGCTCTCCTTGCACCGGAAGACGTCGCTACTGTTTCTTACAAAACAATAATGGAATGGCTGAAGGGGCACTTCTCGCCGCAGCCCTCGGTGGTAGCTTGCCGAAATGCCTTCTACGCAAAGCGGCAAGCCCCTGGGGAAACCATAACCGGGTTTCCATTTGATAAGAGAATTATGGCTTCGAGACAGAAGGCCTTTTCATTCATGTCTTCTCCTGCAATGTGTAGAGATGGACTGGCATCGCACCCACTGACTTGCACCTTACCATGAGTTCAGGATCAGTGAGAAAGGCTGCAGACTTCATTCGATGTGTGTTCTTAATTTAGGTCTCTCAATCGATTTCTAAAGGTTCTGTGATAAAGGCTTTCAAGCACCAAGAGAAAAAGGGAAGGAGGGCGGGAGGTAGGCAAGACCCCTATCCACATCACAAACACTGGATATCAATGCCCCTTATTTTTCACCTGGGAATTCTTTCTAAAACTACCATAGTAGTAATTTAGCTCAACCCTAGGACAAAATGCCTCCGCACTGCATTGTCCGGTACTGGCTTTTAAGCCACTCTAGACGCATGTAGCAATTTCCCCAGCACTTACACCAATCTTCAGAGCCATGGTTAGCGTTTCTAAGCAACAAATGTCAGGAAAGGGTAACTTATTTTACAGCTGCCCCTCTAAAAAGCAATGAAAAATGCTGGCGTGATCCAAGCTATATATTTACTTATAGGAATGCCATATTGATTTCAATGCAATTTACTCTTAAGTAAGTAGACTTAGGATTACAACCTGAATACTCTGTCCGTCACGCTAGAAGCAATGTTAAGATGCCTCATGTCCACAAGATGGTGTTGTTATCTCAAGAACGTATTCCAACTGTGTGTGTGATCGTCAAGGCTACACAGGATGCAAAAAGCTTCTCGTGGTCACTGGATAGAATATTAGCCAACATACCTAAGGCATTTGTTGCAGTATTGGATAAATAGTCTCCCCCCCCCCCATGAAACGTCTTTCTTGTGAACATTGTAAGCATAGTGTTGCAATTAACGTGAAATATGATCGCCTGCAACATGGCAGGATCTGCTATACCCCACATATTCTATCAGTTTATGACAGAACTAAATCAATCTGAGGCACAAAAAAGAGGACAAGCGCTCAGTCAGGAATAGAAGTGGTAGCACACAACTGTGTTGTGAGCAGGCTCTTCAGGAGCCTGCACAAATAGCCCAGCTATTTTTGTAACATTAGGTTTTGGCAGGATTGAGAAGCTGCTGGAACAGAAACAACAAATGTATTTTATATATTTGTTTTAGATATTCTGCCTTCCTTCCACAAGCACTTTCAAAACAGCATACATAGGTTTTAAATGGTAATATCTTATTAAAGCACTGAACAGCAAGGTTCCTGTATTGTGTGCTTTCAGCCTATGCCCTAAGGCTAGAATGATAGCACCAGAAACATAAAATGCAACCAAAGGAACCTCCCAAATACTCCCAGGCTAAATTGTTGGCTAACCTGCCTTTCCTGCCTCTTATTGTAGTCGCTTAAACTAAGGTTGTAGTCCACTAAAAAGGGGTCGCAGGTGGGAATATTTGTTTGCAGGAAGCAGACCAAGTGTTCTCAGACAGTGGCAGCCTGCCAACAGTTCCTAATTTTTAAGTATTCCTTTTCATGCTGCTGCTGGCCTGAGCAATGCCACTTGGGACTGGCCAGCTTCAAGGAAGTATGAAATACCCAGTTCAGTTTTGGCTTCACTGCTTCCTCAGAAGTGCTAGAGCCCAGGCAATGGTTACAGCAGTCAGACATCACACTCAATTTTGACTACTTAGCCCAAGCATAAAACAAGTTCTTGAGGATCATGTGCCACTTCTGAACTAGATCTGCCTTCCCAGCATTGTGGCAGATTCTTGGGCTATTGATTCTTTAGAAGAACAAAATGTGAACAATGAAGTAACTTTCAAAGCTGGTGTTTCACCCAACCTATTTATTGTTCAAATTTTCTGTTGCCTTATTGAATGGCCGCAGCCAATTACCAGAAAAGGAGCAATATTGGTCCTTGTAGAAGTATAAAAGCAATGGCTATTTTCCCCTCTTTTGCACCCTGATTTTCTCATTCTAGGTCTGTTGTTGTCTACTAGTTGGCTTTATTAAGAAAAAAAATCATTGTCAGCAGAACCCAAGCTTGAGCTCTGCTTACGAAACGACCAATCAGCAGAACTAGCTGAAGCCTTTTATGGCTATAGTTCAACTGTAAGGCAATGCTGATACATCATATCAGACAACAGTGAAATAACATGGCACATTCTCATTACAGCAAAATCTACTAAGTTTCACTTTCAAAACAAAACATTAATCTCACTGGTGGCTCCCATTCCTGAATGAGGATATTAAAAAAAAAAAATTTACAGGAACTCCAATATGTTCCTCAATATTACCCTGTCCTCCTTAATGCAGTGCCCCAGTTCTCAGTTTGGGATCATTTCCAGATGGGTGCAGAATTGATTTTGCAGTATTTCTTGAAAATGCCTTTTCAAGAAGTCTCAGCATAGGAAGAAAGAGCAAATGGTGAGAGCCCTTTGAACCTGTGGCAACTTTCCCTGTCAAATCTAGGATGCAGAGCAGTACAAGTGAGAAGTCAGTCATATCGGGGAAGGAATATATATCATACAAGAAAGCAGCTCCCATAATACTGTGGGTTCAAAGATGACTGAGGATGAAAATATGGAGACACCATCTTTGCTGGGAGATCAGAAGATGAGCTTGGCAAAAGAAATCTTCTCCATGTTTCATTTCCTTGTCAACTGAGCTTCCCCTTTCCAAGGGGTTGACTGGATGAGAGCAACTGGTTGGAACTAGCTTCTGCACAAGATCTCTATTCACATGTTGAAACAGACAAGAGTCTGAATATTATCAGGTGAGAACACACATCTTGGAAGCCTGTGTGACTCAGCAGTATCACTGTTTCTGTTTTCCAAGTCTTCTACAACAGCATCACACCACGAGGGACATCCTTGTTGGGAACTCATTCTGAGGGGGAAAAGAGAGGCAAACACTGTGAAACACTAAATCACATCTCTCATAACATGAAGAAAAAAATGTATCCTCAGCAGGGAACCAAAATTGGGTGCTTGGCTTCTGCTTTCAGAAGCTTTAAGTAGCCTCTTACAGTGGGGCTTCCCTACATGCTAACTAGCTTTATGGTGGCATTTATCAAATCTTTCTATCTTTAACCACCTGCCCACCAATCTCACAGCCTCAATATGAAGGGGCCAATTTGTACCTTCTGAAAGCCTGCTGGAAGACCCCTTGTTTTCATTCCTGGTTCAAACCATGTCCAGGGTAATTGTTCATTTAAGTGCTTCATCATGAGCTCAGAGTGCAGTTTCTCAAGGCTCCACACAACCTGCTTCAGGAAGGCTTTTTGTGGCATTGTCTATATTCAAAATTAACTGCTCATCCAGATTTCCTTTTGTGCTGTACTTTGTGCACAGGTCCACACTTTAAAGCTCTGTGTCCGAGTGGTGTGGGGTTTTTTTTGGGGGGGGGCAGTGTCCCAGTGCTTTCCCTGGGAAAATCCACATTTACCACTGAATTGACACAAACGGCAATCTGCAAAAAAACTGATTGCCATTTGCTTCAATTCAGTTGTAAAACACAAGTTGTTCTGGGGAAAGCACTGGGTCAAAAGAAAACCACTCGACCTGGACCTGGACAGCCAGAACCTGTACCCAGAAACGTGGCACAAAAGGAAGTCTGGATGAATCTAGATAAAAACCAGAAATCTCACCACAAGTACAAGGGTCACAGCAGCTCCTTGTAAGCTGCCAGATGGCACTTGGACCTTCCTTTCTCCACCACCCAAGCCAAGATAATTGCACTAACTGATCTTCCTCAGATCAGTAATTCTCTAGTTATACATTTGTGCTCTCAGTACTTCTTTATGGCCAGAGCTGACATGAATGTGCTTCCTTTACTGAGTGATCAGTGGGCAATTTTCTGACCGGTCAGTCACAAACTGCACCAGGCAGCCTTCTAAATTAATTTGGCACATCAGTGGATTGTCAGCTAGTGCAAATACACTTTTAACTACTCAACAAGTTGTAAGCAACAAGTTATTAAGAAGGAAATATATAGGTTTTCAACTTTCCCATCCAACAACACGAGTAGACAGATAGTTAACTGTTCCAACTGCTCAAAAAATAAGGTGAACAGATGCCACTTCCAAATGTTGTCTAGACTCTGAACTTTGGAAACTTTTAAAAGAAGTGCCTTTCTACTCAGGTCACTAGGATCAAATCAAGCAACTATTGCCAGAATTCTGCAAGCAACTAGTGACCCAGAATTCATTTACGATTTACTAAAATTAGATTATTTTGCTTCCTTTCTTATTATCAACCCCTAACCTGCCACCTTCTGCTCAAGATATTCCTCTTTGTACTCTTCAGTTCTCTGAATCAAGGCAGATTTTTTAATAATGCATTTTGTACTCAGATTCCAAGGCCTAAGACTGAAACATGAAAGTGGCCACGATTTTCAGGCTCCCCCTGCAACAGCTATGCAAGCAGGGCTGAGATCTTTCCCCAGTTGCAACTTGAGTAACAGAACCAGAGTACAAAAACATTGACTACGAAGCGGCCCTAAGTTGTTGCCCCATCAGCCCAGAACCTAGCCACCCTGCCTGGTGATTCTTGCTCAGCCCATTTGGATCAGGAGTGTCAGACATGGCCTCACTGTTTTCTTGGGTTCTTTCTTCCTTTTCTTATCTGAGTTATTCAGGCTTGGTTGTTCTCTGCTTCTGTATGAAGGGCCTCGGCTCAACTCCCTTTCGCTGTATGGCGGCAGAGTGTCTTCCCCTTCCTCTTGCTGTGGAGGTTGTTGTTGTTGTTGTTGTTGCTGCTGCTGCTGCTGCTGCCCTGGTTTGTAAGTGGATGGTGGCGACCAAGCATAATATGTCCCTCCTCTCTGGCTGGATTGCGAGCTAAACTTTGAAGGTGTCCCGCCATGATCACCACCTTCATCATAGCTTCGCGATTTCCTCTCAAGGGCACTGGTAAGGTAGGAGTGGTCGTACTTCTGACTCCCTCCCGGTGTCCGACACACTAGCCTAGGCAAGTGTTTCTCTTCGTGGGGACGTCTCCTGGGTGGGCTATACGTCCAGCCCCGATCCGAATCTGTCAATGGCTCACGGTTTCCTGCCCTGTGCTTGCCATAATACTCATCGGATGAGTTTTCTGGGTGTTGCACTGCACCTCCATGTACTCCTCTGGATCCTGTCCTCTCAAAGCGCCGGGGCTCCTGAGGGCCTTCTGTCCGACAGACGTGCTGACTGTAGGACTCGGCGAAGGCTGCAAGTTCATCCATGGAGACAGCCGGCACTCCCATGGAGAAACTCTTCCTTGAGAGCATTTCTGACTTGCATCTCTGCTGGCTGAAAGAGACGGGAAATGGTTCATCTTTTCTGTTTCAAATCAGTAAGCCAGTCTTGTAACTAGACTTGCCTGCTCACCTAGGGTGAACAAGCAATAAACCCCAAGCGAAGCACCTGAATGACATATGCCAGCAGCCTAATATCCTTCTGCCTAGCAAAGGATACACACACACATGTATATATATATAGAATTGCTATCCCACCCTTTCTCCCAAAAGAGCTTAGGAGAACAAACAATGGAGTAGTAAAAAGAATACAATTAAAATAAAGTAAAACATATTTAAAACATTTAAGAACAATGAAGAATATTTTAAAGCATATAAAAACAGTCATATAACCTCACAACAACTAATAATTCCAAGGTTGTTGCAAATAGGATCTTTCACCCGTCAGGTGTTTGGGTGAACAGGCATTTTCAAAAATTCCTCTTCAATGTTTATAATGAGGGAGTGGGGAAAGAGAGAGAAACCTCACCAGGGAGGGCCTTCCCTGGTTTGTTTTAATTCATGCTGGGAGAAAGTTGGGATAGAAAGAAAATAAATAAAGGAAATTCCACAAATGGGAAACCACTACTAAGAAGGCCTTGCTGTGGGTCAGCACCAAGAAGGCAACATCCAGCGGCAACAGCATCAACCAGGGCTCCCCGCTGATCGAAGGACATTTTCAATCACCTTTTATATTAATCTCTTCTCTGGACGTAAACACACTCAGGTCCTTCAGCCTTTATTCACAGGAATTTTTCTCAAAGCTCCTCACCATCTTTGTCACTTTTGATTCTTACTCTCTTCATTGTCATTCAAGCACCTCCCCCTGCCCCCTCCTAAAAAATGTGGACCGCAATAATTAGAAAGAAAAAGGAGGGAAATCAGGAGAGCAAAAGGCATTCTCCCTCCCTTCCTTTTTTCCCCTTCTCCCAGGAGCTGCACTCACCTGAGCCTCAGGCTGCCCCTCTCTGCCCTGTAATCAGAGCATGTCTGTGGCCTAGATGTGCCACCTCCACTGATGACTCCTGCCCAGTATTCTGCATCACCATCCATGTCTCCTGAAGGGGGAAGCAGCTTCCTGCGCACCTGGCGGTAAGATTGGCGGAAGTTGGCATCTTCCTCATGCAAGGAGCTGAGCTCTGAGATGGTGTTATTGTCTGGGATGAAAGAAGGCACAGAAATGCTGGAAACCATGGAGATGATAAAAATAACTCAGAAGACATTGGGAAAAATAGCAATCTAACACTCATGGATTGTTGGAGAGCCTTCACATACCGGAACAGAATTAATTCCTCAAGAAACACTAGATGTTGTATAGAATATCTAAATATTGTATAACAGATCCATCCTTTCTGGATGGATGATTACCTGTAGAATTTTTTCTTTTATGAAAGTAAACATTGTGTGAATGGGTGAGAGAGAACTATAAAAATGGTGAGGGGGCTATTGGGTTGTTGGTTTTATTTTTATTATGTATTTGTGTGGTTTTATATTTTGATTTTATTCTGTGAACCGCCCTGAGACCCCCAGGTATAGGTCTGTATATAAATTCAATAAATAAAATAATAATAATAATAATAATAATAATAATAATAATAATAATGGTGGTGGAGTAAGACTTGTCCCTGTTAAACCAACCTTATCAGAAATGTGGATTTAGTTATCAAAAGCAATGCTAAAACTGTTTTTCCTTTACCCTTTTTTAATTAAAAAATATAAACCAATAAAAAAAAAATCAAAGCAGTGCACATACAATAATTATCAATGCTACACAGATAAAATCTGCAATTTTAAAAAATGAGGATACATGACTAAATTATATTTCATTTCTGGGTAGGTTTGCTGAAATAAAGGCACTAAAAAGCTGTAATCTAAAACAGTATAGTGAGGGCATCTGCCTAATAGGCGGGCAGTTCCAAAGCATAAGTGCTGCCACAGAACAAGACAGACTACAGAACAAACATTAAATGGCACTTGTAAAAGCACCAATTCAGGAAAAAATGAGAAAAAAAGTGGATCCAAAGAAGGCAAAAGGGGAAAGGGAAAGGGAAAGGACCCCTGGATGGTTAAGTCCAGTCAAAGGCGACTATGGGGTTATGGAGCAAATCTCGCTTTTCAGGCCAAGGGAGCCAGTGTTTGTGTACAGACCAGCATGACTAAACTGCTACTGGCACATGGAGGACCGTGACACGAGCAATGCCATTTATCTTCCCGCCGCAGCAGTACCTATTTATCTACTCGCACTGGTGTGCTTTCGAACTGCTAGATTGGCAGAAGCTGGTATAGAGCAATGGGAGCTCACCCCGTCACACGGATTCGAACTGCCAACCTTCCAATCAGCAAGCCCAAGAGGCTCAGTGGCTTAGACCACAGCGCCACCTGCTCCTTTACAGATCCAAATAACCACAAGGCTACCTCTATGTGTCAGTGAGAGATATAGTACTGTCTCTCACCATCAACAGTCTTTCATGTAAGAAAGTAAGAAGGTCTTAGAAAAGCATTTCTAACTTGGCGTGAGGGTCTGCTGCTCAAAAGGAAAAACGTACAGGGAATCAACAGAGCATGTTCCAGCCCCTGAGTGCAGCCAAGTAGTTTTTTTGGATTCTTAAAGCAAAACCATTGTAAACATTGTATTGCTCATAAAGATTTCCATATGCATTTTTTCACAGGTACTCCTCCATAGCAATAAAACATAGGAGAAGCACCCTACTGTGTGTCAGAATTATATGCATTCTGTCTCACTCTTTCTGGAGTGGGAGATAGACCGGCTCTGTGTGATTCACCAAACTTAGCTTTTTAAAATGACACGCTCTTTCCCTCCCATCACCCCCATTGCCTAACCCACTGCACATAGTGACATCTGAATCCTAGGCATCCCAATCTGGAGGAAACCTTTTTATAGTATTTCTTGTGGGTGGAAATGGCAGCATGTTCAGTGATGACTGCTTGAGAACACCATGTAATTTTTTAGTTTTTCCCCCTCAAAGCTGTGATTAAAGTCATTCCTTGAGTCTGTCAAGTGATTGAGGCAGCTTGTGTATCTCTGACAGCCAGGACCAAGTGGCACTAATGGGCTGAATCTATTGAATGTGTATGCTAAAAATAGAGGGCAGCATTTTTATCGGTTGGTTTTTTTTAAAAAAAAACCTGTATTAGACGTATCTGAATGGACTTGATGAGTCAGTGACTTGGACCACCTCAGTGTGTAGCAATTTATTTCCTGCCGTCTTTTGCTAGAAATGATGGATGTGTACAGACATACATAATGTGGGGGTGAGCCCTATGTGGAAATGCATTCACTGTGTTTTTCTCTCCCGGACTGAACTCAGAAGAAACCATTTCTGTGTCTTTACAGCAGAAGGCAATTGTTCACCCTGCTGGTTGGTGGAAACTGATGGCACTACTAACTCACATTCCACCCCTTTCCTGAAGCACTTTTTTCCAATATTTTAAAAACTGTTTCCAACTTTTAAAAAAATGACAGGGAGGGAGATGAATGTGCATGTGGTGCAATTAAGAAAGGTGGATGCCTTGTTGAAGAAACTTTGCATCCTGTTAGTAGCCCAGTCTTCTGCATTAACATTCCATTCTATTTTGAATGAAACATTGTTGGGTTTTACTAGAAATAGCTGAACAAGTTCCATCTCTTACATCTCTCTCGCATCCTCCTCGATGGGTCAAACTGAGCCAATTCTTTCTCGACATAGTACAGCACCTTCATAGAATCTCTCTCTTTGTCAGCCTGGATTCGGTAGCCTTTCCGCACTATTGGAGAAGTAGTAAATAACTGGTCAGTATGAATTCTTTCCAAAAAATAACTTTCAAGTTCTCCTAAACTAAGAATCAAATCAGGATGCCTAACTAGTTCCTGATTGCAGGGGAGAACAGAATCTTATGTGTTCGTTAACTCAAAAGCCATAGGGAAACCACACTTCCAAACCCTGAAGATTTTAGTGGAAAAGTCAACACATTCTTCTCTGGCACTGAAATAAGTGGACCTTTAAAATATGGAACTATAAAGTGTGGGATCATGCCTAATTTGAATAACAGCAGTGAATGCCAGTTTCCTCAAACATTGTGTTTATTGCCTCTTCCCAACAAGACTGTCTATGACGTGGTGCTTCTTCCAATATGAATGTCTCTTTATTATTACGATAAAACTTTATTCATCTTATCCATTTATGAAAGTGACTTTTTAACTGCTAGTGACCTTGATGGAAATTAGAGTGGCATTATACGGTCATCATCTCTTGAAGACCCAGAGGTTTTTTTGGCCTTTGGATATCTATTTGGGTAGCTTGCATAATTTCTGTAATTGACAGGGAAATTAGTCATCCTTCCCCCCCCCCCCAATTGCAGCTGTGTAGTAGAAAAAATTTATACCCTATTTTGTGGAATGTAGATATTAATATCAGAGTGAGTTTAGATCTGTTGACTGATCCCAAACAATTAAGGAAGAGACTCCTAAAATAAAAAATGAGCTTAATGGGACTTACTCCCAAGTAAGTGCAACATATTTGCAACCTTAAAGAAATGTCTAGTGTGGTCAGTAAAGTTCTTGTGAGTCATTCAGTCAGGATTTGATTCCATTAGCTATTCCATATAAATCAGAGATGATTATAGTAACCCATGCAACAGTATTTATAACAATTGCCCATGCCTGGTACCTGAGAAGTGAGAGGGTGGGAAGGATTTAAGGTAAAGGTAAAGGTACCCCTGCCCATATGGGCCAGTCGTGTCCGACTCTAGGGTTGTGTGCCCATCTCACTTAAGAGGCCGGGGGCCAGCGCTGTCCGGAGACACTTCCGGGTCACGTGGCCAGCGTGACGAAGCTGCTCTGGCGAGCCAGCGCAGCACACGGAAACGCTGTTTACCTTCCCGCTATAAAGCTATTTATCTACTTGCACTTAGGGGTGCTTTCGAACTGCTAGGTGGGCAGGAGCTGGGACCGAAAGACGGGAGCTCACCCCGCCGCGGGGATTCGAACCGCTGACCATGCGATCGGCAAGCCCTAGGCGCTGAGGTTTTACCCAAAGTACCACCCGCGTCCTGGGGAAGGATTTAGCCGTGCTTTATAATGTATGCAACCAATTTAAAGTACCGTATTTTTCGCCCTATAGGACATACTTTTTCCCCTCCAAAAATGAAGGGGAAATCTGTGTGCGTCCTATGGGGCAAATGCAGGCTTTCGCTGAAGCTTGGAGAGCGAGAGGGGTCGGTGCGCACCGACCCCTCTTGCTCTCCAGGCTTCAGGAAGCTATCAGCAAGCCTGGGGAGCCCGCGGAAGTTCCCGCAGGGCTCCCTAGGCTGCGGATAGCAGCCTGCTGCCCGGAGCGCGCTGAAGCAGAGCGCCCCGCATGTCGGGCAGATATCCGCAAGCCTGGGGAGCCTGCAGGAGTTCCTGCTGCCCAGAGCGTGGGGCGCGCTGAAGCCGCGGCTGGGGGGGGAATAACTCCCCCCCCTTTATTTCCCCCCCAAAAAACTAGGTGTGTCCTATAGGCCGGTGTGTCCTATAGGGCGAAAAATACGGTAGTTTCAGAGAAGCAGACCCAACACCATGTCCGATACCAATGAAATGAAAAATGCAGTGGGTTGTTGGTTTGTTTTTCAAAGTATGTGTCAATTGAGCATCCTAGTTCAGTACAGCCATTTCTGTGCAGTGACATTTAAAGCACACACACAACATGTTGGGTTGTTTATGATACTTTTCAGTTCAATATAATTCTGCTTTTGGTCAAATACTGATTTATCACTCCTGAATCTGCTCCAGATCTTTTTGTTAATAATGAAAGAATGTTTTAACAGTTCCCCTTAACTCATCCATTCTTATTTTCAGTGGAGGAGAGCAGAAATGCACAGATTATTTAAACCCTTTTTTCCAATGACTTTTCCAATGATCCTTCAAAAGGTCAGTACACTAGTACAAGGACACAGGAGCTTTATTGCCAGCATTTAGTCATCAATTGCTTTTTCAGGAATGTCATCTTAGTGCAGTGCTGCTATTACCAATTAGATTCTTCCTTCCGAAATGCCACATGCCGTTTCAAGAGCTAGTAGTACAAGCATTTGATCCTAAAGTATTGCACAGGACTGTTGATAAAGAACACCTGCCATTTTCTTTGGCTGCCTATCACTGATAAGCAAAAAGGCATGTAGCGCTATCCTAAGCACGTTCCACTACGTTCAGCAGAACCTGCTGCTGACTAATGTCCATAGGATTGCACAAAGTTTTTCTCTGTCTCTTAAGCACAGATCAGTACTGATTCAAGGCATGTGTGACATAACCAAAAGCACATGGAAATATGCACTGGGCATGCTGCCACCACACTGAACACTTGAAATGGGGCATGGCTTTCTTCTAAAAAGTTCCAGGCAAAATATGTGGTGGAAAAATATATATAATACCATAAATTTTTGCTCATGAGTGGTAGACATGAAGCAGAGGTACAAAAAGGATTTGTGTTTTTACTTTGCATGATTATGCAAACTCGCACATTTCTTAATTTTGATATACAACTGTCCATCAAAAAACATACAAAGAAGTTTGTACCTTATTTTTCAGGAAAAGTCACCCTTTCCTAATCTCGAAACTTTCCTAGTTAGAATGAGGATATCCCTTGGTTTTGTTAATTTAATTCCCTGTGAATACACTTGTATACATTTTCCTCCCATTCTGCTTCATTTGAGGGCCCTGCTGATATATTCTGACAAAGACCCAGAAAGCATCCAGATTACCACTTTGTCCTCCTGCGCTGGATTCACTTGCTGCCAAGGGAGGAAGGTGTGACTTCTCCATCAGGACAGCATGAGATGGGACTCCAGCCGCAGAGTGGACAGAGGGAATATAATAAGGCCCAGGGATTGATGTAACAGTTGAAGGGTATCCAGCCTTCGCAGCCTTTCCTGCTTCATACACTGGGAAAAAAAGGTAATAATTAAAAATGAAGCATTCACCCTGTAGTGCTTCCCATTTAACAGTTTGTAACTGCTTTTGATTTTAGCAACAGAAATTGCAACAGCCAATTGATTCTTCCAAGATCTTTTAAATGAGATGATACTGAACCCATTTTAAACAAACAAGCTCAGCAAGTGTCATCAGAAATGTTTTCATGTTTCAGAGATACTACGGTCTATATATCTTCAGCAGCAAAATCAGATTCAGGTCATAACAAGACTTTCTATCAAGTATATTTCTGCAAAATAATCAGAGGATTCGTTTATTTAAAAAGGGGGTTAATTAAAAATAATTAAACCACCAAGTAAACAAATGCAGAACCTAAATGAAATTTGAGGGAAATTACCCAGAAGCCTAATTAGCAAAGAGCATTCACCATGTAAATAGATTCTGTTTAATTTATCTTATAGCGTCATAGCAGTTCACCTTTAATACTACTGGAAGCCTCAAGCATGTATTAAAAGCCTGCAACTAGTTGGCCAAAGATTCCAACTTATATCAGAATGGGATTTGGCTTCTCACAGCAGACACAGGTGTGCACTGAGCATTCATGTGACTGATATTTCTTTCCACACAGTCACCCTGATCCAGCAAGATCTGTGTGTGGAAGAAAGCTTCTGTGCATGCCACCAGATGGATTTAAGATGCACACCTGGCTGCTCATTTACATCTGCATTGCTATGAACATCCAGTCACCATTCAGCTGACTGGTCCATCTTTAGATTTATTTAACATATGTTCATTTGGCTTCTGCTGTTGACTGAAGTCACTCACAAATATCAAGGAGACGTCAAAATTCATCAGTAATTATGCAGTCACTTTTTTAAAAAAAACCAGCAACCCACCTTTTCAAAGTTAACAGTAAAAACAATGAGTTGATTCCATTGCTGGCTTTTGAAAATCCCCCTATCTACTGTATCTCTCCACATTATTTTCCTTCTGTTCAGAGGGTTCACCAACCCTCATGAGGTGTTTCCCAGAAGGAAAAAGCAGCTGCAGTAGAAGATAAGACCAAAATGGAGTGCCCCAGTTTGCACAGGTGTATTTGCTTACTACTGATGGAAAGCCACCATTGCACGCAAGAGACCCAAGGAAGCTGCCTTATACCGTGTTGGACCATTGGTCCATCTAGTTCAGTATTGTCTACACTAACTGACAGCAGCTCTATAGGATTTAAGAAAGGGTTCTTTCCCAGTCCTACCTGGGCGTGCCAGAGTTTGAAACTGGGACATTTGGCATGCAAAACAGATGCTCTACTATAGAGCCCAACCCTATACAGATATATACTCCTCTCATCCAAACCACTGAAAGCCTGAACAAACAGATGGGCCTTCATGGATTTTTCAAAAGGCTAGCAGGAAGGAATACTGATAATCCTCTTTCCAAGGGGCTGTTCAAAGGGTGTTTTAAAGCCTCATAAGAACTAGCTGCTCAACGCCACCCAGAACCCACAAGTTGAACATAGCTGTGGCTGGATTAGAGCCAATCTATTTTGCAGTCACCCCATGGATGATTGACATCCATATGAAACTCTGCTTTGTGAAAGGTCACCCGATACACGTTTGGCTTCTCAGTTCCCAAGGCAATTCGTCAGCCTGATTTTAATGAGCAACAATACTTTAGGGCTGACAGCTGGATCCTTCAGTTCTGTGAGAAGCACAGGAGGAGAAATATCATTTTAGCAATGAATACGGCAAGGAAGATAGTGTATCTATATGAAAAAGTGCTTCACAATTTCGTCCACATTGTGAACAAGTCACTCACGTGCCCGTGGACAGCAGCAGGTATCTGGGCAGCAGGGGCAGCGGACGTAGCAACAGCAGCTATGAGGACAGCACTGGCACCAGCAGATCCCAACCAGGAGGAAGAAGAGGAAGACGCCCAGGATCACCAAGCCTACAAACACCCACTCTAGAAAGAGAGAGATGCAAATGTGTCAAAATGTTAGGACTATTTAGATTAATTCAGTGTGTGTGTGTGTGTGTGTGTGTGTTTACAAAAACCTCGGAATGAGTGTCTTTGGGGAATACTAAAGGACATGTAAATCAATTGAATTTGATAAATGAAAACATCTATTAATGCTTAGAAGGAAAGGCCACCTTCAATATTTTTCACTCCATACAGGCAACCCCCTATTTATGCACGTTCAATAAGTATGCAACCATGCACACACGCATTATACAGAACCTGGAAATGACCCGAAAACGTCACGAAAACATCACCAAAAGTGCAGAATGGGGCAGGGGCCCAGGCCCCTCATAAAAAACTGCCTCGGCCCCTAGGAGTCAGCACCTATGCTATGATCTATAGATTGATTCCATTATACCTAATATTTACCTGGAGACCCAAATAAAGCTATAATTATCCAAAGATTGTACTGCCCCAAGAAAAGAAAAGTGCTTTTGCCCATCTCTCATAGCAAAAGCCAAAAAAGCAATGGGTAGGCACAGACAGCAATCTACTAAGTGGTAAATTTTAAGAAAATAGCAGTTCCTCCATATAGTGCTGTACAGTTGTATTGTGTTCAGTTGTATGTGCAAGTTAGGATTTTCCCAGTAGTAGCAGTCTCCAGCTACACCAACATAGGGATACACACAACAGCTTTATATAAACAACACTGGAGTATCCATTGCAGCAGTAGATTGAATAATACCCTAAATCTATCTTGCCTGTAGGGTTTTTAAAATATCAACCCTCAAATACTACCAAACCGCTTATCCATGTATGTCTGGGTAGCTTTAGCTGTGGGACGCTGCTGAACAAAAAACTTAATTACTTACCAAAGCTGCTTCTAGACTGTCACTAATTTGCGGGTAGAATGCAACATAGCAGCTAATACAGAATGTGGCAGGTAGACTGGTGACTGGGAGTGGCCGGCGAGACCACATAACACCTGTCTTGAAAGACCTACACTGGTTCCCAGTACGTTTCTGAGCACAATTCAAAGTGTTGGTGCTGACCTTTAAAGCCCTAAACGGCCTCAGTCCAGTAAACCTGAAGGAGCGTCTCCATCCCCATCGTTCTACCCGGACACTGAGGTCCAGCTCCGAGGGCCTTCTGGTGGTTCCCACACTGCGAGAAGCAAAGCTACAGGAAACCAGGCAGAGGGCCTTCTCGGTAGTGGCACCCACCCTGTGGAACGCCCTCCTACCAGATGTCAAAGAGAAAAACAACTACCCAGACTTTTAGAAGACATCTGAAGGCAGCCCTGTTTAGGGAAGCTTTTAATGTTTAATAGACTATTGTATTTTAATACAGTGGTACCTTGGGTTAAGTACTTAATTCGCTCCGGAGGTCCGTACTTAACCTGAAACTGTTCTTAACCAGAAGCACCACTTTAGCTAATGGGGCCTCCCGCTGCCGCTGCGCCGCCGGAGCATGATTTCTGTTCTCATCCGGAAGCAAAGTTCTTAACCTGAGCCCTATTTCTGGGTTAGCGGAGTCTGTAACCTGAAGCGTATGTAACCTGAAGCGTATGTAACCCGAGGTACCACTGTATTCTGTTGAAAGCTGCCCAGAGTGGCTGGGGAAACCCAGACAGATGGGCAGGGTATAAATAATAAATTATTATTATTATTATTATTATTATTATTATTATTATTATTATTGATGCAACATCATACAAACAAATCAGAAAGAATACTCAATAAACAGCAGGCATCATAGAATCTCCCTGCAAACTTTGTGAAAACAAATCTGGATGAATACTTGATGGACAGGTTGATATGGAAGTGACCCAAGTGAATGGTCCCATGACTAACAACAAAGTCACCGTTGTTTTAGCATGCTCCGTGCCACTTGCTAAAGCCCCGGTTATTCTCCCCAATTGCTAGTTGCAAGCTGTTATGGAAAAGATGGGGAACCAAGGGCACATGCACAAGCAGATGAATGCACAAGATGCTGTGGTTGAATGGGAAGATAAAGTAGAAGAAGAATGGATAAAGTGTTAGATGACTGAGTACCTGGCATAATCTCCACAGCAAAACTGGGCAGGAGATCAGCAAACAGCCCTGTCCTGCCTAGAAAAGACAGAGGAGGGGAAAGAAGGAGAGAGGTTAGTGCAGGAAAATCACTCCCTTGCCTCAGCATGAAGCCTGCTCTTACGTTATGATGAGGTCTCTATGCTAGGGATGGGGGAGACATTTGATTCAGTTTCACATTTAGAAGTGAATTCACACTTTCCAAAACAGTACAAGAACAAACCCACAGCCATCCTGCAAAATTTGCATTATTCCAAATTTTGCAATGGACTTTGCCAGCCAAAGTAACATGTAAAAAAAAATGTACCTGCTGGAGTAAAGTGTGCATAAAAATGCATATAATAGTGAAAATAACATACAAAATTTATTCTGTTAGAGAAAAGTACTACCAAAAAGGGTTTATTAGGTGAGATTATGTACAAAAATATTATTAAGAGAAATTCACGCTAAAATGCTGATGAATTTTCATGAGGACTTTCTTTTTTAAAAAAGAAATGTGATATGTAAATGTGGAGAACTGAATTTAAGATTAGAAAAATGAGAAACTAGTATGATTCATAGAATCATAGAATAGAATCATAGAATCATAGAATCATAGAGTTGGAAGAGACCACAAGGGCCATCGAGTCCAACCCCCTGCCAAGCAGGAAACACCATCAGAGCACTCCTGACATATGTTTGTCAAGCCTCTGCTTAAAGACCTCCAAAGAAGGAGACTCCACCACACTCCTTGGCAGCAAAATAGAATCGCTTGGCAGCAAAATAGCTTTCTCCCCTTTCTTATTTCTCAGTGAACTGTACAGGAATGGATGCAGTTCCCTTTCTCCACATCTTTAAACTGATACTGATTTAAAATAGGTAAAGGGTAGATATATGAAATAGCTGCAGGAAGCACTGCTTCACAGGAGAAATAGTAACTATACATATTACATTGTTTAGCTTCATGCACACATATGTCTCTTAATGAAGACCAAAAAAAAAATCATTTTGGCCTAGACTTTCAGTATATATGGCCTATTCCTTTTGAGACTTTATTATACGTAGCAGTCATAAATTCTGCATTGAGCCTGCATAGATTGCTTCCAGTTGACATGGAAACAACCTGGTTCAGAGGTGCTTTACAGAAAGGAAAGGCTTGACATTGTAAAACAGTACTGTCTGCGTACTACACAATTGTGTTAGTAGCAGCTTGGGTCATCCCAACCTTGACTGCCTTTGGTACTTTTAGACATGTCTGGTAAAAACCCAGAGATGCAGGGAGCTGGGGATAAGGTCTCTTAAAGAAAACTGATATTTCTAAAATTGGCGTTTTAATCTGGATTTTTTTGTTGCAGTTAAAGAACTGATAAGATCTCAGTTAAAATGGAAAATGCAAAGAGCTGAATGATTTCCACCATCGGTCCTGGCTCTTGTGAATACCCCAGCTCTACAAAACATTGGTCCAATTTCACCGAAAACGTAATTTTATCAGCATGGTAAGTAGTAACCTATACAAAGTTTAACATTTTCACCTTCTATGTTTATGCATCTATATTTTGTTACAGCTCTTGATTAAATGGTTGCAATCAAACATTTCATATCCAATTCAAGAGCCACCTCATTAGCATGATTAGATATCATCCTGAGACCTGCAGGTTTCTTAATTGGTCAAAAAGTTAATCACCACAAGGCGCCATCCCAGTGTCAAAATAATCCACAAAATTACTGTGGATGACCTACAGTAGGATGTTCAGACAGAAATGTGTATGAATTAAGTCTCTTGGCACTCAGAAGCTCCACAAGCGCACCATGAAATGGCAAGAAAAGGAGAGTCATCTTGAATACAGTGTTATTGCAATCCTAATGCATCTTCATTTAGCAGTGCTATTGGATTCAATGGAACTTAATCCCATGTGACTGGATTACAGTCCAAATAAACTGCATGGACCATAAGATCAGTCCATTTTGCTTTACTGTATTTATTTAGAATCCATTCATGAGAAAGGGCAATATTTTACCTTCAGGAAGATAGCCACTGGCTACAGAATTCTAGATACAAACTTGTCTCCACATCAGTCAGCCAGTTCTGCATTAAGCAAAATTTAGACTAAGATCACCAACTGGAATTCAATTCTTTCCTACTTCTAGTTTTCCCCATTGAATAAAAAAGAGGGCTATACTTATTAAGACTACAGTATATGTTTCTGGTCCCCTAACCATGAGGCTATTGTCAAAGCAACAATAAAAGCACTCTAAAGTCTAGTAATGCTTTGCCACCTGTTGCATTTCATCAAAGCTGCTGTTATATCACCACTGTAACATCATCAATCATGAGTGGCTCTGCAGATAATGTGCTCACATTTCCTTATAACAATAATTGTTTCTATCACCAATAGTTTTCTTGCAACTATCTTTGGGCTGAACTATATGTTACACACATAACAAAAGGCCAGAAACTCATTTTCCTGGGGGAAAGCAGTTTGCACTGGAGAAGCAATGTAACAGGGAAGGGATCTTTAACTCTTACTATTCAGAGTGCTTCTTCCTACCAAATCCTGCTCTTTTCTACTGCTATCCCTACAAGGTCCCAAATCCATGGTTTAAGACACCTGGTGAGGATACGAGCACTGTTATGCTGGAAAAGGGTGCTACTCCTTCACAGTGTAGCATTTTCTTGATCTAACTGTGCCCCTCCAAAGTTCCTATTTTCCTTGCCGTGGGTAAACATATGAAAGGTACCGATCAGGAAAATGGCATGGGCAAAAGGCTTCAAAACAACATGGCAGTCCTGATTCAATTCTCCCCTTCCCTTTAAAGAGAAACTAAACATTGGGAGATCCCATCACAAATCTCCCACATTTCCTCTGGTTTGACCCTGAATGTAACACTGTACCTATTCCTTCATACACATTTAAAACAGCAACTGCACTAAACACTAGTCTCAGTTGCATGTATGTTTATGACTTTCAGCCACAAAAAGCAAATATGTAGGGAGAGAAAACTTCTAAACAAGTCTTTTCTGGTGCCCTCCAAATGGTGTGTTTTTTTTTGGTGGGTTTTTTTTTTTTTTGCCAACCCCATTGTCCCTGACCATTGACCATTTTGGCTGGGGCTGATAGTTGTGGGCCAAAACTATCAGAGGCTACCAGGTAGGAGAAGCCTGCAGATACCTGGAGTGTGGGGTCATGTTTTCTAGTTAGGGAATTGTTTGAGGCCAAGTGTGAATGCCTAAAGATCTGGAGAATTGAACATCCCAAGCACTCTCAAACTGTGATCTGGCCTCCAAAACAAAACAGATGTGGTAGCCAACCTGCCAACCCCTGTATTCCAGCACATCCTGTCAAAACAGTCAGATCAGCCTCGATTGCCAGGGACCATGCTGCACCCTCCACACTCCCACAGAACGGTTTACAGCCAGATTCCAGAATACAGCATACACTTCAGACAAAGCACACACACCCGCCCAAAGACTGTGTGTGTTTTGTTCTCGTCTCACAGATTTCTTCTCGCCCTTCCCTCCTGCCCACCACCCTGTCTAATGTGAAGAATTCAATCTCTAAAGGAATTCACTAAGCTCTCTCCTTGGGGGCTAGTTCAAAGCACGGGGGTGAGGTGGAGGCGGGGCAGAGGCCATGCCTAGGTCTGAACCTGATGACTTGTATATTCCAACAGAAATTAAACAGCACTAAATAACTGTGCCATCGCCCACCTTTCAGCATTTTGATTCCCCCCTCCTTTTACACAAGCTGCATTAATTCAAAGATAACCGCTCTTCCCAATGCTGCGTAATTCCACCCCGCTTCACAGAACCTCCCCCTGATCCTAGTTTTTAATACCGGCTGTTAAGTAGGCTGCTGAAAAACACTACAGCTGACCCAGCCGCTCTTGTTCATACCAGTGGTAACCACAGCAACGGTAGGGGGGAGGTAACACATGGGCTTGTCATGAATGCTCGCTAATTGAAGGCCAACTTTCCTCCCACAGGGATGAGCAACAAGTGAACCAAAAATATATAACGAACGAGGACAAAAGAACACACTGGGTGAGGAAGGAAGAGGTCTGAATACCTCTTGGAAATTTTCAGGCAGAAAATTGAGACATTTTGCACATTTAGAAATTTGATAATCCAGGCGCAAGGCAGATGTGAAACTAAAGGTTATTTTCATGGGACTATATTTTTGGGGGGGGGATAGAAATTTGAAGTGTACAGTCAACAAATACACAAGGGCTGCCAGGATGCAGCTCTAATATTCTTAAAGGTTTTGGTTTTAGCAATCTGCTTGAGGAAACACACAAGTCTATTCCACTGCCATCATTCAGTTGCTATTTGCTTCCCAGCCACAGTGATGCAGAATGAGAGCATGAGCATTCAGGCTTCCAGCCAAGGGGCAACCAACATTTTTGGGTATGTCCAGGGGTCTCTCTCTTTTCTTCCCCTGCCCCCAAACTGTGTGAGAGCAGGAACTGACATTTGTGCAATTAAAAGAAGCTTGGGGTGGTTGTACCTTACTCCAAAAGAGGCAGTCAAACCCTCCCCTCATGACCATCTTCTTTAAGAGATAACTTCCTCAGGTTAAATGGTGACCTGAGCTAACCTTCGTTCCTGTACAAAGGTAAGCAAGGACATTTATTCACCTATTCTCGTAATTGTACACTGGGAATAGATCTGAGTCTGGCACTTAGTGGAGGTGCCAAACTCAATTCAAAATCAAAAGCAGGAGAGTACAGAGGAGGAACAAGCTGGCAGAGGAAAATAGCATATTAAGCGATCCAGATAACAGACCATCCATCTTGGCTTCCTGTTTATTATTGCTATTTCTTGCTGGAAAGGGAACTGCAGACATTTGATAAATCAATTGCAACAGTAGCATAGATTTCAGTGTATTTCACCTCCCCATAAACATATTTTTATCGTTGCGGGCTCCAAGCCCTCCTGTTTTCATGTGTTAGTAACTCATAGCAACTATCCTACTGCTAGTCTGACTAGATGGCCCAGTTTATTAGGATTGTCCCAGATGGTTATTTCCAAATGGCAAATTTGTCCTTGTTTCAATAATAAAAAGAAAATCTAGGACATGCTGTCATTGTCTCTATTCCCGCTGCACTGCTGATTATACCTTTTGTATAAGTACATCCAGCAGCTGCCTCTCTGCCGTTTCCCTAAATGCACCTGCTGCCTCTTAAACCATCAACGGAAGTTTGAGCCAGACACATAATCAAGTTGCAAGGAGTGGCCAGCAAAGTCTACAGAGAAGGAGCCGGCACTGATTTGGCATAGCATGTACAAAGCAGAGAAAAGAGCAGATACGGGGAAGTGAGTTACAGTGTTAAAGCAAAGGAAAGATATACTGATCCAAATGGCAGGGGAATAAATCAGAAGGGCAAACTCAAATATGGGGAAGGATGAAGAGAAGTTGTAAAATTTTGACAAAGGAAAAATAAATAAATGAGACAAGAGGTAAGTAGGTTATGGAAAAAGGGAAACATCCTATGAGACAAGACACACAAAAAAGGTTTAAGTAATAATAATAATAATAATAATAATAATAATAATAATAATAATAATTTATTTATTATTTATACCCCGCCCATCTGGCTGGGCCTCCCCAGCCACTCTGGGCGGCTTCCAAAAGAATATTAAAATACTATGATACATCAAACATTAAAAGCATCCCTAAACAGGGCTGCCTTCAGATGTCTTCTAAAAGTCTGGTAGTTGATGTTCTCTTTGACATCTGGTGGGAGGGCATTCCACAGGGAGGGCGCCACTACCGAGAAGGCCCTCTGCCTGGTTCCCTGTAACTTGGCTTCTCGCAGTGAGGGAACCGCCAGAAGGCCCTCGGTGCTGGACCTCAGTGTCCAGGTAGAACGATGGGGGTGGAGACGCTCCTTCAGGTATACTGGACCGAGGCCGTTTAGCCAATGTAGGTCTTTCAAGACCGGTGTTATATGGTCTCGGCGGCCGCTCCCAGTCACCAGTCTGGCTGCTGCGTTCTGGATTAGTTGTAGTTTCCGGGTCACCTTCAAAGGTAGCCCCACGTAGAGTGCATTGCAGTAGTCCAAGCGGGAGATAACCAGAGCATGCACTACTCTGGCGAGGCAGTCCACAGGCAGATAGGGTCTCAGCCTGTGTACCAGATGGAGCTGGTACACAGCTGCCCTGGACACGGATTTAACCTGTGCCTCCATGGACAGCTGTGAGTCCAAAATGACTCCCAGGCTGCGCACCTGGTCCTTCAGGGGCACAGGTACCCCATTCAGGACCACACCTGCCCGCCTCCTGTCCCCCAGAAACAGTACTTCTGTCTTGTCAAGATTCAATCTCAATCTGTTAGCCGCCATCCATCCTTCAACCGCCTCCAGACACTCACACAGGACCGTCACCGCCTTCACTGGTTCTGATTTGAAAGAGAGGTAGAGCTGGGTATCATCCGCATACTGATGAACACCCAGCCCAAACCCCCTGATGATCTCTCCCAGCGGCTGCATGTAGATGTTGAAAAGCATGGGGGAGAGGACAGAACCCTGAGGCACCCCACAAGTGAGAGCCCAAGGGTCTGAACACTCATCCCCCACCACCACTTTCTGAACACAGCCCAGGAGGAAGGAGCGGAACCACTGTATGACAGTGCCCCCAGCTCCCAGCCCCTCAAGACGGTCCAGAAGGATGTTATGGTCGATGGTATCAAACGCCGCTGAGAGATCCAGCAGAACTAGGAAACAGCTCTCACCTTTGTCCCTAGCCCACCGGAGATCATCAACCAGTGCGACCAAGGCAGTTTCAGTCCCATGATGAGGCCTGAATCCCGACTGGAAGGGATCCAAATGGTCCGCTTCTTCCAGGCGTGCCTGGAGTTGTTCAGCAACCACTCACTCAATCACCTTGCCCAAGAATGGAAGATTTGAGACTGGGCGATAGTTGGCCATCGTGGCCGCATCTAAAGATGGTTTTTTAAGAAGAGGTTTGATAACCGCCTCTTTCAGCGGGTCTGGGAAGGCTCCTTCCCGGCTAGCTTTTATAAGCCAGGATGGGCAAGGATCCAGGAGACAGGTGGTTGGTTTCACTCGTCCAAGCAGCCTGTCCACATCCTCGGAGGTAACAGATTGGAATTGATCCCATGCAATTTGACTAGACAGGACTCTAGCACTCTCCCGCCCCGGCCCTGCTCCCACGGTGGCGTCTACCTCTTCCCGAATCTGAGCGACTTTATCTGCAAAAAAACTTTGCAAAATCATTGCAGGAGATCATGTGGCCCGTACTGGGCCCCAATGTAGCAGGTGGTTCCGCTAAATTGCGGACCACCTGAAAAAGTCTCCTGCTGCTGTTTTCTGCAGATGCAATAGAGGTGGTGAAGAAAGTCTTCTTTGCCGTCGCTACCGCCACTTGGTAGGCTCGACATTGAGCTCTAACCTGTGTCCGGTCAGCTTCAGAATGAGTTATCCGCCACCGGCGCTCTAGCCGTCTCAACGATTGTTTCATTGCCCTGAGATCCGTGGAAAACCACGGGGCTTCCCGGGCTCCATGCAATCGGAGAGGGCGCTTCAGAGCCAAACAGTCAATAGCCCTGGTTAACTCCACATTCCAGCGGGCCACCAGGGAATCAGCTGAAAGGCCATCAGCATGGGATAAAGCATCCCCTACCACTCTCTGGAAACCATTTGGATCCATTAAGTGGCGGGGGCGGACCATCCGAATCGGTCCCACCTCCCTGCAGAGGGGAAGGGTCGCGGAGAAGTCCAGTTGCACCAGGAAGTGCACTTCTTTTGTTTCACTTTTAGTTAGTGTCAGGTCACCAACATCCGTAGAGGTAAACACCAGGTCCAAGGCATGTCCGCGGCTATGGGTTGGGCCAAACTTATTCAGGGACAGCCCCATGGAGGCCATGCTTTCCACGAAGTCCCGAGCGGCCCCTTGTAAGGTCGTGTCGGCATGGATATTAAAATCCCCTAGGACAACCAAACTAGGCGTCTCCAGGAGAACATCCGCCACGACCTGAAGCAGCTCGGGCAGGGAATCCTTGGTGCAGCGGGGAGGTCGGTACACCAAAAGGAATCCTGTACTGCCCCTATTGCCCAACTTCCAGAACATGCACTCAGAGAACTGGGTCTTCCCAATAGGACGCCTGGTGCAAACTAATGACTTCCTAAAAATCACTGCAACCCCCCCTCCCCGCCCACAAGGCCTGGGTTGCTGTGCGTAAGAGAAACAGGCCCATCTGCTTCATTCAACCAAGTCTCTGTTACACATGCCAGGTCAAATCCTCCATCCATGATCAGGTCATGGATGGCAGTGGTCTTATGAATCACTGACCTGGCATTGCACAGCAGCACCTTCAGGTCATGTGGGTATCCCTTGCTGATTCTAGTATCCATCTGGTCAGGACCAGACCTGGAGGTAGGGATAGTCCTCAGACAACGACTAAACCTGCCTCCTCTGTAATGACATGGTCTGGTCTTAGCGTAACTCCTCCTCCTATCCGAGATCACTGAGATCGGTTGTCCCAACGCATCCCCCCCCTGTGGAACATGCCGCAGCCATTTTGTTGGCTGGGACCCACTCCCCGGCAGCCATGACCCCTCCCCTTAAGAACAAAATAAGGCCTTAAAAAACATCATGGATGGTCAGTGTGAGGGGGTGAAAACATGCAAATGTAAACACAGTAAAATAGCAAGTGCAGCTAAGCACAGAATAGGAATTTATGATAACATTGTTTTTGGACATATTGGATTACAGCAGTCTGGTTCTGCAGCTCTCTAATGGGAAAAAGGAACTATTGTTCTTCTAGCGGTGGCAACATGTGGCTATTTGGCAAAACCGTAGCACTCGTTGGGCCTCGACATTTAGACATGATCCCATAACAGCATAAAAACGATGTAGAGAGGAAACGCGTCTCTTGTAAATCAGAGGGGCATCCAGGAAGCCACTGAGAGATTTATTGGGAGAGTGTGACCATGTAATGAATTCCTCTTTCCTCCCTCTGCTAGAAATAAACTTCTTCTTTTCTGCCCATCCCTCTCTTTCTTGTTTTGTCAATCAAGGGAAGAACAGCAGCAGCTATTTGCAGAGATCAAAGTTTTAACAGGCAACAGAGACCGCCAAGCAGCCTGTTACCATAGAAACCTTAGTAACGGAGGCCTTTGAATTGTGCCGGTATCCTTCGTTAGCAGCATGTGGCCGAGGCTGGCGAGTGAGAAGGAATGATGGGGAAATCTTTGGATAACAAGCACCACTTCTAAATAGCATTAAAGGAGGGGAGTAGGACTGGGCAGAGGAGACTCAAAGGCTGCTAACAGTGCCATGTGGGCTTGAGGCAGAAAGGCTGGGGGGGGGGGCGAGGAGTTACAGCACACTGAAGATGCAGACGGGAACTACCACTCCATCAGAAACAGGCATTCACAAATCATGACAAAAAATAAATAAGGAGTTACTTTGTTCTACCCTTTTCATATTACTACTATGTGTGCTATTCTGTTAAGTTTTACTCAGAGCAGGCATTGAAATTAATCAACATGGCAAAGTTAGGTCCATTAATTTTAATACCACCCAATGAATACCACCCACTGTTTGCTTACTGATTTGTTTATAGGTGTCAGGAGTCAAGCCTGCAGCAGGATGGTGGGACCTTGGCCCCTCATATAAAGCAAAGATTTAGGCTGTGTGTCACACCATGCTCTTGCCAAAGAGCCAGAGTCGTTTGTTCTGAATTGGCCAAACTAATGAAACTCTGAGAAACACATGAGCAGTCTCCCAATGGCTTTTTATTGTTACTGAAAGGCAATAAGGGGTCAGGGATTAGGTATCTGACTGGAGAAGAAGCAGAGGAAGGAGTGCCTAACCCTTTCCCCTCAGGCCATTTTTCTCTATATATTACATTTGCACTTTCTGTCATCATGCTGCTGAACAAATAAACAACGAAGAAGAGAGCAGGCAGACAGGTGGCCCATGCGGGCCTTTCCATGCACTTCCTGCCAGACTGGGGTAGGAAGAAGAGGGAGGGCAGACAGACACCACAGGGAGGCAGGGTGAGCAAACAGACCAGTGTGGTCTGGCAGGCAGGTGGCCCAGGAAGTTCTTCCCAGATTCCTCCTGTTGTTGCTGCCATCACCACTGGTGTGGGGAGGGGAGGGGAATGAAGGGAAGAAAGTTGCTCTCCACTTTGTCCTGCTGCCATCACCACCTTGTCAACTTTCTCTCCTTCATCCCCCCCCCCCAGTGGCAACAGTGACAGAAGCAAAGAAGGGATGGGGTTAGGGAGTGGCAAGGGGTTGGAGAGGGTTTTTGGTGGCAAGCTGTGTGGGAGGGAGTTTGGGACCAATTGCGAGGCAGGTGCTGGCAGTCGGTATGTTTGCGAGCAACACAAGCAGCCTCAGAAGTCCCTAGTGCAAGTGAAAGAAGGGGCAGGGGGAAGCCATGCCATGAGGAGAAACCCTCTTTGCATATATCCTTCCTGTTTGGACAGCTCCTTTATCTTTTTTTTATAATAATTTTTATTAAATTTTCAATACAATTATACAAATGTCACCATATCAGAAAATGGACAGCTCCTTTATCAGTGAGTGTGTGGTAACACCACTTTTGAATGGCAGACAAACTCAGCTCCCATCCACAGTGGCTGCCCACCATCTTAACTTCCCCCAAGTGCAATGCCTGTCCCTGGCCTATTGAGATTGGACAGCCAAGTTCAGCTTCCATTCAAGAGTAGTACTGCTACCTGCTCTCTGCTCTTTGGCCACCAAAGGACCCAGCAGCAGGCAGGTGGGTTAGGCCAATGAAGGACCCTACTGAGCCCCTGGGGCCTTCAGCCAATGTCTGACCTGGCTGGCTGTTGGTGCTACGCCTGCTATTCATCACTAATCTCCCAGTCAGGATCAACATGAAGCAATAATATGGGCAGGACCTGCAAACAAGGCACTTTTAATTATAGGCACGGGAGCCCCCTAAAGCTTCAATAGCACTTTGCCTGTTCACACTAGAACAGCTGGTGCTGCAATTACATGTTGTTGCAAAAAGGGAAAGAAGCCCACCACCACAAATCAAGTCTGAAAGGAATACGGGAGGGTAGACAACAAAGAAAATATTTGACTGCATTTATTTAGCAACATCATCTGGAATTCTCTATAAAAAGTAAATGGGTAGAGGATGGCAGTTCCACAGAAAAGAGTCTGTGTAGAAGCGACCTCAGACGCTATTCATTGCAGCTGCTTGAAACGCTGTTTCTTCACCCAGTCTTACTTCCTCTGTCCGATCATACTCAGACCACCACTACTGATTTGGCAACCACAGGATCAGATAATAGACCTATAACTCTGAGGGAGCAGGCAACAAGAGTGTCTGCTGTGAAGCCTTCTTCCCCAAACTACCACTTCCTCCACACAAGTCTTCACTTCTGCTTTGGTGACAGGGGATGTGATAAGACATCTACTCTCCAGAGAGTGCCAGTTGCTAATCTGCAGTTTAGCATTTCAGTGGACTATGTTGTGGGATAACAGCATCCCACAACATATCAAAGGTACCAACACCTGTTTTAATCACAAGTACAGTGGTACCTCAGGTTAAGAACTTAATTAGTTCTTGAGGTCCGTTCTTAACCTGAAACTGTTCTTAACCTGAGGTACCACTTTAACAAATGGGGCCTCCTGCTGCCGCTGCGCCGCTGCCGTGCGATTTCTGTTCTCATCCTGAAGCAAAGTTCTTAACCCAAGGTAATATTTCTGGGCTAGTGGAGTCTGTAACCTGAAGCGTATGTAATCTGAAGCGTCTGTAACCCAAGGTACCACTGTAGTTGCTGATTGGCAGCTTTTCAGCAAAACAATATAAAATCAGTGGTTCTTTTAACTATCACATCTTTATCATATTTTAAGTAGAAATTCACTTGAAGGATTCCTCTAACTTTCGCATCCATATCACCTTGTCTAATGCATTTTTGCTGAGGCAGAAGAGATCACTAAAACTGACCTAAAGTAGCATGTCATCCAGCAGGGCCCTCACCTCGCGTGGAGTCAGACTTTCCTCTCCACAGAGGCTTTTCACCCACTCTGCTTGCAGCTATTTTATTCTATCCTGTTCTGTTAAATATCCATAGGGTTGTCACATGGAAGATGGAGCAAGTTTGTTTTTTCCTGCTCTGGAGGCAGGAAACCAATGGATTCAAAGTTACAAGAAAGGAGATTCTGGATAAATATCAGGAAGAACTTTCTGACAGTACGAGCTCTTCAACAGTGGAGCAGGCTTCCATGAGAGGCAGTGGGCTCTCTTTCCTTGGAGGTTTTTAAGCAGAAGTTGGATGGCCATCTGTCATGTATGATTTAGTTGAAATTACTGCATTGCAGGGGGCTGGACTAGATGACCCTCGGTGTCCTTTCCAACAATGTGATTGTAAACGTATCCCATCAACACATACACAGACAGGAGGCATGAACTGATAAAGTAAGAAGGTGTATTTCCATAGCTGGTGATGACAAAACAATCCTTTCTGAAATCTGATGGTAGGGAATCTTCCCATTTCTTGTCCTAAGGCGGGGAGGGAGAGATAATCTGTCCACCTCCAAACTGTCAGTATTTTGCAGGAAGGATTTAAATAACATGCCAGAAATTTAGGTTTCTGCAATTAAAATGGATTAAAGCATCCTGTCACAACATATCTACTTTATAAAACAAAAAACAAGACTTCTGGGATAGGAAAGTGACAGGGAAATGTACTTAATTGTGTCAGATATTTGATTAATTAACAAGAAGACATACAGTATAACCACCACACGCAAGCAGTGTGATGCCAGTGAGCAACCCTTTAATAAAGTTGTGGTTTTCTACAAATGCACTTATGAAAAATCTTGTGAAACTGCATGCTCACTTTTATATATCTAAATCAGAATATATGTGTTTCCTGCCTCAATCAGAAAGATTCAGATGTTGCTCTGTCTGTATGATTAGTTATTTTCTACTTCTACAGTTTTAAGAAATATTGCACAGAATGAGCAAATAAAACTTTTGAAATAAATTTGTCAACAGGCTAGTGAAGTAGGAATGATTTAAGTTATCTCAGTTATGTAGGATGACCCATAAACATCTATTTGCTCTTAAATAACCCATATTTCATGATTTTCAAGAGCTTTACTCTTGCCGCATAAAAAGCTACCCTTCTCACATAAGTCCAGGGGATAAGGCAGCCCCCAAGGTGTTGCATAATTTATAGGCAGCCCCTAATCCCTTTCCTGTTCTAGTTTTGCGTCCCCCTCTAAGGGAATAAGCCTCCCATCTGAATATCAGCAAACAGAAAAACAAAAGCCTCTCACTCTGACTCTCCAAGAACTAAGATATTTTATCTAAGCCTTTTCTACAGTTCATTAATAGTGGGATGGGGTTTAAATGTCCCAAGAAGCTACAGAACCTTGAACAAATAGTCGTTTCTAAGTGTTTGTTTTCTCCTTTGAATGATGACAAGAATGCTAAGCATTGGCAATGAAATACTACTGGGTGTGCAAAAAAATAAATAAATGCATTTTTATAATGTATTATGCACACACACAAGAATATAAGTAGTATATGTTTCTGGTCTTGGATCAGACCAAATTGGAGCCAATCATTTGCTTCTGAGAAGCCCAAAGCAGGGCATAGAGACCCCTGATGCTGCCCCCCCCCCACTATAACAACCGGTGTTTAAACTGCTTCTGAATTGGAAGTTCCAATTATACACAATCCTATGCATGTTTACTTAGAAACAAGCCCAACTGAATTTAGTTGTACTTGGCCTCGGGACTGCAGTCTTAGCCATCATGACTAACATCCTTTGATTCACTCCTACTACACTGATATTTAGGTAATCCCATCTAAACCCAAGGCCATTACCACACTTTATATACATTGTGTGTGACATGCGCTACATCTTCTGCCAACTGATTTCATTGAGCAACCTCAGGTTTTAGGATTGTGAGAGCAGAAGCAGAGGGGAACCTCCTACCAACTAACATGGCCAATTTTGGATTTCTGGAGGGCACCTGTGCAAATGGGTACAAAGAGCATACATGCTAAATGAACATGCTTGAGGAGGGAGTCAGTATTGGCGCGGCAGGTTTTGTCTCACTGGGGGTGCCAGAAACAGGAAACTTTCAATAAATAGGAAAACCCTCAGAGGCCTAGCCAGCTTCTTATTTTGGAGTATGGTATCCTTCTCTCTCCCTCCCTCCCTCCCTCCCTCCCTCTCTCTCTCTCAACAGAGTCCAAGACTTTGTTCATCACAGGGTATCACTAAGTGACACAAACGTAATCTCTCTTCATCATCATAATCTCCCAGATAACCCCTCAAGTCCCTCAACTAGTTTCCCCTCTTTCCTGAACTCCAGTGTGGCTCAGCACTGGGCTGAACCTGACCTTTCTTCCTTCTTTCTGAATATAGCAGGGCCTCTTTGAACCTTGCCTTTGCCTTCTCTGAGACATGCTCCTACTCTTCCTCTTTTGCTGCTCTCCTTTTCCCCTGCCAGCCACCCAGTGGGACGAACAGAAGAGCATCAGATGTCCAAACACCACAGCACTTCAGGTCCACCCATGTTTACATCCGGTTATTTATGACCTCCCACTTGATGGTTTAAAATAGAGCTGAGCCAAAATTATCTGCAGACGTATTAACAGTAGTCTGTGAAGTGGATCTAATGGAGACTGTGGAATTCAAAAGTTACCCTTCCACTCATGAAACAGAAGGACTCCTTGCAGCAGAAGGTGACCTTTGGGTCCTACAAGTGACTTGTGGCTGATAGAACCAACATATGACATCCACAGTGAATCTGCTGAAAACATCTGGGAACTGATCAGGCACCACTGAAGTTGGATTTGCACAGTTCATGCTGTAGAAATTTGCCCCAAAGTTCTCTTCTGCTGCTTCCAGGGCTGCCATTTTGCATTGTAGTTTGAAGAAAAGGGCAATAGGATACCTGGCAAACCATTTACACCAATCCCACCATGTTATTGTGGTTTTTTTTTTTTTTTGAACAATTGTTATTTCTCTGCCCAATTTTTCTAATAATTTCAGACAGCGGTTTAAATTTTGAAAACAATGCAAAAGCTGTGTTTTTAACTTGTAGGCTACATTAATGAAATTCATTGTGCATGTTGGCACTGCAACGTTTAGTGTAAAAGTATTTTAAATTATGCACTTATTATTTTTGTTTTAATGTGAGCCATCTGGAGTTTCAAAGAAAACAGGATACAATCATTTAAGTAAACACTGATCTTGGAATACTGCTTCAGTGGAACTTTATCATTTAAATTTAGGAGGAAAGAATCTGCCACTCTCCATCCTTTGTTACATGTTGCCTTACAACAGTGCGTAGTGATTGCAAAACAATACTGGCTTGTATCTCTTTAGATCAGCTTCACTCTGACACAAAGCAACAATGCAAGGAACAGAAAGAACAGAGAAGCACACCCAGGAAATGTTGCAAATCTTTTCACATATAGACTAATACCATGCATTTAAAAACAAATCCCAGAGTGGTTTACCAATACAGTGGTACCTCGGGTTAAGTACTTAATTTGTTCCGGAGGTTTGTTCTTAACCTGAAACTGTTCTTAACCTGAAGTACCACTTTAGCTAATGGGGCCTTCTGCTGCCGCTGCGCCACTGGAGCACGATTTCTGTTCTCATCCTGAAGCAAAGTTCTTAACCCGAGGTACTATTTCTGGGTTAGCAGAGTCTGTAACCTGAAGCGTATGTAACCTGAAGCGTATGTAACCCGAGGTACCCCTGTAATCTTCCCAGAGAACTCTGGCAATTGTAGCTCTACAAGGGAAATAGGGGACCTCCTAACAACTCTCAGCACCCTTAACAAACTACACTTCCCAGGACTCTTTGGTAGGAACCAGGTGGTATAACAGTGCTTTAAATGTATGGTGTGGATGTGACCTTAGATAGGTACATAGAAATCAGTAGAGAAGTAGGCTGTGTTGAATGGGAAAGTAAGCTCACCCAGAACAAGCAGCTCCACTGACTCTTCCGTCTTGCCCTCCACATCATCAGGTGTGATAATGAGGCAGTAATACAACCCACTGTCTCCCCACATCAGTTTTCCAATGTGGAGGTCTGCATCTGAAAAACAATGTAAGAGAAATAGTAGAATCAGAAACACAGAGAAAAGGTGAAGGACTAAAAACAAGGCTTTCACTAACAGTTGTTACTGGCAGGAGTGCATTTTTCTTCCTTAGAGAAATAAGCACACTCCAGTGAGCCACAGTGCACTCCAGAAAGCCAGCAAACTCCGCTGGACAGTGATTTGGATCCAGAAGACCAAATTCCTATTTATTGAGGAACACACCAGATTGTCTTTTCCACAATGAAAGTAGGACACATATAAACTTATCTCACAATGCCATTTGTTCCCATGCCCTTCAACACGGAAGCAAGGTATAGGCCCATTCACATCACAGGCTCCTGCTGCAATCCACATATACAACACAAACATCTGTAGGGAAGGGGCCTTCACATATAGTTGAACATGCAATGGCTTCTTTGGACTCTAGGATCTGGGTGGTCAGGGTTGCAGATCACAAGAAAGCCTTCATGCAGTGCAAAGTGATTGTGAATAATTTTTATTTCTATAGGAAGGGACATACACCTCAACAACACACAAGAACAAAAAGATCTTCTATTTTGCCAAGGTTTTTACAACTCAATTTTTGCTTATTGTTTTACACTGCCATTAGATGTTTTTACATCTAAGATCTCTCTGCCTTGTTAGTTTTCGTGTTTTATTGAAATTCGTACTTTAACCGTTTCGCAGGTTTTTTAAATGTAAACTGCCCTTGGAATATGACTGAAGAGTGGAATATACATGCCTATAAATAAGCACACTGATCCTCATAAGAGAGATCCAAAACACTGGTGTGATGTTCTACCATTCATAATAGCCAAAGAAGCTTTCCCATAATTAATAAACTGCTAGGCAGGCAGTTACCATGGAGAATGGTGACATCTCTTCCCTTGTAGAATTCTCCAACTGTGACCGACGGGCCCTGCTTGGAAGCCACAATGCGAACCGTTCTTCTGCTGTCCACACAGTCCAAATATGGATCCCATTCCAGGTTCCTCTTGCTCACAGCCTGTAAGCCTGCAGAGACCACTCCCAGAGCTTCTCCCATGCGGTCTTGGCAATACGATTTGAACTTCCACTGCACCACAGCTGGTTGTGTGGAGGAAGTTGAAAAGTGGCATCGAAGCACGACAGACTGAAAAAGCATGGCCACCTTTTTCTTTTCCGGCACCATGACCTGAAGCCCTTCAGTCACAGCTACAAGACAAAAAGTATGAACGTTATTGATTTGTGAGGTATCAACCATCTGTTCAGTGGTTCTGATCAAGACAGAATGTTATACGGGAGATTGCCATCTGCTTTTGGTGCTAAGAAGAAAATGTGCCGGAGAAATACTGGCAGCAAGGCAATAGGGCTATTTAATCAAAGCATCAAAACAATACAGTGGTACCTCAGGTTAAGAACGTAATTTGTTCTGGAGGTCTGTTCTTAACCTGAAACTGTTCTTAACCTGAAGCACCACTTTAGCTAATGGGGCCTCCTGCTGCCACTGTGCCGCCACTGCATGAATTCTGTTCTCATCCTGAAGCAAAGTTCTTAACCCAAGGTACTATTTCTGGGTTAGCAGAGTCTGTAACCTGAAGCGTATGTAACCTGAAGCGTATGTAACCCGAGGTACCACTGTACTGAGCTGGTTCAGACGTCAAGGTAAACTGCAGTTTGTCATGACAGAAACAAGCCGCAGCAAAACTTGGCCTCACATGCTCTCCAATTCACCTCTGCTGCAGCCACAGGAACATCAAAAGCTTTCATTAGGGATGGTTGAAAATGTCACTTTGAATTTCTGGTTATCATCTTTCCAATCTTACCTAAGTTCAGTTCTCCATGTGAGTTTGCATTCTTTTTTAAGCCCACATGAAAATTCACCAGCATTTTAGTGCAAACTTATCCTAAGGTACAAATTTTTGCACGGCAATTTTCCCTAATACAGTGCATTTTTGTCTGTTATTTTCACTTATATGTGCATTTTTTTACACCCCCTTCCCTAGTATATGTATTTTGGACACTTTTGTTGGCTGAAGAACTGCCTTGCAGTTCAGACTTTGATTTTGCTAAACTTCCAAGGTTGATGTAAATAGCTATGCTGGAAAAACTTACAGATTTATTATGGGGAAAGGTATTACAAGCTTCCAAGGAACTAAAAAGCCTGGTCCATACACTATTTCCAAAGTAGTTAACATGTTTATTCTCACTTAAATAAATGGGATAAAATGCTGAAGGCTTTGAATAATGAAAATTGTGTGGAATCAGGTCATAAATGAAGTTAATAAATAAAAAAAAGTCTAAACCTAACTCTACAGGCTTGGGGAAATTTCACACCCTGGATTGTGTTCAATCTTAATCCTACTGAGTGGACCCACTTAAACTGATGAACACAACTAGTTTAGCTCCATTAATTGCAAGGGGTCTCCCCTGAGTAAAACCTTTTGGGATACTACCCTTTATATTTAATCCTAGCATAACCAGCTGCTGAATATCATAGCATATTTATATGCTTATATTTATATTCCGCCTCTTAATTTCAGAGATCCCCAAAGATAAAGAATATTTTTTTTTAAAAAAAGAAATCTCTATACAATCACAAAACCCAGTTAATGTTTTAAAAGTGGCAGCAGTGTCAAACCACATTGAAAACTGAAACAGGTTGTGGGGGCAGGTGCTGTCGAAACTGCTACTAATAGCCTGTGAACTAACCAAAAATCATCCAGGTGGAAGGATGAGAGGAAGGGAGAAAGGAACAAGTTGTTCAGCCATTAGCAATCAGTGGAAATAAACATTTCTGATAATCTAACAATACATTTTCTCCAAGTGATAGAACAGCTGCATTCTATGCTGGCACAGTAGACCCCAAAGATGATGTATGGGAATTAATTACATGCATGGAACTCCATCAATAGCTTCTGCATTATCCGTCTTTATTATAGGGCAAATTTTCACAATGCAAAAAGTGCTGGTTGAAAGACAATGTGTTGCTCTTACATACATCTAAGGGAACAGCTGGACAATGCAAGAAATATCACTTGAGCTACCCCCACATTAATCTGCACCATTGGCAAAGCTATGGCTTTAAAAGCATCTAAGGCACCACTAATGCATACATGACTTTTCACAAATGAGCCCTCTGTTCCTGAAATATTTATAAGTCTAAATAAGGCAACACAAAGAACAAGCTCACAGTTCAGAAGAAGGAAGGTGAGATTCCTCCTCGTGGTGAGAAGGGATGAGGAATTGCTTGCAGAGATTGTAGGAGTAGGTTTGAAATAAAGAAAGAAAAACCAATTATAATATTAGTATGAACAGAGTGTGTTCAGGAACTAACAAAATACAGGAGGGAAGTTAATATAAAAAGGAGAACTGGGTAACTGATGTGAGCAAAGAAAAGAAGAAGCTCAAGTGAAGATTCAGCGGGCCTACAAAGTTTTTAAATGTCATGTTCATGTTAGTCTCTTTAAAGGCTAACCTTTCATTTACTGATGAGTACTACCTGCATTCACTGAATTCCTGAGGTGAACAAACATATAATGGAAGCTTCAAAACACCCGACTCTTAACATGATAATTGTAACAATCAGAGGAGAACCTGACTGCATGCATCCACTCTAAACAGATGAAGATAAGAGGAATTAAATTTAGGGGAAAAATAAGTTGTTGGCTTTGGCAGCAGCAGTTTCTGTGCAATGGAGATAACAGAAATCAGTGCACAGGATAGGAGCATGAGTAAAATGCACATTAGTCATAGCTTTTTGAGCCCTTATTTTGCCCATAGAAGCGTTGCCCTTTTTTTAATGAGGCTGTACAAGTTTATATTGAAAACTTCCAACTTCTAGAGATGCCGAAATCAGAAAACTAAAAAGCAAGGCCTGCACCTGATACCAATGACATGAAGCACCATACCATATTTGTATGTTATGGTGTCTTTTTTCACTGGGGAGCAATTACTTTAGACTAGTGGTGTTCAACTGGCATGCCTTGAATGATGGTTAGGGGTGCCGCGGGCAACACTGGTCTCCATCCCTCTTTTCTCTCTCCCCTCCCCCATGCCCTCTCGTGTCTTTGCCACTCAAAGGTTTGTGTGGCTGTTTGCTGCAGCGGCCCTGACTACAAGCTCCCCAGACCAATGGTGTCTTTGGGGCTGGCCAGGGGGTGCTAGTTGCCAGCAGCTGAAGCAGCCTCGGAGTAAGCAAGCGAGTCGGCATGATGAGGCATCTCTCTTTGGGGCAGGAGGGTGGCTGCCCGGAGGACTCCTAAGGAAAGAGAAGGGGAGAGGAGACCAAGGGAACACTCCACAAGGGAGGGTGTTTGAAAAGGGGTGAGGGGCTGCCTGCTCTGCAGGCAAGGGGCAACATAACTGGGCTTCTCAGGCTTGGAGCATGTTTCCTCACAGGGGAGCCACAGGAAAAATGTAGTTGGTCAATGGAGCCTTTCAAAAAGGTTGAAAACCTCTGCTTTAGACTGATGAGCTATCTGTAAGCCAGAACAGGCCTACCACTCTAGACAAGGATAATCATTTTGAATGGGCTATGGGCCCAAGATGGTGTACTGGGAAAGCTGAGACCTACAGACGACAATACATGGTGTTCTGTTAATTTTTCTGCTGGGACGTTCCTGCAATAGGTGGCTCAGAAATGTCAGTTTTCCCTATCTAATCTGCTTCTTGACTTCCCCAGCTGAGAATTATTTTTGAAGAAAGACAGAACTAAATTCTGCAAGTGTTGGTCTCTGTTTGAAACAAACACTTTAGGCCCTGTCTGCAGACATTGCAGCATGTCATATGTTGTAGATGGAAACTAGAACCTTGCAGGAATGCACAGAGGGGAATCAGTTTCTGGTTTAAAGTGGTGCTTATATGTCCCTTGCATGACTGGACTGGACTGGACTGGACTGAACTGTACAGTACAGGGTTATCCAGAGAGCAGCAAATTGGGCAACTACCCTGGGATCTGTCCCCCACATACCAATGGCCACCACTGACAGCCCCACTGCCTGGCCAGCCCTGCCAGCTTCTGCCCACACAACAAAGCTCTCTACTTCCACCCTTCCTAGAACAAGACATGCAGAGAGTAGATGAGAGGCACAGAGCCTCATGGGTACTGTCACTGCCAAAAGGGCAGCAAAAACAAGAATAAACACCAGGAAGAGGACACAAACCTCATGGAGAAGAGTGAGGGGCAGAGGGGAGATTAAGGCTGGAGCAGATAAACAGTGTGCTTTGCCCTAGCCCCTACAAACCCCAAAGGGCATTCCTGGTACGGCAAACCCAGGAAAAGAACCTCCTGCACGAAGTGTTCCAGGCTTAAGTTAATGGGGAGGAGGAAATTACTGAATGGAATTGTGAAATTTCTCAAAAGCTTTCTTCCTATGTGAGTGCAGACACTGAAAATGTTCTCAATAGAAGCTCTGTAGAGGAGCTGATGGTAGGAAGCTTTGTTCTAAACCAGCCATTAAAATGTTGGTAATATTGTGGTATTACTGATCTAAATCAAGGCTCCTGTGGCGTTTCTGCATTGATGTACTCCTGCACTTCTATAGGAAATTTATTCAGTACTTTGGGGAAATTCCTCAGTGGGGCCCAAGGATAATGGCAGGGCATATAAAATGTGGTGTTGGAAAGCTGGCTCTCAGGCTCCCATATGTCATATGACTTGTTCATGGTGACTACGACGAAAGATTCTTTATAAGTCAGAATTGTTTTTGAGGCTGTAGGCAGCATTATCTTCTGCAGGGCCTGAGATCATACAGCAGGTGAGGCTTGCAGACATTCTCAGCCTGGTGAAATAACTCTGTAAAGAAATGCACTCTGGTGCTGCAATCATCAGGAGGAGTCCACACACAATTTGTGAAATGACTCTTAAGTTTCTCTGTTGGTTACCTCAACTTTCTCTGCCTCCCCCTCCCCACAATTTACCTTCTCCGATTTCATATAATGTCCCTCTATTGCCCTCTTCAGCTCTACTGTACTAGTTGTAGGTTTTGACAACTTTCAAGTAGAGTAGCCATATAAAATATCATTTACACAAATTGTAATGCAATAAAATAATAACATTGCTCCCTATCACATTTTATAAATTTATTTATATTTTAAGCTTTCATCTATGTTTTGGGTCAAATGCACACCTTTCAGTGCTGAAAAATTCATAAACTATCTGCCAACCTTCTACAATCCTATGTTCCAGGTATTCCTCAATCATGATAAAGTGTGAATTGCCCTGCTGCATAGCAGGGACCCACTTCCTGAGCCTAGTGAAAAATATTATGTTTTATTCTTACAGCTTTTGAGAATAATTCTACTCCTTTTGGAATGACTAAGAAAATATTTTACATAAAATAAAACTGTCAGTTATAAAATAAAACTGTCAACTGTTCTTTTGGTGTTATGTGCTTCACATTGTGGGGTATTACAGACCCCAATAACCTATTTGCAACCATATCATTTTACTGAAAAAGGAAAGCTCTTAGGGATGGTGTAAAAAAAAATTATGTGCAAACAGTGTCATGCTTAACACCATTCCCTCAGTTTTTTTGTTTTTATGGCTGTCCCGGCACACATCTGACCCCAAAGCTGACTTGATGCAGTAAGTGTTTCTTATCACCAAGGGTTTAACAAGACTCATTCAATTACTAACTGTGTGAACAACATCACATCTAGTTTGGTTCCAGCACTGAAATGAAAGAGAACACTAGAGACCACATGCAAGAAAAGTCTCCCTCCCAGAAACATAGAAAGCTGCCTTAAACCGAATCGGACCCTCTGGTTCATCTAGCTCAATGTTGTCTACATTGAATGTCAGCATCTCTCCATCGTTTAAGGAAGGAAGCCTATCCCAGCCCTACCTGGAGATGCCAGGGATTGAACCTCTGACCTTCTGCGTGCAAGGCAAGCACACTACCACTAAGCTATAGCCCTCTCCCCAAACGACCTCTCTGCAGAAGCAGCAAGGTAGGCAACGTTATATCGTATGCCTGAATCAGAGAATTGTAGAGCTGGAAGGGACCACAAGAGTCATCTAGTCCAACCCCCTGCAATGCAGGAATCTTTTGCCTAATGTGGGGCTTGAACCCACGACCCAGAGATTAAGAGTTTCATGCTCCAACTGAGCTATCCCAGTCTGGTTTTGTTTATCCACAGAAAAGCCATAAACCCACCTCCTTCCCGCCTTTCTTAATAGGGTGCAAGAAAGAACCATTCTTACAATGGGTTGCTGGTTGTTGTGCATACAAAAGTGAGTAGGAACAGTCAAATCCCTCAAGCTTGCTTCCTGTGCTTCTTCCCATAATCCATTTGTGCAAATTCAATACTGCAAAGTGGCAATTCCTAGAATCTTCTGTAGCCTAGCACCACGGCAACATCCTCCTCAGTACCTTGTAAAAATGAACTGATGACACTCATAGAAATACTCATCTGACACATATTCCTGGGATTTCCCTCCCCTCTCCCCATTCATACATTAGCAGAGGCACCATTCATACAGGGCACCATTTCTGCTTGGATGAAGGAAAGCAGCTATGTATGTTTGCATACACCGTCATGTGTGAAAATTATGCAAGTATCTGTTTTACTATAGGTAACCATAAATATGGAAGTCCCTGCACACTGCTTTGAATGCAATAATTTTCCACAGAAAACAACCTGGAGAAAGAGATATGCGAGAAGCAAAGCTAGCTGCTGCCAAAATAACCTTACAGGAAATAGCAGCAATGAATTCTTTTTTTCTGATGAAGTTCTCCTGACCAAAGTAAGCAACTACTTTTCCATGAAGAAAGAGGAAATGACACTCTTTTCCCCTGAGCAAGCAGAACTGCTAATCCAACCAATACAATCTGTGTTTTCCATTGGCAAAACGTCATCTTAGCCTTTTTACTTAGGCTAGACCTCAGCACGCACATACACAATCTCTGGGGCTGGCCTTTTCTCCCAAAGTTTCAACAGACATGATGGGCAGCAAAACTGGGCATTTCCTTGTGACCAAAGAGAGGCTTAAGGACCCACATGAATGCCACCACCATAACCTGCTGGTCAACACACAGACAGCCCCATCATCACCCATAACTTCTGCCTGATTTTTGCAGGAAGCAAAAACAGCATCCTGACTCCAGCCAGCCTAGTTCATGCATGTGCTGTGCTATGCTGTGCTGTGCTGTGCAATGCCAGGGACAGGATCCATGGTGACTAGTGATCTACTCAGTGCTTGCTTTAGTGTCCCAATTCTTGGTATCCCTTGGTGCAGGCTATCCTTGTGGTCTGAAAACTCAAGCAAGGCCTCTTTGGCTCCAGCTGGCATGCTGACGTTGCAGCAATCCAGAAATGGGATGGCCGGGTTAATGAGCTGCAGTGGCTCAGGAAAGGCAAGGTGTGGAAGTGAGCCCAGAATGGTTAGTAAACCAGCAAACTTCAGGCCCAAAATGATGGAGATGAAGGATTTGGGCTCTGTTTTCAGTATAGCAGGCAGATATGCTAGAAAGGAGAAAACAGAAAACTCTTCTACATAGGGCAAGTTTAGGATTCAGAGCAGGGTGGGTAGCAAGCTTGTGGGGCGGGTGGTATTAGCAAGCTCAAGGGGGGATTGCCATGTAGCTCCCTAGACTAGAAACCTCAGTTGAACAGATTCTCTGCAAGCAACTCTGCTGGGGGAAATGGTGGCCTGGGACCCTCCAGGGCCTAAGGAACTGGGGGTAGCTAGAAAAATGAGCATCATAAGCTGAGGGTTGCTTGGATGGTGACATTTGGATGTTTATTCTACACACACACCCAGCTGTAGAAGTGGTCATGGGGGCATGTTTGGCACATGTAGTCAGAGAAGAGATTTCTATCGCTTGATGGGAAAGCAGCCCGTTTAACCCTGTCAATAGACTTAGAATCTATGGAAAAAGAGAAGAACACCCCCTCCAAAAAATAAATAAATGCATGTGCATGAGTGAAATTGGGACATTAATCAGAGTTAGTGATTCCGAACCGAAGAGAGTACAGTACTGTAATAATGACTCTGCCTTAATTATCAATCTGTCTGTGCAGGACATCTGCAGGCAGAGAGCTTTGCCTGGAAGCCACAAAAACCTGCAGCGTACCTTGCCAATTCCGATGCCCCAATACATTTCCGAAAGATGTTTTCCCCACATCCAACTAACTCCAAAGAAATCCAGGAGTGGCACCCTGGGGGGAAAGACAGCCACGCTAAAAACCCACACCCAGGCCGAGCTCGCCTGCTTCTGAATCAGATCAGGACGAAAGAGATTTGGGAGGAAAAGTGGGGGCGGGGGGGGTAAAGTAAAGATCATTTTTCCCCTTTAGAAAGAGATACGCTGCGGGGGTGTGGAGCAGTTTAGTGCCTGCAACACCGATAACGGGCACCTCACTCAAACATGCTGTTTACTATTTGTTCCACATTTCTAAACCCCCCTCCCTTCCGTGCCTCCCACTTGCTGAACAAGCTTGAAACCTGCGGCAACACAACACACACAGAGCGGGGGGGGGGGGAGAGGGAGAGAAGGCAGGCAACTCCTTTGGGAATCCCAAAAAGTTATTGATCCCCATAAAATCCCTTACCTGTGAGCCACAGCAAAGCAGTCCAGCCTAGTAAGACTCCATCCATCTTCGTGGTCTGTCCCTCCAGAAAGGAAAAGGAAAGGAAGGGGAGAGAGGGGGAGAAACTGGAGCCAGGAAAGTAAAAAATGAGGCTCCCCGCTACGAAGCGGCTGGCACCTCAAGTGTTCTTTCCCGTTATCTGCGGGTCTTCCGCCACATAACTCAGCGTGTGAATAGACAGAGAGTTCTGAATGGGAGCTACCACTCTGCTAGGGGGAGGGGGGCTGCACTGCCCTCCTTCGGGAATTCTGCTCCCTGCGTCGTAATTTATGCATCTCAGGCAAGACGGTGGCGGGGGAATCACCGTTAGTCAGCTGTGGTCCTCGAACCAAGCTCGGATTGACAATGGGCTGAAAACTTCCAAGGTTTTAAGTCTTCTCCTCCCCCGCCCCCCGCAACCAGAATTCCGAGGCTGCAGGAGTTTCTAAATCACATGGCTGCCCATTGAAGCTGTCCAGGAACTGGAGAGAGTTCATCACACTGGGCAGTCTTCGTGTTTAAGGACTAAGTGGAGTAACTGAAAGACTAGTGAGAACAAGCGGCCGGATCTAAGAATGTGTACCAACGAAGCTGAGGGGGAAGAAGGGGCATGTGGTCCCAAACCTGAAAAGGGATCTTCCTAGGCATGCAGAGAAAACACTTATAAATGCTCAGCACCGGATGCATTAATCCTTCGCTGGTGCAGACATATATACTGTATAAACATCCACAAGTGCAGGGACAAGATAGCCAAACACTATTAGTTAAAACTCCTCTTCCAATACAGTAAATAGTTTCTTATGTATAGTTTCTTACGGTTTTCACATTATAGCTAGTAATAGAACAGTGCAGGCTTTTATCCTCCTGTTCTGTCTTATTTTATCTCTTATTCCCCCCTCCCTTATCTCATTTCACTGAAGCTAATGGCAAAATCTCTTTGTGTTGTTGCAAAATTTAGCAGGAGTGTTTTTGGTATGCATTCAAATAACTATTTATATATCAATGATTTTATATTTACACAATTCTAAAGAAGATAGTGCACAAATATAAAATATATATGATTTGAACTTTCTGGACTATTCCAGCAGTGATCAAGGCACACGAAATACTTGCACAGAACACCTCTCCCATTCTAAATGCCATTGCACTTATCAACTACAAAATAGGAATGGAAATAGTTACCTCAGCCTAAAAGTCTGAGTTAACCTGAATTTTTTCCTGGCACAAACAGGTACTACCACTAACAATTACGGTAAATTATCAGGCTTGGATCCAGCCTTAGAATAATAGAATTGTAGAGTTGGAAGGGCCCCCAAGGATCATCTAGTCCAACCCTCTGAAGTGCAGGGATCTTTCACCCAATGTGAGGCTTGAACCCACAACTCTGAGATTAAGAGTCTCATGCTCTACCAACTGCTATTTGATCATACTTAAGTTGCTAACTTAATTCCTTTGATTTCAATGGGTTTACTTGATGCATGTTTAAGTCTGGATTCAACCCACAGAAAATTTCTGGCTCACTGAATAACAATTAAATGATAGGTTGGGGGTTGCTAAATCATGTGTTACTTAAAGCTGCTGTTGCCATGCATTGTAAAGGGCTTCAGCCATAGATTTTTGCCTTCCTTGCTCTTCCCCAAATCACCACCCTTTTCTGCCTTCATTCCCCCTCTGCTGGCCGAACAGAGATACACCCAAAAGCTTCTGCGACTAAAGCATATTTCTCTAACAATGTATTTACAAGAAAAGTGTCAAAGAAGTGGTCCATTTATGGTCTACGTCCAACTTGTTTTGGATCTAAGGCATGTGGGATAAAATCCCATCTTAGTAATGGAATGTTTATGTGGCCTGCCTTGAGTTCAGCCTCCATTCCTTCCCTATAAAGGTGTGCAACTGTGACCTACCTTGTGGATTTGGTCTGAGGATGCACAAGGTATAAACTATGAAAGATTTTCCATGAATTGTTAATCGTAATATCTGCAAATGCTCAACATGAAAGTGCTGTATTAAACTTTCATCTTCTGTACCATCTGTCAAGTAAGTGGTGGAATGAGACAGCTGTCACTGTAGAAGAAAAAGAGTAACAGAAATCAGTCAGCTAGTTAAGCAGTTGGTTTCAAACCTAGGGAGGGAATAATGGCACTGATGCTGCTTAGTAGATAACTGTGCTAAATGAATCCTTTGTTATATATTTACACAGCACTTAATATAATCAATCAATCAGTTTACAGATGAAAAATGCAAAAAATAAACACATCAAAGTAGCACACAATTAAAAAAATAATTAAAATTTCATGGTAAAATACCAATAAGCAAAAACTGATCAATATGTGATCAAAAAAATCTGCAGTCAGGGAAAGCAGAAAGGTTTTCAGATGCCTCTTGAAATCACAGTAATATATGCTCAGTTTCCCAAGTGTGTATTTCAGATGTTAGGTGCCACAAGATAGAAGACCCTCTTTCGTGATGACACAGAAACCCCACTGATTTCAGTATAGTGAGCAGGACCTTCCCTGAAGATTGTAGGGATCTGCTGGCACAAAGGCACAAATCATTAGGCTGCGGCTTACGTTTTCAAATCAGATGGAAGCTGGTTTGAGGAAAAGTCCATCAATCAACAGGATTTCTCAAGAAGTTACAGGATGCATGGATCGTGGCTAACGTCATGTGTACTTGGCTTCAGACAGTGGATGTTACACTGGAGCCAGAGTAAACAGTACTGTGATGTGTATGCAGCCTAAAGCTAAACTCTGCTGTTCTCCAAACACTTCAGCCTTGCCCTTTCTTTGCCATTCCTCCCAGATCCATTTTATGCCTTTAACTACAAATTCCACTATGCAGTTCACCTACCACAATACCACATGTATGCAACCCCTTCGCTTTCCCAGCAGAGGCATGAATTATGACACCACAGTAACACATTTCATGATAAGAATGGAGTTACACTGATTTGTACTAGCTGAGGACTGATTCCTTATTTTATGCATAAAATATTATCTGTAAAGTTCTGTATAGAACAGACTCAAGTCTTCACAACACAAAGATAAGGAATTAGATATTCCTTTTTTTCTGCTTATTTCAACTATTTGTTAAACAGCAAAATCTAACTCGTAGCTCCTTGTTGGAACAAATCTGCAGATGTTTTCCCAAATTATAAACATAAGTATTTGGTTAATGTTTTCTGTATTTATTTTTTCCCTCCAGTACTGGCAAGCCAACTTGGCAAAGACCACCTTTCTTGAAAATAAAGTTTGACTCATCGCTCAGGAAAGATATTCTCAATTCAAGGAAGTGGTATTGTTCTGTGTGCAATGCTGATTTATTCTCACTTTAAAATACCCCTGTGTTCTGAGTTTATTAATAGTTAGGCTCTGTGTGCTAAGCACAACAAACAATTTAATTCTCCCAGTAGCTCAGATCACAGAACAGAATAGACCTTTGGCCTCCTTCTCCTCCTTTCTGACATTCATGCTGATTGCTCAGCTTAAAAATTAATTTGAAAACCAGAGTTCCATAAACCTCCCTATGGAGGTATGAACCTGTCATTTTTGTGGTGAACAGAACAAGCAGTTTCCTGACACACCATTTCCCCCGGTCCTGTTGTTTTGATTCCTGACTTAGGTCAGGAAGTGGAGTGCTAACCTGTCTCATAGCTCTACTTCCCAGCCAACAGCTGTCATCACCTGTTTATTTGTATGTCTGTTTATCTGTATACTTGTGTGCCTTTCCATTGTTTGAAAAAGCATTTGAATGGGCCAATGGAAGAGCAATGCCACATTGCATACTTTTTGCTTCTGTGTGGCCCCATTCTATGGACCTTCAGTGATACTGAAGAACAGAGATTATTTTCTGTTGATCTGATACGACTCTGTCCCAAGACGAGGGTGAAATGTACCAGACAAACACTCTTGTGTTTGTACTGTCTCAGTTACACTCCAGGCAGCTCAAACAATATTTTTCTTAAATTAGGGAGGGTTTAAGTGTTTTTCCCCTCTTTACAGTGATATATTTCTTCTTCTTTTTAATTTTCAATAGGGAAAAAACATGTTGTTGTAAAACCTCTATCTCAGTTACCGGCCAATTATTTAGTAGTGCACGTATAATCCACTATTGGGCCAAGAAGAACAGTTTTGCATTATTCAGCACAAGCTTGCATTGTATAATGGAGTTTAATTTTGAATCTCTCTGATCCCATCCCAGTCACCAATTGCAGCTCTTAACTGACTTTAAAGGATTTATATTTGGCTGATACAGGAAAGGGCATGATTGTCCTGGTGTGTAACACATTCCAATTAGACACTGATACTTTTTAGTAAACAAACTTCTGTTAGTCCAATAAAATATATAAATCAACTGTTGGAAATGCCTTAGTCTAGCCTTTGCCAACCTGGTGCCTTTCAGATGTTTTGGACTACAACTCCCATCAGGCCCAGCTAGTACTGTTGAGGTGGCCAAGGCTAATGGAAGTTGTAGTCCAAAACTTCTGGAAGCCACCAAGCTGGTGAAGGTTGTCTTAGAATGAGTTGAGAAAGAATACTACACTAAATTCAATACCAAAACAAAACTGGGACTTCTGTGAACAAATGGTTTTGAACTGGTGATGCCCTTTTTGTAATAGTGTCCTAGCAATCTGCAAGAGCAAGAGTAATACAATGCTATAAAAGTGGTGCTGCAGACCATAAAAGCTGCTCTTCTGCCCAGTTATTCCTCCTTTCCCCCTAATTTACCAGCTTTAATCTCTATCACTAATTTCTTCTCACTATAGTCATGTTTCTCTCCCCCCCCTCCCAACATGCTGCTGACTCCTGACATCTTTACATGGACACCCTCTATCTGCATAATCAGGCTTCCATATAAGCTGTCTCCGTATGTTGCACTTTCTTTTTCTAAAGTTCCCACATGGCAGGACGCTAAAAAGAAGGATGCAAGGCATCTAAGAATGTCATTCAAAATGTGGGGGTATGATGGCACAGGGTGGCCCAGCATCAACACTTCACCTGCATGTCTGCAAATATTAGGAGCATAGGGGCACAAGCAACGTATCCTTGGCTACGCTCTGTCAGGTATAAGAAAATGGCAGCTTGATCTGCAAGAAAATGGTAGGGTATACATCCCCTTACTTAAAATATTCCCCTTGAATCTTTATTTGATTCACTATTTCTTTGTCTTCGTCTGCACATCCCTACAGCTCACACTCTGGATTTACCTTGCAGCAATTTCCATAGAAACTGTGATTTCTATAGCTTTTTGAGATGTGAGGCAGCATTCAACAAATAGGTGCTGCTAAATTGCTTCATTATATTTGCTAAAGGACAGCATGACACAAAAAGCACCATTTAATACTGCAGTGACTTCATATTGTTCAGTCAGTTTCTTTAAGACTGCCATACACTATAAAAGCTTTCCTTTGCTAGCACTCCACATTGGAATCTCTCTTTCATCACTAGCACATTCACAACAAATTGCTGCTGAAGCACTTACGGTACTTACTTTGCCTCATGACAAATATTTTTGTTCTTGGCTGAATCTAGTCAATTTATAGTCTGCAGCCTTTCCTTTCCATAAGACTCAGGAAAGTGGGTACAATCTGTCTGCATGTGTTAATGTGTGCCTGCATGTCTTTTTCCTTCAGGGTTCTTAACGTGCTGCTGAGGTAATGAGTCGTAGAGGTGCTTCTGAATAAGGACAGCTTAATACTGACTACCATGTACTGGTGCAATCCAGGGCTCAGTGGTAGCCATTCTGAGAGCATGGATAGCATCCTTCTCCTGGCAGAGATGCACAGCCTGATAATATTTTCAGAATAGCTGCCGCTGTTACGGAGGGCACAGCAAGCTTTCAAATTAGATTTTCTATTTTAACACCACAATACAGGATAGGATTGTAAGTGTTCAATTTCTGCTCCTATCTATCATCAACATATCTGGTTTTGTTATACTTGTATTGATAAGGCACCATCAGTGTACACTGCACTTTACAGACCTATTAACAGTAGGTCCTGCCTCCAGAATATTGCAGTCTAAATACAGTATAAGCAATATAGGGTATGATGGGAAACAGCAGAGAAAGAGAAGAGAGGGAGGGATGTGTTGGAATAATAAGGTATAAACTTGGGCAAATGCAGCCCACTATGCATTCTTGGACTTCATTTAATTTAGGGGTGAGTTCTACTGTGCCCAATTCAAATGGGAAACTGCAGAGATATGCATTGGAGGCACTATGTATGGCAATTACATTGGCAAATGATGAGGAATTAAGAAAACTCATCTGTAACATACCTAGCATAGGTTTTGCATGATGGCCAAAAATATCCTTAGTAAGTGACTCATACCCGGTCTTGCCTCTGTTGTACTTTGTTCTACATAACAGCTTTGTATGATGCCATTACATTGCACCTAACAATTATGGCTTCAGCTTGCACTTTTCTGATGCGCTGAGGCAACTAGCAATGCTAATGCGCAACAAGAGATTCTGCAGCATTGGTACAGCATGAGCCCAACTTGTTAACATTCACCATAAAAAACTGCTGGAAATTCTGACTACGGTGTTCACTATGCAAAGCCCATCTGTACTGTGTGGGTACTGGGTTACAGATAAAAATAAAAACAAGAAAGAGTCAGACTAACAGATGCATTGCTGCATAAATTTGCATTGACTAGACTTCCTCCTCACCAGAGACATGAAAGGTTACTTTCAGATATATAGAGAGATATAGATACAGATACACACACACACACACACACACACACACACACACACACCCCCCTAAAGAACGGAGGGGACGAGTGTAACTAATGGGGCCAAACAATCCTGAATTTCAAAAGTCTGGAGCATTTATGTGCAGAGCCAAAACAACAAAATGACCAATGCACAGCAGTAGACCCAGGTAATACTACACTATATTTTTTCCCTGTCTGCGGTTTACTAAGTGAATATCTGGAGTCCCAATTAAAACCAAACTGAATATACTGAAGTTGGAGTTTCTGTTACTGTTGAAGTGTGGTTCAAACAAAAGATAACATTGAAGCTCCATTGGCAATCCTGACAGCTTTTTCTTTCTTAAAGAGTAGCCATGGGATCCCCAGTTTGGATCAGGGATTCAAATATTCCCTCCCTGAAGCTATTAGCCACAGAATAGGAAAATCTTCCCCACACTATGGCTGATTGCAGCTTCAGGAGAGGGGCAATAAACATTATTTGCATGGGGGCAAAGGACTAAACTCCCATTCTGGTATCTAAATGTTCTTGAACCACAATCTAACAGCATAGAGATGAACTGATAGGAAAAGCTTGCCCAGTTAAAAGTACAAGGAGCCCTCTCACAAAACAGGGTTGCGATCTTGAAATATAGTTTGCAGGTTCAAACCCAATGAGCCAAGATGACTTTGAAATAAGAAAGGGTGGGAGGTTACCCTCCAATACCAATAATTCATTACAGGGACTGTGAATGCATCAGCCCAAAAGCATACCTCTCTCTTTTTTTTTGTACGTTTAATCTTTATTTGGATGGGGGTGTATTCTTACTTTTCATTTGACCTCCCCCCCCCCCCACCATTTGCCAGTTTCATAATATGTTTCGATCAAGATAAATATATAGCAGGGCGTGCCAGGTCAAACTTAGCAAGCCAAGAAGGTGAACTTGAAGAATTCCATGACTGGCTTGCAGAAATTCACAAGAGGCGAAACTTTGAGGAGCAAACAAGCTCCGAGACACCGTGGTGGGTGTAGGCCTCACATCAAGACTTGCTTATTAGAAAAGCATTTCACCCCACAGCCCCATGAAAACACTCTGCAACTTCCATGCGAATTAATATCAAAGACGTGAAAAAAGAAGAATGCGCTTGGCTCTACTTCGGGTCACTTTAATTTTTTATTTTTTTAATCATTCTCATTCCCCTCAGCGAATCCCGGCTTTCCCTCGCCGCCAGCCGCGCGCACGTGGAGGCTCCGTCGTCAGTGCGGCGGGGCCCAAAGGGCGGCGCGGCGTTCGGCCTCTCCTTTATAAGAGGGGAGAAGGGGAAGGAGGCGGACGTGCTGCTCCTCTCTGCTTCGGCCGTTTACCCCGAGCGCGATGCCTAACCGCAAAGGCGCGCGCAACGCTTATTATTTCTTCGTGCTGGAGAAGCTGCCGGAGCTGAAGCGGCGGGGCCTGGCCGTCACGGGCGTGCGGGATGCCATCCCGTTCTGTTCCGACGACTGGGCGGTGAGCGGGGCGGGCCTCCTCTCTCTCGCCCTACTTGGTCGGCGCGGGGAGCCACGTTAGACCCTCCATGGAGTTGGATAACCTGTTTTTGATTCTCAAAGAGGGAGGGGGACAAGTTGTCGATAGTGGTTACGTATAAGCTGTTTGGGGAATTTAACCCCCCCCCCCATATACACCCCAGCTGAAGAATGAATGCTGTAAAATACTTTAAAAAGAAAAGTGAGGTCAACATTTTCATTAATTAGACCCTTTTTACCTCACTTTTCCTATCAAAGACTCACGGTGGCTTAGAATGAGCAACTTTAAAAAAAAAAAAAAGTTTGGTGCGGACTTTAGTAACTGCTATTGTAGGGATGGGGAGTGACTGGCTACCCTACCACTTAGGTTTGGTTTCAGCCCTCCTTTTTTTTTAAAAAAAAAAGTCTGTAAAGAAATGGTGGACTCTTGTAAGGTGCATTCCCCGAATGGGTTTTTCCCCCACTGCCAGTCATATGCACAAAGCGGCATCTGCCAAGGTTTGAAAAAGTAGTCATGCCATGCTATTCGCAATAATCCAAAAGGTGAAAGATTGGAGAAACTAGAAAGATGACTAAAGTGAGTGCATATAAATATACAGACTGCAGGTTGCAGATATACAGGTTGCAGACTTCCCAAATCCTCCTTTAAAAGTTGAGTTACTTAACTGTGGCTTTGAATTCTTGGTATGTGAACAGGGTTTACACCCTTTAGGTACAACAGTCTTGCTTCAGGTTATGCTACAAGCACCCTGGGATATATCCAACTAAGTTGTACTCAGATTAGACCGTTTGGAATCGATGGATTGACATTTCTTAACTGTTGTCCAAGTCTGCTTTGAGTATGGCTAATATCGGATACCACTCATTTACTGGTGAGTGAACCACATTGAATTCTGTAGGCTAGGGCTTTCCTCTAGACAAGCTTGCAAAGTTCTTAGTGGCGGGAAAGTTGCTGAGCACAATCCACCCAAAGTTAATCACTTTTTAACGTTAGGCTGACTTCTATGAGTGTTAAGATTGTTCTTAACTTTCCCAGTGGAATTACTGAGGCTTAAAAGCCTTAACTGACTGCATCGTGTTCAGTATCTTGGTGTTGTAGTGATGGGGGAAATTGCTTTAATTATGGTAGAGAAATAATGGCAAGCCCTTATATTATACTGGTTTTACTTCAAGATGCTGACTGAGGAGCAAAAAGAAAAGTATGCAGAAATGGCTCGTCAACGGAAAGCTAAGAAATCGGAAGTAGCAACAAAAGAGGTGAATGAATGAATATGGAATAGGGAAAATCAGTTTTATATTTTCAGAGGCAAGTTAGTAATGATATAATTATAGTATAAATTGGAAGAAAATCCCATTATTTATAGTCCGTGGGAACAAAAGAAAAGTAACTTTGATGTGTTTGAAAGAAGGTTCTGAGTGAGCTGGTCAGTCACAGGTGTTGTATAGTTGTGATTATAATGAGCCCTTCCAAACAAGCCAGCTAGGTTTTTATGTTGCAGCTGTTCCTGAAATAGGAGGATTGAATCCTTTGACAAAGTTCACATCCACACTATACATTTGAGACACATGAGTTCCACCAAGGAATCCTGAAAATTGTAGCTCTGAGGAGTAAAGTACAGTTCCCAGGATTCTTCGGTGGAAATAAATGTGTGGTGTGGATGTGACCTAATAAGCAAACGTAACAATAGAATGCAGGGATCAACGTTTATAATTTAAAAATGTGAGCCTTAAAACTGGTGATTGTGTTGTATGTTACTTTTTCTTGTAAAAATAGATGGGAAGTCTGAATTGTAAGCTTTCTAGTCTTGAAAATTGTGAGTTAATATTTAAATTAGATATATCACAGTGTAACTGAGTTTCAACTATAGATAATCCACAAGAAGATTGTTTTTAGCATGTGATGGCATCCAGTGATGCCTATTTGTTTGCACAACTGAAATATGCTTGTGAAATTGGACTTCCCCTTGTTCTTCCCAGTCCCCACAAAACCTGCTCTGGAAAGGTCCAAAATCCAGAGCAGATTTGCACTACACTAACTCCCACCCATAGGTTACAATGGAAGGTCTATAGGTGAGGTCAGTTCTTTTTTTTTCTAAAAAAAAATGTTTAGGGGTACTCTCATTTTGACTCAAGAAAATGACCATTTTATAGTTCAAATTGAGGAAAATAAATACAGTCATACCTCGGGTTAAAGACGCTTCCAGTTAAATCTTTTCAGGTTGCGTCCTGTGGCGACCTGGAAGTAACGGAACGGGTTACTTCCGGGTTTCACCGCATGCGCAGACGCTCAGAATGACATCACACGCAATTGCAGCACGCACAGACGCAGGTTGTGTTCTGCTCATGATGCGAACAGGGCTCCAGAACGGATCCCGTTCGTTCGCATCCAGAGGTACCACTGTACAGTAAATGGACAGAAGTACAGAGATTCACAGAATATTTAGAGGTCTGCGTCCCCCCAGAAAAAAAGTACTGGGTGAGGTTTCCATTCCATCCATCCATTCCATCATACCATTGTGGTAATTTGGACCCCTGCCGTTGGTGTGGCTGCACATCACCTATGTGAAAGTGGGAGTTCATACAGATGTCACCTTAGTGTAAGCCGAGTACAGTGGTACCTCAGGTTAAGTACTTAATTCGTTCTGGAGGTCCGTTCTTAACCTGAAACTGTTCTTAACCTGAAGAACCACTTTAGCTAATGGGGCCTCCTGCTGCTGCTGCGCCACCGGAGCCCGATTTCTGTTCTTAACCTGAAGCACTTTTTCTGGGTTAGCGGAGTGTGTAACCTGAAGCGTATGTAACCCGAGGTACCACTGTAATGAGGTGACTTCATGGCAGGGGGTGTATGTTATGTGATTGGCTCATAGTTTGCAGGTTCTACAGGGCCAGGAGAGGGAAAGATTAGTCTTAGCAGTTTTAATTGGATACTACTGTAGTTGCTTTCCCTTCATTCATATATGATTAACTGATGGATTGTCTACACTTTTCATAGCCACCCAGCCAAGTCCCACCGCCTCTTCCCACATTTCCTTCCACACAAACTGAGAAGAGAGTTTCTGCTCCAAACCTCATTGGTCCACCTGGGAAGAGTGATAAAGGTAAATGATAGTTATATTAGTTCACCTGATCTGCCCAACCTTCAATGTGTTCATTGTGACTGGAGACTGTGCTAGCAGGTCTGCTTTTTGTTGCTTCCAGGAAATTGAGTGGTAATTGTGGTTACCCCAGCCATTCTGGGTGTCTTCCAACAAATTATAAAACCACAGTAAAACATACATTAAAAACTTCCCTATACAGGGCCGCCTTCAGATGTCTTCTAAAAGTCAGGTAGTTGTTTATTTCCTTGACATCTGATGGGAGGGTGTTCCATAGGGCAGGTGCCACTACTGAGAAGGCCCTCTGCCTGGTTCCCTGTAACCTCACTTCTCGCAGTGAGGGAACCGCCAGAAGGTCCTCAGCGCTGAACGATGGGGGTGGAAACATACCTTCAGGTATACAGGACCAAAGCCTGAGAGCAGGACAGAGTTCAAATAAGGAGGAGGTGAAAGTACTGAACCTGGTGGAATAGAGGCAGTGGGTGATAAAGCATTGGGAGTGGGGACTCCAAATAAGAAACTAAAGCTGCTACAGGATTTGATGTTGAAACAAGAAGTTATTGAAGCCCAATGTAATTCTTAAGAGTTGTTGTCTACATGCCTTGATCAAAAAGTTCATTGGAACATTCAGGAGCAGCATTTTGTGTCCATGACATTTTGGTCCTTCTGATGCTTATGGTACAAGCAACTTGCTTTGGTCTGATGGTTATGGTGACCCATGAAGTATCTAGTGGAGCTCTTAACATGGGCAGATATTCTCCCAGATATTCCAACTGCTTGTGCATTTTTTTTTGAGTGACACTCAACTGCAGCATATTTGTGACAATGACTCATCATTTTACAAGCAATGTTGCAGTTACTGGCACATGGCACTACTTTTAAATCATCCGTTCTTCCCTCTCCAAATGTATAAAACATCCAAAATCTCCTGGTGGCTTCTCTGGTTATGCCTGCATGGCTGTCTGCAAGGCACTTTTTTTGGTAGTGATTTGTAAGCCACTTTGGAGGTTTTCTTTGACTGCAGAGCAGGATAAAACGTCATTCAGTAACTAAGGGAGTAGCTGAAAGTTTGCTAAGCAGGTTTAGAAGGATTCACTGCCCGTGACTAGCCACCAGCTGATATGTAAAGATGGTGTGATTTTGGTTTTTTGTACGTTTGCAAACTCAGGCTTTCTTCAAGCCTGTGATACTTCCCCTAGTGCATGGGTGGTGTAATGTGGGATGCGTAGGGATCCATACAGAATAAATTTAATACAGTGGTGCCTCGCAAGACGAAATTAATCCATTCCGCGAGTCTCTTCGTCTAGCGGTTTTTTCATCCTGCGAAGCAAGCCCATTGACGGCTTAGCGGATTAGCGCTATTAGCGGCTTAGCGGATCAGCTGATAAGCAGCTTAGTGGCTTAGAAAAAGGGGGGAGGGAAAAAAACCGCAGGAACTCGCAAGACATTTTCGTCTTGCGAAGCAAGCCCATAGGGAATTCGTTTTGCGAAGCACCTCCAAAACGGAAAACCCTTTCGTCTAGCGGGTTTTCCATCTTGCGAGGCGTTCGTCTTGCGGGGCACCACTGTAGAATGAGCTTTCTAGTATTACATAGGATTCACTGATACATTTAAAGCATTAGATCCAAGACGACACTTTCCAATTCTCTTGGTGTCAGCAGTGGCTTTGTGAGTTCTGAGGTTGCATCTCAACATCCCAGACAAGTTTCTGGGGTGTTTTTAGGCTCAGCTTGGGGGGAAATGTTGTCTCTGGTCTGCCAGAAAACTATCTTTTGAGATGGCCTCCATTGTTACTCAACTGCCAAAAAACATACGTAATTAAATAGATAATGTCTACTACATTGTGGGGAGCGGACCACTGTTGACCACTTTTTCAATGTAGACACTGTCTCATCTGAGGTTTCTTAACCACTTTTGTATTATAAAGAATATTAGCCTTGGTTTTATGATCTAAGATTGCTGCATCGTTATAAGCAGACTGTTGTGCCTGTAGCAGGTTGGGGGTGGAACACCACATGACAATTCAAAACTTGGCTACATTACCGCTTTAAATCCCGTTTCCCCTCTCAAGGACACTAGTTTGCTACAAGTTGCTGGGAATTATAACTCTGTGAGAGAGAAACTACAGTGCCCAGAATTCTTTGAGAGGGGAAATGTGCTTCAAAGTTATAATGTGCATGCAGTCCTAGTTCGGTTGAGGGCTGCCTGGAAATTGGAGTTGCAGGTAAGTGACTTAGTTTCATGATTTTTTTTCAGTGCTATAGGTGTACATTTTACTCCAAGTATTTTACTTTTTTGTTATAGTAATAATAATAAACAAATACTCTCCACTAATATTCTTAATACAAAATTTTGTTTCAGTTGTACTTGAAACCACATTCTTCTACCTGAATATCTTCAGCCATGGAATTCTACCCTCTCATTGCAAACAACGTTTCCTTCCTTGTGAAATTGGATGTGTGAAGTATTCACTAAAAGACGGCATAATTGCAGAGTTTCATCATTTTTTAGATCCTGGTGAGCTTTTGGAATCAGAAGAGATGAAATTTGTCTTTCATCTGTGCGGGGGGTGGGGGGAGGGAGAAGAAATGCAGAATTCTGTTTGTCCAGGACAGTTTATTTGTATACATTCTTGCACTATGAAAAAATAAAAATGGCTTCATATAGTGGACAAAAACCACATTGACAGCATTACTTAATGAAGAAATGAAACTTAACTGGAAACATTCCTTGTGTCAGCAGAATACATGAACTGCTCAAATCAATTTGTTTGTATGTTCTGCATTTTTAATCTCTGTGTTACGAAAGATACATTATAAAGAAATAAAATTGTACTTCTAGATGAGTATTTGGATACTGATTTACTATTCTGTAGGAAAGCAGAAAATGGTGTATTATAACCATGAAATCCTACAGACAGCTTGGTATTGCATAGTAAAGCCTGAGTTCTTTTTGGTCTTTTGCAGGAGAGGTGCCAAGGGGATTTCGCTTTCATTGCCAGACAGCAAGTAGGTATTGGGCAAGAGATGTGGAACCTATGGATTGGCAGCATTTTTTTATGACCCACATATAGTCTTCCAATTATTTTTTAATTCGTTTAAAGAACAGTTCTTATGCCAGATATCCTATGGCATTTTATTTGTATCTTGTTTATTATTATTTATACAAAATATTTTTATATCACCCTCATAAAATATCAGAGCAATATAAACAGTATAAAAGCACAAACTATTAACAGAAGGACAAAGCAATCTTTAAAAGGACTGGCTACTCAATAAAAAAATTAAAGAACAGTTTTAAACAACTGTATGGGCCTGTTTCCGTAACAAAGCTTAGTATGTCTTCCCAGGTAACATGTTGAAGTTATGCTCTTAACCAGACTCATACTCATGCATTCATTTAGGTTTCAGTCATTCACTTGTGTTTCCAGATAATAATGGTTAGACATTGCATACACCACCTTGCCCAAATCTTTGGGGAAGGAAGATGAAATTAAAGTATCTGGACTGCAGTGTTAGTGGTGTTTGCTGTCTGGTTTGCCCTATTCTCTGGTTCAGTGGTATTTTACACAGAGTAGTTCAATTCTTGAATATTAGGCAGTATATTACCTGCCTTGGGACTGCTGGTGAATGGCAGGCTATAAACGCATGTAAATAAATAGGATCCTTGGGTAATCATTTACCTTTCTAGACAGCTAGTGAAGTTCAACCATTGACAGGCCTTGACTGACCTGCACTTGGTTCAACTAGACATCTTGGGTCTAACAATCTTCCTTTACATTGGTGATAAACCCTATCTCACAGGGTTGTTGCAATGATAAAATACTTGAATAAAACACAGACAAGTTCTTGAATGATATATTTAAGTGTTTTTAGTGAAACTGATATATTAAATCCTGCGAACTGTAACTAAAGTTAAAAGTACAAATGCGTGTGAAATGAGGTGTTTCTTCTGAAAAGCCCTGATAAGGCACTTTGATTTTCTCTTAGGTGATGCTACACATAGGATTCCCCTATCTGGCTTTGAGCTTGTAACTGCAAATCATTCCGTTGTGTTACGTGAGCTATACTCATTTATTCAGCCACGGTGGGGCGCCTGGCCACCTGTGTATTGTAAGGTATAATGTAACATTTTTAGACTTTAATGGCTCTCTGCTTTTCAGAAGAAGTCAGATCAAATATCTCTACCCACATGCTTCAGTTAGCCTTTTCCCTGGTTAGCTGTGGTGTGTGTGTGTGTGTGTGTGTGTGTGTGTGTGTGTGTGTGTGTGTAAAAATATAGGTGACCTCACCTCAAGTAAGGTTGGAGTACACAGATGTTTTAACTTTTAAGCTGTCCATTGACAATCTCTATAGCATAAGGGCTTCACATAAAGATTTCCAGTTTTGTCGCCTTTCCTTAAGGATATTTCATTGGTACAAAGTGGTGTCTACATTCAACATAAAGAGCTTATAGTTGTATTCCTGAATTGTTGCTTCTCCAAGGCAGACCAAATACCTATGGACAGTTCTTTTGGCTTTGGTCAGATTATGTATCAAACAGCTGTAGACAGGAAAACTTCCTGTTACGGTGTTGGAGCAGATACCCTGATCAAGAATAACAGTTTTCTCGCATATCAGGAAACCTTAGCCATAGAGGTCTTATAATAAGAATATATAGTATAGGTTTATTAATTCTGTTTATTTGATTGTATAATGTATACTTAAAACTTCTTTTGCAGTCTTCTGACCAGTTTAGGGTCAACTGGTGCCTGCAGCATATGGCTAGAGAAGTGGGTAAGAAAATTTTCCTTTACAACAGGAAATAAGTTAATATTTAGATACAGTCTCGGCTCCTCCTAAAACTTACTTTTTTATAATAGGCACAGTTAATAATCTGGAGAGTCTCTGTGTGGAAGACCTTGTTGTGGAGCTGTATTATCAGAAGCTTCAAAAGGAGCCTTCTAAGGCATGGGTGTGTAACTCCCTGGATGCCTCCATGTGGGATTACTCCAGCAATACTAGGTATAATATATAGCTCTAAAAATCATAATAACTGCTGTACCTACCTGAACCACAGTGACTTGACTACTATGAGATGAGAGTCTGTTATGACCAGGAAAAAATGTGATTGACAGATTCTCCATAGTTGTACATTACACAAAACTATGGCTTAGTGTCTGGGGCAACCCAGTCAGATGGGTGGGGTACAAATAAATTATGGTGCTATAAGCGTGCATGTTGAATGCTAATCTAAAGCCTTGCACTCATTTCAGAAAAGAGTTTGAGACATTAAACTAAGGTTTAGACTCATTGAAATTGATGAACATGCTTGTGTTTAGTTCATTAATTTCAATAGGTCTGCTCTTGGGTAAAATTTGGTTGGAAACCACCCATAGAGCTATTTTGAAGTATTTAGTAGATTTTGAAGTCTAAACAGCCAGATTTTTCTACAATGAAGGTGGGTATCATTGAATGAGTTATTCCTCCCATTTGCTTCTATAGGCCAAGCAGGATTATGCAAGTTTTAACTGGCACCCTGTGTGGAATAGTGCCTCTACATGTTCTAGTCCTGCCTTAGCTTTGAGCAGCCAGCCTCAGAGTTCTACCAAATGTTTCACTTTGCCTATTTTTATTCTCTCTCGCTATATAAGAAAAAGCTATTGAACATTCTTCACTACTCTCTTCCACAAACCCCCTGGATTGTCCTCTTAAAGCACTTTATCTTGTGATAGTGGGTTGGGAAAATTAATGTTTCTGTCTTGAAGAAGTTTCTAATGCCAAACAGTGGAGTAGATAAAAAAAAAAGGTAAGTTGTTTGTCTAGAACTTGAAAATGTCTTACTGTTGAAGCATATACAGTGGTACCTCGGGTTACATACGCTTCAGGTTACAGACTCCGCTAACCCAGAAATAGTACCTCGGGTTAAGAACTTTGCTTCAGGATGAGAACAGAAACCGTGTTCCGGCGGCGCAGTGGCAGGCCCCATTAGCTAAAGTGGTGCTTCAGGTTAAGAACAGTTTCAGGTTAAGTACGGACCTCCGGAATGAATTAAGTACTTAACCCGAGGTATCACTGTATTTGAAACTCAACATTCATGATGAAAGTATTATTTCTACTTAGGTGCAAGTGGCATGAAGAAAACGATGTAGTGTTCTGTGCTCTTGCTACTTGCAAGAAAATTGCGTGAGTATGAAAATACAGTGAATATGTTAGAATGTTTTTGCATCTTAAAACTATTTAGGACATTAGTTTCATATACAATGTCTGGGGTCATCTTGTCTCTTTTTCAAGTAGAACCTGTTGGTTCTTTTGGATATTCTTTAGTAGGCATTTTGTCGGCTGCATTTGAATGAAGGAGCAACTGATGTGATTTTGTGGCACTTCAGCTATTATAAGAAGAAAGGAATTTTAAAGATCCAAATAAAATAAAATTATTTCTTTATTATTAAGTTTTCCAAGTGTCACTTACTAGACAGGTCAGTTGGGAAAACCTTCAGTTTTGCATTGTCACCAAAAAGGTCTTTGAATTTTGAGTATATTTCATGAGGAAGAATTTTTTTACCTTGCATTTGCAAATTTTGTTGTGGTTTAATTATTTTGGAGGAGGATGTGCCACATATATGCAGAGACCAGTTTTAACACACACACAAACACACACACACCTGATTCATCCAAACTGGTTGTCCAAGGCCTTAACTAGAAGGGGCTTGACAAGCAGCAACTTGTCTCTCAGACAACTCAAAAGATCTTCCCCTTTCTGCTGTCTCTGATAGGCTGACACCTGCAGTTTAATAACCTGGGCCTCACTTGCAAGTAGTTCTTTGGGAGGTTATAGTCTCTGCTCATGGCAGAGGGGTTCTTCAGGTCCCAGTTTCTGTAGGCTCCTGCTGCTATTCTATTAGAAGAAGTTGCTAAAAGGAACGACTTTTTATTGCCTCCTGGCTGATTTTCCTTCTTTAGCTCACCCAAGTTGGTTGCGCCCCCGCAGTTCAACCACTGCCTCCTATCACAAATTATGTTCCTGTATCCATGGTCTTGGTGCAGTATATTGTCAGTAGTATGTAGTTTTTAAATTTCTGTTCAGCTTGTGGAAATGATAACACATCTTCATGTTGGTGTTTTCCTGTCCAATATAGATATTGTATCAGCAATTCCTTAGCCAATATGTATTGTGTCCAGCTGACTGCATCTCACTTACCCTTGAGTGAGAAGGACTCCCAAAGCACAGCAAATCCTAAAATGGTGGTTCTGGATGCTGGACGTTTCCAGGTCAGCCTTGTTCATTTAACAGATTTGTTCTTCTATATCTTATCGGTAACATTTCTGGAGTGTACTTGGAAATGTAGGATGTAATCATGATATATGCTCAAAAATAATGATATAATTATATTTTACAAACACTTTTATTTGACCAATATGTCTAATTATGTGCAGAATATTAATACATCCATCAATAGGCACATTAGGCAGATATTCCTTATTCACTATATCCATCTTTTCTTTGTATACAAGGATGTCCTGAAAACCTGGTGAACGAGTCAGTGAAAGAATATCTCTGAATGTGTGGGTGCTCTTGTCTTTTTGCATTACAGAAAATGAGGGCTGCTGAGCGCACTGGAAATGAAAGGTACTTCCAATCTCTTAATGAGGAACTAGGTGCTGCCTCTTGTACTGGTGAGTGATTATCTATGTTGGAAAATTAAACGTAATGAAAACGAGTTGCTGTTAGAATCGTTACTAGTGTTTCACACCTGCATTTCTGTCAAAGAAAATGTGCCTGTATACTGATAAGTCCAACACATTCTTTCCTGATTCTTTTCTGGAGTTTCGAGTGTTCCTGCTCACTGTAGTCTACCATTAAAATATCTGCATAAAGCAAATGTAATGAAGCTTGTATGTTTAAACAGTCACAGAATTTCTCTGCAGTGATACTGGCTAAAATTTTAAGAAGGAATTCTCCTTGAGTGAGTTGCTCCTCCACTCATGTTATAACTTAATTTTATCATTTATATACTGTCATTTGTAGACTTCATGGCAGGTTCTGCATTGATTTTATTTAGTTGAATATTAAAATCAGTTAAACCATCAAGTTATTTACCTTCCTTGATAACAAGCATATTATGCATAAAGGGCCTGACAAAAGTTGGCATCTAAAACTGTAGGTTTGGCACCAAATGAATTTCCAAGGGAAGTGAATTTCAAAACGGGGGTGTTAAAACTGAGAAGTCTTGCTTTCAAGATACTAGGAGATCTCAAGTTACAGACTTGAGGAGGAATATAGTCTTTCAGGTAACTTGGTCCTAGGCCTTAAAATGCTTAGTCTGTGGAGACTAAGACCTTGAATTTGACTCAGTAGCTAATGCCAATGCTTAAAGACTAGTGTTACATGGTCCCGAGACCTTGTTGATCACCACAGTAGTTGCAACTTCAAAACTTTCTTCCTTCAAACTCATCAGTAGAGAAGCAAGGCTCTTTCTGCCTCCATCTTCATTTTCTCCCCCCCCCCCATTTTACCTGTTTAATTCTATAGTCTGTGCCATCTGAATACTTGCTGAATGCCATAGTGTACATTAAGTGCTCAACTTGTGACAGCAGCAAACTTCCTCCATTACGACCAACCACCATGTCATCCTGTGGTCACAACTGCTGTCTTTTCTTCCTAAAGCAAGGAGCATAAAGTAGACAACTGCTCCCATTGCCAGAGGCCTGCAAGATGAGCATTCCAAAACAGGTCCACAAGTGCCACCTAAGCAGATGCACTCAATATCGGCACCCATTTCTGTTACAGATCTCTCTGTGGTGCTGCAGCTTCAAGAAGTGGTTGCTTGTACTATGGCAATCTCCTTTAGCCACATGAAAAACACTCACCTTGGCTTAAACCGCCTTGGTATCAATCTTGGCTTTAATACCAAAGATGGAGATTACTAGGTGTGGATCACTGTGCCAAGGCTATTTTGATAAAATAAAATGCAGCTCTTGCTATTTTATCAGTTCTCCATGATTATAAAGGCCTCAACTGAAAGCAAGAAACTGTAGGCTTTGCACGGAAGGGAGAGCAAAATATTGTGATTCCACTTCCCTTACCAGTTTTATAAAGGTAAAGGTACCCCTGCCCGTATGGGCCAGTCATGTCCGACTCTGGGGTTGCGCGCCCATCTCGCTTAAGAGGCCGGGGGCCAGCGCTGTCCAGAGACACTTCCGGGTCACGTGGCCAGTGTGACGAAGCTGCTCTGGCGAGCCAGAGCAGCACACGGAAACGCCGTTTACCTTCCCGCTATAAAGCGGTACCTATTTATCTACTTGCACTTAAGGGTGCTTTCGAACTGCTAGGTGGGCAGGAGCTGGGACCGAACAACGGGAGCTCACCCCGCCGTGGGGATTCGAACCGCCAACCATGCGATCGGCAAGTCCTAGGAGCTGAGGTTTTACCCACAGCGCCACCCGCGTCCCTAGTTTTATAGAAGCCACTTAAACTGTTGTGACTCTCCTGTGAGCTTATTTTTTGATATTTATGATAGAAAATATCTAGCTGTTGGTGTTTAGTGTAAATTAAGATTTAATTATCATGGCTTCTGTGTTATATATTGACACATGCATTGTTTGCTTAGGTCAGCATCCTTCAGGAGTGAAAACAACAGGTGAAACAACTACTAGGCGTGGAAGAGGAATTGCCCGGTTTCTGGAGAGCGTCTCAAAGCAGTCCAGCAGTTAGACATTTGCAGTACAGTGCCTCCCATTCAGAACAGCTCTGCATATAATGATTCCCACCATTGTTGGGAATATAAATACTTTATATTTCCTTGGTCTGTCATGTGTTAAATATTATCTTTGTTTAATGAAAAAAGCCATTCTAATCCCATTGCAAGGGGTAAAATTTAAGTTTTTAAAATAACAAATGTTATTGTGAGTTGTGAAATATTATTATTTTTGTATGTAGGAATATTTAGTAGAAACTTGAAATAATGAAGTCAGTAGGATAAGAGATTAGATAATGAAACCAGAAGGGCAACTTTGTGGAAATGATGTCTGGATTTTTAAGTTCTGTTGTGCCTTTTCTTTAGAGCAAAGCCTATTTACACCTACTGGTACTTTACTGAAGTAAACCTTTGCTAAGGAACCAGTTGCAATTATGTTTTTTTAATAAGCTATTCTAGGATTTGGTATGGTACTAATTATATATTGTTTTTGTCAGAGGGGCAAGGTTTTGGTATAAAGCCCCTAAATTAGCCAACAATAGAAGCAACATACATTTTTTGGTAAAACTTGTAATCAGGTAATATCTCCCTCACAAAAGAAAAAAACCTATGAAGTTCTATAAAGGTACTACAATGATGTACTTTAAAAGTTGTTTTAAAACCATCTTTTTCCTTTCTTTTGTGTTATACATACATTCAGTCATTTAGTACAGAAAGCTTCTAAATCTTAACCATGATAGACCAGCTTGTGTGTTTAATTAAACACTTCTTTCCAATTTGATTTGGCATGTTCTGTCTGTATTTTGTGGTTCCAAATGTAGTATGGTATTATCAAGTGCAGAAAGGGAAAACTCAAATGCTAAAGTTATTTAAACTGAGATGAAAACAAATTTTAGATTGAGTTGTCTGAAGGACAGTCATGCACTGAAGAAACATGCAACTAGAATATAGATCTGTGAAAGTAACTTAGGAAAAATTAGATGTATGAAATGCATCCTTGCTTCCTTGCTGTGAAAAGGAATATGCTATTGGTCCAGTGGAAGTGGACATCAAATCCACTCCCTCTGACCCCCATCCCAACTGCAGATACTACAATTTCTGATGTCAGATTTGTGCCCTTCCATTTGCATAGAAACCAGTCTGCTGTATGTAAAAGGCAGCAGGACATTGTTGCTATAAAAATCACATTGGAAAATGCACAGGTGAATGATCCCCTGTTAATTGTAGAATAAATTACTAAGTCGTGTTGCAGAGTTGACATCTGGATCTGCCACAGAGTCAGGTTTCTGGATTTGCACCTTTTCTGGCTTTTTGCTGGAGATGAGGAGCAGTTTTAGGTTAGGGGGCCATCTGTAAGCCAGTACAGGCCTGCTTCCAAGGCCAGTGAGAGGGTGAGATGTAGATCATTGGTGATACATTTCAGTGATTTCAGCTGTGAACTACAAGCCACAAGAAGCGGTGGTCTGCCCTTTTCTGTTCTGCATCTGTCCTGTAGACCAGGCATGGAGAGCCTTTGACCTTCTATAAGTTGTTGAACTACAACTCCTGGTCATGCCTGCTGAGGCTGATGGGATTTGTAGTTCAACAACAGCTGAAGGGCCGAACCTTCCCCACCCTTTCTGTAGACAACCATTGCTGGATACTAATTTGGCCTTGTTCAGCTGCTGCTGGCTTTTTCTACTTCTCATGGATATTGTAGTTAGAGGACTGCCTGTTATAAATTCTTTCATTCTCACTGTCAAAGTCCGAACAGATGCAGTTGCTTCTGTAACTTCTTAAGGTCAAAGTTCTTGCAATCCGTTCCATTCCTTGCTGCAGTGAGGTTTCCAATGCTTTGGACTAAAGTGGGTGCTGCAGTGCACTCATGGGTACAGAAATTGGCCTTATATTCTACTACTTTTATCTCTGCAGCACTTGAAGACAGAGTCTCACGTATTTATTCATTGATATCTAGTCACCAGATATATATTTGCAGTACAGTTTCTTCCCTGTTTATCCTTCAGCCACCATTCTTGCTTTGTACTTTTGCTACAAAGTGGGATATACAAAGAACAAGTTTGTTGAGGCCCTTTTCTATGAGAGAGATAGTAGACAGCTGTAGCTTCCTAATTCTTACAGAAGAGAATAGGAAACTATATATGTTGAGTCAAACCAGAAGCATTGGTAGGAAGTAAAGGGACCCAGCCGCAGTTGGGCATATGCTTGGAGCAGGCGAAGGCTGGTTCAGCTGGTCTCGAGGTATCATGCCACCTCCATTCTGTCATTAGTTGGCCTACACTCACAGCTGTGTAAATAGGGAACGAGGAAGATAATCAGAAACTCCCCTAGCAATCTCTTGATCAGAAGGCATCATTGTCAGATGAATCTCTGAGGCACCTCACCTCAAAGGGATGTTCCACACAAGAGCTTACACTCTACATGTATAGATGCCTCAAGCATATAGCAGCTCTTTGCTCCAAATGGCAGCCCCTACCACACTTCTTGTAGCAGTGCTGCTGCTGCTGCCACTACCTGGAAACTGGCTTGGGTTAGCTGGGAGGAAGGAAAAGTTAGCTGCCACTATTTTCTTGTGACTTTCTAGTATCAGTAGTGGGTGGGGGTGATATATGAAGCAGGCCTCTGTATAGTCTCGATATTTAGCCCCATCACAACTTGTATGAAGTGCTGAGTTTGGGTATCTTCTCAAGTACTGTATCTGATAAGGAGCTTGGGGGGAAAATGCTTAGTGTGCCAGCTGTGCCCATTTTTGGAGGTGTCTGATCTGGCCACAGTGGCACATGCCTTTGTTACACCCCATTTAGATCACAGTAATGTCCCCTAAATGGGGCTGCCTTTGAAAAGTGCTCAGAAACTTCAACTGGCTCAAAGAGCTTCAGCCAGGGTGTTGATCACACTACTCCTTTGTTACAACAGCTGCACTGGCTACCAGTCTGTTTTGGGGCACAATTCAAAGTTACTGATTTTGACCTATAAAGCCCTGCATGGCATAGGTCTAGGCTATCTAAAGGAAACTGGGAGAGGGTTTTCACAGTGGCTGTTGCCTAGAGAAGTTAGACTGGCTCCCTCCAGGCAAAGACTCTTATTCCAGGAGGTCTTTGAGCATTGACTGTTTTTAAAGTGGTCTTGATAGTGTGCTGTACTGGGGGGAGTGTAACCTGCAATTTACAGTGGTGCCCCACAAGACGAATGCCTCGCAAGACGAAAAACCCGCTAGACGAAAGGGTTTTCCGTTTTTCGAGGCACTTCGCAAGACGAATTTCCCTATGGGCTTGCTTCGCAAGACGAAAACATCTTGTGAGTCTTGCGATTTTTTTCGCTTTTTTCTCCCTTTTTCTAAGCTGCTAATAGCGCTAAGCCGCTAATAGGGTTGCTTCGCAAGACGAAAAAACCGCTAGACGAAGAGAATCGCGGAACGGATTCTTTTCATCTTGCGAGGCACCACTGTAATAGGTTTTTTATATTTTAAAAAATTCCATATATAGCTTAATTACTTTTTTTAAAAAAACAAAACTTTAAATGTTAAGCTGTGTGTATTTTATATCTGTATTTGGTTTACTTTTTGTGACCTGCTTTGAGTCCCAGTTCTAGGGGAAAGGTGCAGAATGAATGAATGAATGCACACTCATTGATTTCAGGATGAAAACTTGATGGAGCTGTAGTTTGTATCTTTTTAGGGAACTTTGTCTGGTAACCTGTCCCTAATGCCCCATGTGTAAATGAGTCCTTTATCTGTTTTTATACATTCCAGGATTGAGCTGTGGCATAAATTAAGTCCTTGGGCATAAGGCCTAAGGCCTAAAACGACTCAACTGGGCTGTGAACTAGTCTACGTTGCATAATTATCAGCAGCCAAATGTATAAATAAGCTGGGTCCATGTGCACCTGAAAGCAATTACAGGCAGCATCTTTGCAAACGAGGAAATTTTATTCCTAGCTGATAGCTGAGTGTGACAAACATAGAAATAACTAGCTTGTCATCTGAAGGAAGAGTCTTCTGTACAGCATGACAGCTGGAAACTTATTGAGAGGAGATCTGAGGAGGAAACTTTGGAAAGTGCTCATTTAGACTTTTGATTCAGTGGCTATTGCTTGCTTGCCTGCCTGCCTGCAAGGTATTGTCTGCGATATCCATGAAGCCCTGATATCCTGATAATACCCAAGCAGCTAATGAGAGTCGCTTTATAAACTTCTTTAAAGGAGTACAAAGAATGCTATTATTAACTTAACCTTGTATTATCTCTGTTCCCTCGCTTTTCCCAAGCTCTGACTTAAACCCTCGCAAGCTATTGTAATTGCCACTTTCAGGCAATTCCACACCCCCAGGACAGCAGGTGAAGCCAGGATGTGAGTTTCTTCCAGATCTCCTTTCAGTGGAGCAGCATGTAGTACCAATTCTCCTGGTTTGTTGTTTGTGTGCATTTGTATGACCATCAAAGTTGTTGTCTGCCCCAGAAAGTTCAAATGAAACAAGCAATGTATTTGGGCTGCAATAGAAACCTATTACAGGCCAGAAACACACACACATCTTATCTAGGGGTTGTCCATTTGTGAGGTGAGTGCTTCAAAAATTCTGCAGATAATTGTTTGGATTCTTGTTTAATTTGTTTAGAATTCTTGCTTAGTTTATATCCTAACAGGAAACACTTCTGCTCTTCTGTTCTGAGAACTTGGGAGGGTCTCCAGAAGCAGGAAAGTGTGTGTGTCCTGTTTAGAGAGAGCTTCCTTAGTGTAAAAATTAACCTCCCATATCTCATCGGACACTGCCACAATGACTAAGCTTCCTGGATTTTGTTGGCTAAAGTTGTGCATGAACTTGCGGGTGTGCAGGTACTAGATACCAACACTATGCAATGATGAAAAGGGGCAGAAGGTGTTGATTTTAAAAAAAAGTGATTGTGATGAAATATATGACAGAGCTGCCTTAAATTTGGATCCTGCAAGTCTGGCAGCTTTCCAACTTGAATTCTCCATTGGCATGTCTGCAGCACTGGAAATTACTGTATACTGGGTAGGGATATTGACCATGGTCATGTGATGAACTGTAAACCATAACTGTCCCAGGGTTCAATGTTACAAGTGAAGGTGCATTCCAGTTCCAAACCCATGTAGTGGCAGCTCCTAAATAAATAATCAGGAATGGTCACTTGTCAGGTCTGAAATACACAGTGGAGGAAAGGTCCCTCTCCTAATGGGTACAACAAGGAAACCTCCAGCCAGATTGTGACCCTAAAAGAAACGACAAGTTCATAAAGGGCAGGACTTTAAGGCGGGAGGGGAAGTTCATTGCCAGAAATTTAGAGGCCTTTCCTTCTCTCCATCTGATGCTACAGGATTGTGTCATCAGATTCTCTTTTCAGTAAGACCCACTTGCACACGTGTTACTGCTTCAGGAACATAAAGCATTGGCATTTTTATGTTTTAAATGTTGATTCGGCAGATTTCCTTTGTCCAGGCTTTCATTCCGTTTACTGCCTCATGTCATATAAAGGATTATAAAGTTAATAAGGGCAGCATCCCCCCCCCCTTGGTATGATTCTGTAAGTCTGTTTTCTGAACTAGCGCTTGGAAAAGAGTGGAGCTAAAATGGAGCAGACAACAAAGTTTGTAATCTTTCTTAGCGAGTCCTGCAGGTCATAAGCATCCTTTGTTGAAATGAAATTAATGTTTCAGTGCCCCATTGTGAGGTCTGCTCTTAATTTGTATTTGGCAATTAGGAAAAAGAGCATAAATTTACTAACTTATTTGAATAACAAAGATAGCAGCTTTTTGCAGAATTGAGGTATTTAGGCAAGGGCAAGAATAGTAAAGGACTACAGGGAACGCATTGCAAAGCAAGCTGTATGTTGAGAACAGAGTTCTGTGGTAGATGCCAAAATCTATCCACCCACCCAGCCTTTCCAATCCTGACTCATTGCGTCTATTTCAAACTAGGTTAGTTGTTGATCAGATACTGCAATGATACACATCTAACCTCTATATAGCTTCAACTGTTCCTTGCCGAGACCCCACCTCTGTGTGGCCTACAGTTTAGTCACAGTGCACTCTATTATCTGCACTATGATGGTGGGACTGGGAGCTTTCCCTGTGCTGTACCTGGTGTGTACTAAAAGAAGAAGACTTCTTGCTTTGGGAATTAAGTACTCAAAGCACCAGAAGTACTGGCATGTTTTTAAAGATTTGCTGAATTTCCCCTCCTTGGCATCCAAAAACAACACACTTATCACCGAAAAATAGGGTGACTATATTTCGAATATGTAATTTTCAGGATTTTAAAAACTGCTAGAGGATGCACTAGAAAACTAGATTATACATTATCCAGTATGGCTGCAATTATATGGGCATGTTAACATAATGTAGACTGAGGGACAAGTACTGGACTAGAAAGGGGTGGAGAGAAAGCAGCTTCATTCAATGTAATTACTGTTTCTATTTGAGTTCAGCTGTGATAGCCAATGCTTAGAGTAGTGGTGAAGTGTCACTTTATTATTTTTTTTAAAAAATGCAAGTTCAAAAACAGCAAATTTCCAAGAAAATGCATCATTAATAACCCATGTATTGAAGACTTTCCAAGCAGCTGAAAATTAATTCTCCCCCATGTGATTTTTTTTATTAAAAAAAACTTGTTAGCAGTATAATTGCACCAGCAGTGACAATGTTAGTAGCAAGCAATTTATATATTTTTAAAAATACATTCCAAAAGCAGGGAAAGTCTGATCCTTTCCTAACATGTGAGATGACTGCTTTTGTTAGCCATTAAGAGTGCAGAGCCATTTTAAAATAAAATAATAGAGATGGGGCATGTCTATGCATTGTCCAAGAAATGTGCATGACAGTCGTATCAAACTCCATAGAGCAGAAACAATAATGCACTGACGGGAATTAGCAGCTTCTGGTTTGAATATTGAGGAAACTACAGTGGTACCTCAGGTTAAGTATTTAATTCGTTCCGGAGGTCCGTACTTAATCTGAAACTGTTCTTAACCTGAAGCACCACTTTAGCTAATGAGGCCTCCTGCTGCTGCCGCGCCGCCGGAGCACAATTTCTGTTCTCATCCTAAAGCAAAGTTCTTAACCTGAAGCACTATTTCTGGGTTAGCGGAGTCTGTAACCTGAAGTGTATGTAACCTGAGGTACCACTGTATAATATTCCGATAATAGCAACACAGTTATAATGGGTGTTATGTAGATGCTGCACAACAAATAAGTAACAGCTGGTGTCTTAAACTGCTCATCTAAAGGCTCTAGGTTTCTTGCATCGCAGTGGCCTACTTAGTGAAAAGTGAAATAAAAGATATCCCTGTTTTCCTATATACTGAAAAGTGTCAGTTCACAATAATTCAAATCGCACCACGTGAAAACTTGAATGGAGTGTATATATCAATTTGACAATATAATGGTTGTCCTGGAGTCCCCCTTCCTTTTCCATTTTAAGGTAACTCTGATGGGCAAATGGGAAAGGAGCTTATGAGTAGATAGGCACCAAATGCGTATAAGGAAACAAGTCAGATTTTGCCTCCACAAACTTGCTGCCTATACTGTCTTGGAAAGCCACATGAGTTAAGATGAAAGAGAAATATTTAACAACAGTCTTCCCCCCCCCCCCTCAACTGGAAATGCTCATCTCTGGGCCACAGCTTCTTACACCTCCGGAGACACTTTGGAAACGGGTGGCCGTACTGGGTGGTGCCTGTCTTCCTCTTCTTCCTCCTCGTCCTGAATCTCCTCTTCAGCAGGTCCCCGTATTTTTACATCAGGTGGATGATAGCCATTTTCTGTCTCCCTAATAATTTGGTGCAGAAGAAGATGGATTTTCAGTTATCTGTATTTCTTAATTTTAACTGATGACTCAGTATTATAGGAAAGAAATAGGGAGTGCAAGCCTGTGGGTTCTCCTTGATCTCTCAGTGGCTTTTGACACTGTCAATCATGACATCCTCCTGGAGGGGCCCAAGGAAGTGGGAGTTGAAGGTACCATATTAGAGTTGTTCTGTTTCTACCAGAAAGTACCATAATACTAGGAAATTACTACTCGGCCCCATGACTTTTGAGGTTTCATGAGTCTCCCTGTGGAGATCTGTGTGCTACCACCATCATGTTATGCTTTGCCCATGTATGTAAAAACAGTAATTCATGAACAAACCTGAAAGTGAAGAGTGAATTGGTTCTTGTTAACAACTTAACTTCAGAGACAGTTGTCTAATAATTTAGTTTGGCAAAGAGGTGTCTCTGACCTACTGGGTAAATTTCCATTTGCTTAAGCTTTCCAGAGCCCCCTCACATATGTTGTTTGTTATGCATACTAAAAAGAGGACTAGCACGATGTAAATGCTAGACACTTTAATATTAAGTCGTGCTACAAATCTATTTCTGAAGTCAATCTCAAAATATCCTTGTGTGGTTTCCGAGCCAGCTTTATTTTATTTACTCTCACGATTGCCTAAGCTCACAGGAATAACCTCCGTTTGGAGAATTCAAATGGTATAAATCTCCATTTGCAACATTTTCACAGCATAATTTCAAAATTGGTAATATAAAGTTGGGACTTGCTGTTATGAAGCAGGAATTCACGAAGAAATGGTAAAGCCACGTGCATTTAAACCTAATTGTTTATGTAGCTACCCTCAATGTTATAGTTGGTGGATCAAAAGAAAGTGTGTTTTAAACACCTCCCTGGTAGCAGGTAGGAATGGACATCTTGAGCTGATCCATTTTTCTTGCACACAAGTAGATCAGCAATTCTACTCCCAACAAGTATGTATGAATTTTTAAAGGGAAAATCACCCCCCCCAAAAAAAATCTGCAGATTGAAACTGCTTTGTAACTATTTACCAAGGGGTCCAAAGCCTTTCCTCATTCTTTTGTTTAAACCAGAGCTTTTCAAGCTGTGCGTCACAACATATTAATGTGTCGGCTGCAGCGTGTAGGTGTGTCACACAAATGCTCGCCACACTCCTCCTGGGGCTGAAAGGGGTTAGTTCAACCTCCGGTTTGTTAGTAAAATGAATTACTGTGTCGCAAAATGATGCATGTTCAGAAAGTGCGTCACCAACTTTAAAAGTTTGGAAAGCTCTGGTTTAAACCATTTCTACCTGCTGCTAGCAGCTAGAAAGCTCAGCAGTAGCTGTGCTTGTTGGGGAATTGTTGAGTACAAAGCTATTGGAAGTAGCAGTAACAGGGACATTGTAGGGGGGTAGAGAGAGACGGCTGCCTCAGAGGTGCATGCAGTATGTAATTTCTCCATGCTACTTTTATTCCACACACCCCCCACCTTCTAATGAAAGGCACTCACGTCATCTCATAATCTTTGTCCTTCCCATTTTTGCAGCAACAACAGTAAGCCACAATGGCAATAATAATGACAACAGCAACAAGCCCACCAACAACTCCACCAAGTAGGGCAAAATTCATGGATGCTGTAGAAGAAAATACTAGCATTAGTCACCTCATAGTTGAGAAACAAAATCTCTTCCTTTGGGGAAGAGCTCTTAACTACTGTTCTCCCTCTAGCCTGAGGGTGGCTCTGGCTAAATATAATATGACAAATGAGCAACTTGTGAATGACAAGCCAGGAAGGGGGCTCATCTAGGTTGAATTAGATGGTTTCTGTAGAACAGGATTGGGGAAACTCTGGCCCTCTAGCTGCTGTTGGGGTCAAATGAATAACAGAGTTATGTGAAAATGGTCACTCAAAACTCCACACACCCCAAGGAAAATTACCAAACAGTTTCTCAGTGGTTCACTGGCAGTAGGGTAGTTTACTACTTAATTGGGGGGGGGGGGTGTTTCAGCACGTTGGAAATGGCAGCTGCCACCAAGAACAACAATAATGGGGGAGAATAGTACGGGGGGAAATGCAAAGGGGGGGGCTTTTCTAGGGGGTGAGTGAAAATTTTAAATAAATTTTCTCAGAAAAATGACTGCTACTTAAAAGCAGAATAAAAAGGAAGTAGCTCGCCTTTTGTCTAATAAACATGCTGATAAAATGGCACTGATAGAGAAAGCCGGTCTTTAAAAAAAATCATTTTTTAATTCACTGAAATTAATTTATCTCAAATTCTATTGTATTAGTATTTGAATAATTTAAAATAGGTGGGAAGATGCAAGTTAAAAGGTCGCTTTAAAAGAAACATGGCTAAAATGTCATTTGGCCAGAAAAGTGATAAATAGTAAAGGAGGTGTGTGAGGTATAGAGTAATGACAGTAGACTTGTTTGATCAATATGCTATTACACACATCAAAACCAGGCCTTTTAGGGAAAATCAATAGCTGAGTTTTGGTGATCTACCAATGTGGTGCTGTTTCGGTTTGTTTTCAAAAAAGAGGAAGAGCCTAGAGGAAATAGGGGGGTGATTTGATGGTCCTATGTAGACACTCCCTAAAAAGTGAGCAAACAAAGCATGGCTATTAGGCAACAAATACCTAGGGTGGAAACATAATCAGAGCCGTACGTCATCATAAAGTCTTGGGCTTATTCTCAACTGCAGCCACATCTAAGCTTTGCAACTAAGCAAAGTGAGACTAGTTCTTAAAATGGGACGTGGGGTTGTTTAGGGACTTAAATGCTTTGCCGATCAGCCATGCTTTCTCCTCCCCCCCCTTGCATGTTGCAATCTTACGTGGTGTGACATTAACAGTGATGTTGCATGAACTCTCTCCGATAGAGTTTTTGGCAAGGCAGATGTAGTAGCCAGTGTTGTCTATAGAGATGTTCTTCAGCATAAGCACTCCTGATGCAAAAGAGAAGATGCAAAGGGTCATCATTATTTAGCAGGTGCAAATAGAATCGGTGTCTTCAGCCATATTGCGGTTTTAAATCCACTTTATGTGAGGAGTCTTATGGACCCTGGATGATGGTTTCATAGTGACCAGAGCATTGCCCAGGAGCCTCAGCTCTGGCAAGGATCGATTGCAGAGAAGATGCAGGCAAGCCACACATGTGGTTTTGCTTACTGCATTGTCACCATGTGTTCCCAAATGCAGTCCCTTGTTCTGTTTTGGCGGACCAGTCAGTACAGGCGGCCATTGCTCCAATTTTATCCTTGCAACAATCCATGACATGGGTTAAAATGAAAGAGATTGACTAGCTCACTACTGAAGAGGGATTAGAATCCAGTTTAGTGCACAATGCTGGCTTTCTGATAATGCTTGTGACTGAGTTAGCAGTTCCACATTTCACACCACATAGAAACTAGGCGGGTCGTCGGAACAACACGAAACCCCGTTTGTTCCGTGTTTTCACTGTAGCACAGTTTTCAATATTTTATGTACTTTTCCCATGCAACTTCCATTAATCCTAACATGGATACAGATACATGCAAGAATATGCCAGGCCTATCCTCTGCCCTCCATTACGGGCTCCAATTGCAGCAATAACTGGACCCTGCTCTTTAAGTTGTACTTTTCTGATCTTTCTTTGTAGATTTCTTGACTGACAATTTAATATATAAAAATATGGGCCAGAGTTAAATCTTTATTCTGAAGCAAAATGAGAAGAAAACAATAAACTAACCAATACTGATTATGTCAGTATTTACAGTGCCTGACTAGGATCCTATTTTCTGGTGTAGTGGTGCCACCTATGGGCAAAACTGCTGAACAACGAGCATGTTTTGCACACATTTTCTTTGTAAATCTTGAGCTATTTTAAGGGCTTACTTAGACAATCACAACGAAGCATGTTTTGGGGGTGTGCAATCTGCATCCACAAAGGCTAGCTGAAGAACTATTGAGAAAAATATGTAGGCTACCTAAAGCAGAGTACAAAATGAGATCAACAAAGCTTTTTAAAAAACCAAAGGCAGCTAAATTATATATATATATATATATATATATATATATATATATATATATATATATTATATATATATATATATATATATATATATATATATATATATTTCCAGTAGGTGCCTAAAATATCAACAGACTGTGAATTCCGGAGCAGTGGTTTCAGCACACTACCATCACCTCCCCATAAATGTACAACAAACATTACATGGTACACATAAAAGTGTAAGCAGTTGAATAGGCCCACATGGGCAAGGTGACCCCTCAGCCAAGCTGGTCGCTGGCTGTTATGGGCTTTATGTACTAATTGGGAAATTTTGAACTTGACCAAGTTACAAGCCTGTAGACTGTGCAGATCTTTGAGGACAAGTATAATATGTGGACAAGATCTCACTTCTGGTCCCCAATCATAGAGCCGCACCCTGCACCAACAGCAGTTTCTCAATCAGGACCAAGGGAAGCCTTATGTAGTGTGTTGCAGTAATCCAGTCTTGAAGTTACCAATATGTGGACTACTGTGGCCAGGCCATCCCAGTCATGGAACAGGCATCTGTCGTATTTTAATTTAATTAAAATGGTTCAATTGTTTTGCAGGTTTTAGCTTTATTTACAATTTTATTTGCACACCACTTAGCTCTTTGATTAAGTGGTTCAAAAATCATCTAAATTAAATAAATAAGTACCAGCTAAAGATGGTAAAATGTACCCCTTGCTACCAAGACCACTAAACCTCCAGGGACAAACCTGGATCCAGGAAAATGCTTAGGCTTGCTCCTTCAAAAGAAATGCAGCCCTCTTCAGAGCAGGCAGTTGTCCAGTTTCTCATGCACCAGAATCATAGATCCATAGGGCCTCTGTCCTGTCAGAAATTAGGCTCAATTTATTTCCCCTCATCTAGCTCATCACTGCATCCAGGTACCAGCTCAGCTCCTGTATGGCCTCTCCTGATTCGGATGTTATGGAGAAATGGAGCTGAATGCCATCAGCTTACTGACAGCATCCTGTCCTAAATTCCTTCACGACCAGTCCTAATGGCTTCATATAGATCAGAAATAGCATTGGGAATAAAACAGCACCCTCCAGTGTCCTATGGCTTAACTGCCAGGGGCTGAAAAGCAATCTGCCAATGCTATTCTTTGCTCTATAAATAGGGCTAGAATACTGTAATACTGTGCCCCTGATATCCAGGGTCAAAGGTATCAAAAGCCACACATAAATTGCAAAGGAAGCAAGGTCATACTCCCCTTGTCCCATTCTTCATAATGGTCATCCATCAGGCTGACCAAGGCTGATTCAGTCCCGTCCATGGCCAGGTCTGAACTCGGACTAGAGTTCGATAATCTACACCATTCAAGAATGACTGTAAGTGCCCCATCATAACCCTCTCAGCCACATTTCCTAAAAAGTGGGCATTAGCAACTGGTCAGTAGTTAGTCCAAAGCAACAGATGGGGACAAGGCTTCATTATGAGTGGCTGCAGGAACCATCCCCTCAAGCAATGAAGCATTAACCATGTTCCCGACCCAACAAGTCTGCTACATTTAATAAATCAAGAACTTCATAACTTATAAACTAGCACTATATGCGTTGGCAGCTAAGAAGATCAGGAGAAAAGAACTAGATAAAATAGCGGTCAACTGCAAAGGTGATTCAGACATTTAAGCTGGCACATTCTACCTGAGAACCCCCTGCTATTATATCATATGCAACAAATAATTTCTAGGAGATGTGATTGTTGTTCTTTGTATTCACAGTGCCTGGGGTTTTTATGGTTTTTATGGTTATTGTTGCCTCTTTTTGTTTCCTTTGTGAATGATATCATGGCCTTTGGCTAGTGCAATAAAGTTTATGAAGATGGTGAATAAACCAAGAGGGGCAGAGATCAAGGGGGAACAGAGGGTAGCAAGTATCTTGCTGACATCATTAAGCTGCATAAACATCAAGTGATCTCACAGCATCTCATAGGGTAGTGGCATTGGACACTTCAGCTAGCGCTACATCGGCCCTGGAATCAGCATCCCAACAGAGCTGGTTAGGTTTGTGCAATGCTGTTCAACATCACATGCAAACAAATGTATGTGGTTTCACATTAAGGAAACAGTAAGATACGCAGAGTGCAGTGCTGCCCTCTCTTTCTACAGTGATATAATCTGTTCCAAGACAGATGGGTGTGCAGCAACCTCCCATGTATCCAGCCTGACACATGTGGGCTTAAAAAATCTGGATCTCTTAATTGCTATACAAGAAACCTGGTTGTGTCAGTGCCACAAGGGAGAGCTTGGAACAGGTGCATCAGAGAACTGGAGAAGCCAGAGCATGATAGAGTCCTCCTTAGCACCACTTGGCAGGAGGAGGAGAGAGAAGCAACTAGATTGCCCATTAATTACAAGCCCCACTGTGGCTAATGGCCTCATGGTGAACAATTGTCTATGTTCACCCTACATTAACTAATGTATGTTTTCGAAGTAATGATTTTAATCATGGTGAGAGAAGAACCAGGCAGTGAGCATGATTCTGGATTCATTGCAATCGAGCTAGCACTAATTTTCAAGGTCTGTTGGTAGAATTAGGGGCCTGCCTCTTGCTGAAATGAAAGTCACAAGAGTGCCACTTTTGCCTTGTTGCATCCAGAATTTATTACAGTAAACTCCCAATTTATGTGGGGGTTACGTTCCAAGGCACCACGCTTTTAAGTGAAATTGTGTATATTTGAAGCACCATTGAAAAAGCCTGCAATTACCCCATTTCGCCCCCACCATGTTCCACTCCTTTTTGTGAAGTTTTTGAGTCAATTCTGGGTTCACACATATCAGGTGTGCCTAAAACGGTTGCTGCCATTGAATGAAATCAGGCATGAAGAAAATGGCAGAGATAACCAGTGAGAGAAGGAAAACATTACAATGGACAAGGAAAGATCACATCTACACTGTGCTTGCTAGATAACACTTTAAGGACTAAATTAAAATGATGGTTTTTCATTCCTCTTTTTACATTAATAGTCTTCAAAATATTTGCATGCATTTAAAAACTGAATACAGAAAACCGATTTTCACAAAGTACCAACATCTCACTGGTTACCTGGCGTTACTGTTCCTACGAGTGCTCGTTGTTTGTTTTCTGGATTGTAGCTTTGCCAGGAATATTCGGGTTTGGGGAATCCTTCGATAGAATTGCAGGTCAAGTTAATGTTTTGTCCGAATTCTGTGGTCCCTATAATTTTGCAGTCTGGCTTGGATGGAGCCACTAGATAGGAGGAAAGAATAACTTGAGCAAATTCAGCAACATAAGAATGGAAGCTGTTGTGTTGAGGAGAGCCTAAAACATGTTCTGTCTTCAGATCCCATCACCAGCAGTAATGCATGCTGACCTTCACAAACAACACTGACCCATTACAGTTTTATTCCAAAATCTGCACATCTTCACAATTTTCTTTAGGCACATAAACTGACTGGGTGGGGGCAATAGCTTAGCAGAAGTGCACATGCGCTGCAGAAGGTATCAAGTTCATACCTCAACTACTCCAATTTAAGGATCAATAGCAAGTCATGGGAAATATTAAAATTATTATTTAGTGAATTTATACAGTGCCCTTCATCCAGTGATCATGGGTCAGTTTGCAACAAGATGAAATTAGACATCTGAATTCCTGGAGAACTGCTGTCAGAACACGTGGGTAGTGTTATCTGCTATAGAACAACTTCCAACCTTCCTCACTTCTTCATATTCCCATTGAGTGAAAACTTGGTTAAAATATATGGTTGTCTTCACCATTCTTTCCATTAGTACAGTGGAACCTCAATTTTTGAACATAATCCGTTCCAGGAGACTGTTTGACTTCTGAAACATCTGAAACGCAATATGGAAGCCTCAATACAAAAGGGAAACTCAAAACGGAAGCCGTGTGGCATGTTCGACTTCCAAAAATAATTCGAAAACCAAAGTAGTTACTTTCAGGTTTTTGACGTTCAAAAGCTGAAACGTTCAGCTTCCGAGACGATCAAAAGCTGAGGTTCCACTGTAATGAATACCGGCAGTGTTATTTTTATAGAAAAAGAGGTGCCAGAACTCACCATGAATGCCTCCCTTTTTCCCTTACAATAGCAATGGCGCCCTCCTGAGAGGTGCCGGAACTGAGTTCTGGTGAGTTCCGGGTGGGAGGAAAAGCCATGAGTACCAAGTCTAAGATCATCTATGGCAGGTATCTTCAACCTTTTCAGACCCAGGATCCATTTTTAACCCGAACATGCATTTGGGGACCCATTTCTTAATCTTTTACCATATATTTGCATGGTGGCAGTGCTCCTATCATGACTCACCTTGGATTAGGCTACAGTCCACTAGTGGGTCGTGATCCACCAGCTGAAGACCAGTGATCTATGGCACAAACACTACATGATATCATCATCTAGAACAAATGTGCATGGCTGCCTTATGTTGCACTGGAGGACAGTTTTAACGATCCAAGTACTCCCTGATCATTGCAAGCAGCACTTCCTGCTTGCTGTGCGCTGCTACTGAACTAAGGTGTGAGACTGGTATGTATACAAAGGGCAGAATGCCTTACCAAGGACCAAAAGTTCCATTGTTGAATGTGTCAAAGGAGGATCATCGCGAAGACGGACTGAGCATTCATAGGTACCATTGTCATTCAAGGTCACCTGACTGAGGATGATGCCAATGTCATGATTATTTGTATTGCTAGAGAAGTTCACCCGACCTTTATAAGTATCACTAATCCATGTTCCACCATCATCAAGGTACCGGTTAATAAATTCTGCCTAAAAATAAGAGAAGAGTATCAGTTTAAAAGACTTAACTACTGTGGCTCAAATCTTTTGTTTGTCACTATAGTATTTTTAACCATGAAATGAACGAACAAAACACAAGGAGACCCAACCTATCCCTATCTCCTGAACTGTCTCATTGCTGAGGCAATTCAGTAGTAAAAAAAAAAATCAAAAAATGCATTCATTATAGTAGGGGAAGAAATCACTTTTAAGTGTGTACATTAGTCAAGAGCTGCATACAAATATATGTTCATGATGATGAATTTTCATGAACAAAGCAAACACAAACTGCTGGAAAAATTTGGAGAACTGAATTTAAGACTGGAAAAAATGAGAAAGTGAGCAAACTGAAATTGACAGGTCTTTCCATCCCTACCTCTCAACCCTCAAGAAATACATTTTATGTACATGGTTGTCAGCAGCAGGGAAGATATGATCAGAAACTTATCTTCCATGAGCTTAAAGTTGTTTTAGGGGCCAAGTCAATCTGCTGCATTGCCTCCAAACAATCAGTCAAACCAAATCCTTTCCTTTGGAGTCTTAAACATTAGTAGGCAATGCTCCCAGTGCACACTATTCTTATTCAGTGAGTAGTCATGCACAATATTCTTAGTCATGCACAGACCTGGGGTACTGGACATTTAGTTGGGAGTTAACTCCGCTGAACACAGGCAGACTTGCTTTTGAATCATCTGAAGCAGTACTGCTCATCCTGCTCACATTGAATTGAACTGGATAGGCCCCAGGGGATATGTGCCCCCATCTGGAGCCACCAGTTGCTATGCATGATTGGCGGCCTCTGTCAAGTGCTGGATCAAAGCCAAAGTGACAGCCTGATGTTATGCGCCACAAGACTAAAGATCTGGAATTAAAACAAAATTCAGGCTACCATCTGGCCCCATCGTCTTGCAGCCAAGACCAAAGGAACCCTTGAAAGGCTGCTCACTGACAGAGGTCAAAGAGGCTCCTCTGGTGTCTTGGCGCACCTGTTTCTTCACAGAGTGCCATTTTCTCCCAGACACTCATGCGTATCATGTGCCTTGCACCATGGCTGCCCACCTCTTCTGGCATTTTCATCCAGGCAACAATGTCCCCCTTAGCTGGAGTAACAACAGAGCTTTCGTAGGTACACGGTAGGGTGATATTATCTCCTTTCTTCACTTGCACTTGCTTCTGAGGTGTGTTTACGGAGAGGGCGTGAACAGCTGCCACAACTAAAAAGAGAAAGATAGGTCAGAAGGTCCACTGTTATCTTTGTCACTTTGACTGAAATGCCAGCATGCATAAGTTAGGGCGCCCTACTAAGATATAGCACACATCTGCATTCCACATCTGTATCTGCCTTCTGTAAGAAACACGCTTTCTCGCCTGCTCTAGGACAGGGTTGGAGAAACATTTTCCAACCCAAAGGCTGCATCTCCTTAGGACATAGGTAAGCAGGCTAATCAATGGGACCTTTGTACAGTAGGTTACCTTCCAGCTGCACAAAAACCAGAGCTTTCTACATCCACACCCACATTCCTCCCTCCAGGCAAGCAAGAAGCATTAGTTCTTTCCAGTATTAATAGACCACAGATGATCACAAAGTGGTTTGCAGAACAATCAGTAAAACAATTAATAAAATAATAGTAGTCTGTGCATATCACATCGGTGCATATCACATCGGTTTAATACAGTAAAACATAACACGGGGCGAGAAAGGATCTGGCAGAGCATCTGTGACTTCTCAGATATCTTATTTGTCCCTGTCCCTCCCCCGCTTCCATGAGGCTGAGTTCAATGACTCATTCAGGGATGTACAGGGGGACAAGGTCCTTTGAACGTAAAGTTTTTATTGTCACCACACCCAGCTGACACATAATGCAGTTCCACTTTTTTTGCCTGCAACTAGTACGATAAGGGATGGCAGGTGGAGGGTTCCATCCACTGTCTCCCACAATTCAGTTTGCACACACAAAACTTATTGACAGTAAGAGCAGCTTGACAACAGCTTGACCACCACCTACCTCTGAATTTTCTGCAACGAGCAAGTGATTAAGCTAGATGGCCCATAAGGCTCCCTACAACTCTATGATTCTATCTATTTGCATATTATCTTATATCTTACATCCCTGAGGCACCTGTCCAACTTCCTGGACAGTCCTCCTATCTGTGGAAAAAGCTAGCTTGCTGTTGGTGGCCAGGGCTCTCAGATCCTCTCTCAGCTCAGGGAGCAAACAAGTGTGCCCACAAGGCTTTTTTTTCCCTGGCAGTGTACATTATTATGTTCTGAGGTAACTCAATTGTGCTGGAGAAACCGGTTCCTCCACGAGTGGGTTCATAATCAGGTCATAAGACCAGCATTCAGAGAGAAAAAAGAGAAAAGCAGAGAGAAAAAGTGAGAGAGCCCAACCATTTTAGAGAAACTGCAGAGGAATGTCTCATTCAGAAAATTCCGCCCCCCGCACAATGAAATTTAAGTTGAGGGGAGTGTTTCTATAAAAATTCATATATGCCAAGAACCTATCAGAAAGCTGTATTTGTTCTGTAACCAAGGTAACCTGGGAACCCCTTGAACTTCTCCCACCTAATGGGGGATTTAGCTGAGCTTAAAGAGAAGGGGCTCGGCGACTAAGGAATGACTCCCAGTGTTTTTATTTAAAGCACATTTAAAAGACACCCCCCAAAAAAAAAAATCCTGGGGAAATGTAGTTTACCCCTCACAGAACTACAATTCCCAATACCCTTACATTACAGTTCCCGGAATTCTTTGGTTTAAATGTCTATGGCACTGGAATTTTCTCAAGTCTAGAGACCAGAAATTAAAACAAAACTAAGACTACAATCCTATGTCCACATACAGAAAGCCAGTCCCATCAGACACACTAACTAATTCCTTTGTGAGCAAATATACATACATTGTCACCCTAAGCCATTTTGCCACATAAAATAAGACGAGCAGCCACTGGCAACAGGGACTGAAGCACAGTGGAAGCAGTTGGCAAGGAGGCACACTCAGAGTGAGCTTGGATAGCCGGTGGGGGAGAGCCCACCCCAGTTCCTCTCCAAATCTGCTGCCAGAGACAAGTGTCTAATGATAGGGCTGGCCCTGCTTCCATAGGATCCAAATCCCAATACAACACCGAGGATATATAAATCATGGTGGGAGAGCCATAAGCATCATATGGAATCTGGGGAGTACCAGGTAGCAGGTTTAAGGTTTAAGGTAGCAGGTGATGAGAAAGGCCCCTTCTTGAGACCCTGGGGAACTGCTAAAGGCCCATCACAATTCTATCTGGGCTAGAAGGACAAATAGTCTGTCTTGGTTTACAGCCACTTCCAGTGTTTTTCTTGCGCTGTGAATAGGGATGTAGGAGAAATCAGATTCAGTTCTCATTTAAAGGCAAGCTTATCTAATTCACACTTTCTGAACGCAAATCAAACACAGCATCTTTTTTTAAAAAAAAAAAACCATAAGCATATTACAGTAAATGATGACACATTTGTAATACAGTTATCATTTGAATTTTGCAATGCAAACCAAGTAATGGGTAGAAAAATGCATACACATAGACACACAATGCACACACACACACACACATATATGTATGTATGTATGTATGTATACACACACAGAGAGAGAGAAATGCATATATTAGTGAAAATAAAAAAACGAATTCTATTAGAAGAAATAGCTTTGCAACGAAGTGTATATATTAGGCAAAATTGCATAAACGTGTATAATAGGAGAAATTTAAACTAAATGCAGATGGATTTTCTTGAGGACTTTAAAAAAAAAACTTCAAACTGATGTGGAAATGTGGAGCACTGATTGTAAAAATGAAAAACTGAGAGAAACCAAAATTGACCTATTGCTAGGCATGAAGGCCTCACCCTCTGGTATCCCATCCCCCCACCCCAAGCATTCTGCTTGACTTCAGGTAGCTTATTTTTCAGGGAGAGAGAAAAGCTTTTCCTGGCAGAGCCATGGAGGGCTAGATTTAGACATCCATGGTTGCAATGGCAAAATATTAAAATGTTGTGCTCTCTATCCTCAACTCATCTGTAACTGAGAGCTTTCTGAACTGCCTTCCCCCACCAAACTCAGAACGTGAGTAGCTTAGGGCTCCAGCATGTAACTTGCATTCCTACCTGGCAACCGTGACACCCTCTCCAAAGGGTTAGTTATTTAGCAGTGGGAATCTTTTTGGCACTTTATTTGTTTGCCATTCTTTTAGGCCACCCTTGATTAATTACATAGGAATCGTAGGGCAGTTTCCAGCATACATATAAAACAACATAGTATATCAGATAACCTCATGATTTTGGTTATCCTATCGAGATGGGAAAATGGGGAAAACTATGGAAAACAGATTTAAAATTCACCACGTGCTATCTTATAAAAGAAAACTTTATGAAAATGATCCACAGATGGTACCTGACCCCAAGCAAATTAGCCAAAATAAATAAAAATAACAGTAATAAGTGTTGGAGATGTAAACAAAATGAAGGAACCTTATTCCACATGTGGTGGACATGTCCCCAAATGTAAAAATTTTGGGACATGATTTATGAAGAACTAAAGAAAATCCTAAAACATACATTTTTTAAAGAAAGATGAAGCTTTCCTATTAGGCATTTTAACGATAAGCATCCCAAATGAATATAAAAGAGTGTTTCTTTACGCGACAACAGTGGCTAGAATATCAATAGCAAAATACTGGAAAAGTGAGTTAATACCAACAAAAGACGAGTGGCAATTGGAGTACCTCGAACTAGCCAAAATGACAAGAACTAATAAGAAACCACTCAGGCGACAAGGTAAAAAAGGAATGGGTTTGCTTCAAAAACTACAGAACTTGACTAAATATGGTTCCAAAAATAATACTTGCTTGTGCTTATATTAATTTCACAGATATAATGGGGGAAAATTGATTTACATAAAGGAATACAGATTACTGGTAACTAATGAGAAGTGTTGAAGCCGCAAAGGGATAGAGGGAAGTCAATTAACATAGTTCCAGTTACAGATAGGTAGCCGTGTTGGTCTGCCATGGTCAAAACAAAATAAAATAAAAAAATTCCTTCCAGTAGCACCTTAAAGACCAACTTAACTCAGTTGGTCTTTAAGGTGCTACTGGAAGGAATTTTTTTATTTTATTTTGTTTTGTCAATTAACATATTAGGGATTCAAACAAGTTTAATGGAACAGAAAGAAAGTGATTGTAAGGAAAGATAGAAAATAAGAAATATTAATGTAATTTCTTTCTGGGAGCCTTTTGTATAGAATATTCAAATTACGGTTTGTATCCTTTGAGCAATTGTGTGCATCTTTTTAATTCTTTTTTCTCTTATTTGTATTTTTTCTTTCATTTTTTCTCTTTTTTCTTTTTCTTTTTTGTGTATTCGGGTGAAACTTTTAATTTATTCTTTTCTCTGTAACTTTCAAAAATGCAATAAAATTTTATTTAAAAAACCAACAACATGGTATATCAGATAATACAACATAATGCAATATTTAAACCATTGCCAGCAAAAAGAGGGGCAATTCAGAATATACCAGGAGTTGGAGGCACCCAGTGAGATTTATCCAGTGCTATTTTTTAGAAAAAGGGATGCTGGAACTCACCACGAATGCCTCCCTTTTTCTCTTATAATGGCAATGATGCCCACCTGAGAGGTGCCAGAACTCAGTTCCATCAAATTATGGCCGAAAAAAGCCCTGAATTTATCCAAAAGCCTAAGAGAACAAGTGTGTTTAATCATCCATTGGAACTACACTAAATTTTTGTCCATTGAGCCTCTAGCGGGAGGTTATTCTAGTCAGGGTGCCACTACAGAGAAGGCCCTTACACATCACTTCGGAAGACAGGCGAACTAATAATTTGTACTGGATGAAGCAAAGATCACCAGTGTTGAAGCAATGATTCTTCAACATCAACTTCGTTGGACTGGTCATGTTGTGCAGATGCCTGATTATCGTCTTCCAAAGCAACTACTCTATTCCGAACTTTAAAATGGAAAGCGTAATGCTGGTGGTCAACAAAAGAGGTTTAAAGACTGTCTCAAGGCAAATCTTTAAAAAAGTAGTATAAACACTGACAACTGGGAAACACTGGCCTGCGAGCGCTCCAGTTGGAGAACAGCCTTTTCCAAAGGTATCACAGACTTTGAAGACACTCAAACTCAGAACGCAAGGGAGAAACGTGCTAAGAGGAAGGCACACTTGGCAAATCCACACCGTGATCAACTCCCGCCTGGGAACCAATGTCCCCACTGTGGAAAGACATGTGGGTCCAGAATTGGCCTCCACAGTCACTTACGGACTCATTGTTAAAACTGTGTTTATGGAAGACAATCTTACTCAGCTGCAAGTGATCGCAAAAGAAGAAGAAGAAGAAGAAGACAGAGAAGGCCACACTGGAAGGAACAACAAGGAAGCAAAAGCCTACAAAAACAGAGTCTTGCAGTAATAAGTCCAAGCAGTCATCACAAGGGCACTCAACAGTTTGGAGTGGCAACAGTGAAGTTGGCAGCCTTTAATGAAATCATGCATTTGACATAGTTGATGAGGTAATTGCCAGAAGCAACTTTTGATGATGAGCTTTGGAAAGCCTGGGCTGCCCTGTGTTTTGTGAAACGCTTTCCTAATCAGATTTCTATATCTAGTTTGCTTGGCAACAGGCAGGCAATGGGTTAATTTCCTAGGTGCCTTTTCTTTTATCTGTTCTGTTGCGCTGACATTCCCTGACTGGCTTGTAATCCAGTTTCAACATGGGAAGATCCTCGAGAACAAAGCATAGTCGCTGCATTTTTCGCTGGGCTTTGACAACTCCCTGTTTTGTTCCATCCTGGCATGCTTCCTTCTGCATCCATTGTATTTCTTTCTCTTTTCTTCCTGTGATGTTCATCACATCGCTAACCGTCAATGCTTTTTTTAAAAAAAATTTAAAACCCTCCGTTGAACAAGCAAGTTAAAATAGGCTAAAAATATGAAATAAATTGGTTTTGGAAACTGATCAAATCGTTTTAAGACCAGCAAATGCAGAAACAGGACTTTAACAAAATTCCACAAATATGGGGGGTGGGGGTGCCCTATACAGTTAAAAGCTTAAAATAGTAAGCTTATTTTATAAATTCCCATGGATGGGTCTAGGGCAGGCATAGGCAAACTCCGGCCCTCCAGATGTTTTGAGACTACCATTCCCATCATCCCTGACTACTGGTCCTGTTAGCTAGGGACGATGGGAATTGTAGTTCCAAAACATCTGGAGGGCCAGAGTTTGCCTATGCCTGATCTAGGGATACCCAGGAAGCAGAGGACTGAAAAAAGGCTTGTTTGCTAGCATGATGAGCTATCAAGGCATTATGGACAAATAAAAGTAACGACACTCCAATATAATTCTTTTTAAAAGAAAAACAGTTTTTGGGAGGGGAGAGCAGGAAAGATGGGGTGCTTAACCCTTTCCCTGCCTGCTTTATCTCTACTACAAATCCTCCCCACGTAGACTTCCTTATCCTGTCATATGGGTGGGATACAATAAATAACAATTATTATAACTATTATGTCTAGAACAGGGCTTCAGGTTAATTTTTTTTTTTTCTAATGAGGGTCTCATTCCCTTGGGGATGTTCTTTTGGTCGCTACATGCTGGTGGCAGGTAGGAGGAGCCAAAAGGCGGGTGGTGAGAGCCAAAAATGAGTGGAGTTTACTGCAGGATTGTATGGATCGTTTGCTCCCAGTGAGAAGCGGTCCAGAAAGCAAGAGTAGCCTCACCTGCAGCATCCAGAGAGCCCTGTGAAATGTGTGTGCCTGCTATAGTTTCCCCTATATGTCACCCACTCTCCTTGCCCTTCCAGTTTCTCTATTCAAAATCCTCTCCTCCCAGAGCTGTTCTTCTTTCGGAAGAAGGTCTTCACAACTTTGTTACATACCTTTGCACAAAATGCGAGTTTGGGGCTATGATCGGGCAAGTGGAAGCATGCTCATATTCGTTTGAGGATCAGCAGGATGATACAAGAGAGAGAGCGCTAGAAGTGTGTCCCAGTCATAAACGGATGTCTTTCATGAGAACTTTAAACAGAAACTTTGTACTAATTTAAATATTTTTTTTCTGTAATTCTAGAAGGAAATCCATCATCAAGAGAGAGTCGATAGACAGTCAGAAACCATGTGCCTGGAATCCAAGGAGGCATGTCCGTTCAGGGGTGTTCTTTCTGCTCCCACTCTCCATCAGCTCTCTGTCTGGCCCTTGGGATTCTCCCCAGACCATACCCCCCTTCCCAGCCACATCCCCTTTCATCAGACCACAACCTTTCTTTGAGTTCTTTCGTCTGGCTGAAACTGGGACAATTGATTCTTGTTTGCCTGGATAAACAAGAGCAGGGGTGTGGGAATGGGCATAGAAACTAGCCTACTGTACAAAGGTAACTTTCACATTTGCTGCCATTCCCACTTTGGCCTTCCTCTGCCCACCACTGGCCTGTGGCTCTGGGAAGACTGCCCAGAAGGAACTGGGATATTTTGGCTGAAAATAGGTCCCCACCCCTGGCATGGGACTTACAATGGAGGACCCTGCGAAAGGCAGGGCCCTTGATCACACAGAGAATAGCCTGAATCATACACAGAAAGCTATTGCACGGGTGTCTGTAGAGGCAGAGGCAGCAGGTACGGACAGTTTCTGGGTGGATGGGGCCACGTTGCTGCTGTGTAAGCATATGAACTTTGCTCTGTTTGCTTACGACATTTTTATGCTGCCCTTCCTGCAAGGAGATCAGAGCAGCATACATGAATTCCTGCCCTCCATTTTGTTGCCTCAACAATACTATAAGGCAGGTTACGATGAGAAGGGTTGGCTCGCCAAAGGTCATTTGGCACGCTTCAGGGGATTTATGCCAGCTCGCCCCTGTGTCAAACATCCAAACTGCTGCAGTAAGCTGCCTATTTGACTCTTTCAAATCATGAGTTCAACAATTTTAGTATTGTTGAATGAGTAGTTTTCAAAAGTTGCAAAAAATACAGGAGAAATACTTTAGCCAGTTGTTAAAACTCGAAAAGAAAGAAAATGTTTAAAAAGTGAAAATGTGATTCAGCTTGGGGGAGCAATGGTGTTTTATCACTTGATTATCACAAGTTTCTCACATTCAGGTTACGGTGTTTGCTCCAATTATCACATAACTAAAGGGTTCGTGGTCTACTTCTGTCTTACATTCTAGGTAAATCCACTCTTTGTGTCTTAAGAAGGTGCCCAACAGGCACAAATCACACAGTTAACATGGAGTTCATTTATTATGAAAGGTGTACCTGTTGAATTCTAAATGATCACAGTTTCTCTGTAACTTATTTTGTACTATATGTCTTCATCCACAGATGGTGAGGCAAGTATTTCAAGCAAGAGTGCTCAAATATGCAAGTGCTCTGTTTGAATCAATGTGAGCAAAACCAACACAAGCACATAACCTACCTTAGTTCTGCCCCCTTCCCTCCCCACCCATCTGAACCAATCCACCAAGAAAAAAAAACACAACAAAAATCCTACTTCGGGAGATGGTGGCAGGACCTCACTCCCACCCCAGTGACATGAGAAATATATTTTTCTACCAGGGGCGGTATAATCATATCCCAGGATCTTTGGGAGGAAAAGATGCCCCATACATTGCTGCTAGCTAATCCATTCCCTCTACCACAATCATCTCCCCTTTCCCTAAGATAAGGGTTTTTCTGCCTTAGGGAAGAGGAATGGGGTATGTTCTCAGCAGTAGAAGACATTCCCATCAACTTGATCTCCCCCTGCCCAGAGAACCTGGGACTTGGCTAGACTTCCAAGGATCTCTGGAAGGAAATGATGCATTGCTAGATGTTCACACTAGGAACCTGGAACTTGACTCCAAGAGGACAAGAGATAGCGCATCAACAATTGATACAAGTCCTAGGTCCCAAATGAGAAAAGGTGCTCTGCAAATCATTGGTGCTCAATGCCTCCAACAGTATCTCCACTTTCTTCACCTTTCCTAACACAGGTTGTCTTGCCTTGGGGAAGCAAGAGGTTATGAGAAGGGTGGGTCCTTGATGGAAAAGGTGACAAATGATCCCACAGATGTGCTGAGATTCCTTGCCCCCTCCCACTGTGGACCTTTAGCTGCATTGATGGGAGTGCCACTTAATCCTCAGAGTAAAGGCTTGCCCCCTGGATAATTAAGATTAGCAGAGGGGAAGTTCTTGTAGTGTTCCAGTCAAGCACTGGAAAAAGCTGAAGACTTCTAGGGTGAGCCAGTTGGTTGCTCATCCCTAGTGAGGCAGGCCAGAATTCATCCCACAGTTAAATGCACTTTAGGTCTCCTTGCCACACTTCCTGTCATCTGAGTTTTGTCACCCACTATGTCAGAACAAGTCTTTATGGGTTTCCCATATTTTTGTGCCCAGGAATGGGGTACATGTTTTCGCATGGGGGGGGGCAGGATAAAAGAAGTGACAATCTAGCTCAGAAAATACTGTAGTGTGTGCTGTGTCTCCTCACTGTACAAACATCAGTAGCATATTGCACAGAAAAGTGCTGCTCAGGTCATAGCCCAAGTCCCGCCAAGGTATCTAATCCTGAATGAAATGAGAGTATGCAACACTGTCCCATCCATCACTTATTCTTTTCTCTCGCTTTTTAACACTGATCACTTTTGTGGCAAATAGCCACACAAAGAGGTGTGAGCTTGCATCCTGTATTACTGTGGATTCTTTTTAATCTATTCTACTGGGGAGCAGGGAAGGGAGAAACAATGCGTAGTGTAGTGGTTAAGAGAGTAGATTATGACTCAGGAACCCAAGACCCCCGCCCCCTCAAATCCCATCTCCATCATAAATCCGTTAGTTATCCACCTGTGGCAAGCTAGGAAAGGACCATAACTCAGTAGTGCAGCAAATGTACAACAAGGTTCAACTTTGGCATCTCTGGATAAAGGATCTCATGTACGGATTCTGAAGTCTTCGGGATCCACTATGAATTAGAGCAATACAGTACTGAGCTAGGTGGACCAATGTCTTCACTCTGTATAAGGAAGCTTCACATGCTTAGGATTTCTCCACTTAACCTAAGTGGAGAGACTTCATTCATTTAAGAAAACCATTTCAGAATGTTCCTTTCCTCATGTCAATGCACTGCAAACAACTTAGGATAATTAAAATCTTGGCAGAGCAGTGTGCCAGGGTAGCCTTCCTGCTTCTGTGTTTCTGTTTTAATTTAATCCTAGATGAACAGTCTGGCACTGCTGTTGCATTCTGGTAGCCCACAACATTAAGGGAATAATTTAAATGAAACATTAAAAAGTCAACATTTATAAATTGGTGTGGTCCTAGGTCCTGTGCTGCTTAACCCTGGAAATATCACAAAGGTACCCATAACACTGCTTCTTCATCCACATTCTACACAGCTGTTGCAAAATACATAGAGGTGCCAATGGGGGGGGGGATAACATTTTCTCAACAGCAACAAAGAATTGTACAGGGTCAGTGCAGTATCCCAGTAACAGAAAGACTTTATGGGAGACACCTAGATCCTGCACAACAGATTGGTATCTACTATAAATTTGTTGGACTGCAAGGCCTGAGATTTGTACGATGAAATATCCATGGGCACCTTCTCCCTGTCCAGCGCACTAGCATACCACTGGTAGGCAAAAAGTACTACTCACCTGCACTGAGTATAAACCATGTTACTTCCTTGTTCGCCATCATGGTGTGCTTTTTCCCTCACCCAAGCAAATATCCAGGTAATGAAAGATAAATCTGAAGTTTGAGGGAAGGACAACCTGCCTTCCTGCTGTAGCCTGGACTGTCTCCCCTCTTCTGTGCTGTATGTGCTGTTTCTGCTTCCTTCCCCTTTCACCCTTGCTCACCTTCCCGCCCCTTCAAAGTAGGAGGGCAGGCTGTGTTCTTATCTTTTCCCTTTCAAGCTGAAGGAAACTACCCTGCCTGTTTAATTGATTCTATCCACACCTAAGCAAACAACCTATCATTCCTGATCCCTTCTGACAGACGAGTACACAAAGGAAGCAATAACGTATCACAAACGCCCAGGTGAAAGTGCTCGTGCAAGTACCATGAGCAAAATATTATGGTAAGAAGACCACGCTGCTGCTGCTGCAGGCACTACAATTTTTATGGTGATTATTCAAGAGTGCTGCTTGCTTCAGCCATTAAAGACATCAAGACTAGGTGTTATCTGAGGCAGCCTAGCCTAATTTCTATTCATTCTGCTAACCTGACAGATGTGCTACAATATTTTGTTTATTCAGCACTGTTTTCATGTTGTGTGCTGTTAAAACACTTTCCACTTTCTCCACCCACTGTGCTGCAATTTACTGTCTAGGGTACATTTATAGCTATAGCTCAGAAAATCACTATTATGTTTCTGGAATCCTGGCTTTTCTTAATTTTCCTCAGGCACCACCTGTAGTTGCCTGAAACAGGGGCCAAAGGGTTGTGTTACCTCTCACAAACCCTTGAGAGATCACTGTATTGTTGCTATCATATATTTCTGCTTCACTCACATACAAGAGTACAAGAAATGTGTCCCTTTCACAATACATAGAAAGTTGAACTTTGGCGCAAGTTTGGAACACATTCTGTGTACACACAAGACATCACAACTATTAGAAAATTCCAGGTATGGAGTATTTTTGTGTCCATTGTTTGAAACTGAGGGCACTTCCAAACTGTCTTTAATTTTATGTAGGATTATATCCATACAGAAAATTCAGGTTACAAAAGTAAAGCAGGTTTGGAGTTCCTGCGCTCATTTTACCATTACATTTTTGACTTCTTCATCTTTTAGGTGCCAATTTAATAATAATTTATACATTTTAGACAGATTTTTTTTATTTGAGAGTTCTTTATCTAGTTCAGAAATTATCTTGTCAAACCCATTTTCCATTTTATCTTGTTTAAAAATTCAGTTGAGTTGATGATATTGCAGCCAACTTACACCAATATGTTTTAATGTGTCATAGTCCTTCAGTCATAGTTGGTTATCTATTCTTCTAAGACTGTACTTTTGAGATAAGGAAAGTGACATGTTCCAGTACCAACCCAGTAGGGTAGCCTAGTAAACCTGGGGTTCCCATCCTATTTCTGTCTCTCTGTGTTGCCCCCCACCCACTAATGTGCCGCCTAGGGCAAGGGGTGTGGGATTCTTAGACCCTGACTCAGTATAAGGCATATTCCTATGTTCTGAGTTACCTCATGGGAATGAAAGAATATTAATTTCCTGAGGTCCCCTAAGAGGACCTTTATTCAACCATTTGTCTTGTTCTGTGGTAATCCAAGATGGCTCAGAAGAAATGGGATGTGGGGTGTGGGATAAATGGGTAGGAAAAGCTTAGCAGAAATGACCATGCCTTGCTGTTGTAACTGCTTGCATTGCAAAGAAAGAGGAAACTCGTGGCAATAAGTCAAGTTAAGAAATCACTGAGAGTAGCCGAAAGATAATGCCTTATAAGGTACTAGGAAGGTTTCTGGGTGACTCGGAATCATGAGGAAAAATGGAGAACAGTTAGAAAACAATTGAGCATGCTGAAAAAGGCTATGAATTTTGGTCAAACCACCCCTGGTGGAGCTACAGCTAATCAGCATGATCATGAGATGTATGTAATGGAGGGTGTACATATCAAGGGGGAAATACGAAATAGGCGGCCCGGGAAGTCTGTAAACTGCAGTCTCCTAACCAACAGGAGAATGTAGGAGGGAAATTCGGACTGACTATAGGGTATAAAGTACCTTTAACGTACTTTATGGGGGCCTCCCTCTTTACAGCACGAGCTGGGGAGTTGCACATGCAGCGCTGTTTCGATAATAAACAACGTTTGGTTTTGCCTGATCTTGGTGTCAGACTCCTTCTTATCATGCAGCAATTGATTCCCTCTGGGGAAGATCCCTGGGGCAAATTTGTCCAAAAGGGAGAGGGGGGTGGGGAAATGGGATGACAAGGACTAAAATTCTGAGGCAGGGAGGAAGCTTCTTTTCTGACCTCTGAACAGACACAGCTTAGGCACCCAATAAAAACAAGTAGCATGATTGCCCTTCATATATTAGGCCTATTCCGCAGCCAAGTGAGGTCCCTCGATGGGTGGGGATAGAGTTAAAAAGCCCAAGCAGCGACTGCACTTCTCTCTCGCCAACCTGACAGCCAGTGCCTGGAAGTGCTATTATTAGAAGGCTGATAAAATTTGAGGCTGACAGTTGTCCTGCCCCTTTGGGAAGAAATCACAGCGAGGGAAGGAGGGCAGCGGCCCTTGTCCTGACTGTGATCCCGGCGGCCTAATTCCCTGCTCTTTTTTTGACTGGGTGCTTCACTTTACTGCTAACAAGGAACATTAAACTGTCAGGAGACGTACCCTCCCAGCAGAACCGGTAAGTTGCTGTGGGGCTTTCATAGCTTCTTGCTTCGTTTGGTCTTGCTGGGTCATTGTGTGGTGTCAACAACTGCCACCGCCACCCTGCCTGCGGAGGCCTAGCTGCATTCCTGACATCTGAGACAAGCTGCAAGGGGGGCGAGAAAGGGGACTGTGTAAGGGAAGAGGCATCTTCCCTCACGGCCTGAAATGGAGCAGGTATTTTTGTTGCACATTGATCACACATCTCTCCTGTATGGAGAAGCCTCAGGAAACAAGGGCTGCCTCTCTAGACTCTGTCCTAACAACCCAAGAGCAGGATCCCAGGGGTGCCATTTCAGATTGCTGTGGGGTGGGGGACAAAGTGCGGTGGTAAGGCTTATAGGTCCACTCAGAAAATTGAATTGCAAAATAATAAAAAAACCTCTAGCCCTACTTTATTCTGAGCTGCATCTTAGTTGGGGGAGAGTCCCACTAAACACAACCAGAGTTACTTCTGAGTAGACATAGGGCTGCACTGTGAAGAGCATTTGTTGTGATTACTTTTTATACTTCATAATAGCTATTACCTATGTGAACATTCATGCTTAAAAAAAAAAAAGCAAAAGATTTTGCTTTTAGAAGGCATTTTAATGCATATGCCTATTCCACTAATCAGGGACCATTGGTTTTGGGCTGGATGTGATGGCCCTCACTTACCCCTCTGTGTATGTATTGGACCTGTGTGTATCTTTGGATCCACATGGCCCTGGATTGCTCTCCCCGAGAAGCAGCCAACTCAGTTTTGCCAAGTGGGGTGGAGGCAGGCAGACTGCTGGGGACTGTGAGCCCAGGGGTATTAACACAGACCCTCCAAATGTCCCTATCAGATTCTGATTTGGTCCTGGAACGTCTCACATTTCCTTAAGATCTCTCTATTTTCATCGGAGAAATGTTGGAGGGTATGGAGTTATCCGACCCCCGAGATATCCAAAGGCAATCCTGTATAGGGAAGTTTTCTTTCATGTTTGCTGTTTTGTTATGTTTTTATATATGTTGGAAGCTGCCCAGAGTGGCTGGGGCAGCCCTGTAAGATGTGTGGGGTATATATAGAAAAATTATAATTCTGGAATGGGACATCCCCATTTTCATCAGAGAAATGTTGGAGGGTATGTTAACAGTTTCTCTAACTTCCATTAATATAGTGCTTCCAAAGTGTCTTGCCTCCCTTCCAGTGGGTGGTATTGCTTTATGGCAAACATCTCTTTGGAAGAGAGGCCTGGGGTTTAAAGTCGCGTGGAATCAGATGTTTGATCTCAATTGCTTGGGGTGGTTCGTCGTGAAAAGGAAACCTCTCATACTTCATGTCCTCAGTCACACACAAACCCCCTTTCTGAACCACACCAATCTGCTTTTTGTAGCTTGGCAGATGGGTTGCCCGATGTGCCTCTGCCTTTTAGTACGTTCTGATCCTCCTAATCCCACCCTCCCCAATTCCAGCGTGTTCCCACAGCAACTATGGCAAGTGGTATGGATTCAGATGGTGAGCAGGTGGTGCCCGATGGAGAAGGCCCTGATGTGAAAGCCGTGCAGGCCCACTATCTTCGCAGTCCCTCTCCCAGCCGGTGAGTCTTTTGCCAAGTAGGCCTCTATATCCCTCTGATCACACGGAAGAAACGCCAGCCATTTTCTAGCCTTCCCCCTTCCTTTTTTAAAATTACCTTACGCTAACCCTGTGCATTATCCAAACCCTGAGCAAGGCAGTATTTAAAGAGTTCTTTCTTATTTCTTTTAGAAGCCAGGGTGGAGAGCTCATGCATTATTTAGCTAATCTAATTGGGTCAACTGAGGTTTTCCACAAATTCAAGTGTTATTGGGGGAAAGCATTATCAAAGTTAAGTGAGGCAGCACAGAGGAAACAGAGCCCACCCAAGCTGCCATCATTTGCATCAGTCTTTTCACAGTTCTTTGATTTGTTTGGATTCAAGCGTTTGATTCAGTTGATTGTACAAATTTGGAATCTTATGTGAAGCAGGATTTCTGGGTCTTGCATAGAGGCATGCCCAGTAATCCCAGTTAGAAAACAGTAGTCAGCCCCTATCTATTTTTGTGGTTTTCTTTATCAAGCATGTTTTAGTCTGCAAGAGAGAGCCTTTTTCAATGCCCCAAACCTGTGTGATCTTGCCTTTTTCTCATTCAAAGGCATCGCTCAGTAGATTTCGACCCAGTGTGCGGCAACTGTTGGTGCGGGGGGGGGGGGGGAGTGAATTCCTTGCTAGGGATCATTAAGAAAGGAATTAAAAATACGGCTGTTGATACCATAATGCTGTTTTCCAAAGCTACGGCTTGTCCACACTTGAAATACTGTGTGCTGTTCTGGTCACCTCACCTCAAAAAGGATATTGTACAGCCATCAAAGGTTCAGAAAAGAGCAACCAAAATGGTCAAGGGAATTTGAGCAAGTCCTCTAGGTGGAAAAGTTGCACCATTTGCAATTTTTTAGTCTCTGAGAAAGGAAGGAAGGAGGCAGTGAGCAAAAGCATGGTCCAGTCTATATGAGTGTCTCAGTAGAGCCTATTAATGAACATTTGTACACTTAAAGACATAGTCACAAGTAACCCTCACCCCATGCATTCACTGAACATGTAAAAGGGGCTCGTGTTTTCTGGCGTGTTCTTAGTTCCATTCCTTAGGGATATTAAAGGATAAATCAGGGTTTGTAGGCTGATTCATTTTTTCTTTTATCTGTTTCTGTTCCCATGGCTGATGATGAGACTGAGTGCTGCTAGCCAAACCATCTGTCTTTCCTGCAGCTTAGATACACTTGGCCAAGTTCGTTTTTTTCTTTGCATATGGCTCATTTGCATGTACATTGTTAATATGCCCTAAACTTACTTGCAATTGCTTTTTTAAAAAAGTTCCATAGTGTTTTGAATATGTACGTGAGGGCAGTCACTTTGGCTCTAGATGTTATTGGGGTGATCTGTTCTTTCTCTTTACCATGCTGCTAGATTATTCTTTGGGGAGGAGCAAAAGGGGAAAAGACCACCCACTCTCTTAGACACACACAAATCTATTTTGTGATTAAACAACTTAACAGTTAAATTCTATTCATATCTACTCAGATTGTTGTTTTCAATGGAATTTACTCTCAGCCAGTTAAATATGCCTAAATCAGGGATGGGGAAAGTTTGGTCTTCCAGCTGTTGCTGGATTACAACTTCCATCATTCCTGACCATTGATTATGATGACTGACGCTGATCGGAGGAGAGTCCAATAACATCTGAAGAGCTATATATTCCCTAAATTATTGTGCCTGATTTTCAATGTTTTCAACAGGTGTTTTATTTTTCCTCCTGTAAAATATTGGAGGAATTCATGGTTTAAGCAACTCAAAATGCTTTTAACTAACATTTTTCTTGTTGTTGGCAGAGAGAGGCTTTTTATACCAGCCTGTTGTGCTTCACTATGGATCCAGCAGTCCTCAATAGAGATGGAAGGGCTCTCTGTTTGTTTCTTCACTTGCTCTAGTACAACAGAGCTTCCAAACCCAAAACTCCTGTTCTTAGAGTTGCCACATTTTCCCTGCCACTGGCTGTGTACACCATACCTTTAACGCTCATTTGAGCCACATTCTTTCCTTCCAAAAATTCTGGGCACTAGTTTGTTAAGGGTTTCTGGGAATTGTTACTCTGTGAGGGGTGGACTACAGTGCCCAGAATGTGCTTTGATGTGCTTTAAAGATGCACAGCCATTAAAGGCTTCATTCTTTCTACAAATGGCATGTCAATTAGGAATTTGCCAGAGATAGTTTTCATATCCTTAGCTTGTAGAACAACCTTTTCCAACATGGTGCCCTTCAGATGTTTTGGTCTACAATTCCCATCAGTGCCGACCGGCTTGATCATTGCAGAACGACCGCTTGGTGGCTTCCTTCACACATCCATGAGCAGAAAGCTAATTGGATTCTCTGCATCAACACCTCAAACAGGTGGCTTTGAAAGTAGCACTATCAGTGGAGCAAAACATTGTCTCTGCTTCAGTTTCAGCATACTCAAGAAGGCAAGGGATCTCTTAAAAGTATGAGTTCTACTTGTATGTTTGCTTGTAATGCTGACAGAACAACACCTTGCAGTCCCTTAATTACAGAGCTTCGTTTAAGTTGAGGAGGCGTAACTCAAACTGACATCCTCTGGTGCTATAAAGGAAAAAGCATCTTTGTGCTGCAGGGTGTATTGCAGAGGATGGTGTGTCTAGATTTTAAAGGTTGAAATTCAACATTGCACTATGTTGATTGTTCTTTATAGCTTGCCAGATGGAACAATCAGGTGCTGTTCTGGGGGTTCTCTTGACCATTCCTAGCCAATTTTGGGGGACACAGAAGAAGGAGGGGGGGAACCCTATTGTACAAACTGAAGTCCTAATGCTGGCTTCTGCTGCTGGGATGCATGAGTTGAATTCTGCCCTAAGTAATCGATTTCTAGGTGAAATGGCAGCCTTAACTTTAAAAGGGCTGAAGGGGAGGGGGGCAAAAACTTTGTTTACCTTTGACAGAGGCAATGAAAGGGCAATGCTCACACTTGCTACATAAACACCAGCGCTCCATTCCTGCTCTTTCCTCAGCCAGTCCCTCCAGCTTAATATGCATTAGCTAAAGCCTCAGCTCTCTAGTGCTTTGTACACTTGACCCCTAGACATCACAGGCTTCTCCCGGCCTTCTCCACTGCCACTGCCTTGGGAAGCTGGCTGCCCATATAACGTTTCATGGTCGGTTGCTATGGAGACCAATTTTGATTAATGCAGCTGTCAGGCAACCCTCTGTTTACAACAGTCAGAGACATCTGGACTATCACCCACCCTCTAGTGGATGAAAAGGAAACATCTTCCTCTTCTGTAAAAAGAGACACAGGACTCCGTAACTTTACCACAGTGGTAACTAGAGGGAGAGATGTGGACTGATAAACCCCAGAGTCAAAGGGAGACCGCAGTGCATCATTTGCCTCTGAGCTGCCTTTGAGCTGATACCGGGTTCAACAAGTTCCTCGTCCCCACCTGTATTACTGTACATCAAAGAATATTACAAGCATTATATTACAAAATCTGTGTATCACTACAGTATCTACTATGAGAGCATTCTTGCTCTTCATTTTGGAATAGGGAATGGGAGACAGTAGATTAGTTTATACAAACATTTTTTTGTTTTTGCTGGGAAATGCTTTTCCCCCACCGATTACTCCAGTTTACAAATGTGCCTCCATATGGTAAAATCAACATACAACAAAGGGAAATGTAGCATTTTCTGTAGATGAATTTTATGTTATAGTATCTTAATTCTGCACTTTTGGGAAGAGGAACACATTGATGAGAATGAATAATAAAAGAAGCATTATGGGGAAATTTAAACTTGTTTTGCCATTTTTAAAATTGCTTGTGTGTATGCAAACATGGGCCATCTCCCAGCGTCACCCGCTTCCTTTCTGCTGTACAGTCTCCCCTCACCCTCAGGCTGCTCTGTTTTGAAATAGTTGTGGAAGCTGTCAAAGGTGAGTCAAACAACTTGTAGAAGCTTGCCTCACATCGTTGTCATTTATTAACAGATATTCGGTGTTATCGGATACAGACACTGAGAGCATCTTCATGGAGCCCATCCATCTGTCATCTGCTGTGGCTGCTAAACAGATCATCAACGAAGGTAGGAGGCAGAAAGAAAAGGCAATGAAGACAATGGGTTTATGAGTAAGGGGAGGCTGATGAGTAGGTGCCCTCACTTTTGAATAGAGGAATAGACTAGATGATTTCTGGTCCCTCCCTCTCAACTCAATTATCTTATAATATCTGGAGACCATTTATAGAACCTCTGCTGATTAAGGTTACTTCCATAATCACAGTGTATTTTTTAATTGCTGTCCTTGTGCACTCACTTTTTACAGAGATTCCAAATGACATCATCTTTATCATCATCATCATAACCACGCCTTCTTCTCTGACAGGGACTCAATCACAGATATCAATACTGATCACTATCCCATTCCTGTGTTTTCCTGTATTGTTCTCATATCTTTATTAATATATTTTGGGTAGCGTTGTTTAATTTAAAACATTTGCCATTCCAGCCTATCTAGTGTGTGAACTGGCAAAGTGTCACTGGGCTACTGTACCTTGAATTAGAAGGTTTCTTCACCTTTGCTTCTAAATGCTTCCTATTTAGCAGGGTGATTGCCCCTTAATTAGTCATCTCCCATTCAGCTGGGGAGAGAGGGCTTTAATTACTGGTTCCCTCTAATACAAAAAGAATAATGAATAGAGATCAATAATTAAACCTTCCTACCATGGGTTATAGGAGCCAGCGAGTTAAGTGGCAATGCATTAGTAATGCTACTGCCAAACTGAACAAGAAGCAATCAGAGGCAAAAGATGCAAGGATAAACCTTCCGAGTACAGTTGCTGAGGACCTTTGCTGAACAGCCCTTCCTTCCAAGTTAAATATTGTAGAAGAATCCTGGCCATGGGGTTGGGTATTGTTGGATATTTAATGCTATACTAAGTAGCACGTGGATTTACCATTTAAATTCTGTTTGGTGAATTCTACTCATTGTTATAATCAAGTGCCTTAACAATGCTAAATGGCCTTGTATGAAAGCTACTCTAGTATCAAACAGCCCCTCTTGATATGTCTCTCTTTTACATTTTGCTAAACAAGACTCTAGGGGTTTTTCTTTTGAATTCAGTGTGGTGCATCACAGCGCACTCTGCAACTATAGATGAAGTGTTTGCCCTAAAAGCTAGCCAGGCTACTTTCTGCCTTCCATTCATTATTGGAATGAGATTCTACTTAATTCTATATTGAAATACTACAATACAGTAGAATGCTATGATACAGTATTTTATTTGTTCTATAACATTTGTATACCCATGTGACTGAGTTCTCTGGGCAGTTTATGGACTATTAAAAATACAAACTAAAGTTCAACATTTGCACGGCACTAAAACCAGTGATGAATATATAAATAAACACCAATGTAGCAGCTAAAACAATGTGAAACCAGCAAAGGGAATAACTTAGCAAAAAGTTCTAAAAGCACAAAACAGGTGTCTCCATTATAATTAAAAGGTCCGGGAGAACAAAATATATATCCAACTGGTAACTAAAACACCATAGCATGGCATCAGGTGAGCCTCTTGTGGAAAGGCATTCCATACAGGAGGCAAAGTCACTGAAAATCCCTTTCCTTGTCTCACTTCATTAGGTGGGGAAATCTGGAGAAAGGTCTCAAATGAAGATCACAAGGCTTAGGCTTACCAAGATCCCATCAATATGATTTCAATATTCAATAGTCCATCAAGATTATAGCTTGAGCATTGATGTGCACATAGCTCAGATCAAGGGCCCAGGCACTTTGAGAAGATCCATACCATGCCTTTAAAGCACATTCAATGCACATTTAAAGCACATGGCTTTCCACCAGAGAATCCTAAGAACTGTAGTTTCAGCCTCACAGATCTACAGTTCCCAGCCCCCCAAACAACTGACAGTTCCCAGGATTCTTTGGGAGGAGCCACATGCTTTAAGTGTGCACTGAATGTGCTTTAAATGAGTGGTGTGAATCTGCCCTTTGTTGAACACTCATTGAGAAGCATGTCAAAGGTAAAGGTAAAGGGGACCCCTAACTGTTAGGTCCAGTTGCAGACGACTCTGGGGTTGCGGCACTCATCTCGCTTTACTGGCCGAGGGAGCCGGCGTACAGCTTCCGGGTCATGTGGCCAGCATGACTAAGCAGTTTTACCGTTGTCAAAAGTAAACAGGTGCAATTTTGAAAATGTAAGTGTTGTTTCATTCCAGAGCTGAAGACAAAGGAAGTGAAAGCAGATTCTGGGTGTCCAGGGATGCTGGAATCTGCAGAGCAGCTACTGGTGGAAGACTTGTACAATCGGGTTAAGGAAAAGATAGATGATACCAGCTTGTTCAACACACCATGTGTCATGGATTTGCAGAGGGCACTTGTGAAAGACCGTCTTGAGTCTCCAAAGGATGCCGTTGATGAAGTCTGGCCAAATGTCTTCATAGCAGAAAAGTGAGTAGGAAGACTGTTTCTCTTTGATTATCATTCCTAGAGTTGGACTTCTCACACTTTATTGGAGAAGATGATCAATAATCCTAGGTGAAAAATTAAAATCTTTCAAATGTCCCATCCCAAGATAAACTTATGTAAAAAATACCACTATAAAGGCAGAATCTGTTACAGACATACCTCATGTTACGTCTGCTTCAGGTTGTGTGTTTTTGTCTTGTGTCTTGCAGCAACCCGGAAGTACCAGAATGGGTTACTTCTGGGTTTTGCCGCATGCGTGTGTGCCGATGCAGCACTTCAGCTTACATCAGTTCCGTGTTATGAATGGGCCTCCAGAATGGATCCCATTTATAACGCGAGGTTCCAGTGTATAGGGTGAATATTATATCCTGATCTCCTGCCTGCATTCCTGTGAATGACGCAATGCACTCTTGATTTGAATGCAGTCAAGGAGATTGTACATACACCAGTGGTGGGAGATCAGAAACCCCTAAACCAAATTAATGAGGGAAGTCAGTTTCTTAGTCAACTAGTTGATGCTGTTTCTATTGCATTGGGGAATTGGCATCTCACATAATTGCTGGAATCTGAAAGTTTAAATTGGACAAGTGAAGATTCCTTTCCCTCCATCAGGCCAGAATTGTACTTTGCAGCCAAGGTACAACTGCCACTGAAACAGGCAACCTGATGTCTCTTCCTTCTATCACCTTCATAACATTTAGTTATGCAGAACTTGTAACATGGCATTATGACTTTTCACTTCCTTTTTCCACTTAATTGGCTGCCATTTGCGGGGGTGGAAAAAATTATAACGTGATGGCATCACACCATGCATTTTGCATTATTAAACGATGCCAGAGGAAAATGCACAGCCATTACTTTCAGAGGTCAAAAGGTGTTGACCATATTATGTAGTTCCAGCCTCCACTTGCCATGCCCTGATTCTCTCTGATTCATGGTATGAATAAAGCCTGCTTTAAGAAGAAGACCAGCCAATGTACAAATAACAGCTGCTGTCAGTGCTGTTTTAAACAAAAGAGCATGAATTATAAATAAGGTCTTCTAATTTCTGAGCCATTTTTGTTCATAAAAAAAGCTTTTCCCCCAATGGTTGCTTGTCACAGTTTCCAAATGTCAAATCACGGTGATTATGACACAATTTGGTATATGAGTCTTTTAACATTTTCAGCCATCATATTTTCTTAACCCAGTTATTTCAAAATCCCAGTACATATTGGAACGAAGGCCTTATGAGATATCTTGATGGTGTTGCACTGGAAGAATCATTTATGTGCCTTGCAGATGATTTGCTCCCTGCATTTGCCACAGTGCCCAGGGCAACAATAGTAAACATTTTATCAGTGGGGCATTTATGACCCCAGTGATGAAGTGCAGCAACTTTCTAAATACCCTGTTTGGTGGCTCAGCTACCCAGAAGGCAATCTCATTCCAAATGAGCATGGCCACTCATTACAGTCAGCAAGGGAGGCTCTTCTGTATGACCAATCAGTGGTGGGGGCGTGGCTTGGTGAAACATTGGCGATGGCTGCTATAGTGATCCCACCTAAATTATGTAACTTCCTTCCTCATGAGGTCTGTTTATTTCCCTTTCTCTTGACTATCCATTGCCTGGTTGTGACATTATTATTCAGGCAGGTATTTGATCTGCCATGCTGACTGGCCCTTTTTTAGCTGGTTTTATATCCTGCTCCTGGCTCTTTGTTTTATTATTGTATCACTGATGTTTCTTTAATTAATTTCGTAAGTGTTCTTTAAATGTGTTGTTAGCCACCCAGAGTAATGTGGCTACACTAGAAAGGTGAGGTATAAATCTGCCTAATATAAAACACCGTTATGAGACTTCCAGAGATTTGTCATGTTGGCCTGGTGCACATGTCACTGTAAGCCAAAGTATATCTGGCACTGCACAATCATGCTGGCTCCCAAAGGGGAGCTCATGCCAACTCCACATGGCATGGCAGCAAAGTCAAGGTTTTGCTTAGCATACCATCCAAACTTGGGGTCGTGGTTAAACTCGCTCGTCTTCTACTATGATCTATGACCAAGAACAAACCTTGGGATCATGGTTAAAGATGAGAGCATTTAACCATGATTGTGGAACTGGAGAACAAACAGTGATTAACTGCTGTGCTGCACTAACCTAAACAGACCAGGAAAGAGCTACGTTATGCAGTTTCCTTCCTGGCAGCCAGCATGTTTGCCAGGGCTGTCTTAAGCATATGCGGTGCCAGGGTGCAAAGATCTACCCAGCGCCCCCCCCCCCCGGTTGCCCATTCCCTGGCACGCAGGAGGGCGGAGCTGGCCAACCACCACAGCATCTCGCTGGCTTCATCACCCCTGAACTCATAGCGCAGAGCTGCCCGCAGCAAAAGAGCCCACTGCGGTGCTCCGACTGACGGATGGGCTCTTCCCCGGACTCAACTCTTGGGCCCCAGACTCTCAGCCTGGTGCCCCTGAGAGCCTGGTGCCCTGGTGCCCCGCACCCCTAGCGCCTATGGGTAAGACGGCCCTGATGTTTGCACTGAGCAATGGTTTGTCTTAGCATTGCATGCAATTGTGTCCATTGTAACCATTTTTGTTCGACCAGATAGTTAACACACATTGTGAACATGCTCATCACTTACAATACTATTTTAATCACCTGGGGGTAGATCATTCATATTGCCGGTCTGTACAATCTTGCAGAGTTCCTCATCAATTCAACCCGTTTTTTTATTGCTGGCCTTAGGCTAGTTTTCAAATACTCAAGAGAGTAGGCAGAATCTAACCTCTCTTCCTTTGTCTTGAAGGAGTGTTGCAGTCAATAAAGGTCGCCTAAAGAGACTAGGAATTACTCATGTGCTTAATGCTGCTCATGGCACTGGTGTGTATACAGGACCAGACTTCTACAATGGCATGAACATCCAGTATTTAGGCATTGAGGTGGATGATTTCCCAGATATGGACATCTCTAAACATTTCCGTGAGGCTGCAGAATTCCTTGATGAAGCACTACTAACCTACAGAGGTATGTAGGGCAAACTGCACAACTTCTCATTTTCAGCTTCTGTTGGTTCATTATCATTTGAGAAATAGATATTAGGGCCCCTCATACACACTAATGAAGTTCCTTCTACTCTTCAGTCTGTTTTTTTAATGTTTCTACCATGGCAATGTTAACCATTTAGGAAGATGACAATAAATAAGTACATTGGGTTGAAGCCAACTAAGTCATCTCAGAGTGGACTCATTGAAAGCATCAGACATGACTGACTTAAGTCCATTTTAAAGTTTCTCCTCTGAGTATGGGTACCACATTTATAATTTATATACATATAATAATGGAAAACATGTTTAATAAGGTGAGGGGCAAATTCTTTCCAAGTTCTTTGCACCAAGCTTCACACCAGTGGTTTATCAACATTAGTGAATATAAATTGGGGGAAGATGCAGGAGTGGCCAGTGTGGTGGAAACCATGGTACCAACATGGTGTCACTTAACTGAGAGTAAGCCAGGCTGAGCTCAATAAGAATTGCTTTGGATTAGAAGGGATTGCAGCATATATTCCCCCATTTGCTGCTATGCTTAAAATGTTTTGAGATTTCTGTGATGAAATATATAAATTATTTATTTAACTTAATTTACCATGTTCCCAGTTTAGGTATTAATGATAAATTAAATCAAGACTATTGATGGCAGAACCCACCCACCCCCACCAACTATTTATTTGATCCAGAAACTATTTCAGAAATAGACTATTACATACTTCCCAAATCCAGTGTCCTCCAGATGCTGTTAAACAACAGTTCCCAGTATTCCTCTGGCAGTAGTTAACCACCTATATAATTTTACTTCTAGGAAAAGTCTTGGTCAGCAGTGAAATGGGAATCAGCCGCTCAGCAGTGCTGGTAGCTGCTTATCTGATGATCTTTCATCATATGACAATCTTAGAAGCCTTGATGACTATACGCAAGAAACGCGCCATATATCCCAATGATGGCTTCCTGAAACAGCTCCGGGAGCTCAATGAAAAGCTATTGGAGGAACGAGAAGAGGAAGGTGAAGAAGATTCTGATGATGACACAACCAGTAGCCAGAGTTCTGTTGTCAGAGCTGGAAGCTCTTCCTTGATGTCTGGGAGAGAAGATTCTGGGAGTATCATGGGAGCCAAAGTCCACTCTATCATGGTGGAAGAAGAAGACACAACAAGCCTCCTGGGAAGTGTAATGAGTACCTCCTCTATGGGAAAATCCAGCTTGGTTTCCAAGCAGCCTACTCTTATCAGTGAAGAAGAAGAGGAACAACTTTATGAAGAATGGAGGAAGAAGCAAGGCTTGCCTGCAAAGGAACTTTCAAACAAGGATGGAGAAAGCAAACCCTCAGACCTTACGTTTCAGGTACAGGAGGAATCTGAGGCGGATATGAGTCGGATGATCCAAGAGTGGCAGTCCAAAAATGAAAAGTACCAAATGGAAAGCTACTTGTTTCCCAAGGAGGAGGATGGAGGTTCTAGAATGGGAGAAAGGCCATGCTCTGTAAATGATGTAAGTGAAACAGAAAGTGTGAGTAGCCAAGAGATCAGAATCTTGAAACAACAGCTAGAAGCAAGTGGCATTAACCGAATGAGGAGAGGGCGTACAGATTCCATGTCTACAGAAAGCAGCTGGGATATGTGGAATGAGAGGATGATGGAGATAGAGAAGGAAGCTTCTCGGAAATATCATTCCAAAACTAAATGTGGTCATGAGAATCCAAGGCCTGACAATGGAACAAATGGGAGGGATATGGATGAGGAAAGTATATTATCTGATACTAGCTCATTTTATAATTTCTGTCAAAAGAACAAAGACAAGCTTACTGCCTTAGAAAGGTGGAAAATCAAGAGAATCCAGTTTGGATTTCACAAAAGAGACTCAGAGGCCTCTGAGAAATCAAAGGATGAAGATGGCAGCCAACAAAATAAAGAGGCTATGGAAGAGGAGAAGAGCTTGTCAGATATCAACCTGACAGCTTACCAAGCCTGGAAGGCTAAACATCAGAAGAAGGTAGGCAATGAGAATAAGGATGATATTGTGGAGCTTGCTAAAGGTGAAGATTCTGCTTCTTCCAGAAGAAAGCAGAGGCGAATGGAGTTACTTGAACACTCAAAGAAAGTTCTGGAAGAAAGTCAGTCTCTCTGCAGCTGGGAGGCAGAGAGTACAATGAGTGGAAGCATCCCTTTGTCAGCCTTTTTGCCATCAACAGCTTCTGTAAATGGTGCACAGGATTCTGCCTCAGTATTGAGCATGCAGACCAATCGCTCATCTTTCTCTCAGGCTAGAGGCAGTAGTGGGGCAATGTCAAACCATTCAGTAGCTACAGGTGTTCCCAACCTTCCTGTTGGCCCAGAAGACACTATATCTATAGCCAGTATTCAGAATTGGATTGCCAATGTTGTTAGTGAAACTATTGCTCAGAAACAAAATGAGATCCTAATGTTGTCCCGCCCATCGTCGGTATTAGCTTCAAGTGTTAAATCAGTTGATGATGACAAGGCATCTCTGCTTAGTGCACAAAGTGGCTTATCACTACCCAGCTCACTATTTCACCAGCAGGGCAACCAATATGCTGACACTCAGTCCATGCTGTCTTGTAACACCTCAATGAGTGGAAGGACAGGAGGATCCAGCTCAAGCAGGAAAGTGACACAAACAAGCAAGCCTCTTTACAGCCTCTTTGCCGATGAGGTTGACTTGAAGAAACTTAACAGAAAAGAAAGGGAGATGCAAACAGAGATGAGAGAGAAAATGTCAGATTACCAGACCGAGAAGGTTATCAGTGACAATAAACGTAGCACTTTATTTAAGAAGAAAAAGATCAAGGAAGAGGATGAAGATGAGAAGGCAGAAAATAATGCAGAAAATGTAATTGGTGGCCTTAGGTACCCTTTAGAAGCTCATAACGACAGGAGTGACACAGCATCTTCTTTCTCAGGCCAGTTTGCCAGAGCAGGTGCTATAAGGTCGGAAGTAGAAAAGAATGTAAGTAAGTGGCTCAGTGGCTTGAAAACAGAAGAAAAGTCCTCATACCAGGACTTCTCTGGAGCTAGTGGAGAAAAATACAGGAGATCATCATTCAGAGAGGTGGACACTGAGGCTTCTAGCTATAATTTTTGCAGATCTCAAAGAGAAGAAATTGATCGCTCTTCAACCTTTCAGTGCAAAGATGACTTGCAGAGAACCTCCTCACGATTTTCCTCTGCCTCTGCACAAGAAGATAAGGCAGCTCGCACATTTACACGGTCCAAATTCAGTGAGACAAGTTCCAGAGAAGAAAGTCCAGAGCCATATTTTTTCAGGAGGACACCAGAACCATCCTGCAGCTCAGAATCCCCTGAACCACCCACCAGGAATCGGATCAGGTCACATCGCTTGGAAGAGCGCGAAGAGGAGTCCAGTTCAGACACATCTGAGTTTGGAGCCAAGAGAAAGTTCACCCAGAGCTTTTCAAAGTCTGAGGAGAATGCAGAGAAAGAAGAAAAGGTAGAAGAAAGAAAAGAGTGTTATGCATCAAGGCAGTTATTCAGACACAGGCAAAGCATGCGCAAGGAGGAGGAGGAAGAAATGGATGATGATGCCATAATTGCTGCCTGGAGGAATCGGCAAGAAGAAACTACGGCGAAGCTCCGTCAAAGAAGAGAGGAGCGGAGTGATAGAGAACAAAGTCATGCCAGCTCCATGTCTCCCCCTCCCATTTGAAAGAAAACTTCCACAGTCCCTACGAGAAACCAAGACTAAAATGCCCCTCAGTTTCATCAACCTCCATTGCATTTCCTATCACCCTTCCCAGAACAGAGCACTGCATTAATCCTACAGGTATTCTCTTATCTTTAATTCTCAACCTGAGATGAAGATACTAATGACAGTGGCTCTTCCCAAGAAAAAGGGATTGTGTCAATAGTCAATTATTGGTGTGCAGAAATGTATCAAGTTGTTTCTGAGACAATTTCTTCAACAAAACAGTAAACATAATTAACAATAATAATCAAAAGAAACAACAGAGGCTCAGCTAATTTGCTTCAGATATTCATTTGATTCTGTTTACTGCAATCATTGAAGAGTCACTCTGGGGTTCCCGCCCCCCTTTCCACTTCATCATGATTAGAATTGGAACAAAATCAGCAGCCTTTGCCACTAGTTTGAAAACGTAGCTGCTCTTACAGCATATATGCCCTGTTCCCTTGTGGATAGTACAATTGAACTTATATTATTCCTTTCCTTCTAAATCCCAAACCACAGAGCCTTTTCTTTCTCTTGTGTGTATCAATAGAAGGGAAACTACTGAGAGAATAAATGTAATGTTTGTTCCCATGACAACTTGTAACTGAGCAAAATATCAATCATTGGTCACATGGGGAGATCTTGTTTAAAGGTTTTAATTTTGTTTGCTATAAAGGAGACTACACTAGATAGAACAAATTACCTTTAGAACAAAACATCAGGCCCAGCCTTAGAAAACATATGCTACAGTGGTGATTATCCCTTTTAAATGTAAATCCAGGATATATATTGGTGTGTGCACATTAAAGGAAAGAGAGTCACATCTGTTTGTTTGCTATGGATCATGGAATCATAGAATTGTAGTGTTGAAAGGAACCCCAAGGGTCATGTAGTCCAATCCCCTGCAATGCAGGAATCTCAGCTAAAGCGTCCATGACAGTTGGTCATTCAACCTCTGTTTAAAAACCTCCAAGGAAGAAGAGTCCACAACCTCAGGAAGGAGACCATTCCACTGTCAAACAGCTTTTACTGTCAGAAGGTTTCTCCTGATGTTTAGTCAGAATCTCCTCTCTTGTAACTTGAAGCCATTGGTTTGGGCCCCACCTTCTGTATCAGAAGCAAAAAAGCTTGCTCCGTCTTCCATGTGACAGGCCTTGAGATATTTGACGATGGCTACCATATCCTCTCAGTCTCCTCTTTTCCAGGCTAAACATACCCAACTCCCTCAACCATTCCTCATAAAGCTTGGTTTCCAGATCCTTGGTCATCTTGGTCGCCCTTCTCCTTGCCATAAATTCACCCCACCCAGCCTATTCTTTGTCCAGAATGTCCTTCTACTTCATCTTGCTCCTCAGACCTTCCCCCTACCCTGCATAAATCAGGAGCAGCCAGACCTGACACCATCTTCAGCTTCTTCTCTACATCCATAAGAATGAGCTGGTAATAAAGTAATAAAGTGGCAGAGGCCTGAGGTGATAGAATTGACTGCATCATTTCAAATGTTGGGAGGGGAAGAGAAAAATATTTTTGAAAGCTCCTCTATATTAACAATGCACTGCAATCAGAAAACTGATGTGCTATGGGGTGGTATTTGGAGGAAGCTTAGTACATGGGAAAGCAATTTTTAAAAAATAGCATACCCCATCAGCAACCTAACGTAGGGTAGTCCAGGGCAGATTCAGATTCAGGGGCTTTGGGCAATGTGGCCTCCCCAGGCCCCTGACTGTCGGCTTACCTGGCCACAGCAGGTGACTGTGGGCCTCTATTTAACATTCTCCACTATGCCCCTCACATAGCATTGTTCTGGGACATCATGGGAAATGGGAAGTGCTGGTTTGTCAATCAGGCAGGCTGGGCCAGCCCAGGAGGAATCCCTGCCACAGTGCTAGGGCACCAGCTTTTGGCATCAGGCCTGGTGCCATCCAAAATTACCTCAGGATTCTGTTACCTCAGGATTCTACTGCATGTGTAGACTAGACCTGAAATCCCAAGTCCAAAACGCCTTTGCTTTCCCCAGATAAAAATGGCACTCCTTCCCACCACCTATTTCTATCTAACCAGTGTTTTGAGTTGGTTTCAGGTAATTATGACTGTCCATCATTTTTAAAATAAGAGGCTTGTTTTTAGACAAAAGGGTGTTTGATTCTTTTTAAATCGGCAAAGTTGATTCAGCTGCATCTGCCTTTTTCGCGTGCTCTCACCTCCCTCTGCTCTCTTTGGAAACAAGGTTTAAGTCCATCTACTTTCATATTTTCAAACAAAACTCATGAAAGGGCCATAAATACCATGACTCGTTAAAATGAAAGCTGTTTTCTCTTCCTCCCATGAGACTCCTTCCTGCGAGAATGGTAGAGAGAGTTCAATTCTTTGAAGAATTCTTCTTCTGTTCAACTAGCTGCAGCTGAAAGCTCTCTTCTGGGCTTTGTTCCTTGCATCATCTTGACCAGGCTTTGCCATAGCTCTTCTTTTTCTCTCTGTTGCTTCTGCAAGTGTGAAGGAGGATCAGCGCTGGATAAGGAAAATGGCTTCGTTTGCACATTCTCAGAAAGCTTTTACGGAGGGGTGGGGGAGAGAGTACCATATATGAAAGGCTTCCTCCCCTCTAATATAGAAAGTTGAAATTGCTATATCTTCTTTAGCATGCCAGAGGCACAAAATGAAGGTTAACAAACACTGGGACAACCAACTAAAAGGTGTAATCAAGAGATGACATTTATTCCTGTCCATAATTGGATATTGGCTCTGATAAGCTCCCCTCTCTCCTGGGTCATCCCAGGGATAAATCTTTGCAGGACCAAGGCCAGGTATTAGGGAGCGGGGCTTGCATTTTAAACTTACCTAATTCACAGTTTCAAAAACAATACATGAATTGATCCTTTGGAATCGGCAACTCTCCAAACTTTCCAGTGCAACCAATTGGCCCCAACCAATGTGCACAAAAAGGGAGAGGTGTACATAAAATGGTGAAAATAACATACAAAATGCATTATTTTGGGGAAAGGTTTGTGCAAAATGTGTATATTTTTCAAAATTGCATACAAAAATGTGTTTATTGGGAGAAATGTACACCAAAATGCCGACAAATTTCATAAAGATTTTTTAACAAAAATTTTGCAAACTGGTGCAGAGATGTGGCAAACTCAGCATAAGATTAGAGAGATGAGAAAATGACAGATTTGTTCATCCCTACCAGAGACAGGTGGGATCATGCCCAAATCTACATAACTGCAAATATTATTGCACAGGTCTGGGTTTGATAGTGTCACAGTTGCTGGTGGTGAAGTCTTAAATGAATTCATTTTACCTTGGTAAAAATCAAATAAACATGGGGTAGGGATGGAACTTTCCTGCTCTGGAGGACCTATGTGAATGGGCAGTAGGGGGCAGTACTTACTTTGCAGCACCCTCAAAAAGGAGCTAGAGTTCTGGGCAGCAAAAAAAACCTTTTAGCCACAAAAACAAGTCTTTTTGCATCAAAATAACAGACTGTCAACAAGCCTGAAGAATCTTCCAGTGACTTTATGGGAAAGCCACTCATTCATTGAACAAATCCAAGAAGAGCAATTTTTCACCACCATTATATCAGCCCAATGATTGGTCTTTAAGGAATTAACTGATTGTAGCCCATGCTTCCTGTTTGCCTTATAAAAACCTCATTATCCAGTAACTGGGGATCTTTTCCCCCGCTGAAGCAATAACCACTTGAAACCAAGATGAAGGTTAAAAGGCCTCACCTTTTTTGCCAGGATGAGACCTTAGTTCTCGCAACAAGCAGATGAGACCCTGGGGGAGAGGTTGCATCAGGTACAATCTGCTCCCATGCCAGTCACTTGAAACAAAAGAGGCAGGCAAGGTGGAATAGGCAGCAGAGCCTCTGAAGTTGATCTTGAGTGAGGGATGGGGAACTTGTGGCCCTTCAGAGGTTAGACCCCATCTTCTATTAGCTTAGACAACATAGCCAATGGTAAGGAGTTGGGGTCTAATAACATCTGAAGGGTCACAGGTTTCCCCATCCCTCACTCAAGATCAGCTTCAGAAGCTCTGTTCTGCCCTTGTGTGTCATCCAACAGGTGCAATGAGACAGGGTCTTTTAGGTACTGATGCTGACATACTGGAAAATTATCCTTAGGGAGATCTGCTAGGCATTTCTCTCCTTGTTAAGTATCTGTTAGGATGCTTTCCTTTACAGATTTACTGGGGAGTAAGACATCGTAAACACATTCGGCCTTGCTTCTAAGCAGACAGCCTTAGGACTGCTGAACTCTTTTTAACTGCAGCTTTCTACTGTTCTTCATGTCAGCTGTTTTAATATGTGCCTTTTAATATTGCTTTATTTGATGCATTTTTTGTTAATTTTGAATGCAGCTTTGAGTGTTTTAAAAAACAATAGAAGGGGAGGAAAAACTTAGAAGGGGAGTAAAATAACCAATCGTAAGTACAAGGCTTTTTATTTCTTCTGCTGAAGTCTGACTTAAATACTCATTTTTGCTATTCTGACTGTGTATTTGTTGTATATTGTCCTTTTTAATTGTAGTCCTGCTAATATTTTGTTTCTATTTGTCTGCACTAAAACGACATTCCTCATGATGCAGGAATGCCCTTTCATTACAGTTTAGAAAACAAGGTTACAAACGGTTACAAAGGGTTACAAAAAAGTTACAAAACCTTTTGTAACCTTTAAAACTTGAATAAATATTATTTTTTTTAAAAAAAGAAAACAAGTAGCATGTAAAAACATCAACAAATTAATCAGATCAACAAATAACTAATATTTATTTATTGTATGCTATAAAACAGAGCATAGTTTAAACTGGCTTGATTGTGATTTTGGTGGAGAAATGCCGCAAAGGATTACAGAGAAAACAGCCTGTTTTCACAGCGCTGTATGCCTTTCTCCAGTTGTTTAACATATTTTCAAAGCATTTGAGAAACAGCTTGAAGAGAGTCTGATAACACTAGCCACAGAAAGTAACCAAGTTCAAGGTTTTTAGTGCAGCTGCTAACAGCAAAAATAGGGCTTCCCAGAAATGTTTCATGCAGCACCAGTTTTGTTTGGGCAAAATTTCAGTGTCAAAATGCATGACAAGGGGTCATGCCAACACTTTGGGAAATGGAACAGTTTTTCCACTTGGCTTTTTTTTTTTTTAATTTCACAAAGCTTTCTAAATAGTACCCAGTGATCACAACACATATCCATATTGGTTTCAGTGGGACTACAGAATATAAGGGATTTTATCCCTCTGTTTGTCAGAGCCAGGACTTGAACTTCTTTGTCTGCAACCGCAGACTGTGACTCAACCTTGACTTTATCCCACACTGGAGTATTATCATTGACACCATCAAAATTATTTATTTATTTAATATACCTCTATCCCTGAAGACACTTGCACCGCCACAGACAACAGAATTATCCCCAAGCTGCATACCTGATCCTTCAGGAGGTCCAATACATGTTGCAAACCTCTATGTAGTTCAGCTGTTTCCAGCTAACAGTACTTTCATCTTGTCTTAAGTTTCAGTTTCTGTTGGTTTGCCTTCATCCATCCTAAAATGGCCTCTGGGTGCCTGTTAAAAGTTTCCGTAGCCTAACTGGGAATAGTAGGTAGAAACAATGAATTGAGCTCGGTGTGCACCTGTGTGCTGGTGAGACCTTGGCTTGTGGATGACATCTCCCAATACATTATTACATAATAATTCTATGCCCTGCATTATTTCCATGTGGCAGGAGGATGAGGAAAGATGCAGTATTCTTGGGGTCTCAGCCTGTGACAAGCAGCTGTCACATGTGCATGTGAGAAACGTTATAGCAAGACAAGCAACCGCCATCAGATACAGATACCTTGCTCCATTATACTGCGCAATCAATTTCATTCTTCTTTCCCAGTCAGCGCACTGACTGATGGGAAACAGAGGGATTTAGTTAAACTGCAATATCTCCATGCACCATAAGGGTATTTCTAAAATCTATTTTGACATAGCTATTGTAGTTAATTTCCAAATCGCTGGCTTTTCTCCTCTAATGATCCTTTCTGGCCAGAGTTCCCAAATGTGATTTGAAATCCCATCTCTGCGTGTCTAGGGAAAGATTGATTGTAAAACATTTATATGCCAGTTCTGTAAATCTCCAACACTGTGGAAGATACAAGCCCTGACGTGTGTTGCAGTGGCTAGGGCAGTGCACTCTGTCCTCTCCACCTTGGTGGATAAGCCCAGCTTGCAGAATAAAGTGCAAATTACCTGGAGCCCAAAATTTTCTCCACTAGGTGGCTAGGCATCTCACAGAGTCATATGGAATCACTATATATGGAAGAAAGGGTGGGGATTCAGTGAAGAAGATAAATAACCCTTGGAGGCAGGGGGGCAGCTGCCCCCCCATTAAGTGAATAAATAAAAATTCTTCCCCCCCCCCAATAAATCCTAGCTACTCCCATGCTTAGAGGATTTCTTAATCCAGTCAGCCGATGGATATAGAAGGTCTACCTCAAAGATCAGAAGGGCCTAAGTGGAATTCAGTTTTCTAAGATTTGTGATCTCCTTTTCCTGCTAGCTCAGTTGGTAGCGCATGAGACTCTTAATCTCAAGGTCATGCATTTGAGTTCCATGTTGGGCAAAAGGATTCCTGCATTTCAGGGGGTTGGACTAGATGACCCTTGTGGTCCCCTCCAACTCTACAATTCTATGATCCTGAAAGAGGAGAGAGAAATTTATCAGTCAAAATGATTCTGTACCAATAACTGTCTCCCAGCATTGTCTTGAATGAATGAATTTTATTCTTTCAGTCACAGACCAGTTCCAGCCCACATACAATATCAAGGAACTCATAAAACAAGACAGGGATACATTTGAATTTGCAATTAGGTGTAACGGGGACAATACAGATATAGCAACAGTTAAAAATATATAAATTAAAACTTAGTCATTGTTTTAAAGCTCAGTTTGTGATGTGTTGTTGTTTAGTGACCTGTTTAGAGCAGCTGTCATTGTAATGCTATAGGCAGGGCCAGTTCCACTTCTGGGGTGGGGGGGCTCAGCATATTGCCTTCAGAAGGCCCCTTCCTACATCAATGGGACTTCCCATGAGTCCTGGCTAGGTTCCTAGGCAGTGGCACAGCCAGCAGCAGTTCTGTGGAGCTTAGAGCTCCCATTTATTTATTTTGTTATTACTAAACTGGGGTAATGTCAAAAACTGTCATGCCACCGTGGGGCTCATTAGAGGAAAGGGAAAGGGGGCTGCAGGAGCTGAGGCAGGTGCTGGGTCCCTGGCAGCTGCCCAAGAATATCAGGTGCTAAATCTGACCTGGCATATTGCTGCCCATATGATTCTATAATTGCTCTCAGCTTTAATATCCTACACTGCCTTTATTATGAACTCCTGAGAATGGATAAATCCAGTCAGCAGAAGGAACCTGATGGGATTCTTTAGAGACTAGCAAGACATAACTGGAATTTTGTTTTATACGAGTTGGTATCTCCTTTTCAGCTCTTTCTCATACCCCTCAACTGTCCCGATTTAACCAGGGCATCCTGTTTTGGGGGGCTGTGCGCTCACATAAAAGCGCAGCTCCGAAACACTGTGTTTTGGGACACTGTGCTTTTGTACGGGTCACGTGACTCACGCAGGAGCGTGGCCCCAAAAGATGCACATCCTGGTTTTTCTCTGGGACATGTTGGAGGGTATGCTCTCTGTTATAAGAATGTTTAGGTCTTATATATATATAATAAATGTTCATATATGTACCAAGCAAACACATATATAAATATATAAAGCACATGTCTGAAACCCATGGGAAAAGTCCTAAAGCCATTTTGACTCTTTCAGTCACCTCAAATATTTCTTTGCAAGGTCGAAGGAAATGCAGAAACCTCCCCATTGTCTCTGTCCTCACAAATCCTGCCTTAAGGGCACATTTAAGGTGTGAATAGAGTGAGCCTGTGACCTGGCTCAGTAATTAAGTATTATCATTACAAAAAAATGGCCAGACTCCCCAGGTAATCCAATCAAGTGACCATTAACAGGTAACCTGGCAGACAGGGTAAAAACGCACTCAGATTTCTGTTGTAGACCACCTTTTCTGTGATGTAGGTATGATGTATCTGGGGGGTGGTCTTGGACTCCAGGGTGGGCGATTTAAAATGTCTATATAAAGGCAGGCACACCTTTGTTCTGGGTCCTCCTCCTCTCTCCTGCGTGTGGGGAAGCACCCTGTTGCAAAAGGCTTACTAGCTGCTTTGCTTCTCAATATTCTCTGGTCTCTGTTATTTTTTCCTACTGATAGAGAACCTACAAAGGACTCTAAATGGGCTCTTGGGTACCCCATAAGGGAAAAGGAGCAGTTTTTTTTTACTTATATCACTCTCTATCAAGAAAGGCTAACTACAACAAAAGTAGCACCAAGTAGATGCATCTTGGGGAGAACCAATTTGTTTCTTCTGCTTGTTATATGAGCTGTAATGTGTTAGAAACATGTGCTGCAATAATATATTATTTAAACTCTGACAATATTAACTTACGTGCTACAGCTAGAGAGCGGGTTGCACAGTCTGATTGTCAACAATAATAAACATTTGTCGGTCTGTTTTAATTAGCCATACATTTAGTCATAAAACCTATCACATTTGTTTACATATGTTTTATTACCTGTTTTTGCACCACGAGGAATCAAACTGTCAAACAGATGGACCTTGCTCTGTTTGAGGTTGTTTTGGTAGTGTGATATTTGTGGAATCACAACAGTAAATGAGGAAGAACCACACATCACCTCCAAATCATTGGGCCCCAAACTGGAACAGATGCATCTGGTGGCTGAGGAAGACAACTGGTTTGCTTCTTTTCTTCTGTTCTGTGACAATTAATTTCAAAAAAAATATACCTACCTGTTACTGGAATGGAATTTTGTAAGTATTATGATATAGATTGTTGTTGTTTAGTCGTTTAGTTGTGTCTGACTCTTCATGACCCCATGGACCAGAGCACACCAGGCCCTCCTGCCTTCCACTGCCTCCCGCAGTTTGGTCAAACTCATGCTGGTAGCTTCGAGAACACTATCCAACCATCTTGTCCTCTGTCATCCCCTTCTCCTCCATCTTTCCCAACATCAGGGTCTTTTCTAGGGAGTCTTCTCTTCTCATGAGGTGGCCAAAGTATTGGAGCCTCAGCTTCATGATCTGTCCTTCCAGTGAGCAGTCAGGTATATGGATACAGAACACTAAATTAGATAGATAGAGCAATGCTATATGTATATCTAATCAGAAGCAAGGCCCACTGAGCTCACTCCCAGGTAAGTATATAGGATTGCATTCTGTCAGCTATTTCCTGTTGTGATTGATGAGGACTTGATTTGGACTTTGAGATAGGATTTTTAAAAAGACAGGCTACTGAGGCAAACATTGTCATTTATAACTATATTAGGTAGTGTACAGCTAGGATCATAAGAAAAAAAACAGAAAATTGCTATACCGATTTTAAATAGAGAGAGTCTTCCCCATATTGACATAGAAAAGATGTTTGCTGGCATTTCAGATGACAATTTTGGGGCAAGTCTATTGATTCTGAACTAAGTATTCTATTGGGCAGGTATAGTTTTTGCTTTCCCCAATCACCATGTATACTCTTACTACACCTTTTTTTACTATCCCTGAAGGAGTGCAAAAGGCACTAGTGGAACGTGTGGTAAAATCTAATGAGGAAACTGCCACTTACCTTCACACATCCTTCAGACTGAATGGCTTTTCATGTCATTCTTCAATTCCCAGTAGTGAGGTGGATTTTGAAACCTGGAAGCTGCTAATACAACAGCTACTGGTGGACTGAGAATTGCCATCAGTAAGAGGGCAAAAGAAAATTAATAGAAAGTCTTTCCCTTCCAGCTTTGAGTGTAGCCTTCAGTGAAGGGAAATGTGACGGCAGTAGAATGTTTGTCAGCACATAACTTTCTTTCCAGTGCTAATGAACAATGTGCCCAATTTCTACAGACATTCCAAAAGTCTGTGGAAAACCCCTTAGAGAATCTGAGGAGATTAAACAGTTGCCGCAGAAAAGTGTTAGAAAACGTACTTGTGGATGCCAGCAAATTCTGATGTGCAGCTGATAAAGCAATTTATTCATGGAGGTTTAGGTGATTGTGAAGCTCCATCTAAGACCTGCTCAGACAGCCATTCTGCTTCTAGGGTGTCATATTCACACAGCTGCTCTGTAAGCTTCTACAATATGAGGAAGAAAATGGAGCCATGGGGGGGGGGCACACAAAGCAAACCAAGCAGCTCATGTCAAACTGCAGAGTGGTGATTGCTAACGTTTTTCAGGTGGAGGGGGCTGCATCACCTGGGCTGTGCACATAGTGCCGGAGGATCACACAGATCCACTTTTTCATGTGTGATTTTTAGCACGTTTGTCCATCACACTAGTGGTGGTGCTTGAGGGGATGTATTTGCACTGTGGTGTTTCCACCTCCTACCCTGAAATTAGTACATCCCCAACCTCCCATGCAGGTATTTGTTTATGAGTGCATGTGGCCATTTATTATGTTTTAGATACAAGTTTTCCACTGTACCGAACTTGCACCCAGGAAAACAGCACCACACCCACAAACCCGGCCACACAATGTGCTTCAGTACATACACAGTTGGGTGACATGTGATTTTCTGTTGGATTTATTTTCCTTGTTTCATCATCCATAAATCAAGTAAATCCAGATTTTTTGGGGGGAGCGGGGGGGTCTTCCCCTAGTATGAGGACATTATGTGCACAACATGAAAAAATGCACCCATGGAATGCATCATAAGCACTCTAAATTGCTTTGTGTACACAGCCCTGTTACAACCTTTCCATGTGGCTGTGGCCTAAAAGTATGGAAGCAGGAAGCTGTGGGCAATTTGTTGAAGAAAATCAACACAAATGGAAAATAACATGTGGCTCAAATTGATGTTACTGCAATATAAATGGATATCTCTTCTAAGAAGGGGAAGCATCTGCCTAGGCAAAATGATTTTCAGGCACCCTCAGCTGCTAAAGGATCTGCTTATCTTAATGCATGGTTCTTCTATGGCTCAGTTGGACTCTTAATCTCGGGGTTGTGGGTTTGACCCCCACTTTGGGCAAAATATTCCTGACTTGCAGGGACTAGATAACCCTCGTCTCTTCCAACTCTGCAATTCTATGGGGGAAAACAGCCTACAAGTGAGGTAAATGAGCTGTGCAATACAGATCTGGTGGAAAAGAAGTTAGTTTCCAAAAACTCTGGTGTTAACTAGATAGCGAGCCATCTTGGGTCTGGATCTTCATAGGTAGAGCTTCATGCAACTGTTAATAGATATTATTATTATTATTATTATTATTATTATTATTATTATTATTATTATTATTTTCATTTCTGTGCCGCTTTATATTTTTAGGGGGGGGGATCTTAAGGTGGTTTACAACACATCAAACCATAAAATAAAACAATCCAGAATTTAATGCTACTGAAGAAAGTCAAATATAAAGTATACATTCAAAGTAATGTAATTAACAGGAAACTAAAATATTATCTTGCAGATTTCAAGATAAAGCATTACTAAAAGAAGTCAAATATAAAATGTACATATAAAACAGCGTAATTGGCAAGAATAAAATATTATCAAAAGCTTAGAAGATGGCGGCGGCGGCGGCGGCTGCTAATGGTGGTTCATGGCAGGTGGCAGCTGTGGAAACTTAGGCTCAATGACCTGGGTCTGCACTAGGAGACAGCCAAAATACAGGATCCCGGGTAACCTGCATAACTGAGACATTTTACAGGAAACATATAAAACACACAAAAGAAAATCCAACTGAAAAAGTCCTGCAGATGATAGGGGGAGATGGTCAAGAAGTTCCTTATTTGGGATATATCATTATTACTTTTAGAGCTCCTCAGGAAGGATGTGGAACCTACAAGAGGCAAACAGGTTTTGCCCTGGTGTGTTCATTAAGACCAGCATCTGAACCTGTTATTGTGCAGGTAGTTAAAGGATAGCTGTGAACAAACTGCAGGCATGCATTTCCTGAAGAGATTGCAGACTGGTGCTGGTATTTCTCAAATTGTGGATTAGGGGCCACCGGTGGGCCTCTGCACCACAGCCACTCTCTGGTATTACAGCAGCATTGTGGTTGGGCAGAAGTTTAACAGCAGCCAGTGGCGTAGCGTGGGTTGTCAGCACCCGGGGCAAGGCAAGTAATTTGTGCCCCCTAACCCATGGATTTGCGCCCCCTAACCCATGGATTTGCGCCCCCTAACCCGTGGATTTGCGCCCCCTAACCCTAACCCCCAGATGTTGCGCCCGGTGCGGCCAGCCCCCCTGCACCCCCCACACTACGCCACTGACAGCAGCTGCCCCCATCTACAATGAGTAAATAAGATGGTGAGGAAGTGGGAGTTGGTTGAGCAGCAAGCTGGAAGGGGAGAAAGGACAGCAGGAGTACGAATGGGAGTCAATGGACGGTGTGGCTTGCCAAATATGTAGGAAGGTAGAGAAAGTACAGAGAGGCCAGGGGGGTAGATGATCTGAAGGAGAGGCAAAGAGGAAGCCCCCAGGGCTGCTGCCCTCTGACCCTTCAGCTTCACGCTCACAGGCCTCCTTCATCCCTGCCTGGGGAAGAGCCAGGAAGCCTCCCCTCTCTGGGAGGAAAAAGCCGCTGGAGGGGGCACTGAAGCACATTAGAAAGAGATAAAATATTCGTTTTTCAAGTAATAATAATAAACTGGGAATAGGGAAGCAGGGAATAGGAGAGGGAAACTGTTGTGGGAGGGAAGACGGTTAGGTTAAAAGAAACTTGCAGTTTTGGGTGGGAATAGGATACAAATTCATTGCACAAGGAGAAGAGGAGAAAATGACAGGTGATTAGTGGAAGTACTTTGACAGGAGATTAGTGGAAGTACTTTGAGAGGCATGAAGAAAGAAAGAAAAATGTATAAAATGCAGAGCCTTCTCCACTAAGAGCTTAAATTTGGCTTAAAACTGGGAGGCTGAATCATGATACCTGCAGAGTCAGTGTCTGAATTTAGTTTGAGTGCTGAACTATGGAACTCCCCGTCACTATGACAAAGAATTCAGCAATTTCTATATTAAATGTTAACAGAAGATAATGACAGTAATTGCCTACTGATAATGTCAAACTCCAGTGCTGTCTGCTGTCATTTTGTGCTTGGCTGTGCCCCCATAACACCATTTTGTGACTGGTGAGTTTCAGTACTTCTTAGCCTTCTCAGGTGGGCCTTGTGAACAGAAAGATTTGGAACCTCTGCTTTAAATTGATGCACACTGGCACAGAAAAGGTTGCAAACACACACACACACACACACACACACTTATGAAATAATTGTAAGATGGAAAGATGCAAGCAAACATTACTTCCAGATGTGGTAAAAGATGTTTCTGGAACTGTCAGGTTGTTGCCAGGATAGAAGTGAGGATTAACAATTAAGATCCACCCTCTATTGTGTGGGCAGGTAATCCCTCCCCTTACCTGGCCTGGTTTCCCTGGCAACACTTCCCCCAGGTGGGATTGGACAACTCGCTGGGGTAGGCGGGGACCTCCAGGTATCCCACCTGAGGGAAGGCAAAGCCTATGCTGATGGGGCCACTCCAGATCCAGGGCTGCACGCGTCCACGCAAAAGGTGCCCCCCGTTTTAAGTGGGGAGCGGTCATTCTGGAACTGTCAGGTTGTTGCCAGGATAGAAGATACAGAAATCCAATGGGGTCGTGGGTAAAACTCAAATTACCAAGACAGTTACTACATTTTGCAACAGAATCACTGAGCAGCTGCAGCATGTGAGTTCTCAATACTGCATTGCCTAAAAAGTGTGAGATTGCAAAAGGGGAGGTTATAAAGAGGTGGTGGACAGGAATCTTTTCAGGAAGAACACTTTTCCTTTACCCTGAACAGAAGACATTTTGCTCAGGCTTCCTTGATCTAAGTAATTCAATATCCTTTATTTGAAGTGTGGACAATAACAAATGGAAGTGGAGAAGGAAAATGGACCTAAAACAGTGTTTACCACCCTCAATAGGAAATCAGCAATTCTATATAATGCCACAAGGACTGACAAATGCTCTGGCAATCATCCAAAAGATGGTGGAAAGTGTTGTGAAAAACATTACTCTCAATAAAGTCACATAATTCTTGAATGACAATAATATTTTCAGACCATTTAGGACAATGCACTTCAGTGTTTAAAGCTGTCAGTTAAGTTTAGACTCCCAGTTCCTAAATGCAAGCTGTTTCAAACAACTTGTTATTTTACAGGAGAGTCTATGATCTGAACCTGACAAATGACCAGCTTTGAAGGATTAGCCAAGAACCATGAAATCCAAGAACATTCCTGGGATTTTCAAGACATTGTAGAACAGAAGCATGGAAGGAGTTGTCAAGAACTAAGAGAACAATAGGCTAATGAATGTCAGAAAGCATTTGCAGCCATGAAAAAGTGCTGACAACTGCACCTGTCAGGGCCTGCTGATTGGAAGCTTCCATATATATTACATACAGATGCCAATTTGACAGCACTGTATCAAGAAGAAAGAGGGAAATGCAGTGTGATTGCATATGCTGGTCAAGGATTTTTATGTTATTTATTTATTCATTTGACTTCTAAACCAACCTTCATCAAAAAATGGATTCCAGGGTGGTTTGCAAACCTTATACTGTATATGGTAGATATACATATTTACCATCAAATATAAGGCAGGCAAATTGCACGGCTTATTTGCTGACCTCGTGATTTTGACATTTAGTATGAAAGCATACTAAAGTAACAAGAATATGTTTCAGAAGTGTTATCAAGAAGTAATCCTGAAACGGTGGCCTTAAGACAGCTACTATCCAGTACATGCATGGCTGTGTGCCAGAAACATTCAGCTCATGTTTTGGCACAGCCCCATGGTGAATGGACCAAGTGATATTGGGTATTATATATGGAGATGCCTTTGAAGACAGTTCCAGAATGACATCTGATGGTGAAACTAGTGCTAAGATTACTGATGGGTACCAGGAAGCTTGGGCATATTACACTGGGTCTCATTCACTGCACCAGTTTCTTTCCAGGCTCAATTCCAGATGCAGATTTTAACCTATAGAATCTTACATTACTTGGGACCCAGAACCTGAATCAACACCTCTTCCCATATGAGCCTATGCAAGTACTAAGGTCACCTATAGAGTTCCTCCACTAAATGCCCCCTCCTGCGAAGTATACAGGGCCTTTTCAGTGGTAGCTCCCTGTTTGTGAAATGCTCTCCCTTAAAAGGCTCACCCGGTACCCACTTTAACATATTTCTGTTGCCAGGCTAAACCTTTTCTTTTCTTCCAGACCTTTTAAGAAGCTTGACCTTTTTTTATTAGCTAGTGCTTTAATATCATCAGTTTTGGAATGCTGTCTCCACACCTCCCTTATTGTCCTTTTCACACCTGACAATGACCTTCTTTTCCCCACACTTTTGGAATGCAATTTTAATTCCCCTGCCTCGTTTTTATGTGGTGCTCTTATGACTATGGACTTTTAGTTCCTTATGTTATCTGTATTTAAATTTTAATGGCTTTATTTAAAGTTAAATTGGTTAATGGCCTTATTCTTTTTTTTTTTTTTTTTTTGCAAACTGCCCTGGGAATATGATTGATGGGCAGTATCAAAATACTTATAAATAAATAAAACCCTCCCTTCAAAAGCAAATTGCAAACTAACACAAGCTCCACTAGGTGGCTAAGCAAGCCATATATAGTTGGAATTACTGTGGAAGGAAGAAATGGCAGGAATTCAATGACAAGGCATTTGCCCTCTTCCTTTCTAGAATTACTGAATCCAGTCAGTCCTATAGTGTAGTAGCAGATAGGAGCAGGCTGAAGTTGCAGGACCTTGGATAGCTCCATGTAGACAACTTGCTCTACTGATGTCTGGAGCTTAAGTAAATCCTTTTCTTCCTCTTGGGCCAGACTACCCCGCCCAGTCTCCACCCCCTTCCTGAACATTGGAGAGTCTTAAAGGGCTAGGCCTTTGGCAGTCTGTTGCCTCTCTGTCAGTTGTGTGTTGCCAGTATGAGCTTGCACAGGAAATAAGGAGCCCCTTGTTGGGGGGGGGCAGGACTTTGTTGGGGGGGAGGGCAGAACCAACGTGATTGGTCAGTTAAGTATTCCTATTGTTTTACTTGATCTAAGGGGGGGCAGTTGCTCCTCTCTGCCCCCCTTGGCTACACCCCTGGTTCCTGGTGTAAAGGTGGCTGATTTCTCAGGTGAGTCTGGCTCATCAGGTGATGCCTCCAGTGGTCCCAGTCTGAAGGTCTAAGACTTGAGGCTCAGTGTCAAGGCCTGAGTCTAGCTTCAGTACCTCTGTGGCTTGCACCACAGGCCTTCCTAATTCAGTTGGTTCCCCGCCCCCCTGTCCTGGCTGCTGCTCAGGGTTATGGTTATGGCACAATCACATTTAGCAGGAAGTCATGTTTTGTTTGTTGCTATGTTATGTATGTTTGTGTTTTCGTATTGTAAACTGCCTTGTGGCCCTTGGATGAAGGGTGATATAGAAATTTAATAAACGAATAAAATAAAATGTCATACTGAAGATTGTGGCCACTTCCAGGCCAATTAATTGCACCATTGCCCTGATTTCACAAGGAGGTTAGGCGATTTTGGCTGTTTATTGAGCATTTGTTATGACATTTTATGGTGCTGCATCATGCAATTATTATCCCACACTTTCCGGTGCATTTTTCCATCCTTTTCTTTATTGGAAAAGATCAGACTGGTGATCAAAGGGAGCAAGTTTGTTGTGCAGGAGCACCAAATCAACTTTAATTGCGGAACCAGTGTGAGATTGAATCCCACCCCAAAACAGTGATAGCCTGGAAGTACTGTACCTTATATATTCAGAGACAACATTGTGTTCAGTGTGACTGTGACCAAGGACTAAGGCGGAGCAATTGCTAAGGAGCCCTGAGCTGACAAAAAGCAATTGACATCAGAGCCTATTGTGGTCCTAAACACAGAAGAGCACTCCAGGTGATGGGAGCATCAGAACACTGCTTTTGCTCCTCAGGCCATCCCTACAAAAAGTACCTGCTCGCACTGCAGCATGAAGACACATCCTGCCTAGAGATTGCCCTGAATTTGGAATGACATATCATACACTTGTAAAATTCAGTCATGTTTTGGTTGTAAGCCTGAGAACAGAGACCATCTTCCTTTCAGAGTCCAGCCTGACCATGACTCCAGGTCAACCTCATCTGAGGAAGCCTAGTGGGACTTACAGAAACCTCCTGGGCAACTGGGAACACTTAAGAACTTGCTGTTGCAGAGGAGAAATCCAATGTCACCCAGCCCCAAGGACACTTTGTCTGCCTCCCTCAACTCTGTACATGGACTCATGCCTCAGCCCCCAGATTCTCCCCCTTTATTCCAAGGCCCTTAGGAGCTGAGGCGGTGTTGGGTCCAGTAAGAAGTGCAGAGCCGGCAGAAGAGTGTTCATCTGGAAGCAGATAACTTCACTATCAGAGATCTATTTGGGGAGAAGCCAGACAAGAATTTAGGTGTGTATGGGACACAGCAGATAGCCTAGATGGAGATGGAACTGTCTAGGGAATCAGCAATGGATATTAGGCCTCTCCTGGGAGCCCTTTTGGCTAAAGGGCAGGGCAAAAATTCCTCAAATAAATACCTGTAGGGCAATGAAGGTTGTGAATAATTCTTTCATAGCAGTAATTTTGCCAGGTGGACAAAATGCTAACTCAGTTATAGCATCCCACAGATGAGGAATGTTCCTAGAATGTTCAAGCTTGATACTGGGCTATAATAAATACTTTGTCAACATACAATTTGTTGTGAATCAGTCAGTCACAGCACTAACACTGATATCACATTCTTGGCACATTGTGAAAGCAACATAGTCCTTCTGCATGTGGAGTTCAGATCCAATGATAGTTAAAATGACTCAATAGCTACTATAAGTTTCCCACCCACCCACCCACCTAACAACTATTAACAGGCTTTTGGGGTGTAATAATATTTTCATTTAAGCCTCACACAACATGCAGGAATAACATCCTTGGCATTTGAATATGAGTGGCAGAATTAGCAATTTTTTTATTTCCTTCTTTCCTCTTGCATTTCAAAATTCACTTCTGCTCCCCCACTCTTTGAAACTGAATGACTTTAAGTTCAGTTAAGCCATGAAAGTGAAAACAACATGTTATCAATGTGCTTCTCATTTCTTATTCCACATTGTCAGACTGGCAGGTTTTGGGTGACTGGTCTATAATTATAATACATCACAATCACTAAATTATACAGGATCAATTCTCATGAGATCCTTTCAATTCAACTTTAGATAGTTGTTCTGCCTGTCAAATGTGAAGGTATATGCACGAATTTTTCACCACATTTCACTTCAAAATGCATGCAAACTACTTCCTTGTGAAGTTTTAAGAGACAGCATAGACTAGCTCACATCCATATTTTCCAGTTTTACTGATTCTTAAGCCTTCTTGTACTCAGTACTACTCTTATAGTTTTCTTCCTTTCTGCAGACAAGAAGCTTCTGAAGCAACACATTCTGCATGCCAGTGCAGCTGTACTGTCTGCTCTACCCAAAGGAATTAATATGCAAGGTAAAGAGAAACAGAAGCCATTGCTGGACAACAGGCATGTATTGCTGTTTGCACATTCTCCATGCCATTAAGATGTAGCAGCCATAGCGTAAAAAATCAGCCTTGAACAATTATGTCCTGCCTGACAAAGATGTCACAAACACAGAGTATATCCCAAGACCATGTGTTCGGTAGAGGTGTCCCAGAGTGCAGAAGGAGTCAATTTTTAATTGGGTGTGCATTACTGTTTGCGGTGGAAAAAGGTTTCTGGCATTTTCCTGCATTCTTCTTCTTGTGGTTTTACAGAATACTAAAAAGTATGCCTAAAGCTTAAGAATCACTATCTTATTATCCCCCCCCCCCAAAAAAAAACCTCCTTCCCTGATGCGGCCCCATGATTACTCAAAACAGGATACAGAGGGGGAAATGGTGTTCAATTAGGTAGGAAGAAAACTGAAGAGAATAAAAGGAGCAGAGCCAGCAAATTGCTTGAGATAACAATCTTTCCTTTCTGTAACTAAGAGGATTAGCTGAACTTTCCATGTGGCACCAAAGTAGACAATAAGCAACAGTGACTTTCCCTCCTGCTGGCATTTGTACACTCAGAAGTCTCATTTTCTTAATGATACACTCTCTCAGCACTTGCTGACTCTGGAAAACTTGGGAATAAGCATTATTGGTTACCTTTCCTTCCTTTCCCCCACTCCCACCCCTTTCTTGTAGATTTATGAGTAAAATGGAAAAGAACAGAGAAAACCATGGACCAAGCAGCAGGCATTGTTTGTCCTTTTCAGGAAAATGCTCCATTTTGATATTGAAGAAGAGAGGGGTGGTTCTGTTAAGGGTTGTTTGCTGTCCACTGTTTCACTAATCTGCTCAGATTGCACTCCTATGGTTACTTACGGCCAGGCCAGCCTTCAAATGGATGCTTTATCTGCAGCGGAGAAAAAGGGAACACCGTGAAGGGAGCTTTAGCATCAGATTCCAGCTGAAAGTCTATTAGTAATGCACACAGTTATAGTTCCTGACATATCCTTTGGTCATGGAGGACACCAAGTGCACTTCCGGACATTTTTGCTATCTTTGAGTAGGATTTAATCACAAGCAAATTCAGGTTGCACAATGAAAGTGGATTAGTGCTCTTGAACAACAAGCCCTCTTGTCATGTAATCTCCCTACAGACAAATTGGAATGAATGCTCAATGAAAAGCATAGGTGCCAACTCCCTGGGGCCCTGGGTACCCAAGCACCCAGAAAATTCCCAAAAAAGGGGCTGGGCACTGTTAACGGAGAAATCTGAGGGCTCCCTTGGACAAAAAAAGAAGGACATAAGCTAGGAATACCAGAGCAAAACAGTAGCCAGCAGGCTTGGTCTTTACTGAAGACTGTCATGACAGGACTCCCACCTGCCACCAGGTGAAACAAGATGGAAGCCCCATACAAAAGAGAACCCAAACTTTTATCAGCTCCTAATCCCCATGTCCTTCTAGGACTTGCGGATCAGAAGGTCGGCGGTTCGAATCCCCGTGACGGGGTGCGCTCCCATTGCTCAGTCCCTGCTCCTGCCAACTTAGCAGTTCGAAAGCACATCAGAGTGCAAGTAGATAAATAGGTACCGCTCTGGCAGGAAGGTAAACGGCATTTCCATGCGCTGCTCTGCTTCACCAAAAGCAGCTTAGTCATGCTGGCCACATGACCCAGAAGCTGTACACCAGCTCCCTCGGCCAATAAAGCGAGATGAGCCCCATGTTATACACAACCCAAACTACATCATGGTTACATCATGGTTACATCATGAAAGGGGAGGTCTGGTGGCAGTAATCTGAGCATCCTGGATCCTGCCACACTCCTCCCCTTGCCCTCCAACACACACCCATTAAGTGAAACCAAAGAGATATTTACATTTCCCTGTTTCCCAGCCAAGTTAATCATACCCTTTTGTCTTCATCTGGGTTTGTTATTTATGGAATGGCTACCTGTCTGGCACTCAGGTATCAGGATGCCAGGGATTATCACTTAGGCAGAAGTGATGCTGAGTAGCTGAGCTCACATGCCTATATGAATTTCTAAAGTTTTCCCAGTGAGCCAGTACATAGATAAAATTATCAGTGAATTGTTACATTTGGTATTGTGCAGCAGATGCCCTTTGAATAGATAGGAAGACACTGATGAAGTATTTTGTGGGGACAAAACACAAAAGTGATTGTGCAGATTTGGGTAGTGGGCTGCATGTCCATGATATCTGCTGGAGGGGCCACCCCCCCATACATAAATTCCTGCAACAGCACCCACAAATTTTGGTGCCTGGGCCATGCACGCTGCATGGCACCCACAGCCCCTGGCACCCATGGAGCTGGCACTCCTGATGAAAAGCCAGTGCCTAACCTCCCCGCAAACATTGTGCAAACAAATGTTCAATAAACAGGTTGTCTGGAAGCCACTCACTCAGGCTAAATTTAAACAGAACTTTAAACCTGGCTATCAGACCTTTGTTTCAGACAGCAAGGAAAATGTTGCGTCTGAGAGACCTAATTTGTTTGACTGAGAGAAAAAGGAAGAAATGAAAACGGCAGAAGGCAGAAAGAATAAATGTAAGCGTATGCTGGTGGGACTTTAACAAAACAGATGCCACGTTTCACAGCCTATCCATAGAAGAACAAACAGATATGAGAACTGCTTTCCTGGATTGGGCCAAAGGCCCACCTAAGTCTGTCATGCAGAGCCCCCACCTATGAGACAAGTTAAGGCAACCACCTCAGGTAGCAGGTTCCTCAGGACAGTGGATTCCAATGTCAATCCTTCTCTCCCCACCCTCATTCCTAATGTAGATTTTCCCTGACCCCTTCTTCTCTGCCAGGGAGGAGGATGCCATTTTGGGGTCCATCTCAGGTGCCAAAATGTCAAGAGGCTCCCAGGAAGCTCACAAACATGGCATGAGGAACAGTTGCTTGTTTTTCTAATAATATGGTAATGAGGATTTCTCCTACTGAACAGATTCGTTTGCCTTCCTTTGCATTTGTCTAATCCTTCTAAAGAGTCAACAGGAATAGGAGTTTCTATCGCAGATGGTTGGAATGAATTTCACAAGCTGTGGAAGCCATTGCACGAAGAAGTACATCCTTGTATTTGGTCCATATTTACCGCGAACCTGATTCAATGTATCACCCAGAGGTCCATCTATTCTGAAAGAAAGCCATTTCTCTCTCTTTAGTCTCTCTAGATTGCTAATAATTTTGCAAATGTGTCCCCTAATTCTCCTCTTACTCTCCCTTCCCCTGCAAATTTAAAAATAAATAAATGGTGTGTTTAAGTGGGTAGGTGGTATAGTAAAAAGATGCAGGGCAGGAAGAGGAGGCTTACAGCAAGGTTCTCCCTGTCTCTCCTATCCAGCCCATTTTCTGCTCAGTCTCTATGCTGTCTCCTCCATGTTTTATTTATAGTTTTTACTACCATTTCTTGAACATACAAAAAAAAAAAAAATTCTTTGAAAATTTGCATGTCAATAACACAGGAAAAGTGCAATCCTACACTTGTCTACTTAGAAGTAAGTCTCAAGGAGTTCCGTGGGACTTACTCTCATGCACTGCATAGTTCATTTAAAAAGGTATTCCTGTTGCTGAATTTGCTTGGCTTTCTTGGCCAAAGTGTTTGAGATTTATTCTCCTTTATGCAAAATACACTAGATTGATAGATTGATAGACAGATTGATCAATAGCCCCTTATGATGAAATCCAACGCTTGTTGACTTACAAGCACGTCCAACTGTGTTCAGCGGAGCTAAATGTGTTTACAGTTGCAGCAGTAACCTGCGTGGTTTCCTTTGATATAACAAATGTTTGTGTAGTTGGGCAGAAGGGAGAAAAAGGTCTGTAACACAAATGTCCCTCCAAAGGTCTGCAGAATAAAGGGCATGACAAAAGTAAGCATTTTGAGACAAAAGGATAAGGTGGTCTTGTAACTCAAAAGCAAGTGATGTCCAGCTCTAGGGTGAGCGATGGCTTTGTGCCCATCCTCTTTTAAAGAGACATGGAATGGGACTGGAATGGAACAGAGTAGGCTTTGAACAATACCCCGAGCCACTCCAAGAGTTGAGGCGAAAGGGTGAAGGATACCGTATCCAATTGAAATTACAGAGGAATTTGAGATAGGAAGAATGTAATTACCCAATTGGAATCTAAACTGTGAAATTAAAAAGAAATATTCAAGGATGAAGGGGCAAAGAGAATCCTTAATCTCCACCCAGGGTAGGCTGTGTGCCAGAGAAGCAAAGAACCTGAACTGGAATAAAAGTGGAGAAAGAAGATAAAGGGAGATTTCAAAGGCACCCCAAATCCAGCTGTGTATTTGTTTCACAATCCACTCCTGTTTCAGGAAAGTGATTTTTGTGTCCTTGTTCAGTTCTAAAAGAGTTTTGTTAACAGGTGAAGATAAAACCAAAGTATTTGTAGTAGCTCAAAACATCAGAGCCCACATGAAATGCAGAGGCCCATGCTGCTTGAATTAATATCGGGTGAGTTTTATTCTGGCTAATTCTGGTCACTTTGTCGTCAGGCAAATGCTGTTGCTTAAAGCCCTTGCATGGTGAGTCCAGCAGAATTCAGTTAATTTAATAATTGCTCCCCCCTCCCCACCCTGCTTCTTCCTTTCTCTATCAGGGCCAGTCTATGTGCATGGGTGTCCACAGAAATGAAGGGGAAGGAATAGGTCTATGATTCGTAACTACAAAACCACATGACAAACTATATCACTTTTAGTTTGACCCTCAGATAATAATTCTGCAGCGCAAACAACATTTGGGCTTCATGAGCAAGGTTTGGAGATAGGTTGCAAAGAAATGCACTATACCTTTTATAGTGATCGACTGATATGTGCAGGAAATAATGTGAATTACAAATAGAAAACAAGGTTTAAAATCAGTATTTGGGGTGATTTACATTGTTCTAAATCTATCTATCATAGAGAGAAATATGTGCATCCTATTTTCTGCTATTCTAACAGCAGAATGCTAATTATAACGTATTAGGATGACAAGAACAAAATGTCAGCATCGTAAGATTCCCTGACAGTTGGGGGAGCTGCCAAGTGGGAGACCAAATGTGAAGACTGTAGGAAGTGTGATAACAGAGAGGAGGGGAGGGGGATGTTGGTAAGAAAGGAAGAAATTGGTAAGAAGTGGCTCTGAACTGAAACTACAGCAAACAAGGCAAGGACTGCTGAGAAAACTTAGTTGCCATGGGATAAGCAGAGAGGTCCTCTTATGGATTAGCAACTGGTTAACGAAAGCAAAGAGTAGCAATCAATGGACAGTTCTCCCAGCTGAGTGATGTAAACAGTAGGGCTGAAACAGTGGGGCTCTGGTAGGGCTCAAACTCACATCTTCCTGCTTCCCAGCCCTAATGGATATTGATGCTGCCTATGTGTAGCTGTGGTTCTCCTTGGGTTTTCTTGAATCCTGTTTTTCCCTGCTTGGCAAAAGTGTCTTTCCCTCCCTCAGAGGATGTTGCAATCTAGTCCCGGGGGGGGGGGGCGGGACTGCCCACCTGCCTACACCTGTTGCCTTACAAGCGACAGACTTGGCTGAGCCAAAAGGGCTTTGCAAGACCATGGACTGAACTAACACTGTGCTGAATTCAATCCAAGCACGCCAGCTGTGCTGATTTATGAACTGGGATGCCCATCTAATTTCTTGCTTTTTTTTTTTTTTTTACTGTATGTCAGTCAAGTATTGCCTGCAGTATAGAAGAAGAGAATATATATTTGATGCAAGGCTCCCTGGAGCTTTGCACTGTCCAAGAGTGTAGATACACTATGATGAGTATCTTTAGAGAAGAAACAATTTATTTCCTGTAAGAGTTTTTCTCTAAAGAGATAATAGGCCACTATTCATGCTATCATCTCCACACAGTATTCAGTGTTCTATTATTTTACATTCCTATTCATAGGGGATTAATTTCATATTGTACTTGGGGAGAACTTGTCTAGCACATATTGTTATGGTCTTGTGTTCTGTGTTTTATAGGCCAACGTTATCAGAAAGATGCTGCTTTCTGAAGAGCTTTTTTCTGGTTGGCAATTGTATTTCAAGATATATTTAAAATATGAAAATATGTTTCCATACAGACATGTACAACCAGTGTAGTGTAGTGGCTGCAGGAATCCCCTTACAGGTTGGAAGCCCAGGTTAACATCTTTTCACATATATAAAGATTCCTAAATGGCCCGGCACAAGCTACTGTCAATCAACTTTGCAGGGCTTTTCAGAGGCTAAAATGCTGCTCTCACCTCATTGGAGGAATGGTAGGATGCAAATAACAAGTGGTACCTGAAACAAAATATGCAATGTGGGGTACTCCTGTTCAGATGCTGGGCAGTGAGACATGCTCTTTACCAGGATACTGCATTCCATTCCAGTTCTCTGTATTGTTTTGTTTTTCCCCTCCCAACACATGCTTTCTGCAGCCACCAAAATATGCTCAATCCTCATTGGCCTGTTATGAATTCCCCACTACACCTTTTAAGCCCACCCCAATAAGCTTTATTTATTTATGTATGCAGTCTTGTGATTCCCTAAAACCTGACTGTGTGTGGTTCCTTCTGTGTGGATGGTGCTGTTTTGTCAATTAAATAATCTGTACTTGGAGTCAGTTATTACTGTACAGGCTTTTTCTTCTCTGGCGTAAAACAGTGATAAATGGAATGGAGCGGCTGACCTTACTCTTTTCTGTTGAAACAATGCAGTGACTAATCTCTCCACCTTCACATGGTATCACATAAACCTCTACATTCCCCCAAAGCACGTACAAAAATAAACAGGGTGGAAATGCAGTAGCTACACAAGGAAGGAAATGGCATGAGTGAATGCCACACAAATGTAAATATAGGGATGCCTAAGCAGGTGGAGGCTGAAATCTTGTACCTATTTACCTATGAGTAAGTTCCACTGAGGACACGGGTGGCACTGTGGTCTAAACAACAGAGCCTAGGGCTTGCCGTTTGGAAGGTTGGCAGTTCAAATCCCCGTGATGGGGTGAGCTCCCATTGTTTAGTCCCAGCTCCTGCCCACCTAGCAGTTCAAAAGCATGTCAAAGTTTAAGGAGATTAATAGGTACCGCTCTGGCAGGAAGGTAAACAGTGTTTCTGTGCACTGCTCTGGTTCGCCAGAAGCAGCTGAGTCATGCTGGCCACATGACCCGGAAGCTGTCTGTGGACAAACGTCGTCTCCCTCGGCCAGTAAAGCGAGATGAGCGGCGCAACCCCAGAGTTGTCCGCGACTAGACCTAACATCAGGGGTACCTTTACCTTTACCTAACTTCCACTGAACTTATTTCTGAGTAGACATATACAGTATACATATAGGAGTGCACTGTGATTTTTGTCACAGCCTAGTGAATTACCTTGAAACCAGTGATGGTGGGCATATGTGGGCTGTTGGTGTTTGCTGCACAGGACTGACATTGGTCCAGAACAAGGTGTCCTGCCACTAGAGACAGGAGGAGTGTTATCAATGTATAATGCCTTCAGCAGTTATAATTTCTAGGAATCTGAACTAGGCTGTGAACCAGGAAAGTCCTGGGATCAAATATTGATTTGCCTTCCACTTTAGAGCAGACTCCAATAAGATACCGTACATACTGAAAGAGGAGTTGAAAGGGAGAATCAGGAGCACAGAGTCTTTAAAGATACGTCCTGCATTAGTATTGCACATGTTCAAGCGAACATGAAGAACGTAACAAGAATAGCCACACTGGATTGTATACAAGGCCCATATACCATAGCATCTTATTTCCCAAAGTGTCCAGCCAGATGCTTCTAGCCATCATGATTGGCAGCTGTACACTTATTCTCCATGAATCTGCCTAATCTATGGTCACCTTGTGGCAGCAAAAAGCCACAAATTAATTAGGCATTGTGTGAAAAAGCTGTTTCTTCTGTCAGAATCTATTGCCTATTAACGTAGTTAGAGATGACCCCTAAATTCTAGTATTGTGAGGGGGGGAAACTTTTTTCTTTGCACTTTCTCTACTCCATATATACCCTTATAAAACTTAGTTGTTTTTGCCCACACTAAAAAAACCATTGAAGAGAATGCATTGTTCCAATGTCTTGACCATTTTGATTCCTCTTTCCTGAAATTTTTCCAGCTCTATGATACTAGGCAGATAGAACTCTGCATAATATTCCAAATGTGACCATACCATAGATATATGTGTTACGGGATTGGCCTCTTATTATTGAGTCCTTTCCTTAAAATCTCTTACAGATAGGTAGCCGTGTTGGTCTGCCATAGTCAAAACAAAACAAATTCCTTCCAGTAGCACCTTAAAGACCAACTAAGTCAGTTCTTGGTATGAGCTTTCGTGTGCATGCACACTTCTTCAGATACACTGAAACAGAAGTTACTTCTGTTTCAGTGTATCTAACTTCTGTTTCAGTGTATCTAACTTCTGTTTCAGTGTATCTGAAGATACACTTCTGTTTCAGTGTATCTAACTTCTGTTTCAGTGTATCTGAAGAAGTGTGCATGCACACGAAAGCTCATACCAAGAACTGACTTAGTTGGTCTTTAAGGTGCTACTGGAAGGAATTTGTTTTGTTTTAAAATCTCTTAACATCTACCTGCCACCTCTCACCTTCCAATGGTGGTGCCTGCGGCAATGCCACAGAAACTCTGCACCCGGTGTGACCCCACAAGATGCACTCCCTTAGAACTGCCTCTAAGGTGGGGGATACACACGCACAATATATATAATTAATTAAATTTATATACTGGCCTTCATCTGAGGATCACAGGGAGGTTTATACAGTGGGACCTTGGTTTAAGAACAGCTTAGTTTATGAACAACTTGGATTAAGAACGCTGCAAAACCAGAAGTAGATGTTTTGGTTTGTGAACTTTGCCTTGGAATAAGAACATGTTTCGCTTCCTGTTGAGTGTGTTCCATTTCTAAATCGAATCCCCTGCTGTTATGGGATAGCACGCCTTGGTTTAAGAATGCTTTGGTTTAAGAACGGACTTCCAGAATGGATTAAATTCGTACCACTGTACAGTGGTACCTCAGGTTAAGAACTTAATTTATTCTGGAGGTCCGTTCTTAACCTGAAACTGTTCTTAACCTGAGGTACCACTCTAGCTAATGGGGCCTCCAGCTGCCGCCACACGATTCCTGTTCTCATCCTGAAGCAAAGTTCTTAACCCGAGGTACTATTTCTGGGTTAGCGGAGTCTGTAACCTGAAGCATCTGTAACCTGAAGCGTCTGTAACCCGAGGTACCACTGTAGTATAAAAACACATAACAAACTAAACAACCCCCCTCCCCAGTATAAAAGACCATAGATTGTTTAATTAGCCAAAGGACTGTGTGAAAAGGAATGTTTTGGCCTGGTACCTAAATATATGTAATGAAGGCCTCAGGCAAGCCTCCTCACAAGCAGGGAACCACTGCAGAAAATGCCTGTTCTTGTGTTGCCACTCTCCTTCTTGCGTTGCTCTTCTCCTTCCCAAGTTGCCTCTGTCCGCCAAGTGTGTGGACTTATTTAATCTTTAGGCAGCAGAGCCAAGAGCAACTATTGGATTTCTCCATATGATATCATTAAATATGATCCTTCTGGAGGAGAAAACTAATGGGCAGAGGGCAGAGAGGTTCTTTTGTTTTCCAGACATAGCTAGTATATATATATATTTAATCCTTGAATATCTTCCATTACACGGGTAACAGTGACAGCTGTACACAGGAGGCAATGTAGACAATGCTTTACCATGGCTGTGATTTCACATCATCAGTCCCCTCAAACAAAGACACATCGGCTTGAAAACCAAGTCTTCATGCAGGGAAAATGCCACATTTTACTTTATTTTCAAAGAATTGTCCTGCAAATGCTTCCGTGATTAGATAGGAAGAAATAAGCTGTCCAGGATTACTATTCCTCTCTTGCAGATGTTGTGTGCACGAAAACTGAAAGGGGTCTGTAAATTGAAAACCTGTTATTATCTCTACATTTTAGATGTGCATTGAGGCTAAAATATAGGGCTTACAACATGCCTATGACATAGTTCCACATGTATTTATTCTGTCCTCCACTTTAGTGAAAAAAGATCCCGAGAGTGGCTTACAAAGATCATTAGTAAGACAGACCATCCTTTTCGGCTTACAAAGTTAAAAATATTGTCAAACAAGGGGAAAGGGGTGGGGGAAGCAAGCTCAGACACCAATTCTTAAAAGTTACAGTTCCTATTTAATGACAAGCTAAAATGGATCAGTCCAGATAGCATTATAATAATTGAATGATGCGGCAGCTGGTCTCTCAGCAGAGGTGATGGCAGGATAGCCCTGCTTCGCTCCCGTCCTTCTACTCTACAGCCTGGTAAAGGGCATATTGCCGATGCAGCTGTGGCAAGTTAAAGGCTATAGGGGCTACCAAACAATGTAGTCCAGCACTGTTATCCACATAGTGCGGATCTGTGTGTAGCTGCTGTGGAGAATGGTACTGAGTCTGAGAGGCAGCGCTTTACAACAACTCCCTTTGTTTTTTAAGTCTGAGGCAGAGTCAGGAAACTCAGTTTAGCTTTGCTATCCCTTCTATGGTGTTCACAACGACTACTAAACTACTGGCGGATCCAGATCATAATTGGAGGACTTCCTCTGCATTCCATCCCCTGATGTGCAGAGAGCAGCTAGTGCCTTAGCTCCTTTTAGTGGTACCAAGAATATTGAATTCCATTTCTAGTAAGATCTGTTTGGCCCTTCGGTAACAGGTAAAATATTGTTTCTTTCCAGAGGGCTTTTGAGGTGGTTACTGGCTATAACGCTGCTGTTGTGTTGTAACTCTTTAAAGTTTTCCCTTGTTGCATTGGTATCAGGGCCGGATTTATGTATAGGCTAAGTAGGCTGGAGCCTAGGGCCTCTAAATCTAGGGGGCCTCACCAGCCTGCCTGCTCCCCAGCAGGCAGCCTCCCCTCTCCCACAATTGCAAACCCAAGACTTGATGCGAGGGCAGGGCAACTCGGGCTCAGCAACTATAAGACTCAGGGTAAGCCAGTGGGGCCCAATTTGAAGCTCTGTGGCCCAACTTCAAATCTTAAAGATAGAAATACAATCAATCTAATTACCCTGGTGCGGGGGGGGGGCCTTAGGAGTGGCCTGTGGGCCCCAATTTGGCCCAATTGCTCCAATTGCCTTAAGGCCAGCCCTGATGAGACTCTGTAGGGGTTGGGCTGACAAGCGCTGCCACTTCCAGGTCCCTGGTATCACTATTCAGAGTATAGACTCAAGGACTTGTTATGGAAATAAAGGGGGGGGAATAAAGGGGGGCACTTACTGGAAATCATTTTTGTCACCTCTCAACACCTCTCCTCCCTCAAAACCCCAGGACAACGAGCCTTTGAACTGCTAATGGAGAAAGCTCGCAAATTGTATCCCATCTAGTTTCTGTTGGCAAAACTTGTTGCATTATTGCAAGAAAGTGTCAAAATTGTATCCCCTTGTACTCGACCGTGCTGATGGACCTTTGAAAATCACATAAAATCAATGGCACAACCAATTCTCCCATTTCAATGATATTTTGCTTCAAAAGGAAAGGCGGACTTGGACATTGCCTTCCTCCATAATCCTCTAAGCGAGGTCACATACTCAACTTGGATACACCCTCTCCATAATCCTTGGGATATACAGTCAATTACAGAGCACCCCTCCCTTTAGGGGAACAATTTCTGCCCTCACTTCCCTACAGGTGGGTGGGGTTTGCGGTACCGCAGGGGTTCACCTAGATGGGCCCCAGAGATCCAGCGCCGAGGGCCTTCTGGCGGTTCCCTCATTGCGAGAAGTGAGGCTACAGGGAACCAGACAGAGGGCCTTCTCGGTAGTGGCGCCCGCCCTGTGGAACGCCCTCCCATCAGATGTCAAAGAGATAAACAATTACCTGACATTCAGAAGACATCTTAAGGCAGCCCTGTTCAGGGAAGTTTTAAATATGTAACGCTGTACTGTTTTTAACACTTGATGTGGGAGCCGCCCAGAGTGGCTGGGGAAACTCAGCCAGATGGGCGGGGTATAAATAATAAATTATAATATTATTATTATTATCCCACCTGCTTGGGTTGGCCTTTGACCCGCCCTCGGCCAGGGAGGACAGTGGATGGCTGGTCGGGGATGGGGCTAAGGCCAAAGAAAAGAGGCTGACCCTTTTGACCCAGCCTCATTTGGTTTTCTTTCTTCCAGGATCAGCATCAACAGGAGCGTGTCCTGGCGGCCAGATTGAGGTAAGTAACCAGCCTTTTTGTGTTCTTGCCTTGATGGGGGGGGCATGGCCCCTCCACCAGGCTAGGCCACATTTTGTGACCTTTCTATTCGGTCGGTCACCCGGCTAGGCCGCATTTGAGGCCTTTTTCCTTCCTGCAGTGGCGGCATGGGGTGGGTGCTTGGGCCCATCCGCCGCTGCTCGCCACAAGGGGGAGCACTCCACCAGCCCTAGAGGGCAGCGGGCATCCCAGCTTTGTTTTTTGGCGGCGACAGGGGGCATGGCTCCTCCGCCACCGCCATCCGCCAGTTGCGCCGCTAGGGGGGCGGGGTCCCTCCACTGCCTGCCGTCGGGCATTTCGTTGGCGCAAGAGGGCGGCAGCCGCTCGGCTAGGCCGCAATTTGTCTGGCGGCAGTGGCGGTGTGGGGTGGGTGCTTGGGCCCATCCACCGCCACTCTAGAGGGCGGCGGGCATCCTCGGGTGGCGGTTTTACGCCTTGGCAAGGTATCCTTTAGTCTATCATCAAGTCGGGGGGATGCGTTAATGCTCCCTTCCCAGGCGGCAGCGCTTGCAGGGCCCATTAAAGGGCAAAACCGGGAGTCCCTGGCCCTAGAGCAGCGGCATGTAGGTCAAACTCCTGGGACGAGGTTAGTGGAAGGGCATGCTGTGTAAGTTTGTGCTTTACAGTCCCCTCTCACTGAACCTCATCAGCCTGCATATCCTCAGCCAGATGGGCTGAGAGCGTTACCTGCCAAGGCCTGTGCCAAGTTTCTCACTTCTGAAGCTCAATTAAGTTGTGGTCACATTGAATCCATACTCTGGTCTCTTGTCTCATTCTTTGGGGGAAAGGGTAGGCACCACAGACAGGGTTTAGTGCATGTGCCCACAAATAGTTTTATTGTTCTTTAGCTGGCGGGTACTTAAAGTGTTGGGATGTGGGTTAAACCACAGTGCCTAGGACTTGCCGATCAGAAGGTTGACTGTTCGAATCCCCGCGATGGGGCGAGCTCCCATTGCTCAGTCCCTGCTCCTGCCAACCTAGCAGTTCAAAAGCACAAAGTGCAAGTAGATAAATAGGTACCACTCCTGCAGGAAGGTAAACGGCGTTTCCGTGCGCTGCTTTGGTTTGCCAGAAGCGGCTTAGTCATGCTGGCCACATGACCTGGAAGCTGTATGCTGGCTCCCTCGGCCAATAAAGCGAGATGAGCGCCGCAACCCCAGAGTCGGTCACGACTGGACCTAATGGTCAGGGGTCCCTTTACCCTTTTACTTAAGGTGTTAGGAACTTGATCTGATAACTGGGGCAAGTTGATGAACTTGGGTAACTCACGACTTCCCCCCCTCCTTGTGACATGATGGTGATGTATCAGCAACGTATCAATGATGGTTCTGGAAATGTATTCTTGGTAGGGAGGGAAAGTATTCAAAGAGCTTGTAACCCATGTTGAGGGTTCTTACTCTGTGTGCAGACCTGTTGCGCAACAATAAAGTTTGTGGTCTACTGACCGCTGTTTTGCTCCTATACTTGGCTGGACTTTCCTTCTTCTGCTAACCGCAGAGAACTGCAGGGACTTTTGCCCTGGCAAGCTGGGCTGTTGAGTATTTTCACACCCCAAAATTTTCCATCTTAGAATCCAGAGCCAGCAGGCCCAGAGTCAACAACCAGCTGCACAGCCTTCCCTAGCTCAAGGGTCAGGTCAGTAGTGGTACATGCTGCACTTTAATCAGTGGGAGAGTGCAAGTGGGGCAGATAGACTAGGCAAGCGAGCTCTCCCAAGTCTCTTCCATTCCTTCCCTTCTCCTTGGCTTGAACAGAGCAAGGCAAGCACATGTGACTGGCACTGGCCTCATCCCTCCCAGGCAGAGAAGTCTATCTTTCACACTTCACAGAGCCCTGTTGGTGCCTGCAGCATGCACTGCATATTGCCCACAGGCAGAGAGAGGCCTTTGGGATCAGGGAAAGCAGCAGTGGGAAGGGAACCTCGGAGGGATCCAGAACTACCTGTAGAAGGCAGGAGGCTAGGCTGCAGGTTGGTAACTGGACCTCATCCTGACTCTGATGTTAATGGGAAGGGGGAGACCAGGCTCCAAGCTAACAATCTTTTGCAGGAAATGGAAGAACTGGAATCTGTGCTTAGGCTGCATTTTTGGACCCGTGTGCTAGGTCATTTTCACAAGGTCAGCAAAGCCTTCCAAAAATCAGATCTGTTATTGAGTTCTTGTGCAGGTTTGTACAGTTCACTTCTGGATTTTTAAAGGAAAATCCGAGATGCCTTTGATGAGCTTGAGAAACAAGCAAAAGACACCTTGCCAGATGTCAACTACAAAACAAGGAGACAAAGAGGGAATGGCAAAGAAATGACAGAAGTGCACCTGATGCCTTAGATGCGCTTTCTTCAAGAGATACGTTTAGGATAAAATCCTTTATTCCTTTATTAGATGCACTTGAGGCCAATTTAAAAAGAAGAAGTACTGTGTACAGTGATGTTGCACAATTGTTTGCCATTTTTGCTAATTTGACAGCATCTAAGCAAGAAATTAAGCAAAAATTCATATGGCCTTTCCTAATGTGGAAGCAATCTTGCAGCTATTTCTTAGCCTTATGGCCACTAACTGCTCAGGAGAGAGGAGTTTTTCAGGACTCAAAAGAATTAAAAGTGATTTAAGGATCACAGTGTTTCAAGAGAGGTTGTCTGCCCTGAGCATTGTGTACATTGAAAGTGACAAACTTAGACAAACAAATTTTGATGAAGTTTTGGATGATTTTGCTATGAGGAAGGCTAGGAAAAAACATTTTAGCCTTCCTGTATTTGATGGTTGAAGTTTACTTCTTAATATATATTTTAAAACTGAATTTTTAATGACAACATAAAGTAGATTCTAAAAGTGCCACACTGTCAGGTAATCATGGTCATATTATTTACACTTCCCAGGCAATATAATTTGTAAACTCAAGGCGTTTTGTTTTTTAAAGAATAACATTACAACTTCTTTTTCCTAAAAATTAATGCTTATTCCACAAAAGGTTTACAAAGTGCAGTTATTGCAAAAGTTTTTCAGTGTAAATTTTATGCATTTTTTAAAATCACCATGGTATTTAACAATAACATCTTATGTCCTTTAGAGGAGAAATTGAGAATTGCAAAATTTTAAATACCCATAATCATCCTTGGCTTCACTCAATTTTGTTTATAACACTCTTCCATTTTCTTCTAGCCCTGAAGGTGGGGGGTCGGGAGGGGCCTCACAGGTGGAGTAGCCTAGGGCCTCTCTTCATCTAAATCCGGCCCTAATTGGTATTTATAGGATACTTGCTGTTTAATTTTTTTTAATAAAAACAGCCTTGTGGATCTTTATTTATTTATTATTTATTAAAGGCATTTTCACTCTGCCTTCAGCCAAAAGGCTCTAAAGTGGCTTACAGATCAATTACTCTAAAACAATCAAACAACACAGTTCCTGACCTCAAGAATATAATGTAAAATACATGACACAAAAGGAAAGCGAGATGGAGGGAGGAGGAAAACACAAACACCGGTTCTCAAATACATGGTCGTTGTAACAACCAGCTCAACTGGGGTGAAAACTATTCACTGCTAGGAGACAAAGGAAGCCAGTCTCTCAGCAGAATCCATTTTTTTTGTGGTTAGAAAAGTGGGGTGTTTCATTCTGCTTTGTTATTTGTATGTGTGGGTTTTTGTTTTCCATTGGTTTTGTAAAATTGTTGCGGTGGGGGGGAATTTTATATAATAAAATCGTATTTCAAAAATTTCCATTCTGGAAATAGTTTAATAATATTTTTTAACATATACGCACTCTTATGTGGAGGTAAACTCTGCTCAATGCACCGGGACTTACTTCTGAGAAAACGTGCATGGAAATAAAACACGCAGAGGATTGGGCTGCACGTGTTGGAATTGCAGAACGGGGCAGGCGCGCAGGACAACGCCAGTCTTCCCCGCCTGCTCCCGGGAGGCGGAAGAGGGAGCAAAGTGCGAATAATGATCATAATAAATCCCTTAGCTCAGATTTCCCCGCAGGTGAGCGTACTAAGGGGAGGCGGCTCTGCTTAACATGCGCGGGGCGCGCTTTTCCTGTGGATAACAAGAAGCCTTTTGGAGATGCCCCCCAAGCGCGCAGCCTGCTAGCTAGCCCCTGTCACCAAGAAGGTTGCTGTCACCCGCTCGGGTCCCAAAGCGGCGAAGAGCGGGAAAAGGCGGCGGCGGCGGCGGCGGCAGCACCCAAGTGGCTCCCTCCTCCCCGCACATCTAGCGGGCGCCTCTCAGCGAGGGGAGGGGAGGGGAGGAGGCGCTCATGCGCACGGGCCGCGTAAAGGCTGCGAGGCCGAGGGAGGGAAGCCGCCGATGCCGCGCGTGCGCAGAGGGCGCCGCGCGTGGGGAGGGGGCCCCTGCCGAGGAGGCAAACGAGCAAGGGAGGGTTTATCGGGCGGCCGATTTTGATTAAAATATTCAAAATGGCGGACGGAGGAGCAGCGAGTCAAGATGAGAGTTCGGCGGCGGCGGTGGCGGCAGGTAATCATTACTGCATTTTACATATTCATATTCATACTCGCACACGCGGGCGCCCCCCCCTCCGCCGCCCGCCTTCCCCGCTTAGCATAATTTATTAGTACTCAGGATTATTATAATTAACGGCACAGGAGGGAGCTGGGGGTGGCCGCCGTGCGGGGGAAAAGCGAGAGGCGCACGGAGGGACACGCGGGCACCGGGGGACGGGGGGCAACGGGCAGGGTCCCCCCCCCACCCTCGCCCTGAGAAGCCCTGCTCGGGCAGCTAGGCCGGGCACCGCCGCCGCTACCACGAAGCCGCTTTACATATTCATATAGACTGTATAATAGGGGTAGCGGCGGAAAAGCGAGGCGGGGGGGGGGCGCTTCGTCATAATGACCGGGTGTGGAGGGAGGGGGGTGTCGGCGGTTGGGAAGAAGGGACGGAGCGGCGGGCGCGCAGCACCTTCCCCCTCAGCCTCCTCCCCGGTCCCCGGGTGCAACCGCACCCCCCGGCCCCTCTGGTGTCGCATTGGACGGGGAGGGAGGGGGGCGGAGGAGGGAGAAGTCGTGCATTTATTCATTTTTATTTTCTTTGCGCCTCGGCTCCCGCCCTGCAAGGCCCCCCCCTCCGCCCTTTTCCCAAGGCAGTCCTGTTTCCCCCAGAGGCCGAGGCCTGCGCGCCAAACAAGGGGTGTTGGGGGTTACTCTCGGGGTAGGGCTGCCTGGCCTAAGGGGAGGGAGAGGGGCGGCAGTGGGGGCTTCCTCCTTCCGTGTGTGTGTGTAAGAAAGAGAGTGCGCGTGCAAATTGGAGTGTGTGTGTGTGTGTGTGTGTGGTGTCTGTGTGCCCCCTACAGGAAATCTATAAGGGGCGGCTTGTCTCCCCCCCCCCCACCCGGAGGTGTCTGGGGCTGCCCTGACAAATCTTCGCCTGCCCTTCTGCGAGGTGGAGGGAGCCCTTGAATGGCTTGCACCGGATCATAGCGGCGGGGGTGGGGTGGGGGGTGCGGCGGCAGAGGAAGAGGGAGACGACACTTGACAATCAATGCCTTGTCTCCCATCCCCGTATTATTATTATTATTATGGGGTGGCCGGGTCAGGGTTCCGGGGTGGCCGGCGAGCGGACTGTGGCTGCTTTCTAATTCTCCCTCCCTCCTCCTCCTCCCCCAACCCCGTCTCTGGTCTCCTTCTCTCTCATTTGAATAATGTCTAATTCGGGGAGGTTTATATTATTGAAATGGCCGCCCGGCTTTCCCCGCCTCTCATGTTTAGTAATTCAGGCCTTTAATAACAGCCACTCAGAGCCCAATGCCGTGTTTATATTTTACATTCGCCCCATGTGCTTTTGTGGTTCAATATGATTCTTCTTTCTCGCTCTCTGGCTTTTTTACATTTTCTTGGCAACGAGCAGGGCCTTGAGATCAAACCCAGGCTGTATGGAGGGGAGGGAGGAAAGCTAGGCCCGGACTCCTTTGGCAGGCGCTTAGGCCTCCCTCTCTGCTGCTTGATTTATTTACTAATAACCAAAATGCCCCCTCTCAGCCCCGACAGCAAAAACAAAACCCTCCTGGGGCATGAGCAGCATCAGATCTGCTCACAGCTCCTCTCTCTCTCTTTCTCTCTCCCCCCCCCCTTCATGCCGCAAATATAAGGGGCTTATTTTTAATTTATAGCAACAACAGGACTTTCTAAGCTGCTCCTTATAGAGCAGCGGAGGTGGGGGGGGGCTTTCTTCTCCCTTTGTCTTGATTGACTTTTTCATGTAGAAAAGAACAGTTTCTCACTTACAGTCTGAGGGACTGTGAAAACTGCATCTCCCTGAAATTAGCAATTCAGTTATTTGTAATAAATATAGTATGTATTATCAAGCATTGATAGAATAAGTGACAATCTAGACACTACAACCCACATTATAAATTATGTGCAGTAATCTGAGGTGTTATTAGAAATAACTTCCATTTTGATATTTAGGATCTGAATGCTGTGGACAGAATATGTTTGGTATATAATTCTGTTGTCTCCTTTAAAGCTAGTAGATGTGTATTAAAGCTAAAAATGATTGAGTGGTGAAAAAAGAGTGATTGAAAAAGGATGAATGTTCCTTATACTTCATGAAACTAGGAACACTTTTTTAGTTAAAACAAACATTTCAATTCGGCACAATGCCTAGTAAGTTACAGTAGCTCTCTCCCTAATTATTTTAAAGGTGGTATCTATTAATATAGTGCTAGCACACTTGACAGATTTATGTAGGCCTCATTAGTGACCATTCTCTTCAATCTGTGCAGAAAAATAATCTGACAGCAGGATATTTTACAGTATCTCTGTCTGATTAATATTGAACAGTCCTTGAAGCATGACTATGAGCTGCATATACAGGAACAGTTTGAATTTTTGTAAATTTCGTGATGTTTTTATTTTATTTTAAAGTAATTGGTCTTCTGCCTTTTTTCACCCTTACATAGTTTTCCCTTTCATGGTGTTGGCCAGACAAAAATGTAATATGATTTTATGCCTTAGAAGCATATGTTTCTGCACCTATTTAAAAAGATGTGGTCCAGCTGATGATGTCACTAGCCAGAGGACAAGGTGCAGTTAATTTGATTTATTGACCTGGAGCTAGGTGTAGTGGTGAAGCCTTCTCATAGGGAAACCATTTATCTGAAGACAATTTCCTTTCTAGCTACAATTCAACCACTGCTGTGGCCATAGATATTTTATCCAGAATGATAAAAAATATATATCGCATCTTATGAACAAAATTTTATTGCAGCTGACAATTTAATAATTTTTAAAGGATGTTTTGCTAACTGCAAATTCTGGTGTGTAAGGGAAGAGTTGGAATTTTATAAACCCAGGAGCTTACTAGCCTCTTCATTTTTGGACTAAAACTGATAATTCTGTGTTCCTTTACTTTGTCTTAGTTTTTTTTTAATTAATACTAAGTAAGGCCCCTAACTATAATTTACCTGGAATGGGCTGTAGGTCTAATATTGTCATTTTACTAGGATGTTTTCTCCAGCTGTGGCACAAGTATTATTTCTCATCAGGCATTGATTCTGATATCAGGTTAAATTGAAGTTCCATTATGCTGTTTGTATGTAGCTTGTGGGGAGAAAACATTTGGTCTCCCCCTCAACCCAGAGTGGCTCATGTATTATTCTGTTCTCTCTCATGGCCCTTAGGTTGCTTGAATGAAACTGAAATAGTGTTCTTAGCTGTTGTAATCACCTGTGGTTGTAATCACCTGTGGTCTTTAACTCAAATTTATCAAATGTTTTGTTGGCTCATGCTGCTGCATAGTAACTCTGGCATTAATAGGGCTCCTGGTATGGCTAGTGATATTAATAGTAAAAGGTAAAGGGACCCCTGACTATTAGATCCAGTCGTGATTGACTCTAGGATTGTGGCGCTCATGTCGCTTTATTGGCCGAGGTAACTGGTGTACAGCTTCCGGGTCATGTGGCCAGCATGACTAAACCGCTTCTGGCGAACCAGAGCAGCACACGGAAACACCGTTTACCTTCCTGCCGGAGCAGTGCCAATTATCTACATGCACTTTGACGTGCTTTCGAACTGCTAGGTTGGCAGGAGCAGGGACCAAGCAACAGGAGCTCACCCCATCGCGGGGATTCGAACCGCCGACCTTCTGATCGGCAAGTCCTAGGCTCTGTGGTTTAACCCACAGCGCCACCTTCGTCCCTGATATTAATAGTAGAAAGTGTTAATTGTGCTTGGGCTGACTGGAATAGAATCTGCCTGTGCACCTACTATGCAGTATCCATAGACTAAACACTATTGCCTCAACTTTCTGGTTCTTGTGATAGTCTAAAATTTGCTTTTCTATATAACATCTGTTTGGGGGTCTTGTTTTAATTGTTAAGACTTTGAGTTTCTTTGGTCTGCTTGGAGAGAAGTCATATATGTTGGGTAAAAGTCGTAAAACAGTTGTGCAGTTTGCTTGTCATTATTGCAATGCAAAATCATAGGAGAACTCTGACCAATCTTTTAAAAAACTGGGGTGTAGTTGGGCCATGCTAGCTTTACCATGGTTCCACATTATATTATGTAATTGTCTGGGTAACAGTCCTTTCTCATTACACTTACATTATGCAGTCAAGCTAGCATGCTATGGTTTAATTCAAAATAACTATACTTTGCCATGCATAGCTTTGGCTATGGTGTTTTAAGCCAGTATTGATATTTTCTGCAGCAATTTAAAAGGCACCAGAGGGCCCTTTACTTTGTTCTTTGCACAGTTGAACCTGAATTCGGGGCATTTCTTAAAGTAAAACTTGTGAAGAGTTACAGAAGATGGAGTTGTCTGATTCAGCGGTGGCCTCCATTGCATCCTATTTTACTGCTGGGTGACTGTAGCTCATATCATGTAGTGCTTGTCTTTGCACAATGAAGGGGGGTATCTGGCTGTTCTTGGGTTTATTCTGGCTCTTTCATGCCAGGCAATCTTTGAGGCAGTCAGAAACATAGCAGGATAAGCATAGGATCTCCCTCATCTCTCTCTATGCAACTGGCTCATACCAGAAACATACAGAGAGGTTTACTCCCACAGTCCATGTGCTGTTGAAATTGTAAGTAAGAGTTACTGCTGCTTTGTTTTGTGCATGCTGTTGTACACCAGTGACGCTTGAAGTCAGTGTGCTTGCCTCTATTTGAGTTTTTCACCCAGTTTAGGAAGCCCTGCCACTCCAGCTTTTTTCAGTGTTACTTTGGACTCTTGAGCAAACAATAGCATTGGAGACCTGTGTTGACATTTCGCACTGTTATGGTAACTAAGGTTGTAATCCTAGATCCATTTATGTGGGAATAAGGCAGATTGAATTTAATTCAGAGTAAACATGTTGAAGATTACATTGTAAATCTCTATATTCATATTAGCAAGAGAGTTTTAATTGCTTATACTTCAGGGAATCAGCTGAAAAGTGAACTCTGAGTAGAATTGAAGTAAGGTGTTGGTGAGGGCAGATAGCTTTTAGGTTCAGTGTGTAGGAATGACAATTTGGGTCCAGTAAAAGATACAGTGGTACCTCGGGTTACATACGCTTCAGGTTACATACGCTTGAGGTTACACACTCTGCTAACCCAGAAATAGTGCTTCAGGTTAAGAACTTTGCTTCAGGATAAGAACAGAAATCGTGCTCCGGCAGCACGGCAGCAGCAGGAGGCCCCATTAGTTAAAGTTGTGCTTCAGGTTAAGAACAGTTTCAGGTTAAGTACGGACCTCCGGAACGAATTAAGTACTTAACCCGAGGTACCACTGTATAGCTGAGGTTGCTGTATTCTGGTCTGTACATCACATTGGAACATGTGATGTACAGTGGTACCTCAGGTTACATACACTTCAGGTTACGGACTCCGCTAACCCAGAAATAGTACCTCGGGTTAAGAACTTTGCTTCAGGATGAGAACAGAAATTGTGCAGTGGCAGTGCAGTGGCAGCAGGAGGTCCCATTAGCTAAAGTGGTGCTTCAGATTAAGAACAGTTTCAGGTTAAGAACGGACCTCCGGAACAAATTAAGTACTTAACCTGAGGTACCACTGTAGATATATAGGTACCACTCCAGCAGGAAGGTACGACTGTACAAAGTATAAGGCAAAATTAGTGATCTTTGAGTATTGGAGGTAATAGGGTTTATGGCAGACTTTAATTCTATCCTAGTTTGCACTTTAAATATCAGTGAACAAATGTTAACATATGACTTCTCCCCCCCCCCCAATCACCGCGTTTGATTTAAGTCTTCTGTTTCCCCCTTTTACATGGACTGAAATATCGACAAGTTAGAGTCATCAGCTTCTCTTTACTACAACGCTTAATGTAAAGTTTCGTAACTTTTGGTAGCAGCAACAAAAACCATACAATGAATTAACAGTGAAATGTGGATAATATGTTTCTGCTCTTTTTCTAAAAAGAAGTTTGCTATTGGCCCACATCCCCAATGTTACCATTTTCATACAGTGAGCAGTTAAATAGACCATGGGATCAGGTAAAGGTGGTGTAAACTGCTATACAGTGGTACCTCGGGTTACATACGCTTCAGGTTACATACGCTTCAGGTTACAGACTCCGCTAACCCAGAAATATTACCTTGGGTTAAGAACTTTGCTTCAGGATGAGAACAGAAATTGTGTTTCGGTGGTGCGGCAGCAGCGGGAGGCCCCATTAGCTAAAGTGGTGCTTTAGGTTAAGAACAGTTTCAGGTTAAGAACGGACCTCCGGAACGAATTAAGTATTTAACCCGAGGTACCACTGTATTTAAGAAGGAGCAAAAGCAAGTTATTAATTGCTTATTCACACAACAACATATTGGAGCAACTGCTGTACTTGCTGCCGCCTTACAGTAATTTTTCCTAAACAGCTGTGGGATTTTTTTAAAAGGCTGCAACCATAAGGACAGGAAACACATTTCAAAAATGCATCATTGTCCATCAACCCAGCTTCACTGCCTAAGTATTGCAACATGCCCTTGAGAAACTCTTGTCCAGCCCTTACTACCTTGCAAGTTACAGTGGTACCTCTAGTTACGAACTTAATTTGTTCTGGAGGTCCGTTCTTAACCTGAAACTGTTCTTAACTAGAGGCGTGCTTTCGCTAATGGGACCTCTTGCTGCTGCTGTGCTGCCGGCACATGATTTCCGTTCTTATCCTGGGGCAAAGTTCTCAACTCGAGGTAACTTTTCCAGGTTAGCAGAGTTTGTAACCTGAAGCGTTTGTAACCTGAGGCGTTTGTATTATGATTATTATTATTGAGCCCCTAAAAGTTACTAGCCTTAAAAAGAATTCTTCCATCCTTTTCTATGATTAAAAATAAGACTAGAGTTTTTGTTTGTTTGTTTTTGTTTGTTTGTTTGTTTGTTTGTTTTGCAGCTATACTAGAAACACAACTGGCAGGGAGAAGAGATAAGGAGCAATGTTTACCTGCTACAGCCTGTTTGTTGTTTGTGCTGGGTGCACAGAAAAGGGCTTTGCCTCCTGTTTGTCCATCATAGGAAGCTGGCAGTTGTGTCATGGGTCACTTCATTCCTCTGTGACCAGGACAGAAGCTGAGTGGACTGGCAAAGATAAAACAGAATGCACTGTTTCTCCTTTGCCATGCCGCTCAGCTTCTGTTCTGACTGCTGAAGAAGAGAAAGCATTTCCTCCACAGCCAAGATGAACACTGGGTAGGCTGGCAAAGGAGGGACAGAGTAATTTATCTTTCCTTTGACAACCAGCGTTAGAAACTAGATATATAAGTTAGGTGGCGGGGTTACAGCCGCCAAAATGGAATGTCTAGTTGCCATTTGGGGGCTAGATGGCTTGAAAGTCGTATTTTTCAATACGACCTTTTGGTTCCTGAAAGTTGTTCTAATTGTGCAGGTAAAATATCTTTGGTAGACTTCTAAAGGATGTGTTGTTAGTGTGTGAAAACTGGGAAGATCCAAGGATCCCTAGGCATGCACCTCCAGATGGTGTAGACGTTAGGCGCCATCATTGCACCCGGGCATCTTCACTTGGTCGCAAGTGGCCAAGAGCCAGGTGCAAAATTCATCTGGCACATGGCAAATTTTGAACGCTGTTGACAACCTGCTGCTGTGGAGGAAGGGGCTTTCCTTCATGGGTAACATGGAAGCTGAACGAAATGGTGAAGGAAGGATAGAGTATTCTGGTCATCATCTAACAGCCAATGGATGTGGAATTCCCAAGTGCCCATGGCAACCAACCGAATGCTTAAATACAAGGCTGTTTTGTTGTCTCATTAGATATTTCATTTAAGTTTTGAGCCTTCAGTGCTTAGAAAAAAAACCTTAAATACTACTTTAAATATAAAAGTTTCAGAAACAAGGAACCAAGTAAAAATCATTATGTTCAATTCTACTTGCTAAAGCTTTTCACATTAGAGGTAATTTCAGAACAGTAGAACTGGGCAACCAGCAGCAGTTTGGAAGTTGCAGCATTTATTAAAATGATAATAGTTGTATAAAGTCAAATATGCAAGTTGCTTTGACTCTGCTACTCGTAGCATCTTTCCTGATGTAGTTCTTTCTGCTTGATATTTCACCAACTCCTGCAGTAACACATACACATAAGAGAGGAAGAGACATGTGTTTCTTTGGAGTCAGTATCTCTAGAGCACCCACAGAGGTGGGCACACATATTTTCTTTCAACAGTTTGCTCTTTATTTTTTTAGAATATTGGAACAACTGTTAATGGTGTTGAGTTCTGGTTCCCCACACTGTGTTTTCAGTAGGTAGCACACACTGTATTTACTGTGAGATAGCCACAGGATCTCCATCCCTGTTTTACACTGATGCTATCTATATGTTGTTGAGTTCCATTTCCCATCAACCCTAGATGGCATGGCAAATTGTCAGGGATGATGGGGGATGTAGGCCAGCAACATATATAAAGCCACAATAACTCCACTCCTTGTACAGAAGGTGAGATATGGGTTCATGTGATGAATGAGTGCCTTGGCTAGCGATGAAGTTCATGCTTTATTGTGACACCCAAGGGCTTCTCAATAGGAATGATGGTCCTTGGAAGGTTGACTTCTTTAACATAGATTTATTTTATTAACTGACAAGCTTTGCCTACAACAAACTAAACTCTTGCTTTTTACAAACCATAAAGAAAAGGAAGACAGGAGCATCAGACTCCAGTTTCTTTCATTGTCATAATATTTAATAGGAATTACAGAAAAATATATTCCCTTATCTTAGACCTCTCCCTGTATCACTCCCAAACTACTTCCTCGAAGGAACAATACAAAGTTAAACAATTTTATTATTTATTTGTTAAATTTGTATATGCATCTTCATCTGAAGATCACAAGGCGGCTTACAGCAATAACAAACCAATAGCCCCTCACAAAGTAACACATTTAAAAAGCCATAGAATGTTAATCAGCCAAAGGGCTGGTTATAGAAAAACATTTTTGTCTGGCACCTGAAGATACGTAATGAAGGCGGCAGGCGAGCCTCCCCGGGAAGAGCATTCCACAAAAGGGTAGCCACCGCAGAAAAGGCCCATTGTCATGTTGCCACTCTCCACAGACCTCTTGTGGCACACAAAGAAGGGCCTTAGATTATGATTGCTGGGTCCTTATCAGTTCATATGAGGAGTTCCTTGAGTTATTAACGTCCTGAACCATTTAAGGCTTTATAGGTCAAACCAGCACTTGCAATTTTTAGAGTGGGAAGGTAGAAGGCAAGGAAATTTGGGGGGGGGGTGAATGATGGATTCTCCCAGCTCCAGTCTTTGCTGTAGTGTTCAGAGCAAAATAATTCTCCTTGGAATGATGGTAGTATCCAAAGAGGAGTAGCAATGGAATGATAATATGAAGAAAAATAAGATTGCAGTCTCCAGGGTAAATGAAAATGCCTAAAATGAAAATGAAAAAACAGTATAATGTACATTGTTGAAATGACATCAGAATGATGTCCAGAATACAATGACAGCATGATCTAAGCGCAGAAGTTAACAAAGTAGAGAGTGGAATGACAGTCTCCTACAGAAGACTGACAGTGTCCAGTATGAAATAGTATGGGATTATCCCATGGGTATTTCATGAAGAGTACAGTGACAACCAGCTCATTGCTCTTCCACCCATCTCACTTGAACTTCACTGTGGGGACAGGTACTTACTTCCCTTTGCAGACTTCTTTTCTATGACAGTTCTAATATTCAATTCTCATGTCTTTCTCCTTTAACTGTTTTTTCAACCCTCTGCTGTTCAACTACCTTTCCCTGTAGCAGGGATGTGGGGGGGGGGGCCAGGGGGTTGCTCCACTGAGGAAGATGTCTCCTACAACATCTTTCCTAGTATATATTTTTTAGTTTGTTTATAAGGTTTACATCCCACCCCTCATCACATGTGATCTTGGAGCAAGTCACAAGACACAGTACACAAAGAAAGCCAAATAGAATTCACTTTAAAATGCATCAATCCTCCATCTATTAAATATATCAATCTGACTAGTTGGTTAACTAGTGCACTTGCAGAAACTTGGGCACATAAAGGCTATGCCAAACAGCCTGGTGGAAGAGGAGAGTCTTAGTTGGGGCTGAAAAAGACTCAAGGTTGGTGCCAGTCAAAGCCTGGAGACGAGAGTGCTCCATAGCTGGGGTACTGTTGCCTAGTGAGTCTCAGGCATCCTGATCTTGCCCACCAACAATAAAACAGGCTCTGAGATGTATTTTGTTTTTATTAAATAATAAAACTTACTTTTAAAAATATATCGGATGACATTGTAACATAAACGGTAAAGGTAAAGAACTCCTGACAGTTAAGTCCAGTCGCAGACAACTCTGGGGTTGCGGCGCTCATCTCAATTTAAAGGCCAAGGGAGCCAGTGTTTGTCCACAGGCAGTTTTTCCAGGTCATGTGGCCAGCATGACTAAGCCGCTTCTGGCACAACGGAACACCGAAACCAGAGCAGCGCATGGAAATGCCCATTACTTTCCTGCTGGAGCGGTACCTATTTATCTACTTGTACTTTTTTGGTGTGCTTTCGTACCGCTAGGTTGGCAGGAGCTGGGACTGAGCAATGGGAGCTCACCCCGTCACAGGGATTTGAACCACCGACCTTCTGATCGGCAAGCCCAAGAGGCTCAGTGGTTTAGAGCACAGCGCCACCCGCATCCCTAACATAAGAGGGTACAATTTTAACTATTCTCATGAATGTGTGAGTTATTTCAGGCTCAAAGCGACCTTAAACCTGTACAGTTTTATTTTTTGTAAAAAAATTACTTCAAAATCAATTTATTTTATAACTGCAAAAAATACCCTACTTATTTTTAAAACATAACAAGTACATAGTTAGCCCATTCTACAAAACAAGTGTGATACATGTGTTAGTTGTGGTTTGCGCGCTATGGCTTATTGACTCTACTGGGAATAAAATGACAAAAATTCACTTTGAATGGTCAGTGACCCTATTCTGTGTCAATACCATTTTTATACCTTATTTTGAAAGAGACCACAATTAGCTTTATTTTGATACCAAAATAAGCCCAATTGGTTGAAAAATAAGCGAAACAGGAGGGTTTTTTTTCTAAACTGACAGAGAAATTGCATTAGCCCAAATTGCACGAAAATTGAATTTTTAAAAAAAATTCTCCTGTGCCCAATTTTGGACCAAAAAACTTAAAAAATAAATTTGAGGTTATCTCATAGGTATCTACACATAATTTTTTAAAAAGAAAATCTGAGTCGTGAGAGCACATGGCACCAGGTGATGTGGCGTGGAATGATCCTCTGGTACTGCTTATATTTCCATAACTGGGAACATAAATCCCTGTTTCAGAAACTCTTTAAACTGATTTTTTCATGTACTATCATGAAGACTCTAGAATAGTTACCTAGTCAAATTTTCAAGCACCCTAGGAGATAATAGCCAGAGAGATGGCAGCTTGCCCAGGAATTTTGATTTCCCATGTTCAAATGAGATTTCTGATTCACTGCCCTATGCTGGTTCAGTGAATTGAGTAAATGAATATATGGTGCTAGGAATATAAATGTGATTTCTAAAACTAGTCCTTGCTTAGCTATTTGATTCTAGATAATTGAAATAATTGTTCAGTGACTGTAGATAATTTTATAGATTGCTTTGTACATTTTTTTGTAGTTAATTTTCAAGTTAACTTTGCATTACAGCAAAAAGTGAATATTCTTCCCCACCCCAAATCCCCAAGAATTTTTTTTGGGAAACTGATTTCTTATTTGCCAGTCCACCTAAGAAGATATGTACCTCTCCCGGTATGCCCCACGGAGGACCTTAAGATCCATATATAGCAACACCCTAGAGGTCCCAGGCCCTAAGGAAGTTAGATTAGCCTCAACAAGAGCCAGGGCCTTATCAACACTGGCTCCGGCCTGGTGGAATGCTATCTGATTCCTTTCCGCAGGTCCTGTAAGACAGAGTTGTTCCACCTGGCCTTGGGCTTAGAATCAGTTTGATTCCCTCCCCCCTTTCTTTTTCCTTTCTCCTCCTGTGAAGAGGCTGCACCCTAATGTTTTAATGTTGTATCTTAATCTTTTAAATTGTTTTTTAATCAACTTGTTTTTATTATTGGTTGCTAGCCGCCCTGAGCCCAGTCTTGGCTGGGGAGGGCGGGGTATAAATAAAATATTATTATTATTATTATTATTATTATTATTATTATTATTATTATTATTATTGTTATTATTAGTCTTCTGTGGATGCATATATCTTGCTGGATGAACAAACATAGGTATCAAGTGGATGTACATCTAATGTACATTTTATTTAAACAGCATTTAAATGTGAATGCTGTCTATCTGTATTTTTTTTTTTTTATAGGACCTGTGGCTATTCATCCCTACCAACATCATAGTTCAAGTAGTTGCATATAAATATTCAGACTGAAAATGTGTCAAGATCACAAACATAGGGTGGGGTTCAAGGAAATGTACAGTTAGTCCTATTCTATTTTAATATTCTTTTGGAAGCCGCCCAGAGTGGCTGGGCGGGGTATAAATAAATTATTATTATTATTATTATTATTATTATTATTATTCTTGTTTCTTAAACACAGCAAACTCAGAATCCTCAAAAACAGTTTGTGATACAGCATTGGGAGAGGAGGAGAGTCTGGTGTTGAATGATGTAAAAAGTAAAGTAAAAAAATTCCACCGGGCAACTTCAAGTTTTTGAGTATGTATGTCTAAAATAGCTCTTTGGATTCTGGCACCCTTCTATGGAAGGTTTTCACTAGACCAAATTAGCTTCTGTGTAATTTGTATAAGGAAAATTACGTGGTTTACATCTACCTAAAGCTCTTGGTATTTTAATATGAAAATAGATCCTCTGGTTTGGTAAATCAAATCATTGACTTTAATTTCTTTAACCTTCAGGTATAATAAATACATTTTACATTGTATGGTAGCATTCCGCTTTTCTTCTTTCTATCACTGTCACATATTATGTGTGAGAACTACATAGAAACCATTTTGGCTGTTGGTGCTACAATTGTATGGAACTAATGGTTAATAACAATCTTACAGTAATAATTAATAGAAAATAGTAATACTAATCAACATTATTTTAAAGTAAAAAGTACTACATAATTGGTTTCTTGATCTGTGTGGCAATAGAAAAAGTGTGAATTTTGCTGGAATGGGTCGAATTTTATTGATGCAGATTAGTGGGAATGTAGCCACGTATATATTGCTGTATTCTACTCACCATAGCAAAGGTTTAGGATCAGAGTTTTCCTTCTTTTAGATGGGCTACCTTCCCAGGTGGACAAACCCCATCTGCACCTCACTTCCCTCTATTGCACATGCGGAAACTGCCTTCTTGACTGTTGGATTCACTATGATCTTGTCCATTCAATCCACTGGAGCCTGTCTTCACATGCAGGGGAAGTCCCTAACTCACCAAGGCTTTGAGACCCATTGGTTACGCTCACCTGGTTTAGCTGGCCAGTTGAAGCTATTTTCCGGGCTATGGCTGCTGTCACATGCTTGCAGCTTCCAGGAGCCACAGGTGAGAGTTGAGTGGGGATGAAAGGTGGACAAACTATCTCAGAAGGAGCACTATGTGTCTGCCACCAGAGGTACTACACCTCGCCTAATACTCCATACACCCTGATGTTAAACCTCTGCTGCCTTGTAGAGATATCTTCGGCAGAAGAAAAGACTAATGAGTAAACCCTACACAAATCTAGAGTGAGGTCCTTAAGATAGTTGGATGGTGCCTTGTATGCCTCTTTCAGCCAAGCTGGTGCCAAACATAATGCTCTGCTTTCCTTTGGACCATATCAGCAAAGCCGAGAGGGAGGTTTTTTCATCTGGCAGTCCAGAATTGCCATACACACTGCCCAGGAAATCACTTCGGTGCTGCTAACACAGCAGTTTGATTTCACTTCTGGAGGCGCACTCCATTGTCTCTCAAGACAGATGAATGCCAACAACAATATTCACCATAGTGAAGGTAAACTGTGGCATAAGGATTTTAGAGTATTTTGAGGCAAGGAAGAGCAGACTTAGAAGACCTACTTTACAAAAGTAAACTTAATACATACTTCTTTTCACCAGATATATCTAGTAGAAGTTGTCCTACCTTTGGCTTTAAATCTAGGCAACTTAAATTGTTTTTCTATGCAAAGAAGGGATGCCAACTACTTTCATGAGACTGTGAACATTAGTTTAGATAATACAATTTTTTCCTTTTTTAAAAAGAAAGTACTTGACCGTTTGAGTCTTGGAGACCATACAATCAACAATCCTATTTATTATACTTCCTTTAATTGCAGTGTGTCAATTTTTCCAAAAAGTACTTTATTTAGTTAATTTTTGTATTAAATGGAGCACTTTTGACAGAAAACATTTTAGGGGAATTTCTTGTTAAAATGGTGGAAACAACTTTCAGATTACATGGAACTCTGTTGTGGGCTTCACATGACTCACAATTTACAACAGATAAAAATAGTTTGCGGTTGAAAAGAAGAAATATGGCTAGTGCCCAGATCTCAAGGGGTGTTTTCAGCAACTAAATCTCAAATTAGTCTCTCCTGTCTCTCTTTGGAAACCACTTTTTGAAACAGGGCGTTTTCCAAAGTAGATTGTGATATAGTATGGGTTGGATGTTCAAAGAAAAAACAAAGGCCCTTAAGATGCTAATTTAAAAATGCAAAGATACAATTAAAAGGCTAGTTCTTTAGATCCCTTCTATCACATAGTAGCAAAACCAGATATAAATTTAGAAAGTTCATGGTAAAGAGTCAATGGAGGCCAGGTTCGGTGATCATAGTGTGTGATATCCTGCTCTCTCAGAACAAAGTTTTATTTTTCAGAGTTGTACAGGACTTTGTGATTTTTTTCCACAGCTGAATTGCCTATAACAAAGGAAGGCAGCAATATAGAATTTTTTCTAAAAGATCTCATTACACAAATGTTTGAGGAGAAAATGCATAATCAACAGAATTATGTGATGTATCTGTTCCTGCACTGTACATCTTTATTCTGCAGGTTGGGGAGTCAAATGTTTAATAGTTTCCCCTCTTTACAAGAAAGGAAGCTATCTGGTTGAGTGAATCTAGTATGTCATAGAGAAGGCTTCTAGATTAGCCCTATTCCTGATCCCATATTGTTGAGCTGTAGTAGTTTTTGGCCCAGTTTTCATGTTACATTGAACCATAGTTCCTATTAAACACACCAGGTTAGTGTTGGGAAATATTCAAATGTTGGATTCTCCCACCTGCAGTACAGCTACAGATATATTATTAAAGCTGCTGATTATCTATAGAAGCCTTAAAAAGAGTGGTGGACTACATATATCTTACTACATATATCTGTAGTAAGATTAGTAATAGTCATGGTTTTGGACATCTACAGAGCTTTAAGAATACACTTCATTGGAAAGGCGGTTTTGCTGCCTTCACTGCTAAAGAATTGCACTCTTCAATACCGGGAGCTTTACTGAAACACTATAAATGCTTGCCTTTTTTGTATGCTGAATTGTATATAATGAATGTGCATTATGTTATGTGCGTTGAAGCAGTACAGTAGATACACTGAATATTCTGAAAAGGCTTTTACAAGACCTTAAAGTAGCAAATATACATGAAAATGTGTCCTATGGATCAGTAGTTGAATGAAGCGGGTGGGCAGGAAGTGTTAGCCGAGTGCTTGGATCAATGTAGGGAGGAAGAAAATCTGTGTCCAAAGGACCTCTAATGGAGCCTTGGGCTAATTTGTCAATACTTACTAGCTTAAAGCCATTTCTTGATTAAAATAGGAAGTGTGCCCCCACCCTGTTCTCACTATGTGTTGAAATTGCCTACAATAAGAAGTTCAGGAAAGTTCACTCTACCTTCACGACTGTTACAGAATGATGGCTGACAGATGCATAGAATTCCCAGTTTATTCTGAGCTATCAGGGCCAACCCATGTTGGCTAGACTTAGCACATGCTAAATAGGTGTGGCACAGTTCTCCATCATGCACACACACTATTTAGGTGTCCTTAGAATACCTACTAGAACCATCTAAGCCAACACAAGGTGAAAGCCTCAAAGTCTCAAGTAGGTGATCTCATTCTAAATTAAAGGATAATTTGATGTTTTGTTTATCTCTCATCTTTTATCCATTGACAGCATTGAAAAGATGAGGTCACCTACTTTCATTCTAAAGCATAAGACGGAAAGCCAGAAGGAGAAATACAATTTTCCTAGTTGTAAACACTTAATTTTCCCTGTGCATTTGGGGGTCATAACTAATCCCAAATAATAATAAATTTTATTTATATCCCGCTCTCCCCAGCCGAAGCCGGGCTCAGGGCGGCTAACAACAATAAAACAGTACAAAAGCGATCCATCCCGCTCGCTGCCCAGGCTTCCTCTTTAGCCTTGCGCGCCTCTCCAGCCGCGGGAGGCTGAGCAAGGCTAAAGAGGAAGCCAGGGCAGCGAGCGCGATCCATCCCCTCGCTGCCCGGGCTTCCTCTTTGGCTAGCACGCCTCTCCAGCCGTGGGAGGCTGCACAAGGCTAAAGAAGCCAACTTTTAAAAAATCTCCCTACCTCTTTTTCTTTTTTCGTCCTTTCTCCACCCCCTTCTTTTGCCTCTGGATCAGTGCTGTTATCTAGATTAACGTTTTAGTTGGGGGGGGGGAATTATAAAAAAGGAAACTTTGCAGCTTTTATTTTAGTATACAATAAAAACAGATTAAACAAAACACAAAAGAAGGAAATAGCACAGAAGAAGAAGAGAAAAGGGAAAGCCATTTACCAGAGGTAGATCTTAACCCTTGCCTCACCTGGGAGCTTCTCTGGGCAGGAATTCCCTCGGCTTAAGTGGGGTGGGGGAAGAGTGGCAGGTAGGGGGGTATCTACCTAGACACTGAAGCCACATGTCTCTCCAATGAAAGGTGGAGTGGGCATTGTGTGAAGTGGCTGTGGATCTCCTGCCGCAGAAGTGTAGGACTGTATAGAGTTGGGAGGGCCACCCAAGGGTCATCTAGCCCAGCCCCCTCACAATGTAGGAATTACAGCTAAAGAACGCCAGGATGATGGTCCCCCAACTGCTGCTTAAAAGCCTCCAGTGGTGGAGACCCCCAACACCTTCCGAGGTCATAGAATTGCAGGGTTGGAAGGGAACCCCAGGAGTCATCTAGTCCAGCCCCGGTGGACAGCGGGCACGATCCATCCTGTTGCGCAAGGCTAAAGATGCTGCTCAAGGCTAAAGAGGAAGCCAAGGCAGTGAGTGGGATGGATCGCGCTCGCTCCCTTGTCTTCTTCTTTAGCTGCGCTGGAGAGGTTAAGCTCCTGGCTGGAGAGGTTGCACGGCTATGGATCGCGCTCGCTGTCTTGGCTTCTTTGCTCTTTGGGGCTGGTGGGGCAGGCTTCACCCGCAGCCCCGAGAAGCTCTGGGAGAAGCGCCCTTACTCTTTGGGGCTGGGGGGGGGGAATAATATTTTTCCCTTGATTTCCCCCTCTAAAAACTAGGTGCGTCCTGTGGTCCGGTGCGTCCAATAGAGCGAAAAATACGGTACTTCACTTTCCATATAATAAGGAGGGTCATTAGATCTGTAGTGTTCCAACTTCCTCTGCCTAAACCCCCCCCCCAAATACATTTCAGTAAAATGGGTTTGGAATTGGATGCTAAAGGTTATTTTAAAGAACCAGGTATTTATTTGCCTCTTTAGAGAAGGCATTCCACAAGGTTGATGCCACAACCAGAAGGTCCCTGCTTGCTGTAAATGCTTGTCATACTTAAATCAATGAGGGAATCTGGCACCTCAGGTGTTGGATGAAGCAGCTAATGAACAACATAGGAAGAAGTTGGCCCTTAAGTTACTTAGAGCCCAAGCACCCTAGGATTTTAAAGGAACAGAACTTGAACATTCAGTTGGTCCTGAAAATGAATAGGTCAACAGTGGAGATTGAGTATCAGTAGAGTGATGCATCCTGATCAGTGTTACAAACTCAAATATATAAGCTAGGTGCCAAATGGCTCCTTAAACCAAAGTTACAGTCACCAAAACGGAATGTCTAGATATCCTTTTGGGGCATGATGGCTTATTTTTCAAATGATGGACTGACTGAGATTACTGGTAAATGTCAGTTGAACATCAGGCTAGTTCAGATGACAACCTTGTGAGGTTAAGAAATTTAAGAACTTAAAGAAGAAAAGTCACTTTATCCTACCTATTTTTCTTAATGGTGACACGGACCATTAATAAGTAAGAATATTATTGACAACTGTGAGCAGGACAGTGGGGTGTGGTAAGTGGAGGCAAGCTACAACTGCTCCTGCACAGGAAAAGCATTTTGGTTCCTGAAATTTCATTCTGATTGTGCAGATAAAATATAACTGATAGAATTCTACAGGATGTGCTATTAGTGTGTGAAAAGAGCCGAGATCCAATGATCCCCAGGCATGCGTCTTCAAATGGTGATGTCATGCGCCATCCTAGCACCCCAGCATCTTCCCTTTGTCGCGAGTGGTCAGTGGTCAGGTGCAAAAAGCACCTGGTGCCTAGCTAATTTTGAACACTGATTCTCACAGTCCAGTTCCATCCAGCTGGCTTGGTGGTAGTATTTTGCATCAAATGAAGGTTTTGGACATTTTTAGGGCAGGCAGTCCATATAGTCTTGTATTCATAGTACAGTGGTACCTCTGGATGCGACTGGGATCTGTTTAGGAGCCCCGTTCGCATCCTGAAGCGAACGCAACCCACATGCGTGGGTCGTGATCCACTGCTTCTGTGCATGCGCATGACATCATTTTGAACGTTTGTGCATGCGCGAGCGGCGAAACCCGGAAGTAACGCGTTCTGTTGCTTCTGGGTCGTCACGGAGCGCAACCCGAAAACACACAACCCGAAACTACTTCAACCCGAGGTATGACTGTAATACTGAGGGGGAAATTCTGTCAGCACAATTGTGAAATTAAATGTTCTCCCATTTTCCTCCTCCCATGCATTCCTAATAGCTAAAAGAGTTTTGCTTGCCCAATTATTTAGTTGCATACTACCAAAAGAGTGCATTAAAGTAATCTAGTTTTATGGTTACTGATGGGTTAATGCATATGGCCAAATTTGTCTTCTATAGGAAAGGACACAGCTTGCATATTAGTCAGCACCCAAAAGCAGAGTACGATCACGAAGAACCTTTGAGTTGAAAGTTTGAGTCTTCAGGGGAAATGCAATTTAATCTAAGGCAAGGTACGCCACCATTCCCACATCACTAACGTTCTAATTGTACTTTGTAACTTGGGTTAAGCTTCAACTTGTTCAACTGCAAAAACAGTTCAGTATTGCAGCTGAGATAGTTGAATACTGGAAAGACCTGTAGTAGCTGCTTTTCTAGGTGAATAGGACCAGGGGTAATAAATACCTTTGTTATTGATAGAAAGTGATACATCTCCAGTCAGCAACAATTGAACCTTTATTAGTAATACAGTTATACCTCGGGTTACAGACGCTTTAGGTTGTGTTTTGTCGGGTTGCGCACCAGAACGGGTTACTTCTGGGTTTTGGCACTCGTGCACGCACAGAAATGCTAAATCGCGCTTTGCTCATGCACAGAAACGCCAACTCGCACGTGTGCAGATCTGCGCACGGATCACGTTCACAACCCGAGTGTCCACTGTATCCATTCTGTTTGTTTAACTGCATGCTCTGTTCTAGTTCCCTTATAAAGGTTTCAAGATGTTGCTTAAATTTTTGATGTAATATACTTTTGGGCATGGGACAAAATAAAAGGAAAAACACTCAACGTAACTATTTGATGTTGGATGTGTTTACTTAATGTGGTTGTACTTCTAAGCATGGTACTATGGTGTATTTCGTGATTTATTCTTCCCCAATGCACTTTAGCATAATTCTGTAACTGCATAAATTATATATTGGGATGCTCAGAAAGACTGGTCTTATGAATGACATCTTTGGTTGCTTAAGTGATACATTTTTTTGTTTCTGTATTCAATATGTGTAATTAAAAATAAAGAAAAACTTCTCCATAGTCCAGCCTTTCTTAACCCTGGGTTCCTAGATGTTGTTGGACTACAACTGCCAGCATTCCTGACCACTGGGCATGCTGACTAGGAATGATGGGAGTTGTAGTCCAACATCATGATTCTAGGAACCCAAGGTTGAGAGAGGCTTCCATAGTCAAATATTTTAATTTACATTTGGAGTGATATTATTTTTTTCTCCTCCAGGTGGCACTACATTTTTTCTTTATTTCCTAGTGACTGAAGTGAGAATTTTCTGTGAGATTATTTAAATATAGTATGCTTAAAATTCATGTATTGCAAGGCAGTATTTGAAACCAGCTACTTTCCTAGCAATGTTAAAATGTGTAGACATTTTCAGGTTGGTCTAAGAGTAAAAATGAACCTATTTATTTGTTTATTGAATTTATATCCCACCCTTCCTCCTAAAGGAGCTGTAGGTGGTAAACAGACAATTTAAAAATAAAAGCAAAGCAAAAACATTCTAAAACAGTTACACCATTATAAAAACAATTACAATAAAAAACACCTAAAAGCAGTCACAGTTTGAAAATGTATGTGAAAAGAATCCAGGAAGAATAAACAATAAGATTGTTTATAATACTGGGTTTCATTTCTGTCTGCTGTCTTATCTAATGTGAATCAGAACAATTCATGCAACCTCACTGTAGGATCAAGTGCGTTTTGATCCTATTTTGGCATCATGAAGGGCTAGCAGTGCATGGAGCAGAACTGAGTTTTCAAAGCAAAATTCTCTGTTCTTTTCTCTTTTGTCTTCCAGTTCTTTTTTTCCAGTCTACCAAGGTCCAGTAGTTCAAACTATGGGAAAAAGAGACCTTTTTATGAACAAATTCTCTCTGACCCCCAATTAGGCTGCTGTACTAGTTTTTCTTCTGAATCTGCCCAAATATCTTCATGCATGGTTTCTGCTGCTGTCTTTGGTTTGTACAACAGATTGCAGTGTTTTCCTTGTGTCTTTCTATTGTAGTTCCTTCTTCAAAACTGTTAAAACCAATATTCCTCATCTTGATGAAAATTGAAGTTACTGTATAGTACTGAATATTCCTTTGATAGCCTGGTTACTTTTTAAAATAAAAAAATGTTACCTTCATAGTTGTGAGAAATGGCTAATGAAAAATACAGCTGGAATTGAACGTGATTCCTCAAGACCAGTTTACCATAAGGTGATACCATCAAAATATATTGGCTGTGCTGGGGGGTAACAGGTGAATACTGAATTCTTTGCAGTTGGGTTGGGTTTATCCGTGTTTCCCATTCCAGCTCTAAAAATGCCTATATACATTGTAGAAAGTTTTAGAGTTTTAGTGAATATATTTCTTATTCCAGATATGTTGTTGTTGTTTAGACGTTTAGTTGTGTCCGACTCTTTGTGACCCCATGGACCAGAGTACGCCAGGCACTCCTGTCTTCCACTGCCTCCCGCAGTTTGGCCAAACTCATGCTGGTAGCTTCACGAACACTATCCAACCATCTTGTCCTCTGTCGTCCCCTTCTCCTTGTGCCCTCCATCTTTCCCAACATCAGGGTCTTTTCCAGGGAGTCTTTTCTTCTCATGAGGTGGCCAAAGTATTGGAGCCTCAGCTTCAGGATCTGCCCTTCCAGTGAGGACTCAGGGCTGATTTCCTTAAGAATGGAGAGGTTTTATCTTCTTGCAGTCCATGGGACTCTCAAGAGTCTCCTCCAGCACCAGAATTCAAAAGCATCAATTCTTCGGCGATCAGCCTTCTTTATGGTCCAGCTCTCACTTCCATACATCACTACTGGGAAAACCATAGCTTTTTACTATACGGACCTTTGTTGGCAAGGTGATATCTCTACTTTTTAAGATGCTGATTCCAGATATAGCCAGTGCTATTTTTCTAGAAAAAGAGGTGCCGGAACTCGCTATGAACACCTCCCTCATTCTCTTAGAATAGCAATGGCACCCACCTGAGAGGTGCCAGAACTGAGTTCTCGCTGGAAAAAATCCCTGGATATAGCAATTATTTCATCTGGTTCATGTATTTTTGTGTCATGTCAGAAAATATAACCTCAAAAGCCCTTATAAGCAGCAGTATGGGGGAAATCCAAAGCCCTGAAGCATGTCTCTCTTTTTTCTGTAACTGCTGAGAAGTGTGCCATATCTATGGTGCCTAAATGTGGGTGACCTGATTTGCATACTACGCAAATTGGAGGATCTAATTATGCAGGAGAATTTCTACATTAGCATACTTAATCTGTTTAATTTTCAACAGCTGCCTTGCCATTGGAAATTAAGGAAAGTACAAGGTAATGTTTGCTTACCTGTTCTTCAGTGTGCCAAGGCCATAGGCAACCTGACCCTAGATTTTTGGTTGCTTGAAGCCCTGGGCAGATCACAATTTAGGCATGATGGATACTTGATAAATTGGCATGGAAGTAGTCAAAAAGGTGCTGTTCTGGTAAGGAAAAAGCTGGTGTAGGTATCAAAGTTGTTGGAAGTCAGAGAATCACTTGAAAAGTTGGGAATTAATTTCTAATGCAAAGTGTAGCAAGCCTCAGACCATCCATTGTTCACCTGACTGTCTGTTCAAACCAAAATTGACTAAGAAATTTCCCAGGTAGAGCTATGGAGGGGTAGGGACAGATTGGTAAGAATGACTTAATTTTTGGAAATAACTAATAAAAAAGAATAAGGGAAAAGAATGACTTAATGTATTGTAAACCACTTGAGATTTCCCCCCCTTTAAAATATAAAGTGGTATAGTAATGAAAATGATAATAATAGTAGTAGTAATAACAATACTGGGGGGAAATGGCGCTTAGTCATTCCATTGTAGCGACTGTAACCTAGGTTTAAGGTGCCATAGAAATAAAATAAAGACAACCTAATGAAGTATCTAGGCCTTTCTAATTTGAACTTTTTAATTTCGCATTTAGGATGTGAGTAAAGGAATTACAAAGCAACTTCTGTACAGTTCTAGTGTCCATGTGAACACACATTGTCTTGGATGCGAGTGTGACTTATTTTTCGCAGCCTTCTGCACCCTTCCAGAAGTTGTAGGACATTTTAGAATGGTGTGAGAAGTGGGGGGATGGGCTGCAGATGAAGGGCAACACAGTGGGAGGCAACAAACTTTATGAAAGCCAATTTCTTTGTTTTCCAAAAGTTATCTCCAGCCATAAAGATAGGAAGCTTCTGTTAACTGTAAAAAAATTCTTTAACCATTTTTCCCCCAGGGTGTGAATGGCAACAAAGGTTTTGGCAGTGCCTTTTCTGCATACACTTCAGCTGTTTACCATTACTCCAATGTGTCCTAGGTCAAACGAGATCCAAATGCAATTGATAAGATTTTTTAAAACTGCAGCATGGGGTGGGCATCAGGAACAGTGCCATGGGGCAGATAAGGGATGTAAACCTTAATTTCTGCCACATTCCCAGTGAACCTTCCCATCCTCCCCCAATTGTTGTAGTCAACTTGCTGTTGACATTTTCCTGTAAGCCTCTGAATTGGCTTGGGAGAAAATAACTCAGGGATGTATTGTGGGGATTCCTTGGATCACAAGTTATGCCAGGGCACGGTTGGAAAGTCTTTGGGGAAAGCAGATTTGGGCCTTGAGTCTGTTTACTATCCTTGTATGCCGCAATTTTTTTCTTTCTGTGTTATTCCTGAAGAATGGCAACAATAAAACTATTTGCTTGTTTGTTAACATTGTGTGTAACAGGCATAGGCAAATTCGGCCCTCCAGATGTTTTGGGACTACAACTCCCATCATCTCTAGCTAACAGGACCAGTGGTCAGGGATGATGGGAATAGTCGTCTCAAAACATCTGGAGGGCCGTGCTAGCCTATTCCTGATGTATATAACATGTTGATATGGTCTAAGGATTGATGGCTTGGCAGATGGGTAGTGGTTGAATGAAGCAAGGTTCGGTTGCCGTTCCTAATTTATCTTTGCACCGCCTCTAGTCAGGAGCAGAATTGTTCTTCTGTTTTTGTTCCTCTGGGTGGCATCTGTCTTCAGGAAAAATGTCCTTACAGCAAAGCATTGATTGCTGAACTGTGGCTGGTTTTTTTCTTCTGACTGCTGTAGTGAATTAACTACAAGAGATGTTCTAATATTGGTAGCTTTCTACTTCTCTGCAACGCTATTCTTCCAATCAATTTCAATAGATCAGTGTGCAGGAAGCTAAAGTGATTCTTCGGTTCATTTATATATATTTTTCTTTATCCTTTAAAATATATTTTTTTCTAGTAGAGTGGTGGTTCTCAAAACTTTTCTGCAGCTGTCCATTTTAGTCAAGGTAGATGACTAGAGGTGGTTTTGGTGGCAGATGTTGAAGCATTCTAGAAGTCCCAACATAACTAGAAGGTTGCAGGAAGTTATCACCAATTAATACTTGGTCCCTCTACTGCGTCTGGTAGCATGGCCTCTGTAGCTGTAGGAATATATATATATGAAAAGGAGATGCTCAACATGTCAAAGAAATGCTTTCTCCAAAAAGGCAAGTAAATTTTCCTGGTTTTAGGTTTTTTTAAAAAATGCTCCCTTGGGACAAATGCCTTTAGAATTTCCTCTTTTACTCTGAAAAATTCTGTGCCATGGAAGTTGGGCTTGAAAACCAAGCATTCTTTCTCAAAGTAATAAAACGGTTCTTCAGGTCAGAAAGGTCACAGAGTCTATCATGGTGTCCAATAGACTTTGAACATACTCTTCCTTCTGCTTTTCATTTTCTGCTGTATAAGTAGGTTTCTTTGAAGTTTACCCTCCTAGTGCATATTATTTTAGCCAGTGTGTTAAGTCTCTCCAAGCTTTATTCTTCCTTTCCAGCCTTAGAACTGCTTTTGCATTGTGCTGACCTTGATTGACACTGCATTTGTGGAAGCTAATAAGCTAGATTTCAGAAACATTGGCCTGCCCTTCAAGTTGAAGGTCAGCTGCTGTGAAATAAATGCCCACCATATTATAGACAGGAAAGAAATATGAGAGGAGGGCAGTTCTTCCTGTATGTCACTTGGTGAGAGTTCAAAAAAGAAATTCATACTTAATATTTGCTTGCAAGATCTGATTTCTTAATCTATAATTTGAACTTGCACTAACCAGGGAGCTCTGGGTGGATAGCATGACTCACTAAAATATGAAATGCTGTGATTGGGGTCCAGACAACCACAAGTTCTGCAAGCTCAAGGGAGCTTTGGTTTTGTCATCTTTCAGTCAGTCCTAATGCCATAATGCAGAGGAAATGTTGATGAAATACACAAGCCAGCTTTTGCTAGGGTGTGCACAGTTGTTGTGTGTGTCAAATCTTGCTGGTTGTTATAATAAAAAACAAACCAATACAAAGAATAAAGCCAGGGAGTCAATAAAACAGGTGCAGCAGTTATAGTAAAAACAAATGGCACCACCAGCAGGATAAAATCACTTTCCTATGTGAAACCTTAAGCCTCATGACTTAGGTTGATGCCTTTATGACATCTATTTTGCCTACCTCTTTTCTGTATAAAGTTCTGGAATTCCCAAACTAGTAAATAAGTCAGTAACTATAATAGAAGAAAAGATTGCATCTTCCTGAAAGCTTAGCAAGTTGTTTTGGAAAATGGCAAATATATATTGTCTTGATCTGTTGGGGGTGTAACTTTCAAGCTAGGTCAAGTAAGAATGCTGATATGTATCTGGAAGTTTTTCAGTGAAGGATCAATAGCATGTTTCTGTTCAGCCATATTCCGAATTTCCAGAGGATTGAAATTTTACAGCAAAACCAAAAAAGAGTCTTGTGGCATCTTAAAGACACACATTTTTTTATGGCATAAACCCCCACACTCAAGTCATTTCACTTCACCAGATACATGAAGTATAATCTGAGTTATTGTAAGAATTATTTTGGCTCTTCACTGGTCATAAGAGTAAAGAGAAGTAATGTGTTAGCCAAATGAGACTGCATTCTTGTCGGATACTTTGAGGAGGAACCATAGCTCATTGGTAGAGCACAATAGTAGGTAATGGAAAAGATATGTGCCTGAGACCCTGGAGAGCCACTGATAAGAATAGATTTGCAACATGGGTGGATGGACAAATGGTATAAGGGGTAGACACCAGATGTTTGTATAGTATGACTAATAAGCTTTCAGTGCTTTATATCTAGTTCTCACCAATGTCTCCAGGTATGCCCCTCCCACAAGTTTCTTTTGGGATATAAGACTTTTCCTCCTCCCCTATTGGTGGAGTAAATGGCGCTCTATGAACAAGGAGAAAGGGACTTCAAAAATAGAAACCAATTACTAGGGTGCCACACCTGCTCAAGTCCCTGTTCTTAATGCTCCTCCCATTAATGACTCTCCTGCTTATTCTGAGTTTTGCTTCTGTTCCAGTGAGCCATTTTGGCTTCCTTCTTGCTTTCGTGCCTCTTTACTCTGCCTACCATCTGCCCACACTTATGTTTTGGTGCCTCAGTAGCTGCATAAATAGTCCCTGGTGGCTCCATTTCTGATCTAGTGATGAAGGCAGACCAATAATATGCAACCCGATCTCTTTGAAATTTTGGTAGGATAGTGCTATCTCATTTTGGTTTTTCAGGTGTTGGCAGTAGATACTGACAGTTGCACAAAAAACCCCCACCAGGAAATAGAGTAACTATACCCACAGCCTTATCATACTAATCAATATAACAATTTGATTGATGTTTTATTAAATGATCTGGGCCACATGGGGCAAAGGCATTATCACAGAGATTACAGGTGTGTTTGGAAGAAAATAGGTCTTCCCAAAAATAAACTGCTATTGGGCAGCTATATAAATTAATTAGGTAAATATGGGGGAAACAAAATGTCACTTAGAAAAGGATGTGAAATGCTTTCCTTGAAGCTTGCATTTGTTTTACTCTGGATTGTTTTATCGGATGTTTTACTGTGTTGCAAACTGCTTTGAGATTTTGTTAAAAAAATATAAAGTGGTATAGAAATAATAATAATAATAATAATAATCCCACACTTGGGGAGAAATGGAGTCTAGACATTCCGTTGTGGCAACTGTAGCCCAGGTTTAAGATGTCATTTGGCAATTAGCTTATATATCTGAGTTTCTAACACTGTAGAGAGTGAACACATAAATCCTGTTTGCAATAATGTTATAATATAGGACCCAATGAGAAACTTGTATTAGAAATCCAAAGTTATCAGAGCTTGTATTAAATGCTTCCAGTGAATGTCTGTAGCTGAGCAAGATCAGAGAACTAAGTTCAAAAATATGAAGGGCCAGTGACTTGACTAAAAATATTGAGTGTTTGAATTTTTTTTACCTAGCATCTACTCCAAGGATTCATCATCCTGGGAATTTTTGAAGATATGAATAGTATAAATATGAAATACTGCAGTATTTTCCCTGTGACAGTATTTGGCTCTTAGCAAATATATCCCATCTGTGAAGAAGGAAGAGCAAAAAAAAAAAAAAAGGATTGTATCCAATCACAGTTGTTGGCGGTTAGATTTTTGATATCATCCATTAGCTTGGATTTTGGCTAGGCTACCCTTCCCCAGTTGGCCATATTCTGCTTATCATCCATAGCAGGTCTGGTCTTGAGTGTACCAACCACTCCTGGCTTTGAGCCCAAAGACCCTGGCCATCTGCTGTTCAGTTCTCTGTTAGCGAGTTCCCTGTTTAATTATATGTTGGCCGACTTCCACTCTGTAATACGCCTGAAGGCCCTGGCCCAGTACTTTATTGTCCTTTCAGGTCTACCTGATCTTTGTTCCATTTGGCTTCCTCTTCTTCCACCTGGTACGTTAGAAGCAGGATTTGATTGAAAGTCACAGTCACATTTTGGGTGGTGGGTAATGAGGAAAGAAGGCACTTGGGCATGCTAAACATGACTTGGTGTTGTAACTTCAAACTGCAACACCTGCTTTGGAAGAAATATTCCTAAATGGCAATATTAAGGGCTACAGCACACTTACATTATCAGTTTGAGTATTCTGTTAATCCAGTGACATTAAAATTGATATGATTAGTAAAAAAAATAACAACAGTATATTGTATAAAAGTAGATCTGGCTCACAGGTTTTTGTTACCCACAGGCAAAACGGCTGTGGACCGAAAAGAGAGATTTGCCATTTTAGTCACTATTGGTAGTGGTGTTGCCACTTCCCTTAACCCAGCAGCTGCCATTTTTCTTTTCTAGGATGCATTAACTTGATCACTCCCTTGCCTACAGCCTCTTCCTGTGGCTTCACGCTTAATACCTTACCCCATTGGAAGCTGCTGATGGGTAGGTGGTGAGAAGGAAGAACGGCACCCTCAGGCCCCAGGCCCCACTAGCAATGGTAATTTCTTCTTGCTGCTGCACCTTCCAAAAACTTTTACTAGCTACTTAAATAACTCTGTAACACGTGACCACTCTAATTGTGAACTCAAGTGGTGAGTGCCACCAGGACTAGAGCAAAAACTAAACCCTGAGAAACTGAGGGAGATATTGGCAAGCTCAGGGCAGACCCAAGATTTGTAGAAGTTAAAACCTATGGGGCAAAGTAATCCCTAAACAGCTCAGTGAGGGCTGAGCATGTGTAGTAGGTCATGGAATGCTGGGTAGCTGGAAAATGGCAGCAGTGGGGAAGTGCCACCTAGGATTTAAATCCAATTTCAGTTTTTTTATTTCAGTTGTATGAAATATATCCTAACAGAAAATCTGAAATTTAAAGCATAGTTGCTAAAGTATATGCTTACATATATTCTTGTGGCAAAAGTATTCATATTTTGTCAACCAAACTGAATAAACAATTCTTGTTGTGGTCATGAAGAAACACTTCTTTGCACTGTAACAATCAGCCATTGCTTTTAGAAAGCTCTGGATTTGTTCTTCAAGTAAGTGATTTTCTAATGCTATTGCATGCAGTAGTGGATGACTTGGGGTGGTAGAGGTGTCCCAGCAGGTGAGTTGCTGCTGCTTACCAGGAGGCTGAGGGGCAAGACAGTGGCAATGTGCACATGCACAACAGAGTTAGTCTGGTGCTTCTGCTACTGTGTTTGCATTGCACCACCTTCCTCGTCCCTCCACCTCGGGGAGTAGCAGTGACTTAACTGCTGGGATGTCAAGCAAGTGTCCCCCTTCATGCCATCTGCTTCTGGTTGCATTTATAGGTATGAGTCAGATAAATTTCACAGTTTAATAATTTACAGTATTTTATGCTGCCCAATAACTTTGTTCTCTGGGCAACTTACAACAAGAAAACATTAAAATACAGTAGTAATTAATCAACCTTCAATAAAATAATAAACAGAAATACAAACATGTCAAAAGCAGCAAATAAAACAGTATAATAATATACACAGCATTGCTAAAAGCAGAATCTAAAATGAACAAATCTGAAAACCAAGTAAAAATAAGATGTTCACCTGGTACTGAAAAGCATATAAGAAAGGTGCCAGGTGAGTGTCTCTAGGAAGGGAATTCCATAACCAGGGTGCCATCATAGAAAAAGCCCTCACTTGGGAGCGCCCAGAAAAAGTCCTCTGAATATCTCAAGATAGGAATTAGCTACATATTAGAGGAGACAGTCCTTCCAAATGTACTGACCTGAACTCTGAGATCATCTTTGGAGGTCTTTCTCCAGGCGTTCCTTCCCATTTCCCTCTTTGATAAAACAACCTGGGAAGTTCTGCCCAAGTCCTGGTAAAATGTAGGCATGACACAGTATCACAACAGTGTTCTTGCTGAGGAAATTTACATTTCAATTTCTGTTGATTGCACCCCAAGTCTGTAAGGGGAATAATTCTGCAGTGCAAGAGGCCTGTATGACTAGAGGTTTTGAATAATGTTCTTGGGTGGTGAAATAAGCTCTATTTATCTGATACAGCAAAATGTTTTGGTTTGCAATTCATTGGAGTGTATGCTCATTCAGAAAAATAAAATAAAACACAAAATTGGAAATACGTTTTAGAGCATTTCCTTTTTAGTGATTTAAATTTCCTTATTTTAAATTAAATCAAGTTTTGGAATTAAGTGTAATTGAAATTATAAGGATTTACCTTTATGTATGTTATAGATAAGTTGCAAGGATTTCATGGTGGTCCGTAAATGCTGACAGTTGGCTTATTTTGCTTTATAGGCTTGCTCTGCCTGTACAGAAGACTAGAGTTGTCCCTCAAAAACAAGGCTAGAAAAGTCTTGCTCTGCCTGTGACATTGAGGGACCTTTTTAAAGTATGCATTTCCGAAACTGGTTTCAATCACTGCTGGTGGTCTTTGTACAGTTACTTTGTAATAAATAGCACAGTGTGACTGAAAACAGTTTCACAAGTGTTAAGAATTCCTTTAGACTAGAATGTGTCACTTGTGGGTGTTAATGTGGTATAGAAACTAGCAGAGACCCATTTGAAATTGAATGTACATTCCAGCTAATGTAGTTCTTTCATTGTATTATCTGTCAAAAACTAACTTAAGCATCACTTGAAAATGGCCTAATTCATCTCTGTTTCTTAATCTCAGATTCATTGTATGAACATCCATATCTGCTATGAAAATCAGTATATAACATAAGTAAAATAAAAATCAGAAATGCCTGTCACAATGAGGAAATACATAGAGGAGGTCCAAAAGTTTGGTTGTCTTTGGTTCACTAATTTCTTTTTTAGGCCTTTGCATAGAGTTGTTTGTGGTCATATGAAATGTAACCCGTTTCTTTTGTCCCTTCATTTTTACAAAAAGTAGTGCATACTATCTTGCTACCAGACTGTTTCCTCTTCTGCAAACAACAGATAATTGCTTTTCATTGTCAGGCTGTGAACTGCAGTAGGTCCAGCGGTATGCCTCTTGCTTTATTTTCTATATTAGACAAGGAAGTACAGATTTCTTTTTAAAAAATTAAAAAACCCTTGTGTGATGCCATAATTGGCATTTCATTCACTAAGTGTTTAAACTTTCTAACCAATCTGAGGCAAATACAACCTCTGCTTCATTGCCAGCTGTGCATGTTGCTATGGGAACTCAGTAGGGACTAGCTGCTGATTACTGTTCTAAGGACCACACCTGGCTTATTTGCATTCAATTTAAGTTGGGGAAATTTCAAAAGAAGAAAAGGGGAGCTTAGATTAGCCAGTGGGCAGCCAGAAAAGGCTTGTCATTTTGAGGCTGCCAGTTTGGACGACAAAAGCTGTTTTCTTATTCATCAGACTTCTTGGCAGACCCACACATCGTTTGGAATTTTGTAGATATTTTGGAAATGGGTTGTTGGTTCAATCTTGATGCTACTTCAAATTCTCTTGCATCGTTGTCTCTTATTACCTCAATCCAGCAAATTTCATTGCACAGTACTGCATCTATAATATATTGACTGATTAAACTGATATATGTTATGCAGGGAGAATGCTGAACAGATTTTTGTTCTTGAGAAATTTCATCTTGCATTAAGCAAAGGTTGAAATCATACCTCTTTTTTTTTACCTCTTACATTTCAAACAGTAGGAGGCTTGTGAAAGAATGGACCACTTCAGGTTATTTTACCTTGGTTTATTAAGAGGAGCTGTGCATGATATTTTTGCTCATGCACAGAGTCCTTTTTCTCCTGGTTACCAGTTTCTGAACAAGCCAAGTTTTTAACCCCCACCCCCTTTTTTTTTGAAGCTGGCTTCAGATCTTTGCTTGCTCTGAAGCTAGTAATGGTAGATTCCTGGTTCAGACAAAATGAGAAGCTACAGTTTATTTGTGGCTCATTGTGAAAGGGCTGCTTGTGTGTGCCACAAGCTTGTATATGGCTGCTTAGTAAGCCAGTGTAATGTTTGTCTGAACACAGATATTGGTGAAGGAGAGCAGTGGAGCTGTTTTCACAGATGCTGCTCATATATTGAGAGCCAGAATGTTAGCCATGTCTAATATTTACTATTTTATTTCTCTGCAATGTGAGATTCGCACATGTACAGAATTACATGTACAGAACTTTCTTCCACAAAGTGTTAAATACTGAAATAAAGCACAAATATTTCAAAGCCCATAGTGCATAACTCCATGCTAGGGTTTCCATATGCAGGATTCCCAAGTCTGGGTAGCTTATATGTATCTTGTGCATAGCTTATCTCCTGATGATGCAAATGCAATTCACCACATTAGCATTTGGCCTTTATAATTTCCAGCAGGTGTTATGGACCACATGTTGAGATAGTTGCATTGCATGGGGTTTGACTAGATGACCCTATGGGTCCCTTCCAACTCTGCAATGCTATTATTTTACATATGCTCTTCCAGCATACTGATGGCAGCCTGGAAAAGGACAGTGTGATGTTCTCTTATCTGACCATTTTCCTCTTTCAATTACAGGGCTCTTCGGTTCAGTCCAACTATCAGTTCTGTTTTGTCTTTTCAAGAGAAATAGCCAATTTGTTAGGTTGTTCATATTTCTCCTCTTAGGCAATCTGGCAGTACAGCTGGGTCTGTTTTGATCTCCTTGCTACTCAGGTAATGGAGCAGATTTCAATTTTGATTATTTGTTTGGATGTTTAATGTATATTTTAAAATTACATTCAGTTTTTAATATTGCCGTCCGTGAGAACTAGCAGACTATCCACGCCCCGATAAGAGCCCAGGTTTGTATACTAAGGATGTGGCAGTCTGCCCTATCCCCCCCCCCCCCCAATTTAAAGAGTGCAGAGCCTTAATTTTTCACATTTAACACTAGAGTAGGATACAGCACCTTCAGACAAATATTGTAAGTTGCTGCATGGTCACTGCTATAAAGTTAATTTTGTCCGTACACTGTTAATGAAGGTTAAATAAAAATAATAAAACAAATAATCGATAATAATAAAAACTAGTGATCCATATTAATGCTGTGTGGTATCCAGAGGTTTATACAACAATACTTTTTGTAGTTTAAGGAACTGCAGCTTGTTTTCTGATGTCAATTTTGTATTTCATAAAATTTATATACCTCTTGAAAGGAAAAAACCTTAAAGCAGCGTACAAAAAAGATATACGCACCCAAAAAGATATATATGAACAAAACAAAAAAAGATTCTTAAGCAGCAAATGCCACCTATCCCTTTTAATTAAGACTCCAAAGCTACTTGTTGGACATTCACAACTAGGAAATGATGGCATTTAAAACAAATTATTGTGGACCTTGGAATTACAGTTCTAAGTCTATCCAGTTCCCTCTTTGCACTTGGCTACCTAGTCCACTATCATCATTCCCCAGGTGTATCTGCTGTTGCTTACAATCTCATTAGTGTGAGTGAATTTTGACAAAAATCATTGTGCTTGCATCAACAGGTGTTGTGCTGCCTACTTCTACTAGGAATCATATCCATTTTTTCTCTTGACATTCTCCCCCTGTCTTACCAGTTCCTTTCCCAGACAGTTGCTTAGGTCACTGGGGGAGGGAAATACATGGATTTTTGATTCTTAAAACTATCATGAGTGATAAAAAGAGACACTTCACATGCAGGTACCTGCTGTATTGCTCATAGGAACATGTGATTTCCCTTATACTGAGGCAGATCAGTGGTACATCCAGCTGTTTGTGGTCTGCCCTCATTGGTTGCAGCTGTCTTGGGGGTTTCAGGCAAATCTCTTTCCTGCCTTATCTGGAAATGCTAGAGATTGACCCTGGACCTTCTGCATACAAAGCATATGCTTTATTTCTGGGCTCCTGTGCTGCAGTTTTCTAGCAAGCAGCTGGTGATCTTCGTGAAAAGGTACCAGAAAGCCTTCACTTCTTTATTAGTATGAGTAATTGCTTCTGTGAATCAAATTAAATACATTGAGAGATACTTGAGAAGCACAGGGTTCCAGTTCAAGGCTATTATTGAATATTAACTGTGCCTTTTAAAAATAATTTGGTATAGCTCAGCACTACAGTTGTTTGAGCATAATGGGGTCTCATGACTTGCAGTGCATAAGAGTCCAGTCAAATCAATGAAAAGTTACGAGTTCTGTTTTCACACACACACACACAACCTTAAATGGTGCAGAATGGTCTATTCTGTGATGGTTGTTGGGAGAGTATTTGCAAGAGTGGGTCTGCATTAACAGACCAAACTCTAGTATGTGACTCTCATTAACTTTAGTGTGCTCCTGTTGATCTGCAAGTTTTTCTTGTTATAGGTCCTCTGGAGCTATTTTTTATCCCTGCCAGATTCAACAACATTCTTCTGAGCCAAATCCCAGTCTTCAGCCCAAGAGCAAGAGGGACGTGGAACTTTTTGGAATTGTAGGCACATTTCAGATTTAGAGAGAATTCTGTGGATACCAATCACAAAATTGTCTTCATGGGAGGGGATGGTATAACACAACATGGATGGTGTGGGAGGCATGTGTAGTATAAAATTGAGATACAGTCATTGCTGCTTATCCCCACCCTACCCCCAATGCTTGGCATGTCCTGCTGGTCCTGATAGTAGAGATGCAGCCATAAAGGCATGGCAAACTTGTTTTTCCCATTCCAATCCTAAACCTAAGCCTATGCTGCATACTGTACCCACTTACCTGAGAGTAAGTCCTGTAAAACACAGAGTTTCTTCTGAATGGAAATGTATACCGTTGTACTGTGAATTCTTACTGGCTAAAAACACTGATAGGCAGGAGCAGCCATCATGACTCATTTTACAGAAATTACATAGACTGATACCTACACATTTTGCTTAATAACTTTATTTCTAAGAGCGTTAGAGACTTTCTTTCATTATTATTAAATGAAAGCTCAGAGTCTGGGGCCCCTGTCTGACACCAGAGAAGGCCTTCATGAGTGCCAGGTTGGTAGTCTCCTGGTGCAGAGGGTCGTGGCTGCATCTATGGGATTGCTAACTGTTCATTTCAGTGGGTTCTTAGTGGCACCCTGGCCAGCCTAGGCCATCACCCTCTACCTCCTTGTCAAAGTTCTCTTCCTTTTAAAAGCAGTTGCTGATGAAATCTATTTCCTTAGGGGGGGAAACAGAACCCCTTCTACCTGATCTCTGAAATTGAATGTAATGTTAATTGGAGAGAGAATAGGACCTTAAACATCAATAAATTTTGTCCCTACTTTATTAAAGTGTGGTCACTAGGGGAAAACCCCATACTTATTTTCTAGCATGGCTGTGCTCTTGTAGTGGAGTGGTAGGGCTGTGGAGAGAAAATGCACCTCATTTCTGACAGCTGCAAATGGTCAGGTAAGAAGACCTTATATTACAGCTCCCCTTTCTGCCTCTAGAATTTGGTAAAAACAGAGATGAAGTACCAGATGGGAATTATGCAAACGAGGCATGCTAATTTAGCACACCTTATTTGCATGATTAGCACAGCTGTTTTGCATAATATGCAAATTCTTATTCTGGCTTTAGGGGAATTGGGATGTGACAGCCATACTCTCACAGCAGCAAGGAGGGGAGAGCAAGAGCAGGGAAAGAATTCTGATTAAAGAGTTGTTCTTGTTCGTGCTGCAGAGCTGGAGAAAGAACAGGACTCAGTTGGCTGTGGTCAGTTACAAACATAGGATTATATGCAGTGTTAGATATACTCAAAGTAGACTCATTCATATTAGTGTACATGATTAACTTAGGTCCATTAATTTCAATAGATCTATTCTGAGTGGAATTCAACTGGATACAACTAGTGTCTTCCCAGTGTGAGTGCTTGACAGTGCAGAAAGCATACTGCTAAGTAACAGTATTCATGTCATTTTCTCTCATGTTTTTTTCTTCTTCAAACCATGTGATGAAAGGAGTAGAGACTAAATAGCTATTTCAAAAAAGTTTCATTTAGAATTCAAGAGACTTCACAGCTTCTAAAATTCAAATAATGGAATAGATACAATCATATGCTAGAATACAGTACAGATTTACAAGAATAACACGGAGCTGATTCATTTTTGTGCTTTAAAATTAGTCTAGGTATATATGCAGATTTGAACTATGTGAATTTAGTCTATAGCACAGACAGATGTCTGAAGTCTTGTTAATTCCAGTTCAGTTCTCTGTGAAGCTTGCGTCTCAATGAAACTGGGAAGTCAGTGAGTTTGTGCTTTTGATTTTTAGGGGTGGAGGTGGGGATCCCAGTGAGCCCTATGGCCACTTAGGTGATAAAAGACAGGTGACTAAAATTGTTTACTCAAGGACATTTCACAGATTATGCAGAGGTAAACCCAGGTTTACTGTTGAACATTGCCTAAAACAGCAGTGGGAAACGAATGGCCCTCCAGATGTCATTTGACTACAACTTATTCCTGATCAGTGGCTATGTGGGCTGGGGCTGATGGGAGCTGGAATCCAACAGCATCTAGAGATCCCCCCTCTAGTTTAGAGGGAGTGGCTGCCAGTCATGACTCCCTGATGAGTGTACCTGTATGATAGACATGTAGTTCCTACATTTACGTTTTATATCAAAACATGTTAGCTACATGCCCTAAAAATGTAGTGTGTGAAATAGTAAGATTTCCTGTCCCACTTCAAGAGAGTCTACTGAAATTTGGTTTACGAATTACATAATTGCAACTGAAATTATGTATAATTCTATATTCTGATTGTGAATTGTTTTTGTTTGTTTGTTCTGAAATTGCTGTTTTCTTTTGATTGTGTTAAATGTTATTTTGGACAAGTAAGCACTGATTTGCATGGGGCTTGTGCTCTGGGTCATTGTGTGCATATGTGAAATCGCTTGCAGTTGAAACACCCTGCTCTGCCCATTTAGTGACATTTTTTTATTACGTCTCCAGGTCACTTCAGGGTTTGGCGCTTTGCGTGATCACGTACAAACCACTTGCACCTAAAACAGGTGTTGCCTGCATTTTGTTTTTATTGTGAGTTGCCTCCAGAGCCTTGTGGGGAAGAAGAGCAGGTTTTAATTTTTTTTTTACTGTAGTTTAGCAGTCTAATCTGAGGTAATCTCTAAAAATATTAATTAATCACCTGTTTTGAAGGGCGAGTTTACATAACCTATATGTTAATTATTTCCTTTATAACCTACCTTTTGAGCTCAGAACCTGGATCTCCCCAGTCCTAGACAAGCCTTCTAACCACTATACTACACTGACTTCAATATATCCTGGTGTCTTTCAGAGAGTGGTTGCCAAATTTAATAGCAGATATCTGTGGCTATAGCTTTTATGTATGTTTTGGTCAGAAAAATAGGAATAAACATCGCTGTACTTTTTACATTTTTGCTTCCAGCAGAGCAGTCTACTCACTGGGATTGTGCCTACTTCTGGCCACAGTGAGAATCCTTCTCTAACGAATTTATTCCTCTAGAAAAAGAGACTCTCTAGGTACCCAGTCTGAACAGGGTAGGATCCCAACTTTTTGAAATACTAATACACCAACTTGAATGTGCAAACTTAGGAACCAAGAAAAGACAGAGAAGGTGACAGAGACAGCCCTTTTTGTACCATTCATAATCCCCCATCAATCAGTGAAAAGAGAGGACATGTTACTGAGTAGTTGCCTAAACTCTTCTACATCCATCAGGACAGAAATTTTGCAGATAAAGCAAAATTTCCATTTCTCCCTTTGCCCACAAGGCAGTCAGGAACAGTTCAAGAGCAGCTCTATCCCCCTTTAGAAACAAAAAATCCAGTCTTTCAGGATATTCTGCATTACACCACTCAAATTGTGGGGTTTGTAGGTGACCCAGTTTGGAACAACCCCCCCCCCCAAAAAAAAAACGTATTTGCATACACACACAGGCTGAGAGCCTCAATGGTGCCCCTCTGGAGGCTTCATCCGGGGCAAAACACCTGGGTAAGCATGCCCCCCGCCCCGGTAGCTCTGCAAAAGAGCCAAATGTAAATGTAAACAACAGCATTCAGTGTGGATAACTTTCTTGGAATGATAGATATGAGAAAGAAAAAAGGCAGAGATCAAAGCATGGCTATTAAGTTTTCCAAGATTATGGGAATTAAAAAAGACTCTTAAGGGTCTGTTGCAAACTATTGCACAAGAGTTGTATTAGTTTCCTGGGTTAAGGCTATGATAGGAAAACCCAGGCATTGACAGACAATGAGATCCCTTGAAGCCCTTGCAAAATTGAGTTCAAAAATTACAAAAACAGTGGGGAGCAGATATCTAGCAATAAGTGAAGGCTTCAAGCAAAAATTGACCCAAACAGAACCATACTTCTAGTTTTGGATTCTTGTTAAAGTTGTTAAGCCATGGAGAGTTTTCCCTAAGTCAATAGAGGGGAAGGTCACTGTGGAACATAGTGGAATTTTCATTTTCCCACTATTGGTAGTCAATGATAAAGTGCAGGGGAAGTGCAAAAGGAGTATTGTCTGCAACCTTTTAGCTTGGGGGTTCCTAGTGCTAATGGGTGCTAATGCATTTAATTTATCCCAGGAGGATGCTCAGTGCTTCCTGTATAGTTCTTTCGCCCTTCAGTACCCTAGGAAGTCAATCACTAGGTGTGCTGCAAAGCTTAATTAAATTGGAACTGGGCAGAGAGCAGGGTGTATATACATTCCATAGACCCCCACACCTACTGAATATAAGGTGGAATGCTTAGGTAGTCTGTGTTAACATGACTAGTCCTGTGCTAGATCACTTTTCTAGCAATATAGAGACGTTTGAACCAATAATCTTGGGAGACACTCAGAATGGAGGAATGTACTTACATAGCAACAATATTCAATCTACTTGTCTCTTCTCAAAAGGTGTGGCAAATATTTGAAAGATAGCTGACATGTCCAAATTAATTGAGACATGTATTTTTTAATGTATTTTTATTAAAGATTTTCTTGATTTACAAAGGTATGTGCAATGTCTCTCTCTCGTAATTTTTTTCCATGTAACATTTTTTTAAAAAAAACAAATCGGTTTCATTTGTTGAGACATTAGGAAGAATAGGGGGAAAGAGGTGGGGGGAGATGAGTGGAGTTGGGGTTGGGTGGTGATGTTTCTATTTTACTTAATATATGTGGGGTTTTGTGTCAGGAGACATGTATTTTTTGAGTTGGCAAATAAATCAGAGACTTTTGAAGTAAACTGTTTCCTCCTTACTGAATTTATAAAATAAATTAGCCGTGAATAGTTACAAGGATTCATCTTTGATTTGATACTATTTGTAATTATACCCCTGATATTTTGTATATTTATTTTTTACATGTTTAAAATAAAAAAATGACATGGTAAGCCACCCTAGTTTGAAGTTATGACATGGATAATGACAGGTGATGGCTAGTTGACAATTTATAAATGTTTAGGGTAAAAGCTAGAGGTGTCTTGTATGAGCATCGTGTACTTCTGCTCATGCAACAGAACTTCACCATCTCCTCCTACAGGGAACCAGGCAGAGGGCCTTCTTGTCGGTAGCACCCTCCTACATCAGATGTCAAGGCAATGAAGAATTACACAACTTTTAGAAGACATCTGAAGGCAGCCCTGTATTGGGAACGTTTGACGCTTTATTATGTTTTTATATTCTGCTGGAAGGGGAACCCAGCCAGATGAACAGGGCATTACTAATAAAATTACTATTGCTACTACTACTACTACTACTACCCCACATTCCTCCAAATGCCACCTCTACCCCAACTCCACCCTGCCCTTCCCCAATTTCTCTTTTCTCTCCCCCATACCAGAGCATAAAAACTCTCTCACTCACAGAGAGAGAGAGAGAGAGAGAGAGAGAGAGACCCTTCTCCCCACTCCCACAAATCATTTACTACAGACATGAGTCTGCTCCATTTTCTTCCTGCCCCTCGCCCCTGCCTTTGAGAAACAGCCAGTGAAAGCAAAGAGATGATGGACTAGGACAAATACAGTATAAAGAGATACCAGGTCAATTATACACCTCAGTTTACATACCATAGCTGTGGGTAAGCAAATGGCACAGACTACATGTAATGTGTAAAACTAAATAAATTACATTTTATTTTAAAATAACACTATGAACCAATGGTGATGTTAGCTTGTATGGTTACTGTATATTGAATTTTACTTACTTACTCTTCCTTTAACTCAGAATGATTACACAATAAAGTACTCTTTTTTAAAAGAAGATACAGTACTTTGAGTTATTCCATCTCCCCCCCCCCCCCCCGGTATTTAAACCTAAATTTTCCTAAAGGACTCACACCCAGTTTGCACTCATCAACTAGACCCTTTTCACTGCCTATGCCCTTTTGCCTCTGGAGTCTCTCAAGCTTGAGTTCTGCTGAAGTCTTTGCCTAGGTATAGCAGCTTCCCTTACTTCAGGCACTCAGCAACCCCACTGACTCTTGCCTTCAGAGTTCTTCAGCTCTTGGTTTGTCCCAGGTATCCCAGAACTTCTAAGCCTCAGTGTCCTCCACCTGGCTGCAGCTTCTTCTCAGCTTCTTCTTCAATCTTCTGTTGCCGTCTTCTGCTGCTTCTCTTCCACTCTCAAGGCACACTATTGGCTGGAGACTTCCCATTTATGTCCAAACAGGGTCTCCCTCCCACCAGTCATTTCAAATTTGGGTGAAATTCACCTCCTTCATCATGCCACAACTCTGGTTCAGCGGGTTGAGACAGAATGTCCACTTACTAAACCAGTTAGAACTTGCAAATTTTCAGTCCACAGTGTCTGTCTATAAAAACAGAAACCTCAGTCTCAGAGCTCTTATCTGCCAAAAAGTAAAGTAGCAGTTAACTGAACATTGCAGCCACCTGCAGGCTCCCTCTGAGACTTTGTGTTTGTCACAGCTCACAGCAGTAAATCAAGATAGTTATAGCCGATTAACCCTTTACATTCAACAGTGTGAATTCCCTTATACATTCCTTTGACACAAAACATTACCTAAGAATAAAGTGATTTCTTCACATGGATTCCCCCCCCCCTTTTTTTACGCAAAGACTGTTTACTTATGAGTTCAAAGAAAGAATAGAATTGCTCGAGATTGAGAAGGTAGACATCTTTGAGTAGGTGGTTTAGCTGGGAAGTAGATTTCTGCCAGATTTGGTCTGATGAAGAAATATGAGAGCAACAATAAGGGGAGCTTCAGAAATGGCATTTACTTGCTCATTTTTATGAACTATATAGGGAAGCATGAAGATGGCTGAAACTGTATGCTAGGTGTGCATGTGTCTGTGTACTATTAGAAAAGTACAATGTTTGAAGTGGTACTGAATTGCTAAGAAGCAGTTGCATGACAAGTACTGTATCTATTGTGGGCTTGTGTCAGTGAAGCTTCTGGCTTCGGTTAGCAGAATAGTTGTGGGGCAACAGAAAATATATCATTGTTCCAATTGGAACAAAGCTGTTTGCATTTCTGAAGAAAGTGAAAGTTGTCATTTTGACTAAAGTAAAATTTTCACAAAAATACTTGAGATCGGGAAAGGAGCAAACCAGGAGTGGTCCAATACCAAGCTCCTGAAGATTTTTCTAGAAACAGGAAGTCAAAATATTGGCAAACTGAAAATCCAAATCACACATTTCAAATTTAAAAACTGGTCTCACACATCCTTGTTCATCTGAAGAGCTTCAGGCTCTCAATGGCTTAATTGTTCAAGAGGTGATCTTAGCTGATGACAGGAATGCAAGATGATGTTGCCTCCCCTCTACCAATATATGTTTGTGTTGTCTAACACCTGCAAGTTCATTAGAATGGCACCCAGGTATTATGAAACATGGAAATTTCATAGATTGTGTTTTAAGTTTTTGTTTATGCTGAACTTGTTGAAGCTAGGCTGATCTGTACGGTTGGTGAACAGGACATACTGGTAGTAGTTACATAGCTATGTCATTACAAATGATACAGGAATGGCACAACCTAACGGTTACGTATTAGAACTTTAAAGGGCTAGGTAAAGGTAAAGGGACCCCTGACCATTAGGTCCAGTCGTGACCCGTGTCCTCAAAGGGCTAGGAGACCAGCTCAAATGCAGTACTGTATTGGATTATTTGTGTGTGGGGGGGAGGTTGTTTCACAGCTTAAAATCTGCTGGGAAGAACATACAAGGAGGCCAAAGCTTTAGTACAGTGCAGATTTGCCATTTTGATTAAGAAACATGCGTTGAGGATGGTTTAAGAATGCTGTACTGCAGGTCCTCTGATTTTGCCTCTTTCATTTTTTGGCCCATCATTCCTCATACTTTATGGTTTATTATGTCTTGCCTACTAAACCCCAGGCTAGCACAGTAGTGCTAGATGTTATAGGACCCTGGAAAATATCACACCACACTCCTGTGCTATGGCAGTTCCAAGAACATCTGCGTCTGATTTATTCAAATCTCTATAAGTTCAATACTTCCCTTTTGACCAAAGTTCATGAATAACAGCCACAAGCCTTTCAGTAATATTTTGTCATGAAAGACTATAGGAAATACATGGACAGTAAAATTCAGATGAATGAGGTTAAACAAGCAATAGCCAGTTTTAAAGCCCACAAATCTCCAGGATCTGATGGTCTCTGAAGTGATTGGTGTTTTTTTAAAAGATTCAAGAACAACATATACAAAATCCCTTATTCCTGGTTCTGTTTGTGGATTATTGGAATTCCAGAACTACAGAAGGATTTGAATGATGTTCCTTCATAACTTCAGCTTTTTATTTAGAAACTTGACTGCAAAATATTTACTGCAATTAATGGCAACTCATCTCAATAATATTATTTCAAACTCAGACCAGGCAAGATTTATAAAAGAGAGATAAATATCATATCCAATCAAGGAAAGTATAGATTGAATAATACATAGTAGATGTCCAGAACCCCTTTGTGTATTTTTGCTTTGGATACATAGAAAGCATTTGATTGCGTTGAATGGCTTTTCTTGTGCGAGTGTTTAGAAGTTTCGAATGGGTGCCCTTTTCTCTCAAGTCATTGCACTTTATACAGCCTTCTCTGTGGTGGTGCCTATGAATCACTTCAGCTCAGAACTATACAAAATCTCCAGGATTACAAAGGAAGGTTGCTCTCTATCACCCTTGTTTGTTTGTTTTTGACCCTCAAACCATTATCTCAAAAAGTTGAACTTTAATTTTGTTACCAGGAAAGTTCAAGGAGATTAAAACCTGGAAGACCCCTCCCCCTCCTCAAAAAGCAACTCTTCTCAAAGGCTATATAACTTGTTAGAAGAAAATTTTATGACGGGTCTTGTTGGCCTCAAATCTATAACGGAGAAATCACTGAAAAGAATAAACAATCTGCAACGAAACACAAAGAACACTATAAACCAATCTACAGTAATGTAAGATATTCTTAAATTGTTCCAAGAGTAGTATGGTGGTACCTCGGGTTACATACGCTTCAGGTTACAGACTCCGCTAACCCAGAAAGAGTACCTCGGGTTAAGAACTTTGCTTCAGGATGAGAACAGAAATTGTGCAGCAGAGGCGCGGCAGCAGTGGGAGGCCCCATTAGCTAAAGTGGTGCTTCAGATTAAGAACAGTTTCAGGTTAAGAACGGACCTCCAGAACAAATTAAGTACATAACCAGCAGTACCACTGTAGTAGTACCTGGATCGTCTTATAAGGATGTTGTAAAGCAGGTCAGCGGACTGCTGACGAGGATGTCAGATATGGTGACAATGTGCATCGGGGAAGCACTTTGGGATGGTGTTTTAGAGATTGAAACCAGTGCTTTTGGGTGGAGGGTGTACTCAAGGGTACACAGTACTGGCACCTTTCCTCCCTCAAATGTTAAAAGTGTGGCACTTACTGTAACAACTTCATACCAGCACCTTATATATTAGTTCTCGAAGCTACCAACATGAGTTTGACCAAACTACAGGAGGCAGTGGAAGAAGGGAGTGCCTGGCTTGCTCTTGTCCATGGGGTCACGAAGAGTCGGACACGACTGAACAACAAATACACACACACACACACACACAAGTGCACTGATTAAAACGGTTAAGTATTGGGTGGTTTAAGTTTTAATTGATTAAATATGCATATGAATTAATCATTTTAAAGAAGGCAACCAAACATACATGTAGCAGCAAGCGCCATTTTGAAAGATGCCTTCCTTGTATCGAGAAGAGAGTTGATGTCTCTCCTAAAGTGGTGACAGGCATCCATAGCTTTTCTCTGTTACTTGTGCTTAAACTATGTGGTATTTAATCAATTAAATATCCTCTTTTCAGTTAAAGTAGCCCATGTAATGAACAGAATCCTGCAAACCGTGTAGAAAGCTGAGCGTATTTTGTAGGTCCTGCAAATTGTGAACTAGAAGCCACAGGATTTTTTGAGTCTAGACTTTGACAGGTCTGCTATATCACCTCTAAGTATTCTGCTGGCTATGACTTTTGCTATCTCTCTGGCATTGTGACTTGAAAATTGTAATGGGCGATAAGGATCAAGAAAATATTGGGTTTGTGCTGGATTTGAGCTAGCAGACAATTCTTTTTCTGTTGCCTTCTAGTTAAAATGAATTTTAGAATCTCTGAAATTCAACTGTTACAACTTCCTTTCTAGATGCAATGATTTTTCACCATGGATGAGAAAACATTTAAATATTTTTTTTTGAAAAAAGGGACTTTCCTTCACACCAGTAGCCACTAAGTACCAACAATCAACAGCTCTTTTGATTTCTGAAGAGCAACTAGATTATGCAATGTGTAACATTCCAGTCCCTTGTTCTGCTTTTGAATGATCCATGCTTTTTAAAAATTGCAGCAGATAGCTTCAGAGGAGTTTATTTCATCATTTTGTTGGGCCCTTTTGTGGGGGAGAAGTCTTCACATGACCATTCATTTCCCTTCTGACATTTACTTTCTAATCACAGTCTTAAATTACTCTTATACAATCTTTGTACAAGAGTTTCTGAGTAGCCCTGATGATTCAAGAAGTACAGTTGTAAAATAAAGTTTACTATAAAGACTATTTATTTAGGAAGACTGTTTATTTAGAAATACAATAATAAATAAGTCAGACTATTTATTTAGGAATTAATGTTATGTACATATACAGATACATATAAATTAGGAGCCAGCAGTTCTAGATAACAGCAACTTTATTAGAGGTACAGGGAGTGAGAATGGTCAAATATTACTTGTTACATCTACCAGTGTTGGACTACCTTTGCAAAACAGCAAACATGAATTGCTTCCTATATGCTGCCTAAAGTTATGTGGCTTCTCCTTGTACACAATTATGTGTGAGAGACTGTTAAATTATAGCATAACACATTTGGAAAAGATCACATAAATGTGCAAGTAGTAGTTAAGACAGGTTTGTGTTCAGCTCCTACCTTGCTAATTGTTTTCTTGGGATTATTTGGATTCTGTAGAAAGCTTTTCCAAATCTCCTTTATTACTGAAGTCATTGTTGCCAGCAGGAATAAGATTAAAGGTGCTTAAGTCTGTAGAGTTGTTTCTAATTTGTATATGTCATTTCAGTGGCATTTTAACAGAATTTTGTCTTGCCTCTTTCCCCTCCCTACTTCCCCATGGTACTGTGCTCAAGTTAGGTCTGAGAAGCAAAGCTATTGGAAGAAATTTCATTTTGTTCCCTAATTATTATGCTGGCACTTGGGAGATAATTTTTCCCTTCATGCACTGCCAATTAATATGCAAATGAGCTGATAAATATTTATATCATGATTTAAATTATGCAGGGAGCGCTTTCAGTGTACTCTGCAAATGAATTGTTCATGGACTTCAAAGTGCTGGCTGCTGTGCTTAACGAGGGGAGATTTGCATAAGGCCCTAATCAGGCGCATACTGATTAAGCTTCATTATGGAAACTGCCAGCTGCAATCTTTGTTTCTATTTTATTAAAAAAAGGGGAACTTTTCATGCTTCAGTCGCCTTGACAATGTCAGACACAGCTAGTAGGAGAGACTAAAACTCTACAGAGCAACTGAAGTTTCTCTGTTCAGTTGAAGATTGCTATGGTGTAACTGAAGTTGTATTTCCTATCCCTACCCCTCCCTTTCTTCTGTTAAAAGTAGTAGTGTAGGTTTTTTATTTTAGAAATCCCCCCCCCTTTCCTTGGACTATCTGAATCTGCAGAGGACTGCACAGCAATGCTGGACTGCAGCGACTACATTCTAGGTGGGTACCAGTTCAACTGACTCTTGCAAGCGTGTAATATGGAAATAGTGGTTGTTGGATTGACTATGCAGTGGCTTAATCGCATATGCAAGACTAAGGGAGGCATTTATTTGAAAGGCTGAGGATTCCAGCGATGTGGTGGCAAGTGCCTCCTCTGTTCTTCATTTTTTTTTTTCTGTGTTCAGGAAAATCTTGTTCTTTATTTTTGGATAGAATGGAGTTGCTCTTCGGTTTCAGTGTCGTTTAATGCAGAAGCTTCTGATATTTCAATCTTAAAAGCATTTGATTTTGGACACAAATAGGAACTTCATTTCATGTGTCTGTTTATGTAAAACTGCATAGGGGTGAGAGTCTTCTGCCATAACTTCCTGGCCTGACCAGATCATTCTAAGTTGGGTATATCTGTGTGGGTGTAGGTGATATAAAGCCACACTGTTCAATGTTTAATAGGAAGCAAGCACTGCTAATACCACTGCTGATACCGTTAGAAGAAGTGATGCATGTGGCTACTAGTGTTCTGGCAGTTGAAAAATATGCTTTTAAATTAAAGTATAGGCTTCATTCAAAAACATATTTTGCAAATATGTTTTTAAGGTTTTGCAAATTTTATCCTTTATCTTCAGGCCTTAGAATTATAAAAATCATAATCTAAGGATTTAGACTACGCTTACCTTAGAAATGTAAAATTTAATGTGATTTTTGCTTCAAGATACACAGCTTTTCCCTTCATATATGCCGTTTTTAACAATGCTGTATGGAGGAATACTAGCAAATGACACCTTCATCTTAGTGTGAAGAACAGTAGCTGAATTTAAAGGGTTTATCAGTTCTAAGAAATCCACCCTCCCCCTATATATTTTGAAATGCTGATAATTTTATTGCTGACTGGCCTTGATATCTGTTAAAATGCTAGTAAGAATGAATCTAGATTCTAGAAACTCATCAGGATGTGACCTCAGCACTGCACCTGGTGCTTTCAATCTATGCTTCAGTTTGCTGTGTGTACTTTAGATTATGGCAGTGTTTTAGTGTCATTGTTATAAATTAAGCCTTATGCTGCTTGTGAAAGAAAGGAGGAGGAAATGGCAGTCTCTATAAGAATTATAGAGAAAATTTATTTGAACATCCACTAGCCAAATTAACTTGTAGATAGTAGATTTTGCCTATTTCATCACTAATCCATTCCTTGTGTTTTTGTGTGTGTGGTGCAAGTCACTGAAATTAATTTACTGGATCAGATCAAGTTCCAGTTAATCTAGCATTTTGTTCTTAGCAATTGTCAACCACATGTGTTTGGATGTTGACAAGCAGATCATCAGAGTAATAGCCTCTTCTGATGCTTGTCCTTAGCACATGACATTCACAGGTTTACTGCCTCTGTCATGGAGGTTCAGTTTCACTGTTGTGACTAATAGCAATTCATGAGTCTGTCTTCCATGAATTTGTATAGTTCCTCTTCATATCATCTTAAACTAAAGGTTGCCGTTATATCTTGTGGTTGTTAAAAACTCTTGACAGACATATTGCACGCTGGCTGGGACCGATGGGATCTGTAGTCCAAAACATCTGGATGGCAAGCAGGTTGGGAAGGCTGTTCTAGGCAATGGGATGAAATGATCAGCATATTTAACAATACCCTCTTTAATGATACAACAAAAGATGCATTAAATTTATTTTGCTTCCAAATATGAACCCGTGAGTATAACCCTTCTGTGGTCGCAACAGGGATAGCTCAAGTCAATAAATCAGACTTTTAATCTCACGGTTCTGGGTTCGAGTCCCACATTGGCAAAAGATTCCAGCATTGGAGGAGGTTGGACTAGATGACCCTCATGGTCCCTTCCAGCTCTACAATTCTATGAACTTCTGACTATCCCTTACATATCTCCAACATCTTTTAACTTACAAAGGCTCCAGTATAGCCTTGTGAAACCAGCTCATTATTGCTGCTGTTTTTAAACATAGTATACTGTTGTTATGTACCAATGCTTATTATGTACAATTTCTTAGCAGACAGATATGGAAGAAAGCATTTTTGAAAGATGCCAAATGGACTCTAAAAAGAAATTGTACTGTGTGCTGTGGCACTGCGGAGGTTTTTAGCCTTTATATTTATAATGCAAGTATTTTCACTAAGAGTTGATGGCACATATGTACTCAATTTTTAAAAAAACAACTATTGATTACTTCATTACTCTTCAAGGTTGTAATCATCAAGACGCTGATATTGTATAGGAAATGGAATTAATTAGCTTCAAATTAACCTTGCTCTCCTGTTGGAGAACTGCTGTATACTGGGGAATATCCAGGGATTTGACTCCCTGTTATGCAAATAACTGCATGCATGATGCAACAGGAAAAGATTCTGCATTGTTGGTGGAGCAGTAGCTGCTGAAGTAATCTTTCCTACCTGCCTACTATTTCTGAGGCTTGACTGGTGCAAAAAATGTCTTTAAGAAATAGGATATGACAAATGGATTTCTTTTGCAGCATGTCTTAATAATGCTTTCACATCTATACTGTTACCCTAACCTCTGGCATATGTTTTAACTCTAGCATCAGCTAAATTGTAAAGAATGCAATAATGTATTCTTCACTGTCAAATTCCATTGTTAAATGCTTTTCTGTAAACATCAGTGATTTAGTTTCAACAGGTGAAATCTGACAATTGGAAATGTTGAAGGGGGTTCTTTCTGCTATTGCTAATTATGAGCAGAGCTGGGGAAATCCTAGAGTGCTTGTTACATGGGGGAATATCTAAAAATTTGAACTTTCTTGCCTGGATTATGGCTATAGTGTGTTTAGGAAAGGCAACAAATTATTTTGACGATATTAATTTAGTCAGGTCTCTGGTGCTTTACTTTTTCCCCTCTTCTTTCGCTTTTCTCTTATAGTCCAGTCTTTTCTGGATCTGGTCGTTGCTCACAATTTTATTCTATTTTTTGGCATATTGGTTTGCTCATTCCCATGATTTGTTGCCATCTGCCACAATATATGTATTCATCTGTCTCACCACCTTTGTATTTTGGGATCTGCCAGCCTTGCTAGTGAATATTTGCTGTAGTTCTAATGTAGTACCCCGTCTCCTTGTTTCTGTCGATGGCTGTTCTTTTAGTATGGCAACTTAATAGATTTTTTCTATAACTAGCTACTATTTAACTCTAGTTTCTTCAGTAGCCTTTTAGAAAAGTCTGGGAGAATGTTCAAACCAGTTTAAGGTTGTGTGTTGTGAGATTTGTCATCCATTTTGATGTGAATAGTTAACTAGTGCACCAAAACTGGGAGCCATTACCTTTGTGAAAAGTCATGATGTGAAAAAACCCACATAAACTGAGTCACAATCCAAGTGAGCATCCAAATACAGTGGTTATTCCTCTGCATTACTTTCAACAGGATATGTATATCAGTGTGATGGCATCTTTCACAACTGTGATGCCCCCTTTTTCATGCTTAACCCCCACCCCACCCTCAAATCACTCAGCAAGAGGTCAGGTGAACAGTGGTTGTGAACAGATACAGAAAATAGCTGCAAAAGAAAGGAAGGTGGTGCTTTTCATGAAACACGCCCCCCCCCTTGAAAAGATAACTTTTACAACAAAAATTGAATTTTAAAAAATTCATTACAGTGTTCCAAGGGAGAAAATGAGTTGAACATTTTGTGTCCTATTTTTACAAAATATTCAACAAGAGTCCACATGGGTTGTAGTAATTAAAAACTCAGAGGCTTATCCCAGTTGGAGAAGACCAAGAGTGGGTGGTATTCTGTAATGAGAATAAATCTGTTGGCATCAGCAATGGGTTTTTTTCAGCACCATACTAACAAGCATCAGTTTAGTTGCAAAAGGAGTTTGATACGACTATAACCAAAAGCACAGTGAATGATAGGACTAGGACCTGTCAAAATTGTTCTCAGTGGTTTAGATTATTTTTGCTATTTATTATCAGCAGCCTTTCATCCCCCAGCCCTCATTTTTAAATCCTGTTTCAGAAGTCTTAACAAGATAAATTGCGTCTCTCCTTTTGCCAGAACTACGTCTTGTAAAGAGTTTGTTGCTATTACATTGCCTTTGTATTGCCATTGCACAATGACATCACCATGTTGTTCCTGGTCTGATACAATGAATTATATATACCCTGAACACCATCATGTACCATCATATTCAGTTTAGCATAGTGATGTAATCACATAGTGGTAGCATGGAAGTCTCATGGCAACATGCCTGTGTACTGTTTAGAAAAGGATCTAGCAGCACCACTGGAAACACCTAAAGGGTGGGTGAGGAGAGGCAGATCAGAGGTCTAAGCAGAACTTTGGGAAATTTTATAAGAATTCAGATAAAAATTATAATAATCCAAATGAAATTTTAATACAATCCTTCAGGTTTGGACACTATTTTTTTTTAATGTAGCAAACATAATTGGTCTGTATTTATGAAGCACCTCAAGTACGCCTTTTTCAATTAGCTTTTTGACTATATCCAATATATAGTATTTTACAGTGATACATTGCTGTGTCCCTTTTGATATTTGAGGGTCCATAACCATCAGTTGAGTTTGGTCATTTTATAGTGCCCCCTGTTCACCAATATGAAATGTCCTGTTTTGTGCTGTAAAGAGGACGGTGTGAGTAGGATTTTTAAAACCATATTTTCTGTTGCTTCTAATGCAGACTCCAGAATGAACACTCCGTCAGAAACCAGTAAACCTGTAAAAATGGAGAGTGGTGATGGGGACACAGGTAAGAATAAAATAATGGTGTGATTTCCTAATGAATCCATGGATTTGGAAGGGGCAATTTTATTCTGGTCTGGTTTTATAATACATTGAAGAATGGTATGTTACAGTAAAATCCTAACTGTGTGTATTCAGAAATAAGTCCTATTGGGTAAGTTGGGTTAGGGTTGCAGACTTAGCAGTGTTTTCTAAGTATATGAAACAGCACTTACTTCTTAGTTCTTTACTCAGTGTTTGTTTTGTATGGGACCTATACATTGGTACTGTGTAAATGTGGACTAGTAATTATCATAGATATTGTGTCCTGGAGCCTCCAAGCAAAAAGCTGGCCTTGGCAGATCCTCTTTTCATATTCTTTCTTATCAAATCCCCATCTCTGAATTTTCTTCTTGCACTAGAGAGACTGTTCTATCTAGGAAGCAGTCAACATTCTGTGACACTGGTTAGCCACTTCCTGTGTTGCTTGTAGGGATGAAAACACCACTATCTATGGAGTAGAAGCTGGGCACAAGGAGCTACTGATCTGCTGTGACTTAAGAGCTAGATATTCCCAGTATCCTTTTTCCTAGTACAGCTACCAAGTACTCATTCTGGTGTATCTGTGTTAGAGCTCCTGATGTTCTATTTTCCTTATGGCTTCTTAATTGGCCCTTTTTTCAATATTGTAGATGTCACAGCTCATTCATTAAGCAGGATACCTTCGTCTTCTTCCCTGGGGATCATGTAACCTTCTAAATATGAATAAATATACCCTGCCTCTTGACCCTAAATGAATTCAAGATGGTGATATGAAATTCTGTGGCTGCTTGTGACCTTAACCTGTCACAGAAGTGTTTTTGCCAGTGATAGCAGTGCATCCCAAAAATGTTTGTTGAAGACATTGGTGTCCTTTGAAATATAAAATGATTAGCTTTTACAGAAACTGACACAGTATTGAGGTGTTGTGATATGGGTTCATAAAGGGTAATACCTACTTCCTGCAATTTTCATACATTTGGATGGGGCCCTAATTTTGTGTGCACATCTGTTACCATCGTTGAGTTTGCAGAGCCATCTGTTCTTGTATGTCCTCTCCATGCTTCCAGTTCTTTCTCACATTGTAACAGTGTCCCCTATTTCCGTTGAGCATACGGCATACCATTTTTCTCTGGATGACAGCCACTTTCTCATTTCATAGTAATTCCATTCCAATGTGGTTTTTGCATTTTTAATCTTTTTGTACCAATGCAGGCTAGATAAGAAAGATATTTTATTTTTATTTCATTAAATTTATGCACCACTTGATTGTAAAAAACCCTGAAAGCAGTTTACAAGAAGATATAAGTATTAGTTAATCTCTTTGTGATACATTTGGAAGCAGGCTTTACAGGTAGTTGGTTCATTGAGAAAACGTTATCCTTTTATAAATGAGTTTGCAGTAATTTTGTCTGTAGTTAACAACTGTGGTACTCCTTCATTCATTATCATAAACATTATTTTTCAATATTCACATCGTGAGTAAAATGAACAAGAAGCCATGATTCCAGGAAAGCAGGCTCCCACCTCATTCTAACCTGTTTACTCACAAATATGTCTCACAATATTGTGTTGGACTTTCTTCCTGTGTGTTAGGATTACAATTTAAACATATTTATGATGAGGCCATTGGTGTTGCAGAAATACTTTTAACTGCAAGAGTGATTGAATTGGGAAATAAATGTTGATTGTTTGGAATTGATTTCCTGAAATGCACCACCAGCACTGGTTAGGAGAAAATTTGTTTGAAGATTTTTCTGGAATGATTTTAATTCAAGCAAATTGTAGTTTTGAATTCAATCTACTAATGCTCTCCTGGTTTGGTTTGAGTTTCTTTAAGTATATGCTTAAGGCAAACAAATGTACATCGTTTTTTCTGCTTTTGTTATCTTGAAATATTTTGGGATTTGTTTGAGATTACAATTTGAACCTTCCCACTGGCCAAGTTAGCAATTTTATAAATATTGTGGAGAAAAGCCTTTTAAAGTATTACAAAGCCTTGTAGTCCATACATTCAGCTGCTCCTGAATCATCCTAGGATTGGATGAACAATTGTCAACAAACACAAATAGCGTTCACTATTTACATTCATTGAGAATGACATAGAAGATGCATACCTAGACATGACCAGCCCTAAATGTGAACTACATGAATATTTACAATCTAATTCTAGAGTTGTATTAGTGTACTCACTATAGGGGTTCTTTTAGGGAAGAACTACATGTCATAAGTGTCATGAGGCTGCTGTGCCTCCACCCCCCCAAGATATAGTACAACATATGCCTTGCCCTCTTGTCATTACGATGTGTGTGATCTTTGTATGGATGTTAACTAACAATGTGGAGCAGGAACAGAAAAATGCAGGGCAATAACCTCAGAACAAGAGAAGTTGTTGTATTTGTTATGCAAGGTAGGAGGGAAGATTCAACCTGGCTCTGCTGTTTTGGCAGCAGCCAATTTCTCCCTTAGTGCGGCTGCCTCTGCTCTGTTATAGTTTATATATTACTTCTGAAGCATTCAGTGCAGGGATGAGGAGGGGGGCCCTTCAGCTAGAGGATTGCATTCTGTTGTAGGCAGCTTTCTAGCGGCTACACACCACTGGTGGAAAGAGCTAGAGGCAAAAGTGAGAAGAGCCCAGATACCACTGTTACCTTTTTGCAGTAGGCTATGTCCAAGCCTTAAGGGACGCGGGTGGTGCTGTGGGTAAAACCTCAACGCCTAGGGCTTGCCAATCGCATGGTCGGCGGTTTGAATCCCCGCGGTGGGGGGAGCTCCCGTTGTTCGGTCCCAGCTCCTGCCCACTTAGCAGTTCGAAAGCACCCTTAGGTGCAAGTAGATAAATGGGTACCACTTTATAGTGGGAAGGTAAACTGCGTTTCCGTGTGCTGCTCTGGTGCCGGTTCGCCGGAGCAGCTTCGTCACGCTGGCCACGTGACCCGGAAGTGTCTGTGGACAGCGCTGGCTCCCGGCCTCTAGAGTGAGATGAGCGCACAACCCTAGAGTCTGTCAAGACTGGCCCGTACGGGCAGGGGTACCTTTACCTTTACCTTTACCTATGTCCAAGCTTTACAAAGTTGGAGGTTTGCTCATAAACACAGACATTTTCCATCCAGGCATTCAAAACTCACTATCGTAGATCAAGGTCACATTCCAGACAACTTGAAAGTACTTGAGGATAGTGCAAAATAAGGATTGGGCGGAGTCATGACATAAGAAATGTCCCAAGGGCCAGGCAGAGCCTGAGGGACAATATTTGGTCCCTGGGTCTGAAGTTCCCTGTCAGATATAGAAGCCTGAAGAGCTGGGTTTGGCTGCTGAAGTCCCCCACCCCATGTCTAGTGTAATGTAAGGCAGCCTGATTGGTCAGCAGATTATTCAGCTCTGGGAAATATATTTTCTCCTCCCTTCAGTCCTTGAAAGTATCACCACCATTGATGTTACTCGTTGAGTTGAATTGTGACTGATTCATAACTTTCTAACTGGGCTCAAATAGACTGGGCTAGTAAGAGTTAAGCTGCAAAAGGAGAGTGGGGATAAAAGGTGGAAACATTGCTAAGTCTTTCCTTGAAATTAGCTGTAGAAGTATTATGGGACTAGGAAATGTTATTTCCCCTCTTTCCCTTACCTGTTTACCAGTTATTTTCCTAACTGGTACAAACACGGCTGGAAAGTTACACAATTGTTATGCATCCTTCTTTGATTTAAAGTGCCAATTGAAGTGTGAACATAGACACAATCTCTAGGACCAGTAGAATCATAGAATCATAGAATCATAGAGTTGGAAGAGACCACAAGGGCTGTCGAGTCCAACCCCCTGCCAAGCAGGAAACACCATCAGAGCACTCCTGACATATGATTGTCAAGCCTCTGCTTAAAGACCTCCAAAGAAGGAGACTCCACCACACTCCTTGGCAGCAAATTCCACTGTCGAACAGCTCTTACTATCAGGAAGTTCTTCCTAATGTTTAGGTGGAATCTTTTTTCTTGTAGTTTGGAACCATTGCTCCGTGTCCGCTTCTCTGGAGCAGCAGAAAACAACCTTTCTCCCTCCTCTATGTGACATCCTTTGATATATTTGAACATGGCTATCATATCACCCCTTAACCTCCTCTTCTCCAGGCTAAACATGCCCAGCTCCCTTAGCCGTTCCTCATAAGGCATCGTTTCCAGGCCTTTGACCATTTTGGTTGCCCTCCTCTGGACACGTTCCAGTTTGTCAGTGTCCTTCTTGAACTGTGGTGCCCGGAACTGGACACAGTACTCCAGGTGAGGTCTGACCAGAGCAGAATACAGTGGCACTATTACTTCCCTTGATCTAGATGCTATACTCCTATTGATGCAGCCCAGAATTGCATTGGCTTTGCAATGCCCTGATTATAAAACTCCCTCCTTTCTCATATAAGGTTCGTGCAAACTCTGTTGAGGATTTTGCACCAGCTAAAGACTCAGTTCTTCACCAGATCGTTGTTCATTCTATCTATATGTATTTTGCACTGATTTTAATGTAATCAATACTGGGGTACATGGGCCTTCAGTTACTAATCCCTAGTTCAATGGCGAAGCGAGAAGGTATACACAGGGCTTTTTTTCAGCCCAAACTGACCGGAAATCAGTTCCGGCACCTCTCAGGTGGGCACCATTGTCATGATAAGAGAACAAGGGAGGCGTTCATGGTGAGTTGCTCTTTTACTAGAGAAATAACACAGGGTATACTGTAATGTTGCTTTTACAGCTGTGTACTTTGTAGGAGAGATTTCAGCCAGTTTTCTAGAGCTGTTGGATATTATTTATCAAGGTTGTAAGAGCCAAGATGATTCAATAAATTGTAGTTATCTTCTGGTGGCCATGATGGAAGATTGGCATTATGTCAATTTAACTGCCTTTTAGGTTGCATCCACATGATTATGATTGCTGCTAGGAAAGCCTGGGGCTGTATTCAACTAAATCATTGCACTAGCAATGCTTCTAGCATAACCAGAAACCCCCTCCTCCATCTGCCCCTTCCCCAGATCTTCTCTGAAGAGTCAGGAGAACCCCCAAAATGGGGTGTGTGGGAGGAAACGGTAGTTAATTCTGTCAGGTTTAAATACAACCCCAAGTAGTTTATTCTTATCTCCTAAAAGCAGCAGTCATCAATGGAGCAGGAACCCCCACATCATTAGACAACCACCACACACATGGTTTCTAACTAGCAGTCTCAGAGCCTGTGGGATTCCAGATGGGGAAGAAACTTTTTAGAACGTTGTGCAACACAAAGTTAGGTGAAAAGCTGTGGCTTAATACTTATTACTGGTCCTCCAGCTAGATCCAGTTCCCTGCCTCTTTAGTAGGTCAAATGATAGAATTAAAATTCTATACCAGTGACTGATACATTAAACTTTTAGGGTGATACCCTTAGCCCATTGTTTTCATTAAGTTTACTCTGTGTATGACTTGGTTGGCTATTACCCCAGTCTTTGTTTCCATAGAATAATTCCACAGAGTTATACTTTCTAAATCAGTGTAATTTAAAAACTGATTATTTAGCACATTAATACTAGTATGTCCTAATTCTTGAAATCATTGCAGTTTTTTTATAGGCTCTGGCCAAATGTTCCTAAGGGAAATTCCCTGCTCGTTGCTCCGATATATTGTCATATATTTGGAACAAGGAAGTGGACCTGCAACAAAATTTGTTGCATTGCTGTTTGCAGCAGTTTGCAATGCTGTATTCAGCATTCCAGTTATGCCTCTTTCCAGGATACCCTGTTGTATCCCACCAACCACCCAATTTTCTGTTCTCCCACCATTCAGCCAGTATCCTGTGCAGTATCCTGAGCATTTTCAGAACTCATTGCACTGTTTTAGGGGGCAGGGGAATTTGAGTTCTCCCAAGTCTGTAAGTCGTCCTATGCATAGTTGCATGAGGTCCAACACTCCCAACAATTGAGATCACTATTATAATAAATTATTATAATCAGATTTTTAATTTTTAAAAATGTTATTACTATCCTGAGTTTAAGGCATAGCAACTTACATAATATTGACTCTTCCTTTATCAAAACAAGTACAGTATGAAGCCGAATAATACAGTGAACAGGGTTTTTTAAAATAAACATACCTGGATGTGGACAAAGTGCATGGATTGGTCAGCACGACCACTTACGCTCTGGACCTTTGCCCCTCTTGGCTGATAGAAACTAGCAGGGAGGGGACAGCTCGCTGGGCCAGGAAGGTGATTCTTGCCTCCCTTCAAGAGGGTGTGGTCCCTGCCGACTTGAGGGAGACAGTGGTAAAACCACTTCTCCAGAAACCCTCCCTGGATTCAGAAATTACTGGTAATCACTGGCCAGTTGCCACTACCCCTTCTTGGGCAAGGTTCTTGATCAGGTAGTCATAGATCAGGTCCAGGCACTCTTGGAGGAAACTGATTTTCTAGCTCCATTTCAGTTGGGGTTTCTGCCCAGTTTCAACACAGAAACAGCTTTGGTTGCCCTGTATGATGACCTATGTCAGGAGAGAGACAGGGAAACATGTCCTTGTTAATTCTTCTGAACCTCTCAGTGGCTTTAATAACATCGACCATGGTATCCTTCTGGAGCAGCTCTCTGAGTTTGGGGTGGATGGCACCACCACTTTGTGGTGGTTTGGGTCCTACTAGAATGTTGTTTCCAGAAGGTAGTCCTTGGGGAGTGCCCTTTGGCCCTGTAGAGCCTTCAGTGCAGGATTCTCCAGGTTTCGATTTTATTCCCCATGCTGTTTAACATCTACACAAGTGGGGTCATCAGAGTTTTGGAGTTTATTGTCAGCAATATGCTGATGACACACAGCTGTACTTCTTTACAGGTGTGGTAGTGGATGTGCTGGACCATTGTATTGCCTCAATAATGGAGTGGATGAGAGCCAATAAACTGAAACACTTTCTGGATTAGACTAAGGCACTGTTAGTGGGCACTTCCATAGACTTGAGGGTGGGAGGTGACTTGCTCTTGGGTACACCTGGATCCATTGTGTCACTTGAGGCTCAGGTGACCTTGGTGGTGCAGAGTGCCTTCTATCCACTTTGGCTAGTGGCTCAGCTGTGCCCCTATCTGGACAGGGATAGCCTAACTTCTGTCTCTGGTAACCTCTAGAATTGGAATACCAGTATTGGAACAAAACCCACCCTCCTCTTCTTTCTGAAGGCATGAGGTCGGATTACACCAGAGCTTACATATTGTTATAGTCCATATAATTTATGTAGTGACAACATTCAATACTATTTTTGCTTCCATGCTGTCTCGGTCTTACATTGTTAGACATAAGCCAACCTTTTAGCTTTTCCCTGTCACATTTTGGATGACCCAGCATCATATTGAACTTAAGCTCAGCAATGCTAAATTCTTAATCTCTTTTCATTCCTCTTATCCTTTTCTCCCTTAACCTCAATGGTATTTTTATTCATGTTCTTTTCAAGCCCATAATTTGGGTGGCCATGTTAGATTTTGTTTTATCCTTTTCTTCCAGTATTTACTCTCATGCTAAACTTGTCATTTTCATCTTTATAACATTTCTAAATCTTTCTAATATAGCCTTAGCCCCTTTTCTTCCCCCCCCCAACATAACACGTGTCTTGATTCTACTTGATTCTACATGTCTTGAGGGTGCTGCCAGTTGGTTGTTGAGACCAGGGGGGGCGATAAGGTGAAAAGGTGGTGACTTAGGTTTATTGGCCCTGAATTACTGCTCTTGCTGACATGTAGATAAATTGGCAACAAAAGTGTGAATGAATCTACAGATTTTTCAGACTTGACTTTTGAGGGGAATTTTAATAGAATATATCTTTCTTTGCATCCCCAGGCACACAGACAAATGGCCTGGACTTTCAGAAACAGACTGTGCCTGCCGCGGGGGCAATATCTACAGCCCAGGCCTTCCTTGGACACCTTCATCAGGTAAATATTTGTTTTTTTATTCTGAAATTTGGAAGGTAATATAAAGGGTTCCTCACTCTCCGCACTATGTTGGCAAAACCAGAAACAACAAAGTAGTGCAAGATTGGTGTCTTCTTTTGGAGGTATGCATAGAGGCTACCAAAGCTTTAGAAAGAACAGCAGTGTCTTCTATCTCAACATAAGAAAGGATGATTTACAGGCCCTCTGAGTAGGCCCACATTGCACAGTGTCTCATATGGCCATTTAGAGGTCTTTGTGACCTAAAACATAATTTCACAGTACATGGACATTTTTTGTACAACTGGATAATAGATGGGACCAGTTGACCGTATGGGACTAGTAGGCTACTTTCAAATGGCTTTCCAAAGACTCAAAGCTATCATTCTATGTGTCAACCTGTATGGTAGGCATATCTGGAAAATAGAGCTTGTTTTCACCATTCTATGTCTGTCTTTCCATTTTCTTCTGAGAAATGTGAATATTCTTACCTAGGAGTTTTTCAGCCCGAGTGCCACGTTCCCTTAATGGGGGTTGCATGTCATTGGCAAGTAGGCCTACAGGCAGATGTAGGTAGAGACATAGTGGGTGGAGCAATTGATGGGACTCTTACCTTCACACAGCAGGCAACTTTCCAGCCACACAAAAGCCTGTGGTTTCACATCCCACCCCACCCATTCACCAATATCATTCATTCTGGCAAGCAAGAGGCATGGACAGACTTCATTATACATTATAGCCAGGCAAAAGCAGTTCAGGAGGCTGTACAGGTAGGTTTGGGTATTTGTGGCTGGGCAAAGTTCTGCAGGCGGGGAGTCCTTTCCTCAGAGTACAGTGGTACCTCTGGTTACGAACTTAATTTGTTCCGGAGGTCCATTCTTAACCTGAAACCATTCTTAACCTGAGGTACCACTTTAGCTAATGGGGCCCACCACACCATTGCCGGGCGATTTCTGTTCTCATCCTGAGGTAAAGTTCTTAACCCGAGGTCCTACTTCCGGATTAGTGGAGTCTGTAACCCGAAGTGTTTGTAACTCGAGGTGTTTGTAACCCGAGGTACCACTGTACTTGGAAGTATGCTTGCCTGCTGATTTCCTGACAAAACTTGAAAGTCATCTAATCTGAAAGGACTGTGACTAATGTGTTTTCTGTCTTAGATTTTGACTCCATAAGAGTCTTTCAAGCTTGGGGAGGGGAGAGGGAAGCAACTGAGAATCCCAGCCCTTTGTCCACCTCCTCTGCCTACTCTTTTTGTCTATCATAGCAGCTACTGAGTTGGTGGAGGCAAGTTAGGTTTCCAAGTCCTGCTGCTTCTCCTCCCTAAACAAAACATTGTTTCCAGGCTCTGAGAAGCAGATGAAAAATGTTTCCATCCCCCACCCATCTCAGGTGTTGCATTTGAAGTAGGGAAGAGGAGCTTAAGTAGTGCTCTGTGTTGCCTCTTTCCCTTTTGAATCTGGTGCTTTGGGTTTTTGTTTTTGTTTTAGTGATGATGAGAAACATTGGTCCACCATAACCTTGGAGTTGCCTGAAGGAGGGGCATACCATTCTTCCCATAAGTTCCTGTTGTGGGTGTAGGCAGGTTTGTTGTCCCCAAATTGGTTTATACTCTTCTTCATAGGAATGAATGGCAGCCGTTTACTTATATACCCAGGCTAGGTAGCACATAACCACTAGGGAACATTGGACCTACTATGCCCTGAGAAAAGGCATCAGACAGGAAACTCAGGCCAAGAAGATAGTTGCATCTGCTCCCGAAGTCAGCCTGTGAATATTTTGTACTGCTTGCTTATGTTTAATATCGTAAATTGCAAACCACCCTGGGCACCCTGGTAAAAAGGCAGTATATAAATGCAATAAATGAATACCGTAGAAAAGAAGGGTATGAACTTATGGATACCATGAAGGCGAAACACCACAGAGATAAAAACATGTCTCCTGCTGGTTCCAGTGTCTTAAGAGGTCAGATATGATCCCTTATTAACCGACACCGAGACTTCAGCTTATCTACCCGATTTGAAGTCAGTAGGAACCATTTGAAAGCAGATCTAGCTATGTTCTACACATGTCAGGTGTGCCTTAATCACTTTCATATTGCGTTACTTGCATTTGGCATGGGGCTGCCTTTGAAAAGTATTCAGAAATCAGTTGGTGCAAAATACCAAAGGTTTCCCCCCGCCCCAGGTAGCTTCTGCTTTATTGGCCTCCAGTTCATTTCAAAGCCCATTTTAAAAGTGCTGGTTATTGTATTAAGAGCTACTAATATAGCCAATGCAATTTCATTGCACTTAGGTTTGAGTAGTGAAATATTTTTCTCCGCATCATTTAAAATTTATTTGCTGTGCTGCTTGATGCTGCTGTATAAATTGTGTGCTTTATTATGTTGTTTCCATTGTTGTTGCTGCTGCTGCTGCTTAGCAGCCTTAGGGAATAAAAATAAATAAAAGAAAATATTTGCTCACTCTTTCATCTTTCTATACTTGCCTTGGTTCCTATAATGTTCCTTAATGTGGAGTGTGCTTGCATTTTGTGTGTGTGCGTGTGTGTGCATGTGTGTGTAGAAAGAGGAAAGTAGATAGGCTGGTGAATGGTGATGCTGACATGATGGCCATAATATGCACAGGCATGTTCAGAAGAGGGAGACCAAGAGGATAAATGGTCTGGAAGCCTAGCTTTATGAGGAACAATTGAGGGAGCTGGATCTGTTTAGCCTGGTAAAGAGGAGACTGAGAACAGATATGATAGCTATCTTCAAATATATAAAGGAAGATGGAGTAAGCTTGTTTTCCCCTGCTAAAGTAGTTAGGACCCAAACTAATGGCTTCAAGTTACAAGAAATGAGATTCCAACTAAACATCAGGATAAACTTTCTGACAGTAGGAGCTGTTGGACAGTGGAACAGACTTTTTCAGGAGGTGGTTGACTCTCCTTCCTTGGATATTTTTAAGCAGAAGTTGGGTGGTCATCTGTCATGTATTATTCCTGCATCACGGGGTTGGAAGAGATGAACCTCAGGGTCCTTGCCAATTCTGCAGTTCTTTGATTCTATAACACTCTTCATGCATGCCTTTCACATATCATTATCACTCATGCACAGTCCAACAGTTGACCCAATGGTTTGACCCTCTCGACCAAACACCTGCCTGTCAAGAGTGTATACTACCCTCTGCCCCTAATTCTTGCATGCTGACTAATTTTGAAACTTAAAAGGCCGTTTGTAAACCTTCTGTACCCCTGAGCAGCGTTCATGTCGAGCAGCTGAAGCTAGTCTCCTTATGGCCAATAGCTATAGAGTTTTCAAAGGCAGCAACACATATTTACCGAAAGTTGTTCTATTTTCTCAAGCTTCTCTGATTCAGCCACTACTTTTATTTAATACTTCGTTCATCTCTTTATAAAAAAAATTCTAAAAGATAACATACAGCTGTCTTTGACTTTAGCGTGCTATATTTCTTAAATCTCAAGTGCCAGGGTATAATGAATCTTGAACTTTGAAGTGGCTACTGTGTTTATATGTTTATCTTGAATTGGCAGTTTCCCATGGTAAAACGAGCCAGAGTCACCTTATCATTCCATCCCTGTGCAGTATTTTTTTTTTTTTGCAAGGCACTATTTACAGCAGAAAGTTTTTGCTTTGGAGCAACTTCAGCTCAGGCTTTGGTTAAAATGGGCTTTTAGGCCTTTGCAATCAGTACCTAAGAGGCCTTTGTTCATAAGCTTACGCTGCAAAAAGAGCTGAAAAGGCCAAAAACTGGTAGTTTATTAACCTAGCCAATTCTCTAAGACAGCTGTGCATGATGATGCTTTGGAAGCCTTTCTCTAATTAATATGGTTGCTATCTCAGAATACTACAGGGCAAAAGATTAAACTGGATGTTGGCACTGGAGATAGGAGCTTTTTTGGAGACAAATTGCCTGCTTGGTGACAGATGGCATGTTGTAATCTTGTAGAATCCAACCCAGAAATGTAGGAACCATTTGAAGACACGGCATAACACTTCCTTTTATTGTTATTTTGCCTGGGTTATGCAAAAGGTAGTGTTGAATTAGTACTGTGTCACAGCTCATGGAGTGCAGACTAACAACATATCTGTTTTGGAATACCTTTTCATAAAAGTTGCATTCCTTTTTTCTCACTTGACTTTGCACCTTCAAAATCTGGATAAACTGTGGCTACTCCCAAAAGTTTTCTGTTTGTAAAAAACTGACATTCAAAGTTAAGATTCCACCTAAAGATTTTAAATGGAGCAGGATAGTTCAGATAGCTTGCCAAACCATGGCTTGTCATGATGCCTGTAGCACCACCAGCCATCAATCCATGGTTTGTGAATGTCCACCAAACCAGGATTTTTGAAAAGTTCATATACTCTGGTTTCTCTTCAGATCATATAAATCCTTTGCCTTTTACTAAAGGATCTTTGAAGAGACCACTGTTTGGATAATATCTGGGGATTCTTGGGAAAGGCAGGAGGAGAAAGTAACCCCAAATCATTGTTTGGCTGAACCTCTGGAATGCAAATTATCATTTGGAGTATAAGCTATAGTTAGGGCAAACCATGGTCTGGCATTAGATCAGAATCAATGCATTATATTTTAAAATTCTAATTATCTCAGTGGTCTTAGGTGTTTCGAAAACTAGAAAAACTTTCTTTTTCGGCTATTTTACTTCTCTCCAGTTTTGTGTTTTTAAAAGTACATCATTTTTATAGGTTCAGCTCCCTGGATCAAGTTTACAGGCTGCTGCCCAGTCCTTAAATGTACAGGTAAGTGCTTTTGCGTCTGCATCAACCTTTTTTTCTTTCTCCTTTTCTTTTTGCAATACCAGTGGGAGAGTTTGGCAGCCATTAACAAATGTTGTTCAGTACAGAAGTCCTGTTTGACATTAAAAGATGTTTGAAAAACTCCCAAGAGTTGGAGCTGAAATAAGATGGTCAGCATGGCCTTACTTTAATCACTTCAGGTTTTCCTTTATAATAATAAAGATTTATAGTTAAAATCTGAAACTGGTTGCTCTTCTGTTCTCTGTAAGATGCAGCTGACTGCTTAAGCATAATAATAATAATAAAATATAAAAAATTATACCCTGTGAATATGGCTGGGTTTCCCCAGCCACTCTGGGCTGCTTCCAACAAAATATTAAAATACAGTCATCCATCATTCCACAGGGCAGGTGCCACTACTGAGAAGGCCCTCTGCCTGCTTCCCTGTAACTTGGCTTCTCGCAGTGAGGGAACTGTCAGAAATGTACTGGGAGCCATTGTCTAGCTGCCGCATTCTGGATTAGTTGTAGTTTCCAGGTCACCTTCAAAGGTAGCCCCACATAGAGCGCATTGCAGTAGTCCAAGCGGGAGATAACCAGAGCATGCACCACTCTGGTGAGCAGTCTGTAGGCAGGTAGGGTCTCAGCCTGCGTACCAGATGGAGCTGGTAAACAGCTGCCCTGGACACAGAATTGACCCTCGCCTCCCTGGACAGCTTTAAGTCCAAAATCACTTCCAGGCTGCGCACCTGGTCCTTCAGGGGCACAGTTACCCCATTCAGGACCATTCAGTCCTCCACACCCTCCCGCTTCCTGTCCCCCCAAAACAGTACTTCTGTCTTGTCAGGATTCAACCTCAATCTGTTAGCTACCATCCATCCTCCACCCGCCTCCAGACACTCACACAGGACCTTCACTGCCTTCACTGATTCCGATTTGAAAGAGAGGTAGAGCTGGGTATCATCCGCATATTGATGAACACCCAGCCCAAACCCCCTGATGATCTCTCCCAGCGGCTGCATGTAGATGTTGAAAAGCATGGGGGAGAGGACAGAACCCTGAGGCACCCCACAAGTGAGAGCCCAGGGGTCTGAACTCTCATTCCCCACCACCACTTTCTGAACACGGCCCAGGAGGAAGGAGCAGAACCACTGTATAACAGTGCCCCCAGCTCCCAGCCCCTGTAGACGGTCCAGAAGGATGTTATGGTCGATGGTATCAAAAGCTGCTGAGAGATTCAGCAGAACTAGGAAACAGCTCTCACCTTTGTCCCTAGCTCACCGGAGATCATCGACCAGCGCGACCAAGGCAGTTTCAGTCCCATGATGAGGCCTGAATCCCAACTGGAAGGTGTAGGATGCCTTAAAGCGTTATAATCTACTGCTTACTGCCTTTCATTAAAATATTCAGGCAATGCATCAAAGGGGAAGGAAAATAGTATTATTGTGAAGTGGCGTCATTCTCTATGAGTGCTAAGGAACTAGGGTAGGGCATTCTTGAAACCCCCTAGAACATGCACCTAGTTACATATGATAATTTTGAAAGGAGGCGAGATAGTGACCTTCCTCTCTAAAAGAGAGAGGCTGAAAATTGCCTTGGTTGCCATGGCAAACTTTGAGTCCCTGAGAGAGATGTTGGCAAACAGGCTATATCTCCAGTGCAGAATGTTTACAGTCCTGTGCTGTAATTATCTCTCAATGACTGGCAGAATTAATCAGAGCCTCTATGTTAATTAGCCGGCTCTGCAGTCCCCAAAACAGGTGGTGGAAAATATGCAAATCTATGCAGAATTTTAATGTTCTGCATAAGCAGTTTTAATTACCATAAAACCCCTCTCCTTGTTTTTCCTTTTCATGTGCTTTCTCACTTGCATTTTTCCCTCATGGCTACAGTAATTTCATCTTTCATAAGATGGTTTTAAATAAATGAACTGTGTTTGCCTATATAAATACCAAATTCTGTTTCTTAGAGACAAGATGTACGGTGAGTGTTTGTTTTTGTTCCTGGATGCAATTCAGCATCTAAAGTTTTTCAAGCTAATACCTTGTTTAGTTTGAAATACTATGTTTATGAATTATTATAAAATGTATAAAAGAAAAATCTCCTGCACTAATCCAAAACTTGCATGCTACTGATTACTGAGTTTCACATTGACTAGGAATTGGGCAGTTTGGTACATGTGTGTGCAGATCTGTCTGTAGTATGGCAATGACTGGGAAAGCTTAGAAACTTTAAAGGCCGTGCCTTCAAATCAAGCACTAAATAGGAAATTTTCTTGAACATATGTATATGTGTTTTGAGGGGGCCCTGTGTCTGGAGGCCCTCTCCAACTACAATTGAGCCCCTGTTTTTGTTAATGATTTGAAGTAACAGCAGCGTTTTTTTCTTCCATTCTGATAACGTGGAAATATTGGCTTACGGCTACAATACCAAATTAGCATTTCTTCCCCCCACCTGTTATCTATGAAAACAAGTTGTTAAAATAAGCAGCTTTTTATCTTATTGATAACCAAAAATCTTGTTAATATCATCCCTCTTTATATTACAATAAACTATGAAAATGGCTGTGTCTACATTGATACCCATTCTGTTCTACAAAAGCTTGTATATTTTCTTTCCTAGACTAAACCTAATGAAGAATCTGGGGACAGTCAGCAGCCAAGCCAGCCTTCCCAGCAGCCTTCAGTACAGGCGGCCATACCCCAGACCCAGCTCATGCTGGCTGGAGGACAGATCACTGGGGTAAGATGAGTCCAAGTGAATTGTAATGAGCCACCAACTCATGTTGTTGTATTAGACAGAGTAGATTGTTGCTTTATCATTCCAGGTGAATGTGGCCAGAGAAAATCTCCCTATTGGTTTTATGAGTCTCTCAGTGGCACTTGATGCTTTGGATTATGGTATCCCAGTCCATGGACCTGTTTGCTTCTAGGCCTATATTGTCTGAGTTCAGCCTATCTGGAGAAATTGCCACATCTCTTGAGATTTGCAGGAGGAGACCTTGTGCTATGTCCCCATGCCATGAGAAAAGTTGTCTTCTGGAGCAAAAGTAGAACCCTCTCTATTGAGGCTTACCATCTTTGAACTTTCTGTCTAGGGAGGCTCTGTTAATCCTGCCACCGCTATCTTTTAGAAATCAGGTTGATATATTAGAAATTAATTGATACAATTGTAGATGGGGAGTAGTTTATTTTTGATATAGTGGTTATTGCTGTGTAATCTATCTGGAAAGCTGATTTATACAATATGAAACCTACCATATCAGATGCTATTTCTCTACTTTGCTGATGAGTATAAGGGTAATTTTTAACACAGTATGTTGATTCAAGAAGTCAACAAATTATAGCAAATTTCTTCTTTTAGATTAGTTTCGGCGGGGGGAGTGTTTGTCTTGCTCCAGGGGTAGGCAACCTAAGGCCCTTGGCCAAATGTGGCCCAATCGCCTTCTCAATCCGGCCCGTGCACGGTCCGGGAATCAGTGTGTTTTTACCTGAGTAGAATGTGTGCTTTTATTTAAAATGTATCTCTGGGTTATTTGTGGGGCATAAGAATTCGTTCATCCCCCCCCAAAAAAAAAACATAGTCCAGCCCACCACATTGTCTGAGGGACAGTGGACCGGCCCACGGCTGAAAAAGGTTACTGAGCCCTGTCTTGCTCCATATTTGCTTTCTTCTGTGACCTCCTAGTCACAGTGAAGAGGGAAAAGAAGTTAGTATTGCTGTTACAATGTCTTGGTCATATTTATGACTATTTGATCAACCATTTTACCACAGTGCTATTGGTGCTATTGTTGATATAGCCACACTCTTAAGTTTGCTGAAATTTCCTTTTCCATACACAAACAAAATGAGGTTTAAATCCACCTATTAACAGTTCTCATTGGATGGAGAACTTTTAATGTAAGCTATCAGTGTTTCTTTCAATTGCCAAAAAAAAAAAAAAAAAAAGTATGCTACAACAACTTGGGAGACTAAAAACTGATAAATGACTTCTGCTATTTTCAAAATTTGAGACGTGCAGTTAATCAGAGACTTTTCTCCCTATAAAAAAATTCCTTCCAGTAGCACCTTAAAGACCAACTGAGTTAGTTCTAGGTATGAGCTTTCGTGTGCATGCACACTTCTTCAGATACACGATATGCTGTATCTGAAGAAGTGTGCATGCACACGAAAGCTCATACCTAGAACTAACTCAGTTGGTCTTTAAGGTGCTACTGGAAGGAATTTTTTTATTTTGTTTTGACCATGGCAGACCAACACGGCTACCTATCTGTAACTTTTCTCCCTATATTATTTATCTCTGAAAGGTATATGTAATATGTAAATCGAATGGCACTGCTTTGAGTTTAGTTCTATTTATAGGCATACAGAAAACTGCTTTATACCAACTCAGAGCAGTGGTCTGTCTACCTTAGTATTGTCTGTATTGACTGGCAGTGTTTTCTATTTATGCCAGATCCTTCGCCTTAAAGCTCTACAAATGGCTGTTTTCCATATGTAGTGGGCTTTTACTGTAATCTGAATACAGTTTTTTTCATGGCTTTTACTTACAGCACTTTTATATAAGCATACAGTAAAAATTAGTCCATATACATTAAATGTCATTTTGCCTAACTGCTCTTTGCTACATTGAAACTAGATCCAGGTCTTTGAAGGTAAGGGCTCTTTCTATACAGAAACAGGGAAGAATATTCATGTATCGAAGGGAGTCTAACGCCACCTGTTTCATAGAGATAATGTGTGTTTGGAAACCTGCAGAGATGTCAACCTACCAGCTCAATCCTATCAAAACAAAAAGGCAGACGGAAGAGGGGGGTTGACTTGGAGGGGAACAAATGGTGCACATGTTCCTCAGCTATATCTTAAGGCATAATGGAAATGATGAAACATGCCAGGGATTCATGCTAATGTGAAGCAGCTGGAGTATTATCAGTTTGTTTGGTAACCACAGCCAGTATTGCTATTTCTCATTCATCTGGCTAATCGCTTCTGCTTCTGGTGGGTGTAAATTTCCTTTCAAAGCCTGTCAGTGATGGCTTGTTCTTTTGCTTGCTATTTCCTGTCAGTGCTGTTTCTTTCCATTGCTTGCTAGCTAATTACCTTTTTCACATTAATATTGAAGCAGTGCCACAATAATGCAGTGGTCACAATGATACAATGCTTATGCCAGTACCATTTAGATGAGGTGAAATATAGGTTGATAGATTGGTTGATTTTTATCTTACCTGGAATAAACATCTGCTCCCTGTATACGGTGGCTTGTCTGAAGGCAACTGGTCAGAAATAAATAGCGATGGTTTGTAAAAGGGATGATGTTTCATGCTATTAACTACTGTCCTAAAACTTGTTCCTAGCTCACGTTAACACCAGCCCAGCAGCAATTATTGATACAACAGGCACAGGCACAGTTGCTGGCAGCTGCAGTGCAGCATTCAGCCAGTCAGCAGCACAATGCTGCAGGCGCCACCATCTCAGCTTCTGCTGCAACGCCCATGACACAAATCCCTCTATCTCAACCGATACAAATTGCACAGGTGAGCTTTGTCTTTCAAACCATTGATCATGTTGGCCTGCCCTAATATGTCTCTTTTGTTACTCTTTTGTTCGCAGTGCAACTGAATAAGGGCTCACAAGGCAGTGTTTTGAATACCTTGGTAACATAGTCTGCTTGGTCCTCTGATTTCCAAAGACCACACATCCCTGTTACAGAAAGCTACAAGTTTCCTTTTATAAAATGCAGGCATGGCAACATTCAGGTCAAATAATCTGGCTCTTATAAACAGTTTTTACATTTGATCGCTTGCTCTTTCCACTCCACTTGCTTTCCTCATTTCCTGATTTTTGCAAGCCACAATTTGGTGTGACATCCAAAGTGGGTAAATTAAAGTTTATGCAAACCATTATTTTCCCATTCTGATTTGGAGACAACCATGGTTTGAAATGAGTTTCTAATTCTGGTTTAGTAATAACATGTAGTATTTCAAACCCAGAAATGAGAGAGGACATTGAAGGGAGGTTGTGGGCACAAAGCTGTTCACAAGAACCAAACCATGATTCAGCTGTTAAATCTGAACAAGACTCGCATATGCAGTTTGGTTCTTGATCCAACTCAGGACTTCATGGTAACCATGGGGCTGTTTCAAGTGATCATTGACCTGACACACAATGCAGAACACACTCCTGATTTGGTTTTTGCTCCTGGTGGTGAGGTTGGATGCCTGGAAATGAGGAGGTGTTTCTGTGCCCCCTTTGTCATCACCAGACCACTTCCTGGTGAAGCTTGAGCTGACACCAGTTCCCCCCTGCAGGGGTGGAGGACCAATTAGGGTAGACCACTTAGGGATTCCTGAATGCTATAGCTATTTTCTGATGGGTGAAACAGGCAAAGCTGCCAAGGCCCTCGTTTCACTGGGGAATGGTGAGATGTGGAGGGCCATGGATATGGTTCCTTCTGAGCATCCTCTCAAATGCTGTGTTAGAGCAGTGTTTCCCAACCTTCGTTCTCCAGCTGTTTTTGGACTACAACTCCCATCATCCCTAGCTAGCAAGACCAGTGGTCAGGGATGATGGGAATTGTAGTCTGAAAACAGCTGGAGACCCAGAGTTGGGAAACACTGTGTTAGAGCACATAATCATGCCTACTTTGCAGTAGTGAAAGCAGCAAGGAGGGCCTACTTCACTGTCTCCATTGCACCATTGAATAACTACATAGCAGAGTTCTTCAGAGTGGTCTGTTGGCTCTGGACCCCTGTATTAGTGAATGGAGCTCAGGAGCCCCCAGGAACTTTTGCTTTCTAGACACTTTAGAGAATGAAGTCACTCACCTCCATAATGTACTTGATTCCATGATTTATGCAGCTCCAAGTGAGATTTCCAGTCATCCACTAAGCTTTTTTGTGAGATCAGTTTCAGTTTTTGCAGCCTGCCGACATAAACAAGGTGCTTGGAAGTATGCTCCTATTCGTGGGGGCAGACTACTGCCAGCATATATCTCCTTGTCTTTGGAATCTGCATTGGCTGCCAAGCTGCTTCCAGTCCAGGCAGCCAATACAGATTTGGGTACTAATGTATAAGGCCCTAAGCATCTCTGGACCAAGTTATTTGAGAGACTGCCTTACTCTCCATATGCCCAGCAAGTTACTTCTTTGCAATAGGGGCTGTTCTTGAAACCCTAAAAATATCATAAGTTCTAGCCATGACAATATGTTGCAGGGTTTTCAGTGTGACTGTTTGTGTAACAGGATCATTGTTGAGATACAGCAGGTGCCCACTGTTTATAATTTCCAGAAACAATTGAAGACATTCTTCTTTCAGCAAGGTTTTCCAGCTGGGTGTGAGTAGGGATGGGAACTAGGTTTCTTGCCTATCTTTAGTTGATTTGTATATTGTTTTTAAGCCTATTCTTAGTGATTTTTAGTGTATGGTATGAATCACTTTGAGATGTATATGAAATCAATGTAAAGTTAAATTTCTTGGACTTGTATTTGTATGCTGCATACACACACACACACACACACATAAAATTGCTAATGAATTTTTCATTATTTTATTTCTAGTTGCAAGTCTCCATGTGAACTCTGCTTTTGAGTGGCCTATATAGTTAATAATTCTGGTAGATCATGGTCACAAGGAGCAAAAATGAAAGTTGAGAGCCAGTGTAGTATTAGAATTAAACCTGGGAGACCTGAGTTCAGTTACCTATTCATTGGGTCACTTAGGACCACTTCCTAACCTGTCACCTTAACCTACCTTATAGGGTTGCTGATATATATATATATATATTTCTGAAGTCCGTCACTTTTTCCACTGCAAATTGGAGTACATGGACTTCATCAGTCGCTTACAACAGAGCCCTGCTTAGCTTGTTTGGATTACTATTATAAATACATTATCCAAATAATTGTTTGTTTTTATAGCCCTGTTCTTGAATAATTGATTCACTAACCTGATCTCCGTTTCAGACACATCATTATATTTAACGGATTTTACACACACAACTCTAGCTGCGATCATCGCAAGAAATCTTCTGTGAGAATATGAATAAATGGAATAAATGCTAGCAGGGTTTTTTCCAAACATTTATATAGTGTTTATAGCTCTCTGTTCACCTACTGGTAAGGCAGTTTACAGAGCTAATACAAATTATACCACATCCTGATAGATATAATGTACATAACAAAACACAATTTAGCATGCTGCGAGGAAATTGTTTATCATTTTTCACAATATGTTCTTACTACTCAAGTTCTTGCTATCTTTTTTTTATCATGCTGGTACAATGGGCTAGTGTTTTGAGTCTGTTGGCTTCTTACCAGACCTACAAAGGCCATCAAGTCAGTAGGATTCCGAGAGTTAATTCTCTGATGTGTGAAACATGGTTGATTACTGCCCAGACACCATATTGTTCCATGTTTACTTCCCCTCCCCCTCCCATATGATGAATATGTCCCCACATAAACATTGTGGGATTCACTTCTGTGGGTGGGGCTGACTAGGGCCAAGAGGAAGGAGATGGCATGTACTTTCTCTCACCACTGTTTTGTAGCTGCTGCTTGCCTGGAAGCAGATGTATGAGAAAGCAAAGACTTGTATGATGCAGCTGGCATAAAATTCCAGCAGGTCTCCTTATGAGCAGGGTTGATGAGCCTGGTGAGCTGTTGATGGCTGCACTAGTCATTTCCTACCAAAGCCCCCATCACCTGCGGAGGGCAGATACAAAAACTGAAGGAGCCTGGGGACAAGCAGAGCTCCGTGGCAGCCTAAAACTTCAACATTTGCTGATGCTAAAATTTTGTTTCTATTAGTGAAATTGATGATATGCTGAAAACCTCAAGAGGAGGACTACATCCTTAAATCAATACTTGCTGTTGTTCCTTCACGTTAGCAACTTTTTCCAGGTCATTCTATGATTCTATGAATTAGTATATGTTCATTTTTTTATGTGCTATTAAATTCAGATGCCCTGTGTTTGCAGAGTAAGAATTTGGGATCACAGTTCTTTTCCTAATAGGTTTGTCTTGCTTTTGAAGGGGAGGGAATGACTGTTTAAGTTTAAAAAACTCTTAATTTCGTTTTGCTTCTTCAAGGATTTGCAGCACCTGCAGCAGCTCCAACAACAGAATCTCAACCTGCAACAGTTTGTGTTGGTGCATCCAACAACCAACTTGCAACCAGCACAGTTCATCATCTCACAGACGCCGCAGGGGCAGCAGGGTGAGCAAGACGTTTCCTAAAGGACTTAGGTTTTTTATAAAGATATTTTGTTGCAGGCAAACAAGCAACCAGAGGTATTTAATACTCAGGCACGTAAATTTTAGGGAAGATGTTTGTTACTATAGAGTAGGGACCATCTGGGTGAATGTATCCATCACATGAGCAGAAGTCCAATAAGTATGCAGGCATGGCTTCTTTGGAATCCTTATCCTTTCCCTTCTTTAATATAGTACTCTTTTTTCCCTTTTTTACAGTTTTGGAAATAGTCAGCATACAGGACACCTCTTTTCCCCTTTATGCCTTTATTTGGGCTAAAACTTTAGGCTACAAAAATTCATTTTTAAAAATTCTGTCCCACCTTTTCTGCAGTTGCTAGAGTGCTTCGAGTGTCATGATTGTAATGAACATAAGAAGAGTTCTTCTGGATCAGGCCAAAGACTCATTTAATCTAGCATCCTGTTCTTACAGTGGCCAACAAGATCCCTATAGGAAGCCCCTACGCAGGACCTGAGTGCAACAGCACTCTCCCTTCCTGTGATTCCCAGCAACTATCTCCAACTGTAGAGTTAGAAAATAGCCATTGTGGCTAGACGCCATTGATAGCCTGATCCTCTATGAATTTGTCTAATCCTCTTTTAAAGCCATCCAAGTTGGTGGCCATCACTACATTTGTGGGAGCGAATACCATAGTTTAAACTATGCGCTATGTGAAGAAGTACTTTCTTTTGTCCTGAATCTTCCAACATTCAGCTTCATTGGCTTCCCCTGAGTTCTAGTACTATATAATAGGGAGAGTTTTCTGCCTGCCACTTTTTCCATGCCACACCTAATCTTATGCACCGCTCTCATGTCCCCACTCCCACCACTCATCTCCCCCCCCCCCCAAACTTAAAATCCCTTTATTTTTCCTCAGGGGAGTTACTCCAACCCCATGATCACTTTAGTTCCCTCTTTTCTGAATTTTTTCCCCCCAGCTGTGCAGTATCCTTTTTGAGGGGAGGTGACCAGAAACTGTACACAGTATTCCAAGTGTAGTCTCCCCATAGATTTGTTATAACAGCATTGTGATTTTGGCAGTTAAATTTTCAGTCCCTTTCGTGATGATCCCTAACATGAAATTCGCCTCTTTCACAGCTGCCGCACACTGGGTCGGGTCAACATCTTCATCGAGTTACCCTCTACAACCTCAAGGTCTCATTCCTGGTCAGTCACTGCCATTTCAGACCCCATTAGCGTATATGTTGAATGAGGGGTAAAAATTTGCCCCAATGTGCAGCATTTTACACTTGCTTACAATAAATTGCATTTGCCGTTTTACTGCTTTTTCACCCAGTTTGTAGAGATCCTTTTGGAGCTCAACAATGTGGTATCGCCAGCAAACTTGGCTACCTCACTGTTCACCCCTAACTCCAGGTCATTAAAAAGTAAAAAGCAAAGGCCTCAATCCTTGTTGGCCTTCACTTTCTTCATCCTTGCATTGGGAGAACTGTCCATTTATTCCTACTCTGCTTTCTGTTTCTTAACTAATTCCTGATCCATAAGAGGACTTCTCTTACTCCATGATTGCTAAGTTTATTCAGGAGTCTTGGGTGAGATACTTACCTGCAGCTTTTTGAAATTATTAAGTCAAGTTTTGAAGTAGTAAGACAGCATGTCAACTGGATCACCTCTTCCTATATGCTTGTTGATACTCAAAGAGAGAACTGTAATAACACAGGACTTGCCCTTGCAGAAACTATTCTGGTTCTGCTTCAGCAAGGCATAACAATTCTTTCCACCAGTTTTTGTGGAACAGAAGTTAAGATAATTGACCTGCAATTTCCCAGGAACCCCAACCCCACCCCAGATCCTTTTTTAAAAATCCACTGCCGAGTCCTCAGGTATGGAGGTTAATTGACAGTTTTCATATTTTTGTTATGAGTTCAGCAATTTCACATTTCAGAACTCTTGGGTGCCATCTGGACCAGATGATTTTTCAGTTTCTAATTTGTGAAAAAGACCTAGAACTTGTCACCACCATTTGCCTCACTTCTTCTTCTTCTTCTTAAAAAAAAACTCCATGCAAGTTTATTCAGGCACAGGTGTCTTCCCTACATCTTGCACAGTGAAGACAAATAATTGATTCAGCTCCTCTGCAGTCTCCTTTTACTCATTTAGCACATATTTGGCTCTTTTGTCATCCAAAGGCCTGACTACCTCCCTATGCAGTCACCTGCTTTGAATGTAATTAAATAATTTTTGTCAGTCCTTGTTTTTATCATTTATTGATTTCATTGGTTTATTATTTATTGGTCTGTCTGCCTTTCTTTTGGACTAGACTTCCATTTTCTGAGGGAATCCTTCCTGCCTCTGATAGCTTCCTTGACTCTGCTCTTTACCACACCAGCATCTTAATGATCCTGGTGGTACCTTTCCAGATCTGTGGAATATATTCTAGCTAGGCTTCTATTATTGTGGTTTTGAACAACCCTGGGGATTCTGGAGAGACCTGTCCCTCTTGACTTTCAGCTTCCATTTTACCAATCACCTCATTTTGGCGAAGTTTCCTCCTTTGAAATAAAATGTGACTGTGTTGGATTTTCTTGGCAATTTACATATATGTTGAATTTGATAGCACTGCGGTAATTGTTTCCAATCTGCTTAACACATCTTCCACCTGGTCCTGAGTTTCACTTAAGTTCTAAGTCTAGGGTTGCCACCCCTCTAGTTGGTACAATGACCACCTGTTAGGAAACAGTCATTTAGGATATCTAGAAATTTTATTTCTTTTTTATTACTAGAAAATGCATGTAGCCCATTATATGCGTGGGTTACTGAAATTTTCCATTACTGTAGCATTTTCTCATTTGGATGCCTCCTTGATTTAATCCTTCATTTCAAGATTACCCTGGGCATTTTGGTCAGGGGGATCCTCAGTGCTAAATTACTTTTGGGAGCTTTATAATGCCCCCCCCCCCTATTTCTGTGAAGGAACCTGCCCCTTTTATAGTTTCTAGCTTGTTGGACTTGTGTTCTCTCTGTTAAACAGAGCAGCCTCAGCTCTAGACCGTGTATAGAGTCTGTATCCAGAGATCATCATGTCCCACTGGAACTCTCCATTCCACCAAGTTTCCATTTTACCCACTGTATCTATTCTGTCATCTAACTTGTCTTGTCTTCTAGCATTATCATATAAATAATTATACATAGTGTCTTCAGCACATGTGTTACCCTACAGTGCTTCAAACCTTTGAATTGCTATCATGTGCCCCTGCACTCTCAATGCCTATATCTATCCCTCTCTCCTCTGAATATGGGTAACTTATGGACATTTAACTTGTACGATTTCAACTTGGCACGGTTGAGGGCTGGTCAGTTGAAATCACACAAATTAAAAGCACAGAACGCAGGAGCTTAAAAGCTCTTTTTACACAGCGTTTTTCCGGTGCAGAAAGAGCTTCTGAGCTGTCAGACTTGCTTACTGGGTTCTGGTAGATGTTGCAAGAGCTTCCCAGAGCCCAGTAAGCAGTTCAGTTCCATTGGTTTTTTGGGGGAAATGATATACTTGAAATAGATTTCCTTCAGCAGACTTCTGCATAAAATACTAAGGAGCTATATGGTCTGTGCCCATAAGACACCATACTGCAGTAAATCAGTTTGATCAATAGCATTTATGTAATTTTTAAAATTCATGTCTCCTCTCTTTCAGGTCTCCTGCAAGCGCAGAATCTCTTAACGCAACTACCTCAGCAAAGCCAAGCCAACCTCCTGCAGTCTCAGCCAAGCATCACTTTCACCTCTCAGGTCAGTTTTTGATAAATTTTCTTATTCCTACTTGGGGGGTAGGATGAGAGAATTCAGGCCATGGTGCATAGCAAAAGTTGTCCATTTTATTATTTTAGAGAGACAATGAACTGGTGGCTACCTCTCACTTAAGAGATTGTTGACATATTCTAAAAACCTTTGCACTTGCACTGGAAAATGTTGAGCACAGTGTGCATGTGTCATGCTATATTTTACATATCAAGAAATTACTGGAAAATGTATTAACGCATCTGGAAAGCAGTGATTAGAAGTCTAGCTACTGTCAGAATAGGAATTTTGCTTAGATGCAACTTCTGAACCAGTCCTAAGTCCATCTGATATCACTTTGTCACTTGCTAAAAAGCTTTATAGCAGAAAAGCCATAAACTCTTTCTGGAGCTGTTTTGGACTTTTGGGACTTTACTCTTCCCACTCACCCCTTTGCTTTGTTCAGTCATTCTCTTTTTTGCATAGTGAGAATAACTGGGAGAAAGTGTACTTCATTCTTAAGCAGAAAAATTAAAGGATCGGGAGACACCTTTGTTTTTATTGTCCTTTTAAAAGAATTGCTCTGTTGAATAAAATTCCCTTTGAGAATACTCTAGATTACAATACCTATTTTAGAGTTGAATGTAATTAAAATACAGTGCGTATGCTAGAAGATAGTAGATACTAGCATTTACCAAGAAAAGCCATACTTTTTTCTTAACCATGCTTTATTTCTATATGTTTTCTGACTTCACTCTTTGCTTTCTTATATTTCTTAGCAGCCAGCAACCCCAACACGCACAATAGCAGCGACCCCTATTCAGCCACTTCCACAGAGCCAGTCAACACCAAAGCGAATTGATACCCCCAGCTTGGAAGAGCCCAGTGATCTTGAGGAGCTTGAGCAATTTGCCAAGACTTTCAAACAAAGACGGATCAAACTTGGATTCACTCAGGTAAAATGGAAGATTTAAGATCCCTTCACAATGGATAAAATACCAGTGATCTGGAAGGACAGGGTCTATTTCACTTTTCCTAATTTGTGATGACTTCTTATGTGGGCTTTTATTAGTATCTGTGGAGGATTTGTGAATTTCCAAGTGAAATGCATTTTAATTAATGTCAAACAAACATAAGCCACCTTACACCGAGCCAGAAGGTTCAATACTGAACCTTAAGTTCAGTATTGTCTGCATTGGCTACTAGCTGTTCTCCAAGGTTACAGACAGCAGAACTCCCCCGTTCTACCTGGAGGTAGAAGGGATTTTGCATGCAAATCATGTGTTGTACCATTGAACTACAGAGCGGCCACTTCGGATGGATTCTGTACAGAAACCACTTTAGCTATCCAAATGGATTAGTCTTGCAAGGAGATCAAGGTGAGTTTGCCCCTACGAATTCTCCTGGACCTTTTGGAAGCTTTTGGTGCCATCATCCACAGCATCCTTTTGGACTGCCAGGCTGGGATGAGAGTGAATGGCACAGTTGTTTTATTACTACCTGGTGGGTCCAGTTCAGAAAGTGGTACTGCAAGACTATGGCCCCACACCATAGCATGTATGCTATGGGGTTCCACAGGCTTCTAATTTGTCCCCCCTGGCTACCACTGCATCACAGGTAGGCAAACTGTTCTTCATGCCTCTTAAAACTGCCCCATTCCTCCATCCCATCAAAGTTCTTTCCTCCGCTTCCCCCTTTTTTTCCTTGCTCACCTCCCCACGCCCACACTTGGAGCAGAAATCTGAGAAGAAATTGGTGGGCTGCTGCCTTGTGTGCATTGTACTGAAAAGAATACCTCTATACTTATTTGAGAACACCTCCATCAAATCTAGTGAGGTTTGCTTCTAAATAGGGCTGAAGATCAGAGTTTCAGATGTGGTGAGTCCATGGCCTTCACTTTGTGCGCAGAAGTAAATCAGTGGTATAAAATTCTTTTTACAAGCTTAAGCTGGTGCACATGCTGTGATCCTCCTGGGCAAAGATAGACTGACCACTTTTCTCTATGAGAAAAGTTATAACCAAAATGACCCATTGCAACACACTTTATGGGAGATGATATCTCATCAGTTCTAAAAGAACTCTGTTGGTTCCTTATACATTTCTAGGCTTAGTGCAGAGCGTTGTAGCTGTAAAGGACTTTACAGTGGTGCCCCGCAAGATGAACGCCTCGCAAGACGGAAAACCCGCTAGACGAAAGGGTTTTCCGTTTTGGAGGCGCTTCGCAAGACGAATTTCCCTATGGGCTTGCTTCGCAAGACGACAGCCCATAGGGAAATCTCCGGGACAGTGGGGAAGCGCAGCTCGTCTTCCCCGCTGTCCTCGGACCTCCTCCGAAGCCTGGCGGCGGGGCGGGGACACCTCCTCCCGCCGCCGGGCTTCGGAAGGATGCCCCGATGCCGGGCGGCGAGGCGGGAACGCCTCCCCCCGCCGCCCGGCATCGGAACGATGTCCCGAAGCCGAGCGGCGGGGCGGGAAAGTCTCCCCCCGCCGCCCGGCATCGGAACGATGTCCCGAAGCCGAGCGGCGGGGCGGGAAAGTCTCCCCCCGCCGCCCGGCATCGGAACGATGTCCCGAAGCCGGGCGGCGGGGCGGGAAAGTCTCCCCCCGCCGCCCGGCATCGGAACGATGTCCCGAAGCCGGGCGGCGGGGCGGGAACGCCTCCCCCCGCCGCCCAGCTTCGGGGCGGGAAAGCCTCCCCCCGCCGCCCGGCTTCGGGGAGGGAAAGCCTCCCCCTGCCGCCCGGCTTCGAGGCATCGTCTCGATGCCGGGCGGCGGGGCAGGAACGCCTTCCCCCGCCGCCCGGCTTCGGGGCATCGTCCCGATGCCGGGCGGCGGGGCGAGAAAGCCTCCCCCCGCCGCCTGGCATCGGAACGATGTCCCGAAGCCGGGCGGCGGGGCCGCGAAGCCTGGGCGCGCTGGCAACTCTCCGCAAGGAGCGCTCCCGCTGCTTGCGGAGAGGTCCGCGAAGCCTGTCCTGGACCTCTTCTGAAGGCAGGCGGGGGGCAAAAGTCTTTGTCCCCCCTGCTTGCCTTCCCAGGGGCTTTTAAATCGCCCGGACAGAAGAGGTCGGGGGAAGGCGGTTTCCATAGGAACGCATTAATTGATTTTCAATGCATTCCTATGGAAAACCGTGCATCGCAAGACGAAAAACTCGCAAGACGAAGAGACTTGCGGAACGAATTAATTTCGTCTTGCGAGGCACCACTGTACAGGCTTTCTTAAGGACTGCCTACTCCTGTACAAACCTGTCCATTTCTGAGCTCACCTGGGGATGTCTTTCTTAAGGTTCCCCCACCTTTTGAGAAAAGCATGGTAGTAATTGAAGATTGGACTTTCCCTGTATTGACATAATATTTTGGGCTTATGATGAGATTTTTAAAGTGGTCTTGTGGGTCCATACATACAGAAAAGCAATGCTATGAAAGGATCATCATAATTTTCCCAATAAAATTTGTTTGAGCAGACTTTAATGAGAATCAACTTATTTATGTTAAGCATATATGGAGGATCCATGCTTCTGTAGCTTTTTCAGATGTATGCACTTCAAACTCCATTGAATGTATATCCTATGTGACAACCTAATCAATCTATCCTTAACTGAGATGGGCAAAAATTCAATTGTGGATGGAAATTCATCTCTCCCCCCCCCCCAAGTCAAAGGGGCACCTTGTACTTCTCTGTTTTGCAGCAAAACATTGTACAACTAGGATGCCAAACAGCATAGTATTTACTTAACAATTATATTCCACAAGCTATATACATAATTAGTTTTTAATGATAGTGATTGCTTAATTATGTGAGAGGATAGTAATTAGAAAACTGAAGTAATAAATGTTTAATTTCTCAAAGTGTGTGTGTGAGAGAGAATTATTTGCCAGTGGTACAGTAAATTATTTTCAGATGCTTATAGATTTATTGTTCTGTCTTTCAGAAATAATTACTGGGTTCAGGTTTATATAGAAGACTAATAGACTAATTGCCTATTGCAGTTCAATTCTCAAGTTAAAAAAAAAATCAAAAGAAGACTTTACAATTTAAAATAAATATCTATAAAGTAGGAGATTAAGTGGTATGGTCATTAGACTCCTCATTGTATCCAAAGGTGTGGATGTCCTACATAAACAAAAATAATTCAGTTTGTTATCCCAGTTGTTTCCCAGCTGCTGTCAGTTTGATCTGTCATGAATTGTACATGAATTAAATGAGTTTATGTACTTGACCCTGATACTTTTTATGTGACTATATGCAGAGGCACTCATTCATTGAGCTGACATCCCTTAACGTTGGAAGAAAGTGCTTAACTTCACTTAACTGTTGGACTTGAAGGCGGTGGAAACTGATTCAGCCCTCTGTGTTGAGGCAGAATCCCTTAAACAGTTAAACCTCGGATCCTGAACACCTCCGTTTCAGAACGTTTAAGCTCTCAGACGTTTTTCAGAAGCCAAACGTCCGACATGGCTTCCACTCAGTGCAGGAAGTTCCTGTAACCAATTGGAAGCCGTGCCTAGGTTGTCAAACATTTCGGAAGCCAAATGGGCTTCCGGAATGGATTACATTCAACAACTGAAGTTTGTACATAACACTTCACCAGGCCTCCTCACCAAACAGGGTGTGGGTCAGATCCTTTGACCAAGCGCTAACTTTAAAATTTAGAAACAGTTCATTGCTAATCAAGTAATTGGCCTTTGAAGATGCAGAATTTGGTGCATTTGGTGACCTGTAGATAACATCTTTATTCCTTCTTGAGCAACACTTTTGCAAGATGGTCTATCTTATACCAATTTTAAAGCATGTGTTGGACATAAATTCATCAAAAGGACAGTTTAATTCAGTGGGAAGCTAGCATACATCTATCAACAAGACGGAAGAAATCTGAGTGTGTCTCTGTTGTATCTGTCAATAGCTTTGTGATGAGATTTATTTTATTACACCTGTCCTATAGAAGTATATGTTGTTGAGCAACTTCTTTTATTCCCATCTTCTTTTCTTTCAACCGTGCAGGGTGATGTTGGGCTCGCTATGGGTAAACTCTATGGAAATGACTTCAGTCAAACTACTATCTCTCGCTTTGAAGCCTTGAACCTCAGCTTTAAGAACATGTGCAAGTTAAAACCACTTCTGGAAAAGTGGCTCAATGATGCAGGTGAGAATTTCCTTTAAAAATTCCTGAAATACCGCAGAACAACTCTGAATTTCGTAAAGATTTTTATTCAAATGCTCTTTGCGGTGGGGTTCAATTTTGTTATACTTACAACAGATATTTTCATGTTCAGTCTGTTATGCAAGTGGAATAGATTGAAGAAGCATAAATAGCTACGTACTTGAGCGGTCTTTCTGAAGCGTTTGTACGGCACTGGCTCTGATGTGAAAATAATTGCACATAGACAGTGTTTTTCAACCACATAATCATAAGCTTACTCTGGTACTTTTTATTCTTAAGACCAAAAAATGCTCAAAAATACATGAGCAAAAATATTGGCTGGTGCATATAAAAAGTTAGCGGCTAACCCTATATGTGGCCATGTGCAATTAGGTTTGATCAAACCTTGTCTCCTTCAGATCTTGAGAACTGACTTTCCATCTAAGCTGTATAGTATGGCTTTTTAAATAGCAAGTACTGTTAGTTTCAGTATTTCTGCTACATAGGACCCATAGGCTTAGATACTAGATGTCCCTTCCACAAATTGAAGGGCTCAGTCTGTTTGCAGAATGGCTTTTGATCCAATGGTAGTGATGCAATTCATCCTGTAGCCTGCCACACACCACCTCCCGCTCTGTTCTGGAGGGTGCCTCAATTCTCTTGAGCAGATTTGGAGGAGGGGAGGAACAGGGGGCTGCTGGGAGGGGGGATAATTGGTGAAACTTGATGGGAAGGTCCCATGAGTGGATTTCTGCTCAAGGCAACTTGAGATCCAAGCCATAGAATTTTTGGATATTTGTTTGCTTGTATACTACCTTTCAGGACTATACAGTGGTTCACATTATAAAGGAAATTAAATTACAATATGAAATACACTGTGTACAATAACTGCATGAAATACACAATGTACAAAACCAGTAACCCCACATCGCATACAGCAAATGAATAAGGTCAGCAGAGGCAGGCTGCAAACCCCTTAACTAAAGGCCTGGGATACATTTTTAACTGGTGCTAGAAACTAATTAAGGTGGGTGTCAGTCAGGTCTGTAAGGGAAGGGCATGCCACAATCATGGTACCCTAATTGAGAACACCCTCAGTTATGGGAGTGTAGTCTGGCATCAGGAGGCCCAGTGCTGGTCATTCCTAGGTTGAGGAGGAGGGGGGGCCATTACATGAGTTAATGTGTAGTTGTTTAACCAAGTACTGTGAGTGGTACCTTTTAAAAATATATTCTTAGCATGCTTTAGTGACCTTGACTTGTGTTGACTGTTTTCAGAAAACCTCTCATCAGATTCAGCTCTCTCCAGCCCAAGTGCCCTGAATTCCCCAGGGCTGGGGATTGAGGGCTTGAACCGCAGGAGGAAGAAACGCACCAGCATAGAGACCAACATACGTGTGGCCTTAGAGAAGAGTTTCCTGGAGGTTAGTCAATCTGTTGCACTGCTGAGTAGTTTCAGCATAGCATGAAATGATAAAATGGCATAAGAACAATTAAATAACATTATAAAATACTATATTACCTTACACACTATGACTATATGAATCACTTGACCTTCTGTCCTTCCCATGTAAGAAGTAGAAGAGGAACTGGTGTATCTTGTCTGCTATGAGAGAGATATTTCAGATGCATCTGCAACAATTATAGGTAGCTGCTGGCTTTCATTGTTGCAGCTTCCCTGTAAAATAGGAATTCACCCTGTGTCCAAACTATAACTGAGCTCTTCTCTTCAAATTACTACTCTTTCAGAACCAAAAGCCTACCTCGGAAGAGATCACCATGATAGCTGACCAGCTGAACATGGAGAAAGAGGTGATCCGCGTTTGGTTCTGTAACCGGCGCCAGAAGGAGAAAAGGATTAACCCACCGAGTAGTGGTGGAACCAGCAGCTCGCCCATCAAAGCAATTTTCCCTTGCCCAACTTCATTGGTAAGAATTAACTTGAGTTATACCAGACTGGAAGAAATTAAAATCACTCCTATCCTCTTGGTAATGAGGTTGACATAATGCAGATTTCAAAATCTTAAGTTTTTATCTTCAGTGGTCACTGCTGTGTTCAGTACACCACCTATTGCTTCTACTTTGGTCCATATTGAAGAAGACATCCTCCAGAGGGCTTTGAGTACTAAGCGAGACATGAATTGTTGCTGGATTGAGCTGGGTGATTCACATGGGTGTTTGCATTATACATAGCTTAATGATTTTCTCACTACAAGTAGCACTGTAGCATAGTTCTAAGCTTCAATGAATGAAAATCCAAAGCTATATAATAGTATGTGTTTGCTAGCTTCTATATTTGTAGGTAAGTAGTAAACATTTAAATCTGGTTTCTTTTCCTTTCTAAGAAAGCTTGGCTGTTTTGTTCTGACCTCTAGGTGGCAACCACACCAAGCCTTGTGACAAGCAGTGCAGCTACAACCCTGACTGTCAACCCTGTGCTCCCTCTAACCAGCGCGGCAGTAACTAGTTTGGCAGTCACAGGTAAGAGAATATTCAGACTTCATCAGCGCAGAAGTACTTGCTATTACAAAGACTGAAATTTAGTGACCTATTATGTCAGAGAATCCCTAGAATCATTTATATCCAAGGTTGGTTGTTAAGCAACAAGTTTTAATACACTCAGATCCAATATAAACAGTGCCTTTTGGTTTCTGTTCACAATACTGTACTAACACACAGTGTCCATTGAGTTAATCAGTCCTCTTTTTCTTACACTTTGGCGCATTGCCCTTTCATTCCATTGGAATGGTGTCTTTTGTTCTCTGTCTGTCTTGTAGTTTTAGATCTCTTCCAGGAGTATTAACTATTTTTGTCTGATTGAAACCATCCTTTCAGGCACCACAGAAACCATCCCCAACAACACAGCGACTGTGATTTCTACCGCACCCCCGGCTTCCTCCGCAGTGACATCACCCTCCCTGAGTCCCTCTCCTTCTGCCTCCGCTTCCACTTCTGAGGCATCGAGTGCCAGTGAGACCAGCACAACACAGACAACCTCCACCCCCATGTCCTCAGCAATTGGGACCAGCCAGGTGATGGTAACTGCTTCTGGGTTGCAAACAGCGGCGGCGGCACTCCAAGGAGCTGCACAGTTGCCTGCAAATGCAAGTCTTGCTGCCATGGCGGCAGCAGCAGGACTAAATCCAGGCTTGATGGCATCCTCACAGTTTGCAGCTGGGTAGGTATCTGCCATTCATAAAATTTGGTTGCCATTTTAACTATCTAGCCTTCAGGCATGAGATGTCAATACACTGCACATTTAGTACCTTTACTTAAAAATAAGTGCTGTTTGAAAATAAAGATTGCCTTAATTCTTTCTTTTAATTCAGTAGTTCAATCCATCAGAGATTATTGGCACTTTTCAGGTATAAAAATGTTTGAATGCAAGTTTTTACATTTCTTGCCACTTTTAAGATCGATTTTAAAGAATGCAACCAGTCAATAATAAATCCTAGGTAGAAATGCTGCTGAAAGGATCTGCGTCCGTTTTTGTGATAAACAACAGGGGAAATTCGAATTTGACTTTTAAAATCTAATTCTGTCTCTAAGACTGTTCACCTGGAAAGTCACTATGTCTTCAGTTTGTTTTTGTTTCCTGTTTTGGGATTGCAGAGGTGCCTTACTCAGTCTCAATCCAGGGACACTAGGCGGTGCTCTCAGCCCAGCTCTGATGAGTAACAGCACTCTGGCAACTATTCAAGGTCAGTGGACTTTCAACAGTCTTCCCATGTCTGTTATGTTTGTGTTTTTCATAGGGTTCTTTCCCCCACAAAAAGAGAAAGAGAGAGAGACAAAGGCTGCAAATGCTAAACCTCCTTGCTTGGAAATGTCACATTAAAGAGACTTGCTTCTACATAAACATTTACCTTTATATATTTAAATCTCCATCAACTACACATGCACACTTCACACTCATGGCAATGAAGGGGTGACATATTTTATTCCAAACTCCTTTTGACATTCATAGATAATAACTAGTCTGAGTAAAATCAGTATATGAAAACACCCTTGTGAGGATTTTCACTTAGAAGCCTCCAGGGAAATGATCAACCTTCATACATCAGGATCCTCTCAGACCTTCTTTCAGGAATGAATGCGACACAGGTGAAGGCTGTCACTCAAAAACTTGTGAGTTCCTGATACATTGGTAAGAAACCTGAAGCATCAACTGCATGATTGCTATTGCCTCTTATCACTTTATAGGAGATGATAGTTCAGAGAGGCTGCCAACACAATTCCAGTGCCATGCTGAGACCAGAAAAACAGACTATTAAATCCTAACCTAGTCCTTGGGGATAAAATTTCACCCCAGTGCATTTTTTGAAAATCCAGTGCTGTGTAAATTCTGCAACAATGTAGTCCCATCTAAGACATTGTTGCCTGCACAGTCATAAACAAACAAGTACATTTTATTCATAGCGATATGTAGCTCTTTTACAAAAGAAAAGTACATATATGCGCAAATGTTCTAGGTGTACAAAAATTCCTTTTATTAATATTCATAATCAAGCACTTCATTTGTTTGCATATATTTCCCTCCACCAACCAAGCTAGCAACTGATCAGGCTTTTCAAGTCAACAAAAAAGCCAGGCGGCAAACTGATCTACTCTTAATATGAAATGATTCTTCAAAGTGAGCAGGTACTCCATGAATTAATTATCAGAGCACAGAAGGTGAATAATACACAATGGCTTAAGCATTCTTCAGGTGGTTGAAATGTGACTTCATATATCTTTATGCATGAGCCCTTATAATACTTTAATGCAGGGGTTGGGGAAGTTTTTCAGCCCCAGGGCCTCATTCCCTCAAGGAGCCTTGTGAGGCCCACATGCCACTGGCGGGTGAGGCCAGAGGCAAAAGTGGGCATAACAATGGATGCGACTTTTGTCTTCGGGCACAGTGTGGAAAGTTCAAAGGTTTCAGTAGGTTTCAGTAGGTGCACACACTTAGCCACCACATCTCTGCAACCAGGCAAATGAAAGAGGCATGTTTGCAGTTGAAGGATGAATTTCAGCTAGGCAAAACACTCCAGAAGGGTGTGGAGCAGGCCTGGTGAGGGATGTAGCCTGTGGGGAGGGGCATGGCACAGGGACAGGATGTGGCCAGGGGAGAGAGCCCCAAGGGACACGTAGAAAAGCCCCAAGAACTGCATTTGGGCCCTGGGCCTGAGGTTCTCCATCCCTGCTTTAATGGGTATTCACGGCACCTGCTTTTTCCTCTGTGGTGAAAATGGTGTATTTATCTGGAAAATAAAATGGTCAGTTCTCAATCCTCAGTCACTCTAAATCCAATTCAGCTTTTCCTCCTGATGTTGAGATGGCTTCGTTTACTATTTTTGGAGGGTGTGTGTGTGTGTGTGTGTGTGTGTGTGTTAGCATCCATTGGTAGTCAGAAGAAAAACTTCAGTGCTGCTGATGTGTGGGGCTGCGAATGCTGACATTTTCTTCTGCCCCTCTCTAGCTCTTGCATCTGGTGGCTCTCTTCCAATAACATCACTGGATGCAACTGGGAACTTGGTATTTGCCAATGCTGGAGGTACGCCGAACATCGTCACTGCCCCTCTGTTCCTGAACCCTCAGAACCTTTCACTGCTCACCAGCAACCCAGTTAGCTTGGTCTCTGCAGCTGCAGCCTCCGCAGGGGCCTCTGGACCAGTTGCCAGCCTTCATGCCACCTCCACCTCAGCAGAGTCTATCCAGAACTCTCTCTTCACCGTGGCCTCGGCCAGCGGGGCTGCCTCCACCACTACTACTGCCTCCAAGGCGCAGTGAGTTGGACTGAGCTGTGCTTACCCATAGCCTATTTTACTCTGCAGTGAGATGGGCTGCCAGCTGGGTTTACAAACTGCAAAATGTGATTGGTTTCCTCTCACCGTGTTGCTGGGGACAAGGGAGAGAAGGAAAAATACAAAAGGAAAAAAAAAAACCAAGAAGAAGGATTTAAAACTGGGACAAACATTTGCCTAATTTTATAATAAACACTGTCTTTTCAGGATTGCTTCATTGACTGGAGAACTTTCTAACCAAAAATGTATAAAACAAAAAAGGACTACTTATCATTTCCAGCAGTATCAATGACAAGTTAAGGTGGGTTATCAACTCAAACGTAGGAATGGGATTTCTTCTTTCTTTTTGATCTAAATATCTTTTTTTAATTATCATTTATTGGTCTGTTGTACAGGCCATAATGTCATACAAGGTGTTTATAATCTTATCAATCGTGTTGGGGGTTCCTTTCTTAACTGGTACAATTTAGGCAGGCCTGTATTACTGATGTATCTCTTTATGATTATTATTATTATTTTTATAAATATATATATATATATATATATAGTTCGGACACATTTGTCTGCTCCTGGAACAGTTTCAGTGAGCTCCCATGCCACACAGAGGGAGGAGCAAAGAGAGGGAAGCATGTGAATTGCGAATGTTCTTTAGTTTCCTTTTCCCTGGCGGTATGTTTTTCGGGATTCTCTCAGAAGTGTTGGCGGCTAATTGAACATACAGAGGGTAATGTGCAAAGATAGTCCATGCTTGTGAGATGGGCATTCTGATTGGACAGCTGTTTGCTCAGCACACTTGGGCCAAATCTAGCTCTCATTTGCACGTCTTTGGCTCCTGTTGATGCCAAGGGAGGAAGGATTTGGCCCATAGGTTCTGTCTTCAGCATCTGTGCTGGCCACTGTCTTGTCTCATAATTGCATGGAAATGGCCACTTTACAACTGGGAATATTTCTGTTATTTACTTTCTCAGGAGGCTGCCTGTATTGGTGATAATTCATATGCATTCGTTGAACCTTCCTACCAGCTGTTTCGCATAGGATTTCTGAACGCTGCATTGGTTCATCTCTAAGAACTTACTTTTTCCAGTGTCTCCAATATGATTGTACTGAAAATGTTTTCAACTTAAAACATTTCTATTCCAGAAGTAAACTAGGTCATGTGAACAAGTACTGTTTTATGCCAACACAGCAGATCGTGCTCCATTCTAAATAGTTTGTAATGTTCTTTGACACTGTTCACTGCTCTGGAAAAAGTTGGTAAGGAATTCTCGGAAAGCTGACCAGCGTGCCGTGGAGAGTGTTGTCTATCTGGTGAACACTGGCATGTTGCATGCGTCTTGCAATATTTCATGCTATTTCTGGGTGATGCTGCTGCTAGCTAGATCATTTATGGCAGTAATAAACACCTCTACTAGAGAGGGGGAAATGTTTCCAAGCAACGTAACAAGTGGTATGCGTAAACAGCTGCTGACAATGGATGAGAGAGAGACTGAAGAGACAAAGATGAACTTAAATGTTATGCTGGTCTGAATCTAAATTTTTTTGCTGAGAAGAGATTGGATGACTGCAATGTACTTGGAACTTTCCAATCTCTTTTTAAGGTGAATTGAAAAATATCTTCAAGAAGGAGGAGCTGCCCAGTTTTTCTTTTCACTAAGCCTGGGGAGAAGGGGAGTTCTAACACTCATGTAATTATATTGCATTTCATGCCAAAGGTAATTATTTAACCTCTCATCACCTGATATCCTTTTATCACCTGATATCATGATGGCAGTAACTTTATCCTCAATTTCTTCTCTGGCTGCTGATCCCAATTCAGAGAGCTGGCATTGATGCTCAACTAGCAGAAATCTTTGTCTCTTCTCGCATACCGTCATGCTGTTTGCTCTCTGTTCGTCTCTGAATTTCCAACTTCCTGTTTCACAAGCTATTTAAAAATAATGAATTCTTCCTAAAACTTTAAAAACTTGTGAACTGTAAGCAGGGAAGTGAGCAAATGTCCGTCCACCGTCTTATGTGTGTTTGGGTTTTTTTAATGTTTTATTTTTTAAAAACTAAGCTTGAACCAAAGTCAATTTCTAGCAAGCTGCTGTACTAATGGACTAGTTTGTATAAGTGCAGTTCAGATGCAGAGAGGTGATAGATGCTACTGACAATTTCTTTTCATTTTTTATTTTATATAAAAATTGCTGCTTGTTTTAATCTTTTTTTGGGGGTGGGGGTGGTCTTTTATATATCCTTGGGGCAGACAAAATCTCAACTTGATTATTATCTAATTTCCGTGGTTTGGTGTGTAAATAGAATGGCAATGGCAGATGGTTACTAATTCAACTGTTCCCACATCCTCCTTAGCAGTTTGGCTCAATCTATATACTGTGGTGTGACTGTCTCCATGATTTCAGTCTCAGTTTAAAAATATAGGGCTATGAATAATACTGTGTGTTAAGGTTTTAAGTGGCCCATAGCAACAGCTTGGAGCAGTCAAATGTATGAAAGGATGGCAGAGGAGAGACAGGTACCCACTATGTTGGTCTCAAGGCCATAGTGTTGACTAGTTTCTACCAAAGGAAATATCAATCCCATGGATTTTTTATTTTATTTTTTTTGTCCATTGAAATTAGATCTATGTAACTTGTGTTTTTTGGCGCACACACATCCATACGTATATATTTTAATAGAGGAGATGGTGATGACTTCTGAACTGTGGCATTTATTTAGCTATGAATTTCAAACATCAAGAAGGAAATAAGCCCTTCATATTTATGTACAAAAAATAAAGAGAACACAGCCCTGTAAATTGCCCCAAAACTCTCAAGGATTAAGAGAAGCTGTTTATTCAATTGACTGGCTGTCTCTTCTTGGGTTCACTGTTTGCAGTTAGAGGACATGATGAATCTGGAACACTAATGTAGCTGAGATGATGGCCATAAAAATCTTGCTGTAGTATTCACATTATTCACATATTGTTGGTGTGAGCACCTTTAATCTTTATTTCTCTTAGATTCATGCCACGGCCACACTACTAGCAGATTTCACAGCAGGTTCTGGTGAAAGAAACTGGAAGCTCAAAAAACATGCAGCTAAAATGCTTTGGTTGAATTGTATTCATCCTATTTTACATATTCCATTCCTCATATAGCTCATACCTAATGCATTGATGCTTGTTCCCAGCAGCACAGAGATACCAGGATCTGAATAGCTGTCACTATTTCATGTTGATCTTGGCTATATATTTCACATGGCCATATATATATACACACACACACCTCTTCCCATTCTAGAGCAGCCAGCCCCAACCTGGTGCCCTCCAGAGTACCATTCCCATCAGTCCTAGCTGTTCTGGAAGAAAGGCTGTTCTAGAGAGATGGATAATCAGCTTCTGCAATACACACTTCAACAGAAAATCAGATCCAGATAATTGGAGAATCTGCCCTGGAACCTCACAGTTATAATACATTTCTCTTACCACAAAGTTACAAGGATAATCACAAAAGTCATGAACGTTCTGGTATAGTGAAAATTTTCTGGTCACTACCAAGTGCAATTCCTGTAATCCAAAACAATGTGTGATACCTGTGTCCCTAATACCCAGTACTAACCATTCTTCCATTACTGCATTAGTTGAGCAAATTAGTCCAGCATTCCAGTGTTCTAGAGATTGTTGATTTTATTTTCATTTTTTCAGTCATGGGTTATTAGGCTGTCATTTCATTTCACACAGTTTCAGATCTGTTTCGTAGGCCAAAGTCTGAAACGTTTGCTTGCAAACTTGAGAGATTTCAGTACACCTTTCATTACTAAAAAGGAAAAGAGTAGGTTAATCCTCATACCTGCAGTTTCCACAGTTGCAGGTTACTTAAGAAAATGGCAGAGTTCAGTCCGTGTCCCTTTCAGATGAGTTGGAATGTTTCTATTGATTTTAGAGAAGCCAGAGTGCCAGAACCTTATTGGGTGCAAATACTACTTCCTTGAAAGGTGTGAAAAATGGGGATATATTGAGCAGACAAACCATTGGCAGATGAGTTAAAACATCTAAGTTGTATGCACTTAGGGCCAGTGTGGACACTTTCTGTTGTAGGAGAGTTGTTCTTCCAGCTGAATACATAGCTTATCATACTGATGGACAAACTCACAAGGTTCATAATTTCAAAGTAAAGTTGTTCTTCCACACCTTTTTGAATCTGCCCATATATACCAATTTGCACATTACATATTTCCATGTATGAGGCTCACACATACAAGTAATGTCTGAGTGTGCCCTTGCTTTGCAGTCCACTGTTTTGGGGGGCAGAACGTTCATGTTTTTCAGACAGTGTGTGTAGATATATTTGACCGCTTCCTTTGTAAGGTTTGTGCTTATGAAGTGTTATAAATGTAAACTATGTGTCATACTCAACTGTGCTTTACCCAGAGTAGACCCATTGAAATTAATGGACCTAATGTAGTCGTTGTCCTTAATTTCAGTGCATCTACTCTGCATAAAAATTAGTTGAGTACCACCCTCTATCTCTACATTATTTTGCCATCTTGAGAATGTATAACTGCTCCATATATCTGCATCAGGGTTGGTGGATGGGAGGTTAACCAATAATTCTGCAGGTCCAAGTAAGTCTTCCAGGCAGTCTAGCATCTCAACCTTCACTTGAGTGATAGATTGCTGAGACTGAAGAGCAAAGGCTGAAACAACGGTTATATAAGGTAGGGTGGAGTCTTATAGGCTCTTTGGGTCACCTTATTATGACCATTTGTAGTGCCAGAGCAGCAGAGATCAGCCCCACTGTTCACTCTTCCTGCATGCTGCCCCAGTAGCACCGGCAGTAAGATGTCTGGGCCATGAATTAGTTTACCTTGGAGATAAGCAAGCATGCCTAATGTAGGAATTGTCATTAACCCAGCGCACTCAGGAGTACCAGTGCAGTGGATTACAACATATGACAGAAATGAGATGGAGACAATTTCTCATAAAAGGGAGGATTTGAAAAGTTTTTGCTGTTTTTTCCACCTACCACCTAAATATGCATGCCACGTGAATGTGAATGGACAGTGGTCATTTAATGTCACTTCCCCTGATGTATAGAGTTGGATCAGATGTAATACTCCCAATATCTTAACCATGACTAAGGAAGGTGGGCTGCAGGATCCCTGCGTTCATGTTAACCATGGCTCAGGTGAGTGCCAGCACAGACATTAACCGTGTTTAAGGCTGACAGAAAGAGGGTAGGGAAATTGCAGTCCTACAACCTGCTCTGCACTAAGTCTGTACCTGCTCAGAAACATTACAGAGTTGCTTTACGATGACATGATATTTATGTGAGTTACCAGAACCCTGATGCCTGAGCCTGTGTATAAACATGGCTAGGAAAAGCTACAAATGTGATGTTATAAAAATGGGTCGCTTGGCTGTCCTGTGATAGAAAAGCAGTTATGAATGGTGAATCCATGCTATATTTTAAAAATAACTCCTAAGCTTCAATTGCCAAGGAAAATACCTGATAGGTTAAGTTTAGTTTTATGTTGATCGTCATCTAAGACATTTTTACTGGATAAGTTCAACCAAAGATGTTATTGATTGAAGTTATAAAGGAAGAACAGAAGTACTTATTGCTGAATTTCCGGTGCCAGAAACCAGGCTTTAAGAGTCCATTGTTGCCTTATCTCCTTCCCTTCCCTATTTCAGTTGTATATTATGTGGGGTTAGGTTGGTAATATCATGCTTTAACTGTCTTTCTAATTGCTGTTCTAAAAACCTTGAAGAATGTAGACTGCCTATTACAAGATAAAGCCTGTATTTTATTTGCTACCACACTGATGGCTTATTTCAGTTAGTGGATGTTGGGCTATACTGCAGCCTAAGCAAAGACTGGCTCTGATGCAGTGTTTGGCACCTGAGGTGGAGGGTTCACGTGATTTTTGCATGGGGCATTTATTTATGTTCAGGATCTGGTAGGAACTTTGTGAGACCACATTCAAAATGAACATATTTGCATCAAATATTACATAGGAAGTGTGAGCACTGAACAGATAACACATAGATTCATTCATTCATTCATTCTTGTAAGTGATAAGATGTGGGAAAATATCACTCAAGTCTTGCTTTATGAACATTTCCCCTAATTTAAATGTAATCTTGCACTGGTTCCACTGTGGGGCCATACAGTTATGCTTGGGGTTTGAGCTGCAGGGGAAGTTAGCATCACAAGGATGCAAAATCCACTAACTGACTTGATTAGTGTTTGGTATAATTAAAGCTTTTGCTATGGCCTTGTTGCTTTTGGAGCCACACAAGTGTAGCAGCTATATTTACCATACAAGTTCCTTTATTAACCTTTCAGGTGACACTTTTGTTACGTAGAATTATTTAACAATATCTTATCGATGGCTATATTTTTCAGTAACATAATTTCTAGTAATGGAAGTGCACATTTAGGCAGATGCATCATTTCATCATATTCGTGCTGTTAATGACCTTTTTAAAAAAACAACATCCCACGTAGAAGTCTCTCTTCTGCTTTGAACATGTAATCCTTTCTCTCTGACATTAGGAGTATGTTTATGCTCGATCTGTATGTGCCTACATGCACTTTTTAGAAGATGAATTCTAAAAGGGTTCTAGAGGTTCATAAATGTATATAGGTATAAACCATTATAGAGAAAACACTACCAAAGGAGAATCTGGCTGGCTGATTATGGTTATTCATCTCTAACCAAAACTTCTCAGGACTCGTTAGCCAATTTTTTTACAAAGTTACAATCTAATGTTTTTTAAGCAATACACTCTTTTAAGACATTCACCTGCAAAGTTCTTGCTCCATGCAGTTATTAGGCCAAGTCGATCTTGCCAATAGGGAGCTTTCTATTGGCTTAAGTGATAAAAGTTGGCTGAGATCCCTGAGCTTCTTGAATGGACTTTGATGCCAAAGTCCATGCCCTGTATGAACAGCTTCAGAAAAAAGGAATGCACCTGGAACTAGTGCCAATTTACCCACAGTCTTCTTACTTTTGTGAGTGTTGTGGGATGGCGTACTGTCCAATTTGTAAACATTCACCCTCCCCAGTGTTGGCTTCATGTTGGGAAGGGCCCTTGAACAAGAGATCTTCCATGGGTTCCTCCACCCTCCTCGGTCCCTCAGCAAATCTCCCTTATGACTGGAGCAGAACAAGGAGACTCTGGGCAGTAGAGGGCCTTGGACAGATGCCCAGCCATGCCAGTCCTCTCTGTCTTTTTCCTGTGTGCCCAAAACATTTTCAGATTACACAAATTTAATCAAAAGGCATTTGATTAATAGTCAATGGAAAAATGAAACCTATATTTCATTTCCACTTTTCTAGGGAGACTTCCAAAAGTTTAAAATTCTTAATACAGACATCTATATAGATTGTGAAAGAAAACTTGAGATATATTGGACCTAGCATTGATTAGTTGCCGCAGCCTATCCCTAATACATTTCTGAATCGGTTTTGCAATGTTGAGTTCAGCCTCACTATCAACAGATCACATTAGTCTTTAATCCTCCTGGGATAATATGCAGGATGATAAGAGGTCTGTTCCACACATTTCACTTTCCTAAATACAGATATAGCATCCTTTTAGGAAATTGCATCATAATGTGCAGTGCCTGTTGCTATTTTATGCATAGACATTCTCTGTGAAGGCAAATTACAGTGTGTGAAGTGACTCTTGAGTCACACTGGAATTAAATTAGCTTTATTCTCAAGAGAAAGAAAGGTCGTAGTCACACTGCCTGACATTGCTTTACTGCTATGACCTTTACTGACCTTTGTCCAAACATGCGGTATACATGTAGTTGGGCTGAATGTTGGCATGAAGCATGCCAAATGTTTTTGACCCTAAGGAGCAAAATGAAGGCTTCTCCTCTGACATAACTTGGGAGTCTCATTCCACCCCTTCTTGTCTCTCTTTCTGTAAGCAGGCATTGTTACAGGGTTGTAGGAACAATGCTTTTTGGTAGCAGCTGGCTTTCTGGCACCTTTTTTTTTATTAAAAAAAATACCTCAGCATAGCTTTAGTATCATTTGCAGAATGGAAAATCGGGAGAGAGAAACTTTATAAATAATGGAAGTAATTCTAGCTGTAGAATTTAGTTTTGAAGACCCTGACTTATGCTGTATGTATTTGCAGTTCTGTATTTAGGCTACAACTTTATAGGGTATGGGGTGGGGGAGGGAAGGAGAGAGAGTTAGCTGTGCTAGAAGGCAAATGTTGCTTGCAACGTCTTTTCCTACTTTGTCATTGGCTATCGTTGTCAACACGCTACATAACAGCAGACATAACTGAGCTGCTGTATTGCTTCCAGGGTCCTTCTAGGTGTGCATGACCTCTGCCTCCCTGCTTTCTTTCTATTGGCAAACCAAGGGCCTTGGTGGGGATGTAAATATTGAGCAAGTTTGTGTGCTTGGAGGAGGGCATACAAGGAGATGAATTAGCAACCCATTTTAGTCCACGTAGTTGCACTAGGGCTGCAGCTGGGCCAAGACTTTTACATTTGGAAAAGGAGGAGGATATTTGGGAGAACAAAGTGAAACAGTTCTTTTTATCCCTGCTTGTCTTGTTATTGAATGTAGTATGTGGTAATTAATTTAATTTTCTAATAGCAATGCTAATTCTGTCTAGACCAAAAATAGCAGAAGAGAAACCAAACTAAATGCTAACCTGCTCCTAGTACCTAAGTATAGAGTACCTGAAAGAGATAAGATTCTATGATCAGACTTGAGGAGAAAAAAGGATATGTTGGATGTGGGTTTCTTTTTATAGAAGGTGAGTCATTTTTCTCTCACAGCACATGGTTCAGATTTTGGATGGCATTCTTGGGAGACTTCATCTGCTTCCATCCTGACTCTGAAGCATCTCCTTTCTCTGATTGCTGAAAAATACAGAGTGTGTGTTTGTGTGAGGAAGTATATTTCCAGGGGTGGGAGAGGAAAACCTGAGCTTCAGCTGGAGGGGGAGAATTTCCAATGTTTTGATAGGAACCAAAGGTATACTGCTTAGTTTTTGGCAGCTCTGCTGTTTTCAGGATGTCTTCGGCAAAAAATTGTGTGGTCTTAGAGGTTTGATTTGATGACTCTTGACTTAGAGGATCTCCTCATGTGTTGGTTTTCCTACCTTCTTAATGCACAGGGTTGGTTTGGATACTTTTTCTGAGGACATACTGGAGGCAAGTTCTATTCAGTACAGCACCCAAGATCACAAGCAACTGTTGGATGTAGGGAAAACTTGGTTTTATTCTTAAAATATCAAAACTTCATTGTCCTCTTAAATATCAAAACTGCATTGTCCTCTGTTTCACATCATTTCAGAAATCCTATGGGTTTTCATAGTGGAAAACCTTGGAGACGTCTTTCTTTCCTCCCCGGAATAGTTTTGGGCATTGTCACATTACATGTTGTTGGCTTGATGAATTGCATCAGTCAAGCCTGACGTGTTCATGTGTGAAGCAAGGGAGAAGGTAAATATATATTAGTTGTCCAGCTATTCCTCCGGAAATCAGCTGGGTTGCAGAACTTCCCTGGAAAGCTTTACTAATAGACTTATTGTTCTGACATTATGTAAAGTGGTATTAATATTGTGTGACTTTTCTAAGAGCTAGGTAGATTTATAAGTAGGTAGTAGGGAAATGGAAAATGACTTCTCAAAGATAAGAGCACTTGGAACAAAAGATGTGGAAAACAAGGTGTGCTTTAAAAAGAAAACAAATCTGAGGAAGGAAATGAAACAACCAGTTGGGAGATGGGCTCGTGAGAGGAAGATCCTTAGTAGTATGAGGAAGGTTGGAATGTCTCCCCTCTTCTGCCTTATTTCTCTTTACCTCACTCAGGCGAAAATATGGGTTTAATAGTTTGTTGTCGGCTCTTTCCCCAAACATTTCTAAAACTCTTATCTTTGTTCTCACCAAAAATTCTCTCTTTACTTTTTACAATGTAGAACCCATCAAAATAAAAGCCTTCCTGAAGTATTTCTAGCAGAAATGTCTTTAACCCACCAGGGGGCTATAAGTGTAAATGGTGAATGTTTCTGGCAAGAGTACTACAGGAATAGTGGTAAATATTAAGGAGTACAGATCTGTGTCAAATTAATATTTGCACAATTCAAGCCACCCACCCTGGCCAACAGCCTTTGGAACAAACACCTTTGGTCAGGGCTGGGGAGAAACTGTCACTTGTTCCATCTAATCCATGTTAGCACATTGACATTTTCGATCCAGTTTCTGTATTTGAATTTGAGGAAGAAGCCACAGCAGATACCCATAAACTGATTGGTAAGTTACTTCCATTTATTTGAACCTCCCTGGAGGAAGATATAGGCTTTTCTCTAAAATCCAGGAGATAAGAGGTCAGGTGCAAGTGCATTTGAGAGCATCACGGGACTCCGGCCGTTTTGCACTCCCCTGGTCCCACCGTGTCGCTGTTCCATTTCCTTCTTCTGTGGTAGTGTCTAAGGCTAGGTGTGAGTAAGTGTCGGGTGTTTATCCGCCACAGGTACAGGAGCTGTCGTATACCTCATTTCTAACTCATAACTGAGTAACTTGCTTTAACTTTCTCCAAACCCTACAGAGTTGCCAAGACTGCCCTCCCTCCCTTGATTAACGTGGAACTCTGGCTTATAGCATCCTGTGACCTGCAACCTGGGGGGCGACCCCCTAAAGCCTCTGAATGTCGCTGCTTAAAAGCTACTGCAAACTGAGGGCAAATTGCAATCTTCTATTTCTTTTGGTTACCAGGGGTCCTCTCGTAGTCTGTGAATATCCATCTCCACTCCCAATCCGTGCATGAAACCTCCATGCTGCCTTCTCCCTCCCCCTGGTGAGATGTCAGGGCTATAATGTACTGCAGGGTCAAGGCAGGACTCTGACGGCTCCTCTCAGCCAAGTGCTGCATGCATATTGCTCGCTACTTTTTAATTTTGTTTCTCTCATGCTCCTCCCATATTTAATTTCCTTCTTTTATTATTTGACAATCTTGTTCCTCCCCGTCCCCACCTCTAGGCTAACCAGAAGCTGCATCCCTGTCCCTTCTACCATTTTACTTTGAATGTAGTTTTCCCACCCTTTGGAAAGAGAAGCTTTTCCAGGTCACGGTGCACTGCTATATGCCGAGGGGGGCGGTTTCTTTGTTTCGTTTTGTTCTTTTAGAAATTTCCAGCCAAAACCAAAGATTTCCTAATGATTGTATAAACTCAAAACAGACAAACAAACAAACCAAAGACAAAAGGGGCGTCTTCAGCACCAATCATATCTCTTAAGATGGCGCGGTCCCATCCTGTGCTAACTTGCTTGGGAGACCAAGTTCTGTTTGACCTCCACAAATCCAAAGGCGCACAGCCATTGGGAGGGAGAGTTCAGTGGGGAAAAGTGATGGACTCCACAGATTGGTTGTGAAGCTGAAGACATTGGTGCATGACTGGCGGCTCTGGTGGGTGCTTTTAACCCTTTGGGAGCTGGGTGATATTAATACACGCTGAGGTGCACTTCTGAGCTCTCTCTCCCCCCCCCCCCGCCACTGCTTGGAAGAGGCTGTCCTGTTGTGCAAAATCTCTGAAAAAAAATGTTTTGTTTTTCTTTCTCTCCCCCCCCCCACTTCTTTTTTGTTCTTTAATTATTTTTGCAGCACCACTGTGCAACTATGCATTGTATTTCTCAACCTTTTGTGCTAGGTAGGTAGATGCCTATGACTTTTTAAACTTTGGGGGAGGGGGGTTGCCAATGAAGGAACTTTTTACATGGATCTTTTAAATCTCAGTTGATTAGGGGGTGTTTGGTTCTAGGGTCATACAAGCTCTATCCCAAAGCAAAATCCAAATGTTAATAATATTAGCCTGATGCAGATACCAAAGATAATTTCTTTCCTGCAGAACCTTAGACTTGTGTATTAAGTACAATTACCCAGCACTTGCATTAGTCTAACCTCAGTAATTCCAAAGCTTAGATGTATATTTTGGTATATTTCTGGGATATTAAAAATGTCGTTTAAATTCTTGTTTGTTTCAGTGTAATGCTCTTAAAGTCATAGCATGGAGATAACTGAATTGTCTTATTCTTAGTAGTTTGAAATAATAGTATTTTTGTATGTTTTGGGTGTGTCAATGTATGTATTAACACAACAGTTTTCACTGCCTAGGTGTTCATAATTGAGAAAAAGTGTACATAATCTGTGATTTCCACCAGATTGTCGATTTAGATTGCATTTTCTCTGATTGCCATTCCCAACAGGGAGATCTTTATTCCTTTTTTTTAAAGAGACAGCATGCTTATAACAGTGAGATTGTACTTTTGCCCTCCCATAAAGGTCCAGTTCCCTGAAAACATCATCCTTTAATTTTGAAAGGTGAGGCAAGACTCAAAGTGTAGCAATTGAATAACTAAAAGCACGGATATTACTATGCTAGGAATTTATGCTTTTTGTTTTTATAGTGGGGGGGAGGCATCTTGCCAAGAAAGCTATGGTTTGTGGAAATTGATTTATAAAATCCTGAGCTCTTCCTATGGCAAAAAAGAGATTTGTGTTGATTACAGGGCTTCCCTGTCGTCAACCATAAAGTTGGCTTATTTCTTCCTCAGGCCTGCTAATGTGGTCAATTGTACAGCTTAATTTACATGAACACTTTGTATCTAACTGTGATAAATATATTAAGATACAATGCATTCTTGCCTAACTTTAAATTTGAGAACTGTAAGGCCCTAATTTGAAACTGTGTGTGTCTCCAAAATGGAGATGAAAAGGATGCTGTCTCTTTAAATATACCTTCTATTTTTTTCCTAGTGGCTGCCTACAGGTGGCTGTGGGCATTGAGAGAGACTGTGTAGATTATAGTGAATCAGGATGAAAATGGTAGATTTTGTGTAGATGCATTTGTCTGCTGTAATTTTTATATATATAAAACTTACTGTAACTGTACAGTTCATTTCTGTTGTAAACATCATTAAACCATTTTTCCAAGTGTTTTAACATGCATGCACTGGTTTGTGGTTTTTGAACAAGTGAAAGGAAATGGCTGAAAAGAAATGGCAGAACCTTGTATTTCTGTTGTTTTAAACCTGACAATCCGGAGCTGAAGGATGTTCCTCCTTATTTTCTCCCAACTACAAATTACAAGACATCTCAGGTTAGAAGACTCACATAATTGGACAGCAGAAACAGGTAAGCCTCTCAGTTCTGTTATTCTGCAGAAAATAAATATGCCAGATTTATTTTAAAAGCTTACACTACTAGTAACTTACGGCTTCCATGTTGAACAGGATGTGTTAAATTCTTTCAGTTAAGTAACCACCATGTGCAGGTTGTCTACATTTGTGTCCTTGACAAGATAATTTGTTTATTGCTACAGGCACATGTGTCATGCATACTACTAGTTTGGTCCTACAATAGATATTGCTGCCCTTCTAAACTGTCTTAAAAGTCAGTGATGTGAGATCTGTGCACCCTTGTTTAGCTTTAAATCTTAAGGTTTTGTAGAACTTATTGCTCCTTTTCATTAAGCTCTTTTTCCCCATTTACTTTCCACTGCAACATGGTGCTATGAAGTTCAAATGAATCCAGAATAAGACCAGAAGAGGGAAAAGCAGGTATATTTAAGAAGCTTTTATTTAAAAATACACAGAACACATGGTTTCAGTTCTTTAGATAGAAAAGCATTTTCTTTGTTCTTTTCAACTTAATTTATATATTTAAAGCTCCAGAAGTGTATTTTTGAAAGATCAGATTTAGGCTGTGCACATTTAACCACCTCTGCCCAGTGCTGGATTTACATATAAGCTAAAAAGAGCTATATAGCTTGGGGCCCTACTCTCTTGGAGGCCTCCAAAAAATTTAAAGGAAAAAACTGGATGTATATTTCCAATATATAAGATAAACATCTTCTCAATTGTATTTCAGTTCAACAATTACTTTGATAAAATACATATTTTGTTATGTGCAAATGGCTTTAGATACCTATTAGGTCCATAAATTACCATATAGCATATATTCAACACAAAAAAGAGCGACAATTTGTTGTTGACAAAGGACAGCTGGACATACAAAGGGCCTCATCAAACCTACGGTAAATCCAGCCCAAGAATCTTAGGATCTGTAGTTTAAGGGTGCTGGGAATTGCTCTGTAAGGAATAAACTACAGCCCCTGAGTTCGGGAAGTGGGTGTATGCAGCCTTAGTCCGGTATGAGTTCTGACAAGCAGACTCTCACTTCCATTTTGCTGATAGAGATGTAACCAGTCTGATAAGATGGGCAGAAGGACTAAAACTCCTCTGTGAAACTAGGTAAGGGAAATAGATTCAAGGTATAAAATTCTCACAATAGGCATTTGCCTGGGGAAAAAGCATAATAGGCAGCTGTGACTTCTCACGTCCTAAGGCTACAACTCTAAACACACTATGGAGTAAATCCACTGGCTATTCCTTTGTGTAAACATGCTCCCCAGCTAATTCCCCCCTTGCTCCACTAGTATTAAGCTCCCTTAACCAGGACACCAGCACCTGACAAGTTTGATCAGGATTCTAACAGGAATTTGAAGCATCTACATTTAAAACAGGAGGTAATGTATTACTCATTTCAACCAACCATATGTCCTGTGGAAGAAGAACCTACTTCTATTCTCTTAACTATGGGAACATACTGTCTGTGCCTGCCCATACTTCTCATGCAGCATAAGTCAATTTTCATATTAAATCCCTTTAGCAGTGCATGTTTACTCAAAAGAATGCCCTACTGCACTCAGTCCAAGGTCAATGGTGGTGCATGTTTTTGTATCTTGGCAAAAGAGTGTTTAAAAAGGTCCTTCAGGGCAATGGTGATACACTGTATATCTCCTCCCCCAAACCCCAATTGCTATTTATAAATAAAAACCCAAACCTATAACAAGAGGGGGGGCAGTTAACCTGTTGGTGCTCAGAATTATCTGATGTTTTGGAACGAAATCCTTCCACATGAGCAACATTTTTTAATGCACATTTAGCTTCAAAAAACATCTTTCTCCAGAAAAGAAAATGACTTTGAAATAGCCATCGCAACAGCTGGTCTTAAATTTTAACTGAGCAACAACATGGTGCCCAAGCTCTATAGCTATGTACACTTTGAAAGCTACAACTTGAAATTAGTTTTTAAAAGGAGCTTTGGTTTTTATGCTCATGTAAAAGTGGCATTTGTTGTAGAAGGCAACAGATTTCTGAACAGATCATCTTGAGAATGGTAATCAAGATTCCCGCTCACCATGGAAATAGTTCTCCTCTTGCTAGACTCAACTGTAGCTAGTAAGGAGGTGGTAGGGGCTGCATTTGAAGGACATCGTATGTATCCTTCGTTGCTTTGCTGAGACCCTGATAAAGAAAGATGAGATGACTCAAAGTTATAACTAAATCAATATAACTGTAGTTATTAATCAGAAGTACTAAGTCCATATGCCCCTGCTAAAAATAAGTCCAACAACTCTGGCTTTCTATCCAGAGTAAATAAAGGTGACAGGCTGATACTCATAGCAAGGCAAAAGTCCTGCTTAGGAGAAGAATGTGACTGGTCCATTGTTTGTTGGAGGAAGCAAAGTTGTATACTGCCCTTAGAAGCGCCTCTGTACTTGTTCCTTCACAGACTGCATTAACACCTCTGGGCAAGCAAAATTATTCTCTTAGGTGGCTCAAAGTGAGGAACAGGGCACTTGCTCTGTTCTCCCATTGTAGAAAGGTGATCCAAATTGACAGGGTGCATGTATGCCAGAAACTAATTAAAGCAAAGGCAAACAAGATTCCTGTGTGAGCTGTTTTTGTGCAGCTTGCTTCCATAGGATTGTGACCCTGAAGTTTGTAGGGAGATAGGCTTGCTATTGCTGTGCCTTACCTGATAAACTGTTTCACTGCCTTTGCCACGTCGTCTCTGAAAAAAAGAAGCCCAGCATCAATACAAATCTCCCTGCCAAAATCTTTTTGCCCATGCAAATAATTACACTCACACTTGGCTCAATTTAACTAGGGGAAGTGGGAGGCTTGCTTCCTGATTGGTCTTTTAAGAAGGTGCTGCACAATCTGACTCAACTGCCCCTTAATCAGTAATAAATAAAAATTATAAAGCACAGAAGTGTCATTCAAACAATATCAAAAGGGTGAGGAGGATACTATAACTTCTGTTTTGCTTGACAGTACAAGGGTAGGAAAAAAGCAGGCAGAGTAGTGCCTGAAGCCACCTTGGCACCTTATGTGTAGAGCCAAATTGGCAAGAAGTGTCACTTACCTCTCCTTTCTTTCCAATTTCGCTGTATGCTTCAGCCATCTTATCCCGCTGTAGAGCCTGGCCATGGAAGATCAGAAAATAGTGTCAGCACGAATAAAATTAAAGTACTGTTTTCTGTCATACCACTCCTCTGTGTCAGAGATAAGAAACCATGGACTCTCCCTCCAGATGTTCTTCCAGCTCACATCAACCCCAGCAAGCAATGTCCAGTGGTCAGGGACGATAAACATTGTAGTCTAGCATCATCTAGAGCAGTGTTTCTCAACCTTGGGCCTCCAGCTGTTTTTGAACTACAATTCCCATCATCCCTGACCACTGGTCTTGCTAGCTAGGGATGATGGGAGTTGTAGGCCAAAAACATCTGGAGGCCCAAGGTTGAGAAACACTGAGCTAGAGAGCCACCTACAGGTTCCCTATCCTTGCTATATAGATATAACAAAACAATACTTTCCCTGTGTTCATTCATGGGAGAGGAGATGTGATTGGTGGTCCAGACTAAGGCAATGTTTCTTCCTTCACATTGCAGTTAGACTTGAAAGAAACCACTTGTTGAGTACAGTAAAAAACTCCTTTCAAGTCTACTTGCAGAAGGGGGGATGCTGCAGGCCAGATGGGGAGACCCTGCAGGTCAGCACTTACTCTTGCTTTATACTCTCTTTATTTGGTAATTCCCCCCCATGTCAAATAGGTCCCTGCTACTCCCATACTACAGACATGGGAGGATTTCAATGTTGCACTAATTGAGCATCCCTTGGTGGGCTACTAGTTGCATAAGGAAAGGGCAGGAAGCCTTGTGGCAGGTCACACAGCAGATTGCTGTAGTCAACAGTACTTCCTCCTGTACAACAAACTTGCACTACCACAACTGGGGTGGGTGCTGGGGAATACTACCCCACAGAGCAGGTTGGGGGAAACTCTGGCCCTCCAGATGTTGCTGAACTTCTGCTCCCAACATCCCTGGCCATTGGCCATGTTTGCTGGGGCTAATGGGAGTTGGAGTCCAACATGATATGAAGGGCCAATGGTTTTCCCATGCCTGCCATACAGTCTGTTCAATTGCACATTCTACCTGTCATTAATGGCATACAATTCATTTGAAAAGTGATTACATGGAGCCTTATGCTTAAAGTTCAGTGCTTGTGACTTTGGAAACCAATTGCTGATACCGCAGTAGCACCTCAATGCCTGAGAAGCAGCAATTCCAGCAATAGTTTTTCTTCTCTCCCTCAAGTTACACTAAGGGAGGGATGCAGCAGCTAGATAGAAACAAGGAGTAGGAATACAGAAGATAAACCTAGCTGGGAGAAGGCAGAGAGAGGTTCGTTTACACACCACACAAGGAAAGGAAATAAGCTATTTCATGGCAGCTGTTTGCTGCAGCAGAGGAAAACAGATCACAAACGTAGCATGCTGCTGAAATGGCATAGGAATAGACATGCACACATGTAAAAAAAAGTTTGCATGCAGGTGCAGAAAACATTAAAAAGAAAGAAAAAGTGGACTCCAGCAGAGTGAGGCTAAAATGCAACAGGAATATCAGTTTTTGTAAACCAAAGCAGACTGTTTTAGGGGTTCATTAACAGCATGAAAACAAGCTGGGCCTTGAAACACCTTCTGGGAGAGGTATTTGGCACCCATGGGCTCACAAACAGTCAAACAAATACACTGGCAAATCGTCATATGTGTGCAAAAAGAGATAAATTAATGAGGGTGACGCCTACATGGTAGCACAATTTACTTCCCAGTGTTTCAGATGTCTTTAGGTGGGTTTTGTGTGAAGGTGGCTGGTCATTTTAGAAAACTGAAAAGCAATTTAGAAAAATTCTAGACAATATGGCAAGAAACCAAAACGCTTTTCTGAAATGGTCAGTTCTTGGTTTTACTTACACTGTAAACTCTGTCCTGAGCTTGCTTTCTTCTGTGCTGAAAAGGGGAGGAAAAAACAAGCAGTTCTTGCAACTGTTCTTGCAGACAATATCAAAAAATTATTTGGGGATGTGCAAGGCATTGCAGAGATTCTTACAGAGATGCTAGTCTTGGATTAGACACAAAATTTCTAGCTGCATTTGACGATGGATGAAGCGTTATCCTGAGTTGCTGGTATATGTACACATGGCAGTGGGAAGGGGGCTATCAACATCTGTTGATAGCACTGACATCCTGACATATATAATGTGTGAACGATCCTTTGTCTCTATTCAGTCCACAGGCTATGGGGTTGAAACATTGCAATTTAGTGGCTTAACCAAACCACATGCGTGTGCACCCACCCACCCACCCACCCCAGTAACTCAGAGTAGCACTTCATGCATCTAAGGAAGTGGACTGTAATCCACAAACCTTATTCCATCCTTAATAATAAATCTATTAAAGTGCCATCAGATTCTTTGCTGTTTTAGGAGAGGTCAGGGATGCCATGTCCCAGTGGCTGCCTGAGCTGGGCTGACATTTTCTCTGCACAGAAAAGAGTGGCCTGAATTTAATAAAAGGACCAGGATGAGATGAGTGAAGGTACCTGGGCTTTCCCCCCTCCTTCAATGTCAGCATCTGTCTGTTTCGCTCCCAGCGATGCATATTCATCTCTGGTTCCATGAGACAATCTCTGAAATGAAATATATAGATAGGGACGTTTACAAGAATGACAGCTCATTGGTAAGTTGCAGTCCCGTGCTCCTAACGGGCTGACCAGTACTGTGTCTTCAAAATAGACTCAAAAACAAACATGAGCTCAGTGAATCACATTCTGTTATGTTAAAACCATCCCATAAAATCATGGTCCTAGACTCAAGTTGCTAACACTTTCCCCAGTCCTTCCGCAGTCAAGGGATTAATTAAGAAACGGAGAGTCCATCTAGTCCAGCATTATTTTCTCTCCGTGGCCTATGCTGAGCGCAACACTCTTCTGGACCATACCTGGGTCATACCAGGTATTCAGAGGCATACTGCCCCCAATGCCAGAGGTAATACAGCCATTGTAACTAGTAGCTGTTGATGATCTCCAGGAATTTGTCTAGAGACCTTTGAAAACTCATAAGTTGGTGACCATCTGTACATCTTGGGGCTGCAAATCCCATAATTCAACTCTGTGTTGTGCCGAGAAGTACTTGCTTCCTGAATCTCCCACCATCCACCTTTCATGGGATGCCAATGAAGGCTTCCAAGTGACCTCTCATATAAACCCTTCCATTCACAAGGGCCGTCCCAAACTTTTCTGCCAATTATCCTTCTCTCTACTACTGCAGGGCTGCCTCTCATTGCAGGAGAGAATAGCCATAGTCACAGTCCCATGCAGAGCCCTTGTACAACAGGCCTCTGTCTTCACCTTCCTTCTAGCATTAGAGCCGCTGGCTCTTATACTAAACAGGAAACTGAGCTGGCCACACATAGAGTCTTCATGGCAGCAACATGGTGTAAGCTGCACGTGCAAGCTCATTCTCTCTTCTAGCAGGAGCCAACCAGAATCTCTTGATTCTAAACAGGAAAACAAGGTTAACCCTGCTTTCACATAGGACACTGCTGTGAAGAACTCATGTAGGTCGCGCTCTCTCCTCCTTCAAAGCCCACAAACCACCTGTCTCTACACTTTAGGCCAGAATAGGACCACTATATGTGTAGCCATTTCCCCATAACTACACAAGGCTTCCCTTGCTTATTGACTGATTTAAGAATTTAGAAATTGCTCTACAGTAAAAGAATACCTGAGTGGTGTACAAAAATAGACTGTGGGTGGGATACTATGTCAGGCTAAGGGCATCATTTTGTCAGTACAAACATTTCTGCTTTCCTGATAGAATGATCTCCCTCTCCTCCTCTTGACTCTCCCAAGCAGATTTATGTAGGGTGTAGGGGGAGAAGTTCCATTGCACTAAAGGAATTTGTTGCACTGGCTTCTGCTGGAACAACCTGTGTTATTATGAAATATAATATGAATTTTTAAACAATATTCAAAATGTGAAGCCAGCTAGAATAAAACGCTGCAGAAATAAAAAGGGTGATTTGAGAAGAGTTTTTTTCATTGAATCATAGAACTGTAGAGTTGGAAGGGACCACAAGCGTCATCTAGTCCAGCCCCCTGCAATGTGGGAATGTTTTGCCCAGCAAAACCCACAACCCTGAGCTTAAGAGTCTCATGTTCTACCAACAGACCCATTCAGTCTCCTGCAAACATCCAACACACAGATTTCCTTCCATGGGTGTAAATCAACACCGAAAGAACCATTTTATATATTTCCAGTGTTTATAGATTTACACAGTATCCAAAGTGGTTTATACAACATCAAAAAATAAATAAATCGTAGTGTATTTAAAACAAAAACCACATGTAAAAGTGTAAGTTCCACAAATAGGCAGTGTTTAAACCAAACAATATTGGCAATAGCATTCTGGAGGGAAAGAATTCCAGAGAACTGCTGCTACAATGCTAAAAAAAACCCCAACATGTTCAAGTCATGTCAGGCTTCACTGCACAACCACGTGGCACTGTCAAGAAATCTTCATCCACAGATCTAAATGACTGGCTTATCAGCTATCCTGGTCCAGAACTGTAATATGGCCCAGGAGCAAACTGGAAACTCATGCAATGCTTTCAACAGAGGTGTCATATGTTGACAGGTTGCCCCACAGACCAACAATAGCTGCAGTTTCTGCACCAAATTCAAGGGCAGCCCCATGTAAAGTGTGTTCCAGTAATCAAGCCTAGAGATTACCAATGCGTGGGCCACTTTCTCCAAGCCACCCCTGTCCAAGAATGGTTGCAACTGCCAAACCAGCCCAAGCTGACAAAAAGCACTCTTGGACATGGAATACATCTGAGTTTCCAGTGGCAATGCTCCAATTACACAGCTATCCAGAACAGCTGATGGACCAGTTTCCTGGACCTAGGAACCACTCACCCACAGGGCCTCCAACATGATTGGCAGCTGATTGCCTGGCACAATCCCCTCTCAGCAATGGGCATACACCTGGTTGGTTGGGAGATGATTGCTTGTGGTGAGCACCAATCAGATACTTGCTACATTCCAGTTTTGGGCTATTGACATAATGGAGGAATGTGCAGAAGTAACATGCAGAAGGTAAAGTATGGGTGGGGCAATGGAGACACTCTTGAGTATTTCTGTACATATTATCAGAGCAGAGCACTGCCATCTCTTTCATAGCAAATAGGTAAGCCAGGTAAGCCAAAGGTTGCCTTACTCTAGACCTTAATCTAGTGATTAAAAATAGAAGAATACGCTTGAGAGTGCTGCCCTATCCAGAAACTCCTTAGAAGGTATGTTTCTTTCAAATTCTTAAAGTGGGGAAGCAGCAAAGCAAAACCACTATTTTAATTAGTATGGAGAAGACCACACACTGAAAGACAAGAGTATATTCCAAATGGAATATAGTTTAAATCTAGTTAACTGGGAGGCAATCTACTGGATGCTGTAATTTCATTTGATATAAAACTGGATCTGCATGCTCCTCATTGTGGAGGGGCTGCCACCCACACTGTGCTTTGAAGTACCAACTATTGGGGCTTCAAAGTGCAGCAGCATCTGACATCCCTAAGACCACCGGTTTAATTTGGTCCACCAGGAGAACAGATTAAGATCTGGTCCACCAGACAGAAAAGATTCTCCACTTCTGATTTAAACCTAACTCCTGAGACCCACTACTGATACCTCTATTGCCAGAAGATCTCACTGCCATTAACTCTCCCCCCTTGCTAAGCTGGGGGAACTTGAGAGGACTCTGAACAAAAGGGATAATGAATTTTAAAAATCCGCTTAGGATTTGCCCAGACTCTGGAAGAGTCCTAGTTGAATCTTGAGGGCAGATCCATGAAATCTGGTCTCATTTAATTGTCTGTCCTATTGTAATTATTTTATTTGTGAAATAAAAATCATTCAATTTCAAGAAGACATAAGTTTAGTACTTACATTATATAGGTCCTCTGAATTCTGAGAAGTTTGAGGTTCAGGAGAGCCTTTGCTTATCTGGAAAACACAAAGCCCATTTCTATCTCTGAATGTGACTTTAACAGGATAATTTCTGCTAGTAATTTATAAATGGTGCTTTATAAACCCACAACCCACACATTTCATGGCGATTCCAATATTCTCTTGTTCCCAAATTCAAATAATGCCAGTTATGTAAGTGTATGAAAACTGCATATTAAAAATGCACGTTAAAATGTAGATTCATCATAGAATTTCTAGATCTTTGGTCATCTTTTCCTAAACTCTCAGGAACTATGCATACATTGTGATATGCAGAGCACCAAGCTGTTAAGAAGATCAAACATGTTTTAGGATATTAATAGAGTACTGAAAAGTTTCTCTGCAATGTTCTTGCAATCTTATCCTAACTTTATTTGCAGCTAAACAACCTCATTTGGTATGAGGTACCGTTGTCATAGACATTATGCGGGGGGCATAAGTGGCAGAAAAAACTACACTCATTTAACTTCTCTCACAAAAAAACATGAATAAATTCCAAATTCCTGCACCTCCCATCCTCAGAATGATGGGGAATTCCCAACACAGAACTATACCATATCACTTACGAAGTGCACCACATAATTGGAATGAAATGAATGGGTACACGTGGAAATGGATAAAACCAGAAACACCCCCACTACAGTGTACACAAGAGGGAAAGTTGCATTGAAGGTTGGCAACAGGGCTGCATCTTCCCTTCTCTCTCTTTGTACTTCTTGTCTCTGTATACACTGCTTACCTGTGTGTGAATATGAATACAGAGTGGGAAAGGCAAAAGATTCAGTCTTTACATTGATAACTCAGCTTGCAAAGGAGTCACCTGAGGACCACAAACAGCAGCTGCCACCATTTCAAATGTCTTTCATTAGGTTTGAAGGGATGGTTTTTGCTTTTCACTTGGCCAATATCTGGGGCTGGAAACAAGCAGCTGGTTGTCAATTGACTTACTCCTCGATCAGAATCTCAGTGGTAAAACAGAGAAACCCTTTCACTAGGGTACTTTATCATGCCCTCCCTAATGATCACCATCTTGACTCGGCAATGGGCAGAAGTTTTGACTCCAGTAGTTATAAACAATGTGTATCAGGCAGTGGGAATGTAAACCAATTTCTTTATCCTCAGGCTAGCTCATGAAAGGTTTCCAATGTTAAGATCAGCTGTTTTCTGCTGGAGGCAAGCATCGCGGCCCCTTCTTGCCAATTTTGGCCACTGCCTATTTTCACTTCTTCATTTAAAGCTTTCTTCTTCTGTATTTAATGCCAGTGAGAAAAGGGACCAAGTTTTCTGTCATATTGTTGCTTCCTGCTTATAGGTCAGCAGGGGGAACTTCCAGCCCATCTGCCTCATTAGGTCAGCCACACTTCTCCATTCGGCCCACAAGGCCATTTCGGCCAAGCCACACCCACACAGGACTGAACTCTGCACATCAGCAGATACACAGGATATTCAGTCCTGCTTTCTGCAACCTCGTTGCTACCTACCCCAAAACCTGACATGAGGGGTAGGGCAGGTGTATATGGTTTCAGAGAGAGAAAAGTCTCTTGAGCCAAATGTAGAAGACTGGCAGGTGAAGTTTAGCTTGCAGGCCAGAGATTTCCCACCTGGTCCTAAGGAATCAATGAAGAGACCGCAAAGTGCCAGGCATCTCCAGTGACTTCTCAGGATACCCTCCTTCAGGAATGGGGAACCTGTGGTCCTCCAGATGTGGCTGGATTTCAACTGTCATCACCCCAGGTGCCCAAGTCAGCATGGCCAGTGGTCAGGGGTGATGGGAATTGTAGTCCAGCAAGGACACCGGTTTACCATCCTTGCACGACTTCCTTGTTCCATCTAGCGATCCCAGAAAGGGCTTGGGAGGATCTAGCAAGTTTAAAGAAACCTACTGCTGAGTGGTGAGAAGTTCCTTAGCACAAGGCATCTTTGAATTCCTGAGGTTATACATGACTGTATAACCATTCAAAGCATTGTCCAGCATACCAGGTGCCCAATGGAATGCTCTGTTGAAATGCTGAAGTTTCCAAACACCATGGTTTCTCAAATGAATCCAAGTGCCCAACAGCTCATCAGTACTCATCCTTATTCTCATGTTGGAAAAAGTGGGTGGAATTGGTGCAGGAAATTGAAGACACGGAGTTTACAAATAAAAATAAAGTTTCCCAGGTCATTCCTTGTATGTTAAAGATCAAGTGTCGTCCCATTTTAAAGAGGCTTAGGACTCACCTTTAGTTTTACGAAACAGGCTGTGATGATTATAGCATAAATCAAGAGGATCCCATCCAGAATGTAGCAGAGTCTTGGATCTGTCAGACCTAGTGCATTGGCATCTGCATTAAAAAACAAACAAACCCATGTGTTGATTATTGAGAAAGTTGCCCTGTACTGAGTCCAGAGTCAAACTACTGGTTCCCCTCACTCAGTATTGTCTACATTGACTGGCAGTGGCTCTTCGTGGCTTCAAATAGGTACCGCTCCAGCGGGAAGGTAAACAGTGTTTCCGTGTGCTGCTCTGGTTTGCCAGAAGCGGCTTAGTCATGACCCGGAAGCTGTCTGCGGACAAACACTGGCTCCCTCGGCCTATAGAGCGAGATGAGCACCGCAACCCCAGAGTTGTCCGCGACTGGACCTAATAGTCAGGGGTACCTTTACCTTTAGTGACTAGAGATCAATAATACAAATGCTAATTGGGCAAATTACCTAACAGACAAAGAGGTTGATAGGTTTCTTAGAATGACCACCTCTGGGTTTCATTAGAGATGTGATTGAACAGTTCACAAGACAGTAACATTTGCATGAATCGGTACCAATGTGCTGTCAAAGCCACAATTCTGGCTCAGCAAGCTGCCTAGATTGTGAGACCATGCTGGTTTTGTTGCTAAAAAACCAGCGGCGTAGCGTGGGTTGTCAGCACCCGGGGCAAGGCAAGTAATTTGCGCCCCCTAACCCGGGGCAAGGCAAGTAATTTGCGCCCCTAACCCCTAACCTGCCGCCGCTGCCAGCTTCTGGCTGCTGCCTGGGCTGGGGTATTCACAGTTCTACAAATCTTTGGCACTGGCTTGATCCATTAGTTTAACTTGCGGGGGGGGAGAGAGATTGCAATCGTGCTATGTGCACCGAGAGGGGGGGCACGGTTGCAACGCAGTGGGGGGGAGAGAAGAAGAGAAACTAGCAGGAGAACCTGGATTTCCCTCTGCAGCTCTGTGGGGAAGGAGGGCGCAGACTGGGCTCCTTCCTCGCCACAAGATCCTGGCTGCGGGGCGCAATTCGGGAGGCTCGGCTGGCCGGGCCCAGGCCCCGCGGGGCTCCTCCGCGCTCCCCTCCCCCGGCCGGGCGGGCGGCACCTGCCAAGGCTGCGGGTTCCGCTGCGCCTCCGTCTCTCTTTCCACTGATAGCGAGAGCGGGTGGGAGGAGGCCACCCGGGAGCCGGAAACGGGCGCCAAATAAGGAGAGCGGGGCGGGCCTGGATCCTGGCCTTGTTTGGCGCTTCCCCTCGGCCGGCGGCCCAGCCAAGCCCGCGGCGGCGGCGAGGCGATGCCCGCGCAGGGGGGCGCCCACCCCTCGGCCCCTGCCCGGCGCTGCCGCCCCAGCACCTGCCCGCTCCTCCCAAGGGGCCTCCTCTCCCTCCCGCCTCTTCGCAGCAGTCCTCGCGGGGGGGGGACAGGCTCGCCTCTCCCCTCCCTCTTGCGCCCCGTCCCGCGCGCGATCCTGGCCAGGCTCCGGCTCCGGACCTCCTTGCTGGCGCCTGCTGCTCCCCCTGGTCGCCCAGCCCGACCCCTCCTCCCAAAGGAGCTGAGCCCCGAGGCTCTTCGGCGACTCTGGAGGCGGCGAGTGCGCCCCCCCAGATGTTGCGCCCGGTGCGGCCGGCACCCCCTGCACCCCCCACGCTACGCCACTGTAAAAAACACCCCCTTATCTGACTGCTGGTTATCCCCCAGATGTGCTGTTTATAGTGACAGTTGCCTAGACTGAGATGCATATCCCCATCCCTATCTAAAGACTCATCCAGCCTGCCCAATGGTTCCTAGAGAAACACTGCAAAAAAGGGTGCAAGTATACTGTATATCCATATTCACATTTGCCTGCTCTAGAGGAAAGATTATGGTGCTGTCTTTGAAGCAGCAGAGAAAATCAGAGGTGGGGATTAGAGGAAAATTCAGTACTCAGCGACTCAGATCCAAATAAAGTCACACTAAAGGCCCAGTGAAAATATTCAAAAGAGTATTGTGGCACCTTAAAACTTTATTATGGCACAAGCTTTTGTGAATTCCAGTCTCATGACAATGATCAAACACCAACGGCCGCACTCTGGCTCTAACCCTTAACTGGTCATTCTAGAACAAGGGAGCTTCCAAGGGAGACTGAAATGTGAAACCACTGAATTACAGTTCATCAAGAGACTCAGTGCTATTACTTGTGGACTGAATCAGGGCAGGGTTTTTTAATCACACTATGTGTCATTAATGGGCTTACCAATGCCAGGGTTTTCTCATCACCAACATCTTTTTTGTGAATGGCCAAATAGCCATCTGTATACTTTTATGCACTTTCATTGCCTTTTGATCTGGCTGTTTACAATTGCCTCCCCACTACCATGTGTATAGACACCTGCACTTCAGGATAATGCTTAATGTATCTGATGTCAACTGTACAAAAGCTGCTGCCATAATGAATGTATGAAGTCTTTTAAGGTGCTGCAAAACTCTTTGTTGGCTACTCCTCAGGAAAATGAAATTAACTGAATTTAAAACAATTGCATGAAATTGAGTATAGATTTCAATGGGATTAAAGCACAATCTCAATGAAGGCCAGTTAAAGGTTGATCAGAATAAACACGAGTATGTATCACATGGAACAAAGTCAAGTTACAGCAACATTTAAAGAGGACAGTCTCTCATACATGTACACTTTCATGTTTATGGCACATGTGATTGTTCTTCAGGAGTATTGGGCAGCTCTCTGGTTCATATATTAATACAAGAAATGAAAATTGCAATCCAATGCATGTCTACTCAAAAGATCAAATGGAGTTCCCAGGTTAATGGGTATAGCAGTGGTTCTCAAACATTTTTCTCTGGGCCACGCTTTCAGAATAAAAATGTGCTCGCGCCACACTTAATTATTTATTGATAAGAAATACATTTAGGATTATCCTCAGTATCACTGGATGCTTTTGTTCTTGTTTGTAAACGTTACCTATCCATGTTAATGACTGTTTTAAGCGAGTCCCTTATGTGTGCAACCACGCATGCATGCATCGCACCGCACCAAACCTGGAAGTGACCAAAAAAATCCCCAAAAGTGTCTCTTGGTAAAAGTAAGCCTCTTGGCACATTGTTTCAGTGGTTTGTCATGACATGGTTTGATTTTATGTTTCATTCAAATGCAGTCATAAATTTCCATTCTTGGGGAAACTGCCCTACTCATGCTGGCTCCAATCCATGTGTGGAGAGGCTGTAGTTCAGTCATGGAGCACATGGTAGTGGGTTCAGTCTCTAGCTACAGCTGAGAAAAGCTTCTGTCTGAAGTGCCAGCGAGCCAGTGTCAGTAGGTGTAGACAGTACCAAGCTAGATGGAAAAAACCTGTCAATTTCTTTGCAATTGTCCAATTGTGGTTTAAAACAGTGCCATGATGTGCAAGCGTCCTTTTCAGAGAAAACTGCTGAATGAAAATTTGCACATCTTAACAAAATACTGAACTCTTTCAGCCCTAGTAGGAAGGGTAGCCCCCATAAGAGACAGGTTAAAAACAACAGCAGCCGTCTGTTTCCCAACAGATGAGCCTGCTGAAGTTTCATTGTAACAAGATACATAGTTTTGTTGAAGCACGAGATTGGAAGTCACTATAAAGGAAAGGAAACCTGTGCGCTTGAGGTAAAATGGAGCTCAGCTTCTGACATCAGTGCAAAGAGTTCCCTTGGCTGTTTGTGGCATTCGGTGTGGTTACGCTAAGTGTTTACAGCCCCCTCCACTCTGATCTGACAGCTGTGCCTCCTGCCTGCAAGGTTTCCTGAGTGCAATGTTTCCTCTACTAAGTTTCAAGACCAAGTACAGCAAAAAAATTATGCCATAAAGCAGGGATGGGAAAGCTGTGGCTGTCCAGATTCAGCTACAGCTGATGAGTCTGGAACAGAAGAAGTTGCCATACCTTGGCAGACCATTAGACCCATCAAGCTCAGCATTGTCGGAGACCCACCTAAAAATGCTGGGCGTTGAACCTGATACCTTCTGCACACAAAGTGGATGTTCTATCACTGCTCTACCCTTGCTGAAATCCAACAACGCAGGGGAGGGGCACAGTAGTCCCCACCTCTGCAATGAGAGGTGCTCCTTTTTGTTGCTGATATTGTGATCACCAAGGATTAAGAGCCAGTAGAAGTGCCTGGCGTGCTCTGGTCCATGGGGTCACGAAGAGTCGGACACGACTAAACAACAACAACAACAAGGCTGAATGCAAACTCCAAGACATGTAAGAAAAAGCGAGATTCTGAAGAGATGCAGGGCACAGTTTCCTCCCACTCTTGTAGACGTACTTCTACATCTACAACATGCTAAGAACCAAAGCAATAGGAAGCTTTCATAGAACAAGAAAAAGGGGACTGGAATTTAGAACACCTGTCTAGCCAAACACAAAAACCAACAGCATGTGAACACGCGTCTTCCTGAAAGTCTAGGGGAAAGATATGAACTTTGAAACCTGCCTTCATGCCACAGCAGCCATTCTTAACTTATTCATCTCTTGAGGGGGCTGGCAGCAGCATCAAACACACTTAGTCACATTCAGAGGAGGAGAAACACACACGCACATGCACAGCTGTTTCAATTCTAGAAGACTGGAACCAAAAGAGATTCACAATGTTAGCAAACGAGAGCAGAGTTTGTGCAAAGTAGGTTTCAGCCAGTTGAGCTGCTGTCAAAGCCCTCACGAACATTGTACAGAGGTGGACAATTCTCCCCATGGCCCATTTCCCCATGCAGTCTCCGTGTAAGCATCCAACACAGAGATTTCCTTCCCTGGGTGTAAATTTATTCCATAGCTTAATAAACAATTGCCTTTGCCACCCTAGTGACATTATAGTTCATAAGTGAGCTGGAACTTCATTTCATAGACTTGGGGGCAGACAGAACCCCACGGTACATGTAACTGGGTGTTTTTAAAGTATAAACATATATGTGCAGGGCCTGTGAATCAACACTGGGTCAATCTGAGCAGAGGTGTTGAGAAACTCAAACGTATATACTGCTTGAGACATAAGAATATTCCAGTTTAAAACCAGGCTGAAAAGCTCCTCGGCTTCCTTAGAACAGGACAAAGTCCTCTCAGTGTCCATATATTTGATTAAATCCACAAAAATGTAGGCCGTAATAGATTAGTTATTCCTTGAGGTACTGTTTTGACAGGATGGCTGGGGAAAAATTGGCCTTTCAGATGTTTGCCAGACAATATAGCTCCCATCATCACTGACGGGGGGCTAATGGGAGTTGAGGTCCAATAACATCTGGTGGGTACAAAACGTCCCACCTCTGGTCTATAATAATGTTCCAAATCAAGGTAGCATACTTACTTCACTTACTAGATTCTTGTCTATAAGCTAGACAAATTCATGGGGGGAAATAAAAATTCGGGCCCTGGTGGGCCAAAAAGGTTCCCACCTCTGGTCTGGATAACACAGCCTTGATTTTTACAGGCTTGTTTGTTAATACTTTAATTTATTGTTCATCCATGGCGTGTGGGGGTTTAAATGTTGTAAACCACTTTGGGTGAACTTGCCCCCCCCCAAAAAACAGTTTTAAAATATGAGTAAATAACATAATGTAGCATAATCCCTCCAGTAAACAGCTGGTGAAGAAGGGAGCCCTTGCTTCTAAAAGAGCCACTCATCAGAAGTGTCTCAGCTTTTCATATCAAATGAAAGAGCTCAAATCAATGCAAGAGGTTTCAGGGCACAAAGGCAACTTATGCCGTATGTTAAATGAAACCACTGCTTTCATGAACAATCTTGTAAAGTTAAGGAATAGTTGGTTTTCCTCTTATTGAACTATTGCTTACTTTGAACATACACAAACACTCATATCTGTTCTTCTCTGTGCTAGAGATCATCACGTTGGTCTCTGAACAGCAAGTGGGACCTCTATATGAAAGATAGAAAATGTGACTTTTGCAGTAAGAGCTGTACAAGGGTAAGCTGATGCAGACTACATTGTCATGTAAGTACACACACAAGATACTGCACGCACCATGCTATAAATGCATTATGCAATCACAGAATAACAGTTCAAATGATTTAAAAGGACATATTTTTTTTATCCCATCTAGAAAGTGGAAGAGAATTATGGGCACTGCAAGCTGACAGAAATAGCATTCTCCTCACATTACTAGGACATGGAAATCATGTTTTTTGCCATTGCAAAGGACGAGTTTCCAATCATCTACATGCAGGTCGTGAAATCTCAGGAAAATCAATTACCAAATTCAATCACCTAATTGAATGATCTCAGAGTTTTCCATCTCCATATTAGCAGTTATTGTCTATCTTCCCAGCCCAGACAGTGATCTTCTCAAGGGGCACAATTACTTATGCTCAGCATCCATACCTTCTGAAAAAGTCAAGTACAGCATTTCCCAATAAATTCCATTTTCTTATCCTCCAACTTACTACTATACATACATAAATTTTATTTGTATGCCACCTTTCCGTAGTTCAAACAATGCTCAAGGCAGCTTACAACATAACAAAAGTAGTCATACTATATCAGATTCAAAAGTCAAAACACATAAAGGAAATGGTTAAGAAATATGAAGCAGAAAGTCGGAATGAATGGACAGCTCTCCCGAAGGAGGATTGTAGAAAGTGGAAGCCATCAAGGATCAGTATTAAGGCCTTGTTCATTAATGACCTGGAGAGTCATTAAGGCTTTATGCATTAAGGATGAGCAGTGAGGTAGCAGTTTGCTGATGATACCAAATTGTTCAGGGTGGTTAAAACAAAAAGGGACTGCAAGGAAAAGAATCTTTTCAAACGGATGAAGGGGGTAAAATGGCAAATACAATTCAATTTAAGCAAGTGTAAAATCATGCATGGGGGCGGGGAATCAATTTCACACATATGTTCACAGGGTCTGAACTGGCAGTGACTGGCCAGGAATGAGACTTTCAGGTCATAACAGAGAGCTCGGTGAAGATGCTGACCTAGTGTGCAGCAACTGTGAAAATCCTGTGCTTGTCTATCATATGCCATTACAGCGGTACCTTGGGTTAAGAACTTAATTTGTTCCGGAGGTCTGTTCTTAACCTGAAACTGTTCATAACCTGAAGTACCACTTTAGCTAATAGGGCCTCCCTGTGCTGCCCCGCTGCCGCCACCGTGCGATTTCTGTTCTCATCCTGAAGCAAAGTTCTTAACCCCAGGTACTATTTCTGGGTTAGCAGAGTCTGTAACCTGAAGCATCTGTAACCCGAGGTACCACTGTATACAAATCTATGGCGTTGCCTCACCTCGTAAAGGACATTGCAGAGCTGGGAAAAAAACTCAGAAAAGGGCAAGAAAAACAAGCAAGGGGTTGGAGCAACTCTCCTGTGAGGAACATTTACAACATTTGTGGCTTTTTACTTTACAGAAAATGTGAATTGGAAGTGACATGAAAGAGGTGTATAAAATTATGCATAGTATGGAGAACGTAGGTAGTGAGAGGTTCCCCCCTCCCACACACACACACATAATGCTAGATGGGATATCCAATGAAGCTGGATGTTGGGAGGTTCAGAACAGGCAAAAGTAAATACTTATTCACATAGCACGTGGTTGAATTATGGAATTCACACCCACAAAAAGGTAGTGATGACCACTAACCTGGAGCACTTTAAAAGGCCTGAAAGAGGCAAGACAGCAGCAGTTTGGTGGCAGTCAGGAGGTGATCAGGGGTGACACCCGCCGTGTACTAAGGCAGCAGATGGGTACATAGTTACAAGTCAAGGTTAGGGAACCCCAAAGGCCTTATGCAACCCTCCAGGCTTCACTGGCTGGCCTTCAGAACCCTTCTCAGCTCACACACCTGGGCCCAGATCTGCTTTTGCCTCTGACTCTGTTCAGCACTGGACACAGCAAACATAGGCTGCCTATGGAGGAATGTGACCCGTGGGCTGACCCACCTCTGGTATAAGCAGATATTCCCTCCCTAATTCACTCACCTGCTGCTGACCCATTAAATGACTGGGTTATATCACTGTACAGTGTCTTCTCGCTTCTCACGCAGGGAGCGAGAAGTGCGGCCGGAATACGTACAGCCACAATATTAGAAAAAAACTGTAGAGCAAAAATAGCTTCAGCCATTCCGACCTCAGCATCTACCCAGCAACTTGATTCCTTTCATATTAAGGTAAGTTTAACTATTTTTAGGCCTTCAGAGGCCTTGTACGAAAGATAAGAACTGCAAAAAACTAACCCAACAACTTCACCAGCCAAGTACATCCACACGTCAAGTGATGATTTGTGAGTATGAAATGACTATTCAACAATCTTTTCAAAATACCATGCAGTTATACAGACAGAACCTTCACCCACAATGGTGAAAGGAATGCACATTTGGGTGGTTGAGGCTGCTGTTTTAAAAGCAGACACCACAAACCTGACGTAAAAGTGCTTCTCAGTATCTTGGCATATGCTTTTCTAAATGGACATTTAGGAATAGTGTAAATTTCAATAACATTTCAATTTTTATTATATTGTGAATATGAACTGACGTTTTTGTTCTGGGGTTTTTCCTCCTTTTTTCCCCTTCTTTTTTGTTGTGTGTTTTCTTTCTTTAGTAAATCTATAATTTTAAAAATAATTTTTTAAAAAGGAATGGTGTAAATTTAAAACCTTAAGATCCCCACATGCGACAAGAGCAGATGGATATATTTCATTATGGGGCTATGCACTGGAATAAGCCTGTCATGTGCTGCGAAGATGACCATGTCTGTGAAATCTATGGATATATGCAGCACAGAAGGGAGGTGGTCAGGAGAGAGAACTCCCTATAGACTCACTTCTGTCAGTGACAGAACTGGAGTTGGAACAAAAACTTTTAAACTCCATCCTCAAAATGAATAGGGCTGAGTTCAGAGAAAATATATTTCAGATGGGAGCATTCATGCAAAATATTTCTCTTTTATAAAGAGTGGAATGCAGCTTCCCCCTGCGCCAACAAAATGTAGAAAAAAACTGCCCCCTCTGTCCCTTTTGTGCCTCCCCCAATATTTTTTTGGCACTACCATAAACTGCTGTGTTGCAGCACCTGCTGTGGATGTAGAGACCAATATGGGAGAGACTTTTTTGTTGCAGCTGGGGCAGATGAAAGCATCCAGTTACACTTCTGCTGAAGCACCACAGTGTTTCTTCTCCCCCTGTGGTCATTCCCCCTGTGGTCACTGCTGTGGATGCACAACCTGACTGTCTTTCTGCAGTCACTGTGGTTGTCTGCAAGGGATTCCCACATGGCAGCCTTCATGTCTCATTTGCAGACATCTTTGTAACACAGAGCAGGTGTGTCAACAGGTCTGGTGCCCGAAGCCAGCTCCCCATAAAGTATGTCCTTGGGGAACCTGCCATCTTTCATTGACATGACCAAGCCAGCGTAGACATTGCTAAGACAGGAGTGTGAACATGCTGGAGATGTGGGCTTGGCGGAGCACATCTTTGTTTGAAACTCTGCCCTGCCATATGATACTCAAAATCTTCCTGGCACAGTGCATGTGGAAGGCATTGAGGTGCCATTCCTGACGCTTGTAAGTTGCCCCACAAATCACTTCCATAAAGTAATGTACTCAAGACACAAACTTGGTAGACTTTCATCATGGTATTGGACTTTAGCATCACATTCTCCCATACCCTTTTGGAGAGGGAAGCTATTGCCGTAGCTGCCTTGTCAATACACTTGTCCAATAACTGTGTGTGTGTGTGTGTGTGTGTGTGTGTGTGTGTGTGTGTGTGAGAGAGAGAGAGAGAGAGAGAGAGAGAGAGAGAGAGAGAGAAATACACAAATTAATGAGGCTTAAGTAGGGATGAATCCAAATAAAACTGAACATCTCTGCAATCTTAAATGTCCTCATTTCCTCATGAACTTTCCTTAAATCCCTAATTCATGAAGTGGCCACAAGACATTTGTTAGATATGAGGAGGGGACTAACACAACATAAGCATTTTTCACACACGGAGCATCAAAATCAGTAAGACATATTTTGACCTACTCTAAAGGACTCATTTGTATACACATGTACATTCCCTTAAAGGTAAAGGTAAAGGTAAAGGTAAAGAGACCCCTGGGGTTGCAGCGCTCATCTTGCTTTATTGGCCGAGGGAGCCGGCGTACAGCTTCCGGGTCATGTGGCCAGCATGACTAAGCCGCTTCTGGCGAACCAGAGCAGCGCACGGAAACACCGTTTACCTTCCCGCCGGAGCAGTACCTATTTATCTACTTGCACTGTGTGCTTTTGAACTGCTAGGTTAGCAGGAGCTGGGACCGAGCAACAGGAGCTCACCCCATCGCAGGGATTCGAACTGCCGACCTTCTGATTGGCAAGCCCCAGGCTTTGTGGTTTAGACCACAGCGCCACCCGCGTCCCTGTACATTCCCTTACTCAAAAGCTTTTCACTTGGTTGAGTGGCAGCAAAAAGGTAAATGGCCTTCATTGTGCTTCAAGGATGTCAAGTGATATGAAAGGTCTGTCTTATTTAATCAGTAATGGTCATTTCATACACACAAATCACCACTTGATGCTGCAAACAAATTACTGTGTGATGATGAACATGGTGTATGAATTCAGATTTGGTAGGGCACAGAAACAGTCTTGTTGTCTCAGCTTCCCATCTACACACAAACACACCTTTGAAGCCCAACGTATCTCACAATGGTTTCCTCAAGGAGAGATATTTATCTAGACTCCACCTTCCTCGGCAAAGATATGCTGGTATACTTGTTAGAAAGATACTGATGAGAAAAACACACAATTGCTTAAGACTGGCCTTCTCAGAATTTCACATTCCTTTTGGAGAATGTAATAAATTGACTATTAAAGCCAGAAATCAATACAAAAAATTACATAGTACGTAGATGAATGTATCATTAAGAATATACAACGAGATTATAGGGTTCTGTTCAGTTATTTGGCCATACTTCATGAAGCATTCTATCATATATATTATTGTTGAAGCCATGGGAAAGCATTGTGAAATACAAACTCAGTTTGAGGTGCACTCAGATTAAACATATATACAGGTCTAATATACAATGGCCTCAAGAATGCACATGGACTTTGAATCTCTGCAGCCAGGCCTTTGTGTCAGTAACCTTGCGATGCTGTCAATAACTTCCTAATCCGTATTACCATAAAAGTTTATACTTTATAGCATGAAGCAAATTTAGCTCCCTTGCAGAAGCTTTTCAAATGTTCAAATGTAGTGTTCAAATGTAGCTAGCAACTCATATTTTATTAAGAAGCAATAATAAAGCTGAAATTAAGCTGAAAAGGACTGTAGAAAAACAAGTTTCAAAGAGCAATAGGGCAGATATAAGCAGTTGTAGGTCAAATTATAGCAGCCCATCATTCCGCCTATTTATATGAGGCTGGGCCAAAATTTTGATCCCCTCAAATTCCCCAAATATTAATTCCCTGTGAAAACATATAGCAATCTCTGGGGGGAGGAAAGACATTGTGTTTCGGAGAGGGGTTAATTTTTTTTTGCTTATTATGTTATTTATTTTTACACTGTAAACCACCCTGTGATCCTCAGATGGAGAGTGGAAAATAAAATAAAATAAACTGCTTTTTTGTGGGGGAAGCAATTATCTCACATGACCTATTTATTGGGCTTTCATCCTGATTTGCTTGCACAAAGCTTAGGGGTGGAACCCCATCCCCACATGCCAATCTTGACCCTCCATCTGGGCTCTCGGTGCAGATTGGGCCCAGAGAGAGGACAACTGAATGGGCAGCAGTTACAGTGGCAAAGAGAAGAGAGTCCAATGGTGGCATTTTGCCCCCTCCCCCCAAAAAACACCTGGATCCAGCACTAAACATGTGTAAAAGCACCTGAACACAATCCCCTCTCTCATATCTTTATATAAAGACCCACTAAAGAGTGAAAGCCCCTTCATGGATCACTGCCTTGCCGTGGCGAAGGGGCTTGAATAACTCAGAGAAGCTATGAGCTATGCTGTGCAGGGCCACCCAAGATGGACAGGTGGAGAGTTTTGACCAAACGTGATCCACCTGGAGCAGGAACCGGCAAGCCACTCCAGTATCCCTGCCAAGAAAACTCCATGGACAAAGTGGTTGGACAGTGTTCTCAAAGCCACAAACATGAGTCTGACCAAACTGCGGGAGGCAGTGGAAGATAGGAGTGCCTGGCGTGCTCTGGTCCATGGGGTCACGAAGAGTCGGACACGACTAAACAACAACAAAGAGTGAAAGAACAAGCAAAAGCCAATACTTCACCCTCCTTTCCTAATGCAGAAACCACCCCCACCCTGCCCCCTCAACCACAGCAGGAAGACACATTGAAGCTGCAGCGCAGGGGACGCTACATCAAATCACCTTTGAAATTGCCCTTGAAAGAGTCGTGCTAAGACCTCCTAAATGATTTCCTCCTGCAGGATCCAAACCAAGTTCCCTCCCCCCTCCCCATTTGTTGGATTCAAAGTCACCAGCATAAAAGCCGCCTCCTCAGAACAGCGCTGCCTTGACTGGTAACCAATGTGACTTTCACAGCTAGACACAGTTAAGTGCAGCTTGGTGGGAAAGAAACAATTAAGGCAGAACAGAAAAAGTGCAAAAAAAGAAAGAAAAGAAACTACGAAAAGAAAATAGAAGGAATCTGGTTAGCAGGCAAAAATAGGAGAAGGAATGTTAGGTGGTTAACTCATATCTGCCATACTTCCAACAATAAAACTGAAATAAATTCACAAGGCTAACAGAGCCGCGGGTGGCGCTGTGGGTTAAACCACAGAGCCTAGGACTTGCTGATCAGAAGATCGGCTGTTTGAATCCCCGTGATGGGGTGAGCTTCCGTTGCTCAGTCCCAGCTCCTGCCAACCTAGCAGTTTGAAAGCACGAAGTACAAGTAGATAAATAGGTACCACTCCAGCGGGAAGGTAAATGGCGTTTCCGTGCGCTGCTCTGGTTCACCAGAAGCAGCTTAGTCATGCTGGCCATATAACCTGGAAGCTGTACGCTGGCTCCCTCGGCCAATAAAGCGAGATGAGCGCTGCAACCCCAGAGTCGGCCACGACTGGATCTAATGGTCAGGGGTCCCTTTGCCTAGCAGGGATAAGGAACCTGTGGACCTCCAAGTGTCGGATAACAACACCCATCATTCCTGACCAGTGGCCATGTTGACTGGGGCTGATAGGAACTGTAGTTCAACAACATCTGGAAGGCACCAGGTTCCAACAAATGGGGGGGATCAACAAAGTGTGACTGCATCCTGGTAAGACACAGAGACAGTGGTGGATCCCAGGTCGAAGTTGGAGAGTTCAGTTCTGGACAGGGAAGGAGCAGGTGCATGGTTTGGGGGTACTTTTAAATCCATCTTTGTCACTGTAGGCTCAGGTGACATTTGTGGCAAGAAGCACCCATTATCAGCTTAGACTGGTGATCAGGGATAGCTTAGCATGTGATTCATGCGTTGGTAACTTCACAATTAGACTGCTGCAATGCATTCAGTGGGACGCGGGTGGCGCTGTGGATAAAACCTCAGCGCCTAGGACCTGCCGATCGCATGGTCGGCGGTTCGAATCCCCGCGGCGGGGTGAGCTCCCGTCGTTCAGTCCCAGCTCCTGCCCACCTAGCAGTTCGAAAACACCCTTAAGTGCAAGTAGATAAATAGGTACCGCTTTATAGCAGGAAGGTAAACGGTGTTTCCGTGTGCTGCTCTGGTGCCGGTTCGCTAGAGCAGCTTCATCACGCTGGCCACGTGACCCGGAAGTGTCTGCGGACAGCGCTGGCTCCCGGCCTATAGAGTGAGATGAGCGCACAACCCTAGAGTCTGTCAAGACTGGCCCGTACGGGCAGGGGTACCTTTACCTTTACCTTAATGCATTCAGTATGTAGCTTCCCTTGGGATTGGTCCAAAAGCTGCACTTGATGCAGAATACTGGAGTCAAGTTGTTGAGTGGATGCGCACATATTATTTTTGTGTTGAGGAAACAGTACTGGCTGCTGACCAGCTCTTGGGCCATGTTCAAGGTCTTGTTAACACGTAAAGTCCTAAACAACAGTGAATACTGCATGGAGACTGTTGAAATATTAAACATTTTAGACATGCATCTTAAAAATAAATAAATGGGGTGGGAGAAAAAGACGACAATGAATGTTAATATGACAATATTGAATAGGAAAAGACCAGTTTCCAAAGACCGTTTCCAGAAGGAGGGGAGTGTGCTTAGGTCCTGCTTGCACGTTTCCAACGGACATCTGGGCGGCCACTGTGACAATCTGACACAGGACTAGATGGACCATTGGCCTGATCCAGCAGACTCTTCTGATGCTCTTAGGACAGTTTCTGCTGTGCTTTTACCAAGGTAACAAATACCTCTGAAGGTCAAAGGGCAGCCCAGCAATGCAGATGGCCTATAATGACTATAAATATTTATTTGTTGAGTATTATCTTACAAATATGTTGTTTTCTTCGTTCTCTTTAACTCATCTACCTTATAATGAGTACTTTTTTGATCCAACCGATACTGGGGTCAAATACAGAGCAACAAAGGCAAAGTCTAAAACACAGGGGGGAAGTGTGATGAAACACAGTTGTGTAAGGAGGTTAACCCTCTTTATAAAACCTACTTTACTAATCTGATATCCCAGTTAAATACATACTAAGACAAGCTGCTTTTTATCTTACATTGTAAACGGACAGGTGTCTTGTCTTTCCTGTATGTATTAGAAACCACAGAAACTCTTGACCATATAGCATGTTCCTCAGTAATTTTCATTGCCGTACCTGAAGTGCAGGCGGTCCTTCTACAACAGTGTGAGAACCATTGATCTGTTTGACTTTCTTTGTCTGCAGCACTTTCTTATGTTTCATTTTTTGCATTTTTATGTTGACCCCACCTTTCATCTAAAAGAAAAATCTACCCTCCAGCACATCTAATAAAGCTGCAACACATGACCATTGACTACTACTCAAAACAATTATTTAAAAACAAGGCTTAAAAATGCCATCATAAAATAATGCTCAGCAAGAAAAACAAAGTGTACATAGTAGCAATGGAAACTTTAAAAACAACAGGGTCTCCGACGTATATTCATATACCCGTACTGCTATCTGTCCTAGAGGACAAGTGCTAATATAAAAGCCTTACAGACATGATGGCAGACGTAAAGAATGAGCAAACCCAAGCAGGAGTCCTCAATGCAATGGGAGTTAAGAATCAGCGGAACAGATGATGCTTTGTTTTGAGGCAGGGGTGGGCAACGTGTCACCCTCCAAAGTTGGACCCCAACTTTCATCAGCCCCCAGGCAGCCAATGGTCAGGGAAGATCATAGAATCATAGAATCATAGAGTTGGAAGAGACCACAAGGGCCACCGAGTCCAACCCCCTGCCAAGCAGGAAACACCATCAGAGCACTCCTGACATATGGTTGTCAAGCCTCTGCTTAAAGACCTCCAACAACATCCAGAGGGCTACATGTTGCCCAACCCTATTTAAAGCAAATAAGGCTGCAATCCTATGCCTACTAACATGGGAGTAAGCCCCACTGAATTCAGTAGACACGTATAGGATTGTGCTATAAGGATGTGTTTACACAACACATTTAAAGCCCATTCAAAACACATTATCTCCCTTAGTCAGATTTCTCATTCCCAGCAACTCTTAACCACAGCGCCCAGAATTCTCTGAGGGAAATAATGTGCTTTGAATATGTTTTAAAGGTGTTGTGTGTACACAGCATGTAAGACTATGCACACACACCTGGGAGTAAGTCCTATTATAGGTGGGACAACTTAAAAAGGTAAAAGGTACCCCTGACCGTTAGGTCCAGTCGTGGATGACTCTGGGGTTGTGGCGCTCATCTCGCTCTATAGCCCAAGGGAACCGGCGTACGGCTTCCAGGTCATGTGGCCAGCATGACTAAGCTACTTCTGGCAAACCAGAGCAGCGCACGGAAACGCCATTTACCTTCCCGCCAGAGCAGTACCTATTTACCTACTTGTACTTTGACGTGCTTTCAAACTGCTAGGTGGACAGGAGCAGGGACCGAGCAACAGGAGCTCACCCTTTCTCAGGGATTCGAACCGCCAACCTTCTGATCAGCAAGTCCTAGGCTCTGTGGTTTAGACCACAGTGCCACCCTCATCCTGTGGGACAACTTACTACTGAATAAATACACAGCAAATGGCACAGCAAATAATTTGAGGTGCATGAAAAAACCACCAGGCTTATATCTCTTTATATTTAAATAGTTGTTACCTCTCACATGGAGAATTATAGCTCTTTCTTCTTATCATGCCAGGTGCACTATGCCTTTCTGTCCATTATTAAAGGTAAAGGTACCCCTGCCCGTACGGGCCAGTCTTGACAGACTCTAGGGTTGTGCGCTCATCTCACTCTAGAGGCCGGGAGCCAGCGCTGTCCGCAGACACTTCCGGGTCACGTGGCCAGCGTGACAAGCTGCATCTGGCGAGCCAGCGCAGCACACGGAACGCCGTTTACCTTCCTGCTGGTAAGCGGTCCCTATTTATCTACTTGCACCCGGGGGTGCTTTCGAACTGCTAGGTTGGCAGGCGCTGGGACCGAACGACGGGAGCGCACCCTGCCACGGGGATTTGAACCGCCGACCATGCGATCGGCAAGTCCACCCGCGTCCCTGTCCATTATTAGGAGATATTATTTGTTTCCATCCAAGCTATTAATCTGGAGAGATACTTCACACTTTACATTCACTTCTAATAGGGATTGTTCAAAGCTTTATCTTAACTTGGTGTGTATGGCTTACCTCAGGTGAAAAAGCTGTTTATGCACACAGCTTCCCAGATTTCTAGCAAATCTGCCTAAAGTGTATTGGAATTATTACTTTTTTTTTCATGGAAGAGATCCAGGAAGGCAAATTCTCCCATTGCCTCAAATGACATGATTAAAGCCATATCTAACTTGTACTTTTACCCCCAATTTGCGCTTTTGCTTCTAAAGAATTGAATGTGAAGGGAACACAACATGAAGGTCTCTTACCAAGCAACCTTTTCTATGTTTTCTCCCCCTTAATCTAATTCTTTGCCACTCTTGTGATCTACTAACTGGGCTTTTTTTATCCTTTTCTCGCTTTCTCCCCATCTTGCCTGCCTCGGCAAGTAGCCTAACCTTTTACAGCTTAATTGATTTCTCTAACCAGCCTTTATTCGCTTGCTTCCCTCGTCACCACCATTTTCTCCTCCTCCCTGTCTCCTTTTCATCTTTTTTAGAATACAGGAAAAAGCTTTCCCGTTTTCTCTCTTTGATAAGCATAAATTGCACTCGGCTGAAAATGGGGCATCAGTGAGGAAATCATTAGAAGGCCTGGTTCCAAGAGCTGCTAAGAACCCTGGTGTTGTTACACACAAGAATAGGGCACAGGCCTGTACTTGGTGAGACCTGATCTGGAGAATCACATATGTTACAGCTTTCTTCTGTTTGCCAGGCAGCACCTGGAGCACTCAGCAGGGGCGATTTTCTCTCTCTTTTAATTCTTTTCAAGCACCACAGCACTGATGTTCAATCATGACTTTCATGAAGTTCAAGAAAGTGAACAGAAGTTAATAAGGCCTGTAACATGCGCACACACAAGGGAGATTTACTCTTGCCCCCCCCCCCCACTTGCCTTCTCCCAGTCACACCAGAAGTGAAGACGACCGGGAAGGAAGACCCCCTCTGAGTAACTACTTAACCACAGTTTAACCTCTTACTAAAGGTAAAGGGAAAGAGTTGGTTCATTTTTAATGCAGATATGGCAACCTATAAAACAGAGATGGCTAATAGTTCTTGTTCTGAGGGCCAAGCTCTCCTTTGGCCAACCATTGGGGGCAGGGGGGGCATGCAAGAAATGCTTCTGGCCACCCCACTCTCTCAAACACACACACAGTTACCCTCTCAGGGCAAACCAGCTGCAGAGGGGGAGCAAATGCCTCCTCTCTGGGCATCTAATGATCTGTTTAATGATGAAAGGGAGCAATCTCCATCCCCACCAGGGTTCTGGGATGGGCAGAGAGGATTCAGCTTCAGATTCTGCTATATAAGCTGTTCTACATGCAAGAAAGAGCATGTAGAGTCCCACAATTATTTTTCACAAAAATATACTACGCAAAGGGTTTATTTAACCTTTAAAATGAACAGACAGCCTAAATTTGTATCCCTGCCACTCCCTTTGAAATGGTTCCATTGATCTTTTCTTCTTCTTATCTACTGTATCTCTTCACATGTTCAATGAAAGTGTGTGGGGAGGGTGCAACATTGCAGTGGTAGGGGCCAGGGTGCATCCCACAAATGCATGTGTTCATTGAAACAACTGTTATTGTACAGTGGACTCTCTTTACATGTTGGGGACTCCCAAATTTGTGAACAGAGCCCTCTATTCACTGTTGCAGGTGCTGGGTTCTTTTCAAACCCTGTAAATGAAGGCATGTAGGTGTGTGGAGGAGAGAAGAGCCTGCCACCAGCCTGCCACATCAAAGAGCCACCCACGTGTGTCAAACATGTGAAGCACATTTGGAGATTCTCACACGATGTTCGTACCTGGCACCATGCCATCTAGTTTGATCAAAAGGATAAGCAAACCCTCTGATAACCAAAATACCACTTTTATTCATATTGACTGCCATCCTGAGAGCTGTGTGATTATAAATATAGCTTTGTGCAAATAGTGCTTCTTTCAACTACCCAAATATTTTAGATGTTGCTCGGGTTAATCAAACTATGTAAATCTCATAATAAATTCTTGAGACACACCTATCCTGTAATTCAAAATAATACATGGAAACCATAACAATTGGTTAATGGGCAGCCAAAAGAACCTAAGAAGAGCCTTCTTGATCGGGCCAATGGGCCATGTTGTTCAACATCCCGTTGTCACCGTGGCCAACCAGATGCTTGTGGGAAACCCAAAAGGAGGATCCAAGTGCAACAACACTGCCCATTTGTGATTCCCAGCAACAGGCATTCAGAGGCATACTGCCTCCATCTGTGGAGGTAGAACATGGCCATATCTCAGTTGGTCATGCAACAAAGGCCAAGGCAGGTCTAACTCAACATGTCAATATGGAAACTCAGAAATGATGATGACATCCTCAAGTCACAAATAGCACGAGAAACATGGCCTCTTTAATATACAGTGGTGCCTCACAAGATGAAAATAATCCGTTCCGCGAGTCTCTTCGTCTAGCGGTTTTTTCGTCTTGCGAAGCACGGCCATTAGCGGCTTAGCCGATTAGCGCTATTAGCGGCTGTTAGCGTCTTAGCGGCTATAAGCGGCTTAGCGGCTTAGAAAAAGGGGGGGGAGTGGAAAAAATCACAAGACTCGCAATACATTTTCATCTTGCGAAGCAAGCCCATAGGGAAATTCGTCTTGAGAAGTGCCTTGAAAAACGGAAAACCCTTTCGTCTAGTGAGTTTTTTGTCTTGCGAGGCGTTCGTCTTGCGGGGCATCACTGTACCCCAGAGGAAAAATCAGCAGGAATGTGACATCATTACTTAAGAAAGCACATACAGAAACAAATTCCTTTGAGCAGTGACAGAGTCATGAAAGCTTAGGATGGGGGGGGGGGGATGAGTACCAATTCCTAGGGAAAATGAGAAGGCAGCTATAGCCATCAAGCCTTGCTCATGGACTTCCTGGAGATATCTGGTTGGTCACTAAGAAGCAGGATGCTAGACACTGATTTGATCCAGCAGGACTCTTATGTTCTTAAACTAGTAAGTAGCTTTACTAAAGGCCACAGTGTACTCCAATGCATATTTACCCCAAAAGGAGTCCTATGGGGCTTGCATGCAAGTAAGTGTGAAGAAGAGTAGCGTCTTAATGAGTCTGAGATCTTAACTGCTTGCTACAGAGAAATCAGTACAGAAACACAACAAAGAACATGAGGAAGAATCTGGAGGATGAAGAAGAACTGACCTCAGCAAAAATATTGTACCAAGTAGAACAGAATGGCTAAACAAGTACCAGGATGGAAATACCCTGGTTAACTCATGTCTTATAAAAAACAACAACACACTGTTAGACTAGAATAGATAACAGGAGTCTAATACTGTTACATAGGAGCAGAATTACATAGTGTTAATTCAAAATATCAGAATCCAGTTTAACAAGCTCTCTTTTTCCTCTATTATTTATAATATTTACTGGCATTTTAATGTATACTTTAATTTCAGCAAATTTAATTAAAGACCAGTTGCCAGCATCTAATTGCACAAGGGAAGCCGAGGGGTATATTAAGGAAAAGGTAAAAGAGGCAGAACCCAGCAAATGTACGGTGGGGTGAAACCACTGTAATATTGACTGTTCTAAATAAACCTTTAATTCCACAAAACACTCAGGCATGAGGAGCAGAACTCCTAGCATTCCCATCTCTACTTGTTTTGCTCACCCCCACCCCCACCCCAGATTTCCAGGTTGGCAGAATGAAGCTGTCACTTCCACCAGCAGGTGCTGTCAGATCCAACTTCACTTCACAGCAGTTATTACATGAGATTAAGACAACAAGCTTCCCTGGGCAGACCAAATGGGCGTAATAGATGGGTTAACCTTGGATTAACCAGATAAGTGTGGGCGGGTTCACTTGAAATGACAATGCATTTTGTCATCCATTTTCTGTGAAATAGATTACTAGCACCAACACTTTCCACTGACTATTGGGGAAAGAAGCCGGAGACCTGGGTCTAAGCCATCTCAGTAAGCAAAGTACTGAGTGAAAAACAATTCACATTCTTGGTTACAATTCTTTTCCTCTGCAGCACAACACATGCCACAGGTGATCTCGGGTGATTTTTTCCACGCTTCATAATAATTATGACATCGGGAACTAAATGAAGACACAAAAAATAGGCTTTTACAAAAAAAAAAAAAAAAGGCTTTTACAGGTTGTACCAACAAGCAGATGACAGGTGGAAATTAATATACAATAAATTGCACTCTAATAAATATTTTTCTTATTATTATTACTGGAATGATGCATTGAACACACTCTGAAAACAGGATCTCTTCTTTCTGATACGCTGAATAAGATTTACCAGTGATCACTAGGCTTGACAATACAAGCTCCAGTCAGAATCTCCCTTTCTTGCAGTGCTTCAATTACTGCCAAGGCATTTGTGCCATATAACTTGATTTTTTTAAAAAAGAAAAAGGCAACACAAGTTTGAATTCACACTTACTCTGCCCAAAGATCAAGAACATCCTGCTTCATTAACTGTCCCACGTTCAGAGAAATGGCTGGTTCTAAGAACTGCAGTGAAGCTTAAATGAAAGTAAAAAAAGGCCAAGGCACAGGTGTCTGCACCCATTTCTATAAAAAAAGTATTTGATTCTTATAAGGCACTACATGGTATCTCACAGTCATGCCCTTAGTTTGCGCATGCAGTGGCATGGCACTCATTTACTTTGACTCGGTGTGTCTAGGGAGCCGGCACCGTGCGTGGTGTTTTACATATATACAGGACTGTCATTGTCCTTTAGACTCTACCTTGATGAAACTTTAGGTCAGCGATGGGGGACTTCTGGCCCACCTGGTGTTGTGGGGTGACACCTCCTATCACCCTGGACCATTTGCCATGCTGGGTGAGGCGGGTGGATACTTAAATCCAACAACATTGGGGGGGGCACAGTTTCCCCATGCTTGTTCTCCATATAATGCGAGAAAGAAACTTGGCTGAGAAAGCTGTGTCCCCGTGCTGGGGATGGTGGCTGCCCTGGCTGGTACACGGGCACAAGAAGAACAGGATAATTTTAAAATATGAATCAATCAATGGTAAGATATCTCTGAACTCTATGGCTATGAAGTACAGAACAATCGCTCCTGTTCTCTAGTCTAAACCAGCCTTTGACTTAATGGATTATCTGTCCTACATGCCAGCTTTCCAAGGAACTCCAGGCAGCCAGGTAATTATTTTGCCTGCTGCTGACTGCTTCACACACATGCATAGCTTTAACCTCCATTCTGAGAGGTTGCAGGAGGGATGGAGAAAATTCATTCAACCCTACTACTGTGTTTTGCCTATCTGTTATATTCTCAACCAGGCTCAAGAGGCACTAGTATTTCACTACAAACCAGTTCATCACCAGCCCATCTTTTCAAGCTTCCATCTAACTGTTAGAAGGAACATTCGTAAGTGTTGGCTTCTTTCCCCTTCTGCCTCAACATAGAACCCTAGTAGTTCCATTAAATGCCTGAAACAAAAACAGGTCATGATCAACTTTCTGGATTTTCCCTACAGCCTTTAATGCACTTGAGGATTCCCTCTTCTCCTGTAATCTGCTGATTCACGTGTACTTGTGATCTTTTCATTTTAATAGATTTTAAAGCAAACATATGCCATAGTAAGGAAAGAGCAAAAAACAAACAAACCCACAACCCAAAATACAAATTACTTAGAAATATAAATTTGAAAAATCAAGTAGATGACTAAAAGACCAAAACTGTAATAATGCAATTAATACTTTGACAATGTTTTTGCAAGTACAAAACATAATTATCTAGAATTATTCATTGTTATAGCTATCTTCCAGAGGGGTTAACATCTTAGTCTGTTGCTGCATATACTTTTGATGAAGAGGGTGCTGGTCTATGAAAGCTTATGCTGTGATTATATGCATCTTTCTGCTGCAAACATTTTAATTTCATTTAGGAGGTGGCTGGCTTATACTGTTGGCTGACCCATTTAAATCCAATTGAAGAAGAAAGCATGCCTGTCTGCGTACATCCCATTAATTAACTGGGCAGACTTTTCATACTATTTAGAGGCACTATCTATATTATCACTGACCTGTTTTCTGTAATGACAGTATAGATGTGATCAAATCAAAGCGAATTAGAACAACTCCAACTATTCCTTGAAACTCAACTGATCTTAAATAATCAAAACAAGGGGAAATTACAGTCCTGTACATTCCAAGCAATTTTATTGCAGGGGTGCAGAGAGCAAACTCTGAAAGGTTGCAGGGGCCAGAAGCAAAATTGGCTGGGGCTGTGGTGATATTCTCCCTTTAAGACTAGCATGCAGGTTGTGTGGGAATTTGTTAGAACTCCAGGAATAATGATTTTAAACACAGATGTCTCTCATTAAGGCCTCAAGGCCAGTGTCGAACGGTAATCAGACACGTGATGGGAGCAGGTGCTAATTCCTTTGGGAGGAAAGGGTGAAGGCCCATAGTCAGTGTTACCTTAAAACCTGGGGCGAGCATAAGCAGTTCTCCCTTCATGGAAGGTCAGCGCCTGTTCAGACCTAGAAGGTACAGTGGTACCTCAAGTTACAAATGCTTCAGGCTACAAACTCTGCTAACCTGAAAGAGTTACCTCGAGTTGAGAACTTTGCCCCAGGATGAGAACAGAAATTGTGTGCCAGGGGCACAGTGGCAGCAAGAGGTCCCATTAGTGAAAGCCCGCCTCTAGTTAAGAACAGCTTCAGGTTAAGAACGGACCTCCAGAACTAATTAAGTTCATAACTAGAGGTACCACTGTATTTTGCTTTGCCACTCAGCCTGCTAAGATTTATGTGCATGTGTTTCTGTCAGCTAGCTAGATAAAATACAGTAGTACCTCGGGTTAAGTACTTAATTCGTTCTGGAGGTCCGTTCTTAACCTGAAACTGTTCTTAACCTGAAGCACCACTTTAGTTAATAGGGCCTTCCTGCTGCCGCCGTGCCGCCAGAGCATGATTTCTGTTCTCATCCTGAAGCAAAGTTCTTAACCCGAGGTACTATTTATGGGTTAGCGGAGTCTGTAACCTGAAGCGTCTGTAACCTGAAGCATCTGTAACCCGAGGTACCACTGTAGTTGTGTTATTTATTTATTTTTGCCTCTGAGTCTTAACTTGTGTAATTGTTTGAAGCTTTTCATTTTTACAGAGTTTGGCTTTTAATAAACTTTATTGTATGCTTTTATGGGATTGGCCTTGCTTGAGTTTCTGAACCTTCTAATCTTGACGACACTTTTCAAAGTGGGTCATTCGTCACAGAGACAACCCTTTGTATAGTATGCTACATTCCGACCATGCAAAAATCAAAGGTTTCCACAACCTCTCTCTCCGTCTCCCCATCCAGGCAGAGCAAGAACACATTCCAGCCAGGTAAACGCACACAAGGAGGGTGGACAGCAGAGCAAGTGAGGGGTGTGACCTAGAGAGAGAGTCCATGGAGCTCGACAGAGTCCTCACATTTGGCCCCATTCTGGAGGTTCCTCACCCGTTTTATTGTCTAGTATCTTCCAGCATAGTTTTTATATTGGCTGCACCTTCTTAAGGTGGCATTTCAGTGGCACTCCACTTCTTTTCCAGGTGTTTCAAAGAATAAAACTGGCTTGAACTAAGTCAGCCTGATGATCCACTTAGCGTTATACAAACAGGATCCGTTCCGGAGCGCCGTTCGCATCTAGAGGTAAACGTATCTAGCAACGGCACGTCTGCGCACGCACGCGTTGCTTTTCGCCGCTTCTGCACATGCATGTGACATCATTTTGAGCATCTGCGCATGCGCGAGCGGTGAAACCAGGAAGTAACATGCTCTGTTACTTCTGGGTTGCCACGGAGCGCAACTCGAACACGCTCAACTTGAAGCAAATTTAACCCGAGGTATGACTGTATTGTAAACTCAACTCTTCAGTTACTTGAAGTGCCTTTAAAAGATACCGTATATAAGCCCCTAGGAGTAGCAGCTATTTCCAACATAGTAGACCCTGGGCTGGCTAGCTATCTGCAGAGATTCAATTCCGGAGCAAAAGTATTTAAAATGTTAAGTTCTGAAATGTACTTTTTAAAAGACGTACAGTGCAGTATTGTGCATCTTTACTCAAAAGTATGTCCCAATGTTTCAGATGGTCCAACTCAGGCTTCCTCAACATCGGCCCTCCAGATGTTTTTGGCCTACAACTCCCATGATCCCTAGCTAGCAGGACCAGTGGTCAGGGATGATGGGAATTGTAGTCTCAAAACATCTGGAGGGCCGAGTTTGGGGAAGCCTGGTCCAACTCCATACCCCCAGTTTAGGAACTTAGCATTCATATCACATGATGATGATGATGATGATGATACCATTTCAGCAACATAAATCACTACACCCCTGCAATGTGCACAGATCAGATCTTTCTGACATTTTTACTTTACATACTCCCACACTGAGAGAAATAGATAAATTTTGTCCCATTGATTTCAGGGGGACCTAACTGCAAATCATAGCAGCATAAATCCTATGCATGGCTGCTCAAGATAAAATAAACCGCAAAAAGAATTCTGGCACTTTAAACACCAATACATTTATGATGCTTTCACTGACCACAGTCCACTTCATCAGATGCACTGTTAATCTTTATGGTACCTAGTGGAGACTGGTCCATTAGGTGGACCCTGCCCCACCAACCTGAGTTTTCCCTCAGACACCTCCACCTGCCTGCCTGATTACCGTACTTAACACCCTGCCCAATGAGTGGCAGCATTGCCTGTCAGCTTCCTCCCCTCCTTTGGCTCTGGCTGCAACTACTTTGGCCTTTCAGCCTTCTGCCCACCAAGCACCACTAATGGTACCTACCACAAGACAACCTGAATTCATAACAGAGTTTGGAGCACAGTATGCAGAGTTCCAGATTTAGTACCTTGAAAAACACCATTGGAATTCCACAGTGGCGTAGCGTGGGTTGTCAGCAAGGCAAGTAATTTGCGCCCCCTAACCCATGAGCCAGGTAGGGGCAGAGAGCTGTGAGTGCGAGCGTGCGCCCCCCCCCCAGATGTTGCGCCCGGTGCGGCCGGGCCCCCCCTGCACCCCCCACGCTACGCCACTGGAATTCCATTAAACTGGGCTTCTTCAGGAGGAAAGGAGGAATAGATAGATAGATAGATAGATGATAGATAGCTGATAGCATTGCTGATTTATAGAGCTCTCTCACAATATTTCTCTCTCTCTCTTTATATTTCTGCCTTTCTGGCACATTGTACTGGTAAACAGCAAGATCCCTTTGTTTTTGCACTTCAAAATAGCAAGAGAGCTATTTTCAGACTGCTTACTGGTTTCAGACCACGTTTCAGACTCCTTCTGGGTTCTTGGAAAGCCACCATTTCTCCCACTCTGCAAATGTATAAAGCATCTGCCCACATGGAACAGCCAAGCTGTGTGTTTACACAGCACACTGTGTACTTACATGAAGTGTCTCCATACAGTGCATACATGGTGTAGAAGCAGCCATCATATGGGCTTCTTCCATGTCATATGTTCCCAGAGGGACACACAACACAAAGGCAACACACTGGGTAATGTGTAAACAGCACAACCCTTAAACTGTGATTGAACTTCCTCTTAAATACTTCCATCCTATTAATGAAAAAAATTTCCAAAGACAACAGCACCAAAAGGATGCAAACCAAAATATGATGTTTTAACAGATTTAAAAAACAACTACTGGCCTTCTGCTTGAGAAAGATCCAAAGTTACTACTGTAGAGGGGAAATTATGAAGTCCTAACTTTTAAATACACAATTCATTTAAATAATGTCAAAAAATGCATGTCCACACACATACAGCTCTTCCTAAGCAAAATCCATTTTCTTTTCTTTATAAAATATACACCACTGTCCACTTCTGCTGTGTCACTCTAACCTTAAGTAAAGAACATGTGCTAGAAATATTAAATATTAAGGCACACAAATAGAAATTGAGTTTTGTTTTGCTTTTAATGTGGCATACGTTGTTAATTTTTATCTATTTGACCCATTTTCTAGCCCGGATAACACCAATGAAAACAACATGTTGCTTCATTCCTTAAGAATTTATCAATGTCTGAATAGAACACGTTTGCTAGATTATGCTGATAAACAGAAAATACATAGAAGTTTAGCTGCTAAACAGTTAATGGAAGCTACCCAATTTGCTTCTTTTTGTCTGATGCATCAACGTCCCAGTTCACAGCCTGCTATGAATTAATGAAATCACTGTGCATAAAAAGGTGCAAAATGGCTATAAATATTAAAGTCTCCTTCAGATTTTCCTGTCAGCATTCATATATACAAAAAAGGAAATGGACAATGATCAATGGAGAACATCTGATAATTGGAAAGCAGAACTGATAAACATTTCCAAAACAATAAGCATAGTACTGATTATCTGTGTTAGCATATTTAGTCCCATGGCTTGTGACAAGTCTCACAGTATTACAGAGGTTAAGCTGTACAGAAGAAGAAATGACTGCTTAATTTATGGTAAATGTCAGCCAAGAGCTATCTTGATTCTCTAGAGACTAGTAATATAATCAAAATCCTCACACACATACCTGCAAGGAAAGTGAAAAAAGATATTAAATGGATATGGAGAGAGGGGTGGTATGTGTCGTTTAATCTATATATCTATTTGAAATGTAGGGTATCAGCACATGGACTTGGAAGGCAACAAACAGTGGGGTCAAGCAGGGCAGACAAACAGTGTGGGGGGGTCAGGATCCCCTCCCGCCGCTGCATTCAAACCCCCTGGAATCTCCCAGCAGCAAAGAGCTGTGAGTAGGTGCTCACTGTCGTCTATTAGAACAGGGAAGCAGGGGGGAGGGAGTGGGCTCAGATTATACACATCCAATTTCAACGTCAGCCATACTTATTTCCAGTTTGCCCCTTTGCAAACCAGAAGAATTGTAAGAGGAGGGGGAATTGGGGGAATTTTAACAACTGGCACACTAATCACAAGCCCCCGATAACATCTATGGGTCCCCCACTTATGTATGCATACAACATCTCTCATTATTGGCAGGGTTGGTGGGTTAGAGAGTGTTCAGGAGCAATACACTATCAGTGCCCTCCACACACAATGAACAACAGTTGATTCTGTTTAATCTCGGATAATCCCTATATAATAATCCTCATTTGAATTTCATTTTTAAAGGATATTAATGAATTATTATTATTATTAAACATAATAAAGAGGGACTACCTTGGCTTGGACTGTGAGGCATTTTTGCCCACATACATTTTCAAAACAAAAGGGGAACTTTTTTGTTGGGGGAGGGATTCACAATGTTCCTTGAAAAACAAGGTTTTTTCCTCCTTGGAATTCTGTCTTCCCTGAGTAGTGCCAGCCAGTCGGGAATTGCATAAGAAATGTTATGAGTTACATGGCACTGTGACATATTTATGTCACTGAGTGCATAGCTTCGCCTTCATTCTAAATTAGAGAGAGGACAATAACTCTATAGCTGAAGTATCTGGGCTACACAGTTTTGTCCATATTGGTATGTGGAAGGGAGCAAACATTCTTGTTGATAAGGCAGCAGGGCTGGCAGGACCAAAACTGTTGACTCAATTGTCTTAGCAACAGAAACCATACGCAAGTAGGATTGAATCCTTTTAAGACCCTCCCAGCCCAAACCAGAGGGTGATTTCTGGGAACAAGGCAATATTCACAAAGACAGGCCCCTAATTTTGATTCAACCATATACGTACTAGCCAAGAGCAAGAACGTATTTCTTTTCATACAATTTTTCTAATCACCTTTCAGGAAAGCGAAATGAGACTAAACTTCATATAAATGAAGGTTATTTTTCTACTCTCATTACCAGATACCGACATTTTCAGATTATTGTTCTTGGTTAAAAAGCATATTTTTTAAAGTTGCAATCTGGGGGCATCTTGTACTAATTCAGAATGCTTGAAGGACATTGATGCATTTGTTTCAGTGTAATCTAAAACACAAGAACGCAAAGCTGCTTTCTGCAGTCAGTTTTTCAAAAACAATAGCATTAAATGCAGGTGACTGCAACAGCTATGCTGGCAAACTTGTGTGTCTTCAAAGAACACAGGGTGGAAAACAAGTCCTAATAGCGATGGTGGCAGCAGTTGTTGTGGGCATGTTGTTGTTTACTGGTATTGGACTTGCCTGCATAAGCTACAGATGGCATGTATGGCTTTCCTGTGTATCTTGTGTTACAAAGGAATTGAGTTGGAAACTACTAACTCATCACACCACCTAGAAGATCCCAGCTACCAGGTGACTCAAAAAGCATGTGGACGCTAGCAACTGGCTATGATAATGAAAACTGCCATGTGTTCTATCAACACCAAGAAATTTAAATCACTGAGAATGTAAGAGCCCGGCTGGATAAGGCCTAAAAGGCCCCTCTAGTCCAGCATGTTGTTTTCACAGTGATCAACCAGATCCCTATGGGAAGCCGGCAAACAGGACCTAAGTGCAACAGCACTCTCCCCACTTGTGATGCCCAGTGACTGGTATTCAGAGGCATACCGCCTCCAGCAGTGGAGCTAGTTGGACTTACCAATGAATGAAGGTCTATTATAGGCCTATGTATCGTTTATGCAAACAATGCTATATGTAGATGTGTTTTCAATCAACAAACAGACGGATAGATAGAGAAAATTGATAGAGAAAATAAAAAATCCTTGCAGGAATGCAACTTCTTCCCTGTGATGGATAACCATATAGGATTATCAAGTTCATACGCCTGAAACTGGATTGGTGAAATGGACACTCAAATCATTCATCATAGCCATGCATCATAGCCAACATTGCATAGTTTTCAGTCCTTAATTTGCTTTCTCTTTTTGATCAGAAACTGTTTATATGTTTCCCAAGTTACCTGTGCTGTACCTTGCTCCAAAGCAGTTTTTATCTCAAAATGAACTAAAAAAAAAAAATCACCAAACTTCATGCACAGAGATAAATGGATATAGTCTTGTTGGCGTATCACTTCTTCCTACCTGTTTAGCTTTTAACTAGTGGACTGTTTCCAAGGCCTTATTTTTAATGATCTTTCATCTTTATGGCCATGTTCGAAAAAGAAAAAATGGCTAGTATTTCCCTATACTAATATATTCATTGGTAATAATTGACAATAAATTGGACTGGTTAGCAGTAAGAATGGTGTTAATACTTAGACCAATTTAAAGTGTGCCCAGGAGTAAAGGGCAAAAATTTTACTAGATGGTCTCTGGCCACTGAAACATTTCTGATGGAACACACCTTTAAAACAAAAAGCTCTCTTCTTGAGGTCCAAATAGCAATATTACCAAATTGCTTTGATGACGAGTGTGCCAAATATATTGATAAGCCTTCTGCTAGTAAATGTATTGGCTAGTAAATATGTACCATGAGACCCAGAAGTTATTAAGAATTGAATATATATATTTTAGCAGCATCAGGTCTAAAAAAATAATACATGTTTATGGAAGTCGAATTCATTTTTTTATTTAATGTAGATGACAGTTATATGCTGACAAAAATCATTCATTTTGTATTATTTATTGGGAGACGTGCCCTTCGTTTTGCCCTTGTAGCTATATTTCTTTTTCAGTCAAGGAGTATCAGACATGAACCCTAGACTAAATGGATGTTATGATATTAATGCTACCATTCTGGAAACCGTTTTCTCTTGAAAGTTACATTTATATTAATACGTTTATATAAATAATAATTTAAATAAATAATATTTAAATAAATTTAAATAATAGTGCATTTAAATAAATAATAGTGAAACTAGAAAAGACTGAAGAAAATAACTTCTTGTATCAGGTATATTTGTAGGTTATTTCCCTCCCATGTCCATACACATGATGGGTATCCTCTATCCCTGTGCAGGTACAGTACCCACATGGCAGGAGTCAGGAGATCCCCAAAGCGTTCAAAGCTTTCCTCCTTTCAGCATGCCCATATAAGTGTGTGTAAGCAGAATGACAAGCTACTTTTAAGGAATAAGAGGCCTGTATGATATCTAGTCTTCCCAATCAATTCAGCGAGTTGCCTTAGCACAGAAGTTCACATAACTTGACTGAATGGATTGAGAGAGAGCTGGATGGAAATATGGAGTGTCTCTGTACACAGACCTCCCCCCGCCCCCCCGCCAACCAACTTCTCTTTCCCTGGGGGGGACGACACATTTGGCAAAGATAGAAACATAGCTCTCTTAAGCAATTTGTGGAAGCTGCTGTATCCAATCAGGGAAGATACTTTAAACAAAATTGCACAGCAGTAATATTGTATTAGCTCTGTGTGTGAGTGTGTGTATAAATACAAATTAAAATAGATAAAGATCCAGCTTAGGAATAACTTCTACCTAGAGCCTGGTGAATATGCTCCATTTCCTTCAAAAGCTTTTTAAATGCTCTGGGTTCCTCATGGCTCTCTATACCAAATATCTAAACCGCATTATACCATATAGGAATGCCATTAGGAATGCAATCAGCTCCCACATAAAGCTGAGTGGGTTCAACCAGTTCACTTTTGATTATTTTATCAATATTTGAAGTATACGTAAGGAGAAAGAAAAGAATTTACAAAGTAGGTATTGTGCCGTAGCCTAATATGGGTCTAAATAGCTATGTGCTATTTCATAGCTAATAGCTATTAAAATATTTCACACGCAAATCAAGCATCAGACTAGGCTTAGTGTAACTAAAGTCCTTATTATGCTATTAATTGTATAGTGGTATTGAAAGACGGCCAATTAATGCAAGTTTTATCACAAAATCTAGTAGAACCTTCCAGTGCTAAACTTAGAATTACCTTTAATATTTCCAACTTATTTTACATTTTACTGTTGCTGGGAATTTATCTTGAGCAGAAACACAGAAGAATAAACAGCTTTGGGTGCTTTTTTTGAAAGGAAGTTTCTAACTATCACTCAGAAAACCATAGAAATATAACTGAAGCAAACTAACAGTTTGGAAACCGATATTGAAGCACAAACCAAAGTTTTCAGATTTGTTTTAACACAAAATTAGGACATACATCTGTGCTCATTTGTATGGCTTGTGTATGCTTGTTTTTTCAGACGTGCAAGTCCCACTGTGATCAATGACTCTTGCGCTCAGGTTAAGAGCACACAAGACTGCAGTCACAGAGGTGCTAAATATGAGAAATGTTTGCTGGATTTCCATCCCAGACATAGAAACACTTGGGTAAGATGAAAGCATACAGCATGGTTTCAATCTTACTTACTCAGAAGCAAGCCCCACTATGTTAAGGACAAAGTAAATGTGCATAGCATCTTAGTCCAATCATAGAAGCAGCTGCTATATTCAAACACGCCATTGCTGCTTCCTTATTTCCCTCCAATGTCTGAATCAATTCAGAGTTTGACCATTGCCAGCTTCTTTTGGAGAAGGACTCCCTCCACCATGGGAGCAATATGTGCTTCTGTAGAGGTCCTAACAACTTGGAATCTGATAGCTCCTCCCTTAATCAAGTTTCAAGAACGGCAGCAATGGTTCTCATCCAGAGGATAATTGGGATATGTTGTGGTCTGGCCATCATGAGGAACAGAACTCTACTACGGATGATTGCAGGGGCAAAGGAGGAACTAGCAGGTGGTCAGTAATTCCATAGATACTCTTTCCTGCCCACCTCTGCATGCAGACGCCAACAGGTTTACTCCTCCAGATATGGTTCGTTATCTTTTATGCCACCCGTGCTCCTCACCAGCCCACAAAGCGCCAATATATGCTGTGCTTTTAAAACTAATTATGGGACTGCGGTTTTCCCACTAGATCATAGCTAGCTGTAACTAAGAGGGTGCACATACGGCAGAAGCTCAAACAGAGACTCCCCTCCTGGTACAAGGGGAGCATCATATTCAACAGCGGCGTCATCTTGCCTCCATTTAGAAATGAGTTTCAAAGGAGTTTGTACCAAAATATGAAAAGCTAGCCTTACCTGTAATTGGGGTCCATGCCTGCAGGATGGCGGCGAGGAGGATTCCTTTACACTTCATCTTACTCCCCCCAAGGTCGCAGGGCAGGGGGGAGGCTGGAGGCTACAATTTAGCAGATAGTGGAGAAAAGGAAAAGAAAAGGCACCTTCACTGGCTTTGTTCTTCTCCCTGCCTCCACAGGAAGTGCAAAGCTCATAAGATCTTTCGGAGTCCACATGCTGGCAAGCTAGTTGAAACACACACCTCCTTTTGCTCCACAAACAGAAAGCTTGAGAGTTTTTAGAACTTTGTTAGGGTTTTTTTTTCTTTTTTAGCATGAGGTGTGTTTTTTTAGAAAAGCAGCTGACAGCAGCTCAACAGGTAAAGCCATCTCATTAAAAACATTAATTTACTCACTTTACAAGAGGATTTGTATAGATGCTGTGTCTGCTTTTAAAAATGGGTGAAGGTGTTGACTATGTTCCTGGGTATAGGAACCAAGGAAGCTGCCTTGTACCAAGTCAGACTCACTGGTCCATCAACCTCAGGTCTGTCTACACCAACTAGTAGTAGCCTTCCTGGATTTCAGACAGGGGACTCTCCCAACCCTACCTTGAGATGCTGGGGATTAAACCTAGGACACGCTTTAATTAAGATGCTCTGTCACTGAGCTATCATCCTTCCCCCACTGGAATTCTCCATTGCGAAAAGGCTAGCACAGGTGAGTTTTTAAAAAATAGTTACCAGCCTTTAATGCCCAAACTAATAATCAAATCCAGATGGGACTGCAGTCGTTTGTAGCTACCAGCAAAGGGAGGGAGGGTGTTGAGCCTCAGGGTTCCTAGAAGACATGCTGTTCCTCATCTCCCATCATATAAACATAGGAAGTTGCTGTATACAGAGTCAGATAGCTGGTCCATCTAGCTCAGCGTTGTCTACACAGACTCGCAGTGGGTTCTCCAGAGTGAAGCTGGTGAAGAAATGCACAGGAGCAGCTGCTCTCTTATTATTGCTGATGTCGCCACACACTTAGTAGATGGTAGATGAGCAGGCAGCAATGGTGAACAGGTGTGGCAGCAGGGCCAACAGGCACACAGCAGGCAGTGGGATCCCAGGCCTCAGCAGGGGCCCAACTATGCCAACCTCTGACCTTGCCTCCAGGATCCCCAGTGATTCTTTGCAATAGTTGTTCAGTGCAAGCCTATTCCTATTTACTCAGAAGTCAGTCCTATGTGTGTTCAGGGTTTCAGTCCTAGTGGAACAAAGAGGTTGTGTGAACTGGTTCAGTTGCCTGGATCTATTTAGTTCCTACTGAAGTCACATCACTGCCTTACCACAAACCTGTTATTAATAGTAGAAACTATAATGCAGCTCTTGTCTTCAGTACTCAAATACACCCTCTCCATGGAATTCTAACAAAAGCCCTGCAAGGGACTATTATGCTGGGAAGTCAAATAGGAGGCTGGGGCTAGAATGTAATGGTTTGATTCAGTTCAGGAGATTTCAATCAAGGATCTCCAGCATATAGCTTATATTCTTAACCAATGTACAATGCCAATTTAGGTGCTGTGCTAAATTAGACTAGCTGTGTGCTTTGTGCAGCTGTTAATAGGAAGGAAAAGACACACACAACCAATCAGTTATGCTAATTCGCTTGAATATACATAAATTAGAAGTTCCCCTTGATCAGGAGTACTGGAGAACAACAGTAGCCTCAGATGATGAGCCTCAGAGCGGTCAGGAAGCAACTATGCTTGATTTTCTGAGAATATATTTCTGTCTATAGGCTTACCCAATACAAAACCCAATGCACTTTCAAGATATTTTTAAGTGAGGTGTAGACAGTGGGCACGTTCAAACCTGCAGTTCAGCGCCCTTAAGCCCACCAATTTCAAATTATTTAGCACACACAGCTCTGGTTTAGACTGTGGGCAAAGCCCTCATAGTAGATTCTGTGCCCTTCATAACTTTGAAAACAGGCACTACTTCTACAAGATGCAGGGAAAATGCATATTGGTAAAATAAAATAAAAATCAGGATTTTACAACAAGCTAGACTTAAACCAGGGCTAGCCCTACCATGCAAAAGGAGTGGGGCAGGAGTGGGGGAAATAAAGGCATAACTAGGTATCTGAAGGGTGGCAGATTTTTAAGTTGGCCCTTTGAAGATAGTGCAAACAGCAAACTGTCCTGGGCCAACACTGACTTGCATTGGCCAGAACTGCCCACCCAACCCCCATCACTTTACTTTGGTTTTGTAGTTCAGCATCTACGCTATGCAATGCTTTTCTAAAATGTGCATGCATTTAAATTAATTAACATGTGCTGTCATTGCTCATTTGCATAGAAATTCATTTAAATATATGTACATTTTAAATTGTCCCTAGCAAAGCATCAGCACCAAGTTAGGGGGGGAACGACGACAATTCCTCATCACAGAGAAAACAGGCTGGCATTACCAGCCCAATTTGAACACCTCTAGTAAATGAACAAAGGCAAAATGTCCTTTCTAAGGAGACTGCATCTGCTCCTTGAAAAGTCCATTTGTCCCACAATTGCAATTTCTACCATCACAGTATCTTTGTAAGCACTTGCCTGCCTATTTCCTTTCTCCTCCTAATTCCTCTTCAAACAAATGTTCCTTCCCTTTTACATTATAGCCGACTAGATTCCAGGTTTATGGTGTTACGTAATTTGCCCTTGTTTATTAAAGATAACTCTTTTGAAGGCTGCCTCACTTCAATGAAGTGAGGTAGGAAGAGTTTTAAGGATCAGAAAACAGGGTTGATCATTTCCGGGCATAAGTTCATGCTGCTAAGGCTCCGTAATCACCATACAGTGGTGCCTCACAAGACGAAATTAATTCGTTCCGCGAGTTTTTTCGTCTTGCAATTTTTTTGTCTTGCGAAGCATGGACTTTGGAAAAGCTTCAAAAATCACCAAAGTCTTCAAAAACCTCAAAAAAAGGCTACCACACCGCGTGCTATGAGTTGCTCCTCGAAGTGAATGCACAGTTTTAAGAAAAAGGAAACAAACTTGCAAGACAAAGGAAACAAACTTGCAAGACGTTTTCGTCTTGCAAAGCAAGCCCATAGGGAAATCTGTCTTGCGAAGCAACTCAAAAAACGAAAAACGCTTTCGTTTTGCGAGTTTTTCGTCTTTCGAGGCATTCGTCTTGCGAGGTACCACTGTACCTTCACAGCATATCCCTAGACCCCAAGAATTCTGGTATCTGTAGTTTTCTAAGGGTGCTGGGGATTGTTGCTCTGTGAGATGCAAACTGCAGTCTCTAGGGTTCTTTGGGTGGGATGTGTTTTGTATGTACACAGCCTTATGTGCAGTTATTTTGGAGTAAGCCACATTGAGCACATTGGACAAAGCAAGAATATGGCTAGCCCCCTTGGCCTTGGGGGAAATTAAGCAAAGTGCAAGAATGGTAGAGAACTATATAAAACTGGAGCACCATCAAGCTTCTTGCATTTTTATTGTTTATTTACAATATTAAGACTAGTGTTCATTTAACCATTTGAGACTAATTATTAGAGGGCTGTGAGCTGCCCAGACAGGTGCACTTTTTTTCTCCTCCTCCTCCTAATAAATACTTGATTGAGATTTGACATTCTCCTTTTTTTGTAATACTATAGGCAGAGTAGTTGGGTCGCATATTTAACCCTTCCATGCTTAGGAGTATTTTAAGAGTTCTTTGTCAAAATAATAGGGTTACACAATTCAGTACAAGGCAGCATTCCCATGTCTTTGATAACCAAGAGAAAAGAGAATTTCATTAGGTACAGCGTTTCCAAAAATCAGATCAGCTGCCAGACCAAGATGTCAAAAACCTTACTGCTGTAGTGTCGTGTGGTGTGGTGTGCATCTAAGACTGAAAAAGTAAATGTGATTCAAAATTAGAGGAATGCCTGAAATAAAGGACATCTGGCAGCCCTAGCTGTCATAGTACTGCATTGTAGGGAGATGTACCTAATAAATTGTCCCTCCCATGCTATTAACAGCACATAGATCTGTCTTATGCTTAATCCAAAGAAAATGATTTAATGCCACAATCCTATACTGGGTTTGTCTAGCCTACAGTGGGAGTGTAACTATACTCAGAGGAATTAAGGTGCACCTGTTGTTGACAGCAACCGTCTAAGAGGGGTAATTTTCCCGGGATAGGCTATGCTTCCACAGACAGATATACCATTATGTACTGTCACTGAATGTTCACAGGCAACAGCTACTTTGCTATAATCAAAGTACTTATCATTGGGAAGCATCTGCTGCAAAATCTTCCAACAGTGATGGGGTGGGAAAGGGTGTGTGTATGTTCCTGCCTTGAATTGATCTCTTCCTTGCACTAATAATGCTTCTCAACTAGGGTGAAGGAAAACAGCTTTGCTTCCTGGTAATCAGGATCCTGGAATCTTTTCCTCCATCAAAGGGAAAGGAAACAGATACAGTGTTCTATTTCTGTGATGACATAATGGAATTAATAGTAGCTGCCGTTGTATAAGTTAATGTAGTTACGGTAAGAATAATTTCTTACCTGCCCTTAACTGGAAGGTCCCAGGTTAGGTTACAACATATAATAAACACAAAAAACAATTGCACCAATAACTCCAAAGTCAATACAGTGATACCTCTGGTTATGAACTTAATTCGTTCCAGAGGTCCGTTCTTAACCTGAAACTGTTCTTAACCTGAGGTACCACTTTAGCTAATGGGGCCTCCCGCTGCTGCTGTGCGATTTCCGTTCTCATCCTGAGGTAAAGTTCTTAACCCCGAGGTACTACTTCCAGGTTAGTGGAGTCTGTAACCCGAAGTGTTTGTAACCCAAGGTACCACTGTAATTTAAACAGCACATTATAAGGAAGATACAAAAAAAACCAATTCAACATTCAAAGGTCAAGGTAAATAGATATACCTTTAGCAACTGACAAAAGCTGTGAGTATATGATGCAACACACACCTCTATGGGGACGGAGTTCCACATTCTTGGGGCCATCACAGAGAGCTCTCACGAGCAACCGCTGCTAAATTCTGAGAATGGCAGAACCACCAGGAGAGCTTCTTCTGCTGTTCTTAAACCCCCAGTTGGTATAGGAAATGAGATACTTTTCAGATATGGATTGACTCAGCTGGGTAAGAATCACCCATCACCACCAAGACAATGGTACCCAGAACCACAGCACAAGTATATCCCTCACTATTTCTAACAATGTGATCCACAATTTTTTTTGTACCCCTTATTGTCTAATGTGGTAATACTTGTTTTCCATCACTAGATGTCACTATAGCATGGTTTGTTTGAATACTTTGAACAAGGAACAGCAATTCCAAAATAATAAACAAGCCCCTTAGAAACAGATAATATTTTCATTTTAGGTAGTAAGAAGAAATTTCCACAAGCAATCAAGCATGTGCTATAGGAGTGGGCAGAAAGAAGACACTGTTGAACAGATCCACCTCATAAAAGCACCTATAAAGGGATTTTGTTATTATTATTTTTAAAATCTTACTGCAGTGTGATAACTAGTATATTCTATTACATTATCTGGTTTGGAATTGAAAGATACAAAGAACAATATAGAATATGTAAACAAATCTATGTGAATATTTGATTCTGTAAACCTATGTCTACACAAGAGCAGCTCCTGAGCTGTAATCATATGTCCATATAAATGCTCCGCCTCAGAAACATATAACCCTGCAAAACATGTAAATGAGAAATACTGACTATGACGACATGTCTAACTGCAAACCGTTAAATTCAAAGTGGACGCTTTCCTATCATTCAGTAAATGAATCTTCATATGCAGGTGCCCTCAACTTTTCAGACTTTGACATTCCAGAATTTGCATATTCAGACAGCTTTGTGTCAAATCAACATAGGTACAGTGGACCTGTAAAATCCAATATTAACACACACTTCAATACACAACCATAATATGTAGCCATGGGGAGAAAAACACACAGATCTTGCATTGCCCCATATGATTTAGGAAGCTAATCATCCTCAGAGATAACCGTTCAGTGTTTCAGTTCTTGTGTAGTGCTCTTGCCTGGAGTAACGGCAACCACAGGGTTTGAAGCTTTAACAGGAAATAAATGAAAAGTCAAAAAACAAACCTACGTCAGAACCAAGTTGGGAGTTATAAATAACTTATGTATTGTTACCACAGACAGCTTATCCATAATCATCACTCACAAACTGCAGCTAAGAACAAGCCAGCTGCCTATGCACAGGCTCTCCTGAGGCCACTTAATACAAATAGGGCTGGCAGGCAAAATGAATAACTTTGTCACCTGTGAGCAGGAGGTGGAGATGTGTAAAGCTTGGGGAAATGCACTCTCAAAAAGTCTCCCGCAGAGCCCAGCTCATGCTTAGTCAAAAATGATCATATTTTAGTCCCAGGGAGGAAAATCAAAGCTAATACTTAAAGCCGATTTTAGAGATGCTCACACAAAGATAATGGGTGCTAAGTAGCAAGTAGCACAGTGTGGCGAGTAAGTTGGTAACCCTCAGTGGGGTACACAGGTGATTTGTTGTGCAGAAAACGAGAACAATCTCATCCACAGAGCACAAACCAGTGATTTATATTGAGAAAATTTAATGGAATCGTAGTCTTCAAATTGCTTTACTGTTTGACAATGTACGTCTCCCCCTTACAGGGAAGTTTCACTGCTATAATTGGGTTCCACTGTGCTAATCTCCTCAAAATGCAGCAATTGCTAGCAAATAGATATTAATTGCTGCTTCCAAAGGGATTATCTCACCTCCACCCTGCACATTGACCAATCCCCAGAGAGCATACAAAAGTAAACAGGAATCCGTGACTCTGTATTTTACTGCAGCCACTCCTGGAAGAAATACTCTACACATTTCCTTGTTTCTCTGAACAATAGGTATCATTTGAAGCACATCCCCACCCCTAATAGCTGCCTGCCTCTTGCTACTTGACAGGCAATGCAAGAGAGGGACATGCATACAAGCAGACAGGCCCAAAACGAAAGAATACGCAGGTATGGTACTAGAGGTGAGAGCACTCCCATACAGTGCCGATTTAATCGCTTGTTCATTACATTTCTCTTCAAGCAGCACTAAACATTTTAAGAGGAAATTATATATACACTAGCATTTTAAGATTACAATCCATTGTTGCCAGGCCTTCATTATAAAGTGACCTGTCAAATGCTGTTTTAACCAGCAATGAATGGCTGAATCTGTATTACACTGAAAAAAGCAACTATTTCAGCTCACAAAACCAAAGCGTTTCTCTTCTATGATGGCAACTGGTGATACCTGCTCAGATGGAAGCAATTCAAGAGTCACTCACAACCCAAGTTATATGGATCGATTTTGCCCATCGGGAACAAAACCAACAGCATCTTAAAACCTATACAAATCTCGCCTTGGATTATTTTATGTCAAAATCAAGGCACTTTCCCCTAAAACACAAAATGAGGCTGCTTTTTTCATTTATACGTAAAAACACTTGGTACTGCATCCCTCTCACAAACAAAGGCTCCTAAAGTAGTTTGCATAAAACAGGGATGGGGAAGTTGTGGCCTACAGATGTTCCTGGACTTCCACCTCCCACCATCCTTGATTGTTGGCCATACTGACTGGGGCTGATGAGAATTGGAGTCCAACAGTATTTGGAGGGCCACAGGTTGCCCATCCCTGACATTAAAAGAACAACACCCCCACAAGTATCTAAGTTCCTGAAGCAGCAGTCTTTCCTTCAAACCTCAAACAATGCAAAGCAATGGATGGATCCCAATTGTCCACGTCAAAATTTGTTGGATGTGAAAATCCTCTGTGTAACAGGTTGTATATACAAGGTATCAGATATGTTCCATATTTTAATGAGGTGCCAGATTCACAGATGACAACAGAAGTGTCTCTCATCCCTCAGACCAGGGGTAGGCAACCTAAGGCCCGGGGGCCAGATGCAGTCCAATCGCCTTCTCAATCCAGTCCGCAGACAGTCCAGGAATCAGCATGTTTTGACATGAGTAGAATGTGTCCTTTTGTTTAAAATGCATCTCTGGGTTATTTGTGGGGCCTGCCTGGTGTTGTTATATGACTAGAATGTGTGCTTTTATTTAAAATGTATCTCTGGGTTATTTATGGGGCATAGGAATTCGTTCATCCCCCCCCCAAAAAAAATACAGTCCAGCCCACCATATGGTCTGAGGGATGGTGGATTGGCCCACGGCTGGAAAAGGTTGCTGACCCCTGTCTTAGACCAAGAGTGGGAAGAAGGTAGGTCAGGACATACTAGTAGATCTCTGGGCAATTTGCAGTAGAGATCAGCAAGGGTTTTGTACTCCCAAGCATTTAACAACAGCAATAAAAAGTCAGGATCCCTCCCATAAAATAAAGAACATTGCTAAAATAAAGAAAACTGGGACTGGAGGTTGATACGGTAGCACTGAACTTTGGTACTGAAAGCAAGAGTACTCTGTTCCTTATTTTAAATATAAGATCTACCTTCCCTGCCTCTTTTGCACCTGACTTTGATCTCATGCAGACTTAGCAAGAGTTTCATCTGAGGCATATTGCTCAGTAAAGGAAGAACCCACAGCCCAGGGTGGACAACTGGCAGGGCCCAAGATGGGAGCAGGCTTCAGAGCAACAGGGCCATATCCACACCCCACTTTCAAGGTGGGTACAGAAGACAGATCCAGTATGAAGACCTTCTGAGGGTTGTCTGGGAGATTCTGGACTCTGAAGCACAGAAGAAAAAAACATGCTTGCAATGTGGGCCAAGATGCTCATGTTCTCCCCACTGATACCTGGCATTCAGTTGCCTATGTCCACATCTGCCTGGGCTGCCTTATCCCCAGGAATAAGCCTAGAAATGGAAAGGAGCCTACTGAAGTCCTTTCACCTGGCAGCCTCAACCTCCATATTGCCGGCCTATCATTTCTGCCAGGCCCCTATGTAGCCTCTTTGGTGAAGGGCAGAGCTACTGATCCTCCACCACCACACAGTCTCAGCTAACAGCACTGCTGGCAGACAGTGCCATATATATATGGACTCAGTGACGCTGCCCGTTAGTCCCATGCTGCTCAGCCACAACAGAGCTGAGTGGTGAGCAAGGCCAGTTAACCAGTCAAGTTTCAGGGGGGTACTTGCCTGTCAGACGGTCCGGGGGTCAAGAAAGCCAAGAGTCCAAGCTCATGAAAAGCAAGCAGCAGCAAGGTCTGGCCAGAAACAACGAATGTTGTTTCTAGCAACTGACTGAGGCTAGAAACCCTGCTTAAGAAAGCTGGAGCCAGCTGGTTCTCATCAGGAGCAAGAAGGCTGATCAGCAGCAGGTGGAGTCACTCAGCAGGTGAAGCTGACTTCTGGCCCATGACAGCCTGCTCAGCAGAGCCCATCTCCCTTCAGCAAGCACACTGCCTGAAAGAAGTGCATGGACCATGTTGGTTAGGCCTGGTGGGCACAAGGACTCCCCTTTTTACCACTGCTGTTGGGGATGTGCAGGCTTGTACTATGATGTTCCATGTCCTCCTCCTCAGGAAGCTAAACATAGTCCAGCCTTTCTCAACCTGGGGGTCCCCAGATATTGTTGAACTACAACTCCCATCACCCCTAGCTAACAAGGCCAGAGCTCAGGGATGATGGGAGTTGTAGTCCCACAACACTGGGGACCCACAGGTTGAGAACCTGATAATGGGACTGATTCTCCCCTATTGAAACACATTGGAAATTAAAATATCAAGCACCTAAAGCAACTGGAGTCCATTTTATTCCCAGCAGCTTCTAAAAATGGAACAGAGATACAACTCAGCATTTTGCAGATTTTAATTGTTGTGGTTATAGCACTTCTAGAGCACAGGAGTAGGCTTTTTCAGTTTTTCTAGAACAAGAAAGGGAATTCCTCTCTGTACGTTTTTTTAAAAGATTACAAATCACTTCCCAGGGAGGCAGGGGGTGCTCTCAGACCCCAGGAGTTAATTTTACCTTGGGGTTAACTCTGTTCCAAGTTGACACAGGAGCTAGCATTCTCATGATACAGGACTAATTTTTTTTATTCACATTTTTAAGGGGCATGGAATAGGTTACTGGGGGTACATTAACCCCCTTCCATCATTTACTATGGGCCCATTAGTTCACCTATGGCTATCATCCACTTTCTTATCCAGGGTTTCCTATTAGGAGTCTAGTGCTGAATTTAAGTTAACTTTTGCCCTGATCAAGTGTTCAAAGAACACATGAGAATATCAGGGGTGGACTTTGGTAATATGGTGCCCTGAGCAAGGACAAAATTTAGTGTCCTCCGCCACCCTTCACCTTCTGCTCTGTGCATGCTCTCAAGGGCACTATGTCATAGTTTTGTGCCTCCTTGGCTTGGTGCCCTGTGCGGGGGAACCACCCACATGGCCCTAAATCTGGCACCAAGGGTATAAAATGTGTAGGGAGGACAGGGCCACTATTCCCATTCCCTCTACCCCTAACCCCGCCCCCCATGTTGACTGGGAAGGCCTGAAAGGCAATTCTAAGCTCATTCATGCTTACACTTTGCAATCAGGAACCCTTTATTATCATGGTTACTAATCACATAAAAATTATTTTTTAATTCCCTTTTACATATGCCTCAAAACAATTTACATACACACCATAAAAGCACCTAAAATAATTTTTAAAACAATACACAAAACCAACTAATGAGAGCTCTAAAAGCAATGCAAAATGAACACTTAAGGTAGACCTTTTCATCCAGATGGAAAAGCTGGTCGCAAATGCTTCAATTGTACAGAAAGAGGGCACCTGTCATATCTCAGCAGGGATGCTGTTTCATGGAGCAGAGGCAAGTGCACTGAAAGCTCTGCTCTGAGTTACTTGAAGTGGTCTTCTGATTTTTTAGGGACTTTTAAGCAGAAACTTCAACTGAGCACACTTGGGATCCCACCCTCAGATCTTCCCACTCAATGCAGTGAGTAGGGCACACCCTTTACACATATTATGCCTCCTTGTGTTCTTTGAACATCTGAACAGCACTACTGTGGGATCCAAGGAATGTAGTAAGCTACTTTTATCCAGAGCCAGACCACTGGTTCATCTAGATCAGTATTGTTTGCATGGGCTGACAACTCTCCAGGGTTCCAGACAGGAGGCTCTTCCAGCTCTGTCTGGAGGTGCTGGAGACCCAACCTGAAACCTTCTGCATGCAAAGCAGATGCTCTACCACTGAGCTACAGCCCTTCCCTTACAGCGCTGGACTGCTTTTGGAATGCAGTACCAATAAAGATATATTTTTATGTTAAACTGAGGTCATAACGAGAATCAATCCTCAACGTTATTTCCAGCAAGGACTTTAGAGGGGTCCATCGTATTCCAATAAAAGATTATACTGTCAAAAAAATGAATAGCAAAAGTGAGTGAGGTTTAATGCAAGAGGCCACCAGCACCCCAGATTCCTTCTGTTCTCACTGAAAATCGGTGCCTAGATTCCATTTAAAAGTGAACCTATTTTAAAGTAAAGGCTGTAAAACTTCATTGATCAAACAAAATAATCTAACAGTGTATGGCACCCTCTTCTGTTCAACACTGATATGACAATTATGAATAATATCCAGCTTTCTGCTGGGAAACTCCACTGCCTTAAGCGAAGCATCCCTTTTCTTCATTTCCTTTTGATTCTTCCTTGCCTCAAATCAAGAACAGGAGCAGACACAAAATAATGTTGTCAATGAGAACTTGTGACACAGTTGCGTAACCTTTGTCACAGGAGAAAATCCAAACCAGAATGGCAATATAATTAGGCACTTAAAGGCAAGGGAAGCAGGGGGAGCAAAACAATCATGCTTCCGCTTGCCCTAGCAAGGTCACTGGGAGCAGAGTGCAGCTTTTAGCACTAATCACAGTAAGATTCCTGAGCAGGCCATTCTCACTTTAGGGGAAAGGTAACATGCTGTAGTTGGGAACACCAATACAGGAGTAGAAACCTCTGGATGGCTCATCCTTCACAGACACAGTATGTGTCTGTGCAAAGCAAAAAGTCAATTTGTGCTTCCACAAAACCCCTGCAATATTTAGACCTTTCTTCTTCCCCAGACACGCGCACACTCCATAGTGTTTAGATTGGGAGAGATCAGGCAAGTGAGCTGCCTCAAAGTGCAGCATTTGCGTATTACGAATAATTTGCTTCCCATATGCATCTAGTTGGCCACTGTGAGAACAGGATGCTGGACAAGATGGGCCATTGGCCTGATCCAGTAGACTCTTTTCATGCTCTTCGGCGGCATCGGTACTTCTGACTGCAGCTGACTGCTCCCACTGGCTGCTTCCAGAAATATTATCCTCTAGTTTAAATGGTTTATCTATCAGGGGATCTTTTCCCAACACTTGCCACTTTACCTTTATGAATATGAAACCGAGGTAGTAGTCAATATAAAAGAGGGAAGCATTAAATCATACTGCTTAAGCCAAATCAGACTCTCCTGAAATGACTTACCAAATTAGTACAAAAGCAAAAAATAAAAAAATAAAAAAAAATTTGCAAACTAGAAGCACACACTGAGGAAAAACACCAGATTATATAGTAGTTATCGGATTTAAGTTTCACAATAAAATCTATGTTTTTCTTTAAAAATCATGGCGGGCATCAGAAAATCTCAACTGGAAAATATGCTGTAAGTTTTAAGTCACACATTTTACACACTTTCAGACAATTTACACTATTAGAAATTTTCCTCTTTTCCTCCCCCCCCCCCGCCAAATATGAAATACAACACTTAATAAGAAACAGAGTAACTTCATTTCCAAGAATATATTTTTATTTCCATACTGTTTAACTATGGATTTATTATGGAAGCTAGAACTTCCATGTGCAACACAATTATGTAATTTCTCAAGATAAAAATATGCAAGCCATTTGTAGCCACATCAGAGGTAGGAAAAGTTATTTCTACAAATAAGTGAAGATTACTTCGAAGGAAACATGTTGATGACTAAGGCCTAACTTGTTTAGTTAACCTGACAGCAACACAGCAAGAACAGCCACCAAAAATTTCTAATTATCTTATACCTTAACAATTGTGGATGAAGAAAAGAATGTGATCAAAGACATTTGATGCCTTTAAAGTGACAAGTCCTTGGCAGGATTCACACTACCCTTTGTGGGTTTTGCACTTCTCTTCTGTCATGTCAGCTTGGTCTCCTCAGATTTCAATCATGTATCCGCTATGACAGAACACTTTTCAACACAAAACAAGCAATATTCATCAAGAGAGACAGCAACATGCCTTCAACATCAGCCTTCCCCAGGGGTGACTAACCTGCAGCCCTCCAGATATTGTTGGAATCCAACTCCCATCAGCCCCAGCCAGCTGGTCAGGGATAGAGTTGTAGTCCAGCAACATCTGAAGGGCACCGGGTATGGGAACATGGCTCAACATTATGTATTAGAATTCTTTTTCTGCTCTGTGGTAAGACAACAGGGTTTCGTATGATCAATGCATTCTGCGTGGTACTCTCATAAGAATATCTCATAATTAAAGACTGTTAACAATCAATCTTGTGGCCCTGGGAAGAATCATATTCTTTCTTTAACAATGGGTTTACAGAATACTTCAGCATCGGGTTTCAAACTCTATAATCAAGGACTACAACTTAGTTGATTTTAAAAACGATGGTCCATAATGGAACTGACATTATGTTAAGTTCAAATGATGCCTTCAGAGTTTTTTGGCACAAGCAGTAAATAAGGCACAGAGGTGAATATAGCTAAGCATGTAGTTCTGTCATATGGTATCAGGTCAAATAAGACATAGTGGCAACATTGCTATGGGTTCAAACACAGAACTGTCCCAAATTGCATAAGAAGAAAGGTCTGGGTAGGGTCCAATTTTAACAGCAAAGGGCCACATGGCTGAGAATCATAGGACACTTTGCCTAGCCAAGGCCTACCACCCTGCAGTCTGTACCCTAGTAGCTTTACCTCCCAGTTAAGCCCCAATACTACAAGCAAACTCTGCTAAGCTACAAGCACTCAGAGAGAGATGCCGCAGGGAGGTAAGCTGTGGATGGAAAGATGGTTTAGTGCCCACACTCATGTGCTCTGCTCTACTACTAAATCACGGACACCCCCTTTCTACATAACTGGGGCAGTTTTACTGAACTACTACAGACACATCAAGTTTGGCACTTCACTCGCCAATATATATTGCCTTGGTATTGTAGGCACACATATGCATAAACTGACCCTAGCTGAATTAGGGTTGCAGGCATATCCCTTATCAATATGGTCAGCTGACAGCATAAATCACCCAGCGAATGATGCTACACATGAATCTGTGGATCAAGTCCAGAATATAGCTGAACATTTCAGGATGTTTCTTCAACAACAAATGTTCTCCACTGCTCTTTTCTCTTTTCTCCATTTCAGAGATGTACCTCCAATTGTATTTTTCTCTAAATAAGCTTGTTGAAAAATAGCTTCTTTAAAAATCAAAGTCCCAAAAGCAGAATCAATTATGCATAGTATGCAGATTTGCATACTCTAAATAATTTTGTGCACAGAATTTAAGATTTCCTTTGCAAGGAATCCATACTTTTTGCACTCAAATGGCGTAAGCAATCCCTTAGAATTCCAAAGGAATGTGCAGTTTTGAGTTTCTACAAGATTATCTCAGTTTTTGGATGGTTTCTTGTTACAAAAGTGACCAGTGAAAAAGTAGACAATGTTTCATTCAAGCATCTTCCTTGCCTACAGAGAAGAAAAAATAAAAATAAAAATAAATTAAAATGGTATGTAGTTCAGTCTTAATGTGTTGGTACTTTCTCTTGCAAGGCCCTGCTGTACAGAGGATATTCCATAGCTCAGTGGTAGAGTACATGCTTTATATGGACAGTCTTAAGTTTCACTTATTGCATCTCAAATTAAAAGGGACCACTCTCTGAAAGACTAGAAGAGAAATTTGCCTGAGACCCTACAGAGCTGCTGGCCATCAGAATAGACACTACCGGACTAGATGAAAAACCAACATAACTTTTGGATAGCATTTTAAAGCAACCAAGGTTCAGCTTTTGAAGTTCCATTTATTTCAGTGAGAGATATATAGCTGTGTTCTTCTTTGACGCCCTTGATACCCTAGTTCTCTCTGGTTCTGTCCTTTGATGTCTCTTTTACAATCTAAAAGGTATTTCAGCATTTCCATAGGAGCTCTTCTGCTGCCTTCCTTCAAATTGTTGGGGTCCTTAAAGATCTGCTCTTAGCCCTCTGCTTCCTTGGTCTCTCTAAAATATATATAAAAATAAGTGACCACTTCAAATCCTATGGCTTTCAGGATCACTTAAGGAGTACTGTGGAATAAAGAAATCAGATGCTGAAAAACAAGATTCCCCAAGCAATGTAACTTGAATACTTACTATGGTGTAGCTTTAAAATATTCTTGAGGAGTCACAGTTTTGATTCCACCAAAGTAGTCCAGGACCCAGATGTTGGTGATGTTTAGTTTAGCAAAAAACCAGTTATGACCAGATGGCCACGTAGCCATTTCAGGATGTCTACTGAAGAGAGCCTTCTTTGCAAAGTCTGCTTCTGTACCATTCGGAACCTAACAAACAAGTTACCAAATATGTAATTTCACAGACATATTAGTTAACCACAGTATCTTGTACTTTCTTTCAAACTATCTCAAGATGCAAGAAAAAGGGAGAGAAGAGTGCACATGTAAACATTATTCAAGGAATACTCAGGGTTGGAGTCAGAGGAAGTTAGTCACATTTCAGTTCCTCTGAAATCAATGAGATAAAAGTATGACTAACTTCCTCTGGATTCAAACCAAGATGTTTTCATGACTACTTGACCCATATACTCTGATATGCTATTTGTGTGAAGTTAGTCAGGTATTATAAAGCTCACACAATACTTCCTAATTTTTCAACACACCCAAAATACATGGAACAAGAAAACACATGGGGTTTCTTCAAGAAAGTTACAGCTCTTTGATTTTGCCTAGCAATGCAATCCTGTGCATGTCTACTCAACCTAAGTCCCACTGAGTTCAATAGGATTAATGACATGTAAGTACACATAGGGAAGTATCCAACAAAGTATTTCTGTTAGCTCAAAGACTTCAGGCTGCGAAATGGAACTTTCATTCTGTCTCATCTCCATCACCCCCTTGTCCACCCCAAATCTTTTCTGAAGGGTTGTGGAAACCACCCAGAACAGTTTTAGATGAATGTGTGCTGACCATTTCATGTGATTTGGAGCCCTACACAATTGGTGTTCCTGACTGCATGGAGAAATATATAAGCATTTGGTTCCCACTTCACACCTGGGAATGTGCAACAATTTTGGGATAGGTAAAGGTAAAACAGGGATTTTTGACACACATCCGGCATACACAGCTCTACTCCCCCTTTCATAATTTATTTGAATGCATGGAAGGTAACTTCAAAATAAGTATATTTCAGAGGCATATATCATCAGTGTTATGAAACTTGCTTTCTAGTTCTCAGCCAGTGAGCATTATATTCTTCTGGTATGCCCAAATATCACAGTGTACCTTTTCAACTATTCCAGAGAAGATCACATGGGCACACAGTGGATTCTGAGGATCATAACCTTCCTTCTTGCAGTAAGGTGTCTGTGCCAAGGACATTGTTAGGGAGGCATTGGCATTTACCTGCAATACAAGTGGCAAAATATATATATATCATAAATGTTCTAGATTTGCTGAATAGGTTAGCACATTTAAAACAAGCTGATCTGCATACTTGATCAGCATTTCCATGCTAGAATAAGAGATACTGTGTGTCTGGATGAGTTTCATATCCTTTGCAATTCAAGGGTCATGGTCATACAGAGAAATTGTAAAAGTCACACAATGTTAAAATCTGCTTCTCCTTTTTACAGGCACAAAGCTGTAAAGCTGTCAGTGACCTCTTGGGAAATTCCATCAGTTTCATTTTTCAGCCAGAAAAAAATGAAGTTTCAGCAGCACATGATTTTAAGCATAAAAACCACACATTTGGCACTTATTTGCAGGAGAAAAACAGTCAAGAAACAGCTGAATCATGGTTACACTGGGAATGTTATCTGTAAGCAGATGTCTCCATATGACTGAAGGCAGTCCAAACAGCTGTACTGTATGTTACAAGAGATAAGAGATGGCAACACTTGTTGAGATATTCCTTCCACTTTCTGAAAAGAAATAAGCTATTGAGTAAGCTTAACAGAATTGTCCATTAAACCATATCAAGATTTTGGGAAGCAATGCTAAGTCGGAGTGTTTTGTGATATTGCAGTTGACTATTTTCACAGCATACAAGTGAAATCCACTCTGAAATATCAGAATCAACATGCAATATTCCTGAATTATAGGTAGGCCAATACTTTTATTGGGACCAAGCAAAATCAAGTTCTCCAATCTCTTCATCACACTGGATGTTAGGCAAAATGGGATATTGGGGTATGTGGGAGCGAAGAGACAAAATTGGCATGTTATAGCCAACTACCACCACCACAACAGATAGTTCAACAGAGAAGTCTAACAAGATAAATAATAATCAAAGCTTAGAAGACCTGATGACATTCACTTGGGGTTTCTAAAGGAGGTAGCAAAAACTCATTGAACCATATAAGCTATATCATTATGTGTTTAAGGGATCTGGAAGGCCACAATAAAATGTGTAGGAACAGCAAACACTGTGCTTCTTTCCAAAAAAAAAGAAGACAAGCCCAAGAATTGAGTATTCAGGTATCTGTGAAAACATATGTTAAGGCAAATAATTTGGAGCTTCCTTCAGAAGAAATGAAGAGCCTGTAAGCCCTCCACAGGTTGCTGGACTAAAACTCTCATCATCCCAGAGAGCATGACCAGTTGTCATGGATGATGGAAGTTGTAGGCCAGAGGCATCTGGAGGCCACAGATCTCTATTGCTGCCCTACAGAAAAACTGAGCATTTATTAGCAGTCACGGCTTTGTTAACACCAAAGTATGCCATATCAAACTAGTTATTGCCTGTAATAAAGTGGCTTCACAGGTTAGAGTAGGGGTAACCAATGCAATGCCCTCCAGATATTACCAGACTACAGCTCCTGTAATTCCTGGCCATTGGCCATGTTGGCTGCAGCTGATGAGAGTGGGATTCCAACAACACCTGAAGGGCACACGTTTTTCATTCCCAAATTAGAGAGAACATGGATGGCATGCTGTTTTTAGACCTCCATGACACCTCATTTGAGCTGCTCAAATTAAATAAGACGCCCTGAAGATGGGTTTGTTCATCAGTAAGTTTATTTACAAATCAATCCCTGCAAATCATGTCACAATTCTCTGTGTGCAAAAGACGTTTTTCAAATTGAAATTGAAATACTGTATTGTCACTTGTATACAGTGAGATTACACGAGCACCCCCCACTCAGCTCTCTTAGTCTTAATTCCCCTCGTTTACTGACACACACACACCAAACCCGAAAGTCAGTTGTTGTTATCTTTTCATTCAGCAGCCTAACAGCCCACGGATAGAAGCTGTTAATGTACAAGTGTACCTGAAGTGGACAAAGTAAATTTAATAGATTCCAAGAAATATATTGCTAGTGTTATTTCTACCACAGGCCAACTAAAATGTTTGGAAAATGTAAAGATTCTCAGATTACAAAACTATTGCAATAGCTGTGCAGTGTTTGCTCCTCAGTCTTTTCACACTGCAGGTATACTCAATCCCCTCCCCAATGAGTATGAAGGTTTCTGTCAATTGATTTTTATTTATTTATTGTGTATGCATTTTCCTCAATTTATATTTACAGATCATCTTTTCATTCTTATACAATAGACTTCCCTACCCAGCTTTCCATGGCAGTTCGTATTCATCTTATTTGGTTACATATCCATTAGTTGGTTTCCATCAATTGAATGCAAGTTTCGCAACGTACAGATTAAGGCTGTGCTAAACTTCCTGCATTCTTTAGAAGGGAAGGCAAAGAGGTTAATAATCCTTCCATTCATAACAATGCTTACCAAGCTTCAATTAGATCAGTATTTTTCTATGTCATCAATTGCATACATGTATTAGGAAACTATACTAATAACCTTACTGCAAAATTGAAACAACTGTGAAGAGTAAGCATATGGAGACATAGTTATTCACCACATCTAAGTAAAGCAAAGTATGATTAAGTGTAACATTTTATTAACTAAAGCTGGGGTGAGCAATATTGGGACTGGGGGTCCAATGCAGCCCTCCAGCCCTTGCTATCTGGCCCACAGGATTCTCCCCAAGCCACACACCTCACTGCTTCACACCTTCATTGAGTGTTTTTCCCTGGCTGGAATGTGTCCTTGAACTCTGATAATACTTCTTTCTTGTCTGGATGGAGGATAAGAGAGGGATGTGCGAGAGTATGTGTAGAAACTAAACTACTGTACAAATGTAACATTTACCGGTACATTCATTGCTTCCTCCCAGTTGCCTCTTGCCCTACCACTGACATGTATGCCCCAGAATGATACCCAGAACTGAATGTGGCCCTCAGGATGTAGAAGGTTCCCTGCTCCTGACCTACAGTTTAGATCTTAAGTTATAGCTCAGGACTGGCCACAAGCTGGGATGTTGAAACCAAGGTGAGCTTGCTAAACCATGGTTGCCCTACCCACCTGTCAAATTTGGCCCACAAAGCAGATCCTGACAAGGTTCTTTAGAAAAATATAGAACATGCTAACTATAAATGAAAAAAAAAACACTTGTATGTTGACATTTTCATAGAATTACCCAGACAGGCAGGAGTTTTGGAATGGGTAAGCACCATTTTTTTTTCTTCCCCAAAATTGTCTCTAAGAGCTGTTGTTATTACACAGGGCAAACATATGATAAGCAATAACTGTATGTTTTGCCCTGAAAGACAAACAGCAGCTGCGGAAGAGGGTGTGCATGTGGTTTTATTAGGAAGATAGCTCAGGGGGAAAGACTAAAAACCTCCCTTAACTCCAGGATTTTCATTTATCCCACCCTCTCAAATTTATTAATGTAGGAGACCCATTTCATGTTACACTTTATTTGGCCCTGAAGACTCACATTCAGATCCCTGCGCAGAGTCATATGGCTTGCTGGGAGACACCAAGACAATCAAAAACCTTGGCCTAACTTACCTCACAAAGCTGTTGCTGAAATGAGGAACAAAGAATGCTCCTCAGAATGAATGGGATAAAACGGAGAAATAATTTATGTCACTATATATTGAAATAATTTAAATTTTATGGATTTTTTTAAAGAAAAAACCAAATGCCCTCTTAGGGCACTATATATATACATAACACAATTGTACATGCATATTGTAATTGATAATGATGAAGTACACACAAGACTAAACTTGATTTAGAACTCCCCAGGCCTCAGCTTCGGAACTTTGTTTCCGTAACGAAGCTCAGCCCTGCGACAGTGCCTCTGAACACGTGCAGAGTACATTTCAGGACACTGAACAACTACAGCCGGCCTCAGACAGTTGCAGCTGCTGTGTCGCGAGGTCTTCCCTCATCTCAGAATAACTGAAATGCCCGTCCCCTCACCTGCAAATCATGCACCGAGACCTCCAGCGGCGTCAGGTACATGTAAGGCACCCCGCTGCCTTGCTTCGACCCCAGCGGCCCGTCGCTGACGGAGAAGACGTTGGAGAAAGGCTGGCCCCGCATCGGCGGGTCTTGCGCGGAGAGCGTGGCCAGCGCGCCCCAATCGCACGAGTGCGCCACGAAGCGCGCGACCCGAGCCACGTCCTCGTGCGGAGGGATTTGAACCACCCCGGAGACCCCCACCAACGGAAGAAGCAGTAGCAGAAACGGCCACATTGCTCGCTCTCTCGCGCGCGCGTATCTCACACCTCCTGCCTCGGACACCTGAGCGAACCTTTGCGTAGCTAGTCTGCGGACCAGGGCGGCGGGGCTCAGGCATCTACCAAGCCGTGCGAGCCCGCCCCCCGCGCGCGCCGCAGCCAATAGAGGCCCTTCGCTTTGCCCGTTTCTGTAGAGCGGAAGTAAACAGCGTGAGAGAAGCCGTCAGGTGGGCAGGCCTTGTCATTTTTATCCAATAGCTGCACTCCATTCTCTCGTTTTTGCCAATGAGAGCTGCGCTAAGGGCGGAAGAGATGAGCAGACGGCTTACATATTTGGGGTGGGGATTATGCAGCTCTCTGCCAATGAGGCACAGCGCCTCGAAATTTGCCCATGAGATTTGCCGGAGGACGGTGTCACGGGACAAAAACACTCACCTTATACGGGTGAAGGGAGGGGAGGAGAGAGACGCGAGTCTTTAGTTGGGTTTGCAAGGCCGAAGGCTTAGAACAGTGAAATAAGTAAATAAGTACATATAGTTGGCGACTGTGAAGCGTAATGGGGAGTCCTCTAGCCTTAGTCAAATGTCGACTTGAAGCAATGAAAAAGCAATCCTGTGCACGCTCACCTCATTTACTGGAGGTTTTGAAGCAGAGGTTGGATGGCCATCTATCTTGGATGCTTTAGTTGATACTCCTGTATTGCAGGGGGTTGGACTAGATGACCCTCAACATCCCTTTCAATTCTATGAAGTCCCATTGAACACAGTGGGGTTTGGCCTGTACAGTGATACCTCGGGTTACAGATGCTTCAGGTTACGGACTCCGCTAACCCAGAAATAGTACCTCGGGTTAAGAACTTTGCTTCAGGATGAGAACAGAAATGGCGCGGCGGCAGCGGGAGGCCCCATTAGCTAAAATGATGCTTCAGGTTCAGAATGGACCTCCAGAACGAATTAAGTTCTTAACCTGAGGTACCACTGTATTTCAACACTAAATTCATGTGGCAGCCAGTTTTAACACCTATTAGACCCAGGAATTTAGGGGAACCTGGCAACCACAACATGGTATTCCTGGAAATGCCACCATATAGAGATTCCTGCAATCAAGGACACACATAGCCAACGAACTCACCATGACTAGGGCATACCCCCAACACACACATATGCAAAACACATAAAATGATGCCCTAATCCCCAACTCCCATCAACCCCAGTGGCACAGCTAGCATATTGACCCCATAATTAGCAGCTCCCAGGTCCCCCTAGGTTTCAATTCCTTTATATTCCTCAGATACATTTTTGAAGCACCAATACAGTGGTACCTCAGGTTAAGAACTTAATTCGTTCTGGAGGTCTGTTCTTAACCTGAAACTGTTCTTAACCTGAAGCACCACTTTAGCTAATGGGGCCTCCTGCTGCCGCTGCGCATCCTGCAGCAAAGTTCTTAACCCAAGGTAATATTTCTAGGTTAGCAGAGTCTGTAACCTGAAGCGTATGTAACCCGAAGTACCACTGTACATATACAAAAAGAGGACGGAGGAAGAAACATACAATACAGCATCAACAGAGCTCCCTAGTTAGGATACCTGTAGGGAGTGCACACAGCCCTTCTTGGACAAGAGTTCAGAACTCACACAGAGATAGAAATACTTATTTGACAAGCAGCCAAATGGATGGACCAGAACATACAGCAACAGCAGCTGCATACATGCACTGTCAGCAACACTCTCCCTTGGCTCACTGTATAAGACGTGAGGTTGGGAACCAGGAGGTGGGCATTTGAGACCCATGGGGGAAAGGGTGAATTTCACCCCCTAGCTGCTGTTTGGATTCCAAGAGGGAAATGCCACAGGCAAAAGAGCAATTTCACAACCACTCAACATAATGGCCAGGGAGAATATTGTTGTTGTTATTTCATATCCCACCCTTCCCTACAAAGGAGCCCAGGGTGGCAAACACAACTGAAATAAAATATTTAAAACAAAAATAAAAACAGTTAAAAACATAAAAACAGTGGTCTCAGGGTTTCCATGAACAGTGTGTCATCAAATGCCTGGGTAAAGAGGAATGTTTTTAGATTTCTCTTTAGAATGAATAAGGAAGAAGACATTAGGAAGGGCATTCTACAGAAAAAACCTTGTCACAGGTAAACACCAACTAGGCAGCCCCCAGTGGCTGCACCACCAACAAAGCCTCACCTGCTGGTCATGAGTCTGAGGTGTTGCAGAAGACAGTTTTGTTAGTTTCTGTTTTTCACTGTGCAGTGCTTTGGAGTCACAAGACTCTGTTTTGCATTCCACACATTCCAGACTGTTGGAAGTCTCATGGAAGACAGGAGACAGATGTGACGTTACTGGTTTCCTTTTCCTTTGTTTTTCAGTTGTTCTCTGCTCTCACAGGGAGAGAATGTATTTCTTTTCTGTCTGCATAATTTAGTAATAAAACTCATAGTGATGGAGCCATAAATCTCATCACTTCTGCTGCTTTGATTCTCTGCGTAATGGGAACGTGCCTGGAGGCCTCATCAAAGGCTCAGGTCGTTAATTATCATCGGAGGGGATTCCGAAGGACTCGACCAGAGGAGGATGAGCTTTATTAGCTCGGTCGTAACGGAGATTCCGACAAATTTTAGGTACTTCGGTCCCAAGCCAGCTAGGGCTTTATATGCTAGTACCAACACCTTGAAGTGATTCCGGTAGCTCACTGGCAGTCAGTGCAACACTTTCTGAACCAGTGACTTGTATTCCTATCCATCTGTCCAACTTGCCATCCTAGCAGTCACGTTTTGCACTAGCTACAGCCCCACATACAGTGCATTACAGTCATCCAGGTGGGAGGTCACCAGAGCATGAACAACTAAAGCAAAGCTATGCCCGTCCAGGAACAGCTGTAGCTGATGAATCAGCTTAAGCTGGTCCTGGGCACAAGCACTCCTAGCCACAGAAGCCACTTGGGACCCAAGTAATAAGTTGAAATCCAACAGTACTCCCAGACTACAAACCTCTTCCTTCCAAGGGAGCACAACTCCTCCCAAATTAGGTACTGCACATTCTCAGACATGGGAGCCACTCCCACAGCACTTCCTTCTTAACAGGAATCGCCTCAGTTTAATGGAGTATCTGGTGGAACAGGTTATGTTTTAGATGCTGGAGGTCCCAGGTTCAAATCTAAGTTACAACTCCACATTACAAAGAGGAGAGCCTCCACACACATTCAGCATGCACCTGAGCCCATCAGGAGGAATACTGCATGGACTAATAATCAGGCATCCCTCCTCCACACACCCCTCATCCCCTCTCCTCTGCTGACTGCATCATATACCCAGCAGCAACTCCCAAATCACTTGTGCACCCCGAGAGGCCTATCATCTCACAGTCCAAGGTTCCACTCTTTGGGCTCATCCACACTGCCATTTGTCCTGTGATATCTAGCCTCAGGTTTGGGAAGTGTGGATGAGCTCTGTGTCTCTGCCAACGGCTTATCTCAAGTCCTGCCAGCATAGCAGGGCTTCTGCCAGATCCTAGAGCCTCTCATCTGATGGATTTTGTGTGTTGGGCAACCTTTAATAAATCAGATTTTTCAATTACAATAATTTAATTGACTTAAAAGGTGCTACCATTTTATTAGTCAGCAGATTTGTAAAAAATAATATAAAATACTTACTATATTGGCAACCTGGTTTTCAGATAACTAATGTTTCCTAAAGTGGTAAGAGAGAGCAAGAGTCCCTGCCATCAGACTTACAAATCAATAGATCAGAACTTGTTTGTTTTTATTTACAACTTCTGCAAATGACAAGCACCATTTTAAAAAATGTAATTCTTATACATATTCAAAATATTTATTTAAAGCATTAAAACTGCTTACTGATTAATCAGGAGCACCATTTGAACTGTTTTAATCAAGTAATCTACCCAATTAAATTAGATCAGACTCCTAGCTTTAATACCTAGTGAAAATATAACTATTACATTTACTAAATATTTTGTGATTATGATTGTGTCTTCCTGGAGCTATAATCCTTACATAGTTGAGAATTTTGGGGTTAAACAAAATCCCCACCCCCTCTCTCTCTCTCTCTCTCTCTCTGTGTGTGTTACAAAAGATTACAGCCACAAGAGGGTGCTGTTCTCACAATTTGGTTTGCAAGAAAGAATTCTTCTGTCAAGACAGAAGGCAGAGTGGATTCAAAAGTTGCTGGAGTGATGGAAATAGCTGCACCTGGCAAGTTTCACAGAGTTTTCACACCTGAGAAATACATTCTGGATGTGCTGGAGTAGTATAGCAGGCAGAGCTTGCGCCGTGCTCTGTGGATTCAAGGGAGGGCAGAGACAAGAGCAGACTGAAATGCTAATAGACCCAGGACTGGAAAGGTCCCAGTTACACTGCTTTGCATGAGAGAGATGAGTAATGAATAGGCACCCAGAATCCCGTTCCTATGTTCCCTGCACTTTTCTCCATGCAGATAATGTGGGACCCACAAAGAAACTGAAGGAAGTGTTCATGTTTCAGAGATGTATCACAGAATCATAGAGTTGGAAGGGACCATGAGGGTCATCTAGTCCAACCCCCTGCAATGCAGGAGTCTTTTCCCCAATGTGGGGCTCAAACTCATGGCCCTGAGATTAAGAGTCTCATGCTCTACCAACTGAGCTAGGAAATAGGGGCTGGATATATTTGTAGTATTACAGTTTATTTATCATCCTGCTGCTATGTTTGTGTACAGTGGTACCTCGGGTTAAGTACTTAATTCGTTCCAGAGGTCCGTTCTTAACCTGAAACTGTTCTTAACCTGAAGCACCACTTTAGCTAATGGGGCCTCCCGCTGCCGCCATGCCACCACCACATGTTTTCTGTTCTCAAACTGAAGCAAAGTTCTTAACCTGAAGCACTATTTCTGGGTTAGCGGAGTCTGTAACCTGAAGTGTACGTAACCTGAAGCGTATGTAATCCGAGGTACCACTGTATTATAATTTTTCTGGTTTGGTGTTGCATTGAATTGATTTCATTCTGCTCTTTTGATTTTTATGTTTTTATCAGTCATTGTAGTCATTCTAAGCACCTTTTCAAAGCAGAAGGGCAAATATTTTTTTAAAAAAAATAAAGTAATAATCTCCCTTTCTTATCATATGGAAGTATGTTTCTACTGTTTCACAAGTGAGATGCTGTTTCAAAGCCTTTGCAGAATGTGCTGCAGCATTGCCTAACACTGTTTCTGCTTGCTCTTTTCAGCTATTAGAACAAATATCCTCTGAGCTGGGCCAGCCCAGCATCCTGAAATTGTTCTTGCTCTGGACAAAGCCATCTGTATCCGGATAACCTCCTCCTTCTCTCCAGATAACAGTCCCTTAATGGGAAGGACCAGCCCACTCTCTGGACAGCCTGTTTCCTTTGTGAGTTGAGCCAGTCCAGCCCTGTGTCCAGATAACTGGATTCCATCATAGGCAGGCTCTGCCTTCTTTCAGGATAACATTGTTATTGCCCTGGCCTTAATTCTGCATTACACAATGCCACTGTATCTGTCTGATAGCCATCAAAGCAAGTTATTTGCCCGCCACCCCCATCTTTTTCTGGGGCTTGGTCAGCCTCCTCTGCTGATAACACAACCCGTCTCTCTCTCAGTTCTAGTATAATGTGTCTAGTTTTTCTGTGGAATAAGTTTGAGCTTTTTTTTTTTTTTTTTTTTTTCCTTTTCAGAGAGAAAGAGAGAGCACTGCCTCATATGCTGGGCCAACTTCCTGTCTGGATAGCATTAATCAGTTCATGAATATGAGCCTCTCTTTGCCTATATAATCCCTATGCAGTCTTTGATAGTGGTCAGTCTGTGAGCGGGGCCAACTCTGTCTATACAGATGACAGCCAGTAAGATTTACCCCTTTTTCTTTTCTTTTGTTGCAGTATGTGATAGATGAATCTGACTGGTAATATAGCAGTGTCTGAAAGTTAGGTTCTTTAAGTGCTGTATTTTCCAATACCACGTGAGAGCTCATATGCTGATACACTCAATATCCGTAACGACAGGCATTTCCTGTTCTGTGGTACTGAAATTCTTTGCAAACATTGCAGCTGGCTTTTTGTCTGAAACTCCAGTCAAAGCACACAGAATATAAACTCATTTTCACTGTTTTTCAAAGGATTTTTAAGCATAAATGTTAGTCTGGCAAAATGAGCCATAGTGGTAATCCTGAAATCTAAAGCCATCTTTAGTCTAAAAACTGCCACAGTTGGCGTACAGATTACATTAGAAATGCAAACGGGGGACCCTTCTCTGTCACACCTGAGTGCATAGGTGCCAGCTCCCTGGGGCCTTGGGTGCCCAAGCACCCACAAAATTCCCCATGAAGGGGCTGGACACCCACAAATTTGGGTGCCAGGGCCATGCACACTGCATGGCACCCCAGCCCCGGGCACCCAAGGAGGCCAAGTTGGCACTCCTGGCTGAGTGATCCTGGGAGTAAGAATCATTTAGAAGGCATCCTAAGTCCAGGGTTTCTCTGCAAGATGGTGTTTTCAACATAGCATGTCCCTGGTTATTGCGGAGTCAATTAGAAACTAAATTGGGTAAAAACATTTAGCCTAATATTGCACCCCAATGTCACTATTGTGGGTGGGATTCACCTAGATACCAGCAAATCCAAGTTATACAATAAAGTAGATTTGGTGTTCTTGTACAAACATGCCTGCTTTTTTAAGTGGGGGGTGGACTTTTTGCAGTTAGGAAAGTGACAGGAGGGAAATGCACTGAAAAGTGTAGGATAACAGTTGCTTGACACAGCTGTCATATGACCTTCCCCCAAGCTTTATGCAAACAAATGAGAATAAATTATCAACAAACAGATTATCTAGAAGTGACCGGAATATACTCTAAATATTTTAATTTGGTCTGAGTACTACATTTCGGTTCAAAGTAACCCGCTGTCCTTTGAAAAGTGGCGGGTATCTGCAATGCTACGTTCTCTGTATGCTTAAGTGCAGCTGCAGAATGTCATTTAAAAATAGCAATAGTACAAACATTTCCAACTAATATAATTTCTTGCAACTACGTCCCCAGAGATTTGCAGTGCTAATTTGGCTAGTAAATGGGAAAGATATTTAAAGATAGGCGGTTGGCCAGCCTTTGAGTTAAAAAACAAAATTCCCATATTAAAAACTTGCTCTTATTGATTTCCTGTGGGTGTTATCAGAGAAGGGTTAAAGACTCGTACTCTCTGGAACAAAAACCGGATGTTAGCTTGTGAGTTCATTAAGCTACAAAATACAAATCCCCTTCTGTTGCGGCACTCTCCCTTCTTTAGTAACAGAAGATTTAGGTAGGAACAGTGAGTGGTCAAATGCCAGCTTCTTGCCCTGTTCAACATCTAGATGGAAACCTGATCACTGCTGCTTAGTAATGTTGCTGCTGGCAAGTGATGTGCAAACTAGCAGCCAAATAATACACCAATGCGCGCGCACACAGCCTTCACTAATTCAGAGCAAATTCCAGTTCCAATCACAATTCAAGCCCCAAACAAATAACTTTAGAAATAGACCATACATTTTATCAAGTCCTTGCATGCTCGCTCTTATATCCAAATTAAATAAGAGTTGGGAATGGTTTTGCTTGCTTTTGTTGCAGTAAATACTATAATAGTGTTAGGAAGAATTATTTTTGTCTGTCGTATAACAGCATAATGGAAGGGCAGATTCCATCTACCCATTTAAGGAATAGTTTATGCTGCCTTTCCTATTGGGTGTTACTCTAAGCTTCAGTGCCCAGCTTAGGGTAAAAGCTGCTGACTGACGTGTTAAAACAGGCTCACATTGTTGTGACTTTCATATTTTCTTCTGGAGGGGTTGTTGTGAGGAGAAAAGGTTTCCTTATCCTCTTTTTCTCACTGTTGTATGGGAGCAGAGGAAGTCATAATTTGACTTTTGAGTTTTTTTTTGTTTTTTGTTTTTTTGAGTTTTGGGGTTGACCTCAGAACAGACAACTTCTCCGTTCTCTCAATGGAAAACTGCAAAGTTTAGACTGTAAAGGAGAGATTAAAATGTGTTTTCAGTATTCTAGTGACGTTAGTCCCTATAATAGTGACCTCGGGCCATGAGTGCAGCAGAACTAAGCCAAAATTGGGATCACTGAGAAACAGGAGGGCGCATAATTGGTGCTTTCCCCCCAAGAAAAATAGGTGCCAGAACTGACCGTGAAGTTGTTACAGTAAATTGTTGGGCGACTCAGGGCAGCCGTGAACAGATGCCAGTTTGACAACAGCCATTTTTCACTGCCTGCAGAGGTACTAAAACTACAGCAAGCTGTTTCCCTAGCTGGTTTGGGGGTCACCCCTGGTTCTGGTGCAGGTCAAATAAATGCGCCCACACCTCCCTCATTCCCTTTGATTCAGGAAGATGGCTAGGGCAGCTGGAAAGGGCCCTACGCAAATGCACATATGTGCAATGGTAGAGGCCTGGCTAGAAAGCTTAAAGCCTGTCACCACTACATGGGAGATGGATTAAAGAAAAGGAAATATGAATTGGCCCCACCCCGTAGCCTGACCAATCACAGCTAGGAGTGGCTAGGAGCTAGGTGGAGTCATAGATCTAAAAAAAGTGTAGGCTTGCAAACACTGGCCAGCTTCTGTTTTGACTTGAAACGATTGCTTGAGGCTTCTCAGAAGTACGTAAAGGCAAGAAGGGGGTGAGGAAAGTGTCAGCTTTCAACGGCACCCATATCAGAGGTGCCGAAAATGCGCTCTGGTGGAAAAAAAGCACTCAGTATAATTATGTTATGCGATACGTCGGGATTAATAGGAGTACCCCCCCCCCCCCAAAAAAAATCTTTTAAAAACCTTAAATTGTAGCACCGTGCTTGTGGTTAACGCTTAGCTGGAATGAAATATTCAACGCAGCAATAGAGAAATTAAAATAATAATTTATTTGTCAGACAAATAAATGATAGGCACAGTGGTATATGGTTACCAAAGCTCTACCCCCTTCCAGCCCTGATGGCCAGCACTTATATTTCCTCAGCCCAGCCCCCTTGCTCCTCCTTTGGCTGCCTCTGTCCAATCAGCCTGGTTGAAATTCCTATTGGCTGTTTGCTAGAACCAATCATAAAAGATACACCCATTTCCTATTACCTTTTATGGGAGACAAAGAGCTATATTTCCTTCTATCCATAAATGGCAGACAAGTAGCCATATATCTTACATTTGCCTCGACAAGGCACCTTAATTACCAGATCACCTTTTGCCCCTGTTGCCCCTGCATTCCAAAACAAATGGCTAAAACAAATGGCTCGTGGTATTAAACTCTATCTAAACAGAGATCTTGGGTTCACATTCTCACACACCATCAATGAAATAAGAATCTAACATAAGAATCTAACATTTCTTACTTTCTAAATCCTTTGCCTAATTACATTAAGCCAACAAATCTCATACATAACATAGATAGCTTTTTAGAAGAAAAGGCCTTTGCAAAGTAAAAAGGAACTCAGTAAAAAACAGCTTCAAAAGAAGCCTCTTCAGTTTACACCCTCCCTTTCCCAGCCAGCTGCTTTTCCCATTAGCTCTTCCCAAAATTTATTGCCCTTTAACTCTCTCAGTATACCTTAAACCTTAGGAAAATATGGCTAGGGTCTGATGGGAGGCACATGGTATTATTTTCTGTTAAACAATAAATCTTACTATTTACCAACTCTTAATTAGTGTTTTTGCAGCTTGATTGTATTCTGTAATATGTAGGGTCAGTATAACCTTTGCTCCCAGCCTGTAATTCCCTTTTACAACTTTGAGAAACTTGTCTCCTGCTACTGCTATAAATCAGGGGGGGCCTTGTTCAGGAGAGCAGGAAGATAAACAACTGCCAAAGTACTTAGCCAGCTGGTTTCTGCCTGGCATGAAACATACAAACATTTGCAAATATATCTTTAAGCTCATTTTAAAATACAGGCCTTGATCAGATGCCTCAAAATGAGCAAAAAAAAGGACTTCCGGTCGGCGCCAGCGTTTGATGGCGGTCCTAGCCTCGAGCTCCGAGGCAGGACTGCTCCGTAAGTTCGGGTCTTACCCGCTACGGCAAGCGGGGGACCCCTAAAATCACAGGCGCTGAAGCCTGTGAGCAAGGAGATTCGGTGGGCACCTTTGCGCCCCCCCGGCATCGTGAAAGAGCCTTTTTAAAGGCTCCGGAGCGGCATCGGGGTGAGCGCGGTGCTGAGGATCGCTACCCAGCTTACGGAGTGAAGCCGCGTCGCCATTAACGGAGAGCGCCGATTCCTTTCTGAAATCAACGATTGGCAACAACAATACCCGTGAGTAAGATCGCAAAAGTAAAACGGGACTTAAAAATTTAGAAGATTTGGCTGAAAACGGGAAGGCAAAATTAAGGAAGTCAGCCTCCCGGAACTGCATGACTAACGGAGCAATGAAAAGACTAAGCTGTGTTTAAATGGACTTTCCTTTTAACTCTTATTAAACCAGACATCGAAAGGATCTCCCCCCTGTTGTGCAGGAGAAGGGGGGGAGGAAACAGAATTAATTTTAACCTGCAAAAGAAAGGGATAAGGAATAAAAAACCTCTGCTGCCGATACTTCTGGCCAGGCTGCCGGAGCAGCGATCGCCTGAAAAAAGGAACTGTCAAGTGAGCTGTCAAAGGACAGCGGCTACAAAATAAGACTTATTTTGAAACATACTCGGGACTTTGGTGGATTACAATTTTAACAGTAAAGTGCTACAAACTAAAGACTTTTAATGGGACTTTTGCCTTTGGACTTTCTGTTTCTTTGTTCTGGGTGCCTTTGGATGGTTACAATTTCCCCCTCTAGAGGGCTTTAGTTACATTACAGTGTATCCAGTGGGATTTTCCACTTGCAACTTTCCTGTGTGAATGACCTTGAGTTATGAGCAACCCGTCAGAAGAGATTTCAACAAGAAGTAAAACAAAGCAGGCTCAAAAACAAGCTCAAAAAAGAGGCTCCTTATCAGGAGCAGCAGCTGCACAAGAAAAAATAACAGCAGCATCAATGGAGTCAATGACACAGGCCCTGCTTAAAATAAATCAGTCACTAGAAGTGCTCACTAAGCAATCTGCAGAACTTACCAAACAGTCTACAGAGAACTCTAAGAAACTGACGGAATTGACAACAAGACTAGACCTGAATACAACAACAATTTCATCTAATACAGATTCTATAAACCGTTTGGTTCAAGAATCTACGGAAACAAGGAGAATAGCTGAGAGTGCCAGGTCCACTGCTGAAGAAACCAAAGGAAAGTTTGCGCCTATTGTAAAAAAAGTACATGAACATGATTCAGCATTAGCCCTACTAGAACTGGAAAGGAAAAGTAAGAATCTGAAATTAAGACTGGTTCCAGAAGAGGAAGAGGACAAGCTTGGGGAATTTCTCACAGATAAATTTCAAGACTTCTGGAATGATGAGCTAGATGGAGAGGAAGATGAATTTATGATAACTTCAGCCTTTCGGATTGGCAGGAAGCAAGGGAAGAAGCCAAGAGACTGTTTAATTACCTTAGGATCAAAGGAACAAAGAGACAAAATATTGAACCTACACTTCCAGAAGGCCTTGGTCATTAAAAATTCTCAGATTCAAATCTTCAAGGATATTCCTAAATATTTTTTGGAGGTTAGATCTCAATTTAAAGAACTAGTTGATCTACTTAAGAAGAACAATATCCCATTCAGGTGGGAATTTCCACAAGGGCTGTCCTTTAGCTACAAAGGGAAGAAAATTAAAATAAAAACAAACCAGGATAAAGAGATCTTTTTGGAAAGAAATCAAGAGGATCTTCAGAAAGGAACTGTCAGTGAGGAGGAAGTACCGGACATCTCAAATCTATCTTTTGGACTGAACCGAGCACCGACCGAGGAGGAACAACAACTGGGTGCAGTCGGTGGAAGATCTACCCAGTAACCAAAATGTCTCTGCAACTCTTCAGTTGGAACTGCAATGGTTTGAACCACCCTCGAAAAAGGGGCCAAGTATTTCATTTATTAAAGAAGGAACATCTAGATGTAATCTGTTTACAAGAAACCCACATCGCCAGGATACATAGAAAACTTTTAACAAATAAGAGATTAGGACAAGAATTTATATCATCAGATAGAGTCAAGAAAAGAGGAGTTGTGATTTATGTCAAGGAAAAATTTGAACCAAAATTGATCTTTAAGGATGATCAAGGAAGATACCTGGCAGTGGAAATCCAAATTCATGGAGAAAAAATATTGATTGTTGGAGTTTATGCACCAAATGAGGGGAAGGCTGAATTCTTTAAGAAGTTGCATGAGACTTTAATGGACTTTTTGGACTTTAAAATTATAATGATGGGTGACATGAATGGAGTCGTCTCTACAAATATGGATAAGGCCCAAAGACAAACAATATCTAATGATGGAAGACTACCAAAGACTTTTTTTGACCTGACTGACACTATGGATCTGATTGATATTTGGAGAACTAGGAACCCTCTGGAAAGGGAGGGGACCTTCTTCTCTGAAGCAAAAATGACATGGACTAGAATTGATCAAATATGGATTTCTAGTAATCTGGCATCAAAGGTTAAAAAAACAGAAATCTGCCCAAAGACCTGCTCTGACCACAATGCTGTCAAGATGGAAATGAAACTGACAACAGCTGGAACCTTTAGATGGAGAATGAATGACACCCTCTTTGGAGATGAGGAAATTTGCAAAAAGGCCCAAAAAACACTTAAAGACTACTTCGAGATCAATTTGAGACCAGACACAGAAAAAAGAATCATTTGGGACGCAAGTAAAGCCGTGATGCGTGGCTTCCTAATACAACAGAATTCAATAAAGAGGAAAAAACAGAATGAGAAGAAAGAGAAAATTTGGAATCTAATAAAAGAAGGGGAGAAGAAACTGAGATCTAAGCCTAAATCCCAGGAGATATTAAGAGAAATAAAATTTTATCAAACACAATATATGGAATTGATGAACCAGGAAATAGAATGGAAAATTAAACAAATGAGACAAAAGACTTTTGAGTCTGCAGATAAATGTGGGAAGCTACTGTCTTGGCAACTGAAAAAGAGACAAAAACTGAATACAGTGACATCACTCGAAGTAGATGGGAAGTCTATTAATAAACCAAATGAGATAAGTAATTGTTTTCAAAGTTTCTTTAAGAAATTATACAAACAAGGGCCAAAAAATGAACAGGAGATAGAAGAATTTATTGGAAAATACGGACTATCAAAAATCTCTGAAAACAACAGAAGGAGTTTAAATGAGAAAATTACAGATCAAGAAATAGAGAGTGCCATCCAGGATATGAAGCTGGGAAAATCACCAGGACCAGATGGACTAACCGCGAGATATTATAAAGTATTGAAGGATTGGTTAATACAACCACTGAAAGAAGTCTGCAATCAAATTTTGGAGGGGAAAAAGGCTCCCGAATCGTGGAAGGAAGCATTCATCTCACTTATACCAAAGACAGAAACTGAGAAACATCAAGTTAAGAATTACCGCCCTATATCACTTTTGAATGTGGATTATAAAATTTTTGCAGACATTCTAGCAAAAAGATTCAAAAAAGTTTTGTTAGAGGAGATTCACAGGGACCAAACAGGCTTTCTACCAGGCAGGCAATTGTCAGACAATGTGAGGAATATTATAGATATTCTAGAACTTTTGGAAACTGATATAAATAGAAAAGCTGTTTTGATTTTTGTGGATGCAGAGAAAGCCTTTGACAATATTTGTTGGAGCTTTATGAAGAGGAATCTCCAAGGAATGGGGGTAGGCAAGAACTTTGAAAATGGTATAAGTGCAATTTATTCTGAGCAAAAGGCTAAACTTATTGTAAATGGTATGGTTATGGATGAAATTCCAATAGAGAAAGGGACACGACAGGGATGCCCAATTTCCCCTCTATTGTTTATATCGGTACTGGAGGTTTTCCTTAATATGATTAGAAGAGACCAGCTGGTTAAAGGTATACAGGTCGGAACTAAACATTATAAGCTAAGAGCATTTGCAGATGACTTAGTTTTGACATTACAACAGCCAGAAACTAGCACAAAAAGAGTTCTGGAACTTATTGAAATATTTGGTCAGGTAGCAGGTTTTAAATTGAATAAACACAAGACAAAGGTGTTGGAAAAAAACCTTACGGTGGAGGAAAAAGATAGTTTTCAAAGAGAAACTGGTTTGGAAATTACTAAAAAGGTAAAATATCTGGGGGTGAATTTAACATCTAAGAATGTGAACCTATTTAAAGATAATTACGAGAAATGCTGGGCTGAAGTGAAGAAAGATTTTGATATATGGTCAAGATTGAAACTTTCCTTGTTAGGCCGAATTGCTGTAATTAAGATGAATGTATTGCCGAGATTGTTGTTTTTGTTCCAGACATTGCAAATTTTAGATAAGATGGATTGTTTCAAGAAGTGGCAGAAAGATATATCTAAATTTGTCTGGCAGGGCAAAAAACCCAGAATTAAATTTAAGATTTTGACTGACGCAAAGGATAGAGGGGGCTTTGCCCTGCCGGACTTAAAACTTTATTATGAAGCAGCAGCTCTTTGCTGGCTGAAACCATGGCTACTTCTTGAGAATACAGACATTCTGGACTTGGAAGGTTATGATAATAGTTTTGGTTGGCATGCATATTTATGGTATGACAAGGTAAAGGTACATAGAAATTTTAAAAATCATATTATTAGGAAAGCATTGTATAATGTATGGAATCGATATAAAGATTTGTTTGAAAGTAAAACCCCCAGGTGGCTGTCACCAATGGAAGCTAAGGCGGTAAAAAGATTGAACATGGATACAGACTGGCCAAAATATTGTGAAATTATAGAATATGATGGTGAAAAGTTGAAACTACAGAGTTTTGAGAAATTGAAACCTAAAGTCCGAGATTGGTTACATTATTATCAGATTAATGAAACTTTTAAGCAGGACAGAAAACTAGGATTTCAGAAGGAGAGGTCAAAGTTAGAAACAGAATTGCTAGAACCCAATACTAAGAATTTGTCTAGAATGTATAATCTGCTGCTAAAATGGAACACACAAGATGAAACGGTTAAATCAGCCATGATTAAGTGGGCACAAGATATCGGCCATGATATTATGTTTGCTGACTGGGAGCAGTTATGGACCACAGGTATTAAATTTACGGCATGTAGTGCCCTGAAAGAGAACTTAATGAAAATGATCTATAGGTGGTACATGACCCCAGTCAAGCTAGCAAAGATATATCATTTGCCCAATAACAATTGCTGGAAGTGTAATGAATGTGAAGGAACCTTTTATCACCTTTGGTGGACCTGCCCAAAGATTAAGGCCTACTGGGAAATGATCTATAATGAAATTAAGAAAATCCTTAAGTGGACATTTGTAAAGAAACCGGAGGCTTTTCTCCTGGGCATGGTCGGCCAATTGGTACCAAAGAAAGATAAGACCTTTTTTATGTACGCAACAACAGCAGCAAGAATCCTTTTGGCGAAGTATTGGAAGACTAAAGAATTACCTACTCTGGAAGAATGGCAGACCAAGGTGACTGAATTTATGGGACTGGCAGAGATGACCGGCAGAATCCGTGACCAGAGGAAAGAGACAGTGGAGGAGGACTGGAAAAAATTTAAAATCTATCTTAAAAATTGTTGTAAAATTTCGGAATGTTAAGATGTCAGGGGATTGGACACAAAGAATTACAGCTATAAATCGAAATTTATAAAGCAGAAACTCTTTTTAAAGAGAACTAAATATAAAAATGGGATGAAGAATTGCTAAAAATTTTGAAATTTGGATGCAGTGAAGGGGAGGTTTGGGGAAGTCGCATTATGTTTGTTCGTTTTTTGTTTATGTTGTAAAATCAATAAAAATTATTATAAAAAAAAAAAACAAAATGAGCAAAAAAAACCCCAAAAAAAACCCCCCACCAAAATTGCAATAAGGAATGAGCATGCACAGTAGCCACAAAATGCAGAATATCTGAAAATGGAAGTGGGGAAAAGTGCAGTGCCCTGTTTGTAGGGTATGTTTGCAGCCCCTGTTAGCTGGAAGATTTTGCACTGCAACATTTTGTTTGATGACCAGACTTGTTCTTAAGTAGATCTGATCCTACACTATCTCTGGTGTCCAGATTTGGATGGCTCACATGAAATCTCTCTAAAAATACTCAGCTTGGATTCTCTGTAGTTTCTTAGAAACACTGCAAGGCATTTTGTTCTGAATGCAAAGTGTGTGCTGGGTTGGGATAAAAACTGGTAGGCAATGCCATCTGTATGTTTCTTTTTCATGGCTCAGCCAGAAAACTCAATTTTAACCTGCAATTAAAGCTGCAGTTGGAGGAAGAGGAGTAGAGGACAGAGGGTGAAAAAAAAGAGAGCTGTGAGTGGAGGGGGAGCCCTTTCTCCACCCTCTGGACCCCCTGGAAAACTAAACAAACCTGCTGCATCTGGAACTAGGTGTAGATAGTACAGTTGAATGGGACACAGCTGCAAGCAGCCTGAGGAAGTACCATCCACCTTGGGCCTACCCATAAAAAGCAAGTCTAGAGTAAGAGACTAAGGTGATGTCTGCTGTTTCCAGGATCTCCTTTCATTCCGAGAATTTTGTGGGTGAGCTGGGATTTTGTTCAGACCCTGGGCGATATATAACCTGAAGACACAGAGGGACACCAGAAGGAAAATGAATTGATATTTATTTATATATATTAGTTATTTTGTATTAATCTAACATTTTTATATGTAACTGCGTATTTTTTTGATATTTTGTTGTCGCTTCAGCTGTTTGTACACTGCTTACAGATCTCGGTTGGCATCCATCTGTCTTGGGATACGATGGAGGAGTGCAGCTTTGAGGCTGAAGTCAAACTTTCGGAAGCTTACAGCACCTGCTGTGGCTGTAGTGACCAATACGGGAGAGACATGTTTTGTTGCAGCAGAGGCAGATGAAGGCGTCTGGTTGTGTGGACTGCTTACAGATCTTTTTTACTGTATTAAACAGTATAAAAATTAGATAATCAAAATCAAATTAGTTGATCAAATCAATTAAAGACTGCAGTCCTAGTGTTTCAACCTGGTAATGGTTGGTCACAAGATCAGACAATGAGGTTATGTATCTCGGTATGGCAGAGCTGAGCTACTAAATGTTTCATTCCACTGCTGCTCTGCTTCAGCTTCCTTGTGGTGTGCTTCTTAGTCAAGAAGAGGAAGCTGCCTGCTGAGATCTAGCAAAAGGAACTGCTAGAAAAAGATAACATACCCTTCACCCACAGTCCTGTATTCAGCCCTGTTGCAGTTGCCATGCAACTTGCCTTGTTTTGAAAGGGTAAAAAAGTTGTTCTTATCCCCTTTCAAGGATTAGAGTCTGTGGAATGAGGACATACCATCTGAGGAAAGCACCTAAGACCTAAGCAATACATACAGTAGCTTGTGTCTTTCCCCCCAATGCTTTTGCAATTAAAAAAAACTAGCATTCAGAGGCTACGCTTGGAAGTGAAAAAGTAGCTGAGGAAGGGGATGATTAACCCTTGCCCCTTTGGCCATTATTTATTTATGCAGTTTATTACCCACTCTTCATATAAGCACCCGGCAAAAACATTCCTCTTCACCTAGGCCTTTGGCTAGTTAAACAATTTATGGCCTTTTAAACTGGGGGGAGTATTGTTTTGTTTGTTGCTATGGTGTGTATTTTTGTGTTTTTATAGTGTAAACCCAGGTGAAGGATGGTATGGAAATTTAATAAATAATAATGTCTCAGGACATGTTACAACCATTTAAAACACAATATTAAAATAAGTTCTAAACAAACTGCAGACACAACAATATGGTGAATCAATCTATCTAAGGTCAGGTTCAAATGCCAGGGTAAAGAAGTCTTTGTTGGCTTGTGATGTGCTTGGTGATAGTTTGTGTGAACCTATCTCTTCCCTTTATTTGCATGCTCCTCCTTCCACTATCACCTGCTCTAAAATGTCATTATTTTGCTAGGAGTTCCTGGAATTGTAGTCTCAGAGTGTTTTGACTTAAAAAACAGAAAATATTGGAGAAAACTTAGATGTAACAGTGCTGATGGAGGCTTCCTCCTGAGGTAAATAGCAATGGAGTGTGCGCATGAGTTATGGGATCACAGTATGGGAAAGGGTTAAACTCTCCCTCTCCTTCCCCCTGCAGTCCCACTGCTGCTGACCTCCCCTACTTCTGCTATTTGCACTTTTTCAGGCATGCACATTGATTGCATTCCTGCAATTAACAGCATGCCAAATTTGACCCTGGGAAACAAAGGATTGTATCTGTTGCTTCAGGTGAAAATTATCATCAAAATTCCTTATTATGAATATACTTTCCCTGCTTGGGGCTTGACCTACTTTCTCATATTCCCCACCTTGTGGGACTATCTCTTCTTCCACCATGCCCACCAGTGTAGACAGTGTGGGATTGAATGAATCAGTAGTTGGACTGGGTGCAAGGCAACTCCTCACTAAGACACAAAGGGCTACTTCACTCCAAATTATTTCATGCAATTTGGCACACATGTGTGGTGAAAGGCTAGTCTGAATTAGGCCATTTTTGTGATTACTGCTATACTGTTTCATAGCTGTCAACTTTCCCCTTTTTTTAAGGGAAATCCTATTCGGAATAAGGGAATTTCCCTTAAAAAATGGGAAACGTTGACAGCTATGTACTGTTTCCAAAGGGTGTGATCACAGAGGTGGCTGCTGGCTTCATGTGCACACATTGTTAATCTGCTCCAGGTAGCTGTATATTTGATCACATTCTTTACAATACATTTAAAGCACTCTTATACCATCTTAAGAGTCATGACTTCCCACAACAAATGCTGAGAGCTGTAGTTTCTTAAGGCTGCTGAGAATTGTGACTGTGAGAGGTCTGTCAGCAACAACACTCACATAGTAGTTCCCAGGATTCCATTGGGGAAGCCATGACATATAAGGGTGCTTTAAATGTATGGTGCAAATTTGCACAAAGAATTTGATAGTGTGAATCAATCCTTTGCATTCTGAGTGAGAAACTGCCGCAAAACAGTTCCTATAATAGGGTGGTGTTACATCATCCTGAAAATTGAGGAGGGAAGAAATAGCAAGACTGGCTCCAAAAATCTAGTGGCTTTGATGGCTATCCAGAATTCATGGTGGTAGAAAGAAACTCTGTTCCAGTTATCGTTGCAGTCATGCCAAATGTGTGAGGAATAAAATTATATTATTTTTGGCCCCTAGCATTTGCAACAAGAAAAACCATGCTGCAATTTAACAAAATAATCAGAGTACAATTACAGCTGTAATGCCTTCTAGTTAACCCTAATCTACTTGTCTTTAGGAAGCTTTCCTTGACACAGCTAAATAGGGTCTCAACAATGCAGTGGAAAGGGAAGTAATGCCTTTCAGAAAATACTTCTAAAACTATTTTTTCTCTCTTCTAGCCCAGAACTAGAATATGTGAGAATTCAAGAGGTGGCATTATTGCTACAAAAGTTGCTTTCTAACTCGTTCTTGAGTTCTCCTCACTGTCACCTCAGTGAGTGACACTTGGCAGAGGTGCTGTCAGAATGAACAAAAGTTTGGCACATGTGCATGTGTGTTTTTCTCTCTGTATATGTTTTAACTCTACCATGACCTAAATAAAAGATCTGCACTTTACCTAATCTCTTGCAGGGTGAGGGAGAAGTGTAGCATACATGGAATATTTTCACTCCCGAACTGTGAGGCCTTCTTCTCCCTGGTGCCTAAACCCTTTGTACAATGCAATGGATAACAAGGAAAAAGGTGCATGGGATAAGTCTTGTTTCTCACCTATCTATTTATGACACGGTATATGCATTTTACCTTGTTACACCCACTCCCACAAAAACAAAAGCCTCCACTTTTGGCCCACGCAGGGGCAGAATAAAATGATGAGATGCCAGGACAAAAACCCTTCACCCTTTACCGGAAAAAGAAGCTGCAAGAAGAGGAAGGAGAAAATTGAGAAATAAGAGTGAGGATAAAGGAAATAAGCAGGGTGCATAGGCTGCTTTGCTGTCTTTTTCTCTCTTGCGTTCTCTGAGAAAGCCAGTATGTTTAGATTCATGTCTAAATTTAAACCCTGATCGCTTTGCCTCCCCCCCTTCCCCCTCCCTTCCTCTCCCCCACCCAACCTCCCCGCCTTCCTGGTTCTCTAGTGCAGGCCACTTAGGACTCTGACAGTTTTTAAGCTGAGCTGGGGCTTGGATATTAAGCACTCCCAAGAAGTGTGTGTTCTTTTTTCGGCCTGTGGCAAGGCTTTGTACAGGCAGACCAGACAGACAGAGGGAAGCTCCAAAGAGGAAGGGGATGGGGGAACCAGTACTTCCCAAGAACATCCCACACCTGCACAACAGAGAGGTAAAAATACTCAACCTTTCTCCCTGTCTCCGTCTTTGGTTATCTCTGTGTTGTTTTGGAACTTGACTCAAGTAAATGTGGTTCAAGTTAAACAGCTCAAATGACTGAGCTGCTGCTCTTGTTGTTTTTTGTAGCTTTTGGATGAAATGCAGTTTTCATGTCCCTTTCCTGACAGAATGTGGGTTGATTTGATTTGGCTTCAGGAATCTGTTTGTGTCCAACAGTGTGTGGAAGTTCATTCACTTCTGAGCCTGTCACTAAGGAATTAAAACTTTGCCTACTTTTCTTTAAATTGAAACTGGCACGACGTTCTTTGGGACAGAATGCAGAAATCCAGTTTTAAACTTTACAGTATATACATAATCTGCTGCTAAGGCATAAGCTTATTTCTCTGCTTGGAATGTCATAGCTGTATGTTCTCAGAACTTACATTGTTGCTTAGAGCTCAGTTTCTTATCACTCACTCATGGACCGAACGTAGGGTTCCGTTTTTTATTTATAGTAGAATTTCTCATGCCCTGTATCACTCACCACACACAAGTTGCAGAAATCCAACTGCTGAAGTTTTTCTTCCCATAGAAAATCTGTGGTGATTGAGTGCTTCACCTGTTGAAATTCTGTCTGACATACAAATATTAAAGGCTCAGGTGCCTTGCCAGAAAAAAAGCTGGCAAGTGAATTTCTTTTAATAAGATTTTAGGTGAGCTGGGCGGCATTTCTTTATTTTGTTTATGTATCTAGAAGTAGTAGGTTGATATCTGGGGGGGGGGCAAAGTTGGCCAAATAATATGGAATCAGGTCAAATAATGTGCAGGAAAATAGGTAAGACCACAGAATCTCAAAAAAATATGGCTGGGGCTTAGATTGCTGCCAGAAAATGCAGTGGTTTTGCTCCTTTTTTATAAATATTCAAGATATAAAGAAGAACATGTTTGCTCTTCAAGGCTTAATAGTCTTCAATGCATATGATAGATCTTCTTTTCTCCATTGCTTCTTGCTTTCCACCATACTAGCTTAGCTTTGTCATTCTGATAACTTCAGCCAAATCTCAGGCTGCCCTGTTGATCTATTGCATAATAAATACACCTATGTTGCACAATGTCTGCATATCTAGTCTCAATGTTGCACTTTCCTTGCAAGGCTAACTCATTTTCCCTGCAGTCAAATTGCAGCATTTTGTATCTGACTGTCACCAGAGCATTGATTGCTTTTATGACTGCTGCAGAATAAGGTTCTGTGTTTGTGAGGCAATTAGCGATGAACAACCCATCCATCTCCACAGCTACACCATTTTGTGATTTTATTTTATTAGTATTGAAAACTAATTGAAATCTCTATAAGCTGTGTGCTTCCTTCCATCTCCACTACAACCCCAGGATGAAAGGATGCATCCTACTAGGCTTGTTTTATTTTTTGTTTGGTAAAGTGGCTGACAGCAAGCCTTCTCCAGCATGCTGCCATTTTGCGAGCCTTTTATTTAGTTTGTTTATTGGGCCTCTACAGATATCATTTTTATTGTGTATTCATGATTATTTGTGCTCATTATAGCATTAGGGTGGATATATGCAATTCTGTTTTCAGTGCTGTTTGGACCTGCAAAAGTTTTGGGGTGGACATATTGCTTTGTTTCTAGTCTGTGCATATCCCATAACGCCCTACTGAAATCCTGTAACTTTTTATGCTACAAATATTCTGGTGTTTAAAGAGTTTGTCCTGCTTTTGTTGCACTAAACTGCAGGAGAGCTACTTCAGAGACAGCAGTAACGTAACAATGGGGAAGTATTGTAGAACAACTAAGAAAAGTAAAAGGATGTGGTCAGTCCTGTATAAATCCACCACCAATGTCTTATTATTGCATCAATTACATGTTGCAGAATACACCTGCAAAAAAATCCATTCTAGTGGAACCCTTAATTTTCTGGAGGCATTCGACCCTCTGCTGGGCTAGAGTGTAAAATGTTTTTAAAAGAGGAAAGGGTGAAAGCAACATGGCTATCCTGTCCTCTGCCATCTAGTGTGTACAGACTGGATGTTGTTTACTATCTTTGAAAAAGAACTTGCAAAAGGCTAAGGTAAAGGTGGTGGCACATTTTGATGTTATCACGTGGCACCGGTGTTCCCCCCCCCCCGACCTACTCCAGCTCCTGACATCATGTAAAAAGACATCTAATTCTTAAACTAGGATTCTCCATCAATATGATATAATGTTCTAAGGCAGTCTTATGGTTATCCAGATGTTGTTGGACTCCAATTCCAATGATTCCTTACTATTTGTCATGGTGGTTGAGGCTGATGGGAGTTGGGAGTCCAACATCATCAGGAGGGCCACCTGCTTCCCAGCCTGCCCTAAAGGGAAAAGTTGGGAGTTCCCAACTCAGCCAGCCTGCCAAACAAATCATGATTACTCACTCACTCTTCCATTGTCTCTCGAGACAGACGGATGCCAACAACAACAAAATTAAGACTGAGTGTAACCTATCAGGATGAGCTGTTGTTTGAGAGAGGACGGTTGCACATCAAATTGGTTAAATGCTTCAGGTTTGGCCCTTTTCGACACGTCTTTGCCAATGCTTTCCTTCATCATATGAAAGTCTGCAAAGCCTCTCAAAAAGTAGTTCTTGTAGATTGGCTTCCCTGGAAGCAAACAGTTAATCAGTGTCATAAGCAATGAAATATTTTATAATGTCAAGTTTCTGAAGCCCATTTTTTTATTTTTTTGTAATTTAGAGGCTAGCAGTGGCAAATCGGATCACAAGATATTAATTGTTGTATAGAGAGAATCACATGCAAAAAGTAGCTACCAGCTTATATCCGGAACAAACAGTGGTCACATCTAGGCCATCAGAATAGGAGAAGCATTCAACAGTGCCTTCCGCTGAACTGGAGGCAGGCAGGAGGGGGGTGTTCCTCTGGGGGGAGGGGAGAAGTGTAAAGAACTGAAGGTAAGTAATCAATTAGTTTGAGGAAATTGACATATGACCTAGTTTTAGAACTTTAATCTAAAACTGCCACCTCATGGTTTAAAGTAATTATATTTTTCTTATTTTGCTTCTATTGTTTTTGGGTTTTCCCCTGGGAGAAATTAGTTCCATTCCTTTCAAATGTTTCCTGTAATTATATAAAGTGCTCCTGGCACCTTCTACCTTTGATCATCTTAGTTTGCCAGCTCCAGTAATATGAACACTTGGCTTCCAGAGCTGTGTCTTAATAATAAATTAAATTATAGCCGTTTGCAGAATTGAAACTATAGAAGAAATGTTACATAAAAATATCAGCCCAATAAATCAAGTATTTCTATACTTGTGTGGCTGAAAAAACAGAGAATTTGGCTTCTCACACTTGCCTTTGGGGCTTACTTTTGAGTAGACATGTGTCTGACAAAAAAATTGAGAAGTCTCAAAGAAGTCAATTTTCAGAGGAGTGTTAAGATTTACAAGCTCCTTTCTCTAGATTCCATTCCTTAATCTCATTGTTAAAAGGCCAATAGTCTAAAGTAAGGGACACAGATCTGTAGTATTGGGCTGTGTACTCATTGCCATCTTAACATACAGCTAGCTCAGCCTTTCTCTCAGTTCAGAGCTGGTTTTGGGGAAATGCACAATGAGATAAAAGATGGAGATGGCATGTGATGATGTGTATACACCAGTTCCCAAAGCAGTGGTGGCAGTGCACTGGATGCAGACTGGGAATGTGTACACAACCTTCTGGATACACACTATACCTTTAAAGCACATTTGAAGCAATTCTTCCTGCATCCCAGCCCAAAGGGTTGCCTTACAATTCCCAGCAACACCTAACAAAGTACAGTGCCCATTATTCTTGTGGGAGAGGGGCTTCCAATGTGCCCAGAGTTTTGTGGTGTGACCTTGAAATAAACTAAGTTGTGTAAGCAACATCTGACAAAAGTGGTCAGAAAAGCTGTTGGCCTATATAACCTTGCCAGGTGCAATGGTAAAAATAGTTCGTCTTTGCAGAGCAGGCATAATGCATAGAAGCAACAGGAAACAGACACTTTCGCTTCTCCTTGTGCCAGCCACTTTAATTTAGCTTTCATTCAACTCCCAACTATTTTGAAGCTGGCTTGATTAGAGATGCTTACACACTCTACATTAACTGGGTTTCCCAGAATCAACATTTTGAGCAAGCCAGAAAATATAAGTGTGCAGATGGAGTTGAAATGTTTCCCACTTATCAGCTTATGGAAGCAAGATAATTGATATCCTTTTGCCTTAAATATGTTTTTAAAAAATAAATAAATAATAGAATTTGCATATTAGGTCAGGCTGATGGTCTATCTGGTCCATCACCCATTCATTGTATCTGGGTCTGCTTGAATTACATATTACCCCACTTAACTTTATATGTGATGAGATCAGGATCAGATGTGGGGCCTGTATTTTCAACTATCAGTCCATAAGGCCCATCACTTGCATGAGGAGTTATCACAAAATCAGGATGGAGCCGCATATACGTAGTCATCATCCCTATTCCTCCCGGTATCTGCCGCTTTGAACCTTTCATCTTATCCTATAGCCCTTCTGTATTTCTGCACTTCATTTTCTCGGTATCAGTTTTTCCATTTCACTGTGTGCCTCACTTCCCTTATCTTTAGTGGAAGAAGAAAACAGAACAGGCCCAACACAGATCTATGGGAGCATGAAAAGCGGCCATTAATCCTTATATCTTAATTTGCTAACTCTTAACAAACTGCTAGTCAGTGAAAGACCTTTCCCTTCTTCCTGTGCCAGGCTATTTTTAAGAACACTTTGCCATGGGATTTGTAATTGTAATGCACCATACAAGATTTCTGAAGGACTAGAAATACAATATGTAAGGTAAAGGTAAAGGGACCCCTGACCATTAGGTCCAGTCGTGGCCGACTCTGGGGTTGCGGCGCTCATCTCGCTTTACTGGCTGAGGGAGCTGGCGTACAGCTTCCGGGTCATGTGGCCAACATGACTAAGCCGCTTCTGGCGAACCGGAGCAGCACATAGAAACGCCGTTTACCTTCCCGCTGGAGCGGTACCTATTTATCTACTTGCATTTTGACATGCTTTCGAACTGCTAGGTTGGCAGGAGCAGGGGCTGAGCAACAGGAGCTCACCCCGTCACGGGGATTCGAACCGCCGACTTTCTGATCGGCAAGTTCTAGGCTCTGTGGTTTATTATACAATTATATTATACAATTACAATTTGTAATTGTAATGCACCATACAAGTTTTCTGAAGGACTAGAAATACAATATGTATCTGATCAGTATTATCTATATATTAGATTAGTGCCTTCAAACAATTCTGGTGGGTTATCCTGGCATTTTTTTTTTTTTTACAAAAGCGTTATATGTTCTTCCTAAATGCGGTGTGGCCATTTATTCTATTCTTCACTACAGTCCTTTTGCTCATATAGAGAGGAAAAGTTCATGGATTGTTATTTTTTGGGGAGAATATCTGAAATTTTAAAAGGACTACTATCATCCCAGTATACTGGTATAGGCACATTTCAGTGATATTCCATAATTAAGAATCACTTTCCATAGTGACTTGATTCAGACAACCCTCAAAACCATGGTTTGGAGGGTGGTGGGTGAGCTGCTTCTTTGTGGCAAATTAGAACCATAGGAGTTTATCTAATCTGTTCCCGTTACACACAAACGAATGGGAAATAGAAGAAAAAGGCATGTGAGCCCAAGGTTCACTGTACTTTGATCACATTATGACAAACTATAGCTTATTTTTACATCTGAATGCAAATACTATGCTTGCCAAAAAACTATAAAGTGTAAAAGTGGCAAATTGTTTTTTTGAAAATACACGCATCATAATCTACTCTTCAGAGATCTAAGACTGGCTGTGACTGTCTGCTGAGTGTGCCACACATGCACGGGCTGCCCTGGGTTTGTTGATGTATTGTGTGTGAAAACAGCCTTAATAGTACTAAGGTCTTTCGCATGCAAGCCATTCAATGCTGGCCAATATGTCATTTAACTATTTTCTCTAGACCTTTTCCTACAGGCATATCAAGTTGTATCTTCCTCAGATTTATTACTTTAAAAGAATAGCTCAAGTGTTAATACTTTTTGTAAAGAAAAGTCATTCACACTACACCACCACCTGTCTCACCTACTTTTGTTGTACCACGGCTAATCTCAATGCAAAAATGCATTTCCCAGCTGCTAAGGCCTTTTCAATTTGTGATCAACAGGGGTCCAATAATATTGATCATTTGAAGGGTTTTCATCCTGCTCTTTGGTTGAAAAGGGTCCCACAGCAGCTTACAATGATCCATACTAAGACACTGGTTGTCCTTACAACACGGAAGGAAAATAGATTGGGGGAAGGAGGAGGAAAAAAACAGATTCAGGTACTAGTTTTTTGTTTCCAAGTTCCTGCTAGGATGGAAACGTTTCAAGGAGAGGAAGAGACAGCTGTTGCTGGTCTCTCAGCTGAGGTGATGGAATAGTCCCGCTTCCTCTTAGCAGCCTGATGGAATGGGGAGGGGCCATAGCTGAGTGGGAGAGCACATGCTTCACATGCACAACATCACAGAATCATAGAATTGTAGAGTTGAAAGGGACCCCAAGGGTCATCCAGTCCAGGCCCCAGCAGTGCAGGAGTCCCAGATTCATTCCCAGGCATCTCCAGTTAAAATGGGTAAGTTCTGAAGTGCAGGAGATCATCATAATAGTTCTTATATCCATGTCCTCAAGGAGAATTGAAAAATTAAGGCACAAGTGTTGATCCATTATTATAAACATACAAAGTGCATGTTGGGAAATGGCACTAAGTAAGAGTCTGAGAATACAGTACTGTTTGCACTAAAGCTGTTACTTGAAAATCATTTCTATTGTTTGGGCGATTCTGCTTTCCCTTCCCTCATTAACTAGTCTCATGGGCTGAGGAAGGGGTGGAGGTAGTGGTGAGCAGCCAAAGGCTTGCATATTGAGATCATGGGAGAGAAGCTGCTTCAGAAGAAGGGAAGTAATGGCTTTTAACATATAACTGTAAACAAATCTACCTTGCTGTTCGGGTTCTTCCCAGAATGAGAGACACATGACTTCACAGCTGAAGCACCAGAGATCAACAAAGAGTGGCATGGGGGAGGGGGGTTGGTCTACACATCAAAGGAGTCCACCGGAAAATCATATGTTCATATTATATGAGTTTTACACACTTATGACCATAATGTGTAGCCTTGTTTTCCATTTCCTAGTTCCTCATCATGTGGAGCACTGCCAGCCAGTGTGTAGGCGAGGTCTTACTTATCCATATGATAGCTGAGAGTTTATAATTTTCTGGTTTAGAAGATAAAAGTTTTAAAACCTTCGTTCACCAAACAAATGTGCAATGTTTACCAAAATGAACTTTGCATTTTTTGGAGACACAGAAAAAAAATGATTAAACTTTCAGAGATTGGGTTGTTGTGCTTCTAACTGGATTAGCCCACTCTTGTTTTTTGGGTTGTTTATTAGTACTCTCTTCACTTTGGCACAACCGTCTCTGAGCTTTAAACATTCTGTAATAAGGACAGGCTTGTGAATACTTCAGAGAATAAAGGATACCCTGGTCCAGACAAGTTGAGGCCCAATGTTTACAACAGCTGTTGCCAGCTGTGGAAGGAAGGAAGGAAGCCAGTGATGCTATTTGTCCTGTGGAGTAAAAACTGAGACAGTTCCAAGACTTGGCTATTTCTAACTTTGTATATTTGCACACACCCTCTTAGGAGGACCACTGCTTGCTATTGTGTTCTCTTCAGGGAGGGTCGCCACTTATTCCAGAACAAAATGGTCACTTTGCAGTACAGCTGCTGTACCTTAAAATAATCCACATTGCTCAGAAGTAAGTGCTACTGAGTTCAATGGGTATGCATAGAATTGGAGTCTGAGACTGGTTTCCTGTGTGATCTTATATCTTTGCATAGTTCACCTTATGACACAATTTTAATAACAAATCCTTACGTTCAGTTTTTCATAAGCTACAATAAACCAAGTGAAGAGTTTTTTTGCAGCCTGAGGGCTACATTCCCTCATGGGCAACTTTTTTGGGGGGTATATATCTTAGGCCAGAGGCAAAAATGGGTAGAGCAGCAGATGCCTTTATATTCAAGCCATGCAAAACTCAGAGGTTTCTACACACCCACCCATCCATCCATCCATCCAGGGGATGGATTATTCAAGGACACATTCCAACCCGGCAAAAGCACTCAAGGAGGTAGAGCAGGGCCAGTGAGGGGCAAGAATCCTGAGGGCCAGATAGGCCTGAAAGGCCATTTTTTGCCCCTGCACCTGAGGTTCCCCACTCATATTATTAATCATGGAAAATGTCCAGTGTTAGTCATTCTTGGAGAAGGATAACTGAAACCAGTAGGCATATTTTGAGTGTTTCTTAGCTGGAGATCACCCAGTATGCTTTCCCTCACAGCTGTGTTAGTACTTTCATTAGTAAGCTTAATGGCCTTGGCCTGGAGGTTATTCTGAAGGGTGGTATAGAACCCTTTTAAATAAATAATAAAGGATGATACCTTTCCTTCCAGATTATTGTGGCACTGTGAATTAAATGCCCTGCTTCTATTGCCCCCTTTGATTCCTTCTTCCATTATTTGGATTCACATTTTTGTGGCCTGATTTATTCACAACATTTTACACCTTTTCTCTGTACACAATTTGCTGATCATGTATAGTTTGGGGTATGGAGAAATTCTTGTTTAGATCAGGATGTTATTGTTATGAAAGGACATTGTGGTTATATGCCGTTAGTTACATAAGAAACCTACAATTTACAAAATGCACTCTGCCTCAGTCTAGAAAATCAAGCTGTACATGTGACAGAGAAACAAAACGTGCAATGTGCAATGTTATTTACATATCTGCTGCCTTGCTGCCACTCAAAAATAACTACGTGCCAGCTACTACAGCTTTTAAATAATTAAAAGCTATCCATTAAAAATAACTATTTAGTTCATATGCTGGGGGGGGGGGACTCATCTCAAAGGCTCAAAGAGGTTCTTGGGGCCATGTTTCTCAAAATGTTACTTTGGGTACATTCACACTGGAGTCGAATGTGGATCTGAAGCCACTTGTCTCTTCCTTTTTTTGCGCAGTGTCCACACGATATAGGCCACAGCCTGCCTGTCCCCACTGCTGCTTTCAGATTTTCCCAATCTGCGGATAATCCAGTAAAACGGGAAAATTCAATATAAAAGTTATGTTACCTAACAGTGGATGTACTGACGCGCATTGTGTATATGGTTTTTCTTGTTTCACTGGGTATCACCTTTTGTCACACCACCTACTTCCATTTTGTTTCCATCAGCCCAAAGGAAAGGCTGCAACCTGCCTCTTTTTACCAGGTTCTTGCTGAAGGCACATTCCCATTATTTTTTATTTTTAAAGCAGCTATTTTACACAGAACTGTTTTTGTGCATAACTTGCACTTAAGCTTAAAATTGCCTGCAGGAGGTGGGAGAGGGGGGTTATTGTTTTGTTGCTTTTAATTTAATTATTTACTTGTGTTTTTATCTTTTATTTTATTCTGTAAACTGTCCTGAGATCTTGTGATGAAGGGCAGTATATAATTTTAATAAATGATAATAATAATAATAAATGATAATACATAAAGGCAAAGAGGAGGAAAGGAAGCAGCAGCATTTCATGCGGGCAACACCAAATCCTTGCCTGGGTTGGATTTTTTTTTTAAAAAAACTGCTCTTTTGTGTAAATCTGGTATATAAAAAAACCATGTATTTAAAAAAAAACACACACACACGTAAACAAATACCTGCATGCATGCCCACAACAGACCTCAGGTTTCCCTCCTTGGAGTGACACATACATTAAAAAATCATTTTACTATTTAATATTTATTAACAAAATGGTTTTAAAAGGAGTGAAAGAAAATGTGAGGGCTGAAGTGAATGATGCAGAAGTATTAAAAATGAAGATGATTAGTGGTTGCACATTTCACAGGTGACCCCCCCCCCAAATCTGATACTCTCAATGGTGCGTTTGCACTACACCAACCTCATTCCCACTAGGGAAAGCATTATTTTACTATTATATATTTATTAACAAAATGGTTTTAAAAGGAGTGAAAGAAAATGTGAGGGCTGAAGTGAATGATGCAGAAGTATTAAAAATGAAGGTGATTAGTGGTTGCACATTTCACAGGTGACCCCCCTCCCCAAATCTGATACTCTCAATGGTGCGTTTGCACTACACCAACCTCACTCCCACTAGGGCAACCAGAGGTCCTCTGAAACCGTAGGTCAGGTGAATGTTGTGCCTCACTGCCCACTACTGCTTACTTCACTGTGGTGAACGGAGGCCTTTTATATTGACAAAACAAGAGGGCATACTCAGGATATCTCAATAGTTAATGCATAGCTGGTACTGAGCATGCACTTTTGCTTTAAAGCGGCTAAATCAACCCAAGGATAATTTAATCCAGCATTCTTTACTTTGAATCCTAGCAACCAGCAGGCACTAGGTGGTCCACCAGGAATTGGCCAGAGATCCTCTGGTGAACCACAGCCTACCTTCAGTTCGCCTTGTTATATGATACAAGATTAAAGGGATTCCTAAGGGAAGAACAGTGATACAAGTAGGGAAGCATTTTGTTCTGGCAGAAGACAAATGTTTGAGAATCTGCTGGGAACAGGTGCAGTGAAATCCTATACATGTCTACTCAGAGCTAAGCTCCATTAAATGCAATGGGACTTACTCCCCAGTAAGTGTGCACGGAATTGCAACCTTAATTTTAGTATCCAGGAAGATCCTAAACCAAGCTAATCAGGAATTGAGCCTTAGTGATTTCAACTGGATTTACTTCCAAGTATGTTTGTTTAAAATTTCACTCTTAATGCAAATTTGGACTTAATTAATTGTAAACAAGGCCATTTCTTTCCACTTCTCCTCAGGCACGCAATATCTCCTCCTCTTTGTAAAATGGAGCAAGCCATGCCCATTTACCTCGCAAAGTTGCTATGTACACATAAAGTATTATTATTAAAAACATTTCTAGTCCATCTTTCTGTCTCAAAATGAGGCACCCAAGTTACTCACAAAAATACAAAATAAAAGTAGTGCACATGTTCTGAGTCATATTTCTGATTAAAGGGATTTATGTTTCCATGTTGGGTTACGCAAATGAATTCTGCCAACTTCACTAATCTGCACAGACAGTATTTAAAGAGAAGGGGCCACTTGCTCTTTGCATACCACAGAAAGAAGAAAAGCATAACAACTTACTGTAAATCCAGACTCAAAAAACTAAACATCAGCTAAAAACTCCTACTGGGTAACTGTGCATAACTGTGCATAACTGTGCTATATAAGGCTCTTCCTGGCTCTTGTGTGTTTCAGTGGTATTAGTCTGCACAGCATAACGCTTTCCCTCAGACAACAGTTTTAGCAATTCTGAATACAGTACAGTATTACATTTTCTACACAGCTGAGTGTTTCTAGAGGCCCCAAAGCAAATTACCCCTTCTAAGCTAACCCAAGTTTAGCCTTAACTCAAATTTACCCTCATGAGAAAAATTGCGAACAGAGAATGGGCATCTCTCTGTCCAGGTTCTATTTCGGAACTTGTAGCTGTCACAGGAACTCTTGACACAGTGTAATGCTATTCTACACTGCTCAGGCAAAGAAGTTATAGAACCAATGAGAAAAGGACGGAATTCTATGAAAACATTATTCTAAATAGAAATATTGTTCATTATTCAAACTGTAGAGACAGTTGCTTTTAAATAGGAAAGATAGCCAATATTTTTACCTTCATACTCTCCTGCTGTTCCTGAATGATTCCTTTAACTCACCTGGGAAAGGCAGATCAGGTCAGCTATAGTCTCTGCTTTTCCTGCAACTTTATTAAAGTTTGCCTGAATGTTTGCTTTAACTCACCTGGGAAAGGCAGATCAGGTCAGCTATAGTCTCTGCTTTTCCTGCAACTTTATTAAAGTTTGCCTTTGACAACTTCAGGTATTAATTTCAGGCAAAACATCTCCATTAACATTGATATATCTACATTTGAATATTTTTATGCACTTGTTTAGTTCTATGATTATTGATTATCGTTCTTAACTATTGGCATTATTCTTGGTGGTCCTGGCAAAGTAATTTTTGTTCCTTGAAAGAACTTTAAAGAGTTGTAGGAAAATATTGAGAACCCGCGTCTTAATTAGGATAATAATATTTACGTCTTTCCCAGAACTGCCACCATCTTGAATTCTGTCCACCACTGTCAAATAATTAGCTACTCACTTTTACAATTATTAAATATGACATGAGTTAGAGAATTGTCGAGTAGAAAACTGTCATTACAATTAATACTAATATTTGCTAGGGGATGGACTGCTTTAAAAGATTCCACCCTTCCCTCCTCCCCAGTGGTAAATTCTGAAATACAAGAGCACATCATGACAGACCCTATAGTCACAGTCCAACAAAAATCCAAAAATATAGGCAACTGTGTTTATCTGTTATTATACACACCTACACCAAGGAACAGCAGTATATAACATACTACTGTAAGTTTATCAGGATCAGTGTGACTGCAATCCTGTGCAGTTTCCTGGGAGCAAGCACCAATGAACTTAGTGGTACTTACTTTTAACAGCAAGGGTTCAACTTGTAAAACACATGGAAGTTTTAACAAAAGAACTTCAGCCATCTGAAAAGCAACCTTTAGTTTATAGAAAGGGTTGCACTGGGAGCCTGAGTATATTAGGTTTGATTATTTGCAGCTACTTTTTTTATTAAACACCAACAGAGGCTTAACTGCAGAGGATGCAAGAAAAATTGCACAATTTCCTCTTTACAAAGGAGTGCATCAGATTGCCAAATGTCATGACATATGGAGAGGGGGAAATAAAACTAAAGCCGGCTGTAGAAAAAGGATGTTCACGCAGAGATCAGTGTAGTTGGTAAGAATGGAGCGATTTGTTTACTCAACTCTTAATATGTGCTATTTCTTGTGCAGGGGCCCCTGCTTGCTCCTGTGTGTTCCCAATCAGAATAGTCATTGTGGAATTTCCTTCTAGGGGAGTATCTACAGACCAACATGAGTCTACCCACTTCCTGAGTAACTTCTGCCTTGGCTGAGCCCATGAAGAGAGTTAACAATCTCAATAGAGGCTCTCTTGATTCACTCTCTTTTTGAGCAAGTATTCTTTCTGTCCAGTGTTTTTTTTTCTGGGGGGGACGCATACCCCTAAACATTCTGTGAATCTTTGTACTTTTGTCCATTTACTGTAGTTATTTTTACTACTAAAATGGTGATTTTCTTGAGTCAAAATGAGAGTACCCCTAAACAGTATTTTTTTTGGGGGGGGGGAATCACTGTTTCTGCCTATTTGTTTTCTGTTTCTTCACCAACTTTCTTTACTGGCTTCTTCTTTAAGTTACTAGAACACTTGCCTCCACTTAACAATTGAAGCAATATATTTATGGTAAAATAACACAAATTAAATGCTTGCCATTTGAGACCGTTTTCACATGTGACATGCAATTTAACCATTCCTTATGAGTCTCTCACTACATATATATTACAAATGACAGACCATAGTTAATATGTAAAGAGAAAGAGGCATTTGAAATACGAATGAGCTTTCTGACCAGTGTAAGTTTTTCTGTTTAAATTGCAATCCAGCGCATAACTAACTGCAGGTCCCAGGATTCCTTATGGAAAGTCATCTGCTTAAAATGCATGGTGTGCAAATTGCCTCAGTTGAAACAAGTACCATATACTCTGTGTGTGTGTGTGTGTGTGTGTGTGTGTATCTCAATATCATAGGGTCCCAGGAATCTTGAGCGTTGCTGCTTCCTTTTTCCATCCATGACTGTTACTGGTGTTTACTTTTCAGTCCCCTCCCTGGTCTTTGTATGTACTTGAACTGGCAGTGGCAGGATCTTACTCTGTTGGTTGTCTTTTTTGTTCTTTGTTACCATATATGATTATGTATATCTTCTCTTTAAAATAATCCAGCAATGCTCAATAGATTCCTGGGACCCTAGCTGGCTAATGCTGTCCACAGACAATTAAAGGGCATGAAAGGAAACAAGTTGCTTCAAAAATATCAGGTTTGGCCTGGCCTGTAGCTAACCGGATGTCTGTTAACTTTTCAGAATGTGCAATATACCATATATGACCATAAACTGTGGTCCTTCTTCAAGCTATCTGTAGTCTTGGCCCTTGTTCTTCCAATGTTTAAATACCTCTCAACTATTTTAAGAATTGTAAAGCATAAACAGCAGTATCAATCTTCTTGTTCCTTCACTGTTTGTAAATGAGACTGCTTATTCTAGAAGGAAGGAAAAGTTAAAGAGAAGAGAAAAACTTAAGTTTTGATAAAGCTAGCCTCAGGGTCATTCCACTATCTTGTGGGAACAAGGCCCACTTCCTCTGAGTGTCTTTCCCTGACACTCACAGACGCAGCTGGATGATTTTTTTCCCCATTGCAACTCTTTTTTTTCTTTTTTTTACTAAGAGGGATTATGATAATAAGCTATCCTTTGCAAATATTGTCACTGTTACTGTGTTTAAGATACTGGCTGTTGAGAGCTGTGTGACTCTGTTTTTCCAGCTCTTAATATCCGGCATATTTTTGTAAATATAGTAGTTTCAGCCTGATGTGTATGATACCCACATGGTACATATCAGATGTACAAAGCACATATTTATTATTATTAAAGACATATTAGACTAAAATTAAAGAAACACAAATTTTAGGTAGGAACCATATACAAATTAGACTATTTTCTGTTTCTTACAATGTCCACAAGAGTCTCATCTGTGAAAACAAAGTTGTGTAGTAGGTGTATTATATGTGCTTAAACTGTATGCAGATGTGACCTGATAGTCTACCTTGGTATGAGGCTGCTGTAACTGTCCACAATATTAATAATTAAAACTCCAGTTTTTAAGCAGTTCGTTGTGGAGAAAATGTTCTGCTTCTTGATCATTCTAGATACCCCTTCCTGTACCTCACCAATTCATTGGTATATTTTTAGAGATCGGGCAACCAGAGCTGCATATAGCATGGCACAAGTGTAGATTGATATACAGTGGTACCTCGGGTTAAGTACTTAATTCGTTCCAGAGGTCCGTTCTTAACCTGAAACTGTTCTTAACCTGAAGCACCACTTTAGCTAATGGGGCCGGAGCACGATTTCTGTTCTCATCCTGAAGCAAAGTTCTTAACCCGAGGTACTATTTCTGGATTAGCGGTGTCTGTAACTTGAAGCATATGTAACCTGAAGAGTATGTAACCCGAGGTACCACTGTAATGGTATTATTTTCATTTCTGAATATTCATTTTAGCATTGGTGCAACACATGGAGCTAACATTTTCAGTGATTCAGAATCATTTTTCCTGAGTGGTTATAGTCAATTTAGATTATTCTTTCTCCTCTCTTTTTTTGTTCCGGGATATATCAGTCTGCACTCACTTATGTTTAATCTCATTTGCCATTTTGTTGGCAGTCATCCAATATGTAGAGATCTGTTGAGTTCTTCTCAGTCTGCTTGGGATGTAATCTTCCTGTGAATAATTTGGTGTCATTTGGAAACTTGACTACTTTGCTATTCATCCCAACTGCTGATCAAGCTTTCTATTTACTTATCCTGGTAGTGAAAACTGTCAGTTTATTCCTCCTCTCTGCTTCTTGCTTTCGTGCAAATTACTAGTTGATATAATATATAGATCTGCACACTTGTGGATATCCTCCAACAGTTCTAGGTGGTTAGGGATGCAATACTTCCATGGGCAAAAATCATATTGCTTCTTCTTTTGTGACGTGACGTGATGTGATGGGCTGCAGAGTTAGGTGGAATCCTATCTTCCACTGCAGTTCTGAGGGTAAGTAGGGGGATAGTTTCTTGGGGACATCCACTGGCTTGACTGGGAATGTTTATGCCACCTCTTTTGCACGTGTAGTGTTCTGCTGGCAATGTTGCAGGACAGATTTGTGGGTTGGCACAAGATTCCAATGAAGTCCCACTCCTTCCCTGCTGCATCTCTGCTCCATCTGATTGTGCTGTCAACTTTGCACTAGTCTAATTCCACCCATCTCAACCCTTTGGTGTAATGCTCTGCTGTTGTTGGGGACTTTAAATAGTTATCCAATGATCATCAGACAGAGAACTCATAGATATGGTTGTGATTCTCAGAAAGAGGGCAAATGTGAGGTCAAATATTAATACTACAGAGATATAGAGACCCAACCTGGAACAATCTCAAGATTGTTAAAATGAAGTAGCAGCTGGGAATGGACAAATCTGTGAGTTTCAGTTTCTCATTTTTCCAGTTTTAAGTTCCAGATCAGTTGGTGATTTAATTTTTTTAATCTTCATAAAAATTCATTGGCATTTTAGTCCTAATTTAGCCAAACCTACATATGTTTATAAATAATTTTGCCTATTGTACACATTTTTGCAAAATTATTTTCCCTAATATGATACATTTTAATGCTATTTTCAGTAATGTGTGCATATGCACACTTTACCCTAGTATATGCATTTCTGTTTTAAAGGTTTTCCTTTAATTGTGATATTTGGGAGCATAATCTGAGCATCTGCAGCTGCCAATCCTGCAGGCCACGGTCCATAGCTAGTTTGCTCTTGTCTAATCTTAGAATGGTATGCTAGCTGCCTCCTGTGAATTGAAGGACAAACCTCTTTCTCACACATAGGGAACAATATGGGCGGAAATAGAAGTTATGAGGGAAACAGAGAGTTCCCAGCTCTTGAGGGAAAGAATTGGAGGGTAAGGGGGTGGGAGTTGTCTAACCTTTCTACTGCCTGCCAATTCTCTCCTGCCAATAACTCTCCCCCTCAAGCAGTTTTAAACAGTGCTTGAATTACAGGAGATCCAGAGTGGGCCTGGTGGTCCCTTTTCTTTTTGTACTGCACCACTTAGCTATTGTTCTTAGAATACCTCAAGGGGCTATTAATATGGGTCAAATTGGGGGGGGGGGTTCCCTTCCCCCAGTTTGAGCATTTTCTCCCTAGATGGACTCCAGAACTATAAAGGAGTTCTGCCAGTAAGAATGGCCTGGGCTAGGTAGCGTTTAAAGGAGGGAAATACCAAACAGTGCAGGGGCTTAAGTTTCCCATCCTCTCCCACAAACCAATTTCTTGCAACTATGCCTTGCCCCTCCCCCTGGCCCAGTCGCCTGCCCCAAACATTACCTTTATTCAAACTCCCTCACCCTGTATAAAAACAGAAAAGGGAGGAAGCCACTCTGAAAATGAATATGGAACAACCCCCCCCCACACACACAAAAGAAGATTTCCAACATTTCAACAGAGAATAAGTCAAATCAACATGCTGAATAATAGACAAAGGTTGACATGCCCTGTTAAGTTATACTCAGAGTAGATCAACAGAAAGCAATGGATGTAAGTCAGGGGTTGGCAACCTAAGGCCCATGGGCCACAAGCGGCCCATGGGGGTCGTTTAACCGGCCCATGAGCCCCCCCCCCAACCGAGCCGCCTGCTCAGCAAGTCCCCGTGCGCTGTTCTAAACCGGCGCAGCGCAGTGCAGGGACTCGCTTCTGCGGTGCTGGAAATCATGTCTGCACAGAAGCTGGAAATTGCGGGTGTGCACTCTCATGTGCACCCGCGATCTGGCCCATGGAGGAATCTCCGCTGGAGTGAACTGGCCCAGGCAAAGTAAATCTTGCTGATCCCTAATGTAAGTCTATTGATTTCAATACATGGGCGTACCCAGGATTTATTTTTCAGGGGCAGACTTGGGGGCAGAACTGAATTATCTGCAACACAATTGGTCAGTTAGTTAAGTATTTTTATTTATTGACTTGATTTAGCGGGGGACAGCTGCCCCTGCACTCCCCTGGCTACACCCATGTTTCAATAGGTCTAGTCTGAGTATAGCTTAGTTGGCTATCACTCAAAGACTTCCTGACAGAGCTGGAAGTGACTGCCCCTGTTGCTTTATAATAATTGTTTTTAGCTTCAGAATCTCCACTGATTGCCATATTTTTCATACAGTGACAAGCTTTTTGTTTCTCGTCTTTTTTCAGGACAAGCCATCAGGAACCAATATGGTGGAAGAGAAGTCCACAACTCCCTCGGTGGCAAAGCTGGCAGGAAAATTCCAAGATCAGTCATCTCTGTCTGCAAAGGAGGTTAGGTACAATTATCATTGTTATGTGGATTTCTATAGCTGCCCACAACAAACGTTCTCTGGGTGGCTTACTGCAAAAAAAAATATTAAAACACAATAATAATGAAACCTAACAATAAACAATAACACTTCCTGTTATAGAGGCAGTATTAAAATAGTTTGAAACTCAACCACAAAGGAAAGGGAAATTGAGTGATAGGCTATCTGGAGAACTGATGTTTCACTCTCAAAGGCAGCAGGAACCAGAGACCATCAGCGAAGGCGGCGAGCTGTTCATCTGGTCCTCCTCCACAGCTGCTGGAATTCCTCTTCCTCTTGAGGAAGCTGGCATTTTCATACCTTTGGCTGGCCTAGGGAAGCCTGACCAACCCCAACCCCTGCTGAATGACTGACTGAGAGTCTGCCTAGGCTCAATCTACCTGGGGAGTGGGGGCTACATAATTACCTGGTCTGGCGAAGTCTCCCCTTTGGGGGGGAGCGACTTTGGGGGGAGGCAAGGGCTGCCCACGTAACATGATTTGCTCTGGGAAAGGCCTTGCCCTAGTTGTTTAAAATATTTTAAATTGTTTTAAACTACTGTACAGTACTTTTAAACTTGTGTGTTTTAAAATTTGAGGGGGTGTGGCTGTTATTTTTAAATTAAGGGATGTAAGAAGTGCCTGGGAAGAGAGGAGCTGGGGAGAGCGGGGGGCACCCCAATCACAGTGGGAAAGGGGAGGTATGGTGTTAGTGACTGTGCCATGTGCCAGGTCTCCCTCCAACCAGGAGAATTATGGTAGCCCTATCAGCCACCCCTTGGGTCTGTGGCTGCTGCTATAAAGCTTTTAATGGCTCAGGACTACAATGCCTCAAGGACAACCTCTACCCATATGAACTGACCCAGATCCTGCAATCATCATCTGAAGCCCTTCTTCATCTGCCCCCTCCATGAGATGCCCAGAGGGTGGCACCTCATTTGTGGAATGCTCTCCCCAGAGAGGCTCACCTGGCCCCTTCATATCTTTAGGCACCTGGGGAAATGTTTTTCTATAACCAAGCCTTTGGCTGATAAAATATTCTATAGACTTTGCAATGTGTTTGTGGCAGGGGGACTATTGATTTGTTTTAGTTGTGTTAAGTATTTTGTGTTCCCATTTTGTACTTTATATTGTGAACCACCCTGTGATCTTTGGATGAAGGGCAATATACAAATTTAATAATAATGTAAATCATATGTGCTTATGCTTTATTAATCACAGAAATGCATTTATTTATTTTGCATTACTATTCTAGTTTTGCTGTTGGATGAAATGGTCTGCAACTAGATTTTCTTTTATGCCAATTGCTGCTGGCACTAAACTGTACAAAATTAATGAAATCTTCAGTTTCAGAAAACAACAGTGCAAGAAGAGAGGATGTGTGTTTGCATGCAAAAAATGCCTTAACTTGAGTTGGGATTTTTAGAATTTTCCTAACACTTTTCCACAATAAATTTGCATTTTTATTTATTTTTACTAATTTGTCTTAATTCTTTCTTCAGAGTAGCAAATCCATTGCTATGGTGCCTGTTTTGTATTATCATTAGTAGCAGCATTATTTAATATATATAGCACTGAATGCCAAAATAGGCTTCTAAGCTGTTTACAAGTATAAAAACCAATAATTAAAGTGTTAAAATATAAACAACCATAATTAAAATGCACCAGGAAGCAATCCTATTAAATCATTTCAAAAATTTGTAATTAAAATATGCAACAAAACAATCCCATTAAAACAACACAGCAAAGAGATCAAAGAAATGTTTGTGTTAAATAGGTGTGTCTTCAAAAGCCAGTGGAGTGCCAGTACAGATAGGACCTCTAAAACTTCAGCCAGAAGTGCATTCCATAACACCAGTGACACCAGTAAAAAAAAAAAAGCCTTATCAACACAGACACACATCTCTAATTGTTTGTAAATCTTCCATTTTCATCATTATTTTGTAAGCTAAGCACCCCCTCTCCTACATGGGAGCGCACACAAGCTATGGTTTATTTTTAAGGATGCATATGCAAGCAGTAACACATTTACCCACTTTGTATCAATGATGTATTAATAGGATACTGCACAATTTTTACCAGATCAGGGCTTGTAGCAGTAGCAGTATTGTGCATATGTTAAAATGCAATTAGAGCATGCATCATGGTGCTGATAATCAGGAACCACTGTAGTATATTTCCTTAATATATTTTCATTCAGTTTACAGCTGCAAGAACTGCAAATACCATTTTCATAGGCACTTGCAAAATTGTCCCCGAGTCTCACCCCCTTATTCCTTCTTACTTTTACAAGTTCTTGCAACTAGTCTGATAGTACTTGTGAATATAACTTTGCACCTTAAGTCTTGCTTGGTGAAAGTCAGTTATGAAAAAGCTTTCAAATGTAACAAGCTAGTGAACGAGCTAGTGAACTCGGAAAACAATTTATTCTCCTTACTTTGCCTTGAGACACAGTGCAGGCATGTGGAGAGAGTTGTGTCACTTGTTATCAGTGATGTTATAGACACTATGCAATAGGTGACTGTGACACTTTCTGCCCAGCATAGAGTAGTGCAGTGATTTTGTTGAGTGGAGAAAGCATTGTATATTTCTAACAAGAAACAAAAGGAAACAGAAATCATGATTATACTCTTTTTGTCCAGAACAGAAAAGACAGGTGAGTCTAGCAAAAAAATGATTGTTGTTGGCCTCCATCTGTCTTGAGAGACATTAGTGGAGTTCTGCTAAATAGGCAGTAACATCTCAAGAGCTTTCCCCAACCATCTGCTCTTAGGTCCTTTCCCGAAATAAAGATTGCATTTTTCCATTTGATTTTCCTTCCTTCCTCTTCTGTCAACTGATAAGCTGCTCCTCTATTTTTAGATACCAGTCACTAAACCAACCCGTAGAAAACCACCATGCTCCCTTCCTCTCCACACAAACAAGGCAGAGCTTGGCCAGAATGGTGAGCTAGTAAGTATCAGTGTTTTGAAGAAGTTATTGTTTCCTTTCCTTTTGTAAGCAGTGTCAGTCTCTCTAAAGATGTAATGGTCCAGAGGTTAGTATGATGGGCGGGCTGGCTGACTAAATGAGTATCAGGTTGATGTTGTTATGCTACACATTTCCTATGTCACTTTAAATCCCAATGGCATCCTTCAATGCTGACAGAGTAGGGAAAGTCAGTCTTATTACAGGTCAAACAACGGTGCACAGACACAATTGGTGCTCTCCTTCTACCACTGGGACATGATTCCATCCACACGAACCAATGATACTGCTGAGCCATGGCACAGCTGCATACATTCACTACTACTAGAAGAAAGATACCTTTCAGGCTAGCCTATGGGTGCCCTACCTCATTAAGGTTAAGGCTAGTGTTGCTGTGTAGCATACGGGAAAGAGCAGCTCTTTCTACCTGGACAGTATGAGATGTCAGCTTTGCTTGGATCATATACAACTAGAATAAGCATCAGTCTGTTTGGAGAATCTGAACTGGTTTTCTAGCTGAGGATCTAGAACAGGCTTCTCCAAACCGGTGCCCTCCATATGTTTTCCCATCTGCACCAGCCAGCACAGCCATGCTTGTTGGGGCTGGTGTAGGTTGTCATCCAAAATATCTGGAGGGCACAAAGATGGGGAAGGCTAATCTAAAAGGATAAAGGAACACAGAAGCCACATATACGGTATCCATGAACAACCCAGGTGTTCCAGAAGAAGATGGGTGTACATGTACACATGGTTCAATGTTATATTATTTATTATATTTAATTGTCACTACAAAAAATGTCTTACAATACAAAATTTAAAATACATCAGAATGTTTTTTTTGTTGTTGTTTTTAAAATGCAAAACTAGTAGAATATCCAGTCATCAAGTGCATGCCATGAGGCCTGGCCTGCACCCTCTAAGTTAGCCTGCTGCCATCAAGTGCAGTCAGGAATGGCTGTCCTGTCACCAGTATGGAAGTAAAAATAAAAAAAAATCCAGACTGCTTGTCTTCTGGATATGAAATGGAGGGGCAGAAGCACCCTGCCTTCACCTCAGGCAGCAAAAATACCTTGGGCTGCCCTAAGGTGGAAACGGCAGCAATAGACCCTAAGGGGCCCAAGGCATCTGTGTTTGCCCAGCATGCTAAGGCCAGGCCGTCTTTTCCCCTAAAACTGTTGGGGAACCCACCATTTGCCCACCTTGAGGTTCCCACATGCATGCTGAAGTTTCCCTCTTATTTCTCAGGAGCCCAGTTGTGGCCACTGTTGACTTATAAGGTAAATTCATTATCAGAAGGATTGCAACGACAGCTCATTTTGTTCCTTTTCCACCTTTCTCCATCCCTTATGTACAGCCTTAATGTATAGCAAACTGCCTATTTGCAGCAATCTTTTTTTTTTCTTCTACAGAAGCCATCTCCAAATGCTTCACTACCTCTAAAGGTTAAGGTAAAAAGCTCTCCCCTAATTGAAAAGCTACAGGTAAGATCTGATTACATACACATTACAAGTTAGGATGCAGTCCTATACTCCAAGGGAAGCTAGCTCCTCAGCTCCTCCAAGTAAATATTTCTGGGCCCCCAAAACACCTCACTGATTTTGTTCGTCACAGCAGAAAGAAAAAATGTTAAAAAAATTACCACCCAGCCTAGTACCTTAATAGGATGTAAATCATCCCCTAACTTGTCATGGGATCAATAATTTGATGAATGAGGTGGGGCCCTCACCTTGGTTGATCAGCATACATCAGCTGCAGAGGGGGGCTGTGTGTGTTATGTATACATGTGAGAGTGTGGGGTAGCCATCTCCACCATTAGCATGTGACCCTCAGAGGATTGGCTAAGGGTGAATGTGGCTTTGGGGACAAAAAGGGTTAGTCATCTTTGCTATACATGTATTCCCCTTTTTATCACTTTCCATGTGCTTTTAAAATTGCAATGGTATTTGCTTCTGTCAGTAATGCTTGCGTGATGCTAGTGTGGCTAATTGTTAAAGATGAGAGTGTCTGTTTTTGTCCCAGCTCATGCTATTGGTATTGTGAACTTGGCCCTAGTAATCCACTACAAAAGCATTCCAGGATCCCAAGCAATATGAGCCTCCTCATATCACTGCCCTGCTAATGACACCCAGGTTTTTCAGCTACGCTGGTCACCTTAACAGCTGCATTATCTGGGGATTCAGACATGAACAACATCACAACCACATGCTTTTCTCCTGTGGTATTTTTGGTAGTCATCTGGACTGGAAGTGAGAAAAATTTCACAACACTGGAAGCTTAGGAGCATTCTCTTGATGTAGATGGATAGAGAGATTTAAACCTAATATTATTATGGCTTTGTTCACAAGCTCTCCCGTGCCAAGCCACTGAAGATATATTCTCTTGGCTGAGGGGCTGGAAAATCCTTCAGGCTTTCACTGACACAAGAATAGTCTTTGGCTCCAGCTATTTGGGAAGGGAAACTATCCTGTCATATCTTCTCTTCTCCAGATAATTTGTTAATAATGTCACCGCTAGATACATTTGCTGTTTAAAGAAATGTTTTAAGAGCAAGGGCTCCCCCTACGGTCATATTAAACAATAGTAATTTCCAAATGGTGGGCAGTAGGTCATTCTGGAAGCTTGGGGGTGGGGCGGGTAGAGAACCTCTGATCCTGCAGATGTTGTTGGACTACAACTCCCATCATCCCTGACTATTGGCTATGCTGGTGGGGATTGATGAAGGCCATAGGCTCCATGCCTCACATGAAAAAGCAAACAGGATTCCGAGAGGTACTTCTGTATACAGCGCAAGTTGGACCATAAGGACGAATGGAGCACTGTGTCAGCTTCTTCCTCCTGAGTTTCAGTGTAGCCTCTGTAGAACTCAGCAGGGAGAGGAAGGGGGGCTGGCCTTGCCTGCTGGTTGCTCTGGCTCCATCTACCATTGATTTCTCTGCCTTCCAACCCACCAGTGCCAATGGGAACTTGCCACCACCAAATGCATGTGTCCAGTGACAGCGATTGGTGTGGCATTGAGACCTGGGTTCTAAGTTAAGACAAACAGTTGAGAACATGTGTATTAATATATTAATCTGTTAACTGTACTTCACATCCAGAACAAACGTTTGGTAATAGGTGGGGTGATAATATTGAGGCACAACTGTTTTCTTTTCTTTGCAGGCCAATCTGGCATTTGCTCCAGCTGCCCTGCTGCCAGGAGCTTCTCCGAAAAGCCCTGGCCTAAAAGTAATGGTTTCTCCATTTAACAGCCCTCCATCCACTCCTGTCAGCCCAAAGTCTCAATCAAGTGAAGCTGATGAGACACCAGTTAGTTTTGATAAGCCACCAGAGGGCACTCATCTTCAATTTTATAACAAGGTATAGTATATGTGTGCTGGTCTTTCACAATGCAGGAGACGACTTGTTAGGAAAGAGGAAAGAGGAAAGAGGAGAGAGAGAGAGAGAGAGAGAGAGAGAGAGAGAGAGAGAGAGATAATATGGTTTTTTGTATTGGAGAAAGGATCTGGAGATCTGAGGCACCCATGTTTCCTCCTGCCCTGCCCTGCCTTGCCTCTCTGTTGCTGCACAACTGGACATGATATACAGATATGTTTTTATTTCTGAATCTGCTATTTTGCGCACACACAAAAACCAGTAAATTGTAAAACATGTTTGGGGTTTATTTGTTTGTTTTTTTAATGTCCATTTTGCCTACTGTGAAAGATGCTTGAAATGTTTGCTTTGGTGGAAGTTTAATTCTTGCACAATGCCATGGACAAAATATTTTTTAAAGGCACATTGGTAAATAAACATATGCACACATGCAGTAAAGGACATGTTTATGGAACATTTGGAGGGTTGGGAAGTAGTAATTGAATGGAAGTGATAAAATACACAGCACAATCACCACTATTTATTTATTTAATATGCTGCCCTTCACCTGAAGATCACAAGGTGGTTTACAGAATAAAAATGCAAAAGGAAAACACAAAATAGGTTAGTGTAGATTGGAAACACTGGGATAGTTTTTGGAGGCAAACAATCTTGTGTAAAATAAAGCACATAAAATCAACCCACATATGCATTACTGTGAGCACCATCTTAATCTAGACCTCCTTACTTCTGTCTGGTTTCCCTGATATTCCTTTCTTGTGCTTCCTCTCTTCCCTGATCTCCAAACAGCCACTTTTGATTTGATCTGCTTGAACGCTGACCTTGCCTGTTCATCTTGTGCATGCTTGCTTTTGAGGACCTGATCCCAAAGTCATAAGCTATTGGCCATGAAGTTCAGTCTTGCCCAAACTACCAGTATCCCAGATATTGCAGTGCAGCATCAAGTACTCCTGGACCATTCACTGGTGCCACTGAACATGTGAAGTCATTATTTCTTTCACTTAGTCTGGGATCAAAAATGAATAAATAAAAAGCTTTCCATAGAAATTGATTTCTTACTCATAAGCAGGAAGAGAATGAGTCAGGACTCTTCAGCCTAAATTCTTGGTTTTCAGATTTGAACACAATCTCATGTTATGGTAGAATCCCTAAAGTTGGCATGGACCAGAGAATCATATTTGTCATCCATGCATGCTATGTTGCTCATCTGTGTAACAACACAACAGTCATATACACACAAAGGTGGGCACAGAAAATAATCTATTAACCTCTTCTCCCCTTTTGTGATAAGGGGCAACCATCTGTTCTCTCTCATGAAAATGAAGGTGATGCCAAATGCTATTGATGTAAAGGAGAAATAGTACAGTATATGACTAAGAGTCTAAACATGTAAACATCCATGTTGGGTGTTTTGTTGACTTTGCAGCATTGATCTCCTTTATGGTTTTCAATCACAGCTCTATCCATTTCAGGTACGCACACGGGGATCAATAAAACGCAGACCACCCTCTAGAAGATTTCGAAAGTCTCAATCAGAATATGGAGATGACCTAGATATAGGGGTGACAGTTTCATCTCAGGAGAATGGTGTTGAGGAGGAGAATGGTGTATTTATGGACAAGAAAAAGGCAACAAAGTCACTCTCTCCCCCTGTGGATGGTCTAGATCACCATGAGAAACAAAAAGAGATAGCATCTGATGAAAAAACCCCACCAGGACTAGTGTCCAGAAGAACAGAAAGCAAAGAGACAGAAGCAGGAGCAGAAGAAACGGTGTTATGCAAAGACAGCAAAGAAGAGAAGCCACATCAGAATGTTTCAGGGGGAAGTTCATGTGAGAACATCAAAGACGACAGAGAGAATAATCCAGATCATGACAATGCAGAGGATACAAAAATAAAATCACAGAAGAGCACTTTGAGTGATAGGGAAGATGGTATTGCTTCTGACCAGGAAATAAAAGATAAAGGAGAGAGGGTGGCTCAATTAAGAGAGAGTGAGGACACACAGCTGATATCAGATAAACAAGACACTGCAACTCCAGAGCTTGCAGGAGACACAGAAACCTGTACAAGCTCCAGAGTGTGATAGTAGTAAAATCATTGGGCACACAGTAAACGGGAAACCAAGGTTATGGAGGGATTCCCACTACAGTACTTTCTTATGAATGAGCAAAAGCTCTTCCTTAAAGGAAAACCCCAAAGATATCAGTGTTATCCTTTTCCTTTGGCAGTTTTTAGCCTATTTACTGCAGCAAATCTGGTCATCTGTGATGGAGGATAGCCTGATACAGACAATTAACATTCTAGGCTTTTCAAGCTGGCGGCACACCAAGAAGAATGATTGCGCAGAGAATTATTGTATGTTGACTTAAGGAATGCAACAATTACTGGGGCTTATTAAGCATTTTTCATATAGAAAGAACTATCATGCATATTAGTTACGTTTTCTGATTAAAGTGGACATTTCCAAACCTCTTGTGGCTTGTCAGCTGTAAACTATGCTGCATGCATAACAATTACATGGTCACCCACACAACCACACAAAACAATCCCTTCTGGTTTAGTTTGTGACTATGGAATATTTTGTTATATGTGGTAAAGGAAAAAATTCCATTTGCAAGAATAACATCTAGCAAACTCTTTTCATCCCCTTTTCTGAGGTATACAAACTCAGATCATTGTCCATCTAGCTCAGTATTGTCAATACTGACTGGTAACAGTGCTTCCCCCCAGCCCTATTTGGAGAGATCAAGAACTGAACCTAGGATATTCTAGATGCTAGCCATATGTACCACCACTAAGTTGCAAGCTCTCCCTATCACATCCAGTTCTGCATATATTGGCCCCACATTACAAACACCACTGGGAAGATGGAAGGCAAGAGTAGACCATAACAGACCTGTGTGCACACAATGTGCTGCTCAAATGTGTATATGTGCATCTGTGCTGGAAGAGACATTATTCTTTTATCTCCTTTGGTGTTTCAGTGACTGTCACAAGTATATGATAGAGCAGTGCCCTTTACATTACTAACGACTATCTGCCATCCTGCCCTTTATAAGACAAACATTTATTCATATTCATATATATATATATATATATATATATATATATATCCATCCATCCCCCTTGGAGTAAAGTATCTCCCCCACCCTAGAAAGGCTAGTCTCCCTGTATAAGATCTCCATCCCTGCTCTAATATGTTTGACTAGTTCCCATGCCATGGCTACAGAAATGGAACTAGTGTAATAGCAGAAATAAACCTTTACTACTGTTCTTGAATGGTGGGGGGAATTATCTGTATAGAGCCAATATGTGATCAATAATCATGCATGGATATGACCATGTCTTATCTGCTGTTGGACCTAAAGTTGTATACCTACAATATGGTATTTTGAAATAAGAATAATTTATTTTATGATTATTCAAATTTGCTAAGAACTTAAAAATTAGTAATGTTTCTGCCTTATAAAAACCCAAGCAGCATTGGCTGTGGAAACCCAGCCAGATGGGCAGGGTATAAATAATAAAATTATTATTATTATTATTATTTATTATATTACTTCCTACTTGCCAGGAAATCACTGTACTGCTACCAGCTGTAACTAAGTAGGAATATGTGAGCAATAAGGTTCCCAAACAATGAATTCCAGATGGTCTTCAGGCAGAAAGCATCCTTACTAAATGAACTGGATCATCTTGTGGTTTTGGATTTTTGTATAGGTCCTGGAAGGCACTTGCCATAAATACTAAGCCAGTTATTGAGTGGATTCCCCATGAAAACAATGTTTATGCTGCTAAAGCCCTAATGTTCTGATGGTGTGTGATGCCAAAGTCTCTAAGGATAACACACCTTGTAGGTCAGGACTGGGGAACCTGTGGCTTTCCAGATATTGCTTGACTACAACTCCTATGCTTGACAGAGCTGATGCAAATTGGAATCTGACATCAGGAGAACTACAGGTTCCCAAAGTCCTGGCAATTGTCCACCTTGTCCAATGGATTGGCTGGTGGTGAACATGAGATTGCTTTTCGTCCCTTTCAAAAGGCCTGTCCTGGTAGAAGCTTCACACCTTACAGGTTCTGAACTTTAGCACTAAGATAGAAGTGCAAGAAACAGTATGCATTTCAAAAAGGTATCAAACTGCATGGGATTTGTATATGACATAAGTACAGCTTTGATCAGAACACAGGTACATCTCCACCATTGTTTTCCATAATGGCTAACTAGATGCTCTGTGACTTTTAAGCAAGGCATATTGAAGATAATCATCTCTTGTTTGTCCCAAGAATCTGGAAATCAAAACTTTACTGATTCAGGACATAGAAGTTCTTTGTTTTAGTTGCTATGGATAATGGTAATTGATAAACCTATATTACATTAGTTTGCCTGATCCTTTTAAAGCAGTCTATTCTAATGGCCAACACAGCATTCAGCAGCTGTGAATTCTGTATATTCACTATGAATTGTGCAAAAGGTGTTTTATTTCAGACAGATGATATATTTATGTACATTCTTTCATTTATTTTTAAAAATCAAAGAATGCAACCCATATGGGCAACTCATTGTTTTGTTCACTACACTTCTTATAGTGTGTAGCAAGGGATAGAACGACTGAACTGAAAATAATTTTATCTTGCTACAGTGCTCAAAATAGATACACTGCTGACTATGCTCATGGCAAAGTCAAAGACCTGACACACACAGAATTTTTGTGGCAACCATCTGTCTTAGTAAGACTTTGGATTTGTCATGTTTCTCTGGGTGAAAGCAAGGTCAACATGCCCTCTCTCTCATCTGCTGCAAAAGCCAAGGCAGTGATATGACTATTCAGGCTTGCCAACATTTCAATCCCACTCTTAATCTCACATGCTGAATCCAGAGAAAAGACAGCTGTCAAAACCCTTAGTTGCTGGGATGTGCTGGAAGGTATGCCCATTTACTGCCTAATGAGGCCCAACTCTAGTTTTGCACCCAGGTGAACCTAGGCATCATCACTCAAGAATAGCTCAAAAGACCGTAAGAGCATTGTTTCTTCATGGCAGCTTGCATTCATCATGTAACAGTGCCACTTCAGTGGACACTTCATGAAGACAGCAGGACCACTGAGGTAACCTCTTGATATTGCTACTGTTGGTTCATGTTTAGTTATTTGCTAGGTTTCTCTTCAGCACAGGGTTTGGTCCAATTTTAATATGAGGTGGAGAAAATGCATTACACCACCCCCCCCAATCCAGAAGTAGCCTGGAATGGCTGTTTACTAAAACACTGGTGCTGAGACAGTATCTTCTACCATACCTAAAGACAGCAAGGGGTGCAGGGCAAGCCACTTAATGCACATAGCTCTAGCCACTAGCCCCTTACTGCTACAACCTCACAAAATCTGCCACCCATGGCTGCCTCATTTTGCCTAATGGTAATGCTTCACTGTAAAGCAGTGGTGGCCAAACTTGCCCCTCCAGCTGTTTTGGGACTACTACTCCCATCATCCCTAGCTAACAGGACCAGTGGTCAGGGATGATGTGAATTGTAGTCCCAAAGCAGCTGGAGGGCCAAGTTCGGCCATCACTGCTGTAAAGTGTTCTGTTATCTACCCTGCCCCCACCCCTAGGCCTGTTTGCTCTTGATGGCAATGTAGCTCTCCGCCAGATATGGATTTGGCCTATTAAACAATAGTTTGTAGCATAATTGTTCATAAATACAGCTGATACTTAGTAATTGTTTCCCCCTCTCAGACAAAATGTCACCCGTATACAAATTGTACCCTTTGTCTTCTTGTAGTCACATTCCTAACTAAGGTTCTGTGTGCTAGCAGCTAAATCGGTCATGATGAATTCCAGCACCTCTTTTTTCTAGAAAAATAGCATTGATCAGGAGGTTGCGATGATAAATTTTCTTTCCTTATTGTTCACCTGTGTGCTCACGCTCATTAATTATTTAATCTCAAATTTAAATGTCATAATTTATTACTTTGCTTGCTTCAGTGCAAGAATGTAGCCATTTTATAAGTGTTCCACAATGCCAGCCATAACAACAAATATAACTGAAAGATTCCTGAAAGCCCTGGGCTTATGTGTTTGGCAAGATACAGATATAAGCAATTATATAGTTATTTAACTTTAATGAAAATATAGCACAAATGGCCACAAGCCAAACATCAGTACACCAAACTTTTGCCTACTCCCTCACAACTGTTTTTGCCTATTTTTTTCCAACTGCATATAAACTGCAAACCACAGAAATTTATCTTTGTCTAGAATTAACTTTAAAAGCTCATAAGGATAAATCTAATGCAATAAATACTACTTCCTCCCTGAAAATCAAAACGGAGAAATGTGGCATGTTCTCACTTGATGTTAATGAATACAATATTCCTATTTAAAGATAAATAGTGGGCAAGATATTGGGCAATTTTTTTAAAGTGCACAAATGGTGCAGGAGCTATTCAAGTTGTTTGGAGATACAGTACAGCTTCAGATGCCATAGATCTGAAAAGATAGCCTGCCAGGGCATGCCACAACCTAGAACATTCTGACATTAACTGTAAGACATTCAAATATTTCCTGTGTTTTTCAAGGAATTGTGTTTCAACATGTAAGTCTTTTCTTACACAGCAATTTAGTCTATTTTTTTTATTTAAAAGTTTTCAGAGGAGAAAAAAATGTGCTTAAAGCAAAATTAAAACATGATAAGCATTAATTGGCTTAATTCTTTGTGCCTTTAATGAGCTTTTTTTTTCTAATTAGGTTAGGAAATAGACACTTGCTGAAAAATGGTGTCGAGCCTTGTGGAGAGACAAGGAATTTATTAGTTTCCTGCATGTAATGCAGTAAGACTTTTTTAACTTCTGTATTTCATTAGCAAAACAACATAAGCACTGTTGGCAATGAAGTTTCCAGTGAAATATAGTAGGGTGGGTAAGCAACTGAATTAACAACTGAGTAAACAATGTTAGCCTTGTAAAATGAAGACAAAACATTGGAATGGGATGAGTTTAAAAATAGGAAAACCTTCTCATGCAGAAGCTACCAAACCATATTTACTCAAGTTGGGGTTCTGTGTAACTGGTGACACAGTGAAAGGGAGCAGAAAGCATGCACTGGTTCATAAAGTGTAAAGTGTCTGCATGGCAGCAATATAAGGCTGTCTTGATGCCCCATGAACCTGGATTTGGCATAGTGCTTTCCATCCCTACCTTCATGCTTAAATATATTTCTGTAGCTTCCAAGGCAGCAAAAATCCCAAATCAGCAAAGACAGGTTTATAAACAGCTTCCTTTTTCTTAGGAACACTGCCTTCCACTCGTTCATATACATGGACAGAGGTGAAAGTAAACAACATCAGGCCAGTGGTAGAAGGGAAAACTGACTGTTCAGTTACAGGCATCTTAAGAGATATTCAATATACCACAGTCCCAAGCCATATACAGACCAATGCACTAAATTAATCCTTATCTATTTAATGTTTTGATGACACCAAGTTGCAGAATCACCTAAGGGTTGGGGAACCTGTGACCCTCCAAATGTTGTTGGACTTGAACTCCCATCAGCCCGAGTTAGCACAGCCAAGAGCCATTATATTATATTGTTGCATATGACTCCAAGCTCTGAGTGGTGTGAGATTCCAGGGGTTCTAGGCGAGGGTTGTTTCCTTGGAATGAGGGACAGTGGAGACTGTGGTGTCTTTATGATATATGGTTTATTTACACATATCTACAACCTGATCCAGGTTGGGGTGTTAATGCTGTAAGTGCTAACTCGGGCTGATGGGAGTTCAAGTCCAACAAGGCATGATTCTGCCTCACAGCTGCCCAGCCTGGAGCTTTGCTTCTACCTTCTACCTCTCACACACCTAAATTCTCAACTCTGGCCTTTTGCCTCTTTAACTACCAGTGAGTTAAGGGAGGGAAACCCACCCATTTTCTGCCTGTCCCCTAAGCCACTTCCTTTGTAACCTCAGTGGCCCATACTTAGAGGGTCAGCACCCCACCAGGAAACTAGCCTGGCTATTCAAGAAATTGAATCTGTGCTGGATTAGGAATTAGAAAGGGACTCAGGCATACAGCCTATCCCCCAAACGCTTAACACACACACACACACACTCTCTCTCTCTCTCTCTCTCTCTCTCACACACACACACACACACACACACACACAAAAATGTGGTACTGGTGAATAGATGTTTTTATGCTTGCTTTTATGTTCATTTTTGTAAGTTCCCTTGAGTTCACTGGGGGGGATGCCTAATAGGTATAATTAATAATAATCGCCAGGGGTGATGGGAGCTGAAGTCCAAAAACAACTGGGGGACCACAAGTTCCCCATCTGATAAAACTACTAGATTACCCCTCTTTATTTAGTGTCAGTTTGTATTGACTGATCTTGCTAAAGGGCCTGTGGTTTAATCATGGTAAAATTTATTTGTTCTCTAACCATTCATGTTTGAAAAATACAATTAATTAACAGATTCTGCAAGCCTGTAGGAGAAATGTTAAACATATACCTAACAGGGTTATAAATTATGTGCTCCATAGCAGCAACTGAAACCTTGAGCTCCACAGAAGTAGGAGAATCATCAGAAAAAGCCATGTTGTTTTGCTTTGGTTATGTTTCAGTTGACTCTTTAGGCCAGTGATGGCCAAACTTGGCCCCCCAGCTGTTTTTGGACAACAACTCCCATCATCCCTAGCTAACAAGACCAGTGGTCAGGGATGATGGGAATTGTAGTCCCAAAACAGCTGGAGGGCCGAGTTTGGCCATCACTGCTTTAGGCAGTTAAAGATAGAAAGATATTCCAGTGAGGGAGCCGTGTTAGTCTGTTGCAGCAAAAATAAGCCAAACACAATTATTAAGGCAAAATGCTTTGTGGACTTCATCAGATGCATGAAGTATTGTTCTCAGTTGGCAGGAATATATTTTAAAAAAAACACATTAGTGGGAGGTGGGTGTAAATACTGGGCTCAAATGATCATGAGATGGTTAAAATATAGTCTGTATTACATGAAGTATGTGCAAAATAAACACAGTGACCATTCTCAACTGCTATTGCTTGTAACACAATCTTCCAATACTGTATTTACTATGTTAATTAACACCTCTGGTGGGTCAGGAAACTGTTTTCTCTATTTAAGCGCAAGGAAGATATGCATTTTCCAATCCCAACATGTGACTATAATAATAATAATTTATTAGTTATACCCCGCCCATCTGGCTGGGTTTCCCCAGTTACTCTGGGCGGCTTCCAACAGAATATTAAAATACAATAGTATATTAAACATTAAAAGCTTCCCTAAACAGGGCTGCCTTCAGATGTCTTCTAAAAGTCTGGTAGTTGTTTTTCTCTTTGACATCTGGTGGGAGGGCGTTCCACAGGGCAGGTGCCACTACTGAGAAGGCCCTCCGCCTGGTTCCCTGTAGCTTTGCTTCTCGCAGTGAGGGAACCGCCAGAAGGCCCTCAGAGCTGGACCTCAGTGTCCGGGCAGAACGATGGGGGAGGAGACGCTCCTTCAGGTATACTGGGCCAAGGCCGTTTAGGGCTTTAAAGGTCAGCACCAACACTTTGATGCAACTATGGATGAAACGAGCCTTCTGTTATGTAGAAAGGCTAAGGCAGATGAAAATAAAATATATAAAGCCCCTTTCTACATGTGTACACTGTACTGAACAACCATTTTTTAAAAAATCAATCTATCCATGTTGGAGATTGTATTGACACCTGGTATTTTGCCTTTATTAAGGCAGAGGGGAAACAGTGCCCTTTTGTGCGTTTGAAGACCATTTCGCTTTTATGTAAAATATCTGAATACTACTCATTCCACACACACACACACACACACACACACACACACACACACACACACTTGCCTATATCCAGCACTCCAAGAGGGGTTGTGCCTTTCCATAACAGGCATGAATAAATTGACAACTGGCGTTTCCCCAAAATCAATTCTTCAAGGAAAGTTTTACTTACACTGACCTCTGTCTGCCATATGCTGCTGTTAAAGAGCACAGGAGCCCAGACAGGGAAGGGGTGGGTGGAAGTTGGCTATCTCATTCACCACAAGAGCTTCCTCATCCGGGAACTCGCTCTTCGTCGTCGAATTTAAACTAGGACCGTTGGAAGGGAGAATGCGCGCGGGGCAGGGGGTGGTGAGTGAACGGGACCCCTCAGCAATAGAAAACGGCCAAGGAATTCTGTGAAGAGGGAGAAACGGCCACGCTCACTTCCTAGTTTTGCCGACAGAAATGGATTTGCCCTGAAATCCGGCGGCCCAGCCGGAACGCGGCTTACTGCATTTCTTCACACGGGGTATATAAAGGAACAGAGAGATTTTTCGCGAGGCGGCCAGAATTTTCGTCCTCCCCCGAACCCCCCTTCTGCGGAGAAAGGACTCTCCCTTGAGGTGGGCGAAGAATGCCGTGAAGCTATTTGACTGGATAATAGTGTCCCCCGGGACGGTGGGCCAAACCATTCTTCAAAATGGAAGGGGTGCACGTGTTTATGTGAGAAACCGAGCCGGCTATTAAGTGGAATACTTGCGCAGTGCAACAGGGGCGGGATAAAAGTGAATAAGTGAGCTGAGGAGGAGTATGTCGAGAGCGGCTCGTTGGTCTAGGGGTATGATTCTCGCTTCGGGTGCGAGAGGTCCCGGGTTCAAATCCCGGACGAGCCCGTTGTTGGAGGGGGTGGTATAGTTCCTTCCTATTTTGGGGGACGACCGCATTTTATTAATTTTGCAGCTCTATCATCAGGGCCTTGTGGGTGGGAGGAGGAGGAGGAGCGGGAGACAAGGTGCTTGGTACATAACCGTGAAAGCGATCGAGCCTTCACGAGAGGAAAATGATAAATAGATAAAGATTAACAGAAGGTGGCACTGTTGAAAAACGGGGCGAAAATATTGCTTTGACATGAAGGTTGCCATGGTTCTTTTTAAAACATATTCCCAAATCGAGGACTCGGGAGAAGGAAATTAAGACGCCTCCACGGAGCACGCAAGGGAAGAGAAAGGCATCAAATAGCCTTTTATTCTGATGCTCTTTTCCATTAAGAGTCACGTGGAACGATTGCATTTATTTTATTATATTCTGGGGTTCCTAATAAAACCGCCTCTACTAGCACCATTGTCATGAATTATTAGTACGTAGTATTAGTACACATGCAGGAAAGGAGATGGGTGAATAGGAAGAAGGTTTTTTTTTTTAAAAAAAAAATCTTACTCCGCTTCTTAAAGTTACACAATAGGCAACGAAAAAGAGAAAGGGACGTATTTTCACATCTTAGTGCACCAGTAAACATCATAGTGCACCAGTAAATGGCACAACGACCATACCAATAAGTCCCGTGACAATGTATATTAAGTTCTGGGGCGGCGGGAGCCATGGGGGGTGGAATACATTTTTATTGTGCTTTTAGCACTGGCGGGAGGGGGACGATGACGACCGAGAAAAAAAATAAAAAAATGGGCTCGTCCGGGATTTGAACCCGGGACCTCTCGCACCCTAAGCGAGAATCATACCCCTAGACCAACGAGCCAGCCTTCTGCGGCTTCTCTCGCTGCTGTACAAGGAGTCTATGGCCGTATCTGGGAGAGAGTCTAATTTCTTTAAAATGCTAAGCAACATTAAAACATTTAAATACCTACGCGCCTTTCAAAGGTGGTTTACTTTAGGACAGTGTTATCTGCATGGGGAGGGGGCGTGAATCCACACCGGTAGCACGAGCAAAATTTGTTTCTCTCTTAGACGTATTGCAGCTGCTATAGATCCTTTGCCTCACACAACGTAATGACGTAAAGAAAGGTATTTCCTTGTTTTGATCCACGTCATAGGAACAGGCTGGCAGAGGGGGGCATTTTCAAAGCAGCAGAGAGATTTGAACAATTGGTATTAGTAACTGTATTACAATTTGACGTTGTTATAATGAGGCTGTTATTGGACTGCAATTGAAAATTAATAGAATTATTATCATTTTTTTTTTTTTATAAATATTTATTAAAGTTTTTAAATATAAATGCACAAATAATAAACAGTCTTACTTCTATCACAGACATAATTTCATCACTTCTTTGGACTTCCTCACGTCTCCCGCTCCCATTTACATCGTTAAAAGTTTTTTCCAAACAAATTATCAACTTGTTTACAATCTCATGTCCACTCATTCAAATATAATCTAGCACTTCTTCCAAAAAATTTTATATTTTCTTTAGTCTCACTTATCATCAAATTTCAAATCTAATTTAGTGGTGGCCAGTTTTTTATAATCTAGCATCCTTCTTAGCATTCAACCAAATTACAATGTTTTTGTAGATACTTCTTGAATTTCTCCCAGTCTTCCTCCATCTTCTCTTCTCCCAGGTTACGGATTCTGCCTGTCATCTCGGCCAGTTGCATATAGTCCATCAGTTGCATCTGCCACTCTTCCAGTGTGGGTAGATCTTGAGTTTTCCAGTTTTTTGCGATGAGTATCCTTGCTGCCGTTGTTGCATACATAAAGAATGTTCGGTCCTTCTTTAACACCTTCTGGCCGACAATACCCAGAAGGAAGGCCTCTGGTTTCTTAGTGAAGGTATACTTAAATACCTTTTTCAGCTCATTATATATCATTTCCCAGAAGACCTTCACCTTAGGGCATGTCCACCAGAGGTGAAAGAATGTTCCTTCGTTTTCTTTACATTTCCAACATTTATTATCAGACGAATGGTATATTTTGGCAAGTTTAACTGGGGTCATGTACCATCTATATATCATTTTCATTACATTTTCCTTCAGAGCATTACATGCGGTGAAGTTCAGCCCAGTGGTCCACAACCTTTCCCAGTCCTCAAACATAATGTTATGCCCAATGTCCTGTGCCCATTTTATCATAACCGATTTGACCATTTCGTCTTGTGTATTCCATTTTAACAGCAAGTTATACATTCTAGATAATACCTTAGTCTTTGGTTCTAACAATTCAGTTTCTAACTTCGATTTCTCCACCTGGAACCCTAACTTTTTATCATTTTTAAAAACTTCTTTAATCTGAGCATAATGTAACCAGTCTCGCACCTTATCCTTCATTTTCTCTAAACTCTGCAATTTCCAATTGTCTCCATCTTTTTCTAATATTTCCCAATATTTTGGCCATTTAGCCTCCATATTGGGTCTTTTTAGGGCCTTAGCCTCCAGAGGTGAGAGCCACCTTGGAGTTTTATTTTCCAGTAAGTCTTTGTATTTTGTCCAGACATTAAACACTGCTTTCCTGACAATATGGTTCTTAAAGGCCTTATTGATCTTAACTTTGTCATACCATAGGTATGCATGCCAACCAAAAGCATTGTTAAAACCTTCCAAGTCCAACACGTCAGTGTCTTCGAGAAGTAGCCAGTCTTTTAGCCAGCAAAAAGCTGCGGCTTCATAATACAACTTTAAGTCTGGCAGGGCTCTACAACTTTAAGTCTGGCAGAATTATTATCAAAGCAGCAGAGAGACGGCCTGAGACGTCTCATTCCAGTGTATGCAAAGTATTTAGAAGGCGCCCTTCATTGCAACGATCTGAGGACGCGGGTGCAATGAAGTGCGCTTTAAAACAACCGTATTATTATAGCTATAACGAGAAGAGAGTGACTAAAATCAATACGAGATAGTAATCTTGAAACTGCAGAACGGCATCTGTTTCCTGCTAGACCTGCTGAGACCTGCGGTATCCCCAAAAGCCTTAAGTAAGCAGCCATATTTTGAACTGGCGCCCAAACTGAAGTGTCAGCAGCGTCCCACCTACCTCGGAGGGAAGAGTCTTCCATGTACCGGCCGCAGCCACGGGAAAGGCCCTTCTCGCCTGAGGACAATGCCAGGTGGCTGGACTCTGAGAAGGAAGACTCTTCCCTGGACGAGCCTTTCATGAGAAATGCCCCTCCTGCCTGAGACAGACCATTTGAAAATGAGTTGCAATATCCAGCCTAATACTTGGGAGTGAAGGTGGGGGGGGGGGAACTAGCACAAGTTTTCACTCCCACCATTCCACCCACCTCAAAAAGGGCAACTCAAAAGCTTGCCATAATTTTGTGACAATTTCATTTGGTAGAATCCAGCTGTATATTTTGGACTTTTTATTACTACTGCTAATAATCATCATAATAATCAGATTTATACCCTCACACTTTACTCCAAAGGAGGCCAGATCTGCAAACATATCCTACAACCAACGTCTTTAAAAAACACACATACAGACTTTAAAACAACCATTTAAAAAAGTTCTAAAACCCTAAAAGCAATCATCTACTGCAGTGCTTTTTTTCTAAAATAATGTTTAGGGGTACTCTCATTTTGACTCAAGAAAATCAACATTTTATAGTTCAAACCAGGGAAAGTAAATACAGTAATTGGACAAAAGTACAAAGATTCACATAATGTTTAGTGATATACGGACCCCTGCAGACCCCCCAGGAAAAAAGCACTGACCTACTGTCACAGTAATGATGTCAGGGTTAACGGACAGAAATTTCAGTCATCCAAAAACACAGCAAACAGGAATTATTTAATTTTTAAAATTCTCCTAAAAGTTGAGTGAGACTAGCATAGCTCACTAGGGAAGGCATTCAGCAGACAGGGGACTGCCACCAAGAAGGCCCTGCCATGGGCTACTGCAGACAGAGCAACCTCTAGTGGTGGCACCTCCAACAGCAGGAGAGGCTTGAGATGGTTGCTATTTAGGTACTTGGGTGCCTGATTTATGTATAAGCTAAACAAACTATAGCTTAGAGTCCCAATGGGCCCCCAAAAAAATTAAAGGAAAAAACCTCGATGTACATTTCCAGAATATAAGATAAAAAACAAATAAAATAAAACCTACATACAGCAACAGTGTTTTGTGTTGTGTAGGCTCCTATGATGTAATAGGCCTAGCCTGCTCCCTAAAATATCACTGGTTTGCTCGTTTCTGTATATAGGGTGCCTACATTCTGCATGGACTGGTTGCATGGCAACATGTGCAAATGGCTTTAGAAACCTATTAGGTCCATAAATTGCCATACTAGCATATATTCAACACAAAAAGCAGCGACAATGTGTTGTTGACAAAGGAAAGCTGGACATATAAAGGGCCCCATTACCTTCAGTAGCCTAGGGCCTCATCAAACCTAAATCCGGCCCTGGTCCCAAGCCATGGTGTGTGCTAACACCTTGAATTTGGCTTATGGACATTTGTTGTTTTTACCCATATGTTTTTTATTTATTTATTGCATTTACAATCCACCTTTCCTCCGAGATGCTCAAGACTGTCTAAATAGTTCTTCTCTCCTCCTATCTTCGCAACAACCCTCTAAGGCAGGAAAGTGTGCATAATGGGGTTGCAGCTGCGGCAAGGCGCTTTTCCGAAGTGCTCTCTGTTGGCGCTCCTGCTGGAGCCTGGGAGCATTTCGAAGCCCTTCCCCGGAAGCTGCTCCGCCCGGACAGCGGCGCCCCTGGACTGGGCCGCGTTCTTTCCCAGCCTCCTGCCCCTCACGGCCCGCAACAATGGCTGTGAGGTGGGAGTGGGCGTCACAATGGGCGAGAAAATGTGGGCCGAGGCAGAAAGATGGGCGCCCTGTCCGCGGCGGCAGCAGGCGGCGCTCCGGGGAAGCGCAAGAAGTTTGCCGCCCGCGATCCCGTACTATGGTTGGCGGTGGCTTTCGCTCTGGGTCAGTGTGAGCTCTCCTGGTATTCGCCGCCTATGCGGGTGGGGGCGGGCGGGAAGGGAACGAGCCTAGCCGCGGCCCCTTTGCTGGGGTTCCTGCTCGCTCCGGCTTTGAAAAAGGGGAAGTGGTTGGCCGGTCCATAGATGCAAGATCACTGGGAAAAGATCACTATTTATGAGCGGCAGTTCAGGATGAAGGAAGACACGAAATATCAGTTTGGAGGGCTGGCACGTTGTGACCCCTCTTGGTTGCGCGTGTCTCAGTACCATACACCCTCGACAATCTCCTGGGTTTGCAAGGGTGCCTTGCACACGTGCTGAAAACATGCAAAGGAAACCTGCAGTCCTTACAGAATCCAAGGGGAGGGCAGCTGCCTCCCCCCCCCAATCAATACAAATCTGAGGTTCTGCCCCCCCCAACAAAAGCCTGCCCCCCCCCAATAATGCTTTGGATTGCAGCATTATTGGACCATTTTCTAGTCTACACCTTTTCCCCCTAAAAAGTAAAATCTTGGAAACTGGGAGGTGTCGCTTCAACCTCCTGGTTTTCTGTTTTTACTTTTGGGGCTTTAAGTAACTCATGGAACACAGTAAAATGAATAATCCCAGAATTTTTATTCTTTTTTATTTTGGAAGCAGTTTGCGGTTTTGCACCCCAGTTCCTCATTGAGATTGTATATGCACTTGTAACTCAAATCAGGATCTAGAAGCTGCAAAAATGGTACTGAGAACCCATTTCCTTAAGTGTCCCTTCAAGTGGAGCACTGAAACCCTGAATAGTACAGTTCTAACGAGCTGGTTACAGCATAGGCCAGTATCTAAGCAAGATACATAGGATTCCCATATTTCAAAAACTAAAAACCAGGACACCCCGAAACTTGTTGAGCTTTTTAAACCATGAAAATCTGGGCGTATGGCAACCCTACATGTACTGTACCAGCAATGAAAAATATGAAAACAATAATCCTAAATATGCTATGAAATTGCATGTAGCAGAGTACAGGTACATGCAATTTCACAGCGTGTTTAGGATTTTTGTTTTCATATTTATGATGGATTGAACTAACATTAATTACTTAAAGATAAACTTGTTGCAGGCTTATAAAGCCCCAAAGTTTGATGCATCTGAGAAACCAAAGCACTGGTATAGTCTGAAAACAAAGAGTTTAACTTGCTGCATGATATGGTAGAAATGTGGTTCTAGTATCTCTGGTCTGTTACCGTAATAAATCGATTCCCTCAAATGTGGTTCTAGATTTTCCCCTTAGTTGTGTTATTGCAGATTAGTTTGATTCTTGGAAAATTAACTTTTTAGCTCAGTCCCGTGCAAATATAGGACTATTACTTTATTATACTTCATATAATGAAATCTATTTTGGTGAAAGAGGCCTGTGCATGGACCCTGTGCAGAAGTATCTTCTCAACATTCAGTTTTATTCATTGGTCAAGCTTTTATCCCACATTTCAGGAAATGTGCCAAACTTCAATATAAAATGACAACAGAGTACCAAATAAAATCAAAGTTAGAAACTAAAAATATAATGAAAACAGTAATGCAGATGTTTTGTGTCTGTGGCACCAAGAGAGTTGTGACGTCTGTTACCTTTAGTAATCAGCTTGAGATGCTCTCATAACAGACAATATTTCCATATATAAAAGCAAATCTTTATGCAGTTTTGTCTTGCTCTGCATATTTAAAAACTGTAATTTTGTTGCTTCCAAAGGGACGCGGATGGCATCTTGTTCTTCAACAATCGATAGCACAGCTGATGAAGAAGTTTCCTCACCAACAGAACTCATTGTGGGGATTGGGGCAGATGCAAAGCTTCCATGCACATTCAGGTCATCAGAGGAAATCACCAGTGCAACATCTGTTACGTGGAGCTTTCAACCAGAGGGATCCAAGGCTCGCCCCATACCAGTAAGAGTTAATGTCTGAGGAGAGCCTTGTTTTGCATAAGAATTTGTGGTGAAAGTGGATTACAGTGGTACCTCGGGTTACATATGCTTCAGGTTACATACGCTTCAGGTTACAGACTCCACTAACCCAGAAATAGTACCTCGGGTTAAGAACTTTGCTTCAGGATAAGACCAGAAATTGTGCTCCGGCGGCGTGGCAGCAGCAGGAGGCCCCATTAACTAAAGTGGTGCTTCAGGTTAAGAACAGTTTCAGGTTAAGTACGGACCTCCGGAACAAATTAAGTAATTAACCCGAGGTACCACTGTACATGTTTTGACAGCACTACCTTAATTTTGTCTTATGGAAACAATTTATTGTCTGCTCTGGAATGACAGCACTTGACCATATTCTGCCTTTCCTGCAGTGTCATAAAAAAAGTAACCTTTGTGCCGTTTAATTCACATCATTATTCACTTGGTCCTGCCTCTATTTCCTCAAGATCACACTGTATGTCTCTTTGTAACCTCTTAATGGATGTGTTCCTGCTCCTAAAACTCAAGTATTTGATGAACAATCCCAATTCCATGCATGTTCACTTTGGAAGTAAGTTCAGAAGGACTTATTCTGAAGTATCTGTAGGATTGCAATCCGAATCTTCAAAATTCCCCACCCAACTCCCCAGTTTTGTTTCTGCTTTGCCTCCTTTGTCCTTTAACAAATCTGCCTGCAAGAGCTTGCAGCTTGGGGAATGCAGCGTTGATCACCAACTCTCTCCCTCTCTCCTTCAGATTTATTAAGTTTTCTATCTCACTTTCTGCTATAGTGCCCAAGGTGGCCCCTTTCCTTTCCTTTCCACTTCACTGCATGGCCATCTCTTGATATCTTAGGTATTAGAAATGGTAACTCTGGTATGTATGTGGGGCACTGTGTCTTGAGTGGAGGGATTATCAGGTGAAACCATATAGCCTCTGGAATTTGCTGACTGACAGCTGCGATCCTGGGCATATATATACATAAATTTTGTATTGTTTTTTAAACAAATACAATAACCATTAAACACTTATCCAGCAGCACAACTAATGGTGTTTGTTTATGTATACATACTTGAGAGTAGGGCTATGTGCACATTAACAGCTTGAAATGAAGTAAGGTCATCACCCCCCTGCATTTCAAATCACTTTTAAATGTTGCTGTTCACAACAGAGGGTGCAAGCTCCAATTCACTAAATCTATCTGCACATGTGCAACAGCTGCCTGAAATATACATAGCTTAACCATGGTTTCCATATTCTTATTGGATGAAAACTGGGTTGAAGGAAGGCACACCAGACAGGAGTACATCACCAGAAGTTATGGGAGGCCTATGGACTGTGGCAATGTCATGTTTAGGGAGGTTCTTCATGTTTGAAGTTTTATTCTCTTTTTAGTGTTCTGTTTCGGAGCCGCCCAGAGTGGCTGGGGAAACCCAGCCAGATGGGCGGGGTATAAATAAAAAAGTTGTTGTTGTTACTTGGCTTCAAATGACTGTAGTAGCAGCATGCTGGAGCCAGAGTAAGTAGTAAAGTGTACACAGCCTGAGCTCCATTGAACTTAGTGAGACTTATGGTACTTCAGATTGAACATGCCTAGGATTCGGCAAAAAGTAAGAGAGGCTTCTGAAATGTAACAAGAATAAAGTTTGGTGGTTTGGCTGGCTGCATCTGGGTGTTACCCTTTGTGAATCCACTGAAGATCAAGCTTAGAATCCAAGTTTTGTGTAATCAATCCCCGAGGTGTTGGAAACATCCACTCAATGTTACTAAAGCAGGAAGAAAAGTTAAATGTTCATGCAAAGTTAATCATGGTTTGATTTGAAATTTGTATCCTGCTTCTCCAACAACTATGTTCAGCTCAAAGCAGCTATTAACAAAGTTATTGTGTTTGTTTTTATGCTTACAGTTTTTCTATTACTCAAATGGGAGGGAATATAATGGAAAGAATACACAATTCAATGGTCGAAGTACCTGGGATGGAGATTTTTATAGAAAAGATGCATCCATCAAGGTAGGAAACATGCAACCTATAGACAATGGCACTTACTTCTGTGATGTTAAGAACCCACCAGACATAGTCACTGAGCCAGAGCAAGTTGAAGTTAGAGTTTTGGAGATAGAGAAAATATTGGGCCCTGGAAGAGCAGCACCAACCCCTGCAAGTACCACAACGGCAACGGCAACCACAGCCTCTGGAAACATTTCACTTAATGGAGTATCATTCTGGCTACTTGTCCTTCAATTCTGCTGCATTCTAGCATCTTTTCAAAGCTATTTGTTCTGAAAATAAAGTACACTTCTGAAGATTATTAGGAGTGTTCTCCAATTTATTATTATTATTACTACTTTAATTAATTGCCTACCCTTTATTCTAAGGTCCTGGGGTGGGTTACAACAATTTTAAATACAACAGTAAAAACTATTTAAAGATTCAGAATTACAAAAAAATACCATCACAAAAGATAGGGTAAGTCTTGAAAACAGTGGCATAGCGTGGGGGGTGCAGGGGGGGCCGGCCGCACCAGGCGCAACATCTGGGGGGGGCGCTCGCCGCCTCCGGAGTCGCCGAAGAGCCTCGGGCGCAGGCTGTAGCAGAGCCCCATGTCTCGCGGAACCGACGAGCTGTGTGCGCGTCCGGGCTGAAGGCATCCGGCAGGCAGCGGCTCTCAGCGCTCGCTGCTGTCCCCACGCATCAGCGCCGCGGAGGGCGCGCCAGGCAGCCCCTCCTCACAGCCTCGCCGCCACCGCTGCTGCTGCAGCTGCTGGGCCATGTTGCATTTTCCTCGCCTCTCTGCCCTCCTCCTCCTCCGGGCAAGCGGCGTCGTTTGGGCGGCAGCGCCAGCGGCAACTCGCCTCAGATCACCTGACACGGACCCGCCGCCGCCACTGTGGCTACCTTACCATAAATACCCCAGCCCAGGCAGCAGCAAGAAGAAGCTGGCAGTGGTGGCAGGTTAGGGGTTAGGGGCGCAAATTACTTGCCTTGCCCCAGGTTAGGGGGCGCAAATTACTTGCCTTGCCCCGGGTGCTGCCAACCCACGCTACGCCGCTGCTTGAAAATATATATTTGAGGTGTCAAAGGCCTGGGCAAAGAGGTACATCTTCAGCATTTGCCAAAACGTTGTCTGAAGTTGTCAGACAAACCTCTTTGAGAAGGGAGTTTTAACACACTGTCTTCTCAGCTGCACAGTTATGTTATGACTTTGGGGCGGGGAAGTAGGCAGTATGCAGAGACCCTTCTAACCTCTGGATCCAGCAAGTGTTGAAGTGTAAGTAATGCTAGGGAAACAAAAGCCATTAAGAGAAACAAAAGCAAGTGGATCAGTGTGAGATGGTAAATTTGTGCCCCCCCCCCCTGAAAAAAACCTGTACAGTAGTTGAAAAATACAAAGGTGAGAACTGAAAGTGGGAGAGAGTCAGAGCTACATTTAAGAGAAATGTTTGATTTCTGTTTGGATTCAAGGCTGTGGGCATGGGAGAAACAAGACCCTCTTAGGATGTGAATACTGTAAGCTCCTTCATCGTAGGCTCAGGCTGTATATATGTGTAAATAAACCATGTATCATAAAGATACCACAGTCCCCACTGTGCCTTGTTTCCAAAAGGAAACACGAACCCTGGGTAAGCGTCTGGAACTCCTGGAATCTCGCACCCTTGGATACTGGGGGTGGCGTGCAACAGTTATGTGGTATCAGCAATATAAGCATTCAGGACACAATTCTTTGTTTTGTCTAAACTTCTCTTTATGGGTTGGAGTGTTGTGTCTATCACATTGCAGTGCATGTTAATCTCAAATAACACACTGTGACCTGTGATGGGAGCACTCTCTGTACAGCTATTAATAGGACAGAGGACTAGGAGAAGTCTATTCTCCCAGCACAACATCTGAAAGGCATTCTCTGGAGCAGGCTGTGAAAGAGGCAAAACAACCTGGAGAAGCTAGTCCATTGCACCTCAAAGTGTCTCTTCATGGTTGGACTGCAGCAGACCCAAAATATATTTTACTAAACTCACCACATTTCTCCTAGTGAGAAGTTATAGGGGCACGGTGCTTACCCAGGTTTGATATGCTTATGCAGCAAGTCACTGGCCTTACTGGTAATTTGTAATGGTTGCATTTATTCTATGTATATAACATAGGTAGAGGCACAACTAAAACACTCTGACCAACAGGAGAAATCCACTGCTCCCACATCAGATCTCGTGAGAGGAAAGCAGCCAGCATCTTAAGACACTTCTGCAGATTCAGCTCTGTGTCCTTTTCTCATTCTCCATTGAACTGCCATCTCTTGTGCCTAGGACTATCAATATCAATATCCCAAATCTCCCTAAGTACTTATATGGAAAGGAGAGAACAAATATATCAGTGTCAAAAGGGGGCGTGGTGGTGGATAGAATTTCAGGCTTCTCTAAAAGTTGTCATTTCACTGAAACTTACATTTTCTGCCAGTACTGAAAATAAAATATGGGGGTTTCCATAGTAACTTCATGCTTGTGAGTCAAGATCTTAAGCCCACATTGCATGTGATTGACTTTGAAACCCAAATATAAAAATGTAGGTTGAGGTAGAATGATGGAGGAGATAATCTGGAGACTAGAAGCTGGTCTGTAGGCCAGTCTTCAAACGCTGTCACTTGATTATGCACGACCAACATCTGCTCTTCGGCAGCATATATGGTATCTGTTGATGTTTTTTCCCAGTGTGGCCTCACTGCCTTACACATTGACAAGCTTTATAATACAGTGGTACCTCAGCTTAAGAACTTAATTCATTCTGGAGGTCCGTTCTTAACCTGAAACTATTCTTAACCTGAGGTACCACTTTAGCTAATGGGGCCTCCTGCTGCCAACACGCGATTTCTGTTCTCATCCTGAAGCAAAGTTCTTAACCTGAGGTACAATTTCTGGGTTAGCGGAGTCTGTAACCTGAAGCGTCTGTAACCTGAGGTACCACTGTACTCTGCACAACCTGGGAATGATGACTTCACAGTATGGACCACATGTATCAGGGTGGTACTGTATTGTTTCCTATAGAATTGTGAGGGATTGAACCCTTGGTCCAATCAATACACCAACCAAGTGTCAGGATCGCAACTGCCTATCAGATTCTTGAAGAATATAAACATAAACATTGCATTATTGTTTTCAGTCTCTGGGTTCAGACTTTTCAGAGTATTTTTAACGACTGTCTTCTGAACAGGTATGCAGTGGCTCTCATGTACCACACAGTTCTTCTGGTACATTGTTAATATATAAAGCATGACGAATACTCAAGCAAACCAAAGACTGCTTAAGCAGTCATCTAATTCCTCGACTCTATTCCTATATTATGATTATTTACATCATGACAGGAGGCAGCTTTGAAGTAACATCAGTGTGTTTTAAAACACAAAAGCAATGAAATAACAGCAAGTCATCAAGATCTTCCCCGAAGGATTTCCCTACCAAGCGAAAGATCCTCTTTGTTCCCTGGCTAGTGGCGTGTACTAGTGATCAAAAGGCGTTCTTCTCTGCGTCTGGGTCATTTTTATGAGCCACCTTTCGGAGTTTCAGCGCCCACAACTGCGCGCACGATTCGAGGGCAGCAAAGGGCCTCGTGCTTTGGGCACTTTGACTTTCGCGCCAGCCGGACTCGGCGGCGTCGCTTTGCCTCCCGCCCCGCCCCCCCCCCGCCCCCAGCAATGGCTGTGAGGTGGGCGGCGGCGCAACAATGGGGCGCAGAGGGTGTCCGGAGGCAGAAGGATGGCTGCCGCCTCCACGGCCGCAGCAACCGGCGGCCCGGGGAAGCGAAAGAGCTCTTTCCCCGCCGGCGCGCTGGCGCTCTGCCTGGCGCTGGCTTTGGCTCTGGGCCACGGTGAGGGCTGCCGCTCTTCTCGGTCTCGGAAGGGGGCGCGCGGGAATGGCGAGAGGGCGGGGCGAACACGTGGCCTGGCCCCACCCCCCTTGCCTGGGGTCCCTGGCGCGGAGCAAAAGTCGCTTTGGGCGGGAAAAGAGGGGTCGCTTCGAGGGCGGGGCAGAGGATGGATTGCGGGAAACCTTAGTACGAGGGGTTGCTTGGAAGGGGAAATCACTGGATGAGGAATTAGGCTGGGAAGAAGGCGGCTTTATGAGCAGTGGCAAAGAGAGGAAGATTAACTAATGCTACGGAGGGATCTCACACTTGGTTGTGTGGTGTTGACGTTGCGGCCTTAGTACCCTCTCGGAAGCTTGTGATCCTAAACAGGCGTGCGGGGTCCATTGTTTTCAACAGGACCTACTTCAGAGAAACTGCTTTGGATTTCAGTCTACACCTATTTTTGTAAAAAGTAAAATATTGGGAACTGGTTACTTCAGCCTTCTGGTTTTCTGTTTTTAATTGTAGTGCTTTCTTCTAAGTTATTCCTGGAGCACGGAAAGGTGTATGACCCCAGAATTACTTTTTTGGATGCATTTGGTGGCTTTGCATCCCAGTGCCTCAGCAATACTGTATTTGTACTTGTAGATCAAGTCAAGGACCTAGGAATTGCAAAGATGGTACTGAGAAGCATCTTCAGCCTCATACCTAACTTACCCCTCTTTCTTAAGTGTCTCTTCAGTTGGAGCAGTGAGCCTCTGAAGAGTACAACTTAGCAGTTCTTATAAAGTCCCAATTTGATCCACTGTTGATTGGGCCGGGACATCAAAGGAGCCAGTCACTCTAGAGAGGAAAGCTCCAGACACTGGATTTCCCTGCCTGATGTCTGAGATGCCATTTCAGAGGAGATAATATTGCAGTTTAAGTGTACTAGACAGAAAAGTCTACATGTACAGTAAGTTGGAATATGGTGTGGAGAGGACAAATCTGTTTAACATATATGCTGCCATGTTTTTTATACTCACTAATCTCCCAGAGTGTTATATGTCAAGAGGCTGGAGACCTCATTACTCTGCACAGCTTTGTCTGGCTCTACAGTCTTATTTTATTGCTTTTAAAGGGGCCAGGATGGCATCTTGCTCTGCAGCACCCGAGAAGACAGCAGTTGCAGTATCTTCACCAACAGAAATCCATGTGGAGTCTGGGAAAATTGCAAGGCTTTCATGCTGGTTCAGAACATCAATGATGATTAGTGCTGCTACATCTGTTAGCTGGAGCTATCAAGCACTGGGATCAAACAGTCGTCCCATAACTGTAAGAGCAAATTTCTGCACAAGCATTTGTGGTGCAAGTGGGTTACATGTTTTGAAACTACCACCACCCTTTGTCAATTGTATGAATGTCTTGTAGAAATTAATTGTATGTCGTGGAATGACAGCACTCAGTATGGACAAAGGGACAGGGGAGGCATACCCCTTTTCACTGCTTGAGGCGAAATGCCACCAGCAGGAAGGGACAGCAGCAATTGCAAGTTCCGGTGAAATCTTGCAAGATCTCGTGAGATTTCTCTGGAAATAGGCACCAAGGCTGGTGTCACTTCTCCACCAGTGGTGGAAGTGGTGGGACAGACAGGTTGAGCATGGGGCACCACCTTGGTCACACTGGATGGGTAGGCCAGCCCTGCCAAGGGCTTGTCCACAACCCAGAGCCTGCCTGTCTCTCCACCACCCCACCTGTATCCCAGTGTTGTCTCAGATCTTTCAATGGGGACATTTTTTAACCCTGGCTGTTCAGGACTTTCCAAGGATAATAAAAAAAAAAATGCCACATTAAAACAGGGGAGGTTCCAAGACAACACTGGGAGCTCCTACATGAGCACAGAGATAGGAAGGTTGAAATCCACATTTTTCTCTAGTGTGGACAAGTCCTAGATTTTGCCCAGTGGCATAGCCAGAGGGGGAGCAGGGAAAGTGCTGCTCTCCCCTAAATCAAGTAAATAAATAAATAAAACTTAACTAAAAGTAGAAATTGGTAGAAAGATCTTGACAGATTTTTCTGAGCCCTTGGGGGATCAGAAAGTAATTTAAAACCACTGTTGTTGAGACATTTCATTGCAAATCTGCTACTAAACAGAGCCAGACAAGAGGATGGTGACAGGTGGGTGTCATGTCCCCACAGCACAAATCCTGGCTACGCCCATGATTTTGCCTGTTCTCAGATATCATAAAGTGCAGCCTTTCATATGTTTTAGAAGACATCTGAAAGCAGCCCTCTTTAGGGAAGCTTTTAATGCTTAACTGACTACTGTATTTTAATACTTTGTTGGAAGCTGCCCAGAGTGGCTGGGGAAACCCAGCCAGATGGGCGGGGTATGTGTGTATGTATGTATGTATGTATGTATAAATAAATAAATCAATATCATTATCATCATTATTAATCTCTCTTCTCTTGGGCTCTCTCCTTTATTTATCACAATTCTTTACTCTGTCTCTGTAGCCTCTTAATGAATTTGATCTTGCCCCGTAAAGCATAAACCATAAACAACCCCAATCCCATGTAAATTCAAGGGGACTTTCTCCCAGGTAAGCATTCATAGGAGTGCAATCTCAGTCTCCAATTTTCCCCACCCACCCTTCCAGTTGTGTTTCTGCTTTGCCTCCTTTCCCTTTCAATTAAGCCTCCTGCAGAATCTTAGGGATGATTGCTCATCATTTCCCGCCTTTCTCTTTTTAAAGGTGTTATTGGAAGATTTCTATCCCACTTGTAGCACCCAAGCTGGCTCTTCTCCTCCCAGGCATGTGGAAGTACTGGATAAATGCAAACCTTTATGTCTTTGTATATGTGTCTGAGATGAGGGATGTTTCAGTCAAAACCAAATCTCTTCTTGAATCTACTGTCTTAGGCTGTGCATAGTACCTGAGAGTAAGCTCCTTTGAACCCCATGGGATTTGTAATGGAAAGGGGAGGCTAGGGGAACCTGCTTATACCCTTTCTTGCACAGCTGCCTTGCCAGAAAGACCTGTTGTGAATTAAACTATGCAGTAACAATGCCACCATACCCAGAATTAATCCCAACAACCCCCAGGCAGGATGAAGTCTTGGAGGTCAAAGCAATTTCATCCAGTGTTATGCTGAGATGACACACCTTGAACTTTTCAGCTAGATGCCTCTCAATATATCCAGAAAAAGCAGAAGTAGCACCCATGGGTTTAGTGCAACCTGCTCTTTTTCTCATAAAATGCCACTCTTTCAAACCCAGACAAAAATAAAGGCTTGCGTGTCAGGTGGCTACATCTGAGTGTTCTGCTCTCTGTAACTACTGGAAATCCTGCGTAGTTCTCCATGGTGTTGGAAATATATCCACTCAGTGTTATGAAGGAGGATGAAAATTAAAGGTATAAATGCAAAGTTACATGTGTTTATTTCTGTTATTACAGTTTTTCTATTACTCAGATTGGAAGGCATATGATGGGAAGAATACACAATTCAGTGGCCGAAGCATTTGGGCTGGAAATCTTTTTAAGAATGATGCATCCATCAAGATAGCAAATATGCAACCAGCAGACAATGGCACTTATTTCTGTGATGTTAAGAACCCTCCAGATGTAGTCACTGAACCAAGGGCAATTGTAGTTAAAGTTCTGGAGAAAGAGAATATTCCTGCAAGCTCCGGAAATATTTCATCCTGCTGGCTACTTGTACTTCAGTTCTGCTGCATTCTAGCCTCTTTGCCAAACTACTTGTTCTGAAAATAAAACACACCTCTTGAGGCAATTAAGAATGTTCTCCAGTATCTCATTTATCTGGACACTTAGCAATGGGGTTGAGAAGGAATTGGGATGAGTTGCAATATGGAAGACAAATAATATTGCCCCGTTGAAATAGCAACTAACTAAAACAGGCATAGGGAAACTCTGGCCCTCCAAATGTTTGGGACTACATTTCCCATCATCCCTGACCACTGGTCCTGTTAGCTAGGGATTATGGGAATTGTAGTCCCAAACATCTGGAGGGCCGGAGTTTGCCTATGCTTGAACTAAAATGTACTAAAAGCTCATTCCCCCATGGCAACTTTAATCCTAGTAAGCAAATGAAAATTTTGCAGCACCTCCTTCTCTGCAGGATGGTTGTTTCTTAGTTATGAAGCAACCACTGAGATTGTGTGTGTGTGTGTGTGTGTGTGTGTGTGTGTGTGTGTGTTTATACATGACTTTGACAACTAGATGGATGGATAGAATAAAGAGAGCATTTCAAAAATGCCCAACCAATTGCAATGCTGTCCCGGGGTCATTTACCTTTTACCTTTTCCTAGATAAACATAACATACACTAAAACAGTATCTGAAGAAGTGTGCATGCACACGAAAGCTCATACCTAGAACTAACTTAGTTAGTCTTTAAGGTGCTACTGGAAGGAATTTTTTTATTTTGTTTTGACTATGGCAGACCAACACGGCTACCTATCTATAACATCTCATACACTGTTTTCTGAAATCTATAGTTATGTGCAGTGCTCTTTTTCTAGAAAAAGGGATGCCGAAACTCACCATGAATGGCTCCCTTTTTCTCTTATAATGGCAATAGCACCCACCTGAGAGGTGCCGGAACTGAGTTCCAGTGAAAAAAATGCCCTAATTATGTGGTATCAGCAACATAAGCATGCCAGACATAATTTCTGCATTGTTTCTGTCCAATCTTCTCTTTTGTTTGAAGTGTTGTGTCTTTCACATTGCAGTGCATGCTAATCTCTCATAATGCACTGTGACTTGTGAAGGGAGCTTTCTGTACAACTATTAAGAGGATGGAGAACTAGGAGAGGCCTCTTTTCCCAGCATAACATCTGAATGGTATTCCCTTCCCCACCCCTAAATTTGCAGTTGGCAAGACACTGCTTTCTGCTGCCACATCCACGGCCTCACACCCAGGAAGCGATGAGACAAACTGGCTATAAAGAAATTATTGTGTTTATTTTTGCAGATGCTCAAAAAGCCAACAGTTGGTTTTTTTGTTGGAACATTGACAAAAAGGCACTTTCTTAAAGTAATACTAACATAGCGACATGATACTATACTAATTGACATTCAAATAATACTCCCTCTAAACAAAATGCTTACAGTGGATACACAGCAAAGATAAAAGCATGACAGAGAAACCCATGGATTCACGCTTCGCACCACAGTATGGCTTTACACAGCATTAAAGTACAATCTTAAAAAAGAAGGAAATTAATTCAAAAGGCATCAGGTGAAAAACAACAGCAAGCATGGTGGAATGTATTAAGGATGGGGGGGGCGGGCATCAGGCTTGCTGCCACCATTCGTGCAAACCACTAAGCCGTGTTGCGTTCTGAAGGCAAAGGAAGGATTGGACCCTGATTAATTCAATAGACGCAAGGCTTGACCAGCCAGACTCTGGGAGGAAGTGCAATAGCCACTCCCTTGTCTAGGCCGTTTTATTAACGAAAGAACTTTTACACAGCATTTGTAAGAACCAATCAGATTTCCTCTGAGCATTTCAAAAAAATCCCCACGTTGGAACAAAGTTAGATCAGAGGAAGCCTCTTAACTACAAATAACTAATTTGAGCATGTATACATGTTTAGGCTAAATAAAACAGGAATCAAGGAGGAATGTATTTAGCAAACCTGATAAACAGGAAGTAAACAGGAACGATAGGCATTTTTATCACCTCCATGTGAAACTCTGTTTCCTGGCCCTAAGATTAACAGAAACAAACAAAAGCTACAACAAAGCTACCTCCTTATCTTTATTGCTCAGGATGCCTGGTGAAGCAACCGGTCTGTTTACGTGACTTTCAGGCAACAGAAATGGGGCAGAGATGCAGAGGCTTGGATTGATCAGAAATCATGTCAAATGACCCAAACCCAGTCAAAACGATGCTTTCACCACTGACACAATGGCTTGATTCATTTTTCATAATTCCTCATAGCAATCCTACCCGACCACCACAAGCAGGAGTATAAAAAAAATAAACCACAAAAGTATAAAAAACAGCAGGTGAACTTGCAAGGCAGGAAGGTAGAGGAGCATTACAAAAACCAAGGAAGGCTCAAAACAAAAGTATCAGTGTCATGGCTGCATGGGGCGATGTTGCATGACCTGCTCCAGTGCTTCGATTCTGTGGGTGAGGTTGGTCACTCTTTCCTCCATCATGCGCTGTGCTGCACCTGCTGAGAGCTCCAGTGCCTGCAATCGCCGTGCCAGTTGCTCAACCTGCCCCTCAGCATGCTGCAGCCTCGGGACTACTAATGCAGAAGACAGACAAGGAGAGACCACAACATTTTATGAACCAACATGAAACGTTTACTAAAAGGCTAACAAAGGTTGCTCTTTGAAGAAAGGTTTTAACTTATGTATGGGTTACGTGCATGCAAAGCAATCCCCAAAGGAGCAACTAGAGTACTGCAAAATAAAAGAGACTGAAGGCACCCCACTATCCATAAACTAAATCAACCTGCTAACGGCTTACATAGGTCTATGATCACCATGATCTAATATCTCTTTCAAATCACTCTTTTAGCTATACCTTTGGGCTACAGCATGTCTTCTATCTGCAAACTCTATCTTCAAATGTTTATTTTATTTGTTTATTTCATTAAATTTATATACGGCTTATTTGCAAAAGAAAACCTTAAAGCGGTTTACAAAAAGATAAACAGAAAAACCTGTTTAGCCATACTTTAAAACGTACACAAGTTAAAATACTAAAGCAGATTAACATCCACAACAACTTTCTAAGTTTCTGGGTACGCTTGCCTGAACAGAAATGTTTTTAGAAATACAGTGAAGGCGCCTGCTTGATCTCAACAGGCAGAGAGTTCCACAGAAAAGTGCAGCCACACTAAAGGATCAGGTTCTTACAAATGCGGAATGGGGATTCTGTAGCACATGCAGTAGTGCCCAAGCCACTGATGGAAGTGATTGAGTTTGCACTTCTAGGGAAAAGCGATCTCGTAAGTAAAGTGGTCCCAAGTTGCTATAGGCTTTATATACTACCAATAGTAACACCTTGAACCTGGCTTGGTAGCAAATCACACAGCCCATGCAGATCTCTGAGCACAGGTGTTACATGCTGACAAGGCCTCACTCCTGTCAGCAATTATGCTGCAGCATCCTGCACTTACTGCAAACTCCGGATCAGGTTCAAAGAAAGCCCCACAAACAGCACACTGCAGTAACCGAGTCTTGAAATAACCAACACATGAGCTACTGTGGCAAGGCTTTCCTGGTTAAGGAATGGTCATAGCTGTTGAACAGCTGGTAAAAAGCTTTTCTAGCCACTGAGACTAGCTGAGCCTCCAGGGACAGAGCTGGATCCAGAAGCATGCCTAAATTGTGAACCTGATCAACTGGACAAACTAACAGGAAAGATCAGATATATACGAGATCAAAAGTTCATTGAAGACTCAGGAAAATTTTCAGACTATCTGAAATGTGTATGCGATGAGCAAATAACGCTAGTGGGATTTCAAGAAGTTCTGTAAATGATAGAGGACTATTGTACTGATGAAAACTAAGTGTGTGAAGGTTTATAAAATGCAATATAAAATTAGGAAATGCGTATTTTAAAAAATTGAATAATGGATGATTGTCAGAGAGGTTGAAGGAAGTCTAAAAGAGAAAATATGTGATAAATTTAGATTGGATACTACTGTATAAATGTATGTTGGAAAATTTTATAAAAAATAATAAATAAATAAAAATAAATTGTGAACCTGATCCTTCAGAGACATCCAATATTATTTCTACTTTTGTGTTCCTCCTGAACACAGTGCAGACTACTTATCTAGATCTATATCTAGATCAAGGGAAGTAATAGTGCCACTGTATTCTGCTCTGGTCAGACCTCACCTGGAGTACTGTGTCCAGTTCTGGGCACCACGGTTCAAGAAGGACACTGACAAACTGGAACGTGTCCAGAGGAGGGCAACCAAAATGGTCAAAGGCCTGGAAACGATGCCTTATGAGGAACGGCTAAGGGAGCTGGGCATGTTTAGCCTGGAGAAGAGGAGGTTAAGGGGTGATATGATAGCCATGTTCAAATATATAAAAGGATGTCACATAGAGGAGGGAGAAAGGTTGTTTTCTGCTGCTCCAGAGAAGCGGACACGGAGCAATGGCTCCAAACTACAAGAAAGAAGATTCCACCTAAACATTAGGAAGAACTTCCTGACAGTAAGAGCTGTTCGACAGTGGAATTTGCTGCCAAGGAGTGTGGTGGAGTCTCCTTCTTTGGAGGTATTTAAGCAGAGGCTTGACCATATGTCAGGAGTACTCTGATGGCGTTTCCTGCTTGGCAGGGGGTTGGACTCGATGGCCCTTGTGGTCTCTTCCAACTCTATGATTCTATGATTTTATTTTTTAAAAAATAAAATAAAATAAATTAGTGCACTCTTCCTCTCCAAAGAGCATCATAAAAGGTTCATCTCCCCACATAATTTTATCCTGACCACCAACCTGTAAGATTAGCGAGGCTGAAAGATGGTGTCTAATCAAGTTCCTTCATTAAACTTCATGACTGAGCAGGCTTTAAATGCTGATCTCTTAATGTGACATTCTAATCATTGCAGTGATAGCTTTCTAAAAATATGTGGTCAATTTTGAGTATCTGACCTGCCAAACCGTGACCAAATTTTTAAAAATAAAAACTGGGCTGGAGTCCTTAACAATAAAATTACATTCCAGGAAATCATGAGCTCAAAACCCCAGTGAGCTTGCAAGTCATATTCTAATTTAATGATGGTTTATCGCCAACATTTTGACTTCACTCCCGAGACAGATGGATGCCAACCTATCTACCACAATCAAGGAGCCACACAAACACTTGAACAAGTATACATTCAAACAATTAAAGTTCTTTTTCTTTTAGGGAGGTTAAATCTGAAAATTTTGATCTGACTTTACCAAAATTCTAAGTGAAGAAAGGCAGGAGCAAATGAAAAAGTTTCCTAGTAAATTAACCTATTTTGCAGACTACTGAAATTAGCATGACTTACAAAATAAGGATATTTTTGTACACACCTTTTAAAAATTGCCTTTCCTTTATTGTCTGTCCCTTGGCATAATATAGTAGCAGTCTGAATGTTTTTTTGTGAGGAAAATAACAGTAGAAAAATTATTTTATTTATCAGCTTTATACCCCAACACTGTCCTCCAAAGAAGCCCAGATTTTATATAAATTCTGCTTAACTAAGGAAAAAACAGTTTCACTGCAATGAATTGTATTTTGTAATTAGTTAGTGATTCTTGTCAAGATCTGCATTTTTCTACCAGAGGTGGACCTAGTATGGATGGAAGTGAGTCAAGAGCAGATTACCCTAATCTAACATGTTTACACCCTTCTGAGTCAAAGAAAAAATATTCCTTATTCAAATGCACAATCAAATACAGAATAATTTTATGTAACAGAGAAATTACTTCTACTTAACGGGATGCTAATGAAATCCAACAGGAAAAACCTTACAAGCATTCCATAGTCACAACTGATGTATGGTGTTGAGTCTTCCAAATAGATTATAAAAAATTTTGATCAAAAATCTTATTTCAAATACACTAATAATTAAAAATAACCAATTGTGAAAATTCATTACCAAAGGAAAACTCTCAATAAAAACCAATCTCATTAGTTTAGGCAAAGATCCTTCCCTTCTGGATGTACAACTGCTCAATATGAGCTCAACAATACAATACGGTCAGCAGTATACAAAGGATCATGTGTCGGACACCTTCAGTTGTTGGACTACAACTCACATCATCCCTAACCAGTGGCTATGTTTATTGAAGCTGATGGGAGACCAACATCTGGAGAGTCACAAATTCTCTATCCCTGGCCTATGTGCTCCTAACAATGTCATCGATAAGATGGCATGATAACAAGTTAGAAGATGGATGGTGGTAAATACTACCTAATGCTCTGCTGAGCTAGCATTGCAAAATTTTGGAAGATACTGAAATAGACTAGCCTAACATGGCAAATGGAAACACAGAGCACTTTAGGTCATGAGAGTGATTTCCAACAGCTCCACATCAACAAAGATCACTGTAATTTGCAACAAGCAGTTGCTGACTTCCATGCTTATGGGTAAATTGTCACCAATCAGCAGTGGCTTCCCCTAACAATTAAGGTGGGGTAAACAGGGAGCAAACAGTTATTTCAATGGAGCTAAAAACCTCAACAGGTCTGGGGAAAAGCTTTTCCTAGATTAACATAGCTTAGAAACAAACATTACCCTTTAAAAAATGCTACTTTCTCAGCCTCAAACTATAACTACTAACAACTACCCAGCCAGAAAGTAAAGTACAGTGGTGCCCCGCAAGACGAATTACTCGCAAGACGAAAAACCTGCTAGACGAAAGGGTTTTCCGTTTTCAAGGCGCTTCGCAAGACGAATTTCCCTATGGGCTTGCAATTTTTTTCGCTCCCCCCCCTTTTTCTAAGTCGCTAAGCCGCTAAGCTGCTAATAGCCGCTAATAGCGCTAATCCGCTAATAGGGTTGCTTCGCAAGACGAAAAAAACTGCTAGACGAAGAGACTCGCAGAACAGATTCTTTTCGTCTTGCGAGGCACCACTGTATCAATCAAGCAGCACTACAAATGAAGGCAGGAAACCCAAAGCCAAACAATGGCAACACCAATTTCAGACATACAAGGTCTTGGGTGTTTTATCCGGTACCAGCAGAGAGGAAAGAGATTGATTCAAGGACGCAGCAATCTCCCCTCTTGCCTGGCTTAGCACTTACCCTTATTATTATCTGTGCAGAGCTCAACCTAAAGACCCACAGAGCAGAGTAGTAGAAGGAGAGAGAGAGAAGAAGAAGAGTTTGGATTTGATATCCCGCCTTTCACTCCCTTTAAGGAGTCTCAAAGTGGCTAACATTCTCCTTTCCCTTCCTCCCCCACAACAAACACTCTGTGAGGTGAGTCGGGCTGAGAGACTTCAAAGAAGTGTGACTGGCCCAAGATCACCCAGCAGCTGCATGTGGAGGAGCGGAGACGCGAACCCAGTTCACCAGATTACGAGACTACCGCTCTTAACCACTACACCACACTGGCTCTCCTGAGGTCACCTGCTCTTCCTTGGTCTCTGTTCTGCCCTGGGCTCTTAATCACAATAATCATAAACTAGTAACTGTTGCCTCTTGGCAAACCTGCACTTCAGAATATTGGAGCATACCACTATACTAAGACTCAGCTTTCACAGAAGAACAAAATCAAACTTGGCACATCTAAGAAATATACATATACATACACACACACACACACACACACACACACACATATACTCATGCCTAACTGTGGAAACAAGCCACTGCTATCTCTTTGAACTGCTAAGAACACTTTATTCTCTAACTGTGAATGCAATTTGTTTAAAAGAAGTTCTTTTAGTGGCCTATTGAACTTTTTGTCATTTTGAAATCCACCCAGATCGAGTCAATTTCAAATCACTCTTTAGTTATACCCTTGGGCTACATTATCTCTTCTATCTCTATCCACAAACAACTTCAGCCATAAAATAAGCGTAGCTCACTTAATCCTATCAATAGACTACAATATAAACCAAACTTTTCTTATAAATTTGTAGCACCTTTCAAACTGTTTACCAGACAGCTGAGGCTGGCTCCAAGAAGCAAATTAACGCCATAATTCCAAAACCTAACTACATACAGGATTTTTAGTTATTTTAAAACAGTTCAATTTCCTCACAGAAACACTCTGAATAAAATACAAGTTATGCAAGAACAGACAAAATAATACTACTGTACGTGATGGATTTTTGTAGAGTAATTTAATCAAATATTTCACAAATGCATTCTATCAACCATCATTACTAGTACTTTTGTATCCAGAGACGGCAGTACCTTTTTCCACAACTCTGACTGAGATTTCACCAGGTGTGACAATTATGTCTGGAGGGTTCTTGACATCACAGATGAAAGTGCCATTGTCCCGGAATTGCATGTTGGATATACTGATAGATGCATCTTTCTTGTTAAGGTCACCCGCCCAGCTGCTTCTGTCCTTAAATTGTGTATCCTTCCCAGGATATGATTTGCCATGGGAATAATAGAAGAACTGTAATCGGGAACACAGAACAGGATAGTGTTAAAATCCTAGTTTTCCCCACAAAGGGAGGTCTGGGAGTAGCTACAGTTGCTCAGGGTGAGACCTTACTCTGACTCACTTGCCCCAATTTCCACCTGCTGCTACAGGATCACTATTGGACCTATTATTGCCATCACCTCATACACCTTTAAACTTGACATATCCTGCTAACAAAACAGGAACCCATGGTGAAGTGTGGGTAGGTGGCTAACAAATGTGTCACTAGTTCAAAACAGCCCCTCACCTTAATAATACTTCTGCCACTGAAGTATTGTGGAACAAACACAGAAGGACGACTATCCATGATACCAAACATAACAGGATCAACTGGCATTCTGAGGCAGCCTAAATATGTACTCTTACCAGTGATAAAAGTGAGCAGGAGCAGAAAAGTATGAAATAGCAGGGAAATGTTTAATCTGCTTTGTTGCAGGCTCTTGTTCAATTCTCATCTTACTTCAATCATCATCTCTTACCGACACAGTAGTAGTTGATCCCTCTGGTTGAAAGCTCCAGGTAACAGTAGCAGCACTGCTTATCACCTCTGAGGATGAAAAGCTGCACGGAAGCTTTGTTTCTGTCCCATTCTCCACAGAGAGTTCTGCTGGTGTGTATACTTCCACAGCTGAAACCTGGGCTGTCAGAAACACCACAAAAATCAGGATGCAGGACCCATTGTAAGCAATGCAGAATGAAATGATAGCATTACACAAGAGAGCTAGATGAAGAGCTACATTAGAAGTCTTATAGCCCAGAATAAATGCCCCATCAAATATTCGTTGAGTCGCACTTAGTCCATTTGTTCTGGAAACATCCAGCGTTAATTCTGTTTTTGTGTGAGATCAGTCACTGTATAAACTTCATCCTGAATGCAATGCATACCCTATGAACTTGATCACTGAATATTTACCCAATTGTTAAGTGTTGGTCAAGGGCAACTAACAACAGCTCATCTAAGTAACCGTTCTAATAAAAGACTGGTAAGTTAAAACGTCCTCCAATGACTGAAGAATGGGTAGAAAGTTATTGTGTATTGTTTGCCTATCCATCCATTGGCAAAGAGGAATTATTATTTGAACTTGGGTAAGGTTTTGTACCTTTGTAAAGTCCTATTTTGCTCAATAAAATTCAGAATTTTTCCACTAGTGCTCTGTCTTTGCTTCAAGGACTTTAAAAGGAAGCCTTTTGCCTTTGGCAAAACACCATCCAAGCCCTAAAGCCAGTTCACACAAACCTGGTCAACTCCATACCACATCTACCAAAATCCTGGCAGGTTCACTACCAGAATATACATGATGCACCATGTAATTACAATAAGCAAAGAAGGTTATTTCATATGCTGCACTATCAATGCTGTCCTTCATAGGCTATGCTAACCATTCCAGATTCCTAACAGTCCAACTCCATTTTAACACAAAAATGCATAAAAAAATTTAAATTGGTAAATGTGTTTATTGAATGGAAAGAGAAAGAGAATCCTTGGGAAGGCTTCTGTGTGCTACACAGTTTGTCAGGGCTCCCCGTGAATTAAAGAAAAACACCTCAAGACTTACAACTTGTGAAAAGCCATTCAGCTGGGAACAAGAATGATAATTGGGAGCTTTCCCAAGCTCAACCCACACCAGGTGTAGCTAGCAAGCAAACAAACCAGCAGGGATTGATGGAACACAGCACTACCAAAACAGGAAATAGAACGTTCTCGCAATGGGGAAATGCCTTGGCACTTCCACATTCACTGCACTGCCTTCACGTCCAGCATGCAGTAGAATAGAGCAGAATACCACTTAGGCAGGACTCTCACCATTACACCATTGTGCAAGCAATGCCTCCCACCTCACTGCTGCTGTGCTACGACACTCAGACTTAAATGCTTAAATGTGCTTAAGAAAACCCACTCACGTTTCTATGATGCAATAATCTAGATTTATAGAAGCCTACATTTATAGAAACCTGCCATGATATTATAGGCTTTCAGCTATAAAGCCTTGTGTGACTCAGGACTCCAATACCTTAAAGACCACCTCTTCCCACACAAGCCAACCCACACCTCACATTCAGCATCTGAAGCTTTTCTCTATTTTCCCTCATCCAAGGAAGATGTGGAGGGTGGGAACATGAGAACAAGTAAGTAACTAAGTAAGTAAGTAAGTAGGTAAATCTGTTTAGAAGAGCCAATGGCAGCTGGTGCCCACTTGGCCTGGTAGTGCTAAGAGGCCAGAGGTCATGGCAAAGTTGTCCTAGTTTTCTCCCTATCCTACCCCCTTGCAAACATACTGTAGACACTTAAGCTTTGCTTTTTATTATTTATTTATTTATTTATTTAGTCCCAACTGGAAACGTCTCACTTTGGTACCAAAGGAATCTCTGCTGCCAGAGGAGGAGACTGATGGAATAAACGTTTGTATGGCTTCCACCTGTCCTGGTTCTCTCCCTATCCTCCTCCTTTGCAAAGAAACAGTGGATACTTAAACACTGTAGTCTTATTAATACATAGCCCCTAAGTGTCTTACCTTGGTTCAGAAGGGGCCCTTGCTGTCACAATTTCTAGTGAACTGCAGCCTGAATTTGTTAGTCTTAAAGGTGCCACACTGGACTCTTAAACATGAACCCCATATATTTCCAGACCTTATGGAGAGATATTATTCCTCTGCCCTCTGCAGCTCAGAGATGAAACATTTCCAGACTTCCAAAAACTGAAGGTTTATCCAAACTGAAACAAACTTCAACTCTTCCACATCTCAGTTTATTTCTTGATTTGGTGTACAGTGGTATCTCGGTTGTCGAACATAATCCATTCCAGAAGACCTTTAAACTTCTGAAACGTTCAACAACCAAGGTGCAATGGGTGGTCGGCAAATTCCATTCAGAAAATGGAGAAACACGCCTCGGAAGCCATTTCACTTCCGAGGCACGTTCGAAAACGGAAACATTCACTTCTGTGTTTTCGACGTTAAGAAACCAAAACATTCGGCTTCTGTAATGTTTGACAACCAAGGTACCACTGTATTTCCAAAAAGAGACAAGTCCCCACCCCCCAAATCCTACAGGTGATTAAAGTACCCTGTGTTGCATTAGGTTCATGTTCTGTCTTTTCGGCTTGTGAACGCAGCAAGCCCGAAAGTGTATACTTCCGGGTTTCGCCGCGCGCATGTGCGCAGAAGTGTTCTATTGCGCCGTGTGTGTGTGCAGAAGTAGCACTCTAGTTACAGACTTTTCCGGGTGCAAATGGCACCCCGGAATGGATCATGTCCATAACTAGAGGTACCACTGTATCTGACGTGGCTAAGAAGCAGTTGGTGTCAGAGGTTGTGCTGTGCGAAGGCCTTGACACAATCTTGTAGTAGCGTACACTTGGCAGAATCCCAGACTACATTCCGTGGCCAAACACCTGAATATGTTTTGTATGTTGCAACATTTAAAAGTACCTTTCCAACAGCAAGCCCTAAGTACCGGTATACTGCTTGTTTTGTAATCCTGTCAAATGCAGAAGCTGTGCTTACATTTCTACCTTGAATCTTGGTTCCAACAGATTTGCAGCAGTCTGAATTGGAGGTAACAAAATTACACTGCTCTGTACTTTCTCCCACTCCCAGTCTTTTGAAGACTAGTCAAGAGGTCAGAAACAGATTCACCAACCATGCCAACAAATTTACGGCCACAAGCAAAGGAGGCATTCAATCCTCCTTCCTTCTCTTGCCTCCTTGGCCAAGAGCGTTGCTCTATCTCTAACCTTTGAATTCTTGGCAGAAGCATTGCTAAAAATTCCAATTGATAGGAACATGACTGAAGGAATGACCACCAGGTGTGGAGCACACTTCCACCAACAGACAAGCCACAGCTGTCTGAACATCCTGCCCTCTATCTAACCTTTGGCTTTCTCAGTGGTCTGCTGTGTCCTGTCTGTGACCTTTGTTTCCTTCGTCATACATTGTTGAAGGAGAAAATGACGCTGTGGAAACAGGTGCCAAAATAACTTTGTACCACCACCACCCCCAATCTCATGATTGGAAGATGTGTAAAGGGCACACTCCCAAATGTATCTGACTGGTTTTGCATATTGTGCTAATAAAAAGAGCCTCCGCAGAGCTAGCTGGCTAACTGTGCTTGTGCACAGCTCACCTGCATTACCAACTCCTGCCTCATGTCCTTCACTTCACATGACGTGGTGGAATGGGGAGGCTTTGTCTGAATAAACAAGAAAACACCTGGGTCACGTAGACAGTTCATGATGGGAAAGTACTGAAGCACGAAGTTTCTTATGTCTCTGAATGTTTTGCATATTGCTGATAAAAGGGCTTTGCGGGGCTTGTAAAGGCAGCTCTTTCCACACAGCCCACCTGCATCCTCAGCTCTCGTCTCATTTCTTCACTATCTTCTAACAAATTTATTTATGGCATAAGGTTTTGTGGAGTACAAAAAAATGCCCTGAGCATGTGCAGTATTACAACCGTCAGCAAAACGTAACAAAAACATTTTGTAAAACCTGATCAGCAGAAAGCAAAGATAGAGACCTATGGCCACAACTTCCTCCCCGCAGTAGGCAAACAAACTTGCAGAAAGTATCTGGGTGGGCCTGGAGGAGATGCACAGACCCCAACCTCCTCCCAACTTTCCAAAGGCCTTTGTGAGCAAACAAGCTTGCAGAAGAGGGGTTTTTAACTGAGCAAATCACCACCTTACACTGCAATCCTAACCTTCTCTACTTACAACCAAGACCTATTGAATTCAGTGGGGTACTTCCATGTAAGTGGAGTTTGGGTTGCACCATTAAGAAGGCAGTGAAAGCTGAGTTGAACAAATGAGACGTCTCCTTCAAACTTTCTGACAGAAATCTCATGGGCTTATAAAATGGAAAGGCAGGTGGGACATTAAACAAGTAGACATTTTCTTCATGCTACCAACTTTCCAAAAGCCTTCGGGAGCAAATACACTTGGGGAACAGAAAAATAAGTACGGCATTGGACTTCATTCACAATGGCCAAGCACATGAAGGGAGGGTATGTGGGGATAAAGGTAAAGGTACCCCTGCCCGTATGGGCCAGTGGTGTCTGACTCTGGGGTTGCGCGCCCATCTCGCTTAAGAGGCCGGGGGCCAGCGCTGTCCGAGGACACTTCCGGGTCACGTGGCCAGTGTGACGAAGCTGCAGCTGGCGAGTCAGCACCAGCGCAGCACATGGAAACACCGTTTACCTTCCTGCTAGAAAGCGGTACCTATTTATCTACTTTCACTTAAGGGTGCTTTCGAACTGCTAGGTGGGCAGGAGCTGGGACCGAACGACGGGAGCTCAGCCCGCCGCGGGGATTCGAACCACCGACCATACGATTGGCAAGTCCTAGTGGCTGAGGTTTTACCCACAGCGCCACCCGCGATCCCGTGATGTGGAGATATTGGGTATTAATTTTCCTTCACCAGCTACCCCACTCCCAACAGTCCATCAAGTGCAGGGATACCGACCACAGTTCAGCATTTATTCTGTTCTTCTCTCTCTGTGTTAGCAGATAATTACCTACACATCATGGAAGATCTTTCTGTCTTTATTTCTGCTTTGTTGATGTGTTGGTTAACTGTCATGCAGCAGGGTAGGAAAAGTCAATTTCCCCCCTTGCCTGGCTGTCTTACCCTTATTATTATCTGTGCAGAGCTCAACCTAAAAACCCAAAGGGCGGAGTGGCAGAGAGAGAGAGAGAGAGAGGTCACCTGCTCTTCCTTGATCTCTGTTCCGCCCTGGGCTCTTCTGCAAAGCGATTCACACGTACACCCGCCACCATCATGACACGTACGTTAGCTCATCCCCACCCCCTCTTCCTTTTACCGGAGAGAGACCAGGGAGGGGCTGCGAGGGGGGCTCAGGGAGACCTGGAATCCCCCGCCGACACCCAACCGCACCGAGAAAACAGCGCTCCGCTCCGCCGCAGCGTCGCGTTCACACGCCCCAGACGACTCGCCTCCCGCCAGCGCTCCGCTTCCCCCGCCGCCCGAGTTCTGGCGGAGACGGCGGGGCTCAGCGAAGAGGAAAGGCTTTTCTCCCGCCCTGCTTTCTCCCTCCTTGGCTCCCCTCCTTCCCTTTCAGGCGCGCCGACCCCGACACGGGAAACCCACTCACACATGCCGAGAGCCGCTGCCAGCAGCAACGAGCTGAGCCAGGCGGCGAGCGGAGCAGCGCCTTGCCTCGGACTGCAGCCGCCGCCTCCTCCTGGCGCCGTTAACGCCGCCACCGCCACGGTAGCCGCTGCCATTTTCCTGCCGGGAAGGGGACTGCAGAAACCAGGTCGAACCAACGTGCGAGTGTCAAGCTCTTTTGCCCGGCTCTGCCCTCCCGATCGTCGCAGGGCCATTGGGAGCTCAGGTTGCCAGCCTCCCAATGGAGGGCCATTTAAAGAGAATTTGCCCGTCCCCTTTGGGGGCGTTCTGTGAAGGATGGGCACATTTGCAGAGAGACTCCATACATTACATGAAATATCAATTAGTCACTTGGGATCTGTGTCACCAGCTGATTGACAACTTTTTCCCGTGACCACAATAATAAATCTTTCCTGTTTCAGAAGTTGATGCATTTTCTGGCTTTACTGGCTGACTCTGTTGATCTTAAGAAGTGTGCATGCACACGAAAGCTCATACCAATAACAAACTTGTTCTCTAAGATGCTACTGAAAGGAATTTGTTTATCCTGCTGATAATGGTATTCTTGGAAATCTGTGTTTTTGGAGAAGCGCTGTCTGTGTTGCAATCTTCAGGACTGTTCTGGAAAACTGTCTTGAACATGTTTGGAACCAAACAAGCCATCTTTAAGTGAATGTTTTCAAATAACCTTTTTCCTATTGGAACCAACTTGGCCTTTTTAAGCTCTGTGATCCTAATTCTTGGAGCTTGTACAGCTGTAATACGTATATTAGTGACAGATCATAAATCAAGCACAGCCACATTTTCTTCCCATTTTAGAAAGCTGCCATGATGGCAAAATGTGTGGATACACTAACACAGTACAGCCCCACTTCCCATTAGCCTTTTTAGTTTGGATCTCTTGTCAAATAAACAAGTTACAGTACTATGATTTCCTCTTGTAGAACATTCCTGGGTAAATAAACTTAGAGGACAAATGCGATAACAGAATAGATAGTACTGGCTGGTGTTCAACCAGTAAGCTCAATGGGGACATGTAGAGGAGGCAAGTCTCCATTGCTCAGCTTAACCACTTCATGTGTTTTTTGTGAAGGTGAGCACACAAAGTTTGTTGGGTTTTCCCCAATGTTGTTCTAACCCAGTGTTTCCGAAACTTGAGTCGCCAGCTGGTTTTGGACTACAACTCCCATCGCTACCTAGCAGGACCAGTGGTCAGGGATGATGGGAAATGTAGTCCAAAAAGAGCTGGAGACCCAAGTTTGGGAAACACTGTTCTAAGCATTCCTCTTAGGGGAGTTGTATTCCCGCCACAAGGTCAGCTTCCTGACCCCGTTCCCTGCTGTCTCCCTTCGGCGTTTCAGCGCCCACAACTGCGCGCACGATTCGAGGGCAGCAAAGGGCCTCGTGCTTTGGGCACTTTGACTTTCGCGCCAGCCGGATTCGGCGGCGTCGCTTTGCCTCCCGCTCCCCCCGCCCCCCGCAATGGCTGTGAGGTGGGCGGCGGCGCAACAATGGGGCGCCGAGGGTGTCCGGAGGCAGAAGGATGGCTGCCGCCTCCACGGCCGCAGCAACCGGCGGCCCGGGGAAGCGAAAGAGCTCTTTCCCCGCCGGCGCGCTGGCGCTCTGCCTGGCGCTGGCTTTGGCTCTGGGCCACGGTGAGGGCTGCCGCTCTTCTGGGTCTCCGAAGGGGGCGCGCGGGAATGGCGAGAGGGCGGGGCGAACACGTGGCCTGGCCCCACCCCCCTTGCCTGGGGTCCCTGGCGGGGAGCAAAAGTCGCTTTGGGCGGGAAAAGAGGGGTCGCTTCGAGGGCGGAGCAGAGGTTGGTCCTGTTAAGGTCGATCTGTGGGTCGCGGGCAGTCTTAGTAACTGCAGACCTTCGGCGTTCCCTCTTGGTGCAGTGTGTCCGGCTCACATGCCGAAGGCTTGTAAATTAAGCTTGCAATCCTGAATAGGTTTACGGAGTCCATTGTATTAATTGGGCCTTACTTCTGAGAAAGTGTGCTTTGGATTCCAAGTTTCTTTGACCATTCTCTAGTCTACGTATTTTTTATATGCAGTATATAATCACCAAAAAGAAAAATCTTGGGAACTTAAGTATAAATTGAGCAGCCAATTCCACAGCTATACTTGTATCTTAAGAATAGTAAACAAAAGAATATGAGCAATGAAACATTTGTGAACGAAAATCCTTATAGTACAATGTGAAATTGGATGTGCTCTGCTTCTGATGGAATGAGCTAATATCAATTACTTTAAAATAAACTTGCTGCACGCTTTTAAAGTCCCAAAGTTTGATCCATCAAAGAAGCTCTCAGTACTGAGCACCAGTACAGAATGAAAGTGCATCCAATTATCTCTGGAAACTCATATAAATTCATGTGTCCAATTGACAAATATCCCTTTTATTAGAAGTAAATATTTTGTTATGTGAGATTCAGAATCACAAAAGAAGGCTGTCTGTGGGTGAAGAGCCTTCTGGGTAGCTGCGAAATGTCTTGTGTGTGTTTTTCTTTGCACATTAGCTGCTGCAGGAACAGGTTCATTTGGGAACTGATTATACAGGCTAATTCCACTTCATAACAGGATTTGCTTTCCTTAACTGTTAGAATTGCCATGAAGAAAGTACAAAGCTTTAAAGTGGGTTGCGGCTCAGTAACAAAACAAAACAGAGAGTTTAAAGGATGGTTCAAACCATTTCTTGCTTTGGCTCAGTTATGACCAAACACCTTCTGTTACCAGATACTCATGGGCAGATCATAATGGTTCCTGCCTGTAAGTGATTCTAGACTCTGGGCTTGGCCCCCCAAGACCCCACCAATGTAGGAAGTGTTAAGTTGTGGGTGAACATATCAGACGACACAGCAATTCTTCAAACAGCTCTTGATTATTAACAGAACAGAACTGAACTGAAGGGTTCAGTCAGCCTGCTTATATAGAGCTCCAGTACAACGTAACTGCAACAATTTTCTAAAGCTATCCAATCACTGAACGTCACTTTCGATCCCTTATTTGCATAACTATCTACAGTATCCCCCTGCTGGCCCAGGGTGAGAACTTCAGTACATAACAGGAAGCAGCAGCAAAAAATAGGGGGAGGGATTAAAATATAGGTGGTTCTGGGGTGGGTGGAGAGGTTGAAATCTCTCTTCCCAGCCCAGTGACCTAATAGGGATGCAGATTGACTGTTCCCCACTCATCAGATCAATCATTTGATGAGTAGGGAAAGGGTGATAATTCTGCCTCTCAGCTGATCTGCAGGCTGTGTGTCCTGCATCTCTCCAATATTGTGGGATAGCTCCACCCACTTCTGGGTGGCTTGGGCCAAAGGGAATGGCACCCCTTTGGCCTAGCTAACCCTTACTCAAACCTTAAACCATTTTTTTCTATTCTAAGTCAATTTTTCCAGAAGTTGTGGTTGTGATCTTTCCAGGGATTTTCTCTCTCAGTTGGCATTTCTGCAGTGACTATATCTGAGGGTTCTTGAGATCATGGAAATAAGTGTCATAGTCTGTGGCACAAGAACTTGCAGCTGTGCAGTACGTGGAACTTCTCCTCAGTCCCCTCCCTCAAATCTTCTCCAGAATTTTAGGTGAACCCCCCAAGCAGGTTGCATGGGAAGAGGAATCTCCATTGTGCAGCCCAAATGCATTGTGCTAATGGAATGACGGTGTTAGATACTATCCATGTGTTTTTCATGACTATTTTGTTCTGTCTGTAAATGCAGCTGCATTGATTTTTAGATGTTGTTTTTAATCAATTTTATTATAAACCGCCTCGAGGTCCCCCCCCCCCCCATTATGGGCGATATATCAATATTTTAAGCAAAAATAAATAAATATTCAAAGTAGGCTAACTTACGCATGCCTTCGTCTAGCTTTACATTGCTCTAAAGTAAACTGTGTAATTCTATTGCTTTAAAGGGACCTGTTTGGTATTTTGTTCTGCAACCGCCAATATTGCAGCTGTTATAGTGTCCACACCAGCAGAACTGATTGTGGAGATTGGGAAAGTAGCGGAGCTTCCATGCAAGTTCACATCATCAGAGAAGATTACTACTGCAGCCTCTGCTACCTGGAGCTATCGAAAACGGGGAACAGATGACCGTCCCATAACTGTAAGAGTTAATGACTGAGGGAAAGCTAGATTTCCATTAGATTTTGTGGTGAAAGTGGATTACAGGTTTGGAAACCACTACTTTTCTTTTGTCAACTGAATGAATGCCTTATTGAAGCAATGTATTGTTGCACGTCACCCTAATCTCTGAGTGTTACAAGATTCCAGGGGTTCCAGGTGCTTACCATAGGTTTGGTTTCCTCAGAATGAGGGGCAGCAGAGACTGGGGGATCTTTATGATATATGGTTTATTTACACATATATGCAACCTGACCCTATGGTGCAGGGGCTTACAGCATTAACACGCCAGCAGGTCTTGCTTCTCCCACAACCTTGGATTCCAGCAGAAACCAAGCATGTCTCCCCCTCACAGGCTCCTGTCTGCAGCCTGCTTCTAGCACCTAGCTCTCACACATACCAACTCTGGCTTTTGTCCTTCTAACCACCAACCAGTAGGGGGGCACTGGTGGGGAGACACCCATTTGTTCTCTGGCTCATAGCCATTTCCTTTGTTACCTTAAGGACCCATAATTAGGGGCAGTGTTTGAAACTCCCATTGTTCTAGGCACATTTTGTGACCTGGAATTTCATTAGTGCAAGCAATTTCTGACCTCTTGGCGCAATAATGCGCCTAAGATTTCAGATTAAAACTGCAGAGTGGAAGGAAAGGAGGACCTTTTTCTGCCTCCCCACTTCCGCTACTCTCTGAAGACTGGAGATAACACCCCCTGAATAATAGTAGAGGGGTGGGCATGGGAAGGACTGGACCATGTGAAAAATGAACATAAAAATTTAGCTGCAGTTCATTCATTTTCAGCTTTGTATTCTTTTCATTTAAAAATTGCGTCCAGAGATTCCATTGTTGTGCCGATAACCAAGGTTTAGGGTGCCATTTAACTCCTAGCTTTCATATCTCCATTTCTAGCATTGCTTGGGGGGCAATTACCTCACCAAAAAGCTGGTCTGGCTATTTCAGCAATCAAATCCTTGTTGGATCCTGGAATTAGAAGTCTAACCTCCCACCAAACTCACAACAGTATTGCCTGTTGTGTATTGACAGCATCAATAAGAACCAAAGGCATTTTTTCCACACAGGACAGGAACAAAATGTGGATTTGTACCTGCTTGTCCTGCTATTAACATCCTCCCCAACCCAGTGATGTCTCAGTCCTTCCTCACTTTCAGTGTGGGGGTTTTCAATCCGGGCTGTTGTAGACTTTCCAATAATTGCAAATCCCAAATTAAAAGGGGGGAAAGTACAAGACAACACTGGGATGGGGAGAGATTCATTTGGATGCCCTTACATTGATGCAGAAACAGGCAAGTGCAACTCCACATTTTGCTCTAGTGTGGAAAAGTCCCATATTTTTGCCTGTCCTCAAATTGAGATAGTTTGCTCACATATTTCTTCTATTTATCTCTCTCCCTTTCATTTAACAGAATTACTTATTTGTGTCTCTTTGTGGTCTTTTTATTAATGTGTTCCTGCAAAGTTAATGACGGTTTGATTTAAAATTTGTATCCCGCTTCTTCAACAACTATGTTCAACTGAAAGCAGCGAATAACAAAGTGATTGTGTTTGTTTTTATGCTTACAGTTTTTCTATTACTCAAATGAGAAAGCATATGATGGGAAGAATACACAATTCACTGGCCGCAGCACATGGGCTGGAGATTTTTTAAAGCAAGATGCATCCATCAAGATAGAAAACATGCAACCTACAGACAATGGCACTTATTTCTGTGATGTTAAGAACCCTCCAGATGTAGTCACTGAAGAAAGGCCAATTGAAGTTAAAGTTGTGGAGAAAGAGAATATTCCTGCAAGCTCCGGAAATATTTCATCCTGCTGGCTACTTGTACTTCAGTTCTGCTGCATTCTAGCCTCTTTGCCAAACTACTTGTTCTGAAAATAAAACACACCTCTCATGACAATTGAGAATGTTCTCCAGTATCTTATTTATCTGGACACTTAGCAATGGGGTTGAGAAGGAATTGGTATGAGTTGCAATATGCAAGACAAATAATATTGCCCCGTTGAAATAGCAACTAACTAAAATGTACTAAAAGCTCATTCCCCCATGGCAACCTTAATCCTAGTCAGCAAAGGGAAATTTTGCAGCACCTCCTTCTCTGCAGGAAGGTTGTTTCTTAGTTATGAAACAACCACTGAGATTTTGTTTGTGTGTGTTTTTATATACATGACTTGGACGACTAGATGGATGTTGGATGAATGGATTAAAAAGGGCATTTCAGAAATGTCTAATGAATTGCAATGCCACCTTGCTTTTGCTGTCAAGGTGATATGAATTCAGCTTTATGAAGCACTCAGGATGTTTTATTAAGACACAATCAGCAGTTTGTGTCTTTTTGGTTTTACTATAACCTATTTAAAAAATGAAATGCATTTGTACTTCCAGTTCTGTGCTTGGGAAGGTCTTGGATAACTTTTCCTAATTATTGGTGCCTGAAGTTCTTAATGTGGCACTCAAGAAGAACCATGGTATCCCGAGACACCAGCATTGTTAACCTTGAAATTCCACTGCTCCTTCCAAATGTTAATTGCTTTAAAAATGAGGGATCCAAGCCCAAAATCTACTGGGATGAGCAGAGTTTGGAATAGGTAGATCTCCAGCTAAACTGGCTAATCCTGGGCACTGTCGGAGCTACATGTACTGGTGTCTCTCATTTCAACTCAGTGGGGGCTCAGCCAGGGTAACTCCCAGAAAATGAGTGTGTTGCCGGCATGGCAGGGAAGGAGAACACTTACACTTACTCCAAATTCTGTTTAGTTTGGTCACATGGCTGAAGAACCCAGCAGAGGTTACACTGGCTAAAAGGAGCTTATGGGGGGGGCAGTGAAAGAACGAGACAACACCAGAGCTGAGGATACAGGTGGGCTGTGCAGAAAAAAAACTGCTTCTACAAGCCCTGCAGAGCCCTTTTATTAAAGGTAAAGGGACCCCTGACCGTTAGGTACACTCGTGGACAACTCTGGAGTTGCGGCACTCATCTCGCTTTACTGGACGAGGGAGCCGGCGTTTGTTCACAGACAGCTTCTGGGTCATGTGGCCAGCATGACTAAGCCGCTTCTGGTGAACCAGAGCAGCACACGGAAACGCCATTTACCTTCCTGCTAGAGTGACTGAACCTAACGGTCAGGGGCCACTTTACCTTTACCTTTTATTGGTTATATCCTCCCTTTATTTCCCCAGCAAAGGTTTTAGTATTAACTGTTTGTGGTAGTGTGGTTATTTACCAGCAGCAAGATGTTACAAATCAGTAAAGAGTAATCTGACCACTCAACCCTTACTCAGAAGAACTAGGTAAGGACGAGGCACTTTTAACACAAAGCAGGAATTTAATTTGTTTACACTGAAGAAGTCATTGCTTAGTGATTACTTTTGCAAGGCAAAATACTTTGTTACAAAGAGACACTTTATTAACTGTCTTACCGCTTTCAAACTGTCACTGGACAGAGAGATTCTTTTTAGGATGTCTATTCTTTTACCCTAGCCATAAAATACTTCCAAACCCTCTAACTTTCCCTCAGATAGATAGATAAACCCTTGTTCAGTCACAGGTTAGACCTAACACTAACTGAAAGCCATTTAGCAATCTGTTCCCTCTAACACGGGTAGGCAACCTAAGGCCCGTGGGCCGGATGCGGCCCAATAACCTCAATCCAGCCCATAGACGGTCCGGGAATAAGCGTGTTTTTACATGAGTAGAATGTGTCCTTTTATTTAAAATGCATCTCTGGGTTATTTGTGGGCCATAGGAATTCGTTCATTCCCCCCCCCCCCAAAAAAAATCCGGCCCACCACATGGTCTGAGGGACGGTGGACCGGGCCCCCGCTGAAAAAGGTTGCTGACCCCTGCTCTAACAGGTAGCCCCTGTTTGAGCCTATTCAGATAGCCAGAGAACCCTTCTCTCCAGACAGACAGAAAGTCCCTAATTCTAAAACCCAGATCCCTGCCTAGCCCACAGACAACCCCTGCCTGTGCTCTCTCAGACGTCCCTATCTGTTGACTGTCAGCCTCTAACTTAAATTCCATTCTCTCTCTGTCTCTCCTAATTCAGTGATCCACTTGGCAGCTCCCACTGGTTGTTGGGTCACAAAGAGGCAGACCCAAAGCTTGCATGTCACACTAGGCTATAGTACCTCAAAGTGGCTCTCCGTGTAAGTCTGGACTGCTACAGACCCAAAATATATTTCATTACACACCACATTTTCCAAGAGAGAAGTTATAGGAACACTGTGTAATACAGTGTGGAGGTATTTTAAAGAGACACAGTGTGTATGGAAGGACATCACTGGAGGCTTATTGGAAATTTGTAATGATTGCATTTATTTTCCAAATATACAGGGGGAACACAGGCAGAAACACCCTGCCACATCAGATATCTAGGAAGAAAGGCAACCAGCATTCTAAGATAGATTTACAGAGCCCAAACTGAGCTTTCTCTTTTTTCCTCAAACTGTTTTGCATTGTGGTCTTGTTAGGACTATCAATATCCCAAAATGCCATAAGTACTGTACTTATATGAGAAGGAGAGAACCAAGTTATCAGTGTCAAAAGGAGTGGTGGATGCCAAGTATTCCAGGAGTCACTAAGTGTTGCCTTTCACTGAAATTATGTTTCCTTCCAGTATTGAAAATAAAATGTGGGAGTTTCCATAGTAACTTGCTGCTCATGAATAGGCATTAAATGAATCAGGAACTTGAGCCCACATTGCATGTGTTTGAATTAGAAACCTAAATAGAAATTTGTAGGTTGAGGTAAACACTGATGACCTATAGGCTGAAGGAACATTAGAGCATTTTCAGTAGACCGGTCCTCTGAACCATCGTTATGAGGATTAGGCATGACCAACTTCCATTCTTCAGCAATATACCTCTGGAAGTGTGTTTTGCCATATGGACTAAGCTGTTATGCACTGACAGACATTATAATACTCTGCAAAACTCAACAACAATAACTTCACTGAGTCAAGTATATTTATTGTTTTCTTAGAATTATGGGAAACAGAACCATTGGTAGGTCACATTCTAACACAGGAACAATACTCTTACAAACCAAAATGCTTAACCAATACTTGATAATTCCTTAACCCTGTTTATTTATTACAGTAATTTATGCTATACCTTCCAGGACACCAAGGCAGCTTACATGTAAATGAGTACATATTGAAATAAACATGCTCACAAGCAGTAACATATGGGAAATCATAAGAATCTTCCCTACTGGATCTGCCTAGCATGCAAAGTCTCCAATCTGTTCCCCAGGAAGTTGCATGTACTGCCTGCTGCTGTGTCTCAATGTAGAGATGTGAAAGTTTCTCATAATTATCTGCTGAATAGAGTGTATTTTGGTTCCAGTCTGTCTGGGATGTGCGGATAAAATAACTAACAAATATTTCCCTTAGTGGGCTAGATGATTCCCTTTTTAATGCCTGTCATCTGATAGTCTTTAGGTTCCTCTTTTTGTTAGTCAGACTGTCCCTGCTTATTGCCTAATGGGTATCAAGGGCAAAACAAGAGGGGAATCAGAATAGATTCTAAATCCTAATAAATAAACTAGGATATATGTCTTAATTTTACCATATTGCTGAAATATGAAGGGGGTCACAGCGTAATTGTGAACAAAAGGATGGGGTCAATGAAACAGGAATGTGTGCAGGAAGACCTATAGTTCAAAAAGATGCTGTAAAGAAAATGTTTTGGACCAGTCATTTGCCTTTCTGCAGTGCTCAGCAAAACACAGGAAATGCAGTGTCTGGATTGTGTGCATGCTTCTGTAGAAGCACAGAATAAGCACAGAATGTGGTAAAGGGTTAGTCAGCTCAGCTTCCTGATAATCTAAGCTTCCACTTAAAACACACAGACACACAGTAGTCAGGGACAGGACTGCACTGAACTACACATTCTTTTCTCCTCCCAGTAGCTTGTAAAATTGGAATGAATGGTGCACAACAGTAACACTGCAAAATAAAGATATAGGCTGCATAATTAAAGTTTTTCCTTATTTCCATTGGTACAGTATAATTAGTTTGCTAAACATATGTTTTCCTTAAGGAAATCAGAAAAAAACCAAGACACCCATAGTTCAGTATAAAGTATTTCAGCAACCAATGGAGACATAAGAAAAAATATTTCAAACAAAAGATCTTACCAAATTGTGTGTCTACCAATATTCTGTAATGACTTACACAAATATTTCTAGGTATTCAATAGTTATTCCTATTAAGTATGCACTCATTTTGATTAATATGATTTTTATGTTAATAAACATTTAAGTAACTTGTTATTACACTGTACATTCTTTAAATCAGAATATTAGATTTACAAATTATGATTGTTTTAATTAGTTACTGGTGATCGGTCTTGACAGCTTGCACTCATCATTGTCCCTTTTTCTTCATTTAATTCATTTTCTTTTATTTCATGTTTACTTTACTTCAGACTTTATGTTCCAGTATTATACAATGCAGACTTGTGTCTCCATCTATTAATATAGCTTACTGCTAGGTCATATTAAGATAGTTTGCCAGATCTATTAATAATAAGACAAAATATTGTCCTAGCTTTTTGAGCTTTTTAAATTGATTAATAATTAATATGAGAATGCTTGGTAATTACATAACACTGCATTTGCAGTGCTCAGTTGCTTCAGAAACATTTTATCAGTTAAATGGTTCCAACAACTTTGGAAGTTTTTTTACAGATAGGAAGGGTGTGTGTGAAAAATATTGGCTTGCCTGTGATATCCAGTGAGGCCGGAGCAAAGCCCAGATCAGAACTTGATATGCAGTTATTAAAGCCATAGTGTCTGTCAGGATAAATTAACCATTCATCCTGCAGTGGCACTGAGATGCCACTGTCCTTGATATTAATTCTTATAGCTGGGATTGAAGCACACACACACACATTTCAAGGAGCATATATATATATATACACACACTAAAAATGTGAATGTTTAATTAGTAACATGGTGTTTATAAATGATAATCAGAAACCTGTGTTGTAGGGTGTGCGCGCCTTTCCTTTCCTTTCTATGCAGACATTGTGGAAGTGGGAGTTAATTGGTATATTTCTATACAGTTTTGATGGATACAGCAGTGCTTGCTCACTGCCCATGCTGAAGTGCATTGAAGCCACTGGTGCAGTGTCCTTGGGCTCAGTGGCTCACTTGAGGACTTCTGGTGTCCACAAAGCCTCCTCCACTGCAACTTAGTGGGCAGAGAGAAAACAAATGGATATTTATGAAAGGGAAGTATTTAAGTGATAGAGTTGTTTTCTAGAGAGGAGTTTTGGAATATTGAGAAAGATTTAGAGGGAACTGGAAAATCTTTAAAGAATACCTGGAAAACTATTGTAATAATAAACATCTCTTGGCAGAACTAGAATGATCCTTGTAAGGTACGAAACATAATGTTTTTGATAGCCGATAAAAATAAAGAAAGTAATACAGTAATTTGGAACTGTGTGTGAAAGAACAATAAAAATAATAATACAATGAGTCTAATTGGAAGTTAAATGTATTTATTATCCTTTTTCTTTTTTTCTTTATTAATTTCTTTATTCTCCCCCCTTTTTTCTTTTTCTTCCTTTTCCCCTCTTTTAAATTTTTCTCTCTTCTCACTTTCTTCTTTTAGTCTCCTTTTTTCTGATCAGCTAAGAAAAAGATAAAGTTAAATAAGAAAAGTTGACTAACCAGAAGTGATGTTTTGTAGTTTGTTAACTATTGTTAAAGATGGTCAACTGCAATGAATTGATGTACTGTATTAGTTATTGTTGATTTATTATTATTGTCGAATCTTAAATAAAATTTATTTCCTTAAAAAAATAAAGAAAGTGACTAGCTGCACTTGTCTGGAACAATAACAGAAGAGACCATCTACATCTGGGGAAACTCTGAAGCTATTCCATTGAGTTACAGAGGAAGAAAAGGTCAGATTTCTCTGAGCTCTGACAAAAATGGAAGATGATAATAATAATAATAATAATAATAATAATAATAATAATAATAATAATAATAATAATTTATTTATACCCCGCCCATCTGGCTGGGCTTCCCCAGCCACTCTGGGCGGCTTCCAACAAAACACTAAAATACAATAACCTATTAATCATTAAAAGCTTCCCTAAACAGGGCTGCCTTCAGATGTCTTCCAAAAGTTTGGTACTTATTTTTCTCTTTGACATCTGGTGGGAGGGCGTTCCACAGGGCGGGTGTCACTACCGAGAAGGCTCTCTGCCTGGTTCCCTGTAACTTGGCTTCTTGCAGCAAGGGAACCGCCAGAAGGCCCTTGGCGCTGGACCTCAATGTCCAGGCAGAAACTGGACTCAAGAGGAAGGGGTAAAATTAGAGAAGACGTTTAGTTCAAGACTTTGTGTGGATGCCCTGTACAAAGTTAGTGAAGAAAGTGTGGCTCTTCCACAGTCAGTGCCAAGAGTAACAGTAGCCCTAGGAAGCAAGCTGCTACTGATGTCTATCTTCACACTACCTCTTTTCAGAGACGCTGAGTATGTCAAATATGCCATAAAATTCCTTCCAGAGTTAGGAGTATGCATTGTGTCATGATGATGGACTTTGTGGGATTTTGCTTGACCCCCAAAGGGATGGAGATTGATCTTGCCAAGGTCAGCAGTGTGGCATCTTGGCAGGCACCAAAGACTAAGAAGGATTTGCAAAGATTCTTGGAGTTTGCAAACTACTACTGGAAGTTCCTGCCTGCCTACTCAACAGTAACAGCTCCCCTCACTGACTGCTTCATGGAAGCAGGACCTACTGGAGATAAGTTGCTATGCTCACTAAGCCCATCACTCTGTTTAGTCTGTGCAGATGTTTTTGCTAATAAAGAATTACGTAACTCTAACTGGTATAATGTGATTTACTGCTGGAATGCTCCTGACACATTTGCTTATAATATTTTTACCTGGTGTTTGTGTGTCTTTATCAGGAGGGGAAAAAGTGGGACCTGCAACAAAACGTTGCATTGTGGAGTATTTGAACCCCTAACTCTCCTCCAAGGCATAAATGGAACAACATTAAAAGGAAACCTCTTTATGACAGCAACTGTCCTGCTTTAAAGGAACTTTAAACGTTGGTGAATATACGAGTTACCAAATTATACTGTTTGCTAGCTGTAAGTTGTGGCACGATGCTGCCTTTCCCCATACTTATATACACTTCCTTATTTTCTATATTGGTAAATACTCCCAACATTATTTGGTTGACTGTACGGGATGCCAGACCCCAAACTTAGTGAAAGCAGCCTGTTAAACTCTGCTCGCAGTTTCCTAGGACTTAATGGGGGAAATTGATAATTTTTCAACTAGTATTAAATGATGAATGCAGCGATATGGGCCATGAACAGAACCAAGAGGGCTTCCGCATGTCAGGCTACGGAAATGTGCACAGATGTGAGTGGAGTGGCGTGGAGCAAGTCCTTAAAAACCCCCAGTAAGGACAAGATCCACGGGGACGCCTTACTACTACTACTACTACTACTACTGAGCCGGCGTCACCACAACCTTTCTGTCGAAAACGGGCCATGGCAAAGCTACCGCTCTGCAATTGCCCAGCCCTCACAATAAAGCCCCAAGGTAGCTTCCAGTCACGTGACAGGCGCCCAAAGTGGGCGGGCAGCTTCTCTTCTCAATGGCCCTCCCATGGTTGAGTGAAATCCCGAGCTCCCAATCGCCCTGCGACGTGAGAAGTGAAGGGCTGAGCCTGGCCAGAAGGAAGACGCTGGATTCAGGAGGTGTGCGTGATTGACAGCGCTCCGGCTCAATACCGGCGTGGAGGTTCCCTTCGGCTCTCCCACCCCTCTTCCAACCATGGGCGGGGGTGGAACAATGAGAGGAAAAGGAGGTGGAGGCAGGAAAATGGCAGCGGCGACCGTGGCGGTGGCGGCGTTAACGGCGCCAGGAGGAGGCGGCGGCTGCAGTCCGAGGCAAGGCGCTGCTCCGCTCGCCGCCTGGCTCAGCTCGTTGCTGCTGGCAGCGGCTCTCGGCATGTGTGAGTGGGTTTCCCGTGTCGGGGTCGGCGCGCCTGAAAGGGAAGGAGGGGAGCCAAGGAGGGAGAAAGCAGGGCGGGAGAAAAGCCTTTCCTCTTCGCTGAGCCCCGCCGTCTCCGCCAGAACTCGGGCGGCGGGGGAAGCGGAGCGCTGGCGGGAGGCGAGTCGTCTGGGGCGTGTGAACGCGACGCTGCGGCGGAGCGGAGCGCTGTTTTCTCGGTGCGGTTGGGTGTCGGCGGGGGATTCCAGGTCTCCCTGAGCCCCCCTCGCAGCCCCTCCCTGGTCTCTCTCCGGTAAAAGGAAGAGGGGGTGGGGATGAGCTAACGTACGTGTCATGATGGTGGCGGGTGTACGTGTGAATCGCTTTGCAGAAGAGCCCAGGGCGGAACAGAGATCAAGGAAGAGCAGGTGACCTCTCTCTCTCTCTCTGCCACTCCGCCCTTTGGGTTTTTAGGTTGAGTTCTGCACAGATAATAATAAGGGTAAGACAGCCAGGCAAGAGGGGAAAGTGCTGCGTCCATGAATCAATCTCTTTCCTCTCTGCTGGTACCGGATAAAGCGCCCAAGACCTCGTATGTCTAGGATTGGTGTTGCCATTGTTTGGCTTTGAGTTTCCTGCCTTCATTTGTAGCGCTGCTTTCTTAAAGCAGTGTACAGTTCTTACTAGTCGTAAAGCAATGGATGCGATGAGGTAGTCTGGTCACGGGAACAGTCCCCCAAACAGGTATGGCGATATACTGCTTCACTGCACATGCTCAAGAGTTAGCCTGGGTCGGTTCAAGTCAAATGTGTGTTAACACAGAGTCAATAATGAAAATCTATCCTAGGAGTTGTTGCACACAGTTTTTACATGTGCCTTTCAGAGAAATTGGCTTTCCACAACCTGGTCAAACTGACTTAGATCTGCCTGAGGGTGATCAGCTTACAGATTCCTTCTGAGGCACCAACATAATTATTAAACACAGTTTCCCATACTTCCGTTTCCTTTTCTTGGATAAATTGACTCATTTCACAAATGTACAATGTTGCCTTGGCCATTTCTCTGTTACGCTCTTTGAATATAAAATGTACTAGTATGCAAAATGGCTACTGGCTAGCTATATTAAGTAATGTCCTGTTATTCTGCAGCAATGAAATCAATCCATCTGTAAGCTGGGCAGGGTTTTCCCCCCTATGAACTAGCAGTGCTTTATTTTGTGAAAGGATAGTGGTTTGGACCTATGGAATATTATCTGTTTGAAACTCCCTTTTGTTCCTTATTGCTGAGCTATGTTAGAATGATATTTTTTGTTTTAATCCCCAAGTAGCTGTTCTCTGGGCATTTCAGTTGCTTCCAGAAGTAACATATTTTATAGAATCAACATAAGCACTTCTTCATGTGCTGCTTAATACATGAGGTAATGAATAACCTGGCTTAAATCAGTGTTAGGAACTCCAATATATAAGCTAGGTGCCAAATGGCTCCTTAAACCAAGGTTAGTCACCAAAATGGAATGCTTAGTTGCCATTTTGGGGCAAGACAGTTCTGAAGTCTTATTTCTCAGACGATGCACTGATTGTGATTCTGACTTAAGCATCTGGCTAGTTCAGATAACAACCTTGAGCTTTCATAACTCAAGAAAGAAACGTCATTTGATTCAGGGACAGTCCACACATATATTGATCTTTTTCAGTCTCTCAATGGTGACTGCCCCTGCTCAGACTGCACAGAAAAAGCATTTTGGTTCCAGAAATTCATTCTGATTGTGCTGATAAAATATAATTGATAGAATTCTACAGATTGGGGTATTAGCAAGGCCTTTTTTCAGTCAGAACTTGGCGGAACTCTGTTCTGGCACCTCTTAGGTGGGTGCCATTGCCATTATAAGAGAAAAAAGGAGGCATTCATGGTGAGTTCCAGCATCCCTTTTTCTAGAAAGATACCACTGGGTATTCGTTTGTGAAAACAGTCCAGATCCAATGATCCCCAGGCATGCACCTGCAGATGGTAGAAGTGTCAAGTGCTATCCTAGCACCCAGGCATATTCACTTGGTTGCAAGTGGTTGAAAGCAAGGTGCAAAATGTGCCTGCCTAATTTCAAACACTGGTTTAAGTGTATTGGATATTAATCCAGCCAGTCACGGGAACAGTCCCACAAGCAGGTCTTGTGAATGCCTGCACAGTGGTACCTTGGCTCTCAAACTTAATCTGTTCTGGGAGTCTGTTTGACTCCCAAAATGGTTCGAAAACCAAGGCGCGACTTCCAATTGGCTGCAGGAGTTTCCTGCAATCAAGTGGAAGCTGCGTCAGACATTCGGCTTCCAAAAACGTTCACAAACTGGAATACTTACTTCTGGGTTTGCAGCGTTCGGGAGCCGATTTGTTTGGGAGCCAAGCTCATTGAGAACCAAGGTTCCACTGTACTAGCAAAAATATAGTGGTACCTCCGGTTGCGGACGGGATCTGTTCTGGATCTCTGGTCAGATTCTGAGGTTTCCGCAACCAGAGGGACCGCTTCTGCGCATGCACGCGTGGCGGTAGACTGCTTCTGCACATGTGCACAACGCGGTAGACTGCTGCTGCACATGCACGCGTGACAAAACCCAGAAAAATACTTCTGGGTTTGCCACGTTCGCATCCTGAAGGATACGCAATTGGAGATGTGCATATCCAGAGGTACCACTGTAGTGCTGTTTTATAATAATGAAAGAGTTACTTCAAATGGAAACAAAATATTGTTTCCTGTTGCAAACCTCATAGTTCCTACTAATCAAGACAGGTATTGTAAGACTTTTTAATTTGATGTAGCATTTATTTGATTAGAATTTAAAACTTTTTGCACAACTGGTTCATAGGAGGAAAAAAACTGGTAGTGGTAGCACTAATGTGATTATTGGAAGTGGTAAAAATTGAAAACAATTTTGGTTGTGGTTTACTGAACTATTATGCCTAAAGGGGACAGTGAATTGTTCCCTTTTTGAACCCAAGTTTTTTGTGTGCCCAAATATATTTGACTTGCCTCTTCCAGAAAGTCCATTGAGATCACTTTCAGGATCAGCAAGCTTCAGTAATAGAAATAGGTCAGATTTTGTTTTTCCCTTCTACTTGGCAGTCTTCAAAAAATTCTATTTTTGTGTTGCATCGATGCCATGGATTGAAAATGGCACCACAGAAAATTAGTGATATTACTAAAGTAAATTGTGCATGTCGAATTTGGAACTTGTGGAGTCTGTAGTCTTTATTCTGAGGACCCACTACGTGCCTCCTAGACTTAACCAGTGTGCAGAAATGAACTAAAAGTGCTCCTTCAGGCCACAGTTTAGAAGCCATTATTTGTATGCTTCAGGATGGAAGGTTTTTCCCCTCCTTAGATTTAGTCATATACTTCCTTCCCACACTTTACAATTATTGAGCAAATCAAAACAAAGGCACTTGTATTTCTTTTCTTCCATTAAATGGAGCGCCTTAAGATACACCAGAGTGAGAATAATAGGACTCTCAACTGTTATTAACAGTAGTCCATTATGGCATGGTTGCAGAGCTCCAGTCAGATAAATGGCTATTTCAGAGTCTAATCCTATTTCTAACCTAGCTTCAGTTCGAAGGAACAATATTATAGACTGCTACTTTCACTCTTTGTTCAATAAATTCTAGGATAACTGACAGGGTTCCTGAATCTGTATTTGGTTTTTTTGCACCACATCAAACTTTTCAGCTAAACATTCTGACTTCTCAGAAATATAAGCAATAGAGATAGCTCAAACACATGCTGAGACAGGAAAGGAAAATTATTCACAAAGCAACAATTAAGGTGTTTGTGATTACATGCTTGTTCTGTATATGTATCTTTGCTAGTGTAAGTATATAGCTGGACTGGAGACGCAACTTACTGTACTGTATTTTTCCGTTTATAAGACGCCCCCATTTATAAGACAACCCCTATTTTTGAGCCCAAAATTAAGAAATAAATATTTTAAACATTCCGTATATAAGACGACCCCCAATTTTAAACTTTAAAAAAATGGGGGAAAACATAGTCTTACACACTGAAAAATACGGTATTTTTTTTAGTCTTGCGTGGATTCATTTTCAAATCTTAATATTTCAGTTGATTGGTACAAAATATAGTTTCATTTCTGACTGGATAGTTGTTAATGGTTATACAGTGGTACCTTGGGTTAAGTACTTAATCCGTTCCGGAGGTCCGTTCTTAACCTGAAACTGTTCTGAACCTGAAGCACCACTTTAGCTAATGGGGCCGCCGGCGGAGCACGATTTGTGTTCTCATCCTGAAGCAAAGTTTGAACCTGAGGTAATATTTCTGGGTTAGCGGAGTCTGTAACCTGAAGCGTTACCCGAGGTACCACGTAGTTTGTGGTTGTGGTTGTAGCATTGTTGTGAAACTTCGTTATTTTGTTCTCCTCAACAATAACTTAGAAGCTTTCCGCAGACCAAGTCAGTTTTTATAACTGGACTTAAGTATACATTCTTTCCTCCTTGTCCCACCTTAAGTGTTAGGGGAAACTGCTACTGACTGGTGACTCTTTACCTACATGCGTGGAAGTCAGCAAATACTTGTTGCAAATTACAGTGATCTTTGCTTATGTGGAGCTGTTGAAAATAATCCCCATGTCCTTCTTGTCGTGTTTTGTAATTTTCCATGCAAGACTGGGCTATTTCAGTATTGAAACATCTTCCAAAATTTTGCAATACCAGCTCAACAGAGCCGTAAGTAATGTTTACCAAAGGTAGTGTAAAGAGCTCTCTGATGACACATTTCCAACATCCATCTTCTAGCTTTTTTTAGTGCATTTCTTATTGAGTACACTGTTAGGAGGAAATAGGCCAGGGATGGGGAATTTGTGACCCCCCAGATGTTGTTGGTCTCCCAACAGCTTCAGTCAGCATAGCCAATAGTCAGGAATGATGTGAGTTGTAGTCCAACAACAGACCTACTATACAGGGTTCCTTGTATACTGCTGTCTGTGTTGTGCTTTTGGGTTCATATTAGCAACCATACAACTCAGAAGGCATGATTTGTTGCCTAAACCAATAAGATAAGTTTTTATTGAGAGCCTTCTGTTGGTACTTGAAATAGCACAACTAGCTAGTAGTCTTATAGATATTAGTTCAGCTGAAGTAAGACGTTTTCTTTAATATTTTTACACACACATGCACAGTATTTGCTGTGTAATTGAGAAAACATCTTAGCATGGACTCTTGCTGTCTATATGTGTACTTTGTTTATCTAGCTCTGTGTCCCTATAATTGGTGCTTATGGACTTCGCACAGGCTTCTTTTTGCTGGAAGCCATATGAACTCTGAAACAGACATTGAATTGCAATTTATTGTTGTTTACTCCTTTTAGCAGTTTCGTAACAGAAAGTATTGGCTTGGGTGTCCCTGAATAAGTGGTGGCAACAGTAATTCTATATCCCTTTTGTACCCATTATCTGTAGTTCTTGGTTGTGTTATGAGAAATAATTTCACAAGGGAATGTTCTTAAGAGAATCTCTAATCTGCAACCTGAGTGGCTTGCCAATTATCTCTTGATCAAAATCTAAAGCAGCTTTAGACTAATCACAAATTGTTCTAATGTTGTAAGTATCTTGACTTTTCCTACCCTGCTGCATGACAGTTAACCAACACATCAACAAAGCCAAAATAAAGACAGGGAGATCTTCCATGATGTGTACTTAATTATCTGCTAACACACAGAGAGAAGAACAGAATAAATGCTGAACTGTGGTCGGTATCCCTGCACTTGATGGACTGTTGGGAGTGGGGTAGCTGGTGAAGGAAAATTAATACCCAATACCCCCACATGCCCTCCCTTCATGTGCTTGGCCATTGTGAATGAAGTCCAATGCCGTACTTATTTCCCTGTTCCGCAAGTGTATTTGCTCCCGAAGGCTTTTGAAAAGTTGGTAGCATGAAGAAAATATCTACTTGTTTAATGTCCCATCTGCCTTTCCATTTTATAAGCCCATGAGATTTCTGTCAGAAAGTTTGAAGGAGACGTCTCATTTGTTCAACTCAGCTTTCACTGCCTTCTTAATGGTGCAACCCAAACTCCACTTACATGGAAGTACCCCACTGAATTCAATAGGTCTTGGTTGTAAGTAGAGAAGGTTAGGATTGCAGTGTAAGGTGGTGATTTGCTCAGTTAAAAACCCCTCTTCTGCAAGCTTGTTTGCTCACAAAGGCCTTTGGAAAGTTCGGAGGAGGTTGCGGTCTGTGCATCTCCTCCAGGCCCACCCAGATACTTTCTGCAAGTTTGTTTGCGCACAGGGGGGAGGAAGTTGTGGTCATAGGTCTCTATCTTTGCTTTCTGCTTATCGGGTTTTACAAAATGTTTTTGTTACGTTTTGCTGACGGTTGTAATACTGCACATGCTCAGGGCATTTTTGTACTCCACAAAACCTTATGCCATAAATAAATTTGTTAGAAGATAGCATGAGTCTTATTTTGTAATATCAGGTGTTCCTTTCTAGGAGAAGAGGCCCCTGTTTTAGAAATTGTGAGCATCAAGCTCACAACCACTTTAACCCAGCCTTGATTATTGCATAAACTTAATGTATTACAAAGAATGATGCATCCAATTAAGTGGACTCTAGCCCACGAAAGCTTATGCCATAATACAATTTTTAGCCTTTAAGATGGCAGTGCTGTTTTGTTTGCTGTTCTGCTAAAATTGTACCGTGACCTACTTTACAGGGTCGATGTGAGGATAAAAGAATATAAAACACTTTGGCAAATTTAAAATGCTATTACAGAAAGCTGCAGGGGATGGTTCAGATGAGAATGCAGTGTGCAGAGCCTACGTGTAATATGGGAGCATGGGTTACAACCTGCCTGCATCCCAGGCAAGCCTGTTCTAGCAGGCAGCCACGCTGGATTTGCTGAGGAACTACATGTAAAGTCCAAAGTTTCTAGGTCTGAATATTCTGGTTGTTTCCCAGATTCTTTACTGTTTTAGTTTAGGTTTTTTCATGATTTCAAATCTTCCCCTCCTCCCATTCAAAATCAGGGAAAGCAGGCTGGATATAGGTATGTGTATTCCAAGACGTTCAAGGTGGCATTCATAAGTCCCCGATGTGAGGTAGGTTAGGCTGAGAGATGGTAGCTGGCCCAAGGTCACATGGTGAGCTTCACGGCTGAATGGTGATTTTTAACCCTGTTCCCCTAGGTCCTAATCCACTTAATTTCCCTACATTTTATTCCACTTTCTTGAAAAAAGATGTAGAAATTAAAAAGCAAAGGTAACAGATGTGAAGGCCAAGAAAGAAAAGAACTGGAAAATTTAGGGGGGAAATGCTTTTTCTCTGTTTCCCCCTGTTGGATTGTATTGTATTGTATTGTATTGTTTGTTTGTTTGTAAAACACTTTTAGAATGATGAACAAATGTTTGAGACAAGCTGTTCATATAATTAATCCCCCAAAATAATTTCTGAAGCTGCATAGCAGAAAGACTTTTATGCAAGACTAGGTACAGTTTCAGATCGTTACAATTCCTGTATATGGAGGCAAGTCCTGAGTTGTACATTGAGAGTACAATACTCAAGTGAAAGAGCAAGATGCATTTCTGCCTCTTGGAGGGCACTGCTGTTGCCTCAAGAGAAGGAAGGAGGATTGAATGCCTTCTTTGCTTGTGGCCTTTAATTTGTTGGCATGGTTGTTGTATCTGTTTCTAACCTCTTGACCAGTCCTCAAAGGACTGGGAGTGGGAGAAAGTACAGAGCAGTGTAATTTTGTTATCTCCAATTCAGACTGCTGCAAATCTGTTGGAACCAAGATTCAAGGTAGAAATGTAAGCACAGCTTCTGCATTTGACAGGATTACAAAACAAGCAGTATGCTTAGGGCTTGCTTGCTGTTGGAAAGGTGCTTTTAAATGTTGCAACATACAGAACATATTCAGGTGTTTGGCCACGGAATGTAGTCTGGGATTCTGCCAAGCATATCCTACTGCAAGATTGTGTCAAGGCCTTCGCACAGCACAGCCTCTGACACCAACTGCTTCTTAGCCGTGTCAGATACTTTCATCTCCTGTATGTGGGCTGGGGGTGGGGACCTGGTCTCTGGAAATACAATTTTACCTCGGTTGTTGAATGCTTCGGAAGCCGAACATTTCAGTTTCAGAATGTCAAAAACCCGGAAGTGAATGCTTCCGCTTTTGAATGCGCCTTGGAAGTGAAATGGCTTCCGAGGCGTGCTTCTCCATTTTCTGAATGGAATTTGCCGACCACCCATTGCGCCTTAGTTGTTGAACGTTTTGGAAGTTGAAAGGTCTTCTGGAATGGATTACGTTCGACAACCGAGATACCACACCAAATCAAGAAATAAACTGAGATGTGGAAGAGTTGAAGTTTGTTTCAGTTTCGATAAACCTTCAGTTTTTAGAAGTCTGGAAATGTTTCAACTCTGAGCTGCAGAGGGCAGAGGAATAATATTTCTCCATAAGGCCCGGAAATATATGGGGTTCATTTTTAACAGTCCAGTGTGACATCTTTAAGACTAACAAATTCAGGCTGCAGTCATTTACAACTTATTGCTTCTTATTACTTCTGTGTTGAAGTGAAGGCCCAAGACAGGAGTTGATCATCATGTGAGCTGTGCACAGGTGGTCTGAAGCGAGCTGCTGATCAGTCCTGTGGAGCCTCCTTTTATTGAGACAAATATGCAAGCCAGGCAAATACATTTTGGGCTGTGACCTTTACACATCTTCCGTCCCGAGATCGTGGGGTGGTACAAAGTTATTTTGGCACCTGTTTCCACAGCGTCATTTTCCCCTTGCACAGTGTATGACGAAGGAGACAAAAGGTCTCAGAGACAAAGGTTACAGACAGGACGCCGCTGACTGCTGAGACCGCAAAAGGTCAGACAGAGGTGGAACAATGTACAGAAAGCTGTGGCTTGTCTGGGTGGGGGTTGCCCTGCACCCCAAGGTCACACGTGCAGGCAGATTGTGGCTGCCTGCTGGTGGAGAGTGTGCTCCCTCCGGACCTCACTGTCCACTCCGCGATATCCCTATATGTGTTATGTGTCATGACATGGATGCACACTAGAAATTGTGACAGCAAGGGCCCCTTCTGAACCAAGGTAAGACACTTAGGGGCTATGTATTAATAAGTGCAGTGTTTAAGTATCCACTGTTTCTTTGCAAAGGAGGAGGATAGAGAGAGAACCAGGACAGGTGGAAGCCACACAAACGTTTATTCCGTCAGTCTCCTCCTCTGGCAGCAGATATTCCTTTGGTACCAAAGTAAGACCTTTTCAGTTGAGACTAAATAAATAAATAAATAAATAAATAAATAAATAAAAAAGCAAAGCTTAAGTGTCTACAGTATGTTTGCAAGGGGGTAGGATAGGGAGAAAACTAGGACAACTTTGCCATGACCTGTGGCCTCTTAGCACTACCAGGCCAAATGGGCACCAGCTGTCATTGGCTCTTCCAGACAGATTTTATTTATTTATTTTTGCAATTTATTATTTTAATAGCAACTTGAGAATTTGTCAGGTTATTATCATCTGAATTGCTGTTCTGGCTTGATGGAAATTCTAAACAGAGATTCTAAAAAGTAAATAATTTTCTTCAGTGTCTCCATAGGCTAGTAAAAAGAAACAACAACTTTTAAATTGATATGCTAGTAGCTTATGTGCATATGATCATTTTTTTACAGTTTTTGGTGTCTTGTATGAAAGTATGCGTTGAATTACCAAAAGTTCACATTTAATATATATGAAGTCTTACATGTTGTAAACTTGACTTCCATCAGCTTAGTAGATTTTAGATCTTGCTATACTTCTCAATATCCATACATGTCACTGCAAGGAGAAATTTTTAAAAGTACTCTATGAGGAATTGGCGGAGTAGACACATCCATTATTGCAAGCAAAGGAAGCTGAGGAGAAGATTCTAACTCGATTTTATTTATTAAACAAAGTTCTTTAAAAATTGAGGTCTCAAAGGATCGAACAGCTTTGCAAAACCACCACATATGTATGAAGGAGCCAGTCTCCCCATATCTCCTTCAACAGGGAGGTGGAGAAAGATACCACCTAGGTAGGAGCTTCAATTATATTTCTCTTAATTGAGCTAAGACTGGTCTCAGAGGTTTCCCCTGCCCCCCAAAGCTTGTTCCATTTTTCATTAGGCATTTCTATTTGAAGATCTGCTTCGCATGGGATTTTTGTAGCCATAAGATGGCCAAATTTCATCTCAATTAACATTTTACATATAGATACAACACTTTTTGATGTAGCGAAAAGATTGACCACAAGTTGTTCTAAAGCAGACAACTTTCAGGCTATTCTGTTTTAACAAGGAGAAAAAATTGATTAAATTAAACCATGACCATGTTACACTAGGGACTTTCGACACAATATGTTCTTACATAAAAGGACAACTGTTACTATAAACACCTCCGAGCCTATACAAACTGGCTTGTTCCCAGGCTTTGCAGTCTAGCATACCTCCTCCCTTGCAGAACATCTGGTGGTACCTGAGTGGGATCAGCAGAGAAATTAGGGGAGCAGTTTTTCTGCACACCGTTTACTAATCAAGAATGGATTTTCTACTGTGTGGATTAATTTTGGAGTGATAGTGAGGAGGGGGCTATGCCCTGAACTCCTGATCCCCCCATATCCATGGCTTCCAGAGTCTTAAAAATTAAAACTGGATGCTTATTTAATCCAAATGTTGGCTAATCTATGGAGAGACTCAGCACTATGCATCAGATGTAACTATGGAAAGCCCACAAGGTTTCTCCTGTTTGACTTCATTAGCATCCCTTTAAGTAGAAGTAAATTCTGTGTTACGTAATCAAATACAGAATAATTTCATGTAATCGAATACAGAAGAATTGTTCTTTGACTAAGAAGGTTGTAGATGTTTTCAGGAAGTCTGGTCATGTCTCATTTCTATCCATAAACCAGCTCTTATAGAAAAGTTCATATGCAGGAAATCTATTCATTTGGAAACCATTAACTAATTATAGATTAATAAAGAAGATAATTCATTTCAATGTGAACTGCTTTTCCTAGTTGTTACACAGAATTTATAACATTACTTGGCTCCTTTGGAGAATGATGCAGGTTAATCTAATAAAATAAAATTTCTATTGTGATTTTTTTCCTACAGAAACAAACTTCAAACTACTATCTTCTTTTGAGGGACAGGGATTAAACACACATATTGCCTCTGTCTTCATTTAGGAGCAGGTTTAAGACCTTCTCAATATGGTCACAATCACATTTAGAAACCAGGTTAACAGGACTGATTGATGCCCATAATTCACCAATGGAAGAACATACTGTAAGCCACCTTACTTTGCAAATTCTTGATAGTTCCAGGAACACATAAGGAAACACTGCAACTATTTTTCTTGACTATGTCGGCTGCAGTCTGACAGCTTAGCGGTTTCTGTTTTAGACAAAATGAGGAACGAAAGGAGGGTTTTAAAGTCTTTAATGAAGAAACGTGAATGCTATGAAAAGAAGACATTAGTTTGACTTCTTTCCACTTTAGTATGCTATGGTGAGGATAACTGGCCTGTGTAATAATGAAATATCAATTATTCAGTTGGGAGCTGTGTTGCCAACTGGTTGTCACCTTTTCCTAATCACCACAGTATTAAGTCTGTCTCAGGATTTGATGCATTTTCTTTACTAGCTTACACTGCTGAGAGCTGTCCGCTTGCAAATATGTGCTTTTGGAGAAGCTGTCTTGTGTTGCAATCTTCCTTGGCCGATGTCCAACTTGGACAGGCCTCTTCTGGAAGATTGTCTTGAGCATCCCTCCAGCTCATTCGTTGTGGCCAAATCAGCTCTCTTTAAGTGAATGTTTTTAAAGAGCCTTTTAATTCTTCAGATTAACTTGTTCCTTAGCTACTCAGAGTAAATTGCATTTCCAAATGCAATTTAGTCTGAGATCCTACAACTTCTCGGAGCCTTCAGAGCTCTAGTCTGCATAGTAGTGATGGATGATAAATTAAGCACAGCTGCATTTTCATCATCCTTGTGCTAGTTGGTGGACCACAATCCCAAGGTGTCCTGTTTTAGAAAGCTGCTGTGATGGCAAACCATTTGGGTAGGCCAATATGGTACAGTATCTCTTTTCACCCATAGCCTTTTAGTCTGGATCTCTTGGCAATTAAATAGCAGTTATGAATTCTCCTTGTATAATATTCTTGGGTAACAAAACTTGGAGAAGGACAAATGTGATACAGTGGAACTTCAGTTTTCAAACGTAATCTGTTCCGGAAGGCTGTTCGAGTCCCGAAATGTTCGAAAATCTAGGATCAATGGGCGGTCGGCAAAATCCATTGAAAAAATTGAGAAATGCGCCTCAAAAGCTGTTTGGTTTCCGAGGCGCGTTCGAAAACAGGAGCGATTACTTCTGGGTTTTTGGAATTCGGGTTCCGAATTGTTCGGCTTCCGAGATGCTGGAAAACCGAGGTTCCACTGTAACAGAATACAAGCAGTACTGGTTGTGCTAAACCAGTAAACTCAGTGGGGACATGTAGATGCATGAGTCTCTTTCTCAGCTTACTTGTGGCTATTTTGAGAAGGATATGCACAGAAAAAGACTGTTGGATTCCCAGGGCCTATTCAAAGGCATACCTAGGGTCCCTTGTGCTCTTGGCAAGGAGCTATATTGGCGTGTGTGTGTGTGTGTGCGTGCGCACGCACGCGCACACACACAGAGAAATAAAATCCGAGAAGCCGGTGAACTTGTCTGGACAGGAGGGCTAGGCAGGGTGCCTGCACTGCTCTTTGCCTAGGAGCTGCTCTGAGGACCACTTTCCATCCCCTCCAGCAGCAGCAGCAACGGCTTTTCCTGCTGGAGATACCAGAGGATTCCTTTTGTGGACAAAGCAGGTCCTGGAGTGCTGAGCCATGCATGTGCATGATTGGTGCTCCAGGTGTCGTGGAAGGACTCCAATGCCTGATAGGTTTTGCCAACACCAAGTTATGCTTCTGGGCCTATAGGGGTGGAAAGACATCAGCAGCTGTCTTTCCATTAATTCATGGATGCAGGGACTCTGTACTATACCCTCAGGATCCTTCTTCAAAACAGGTTGCTTTGTGACCTCTATCATGTCCCCTCATAGTGTTTCTTTTCTACCTTATGTTTTAACCTTTCCTTGTAGGGGAATTATTTCAGCCACGTGGTCAGTTTTGGTGCTTTTTTCTAAAACTTTCCGCACTCTTTTGAGTTGCGGTGAGCAAAACTGTAAGTGAAAGATTTAAGTGCAGGTGCTCCTTACGTTTCTAAATGGCATTGTTATTTGGGCAATTTTATTTTTAGACCATTTCTTAATGGTTGTTAACATGGAATTTTTCAGAGTTGCAAAATGGGCTGACGGTTTCATCAAGGTATCCACCATGAACCTAAGGTCCTTCCTAGCCAATTCAGACCCCATTAGTGTACATGTGACATTTTTTTTTGGGGGGGGGAGGATGAGTTGCCCCTATGTGCATCACTCTACATTTGCTTACAGCAAATCACATTTGGCATTTTAATGCCCATTCACCAAGCTTTGAGTGACCCTTTTAGACCTCAGAATCCCTTTTTGTTTTAACCACTTTGAACAGTTAGCAACTTTTGCCACTTCACTGTTTACCCCAAAGTTTAGGTCATTCACAAATAAGTGTAAAACAGCTGTCCCAGTACTGATCCTTGGAGAGATCCCACTTCATTGATTCCTGAATTGTGATCATTTATTCTGTAGTACATGTTGTGTCAGATTTTGAAGGACTCCTGAGTGAGTTTAGCAATCATAAGATAAACTGAAAAGTTCTCTTATGTTCTCATGTTCCCACCCTCCACATCTTCTTTGGGTGGGGGAAAATAGAGAAAGGCTTCAGATGTTGAATGTAAGGTGTGGGTTGGCTTGTGTGGGAAGAGGTAGTCCTTAAGGTATTGGAGTCCTGAGCTACACAGGCCTGAGCCATAATATCATGGCACGTTTCTATAAATGCAGGCTTCTATAAATCTTGATTACTTGCATCATAGAAACGTGAGTGGGTTTTCTTAAGCACATTTAAGCATTTAAGTCTGAGTGTCGTAGCACAGCAGCAGTGAGGTGGGAGGCATTGCTTGCACAATGGTGTAATGGTGAGAGTCCTGCCTAAGAGGTATTCTGCTCTATTTTACTGCATGCTGGATGTGAAGGCAGTGCAGTGAATGTGGAAGTGCCAAGGCATTTCCCCATTGCGAGAACGTTCTATTTCCTGTTTTGGTAGTGCTGTGTTCCATCAATCCCTGCTGGTTTGTTTGCTTGCTAGCTACACCTGGTGTGGGTTGAGCTTGGGAAAGCTCCCAATTATCATTCTTGTTCCCAACAAACAGCTGAATGGCTTTTCACAAGTTGTAAGTCTTGAGGTACTTTTTTTAAATTCACAGGGAGCCTTCCTAAGGATTCCCTTTCTCTTCTGTCCATTCAGTAAACACTTTTGCCTGTTTAATTTTTTATGTGTTTTTGCATTAAAACAGAATTGGACTGTCAGGAATCTGGAATCCTTAGCACAGCCTATGAAGGACAGCATTGATAATGCAGCATATGAAATAACCTTGTCTCTGGCCATGAAACAGCTGCTGTCAATGTGCTCCTGCCAGGATTAATACAAAACCATCCCACTTTTGTGAGCTGTAGAAACTCTTAAGGACATGTTAGACTTTTCAGTGAAGGCAGAAAGAAAGCATTTGAGAACAATGTTGGCAGCAAATTAAATATATGCTTCAGGACAGGTATGTAAAGCGGGGGCAGGCAGGCAGGCTGCACTGTGGCCTTCCAGATGTGTCTGGGTTACAGTTTCCATCCACCTCAGCCAGCATCATCAGTGGTCAGGTAGGGTGGGAGCTATAGTCTAGCCACTTTTGGAGAGTCACAGCTTAGCCACAAGGACTACTTCTTACTTTTGGAGAACAACTGGTTGTTGTGACTGTCTACAGCTTGCATATGAGTTTAGTTCATGTTTGCTTATTGTAATTACATGGTGCATCACGTATATTCTGGTAGTGAACCTGCCAAGATTTCGGTAAAGGTGGTATGGAGTTGACCAGGTTTGTGTGAACTGGCTTTAGGGCTTGGATGGTGTTTTGCCAAAGGCAAAATGCTTCCTTTTAAAGGATCCTTCAAGCAAAGACAGAGCACTAGTGGAGAAAGGCTGGATTTTATTGAGCAAAATAGGACTTTACAAAGGTACAAAACCTTACCCAAGTTCAAATAACAGTTCCTCCTTTGCCAAAGGATGTGAAGTGAAGGCACAAGACAGGAGTTGATCATCATGTGAGCTGCGCACAGGTGGTCTGAAGCGAGCTGCTGATCAGTCCTGTGGAGCCTCCTTTTATTGAGACAAATATGCAAGCCAGGCAAATACATTTTAGGCTGTGACCTTTACACATCTTCCGTCCCGAGATCAAGGGGTAGTACAAAGTTATTTTGGCACCTGTTTCCACAGCGTCATTTTCCCCTTGCACAGTGTATGAGGAAGGAGACAAAAGGTCTCAGAGACAAAGGTTACAGACAGGACACCGCCGACTACTGAGACCGCAAAAGGTCAGACAGAGGTGGAACGATGTACAGAAAGCTTGCCCTACACCCCAAGGTCACGCGTGCAGGCAGATTGTGGTTGCCTGCTGGTGGAGAGTGTGCTCCCTCTGGACCCCACGGTCCACTCCGCGATATCCCTACAGGATGGATATGCAAACAATACACAAGAACTTTCTACCCATTCTTCAGTCATTGGAGGACGTTTTAACTTTTACCAGTCTTTTACTAGAATGGTTACTTAGATGAGCTGTTATTAGTTGCCCTTGTCCAACACTCAACAATTGGGTAAATATTCAGTGATCAAGTTCATAGGGTATGCATTGCATTCAGGATGAAGTTTATACGGTGACCAATCTCACACAAAAGCAGAATTAACGCTGGATGTTTCCAGAACAAATGGACTAAGTGCGACTCAACGAATATTTGATGGGGCATTTATTCTGGGCTGTAAGACTTCTAATGTAGCTCTACATCTAGCTCTCTTGTGTAATGCTATCATTTCATTCTGCATTGCTTACAATGGGTCCTGCATCCTGATTTTTGTGGTGTTTTTGACAGCCCAGGTTTCAGCTGTGGAAGTATACACACCAGCAGAACTCTCTGTGGAGAATGGGACAGAAACAAAGCTTCCGTGCAGCTTTTCATCCTCAGAGGTGATAAGCAGTGCTGCTACTGTTACCTGGAGCTTTCAACCAGAGGGATCAACTACTACTGTGTCGGTAAGAGATGATGATTGAAGTAAGATGAGAATTGAACAAGAGCCTGCAACAAAGCAGATTAAACATTTCCCTGCTATTTCATACTTTTCTGCTCCTGCTCACTTTTATCACTGGTAAGAGTACATATTTAGGCTGCCTCAGAATACCAGTTGATCCTGTTATGTTTGGTATCATGGATAGTCGTCCTTCTGTGCTTGCTCCACAATACTTCAGTGGCAGAAGTATTATTAAGGTGAGGGGCTGTTTTGAACTAGTGACACATTTGTTAGCGACCTATGTATTCTGATTTTGTTTAGTGAGTTGATTTATTACCCACACTTCACCATAGGTTCCTGTTTGGTTAGCAGGATATATCAAGTTTAAAGGTGTATGAGGTGGTGGCAATAACAGGTGCAATAGTGATCCTGTAACAGCAGCTGGAAATTGGGGCAAGTGAGTCAGAGTAAGGTCTCACCCTGAGCAATTGTAGCTACTCCCAGACCTCCCTTTGTGGGGAAAACTAGGATTTTAACACTGTATCCTGTTTTGTGTTCCCGATTACAGTTCTTCTATTATTCCCATGGCAAATCATATCCTGGGAAGGATACACAATTTAAGGACAGAAGCAGCTGGGCAGGTGACCTTAACAAGAAAGATGCATCTATCAGTATATCCAACATGCAATTCCGGGACAATGGCACTTTCATCTGCGATGTCAAGAACCCTCCAGATATAGTTGTCACACCTAGTGAAATCAAAGTCAGAGTTGTGGAAAAAGGTACCGCCGTCTCTGGATACAATAGTGCTAGTAATGATGGTTGATAGAATGCTTTTGTGAAATATTTGATTAAATTACTCTACAAAAACCCATCACTTACAGGAGTATTATTTTGGCTGTTCTTGCATAACTTGCATTTTATTCAGAATGTTTCTGTGAAGAAATTGAACTGTTTTAAAAGAACTAAAAATCCTGTATGTAGTTAGGTTTTGGAATTATGGTGTTAATTTGCTTCTTAGAGCCAGCCTTAGCTGTCTAGTAAACAGTTTGGAAGGTGCTACAAATTTAGAAGAAAAAATTGGTTTATATTGTAGTCTATTGATAGGATTAAGTCAGCTACTGTATGCTTATTTTACGGTTTAAGTTGTTTGTGGATAGAGATGGAAGAGATAACGTTGCCCAAGCATATAACTAAAGAGTGATTTGAAATAGACTAGATTTGGGTGGATTTCAGAATGAAAAAGTTCAATAGACTGCTAAAATAACTTATTTTAAACAAATGGCATTTACAGCTAGAGAAAAAGGTGTTCTCATCAGTGGCTCATTTCCATAGTTAGCCATAAGTATATATGTATATGTATGTTTCTTAGATGTGCCAAGTTCACTTTTGTACTTCTGTGAATCCTGAGTCTTAGTATAGTTGTATCCCTCTGCTCCAATACTCTGAAGTGCAATCTTGCCAAGAGGCAACAGTTACTAGTTTATGATTATTGTGATTAATGTGTGAACTGACTCTTGATTGTGGTGTTGAGGCAGCTTCTCAAATGTGATGGGTGTGCATCTAAAACATGGCAAGTTCTTCATGAAAATGCTTGGAAGCAGGGGTCAATTATTTCCTGATTGGCTCTTCTGAGCATTTTAAAGCTCTGGCTCTTATGTAGATGCCTTTTACACTCAGCAGGAGGTCTCTGTGTTTTGTATGCTGGTATGCATAGCAGACTACAAATTTTTGTAGTGAAAATTGGCCTTCAGGGGAAGTCCACTTATTGTTCACCTCATCTTTCCCATGGGGATACTGATGGGCTAAATTAGAGATTAATTGTACTTGATATGCTGTAAAAATGCTATTGAAATCTAATGAACCTAACACCACAGATCATGCTCATGAATTTTACTTGAGGTTTGGGATATAAAAAAGACCAAGGAACATGCCATTACTGAGACAGATGCACCCTTAACTTATGCATATAAAAGCCAATGCCAATGATATATTGATAAATGTAAAAGCTAAGCAGACTGGACTGAAACTTTTCTTCTCTCCTCAGGTAACTTGCCTGTGTTTCCCATTACTCTAGTAGCAGGGGCATCCATTGGTGGAGTTCTGGGCTTAGTTTTGCTCATCGTTCTTGTTGTGTGTGTCGCATGCAGAAAGAAGAACTCTAAAAATCATTACTCTGGGTAAGATGCTCCCCTTGTTCATTTATTTAGATGTTGTTGTTTTTTTATTAAGGCCGGGGTAGCTGAACCTGCAACAGGAATCAATCATACATGTTTTGTTCATAGTACTAAATTGACTGTGGCCACTGGGACACATTCCTCTAGTCCCAAACGATTAATTGTTGACTTCATTGTGCATACACCTTTCAGGGTGTATAAGTCCTACTAGATATCCTTATACATGTTGGAAGGGAAGCGTGCATCATAAAGCTGTCCAGAGAGGCAGCCCTACACTCTCGTCTTCCAAAAATAAAGGGGCTCTTGCAGCTCAGGATGAAGTGCAAGATAAAGGCTGGACAACTCTCTACATCTTGGATTGTACAACTCTCTTTATGAGTTTGGAATGTGGCTCCTTTTACAACAGTCTGCTTGCCAGAGGTTTCCAAACCTAGCTTTGGGAAAACGGTTCCTCTACTATCTTCACTGGCTTCACCATCTGCATGACTTCCTTTTTTTTCCTTTTTCCTTTTTTTTGCACTTAAAGTACCTTTTTAATTTGCATTGAATAACTTCTGTTGGAAAGTATTTTCAGGGTAGAATCTAGAGCTTTAATCCAAAGCTTTTAGAATGCCACAAAATGTTTTGTTGGTGGGTTCCTTTGAGGTGGTGGTGGTGGTGGGACTTTTATCTTGTTTGCTTTACCACTTAACTCCAACAGAAATGCAGCCCCTTGTACACAAAAACCTGAGCACACGTGTTCTGTGGGGATTGTCATTCCACTGCCCAACTCTTTCCTGCTTTTTGTAGATCCAGTGAATGCTATGAACAAAGCCTTCAAAAGTCTAGTTTCTGATGGGTGTGTTTAATTGGCAACTGATCCCACTATACCTTATTTTCAGCTGGAGATTTTAGAGAGGGGTTGCAGTAGGAGTCAGTGGTAAGATTGAGCAAGTGCAGTGAAATGTGCTTTGTAAGCTCAGAGTTCAGTGTGGAAAGCACAGTTTCCTTTCTGCATGTGCTCTTTCAGTAACCACTCAAAGGCAGCTTACACTGATCTGCGCTAAAGGATCCCAAAGCCCAATATGGGTATTTAACTCCCTGTCCAGTGTGTTATTGCTGAAAGCTACTTAAAGGTGCTGGATTTGGAACAGTAATATGTTTGCATTGTCTTCTACAACTAAAATCAACCCCCAACAATGTAGAAATGGATAACGTTGCTTTCACTGACTACACCAGCTCTTTGTTCCTACTGATTACTAAGTGGCAGGGTGTGTTTGTGCTGTAATTGCTGAGCAGGGCCACATAATTTTGCAGGGGTCTAATTTCTAGATGAAACTAACACCAGCATTATAATGGATTGATTTGGGTGGTGGTGGAAACCCTTGCATGGCAGTGTCACAACTTCTGTTCTTATTCTGACATTTTGGTTTTTTCCTTCCTGCTTTGGTGTGCTGGGATCGGATCCTGCTCTTACCTTCCTCTGCTTACAGAGATCCTGATATAGACGCAAGATTGGGAATGTAACAGGGCTGGGTCTCCTCTTCCGGTCCCACTATATACCATGGTAACTAATCACATTGGTGGTTGCTCTTTGGTACTTCGTGTGTGTGCGTGTACACATTTCTGCCTCCTTTGCTGACTACCCGGCTAACATATCTCCATCACTTGTGCTGAAATTCTGTTTTGTAGACTGTTGGTGAAGGGGCAGCACATCTCATCTACTGCTTGAGTTTTGTTGTCTCATTTCCTTAATTGTGACGGCAATGCTCATTACCTTCAGAATCAGTATTCCATCTCTTGCCAGCAAGCTCATGTGCATGAATGAGTGTGGGGGATCTGGACTCTGTACACTGTGAGAGGAGAAAATCATTCAGTAAATAACTGAATTTTCCATGCATAGACCTTTAATTCAGTGTTATTTTTAGATCCAGGTTGCATGAATTCTTGGGTGTTGTTGTTTTTTTACCAGATATTTTATTAGTCCCTTGGCCACCGTGTATGCTGTGATTCAGTCCCAGTAAGAATGGAAGCCCATTTACTGGTACTGAAATGCCTTTCCCCCCCTCAGTACTATATTTCCCTATGTACTGCTGCATATCTCGTGTCTGCTTTTTTTAATGTTTAAATATTCCTGTTGGATAAGAGAAAGTAATGGTTTGCAGGGAACTGCATTCTGCTTAATGTCATTGTCACATTGTCATGATCCATGTCTGCCTGTATATGCTGTGTGTGTGTGTGTGTTGTGTAAAGAAAACAAAATGATTGAGAGAAACGTTGGTGAGTATTCCTCCTAGGCCAAGTTAGGTCCTATACACATTGCCCCAATGGCTTCTTTTTAAACAGGACAAGCCATTCTTAGAGGGTTGAGGAAGAAAGCTTAACTCGTTTCCTGCCCAGTGATTTCTTCCCTCTCCAAATTATTCCCTGCTTGTTGGTGGAACACAACACATGTTGTGCTCCCACATCTTCGGTATCAGCCGCTCATCTAGAATAGACCTTGTACCAACTTACATACAGTTACATAACAGTATTGTTTGGTCCTCAAGTGTCTGTGAGCACGAGTGTTAGGAATTACTGAGAGGCTTAGTCAATGTTCAGTTCAATTGATTTTGAAATGATTCCTAGTTTGTTTGTTTTTAAGCAGAAGTGAGAGCGCATCAGTTCAAGGACATAGCTGACATATCAGTACCCCAAGTCCTTTCTAAATAGATGTTCCCCAAGTTTCCGAAGCTTTGTACATAGTAGTATTAATATATTAACAGACAGTGTTCCAGTCGATGGATGCTTTCTTTGCTGCAGGCATTCCACTTACTAAAATGATTGGACTAAAAAATTTGGTGGTCGAGATCTATTTCTTGACTTCAGCTACTGTGAAGACATTGTTTAAGGCATTTATATACTGCCCTTAATAATATTTATTCCAGGGTGGTTTGTAATGCACATTAAAAGAGCCAACAGAAATAAAATATACAGTAAAACAAAACAAAACAAACAAACAAACAAACAGGAGAAATTTAAATCTAAAACAGCAGTGTAAAATTTCAGTTCTAGTGACCTAAAATACAGCATCCCTTCAACACTGAAAATACAAATTGTTAATATGCCCGAGAGAATGCAAATGTCTTAACTGGACAGCTAAAATATAATACAGTGGTCATCAGGCAAGCCTCCTTGGGGAGAGAGTGCCATAACCATTTGAGGACATGTCATTGCTGAGCGCCTGTTCTGTTGTGGCACTTGCAAGATAGGGTGCAGTCACTAGAAAAGCAACAATTTTCCACCTAGTTAGAAAGGAATCCATCTTCAACTGTACACTTATGTGTAAGTGAATTCTGATGTCTCGGGCAGAGACAACAAGGAACTACTTCCCTGGATCCTGAGGCAGGGTCGCTTGTGTGACCCTGTTAGCAAGAAACTGGTTCTTGTGGAAGCTGCTGGCCTCTATTGGGGTTGCTTTCTTCCATCCCAAGGCTGGGTTGGATGTACATCAGAGAGAAGAGGAGGTTTAGGAGTGATGGTACTGAGCCAGCACTAGGGAGAGGATGTATGTTGTGTTGTTCACCGAGTTCACCTTTTACTTTGGCATAAGTTGCCACGTCATCTTGCCATCACTTGCCTTTGTTTTTGTTTTGTTTTTTTTGTTTGCCTCTTGAACATTGTCCTGCAAACTCTGCTCTGCCACCTCGTCAGCTGCAGTACCTCTGAGAGCTTGGTGTCTCCAGTTAAGCAGGCTCCACGGAAGACCCCCTCCGACACAGAGGGTCTGGTAAACAGCGTGCCCATCCGATCACACCAGGTAAATGGCATCATGATGCTTTGGGAACTCTTAACTTGGAGACCTTCAGTGATGGGAAAGGTGGTATTCTTGCTGAGGGGAGGGAGACTTAGAGCAAAGTTAAAAGTGTTACAAAGATAGACATGATGCTCCGGGATGGTTTCAAATTGGATGGGGGACCACGGGTTGAGATTCCTGCACTGTAGGCAGTTGGACTAGAGGACTCTTGGTAGGGTCCCTTCCAACTCTACAATTCTATGATTCATTTTCGATGATGAAGGATGTTGTTTACTGCAGTCATTTTCTTGACAGCTTCAGTACTTTAAGGATAGTGAAAAGATTCAATAGGGCTAGTCTTTGTAAGTAAACAGTTGTTGCAGTGAAAGCAATTATTGTGCCACTAGATCTTAGCTCTGAGGGAGCCATCTGACTCACATGAATTGATCTGTGTTAGGTTGAGTGAATTGTCCTTCTTTGTGATACAGGTTTTCACTAGGAAGCTCCTTTATTTGTAATTCTATGATCTTGGCAGTGCTGAGTATTTATTGTTCCTGGACTTTTCCAATTACCATTTATCAGAGCTAATAATATTTTAGCCCCTTTGCTTCATTGTTCTGTATATCTCCTTATCCCCACAAAGTGTCAGGTAAACATATACAGCAGACCATTGCTCCCCACTTGGAAATACTCATTCTAGATAGAGTATTGCTCAACAGGAAATGAATAGTGTTTCTTTTCCTTTCTGTTTTTTTTAAACATATAGACTGCTTTATGAGAAAGCTCTGTACATAATAAATGTATCAATAAAACAGATGAAATCAACCAAACTATTAAAAAAAACCTATAGCAGATTCCATGGAAACATAGGTGAAAAACAGACAGATGAGGAAGGAAATAGCCAGATTTCCTTTCTTTTGTATTCAGTTATTTGATGTGAAGTGTTGGGTGGAAAAACGGAAACTAGATAATGGAAACGACTAGCTCTCCAAATTGTATCAACTTGAACATCTTAGTCTGTCAAAATATGTTGAAAGCTATGGGTATCAGAATAGAGCTGTGGTGAGGCTGAGATGCTTCAGCAGGAAAGGATTTTGTTAAAAAATATATATTGAAAAGATAGGTTTTTATAAAATATTTATAAAACTATTTGAAAATGAAATGGCTGGATGACAATATAGACCTTTCCTTCTGCTAGTTTGAGACATTACTATACAAATTAACATTTCTGTTTAATAAAGCAGGGTAAGAAACCTGCAACCCACCAGATGTTGCTGGACTCCAACTCCCATCATTCTTGACTATTAGCTGTGTATGCTGGGAGTGATGGCAGTTGGAGTCCAACATCTAGAAGGCTGCAGGTTTTCCACCCCTGTAATAAATAAAAAGAAGTTCTTAAGAAGTTCTTAAGGCATAGTTCATTCCTGGCGATCCTCTTCACTTGGTTGAAGCTGGTGGTATTAGGTGCTCTTTGAAAGGGGCAACAATATTGATAGAAGCCACAGGTTTTTCCTTGTTGCTTCCAGGCCAAGCAAGTCTTGGCTGTTGGGTGAAGTTAGTTCTGATTCAGAGACTGTCTTTGCCAGCTATCTACAATAGGGGAAGCATAGGATTTTGAACGCTGTAGGCCTGCTTCTTACAAACTTTGAAACAAAACAAAAACATTATTGTGTAGACTCTTACAAAGTCAATAGCCCCATGAAGACATGCATTTCAGTAGTCTTATCTGGGGAGGTTGTGTGCACATGAAACTTGCACATAGTCATTCATCTTACAAGCTATTTCTAGTGTTTCTGTAATATGGATATGACAGGAGCCACAATAAACAAAATCTGGCAAGTGGAAACACTTATTTTTATTCTAGCCTAAACAGGAATATATAGAGGTTCACATGCCTTATTTATTAATGTGTGTGGGACTAGTAGATAATGTCTGGGGAACATGGAGATAGATGGAAGTGCTTTTGTTTTTAAGTATACCAGATTGAGTTGACTTTTATATGCAGACATCTGCTTCTTTTCTTACTGAAAGCACAGTGGTGGTATTGTGGAATATTTTTAATATATTGGAGCAAAATTAGAAGGCTGCTGTAAGAGGAGTGTCCTGTTTCCAGGAAGTACTCTTGGTTTGCAGCTTCTTTATAGGAATGGGATATTTACATTGTTGAGAAGATGAGAGGTTCTTTCTTTCTTTCTTTCTTTCTTTCTTTCTTTCTTTCTTTCTTATTTATTTATTTAAGTAAGTAAGTAGTGGAGGAAAGGAGGGAGAAATTAACATTTCATTACAATGGTTTACTCCAGTCTATCTGTCTAGTCTACCAGTTTGCTATTTCCATCCTACATATTTTAAATCCTGAAGTTAATGTAATGGTTGTGAAAGCAGGAAGCTTGTTGCCTGAGGTTGTGTTTCAAACAGCATGCATCAGAGTTGTCTTGTTTGGCTCACTGCATCTTGAGGCTGGCTGATTGCTCATTGGGTTTGCTTTCACTCTTGTCCGTACCAGTGAATTCATTTGAGATGTCATCTATTTCTCACAACTGTGCATGTCTGTCTGGTACCAAATGTCCTAGTGGTTCTCATTCCTCTCTGTTGTTTGGCTGTACAGTGTTTGCTCATTTTGAATGTGATAATTGTCAATGTTTGCTTATTTTTAGATCTAATGCATAACTGGCTGGTTATCTAAGTTATCCCATATGTATAACTGATAAATTAGAAAGAAGACTGTATCCCTCTTGTGTCCTATTCCAAAGAGTGCTTTTGTACCTGACTTTATTAACCTGTGCTTCTCCTCTGATAGGCAGATGCAATTTCAGATGTAAAACTTTCTACTTCTAACTTCTAAGCCACACATCTGGTTCCTTTCTTCTGATACTTGGATAGCCTACACACCATTCAGTGCTTTTGTTGTATGGGACGCATATGCCTGGTAAAATCTGCATATTGCCCAGTGTCTGATGCATAGGAGTAGACAGACATTGGAAAGCTATTGGAACAACTTAGAAAAAGAAAAGGTGTCATTCCCAGCGAGCAACTCTTCAGAGGAATACTTCCAGATGATGTTTTCCATCAACTAGCTACTATATGTACTTAATTGAATTATTATTATAGTTAGGCTCACATATTTGTTCTGAATTCCTGCATATGGACAGTGATCTCTTGATATTTTTCAGGCAAATATGTCATTATCTGAATCCTCTCTTCCCCCATTATCTGAATCCTCTGTAGTTTTGTAGGAACTAGCAGACGGTCTCTAAACAAGGAACTTGGTATTATTCAAAGGAAAAGCTTTTTAAAAATGCCAGTACTTTGATATAGAAGAAAAGACGATTGTCCTTTGTCTTGGCTGAGTTCCAAGAACTTGGGGCATTAGCCTTTGGAGTAGCATCTGTTGACGTGAGAGAGTTATATGAAAGAACAACAAAATCATTTGTAAAGCAAACAGGAATAAAAATGTGCAGAGCATGACTCATTCATGTGGCTTCCACAAGAAGCTGCCTTAGATCCAGTAATGGTGTTGAAAACCTTTGGTGAACTGTGTGGCTTATGGAAGAAGCTTGCTATACATACTACAGTTTTGTATGTTCCAAAAAAACATTTATACTTTTGGCCATAACTTCACTGTCTGCAGCTGAAGAATATGTGTCTTTCCAGCTAGCCATCCCCAACTACTTTCTTCCTCTGAACTGGCTCCTAAAGTGCTTTCTTACTGCACTATTGATCCTCTAGTCTTCCTTATAATTAAACTGTATTGACATTTTTAAAATGCACATTTCCAAAGAGAGTTGTTGTGGCTGATTGTGGGAAAGAATGGTAGCCCAATTAAACATTGGTGAATGTAATCTTAGATTTGAATGTTGCCAAGATCATGCCTCCTTTAAAGCTTTATTCCTTGTGGGCTACACAGCCTTATTGAACATAAAAAATTACGGATTATTCTTCCAACTCCCTGTTGGTTTCTCGTTTGTATGTTTTTAAATACACCACGAGCATTGCTGCCATCTAGAGGTGTAAGAGTTGCTGGACAGTCTTTGCTTTTGGTTTTTGCTGACGAACTTCTTGTAGTGTCTTTGTGGACACTGCAGACAGATGCAGAAAAATGCTGAATCACAAAAAGTCAATAGTATTTCTGAAACACAATTTTTGGATGATCATGATGATAACCCAAGATGGGTGTGTAGACACAGATTCTTCACTCATCCTTATGCAAGTTGGCAGCCAGGAAGTCTTCCATTAAGTTTCCCGTTTTGTCTGAACCAGAAATCTCTGGTTAACAGATTCAAAACAAGCCACAATTTGAAGTTGGCTAGTATCCTTCTTGTTCTGAAGCTGTTTCTTTTTTCATCTAAAACAAGATATTACTATTAACTGTAGTTAATGAAAGTCTTCCTGGTTTGTTTGCCAGCTTCTGCTAAAAGAAGAGGAAAGGAGCTTTGAGTGTGTATGTCCCCAAAGCTGATCCATTGTCAGTGTGAAGACAATCTGGATGAAGTGCAGTTTGAGGAGCACAATTTTCAGCCTTGTATTTGCTCAAGGTGGTAGATGAAATTTAAAATTCCAACCTGTTGTCTTAATTTAGTACAGTGGTGCCCCGCAAGACGAACGCCTCGCAAGACGGAAAACCCGCTAGACGAAAGGGTTTTCCGTTTTGGAGGCGCTTCGCAAAACGAATTTCCCTATGGGCTTGCTTTGCAAGACGAAAATGTCTTGCGAGTTCCTGCGGGTTTTTTCCCCTCCCCCCCCCTTTCCTAAGCTGTTAAGCCGCTTATCAGCTGATCTGCTGATAAGCCGCTTAACAGCTGATCGCTAAAAGCCGCTAAACCGCTAATAGCGCTAATCCGCTAAGCTGTCAATGGGCTTGCTTCGCAAGACGAAAAAACCGCTATACGAAGAGCCTCTCGGAACGGATTAATTTCGTCTTGTGAGGCACCACTGTATATTGCAGCAGCTCCCAAGAAAAATACTGCTAGCGTGACACTTCCCTGTCTGATTCAGCACAAATGGAGCCTATTGAATGAGCTGATTTTAGCCGGACTGTGAATTCTTGATGTACTCTTTCAAAATATCAATCCATTCTCTGCTCCGTTGTTCGGTGAATTGTTCTGAAGGCTACAAGCAATTCCATCTACCCGAAGAATGAAGTGTCAGATTTCTATAAGAAAATATTTGCAGATTCTTTCGCAGGACTTTATCGCAGTAGATTAATTTCTTTAAAAAGTCAACTTGACTTGCATAGTTTATAGGTAGACCCAAACAGATAAAAGAGGGGGGAAATGTGTGTCTTGTGTACATTTAATAGTGTTTTGTTTGCTTAATGCTCATTAACTTCCTAATCTAAAGATTAATTTTGTCTTTACACTGCCTGCCAGCAATGTACTGAAGGAATCATGCTCTTTCATCAGTTTGCTTACTCTGTATTTCTTTTTTTTAGGGCCCAGTAATTTATGCGCAGTTAGATCACTCCGGAGGGCGTTACAGTGACAAGATCAACAAGTCGGAATCTGTCGTCTATGCTGACATTCGGAAGAACTGAGGAAATCCCAACCAACCCAAAGCTAAACAAAAATTCAAACTGGAATCGCTTGAAGAAGATTGACCCAGAGAACTCACATGTGGCCTTTGATGCCTAGGCTAGGACCAATGCATGTGCATACAGAGAGAAAGAGATTATATATGTATTGTGTGTAAATAGTCTATTTAAATCGTACAGAACTGAGACCAATGTTGCATGTTGAAATATGATATGAATTCTGCTTATAAATTGCTAATTTTTTTTTTTGTATCTAGGATAAGAGGAAGAAAGCAAATATTCATATTACATCTTTAAGTGATTTCTCTGTTCTATGGAAAAACTGGAAAATTCCTGGATAGTCTAATGGATTTGATACTTTGTTTTTTACAAGATTGATTTCTTTTGATGAAATAGACTTGAGGATAAGTGTTTCTGCATGAGGATTCTCTTTTCCTATTCTGGTGCTTTCCACACAGTTTCATATAAATTCACTCCTGTCTTTCATTCCCAATACCTCTTTCTACAGTAGGGTCGGAAAGCCCTCCCCTTCCTTCAGTTTCCAGCCTGGTCCTCGTATTGGCTGAAGCCAAAGTTCTATCTTCAGGGCATTAACTAACCTTTGTCTCTTTTTGGTGCAGCGCACTCCCCAACCCAATAGCTTTTAGACATTTTCATTTGGTCATTTCAATCATGAAGCATTAACAAGAAGTCCCTCTAATTTTTATTTCCCGCTGGTGATTTTTCTGCAATAAAAGTGGTTTTCAGTTTTGTCTTTGAAGAAAATAGGGTAGTGAAGTGGTGCTGAATGAACTTAGTCTGATCCTAATATGGCTTTCTAGAATACCCTTACATTGGGCTGCTTTTAGTAAGGCTTATTGGGATGTAGCTGTTGCAGAAAGAAAGTTAGAATTTACAAGTTACCTCTTACCGTTTTATCTAATTCCATGGAGGGGAGTGCTTCATGGAAGCCATATATGATAGAATAGGCCAGTAGTACACTTCCTGTTTCAAGAGGTGAGGGCCAAGATTCTATTGTTACTCATTCTCAGACTGCAGATTTACCTTCAAACAGAAAGGACTGTGGATTTCTCTACTGTGGGGTTAGCTCTGCTCTGTTGCTGCTCTATTATTCTTGTAGGGGCACACAACCTCCAAATCATCTGCTTTTCTCTTCTCCCTTCTCGCCTCAAACCATTGTTTCAGACAGGCTGTCCAGTTCTCTTCCTCCTCCTTTTCATTGTTTCAGACAGACTGTCCGGTTCCCTTCCTCCTCCTCCTCCTCTTCCCAAGGCCCTTGCATGTTTATCTGTGCAGTGGAGTTTTCTTAAAAGTATAAGAAAGTGTGAATGGTAGCAGATGAAACTTTATGCTTGACCCAAAGGCTGGCCAGTCAGAGCCAAACAAGCAGGCTTTCCCTAAAGCTTGGGCCAAGAGGAGGGGACATTGTACTTTTGCCCAAATGTGGTGAGTGCATTTCCACAGCAGGATCACTGCTAAAATGAGGTATGCCTGTATGAGCATTAATCCCTTGTTACTTATTGGATTCTTTTTTCCAAAATAGAAAAATTAGAAGGCTTCAATTACCTACTCTTCTGTGCTAAGGCCATCTTTACTCCTGTCTCCTGTGATCTCAGTAGACGTAGGATGCAGTCCTAAATCCACTTACTAGGAAAGTAAGTTCCCTTGAACTTGGTGGCACTTGAGTCTAAGAAAACTTGAACAGGGCTGAAGTGCTGGTGTTCACTGAAGCTTTATTGGAGTTTTTCTCCTTTCTAAACAGTGAAATTATGCCATTGTACACATGCACCCATTCATCATACATGCCTTGGGTACTGCTTGTCTTACTTTCTTTTACTGTAAATGAAATTGGCCATGCCATTATTAGTCTCACCTCCACCTACTGGTTTGTGCATGCAGTACATCATTTACTGGGGCTGGCAGGTTTCCTGCAGGCATCTCATTGGCCACTGTGAGATCAGGATGCTGGGCTACATGGGCTGCTGGCCTGACCCAGTAGGCTCGTCGTCTTATGCACAACTGCACATACTCATCCTAGAATTGCACCCCGCCCCCTACAAAACAAAAAACGTTGCAGGAGTGTAGATGAATGAGCAACTTGTGAAGATTTGTCTCGAACAGTGAGGGACAAAAGTTAATGAAAGGTGACACTTAATGCTAATCTGAATACACCCACGTGCCATTTTAGAGGTTGATTAGTTTTATGAGGCTGCTCTTTTAATGCTCATTTAGTGTCACTGTTGAAAGGAGCCTGTTGAATTCCTTTTGACTTCTCAATCTTTATTCAGTTGGGGAGTGAGGGTGGGACTGAAAAAAACTTCAGGTGCTTTTTAAATTTTCTCCAGTACTGCACTGGTCTCCTTGCCCTCTTCAGAACAGGGGTTGACAGAAGGTAGATTGACAGATTGCAGTCCCATGGTGGTCTGCAAACTCCTGGTTGACCACCTAGCACCTGGTAGGTTACTGGGATGTTTTGTGTGCACAAAGAATGTTGGACTAGGTGGACTGTGGTCTGATGGAGAACATCTTATGCTGTTAAACAGGAGGACCATATAATGCAGATAAGCTATGCCTTAACGGTTAAGACACCCTGAATATGCATTCTTGCTTTATTAATGTAAAACACATCAGTGGATCATAAGGATTCTAGCTAAAAACAAATGTAGACCACACAAGGTAGAATTTGGGCCGCTCTGCTTTGCAGCTACCTCTTGTGGTGTATACAGCCCGGTGGGAGTGTGCGTAGTTTGTTGCTAGGAGGAGCAATAAAAGCAGAAGAGTGGATTTCTTGCCTACTGCAACACAATAATAATAGTAATAATAATTTATTGTTTATACCCCACCCATCTGGCTGAGTTTCCCCAGCCACTCTGGGTGGCTCCCAATCAAATGTTAAAAACAGTACAGCATTAAATATTAAAAACTTCCCTAAACAGGGCTGCCTTCAGATGTCTTTTAAAGATAGGATAGCTGCTTATTTCCTTCACATCTGAAGGGTGGGCGCCACTACCGAGAAGGCCAAGTGTTTGTCATGGCTCATAACCACTTTGTAACTGTTTCTGCTTGGTGTGTATAACAGAGACTTGGTTGGATGAAGCAGATGGGCCTGTTCTTGCCGTTGCTTGGCCACCAGATTTCTCTTATGCACGGCAACCCAGGTCATATGGGTGGGGAGGGGGCATTGCACTGATTTTTAGGAAGTCATTAGCTTGCACCAGGCGTCCTTTTGGGAAGACCCAATTTTCTGAGTGCATGTTCTGGAAAGTTGGACAATAGGGGCAGTACAGGATTCCTTTTGGTGTACTGACCTCCCCGCTGCACCAAGGATTCCCTGCCCGAGCTGCTTCAGGTCGTGGTGAATTTTCTCCTAGAGACACCTAGTTTGGTTGTCCTAGGGGATTTTAACATCCATGCCGACACGACCTTACAAGGAGCCGCTCGGGACTTCGTGGAAAGCATGGCCTCCATGGGGCTGTCCCTGAATAAGTTTGGCCCAACCCATAGCCGCGGACGTGCCTTGGACCTGGTGTTCTCCTCTATGGATGTGGGTGATCTGACACTAAGTAAAAGTGAAACAAAAGAAGTGCTATGGTCAGATCACTTTGTGGTGCAACTGGACTTCTCTGCGACCCTTCCCCTTTGCAGGGAGGTGGGACTGATTTGGATGGTCCGTCCCCGCCACTTAATGGATCTAAATGGTTTCCAGAGAGTGGTGGGGGCTGTTTATCCCATGTTGATGGCCTTTCAGCTGATTCCCTGGTGGCCTGCTGCAATGCGGTTAACCAGGGCTATTGACTTTCTGACTCCGAAGCACCGTCTTTGATTGCATGGAACCTGGACATCCCCGTGGTTTTCTCCAGGGCTGAGGGTGATGAAATAATCGCTGAGATGGCTGGAGTGCCGGTGGCAAAAAACTCATTCTGAATCAGACCAGATACAAGTTAGAGCTCAGCGTCGAGCCTGTCAAGTGGCGATAGTGACGGCGAAGAGGACCTTCTTCACCACCTCTATTGCATCTGCAGAAAACAGCAGCAGGAGACTCTCTTAGGTGGTTCACAATTTAACAGAACGACCTTCGCCATTGGGGCCCAGTAAGGGCCCCAAGATCTCCTGTAATGATTTTGCAAAGTTTTTTGCAGATAAAGTCGCTCAAGATTCGGAAAGAGGTAGACAACCGTGGGAGCAGGGCCAGGGCAGGAGAGAGCTAGAGTCCTGTCTGGTCAAGTTGCATGGGATCAATTCCAATCTGTTACCTCCAAGGATGTGGACAGGCTGCTTGGATGAGTGAAACCAACCAATTGTCTCCTTGATCCTTGCCCATCCTGGCTCATAAAAGCAAGCCGGGAAGGGCTGGACGAAGGACTCGGTGGGATCGTGAATGCTTCTCTTTGTGAGAGAGCCTTCCCAGACCAGATGAAAGAGGTAGTTATTAAACCGCTTCTTAAAAAAAAGCTCTTTAGACCCGGCCAATACGGCCAACTATTGCCCAGCTTCAAATCTTCCATTCTTGGGCAAGGTGACTGAGTGGGTGGCTGCTGAACAACTCCAAGCATGCCTGGAAGATGCAGACCATTTGGATCCCTTCCAGTTGGGATTCAGGCTTCATCATGGGACTGAAACTGCCTTGGTTGTGCTGGTTGATGATCTCCAGGGTGCTAGGGACAAGGGTGAAAGCTGTTTCCTAGTTCTGCTGGATTTCTCAGCGGCCTTTGATACCATCAACCATAACCTGCTTCTGGACCGTCTAGAGGAGTTGGGAGCTGGGGGCACTGTCATACAGTGGTTCGGCTCCTTCCTCCTGGACCATGTTCAGAAAGTGATGTTAAGGGATGAGTGTTCATACCCCTGGGCTCTCACTTGTGGGGTGCCTCAGGGCTCCATCCTCTCCCCCATGCTTTTTAACATCTATATGAAGGGCTGGGATAAATTATCAGGGGGTTTGGACTAAAAGTTGATCAGTATGCGGATGATACCCAGCTCTACCTCTCTTTTAAATCAGAACCAGTGAAGGCGGTGAAGGTCCTGTGGGAGTGTCTTGAGGTGGTTAGAGGATGGATGGCGGCTAACAAATTGAGGGTGAATCCTGACAAGACAGAAGTACTGTTTTGGGGGGACGGGGCAGGCAGGTGTGGAGGACTCCCTGGTGCTGAATGGGGTAACTGTGCCCCTGAAGGACAAGGTGTGCAGCCTGGGAGTCATTTTGGACTCACAGCTGTCCATGGAGTCACAGGTCAAATCTGTATCCACGGCAGCTGTCTACCAGCTCCATCTGGTATGCAGGCTGAGACCCTACCTGTCCACAGACTGTCTCGCCAGAGTGGTGCATGCTCTAGTTATCTCTCGCTTAGACTACTACAGTGCACTCTATGTGGGGCTACCTTTGAAGGTGACACGGAAACTACAGCTAATCCATTATGCGGCAGCTAGACTGGTGACTGGGAGTGGTTGCCAAGAGCATATAACACCAGTCCTGAAAGACCTTCAGTGTCTCCCAGTACATTTCTGAGCACAATTCAAAGTGTTGGTGCTGACCTTTAAAGCCCTAAATGGCCTCGGCCCAGTATTTTTGAAGGAGCATCTCCACCCCCATCATTCAGCCCGGACACTGAGGTCCAGCGCTGAGGACCTTCTGGCAGTTCCCTCCCTGTGAGAAGTGAGGTTACAGGGAACCATGCAGAGGGCCTTCTTGGCAGTGGCGCCTGCCCTGTGGAATGCCCTCCCATCAGATGTCAAAGAAATAAACAACTACCTGACTTTTAGAAGACATCTGAAGGCAGCCCTGTTTAGGGAAGTTGTTAATGTTTGATGTTTTATCGTGTTTTTAATATTCTGTTGGAAGACGCCTAGAGTGACTGGGGAGGTCCGGCCAGATGTGTAGGGTATAAGTAATAAATGAGGAATGCCAGAAAAAAAAATAACTTAATGGAAAGACTTGCTTCAATTATAACGAGAAACTAAACACTACTCTGCATACTTTGATCTGATGCAAACTACAGCGACTTGTGAATGCTTGCAGCCAAATGAGCTGTGTAGGAGAAAACAATTTATTATTCAATGTTTTCAGAATATTATAGAACTTAACGTAATCTTTTAATTCTAGCACCTTATTACTAGAAAAGCAAGTCACTATTTTTTCTTTCTCTTTCATCTTTGCCTGATACTCTTGACACTCTGCTTCATCAGCAATTGGAGCTGGCAGCATGATGATCCTTTTTTGCGTGATATGCACCTGTTTTTCAGCATTTTGAAAGGAGCCTGAATATGGTTTATAGTGCAGGAGAGAATTTGGGTTTGTTGTCCTCTCATTTGTTGCTCCTCTTCTGAGTTTAGTAGCAGACAACTTGGCAAGCACAAGAACCCTAAAGGGGCTACATTTCCCCCGGCAGAGGTTATGTGGCTTGAACAGTAAAATTGGAACAAGTGTGACTTTTCCTAGTAGCTGTTCAAGCTGAAAACCTCTATTCATGAGATACTGTGGCATCTTGAGGATTTACATCCTTTAACATGACTGAAGTATGATCCATGTTATAATCTTATTTGTAAATAGTATATTTTCTAACTTAAAAGTGTGGTCTAACCCTGTTAAAAACCAGTTTGCCATCAATATTAGTGGAGGTGCAGTGCCCTTTTTTTAGAGAGAGAGACAAGGCAAGTAGAGGCTAGTGTTGCTACTAGGTTTTGACTCCTTAACAACTGTACTCCTCATGTTTCATCTCAGTAGAATATTGTTCAATAGAAGTTCTTCATAGCAGATAACCATGTTTGAATAGGTAGAGTGCTTTTATCCCAGTAGGGTTTGGGGAAGATCGTTCAGACTGTAGGAGTTCTATCTTATTTGTTCATGAAGCTTTGTCTCTTGCTAGAGTGCTTTGTGGGTCTGCAGTATCAACATTTCAGTGTGAATAGGGAAACTATAAAAAGTTTTGTCTTAATTATTTGAAGTAGTTGAGGTGATCATCTGTCTTGTAACTTGCTCTGTATTCACAAAACTCCAAAGGCTTTCCTTTTTGTGTACAGTCAGTTGTTCTGGTGAAGTGAGCAGGTGTTCAGTCATCAACAGATGAGCCTTGAAGTCTGTCTGTCAAGTCTCATTCAGAGTTTTACCTTATTCTTGTATCGACCAAGCCTTTTAAAACCACATTTTTCTATTTGTGTGTGGTGGGTAGAAGTTTCATCCCCCCTTACTAAAACTGTTTCCTAGTTAAAATCTAGGAGACGCCTCAGTGAAAGGGCAATTTTCCTATGGTGCTCAATTTAGATGCCCTTTTCTGTGAAAGGCAATCAAGATCTAACAAAGGACTCCCAGTTGTGAAACTTAGCTCCCCAACCCTTGGACCTTCTTATCAAGATCTCCTTTGGCTCTATACAACTCCACAGAATGCAGCTACTGAGCCCTTTTCTACCTTGTTTCTGCACTTTTAAAAAACTGGAATTGCATTTTGTATTAAGTTGTTGTACAGTCTCCTTTCCTTCCTTCCCTATGTTCTCAAATACAGCTGCTGCACAGGCAGTTGGCTACCTTCTGGAAAGCACCACTATGAGGGCACCACACTATGATGCTGCTAGATTGGCGGGGTGGGGCAAAAGGGGTAAACACCTATAAAATAGGTGTATAATTTTGGGCAAGGGATTGTTCTACAAGGTCTCTGTAAAGTTAAAGCAGGAACTAGTGGTAACATACTTGTTTTGACTTGCTTCTAAGTTGGACACACATCACATTGGATATTTACATGTTTTCTATTGTACTCTTGTGAATATTTTAATACACTTTTTCCATTAGTGGTCTGTTGTGTGTTTCATAATTTGTCAAGCATGAGATATTGAATTGCCTTTGCCTTTCACATACTTCTGCTACAAAGCCAAGATTCAGCTTTGACTGCAAGTGCTCAATCTAGCACAGTGCATAGTGCTCAGTATAGGAGAATATGCTTCAGGAGTAGCCCCTGACTACACTCATGATCTTCCATTAACCTAGCCATTACTAGTGATGGGCAAACTGACCCCATCCAAATTCACAATTTGCTTGCTAACTTACAAAACGAACATTATAAATTTGGTCAAAACATCTGTTACAAGGTTTCCAAGTGTTTTCACATTTAAACTTACAGTAATATAGCATGGTCTGTGTATTATTATTTTTTAAAGTACCTTTTAAAAATTGGAGTTAAAGGCTAGTTTTGTGTACACCCCCTGGACACAAAGCTACATAGTCATGTACCACCATTTTTAGGATGCTTTTCAGCCCCATATATTAAAGCACGTGGTAGGAGCCACATTTTCTAGCCTCACAGGAAAGCTTTTACATTCAAGGAAGTTTTTACAAATCAGCTTCGTTCAACCATGGGTCCCACAACTCTCATAATCCCTGACCGCTGGTCCTGCTAGTCTGGGATGGATTTGGACTCAAAGGTTGAGAAAGATGTTGCTGGACTGCAACTCTTATCCTTGACTATGTTGGCTGGGGTTGTTGGCAACTGGGATCCAACATCTGGAGGCCACTGCATTCGTTACCCTAATTTAGCTGGTCAGTTATCAATACCTTTTAACTTTTGAAGGACTAGAGTACAAGTTGTCTTCTTCAACCTTTTTAGGACTGCAACCCACAGTGAGGCCAAACTGCTTTGGGATTCACAACTTTTTATCCTACACTTAGGTAGGTGTGGTGCTGCTGTGACATACCTTAGATTACTGTGACCCAGCAGTGGGCATTTAATAATGCCCCCCCAGCAGTTCAGAACTTAGTATAGCTCAGCACTGATTATACTTCAGAAAACTGACCACTGCTCCAACCGTTCTGCCATCTGAAGATACTGATTTTAATCTAAAATGTTTACCTTCTGTATTTCAGGCAGAGGGATCACACAAAGCATATTATGAATTTAAGTATTTTTCCATCTTCAACATCTTAGTCATGACTTAACTGTGGCATGAAAAATGTAAATCAAGTTGGTCCAGTAGCACCTTCATGCACAAGGTAGTTCCCCTTGCCAAAAAGATGTGTGTGCCCAATTATCACCAAACCTACCCCCAACAGCTGCAGCTCCATACACTGCATCAAATGCTACCGAAAGGGCTGGTTCCCTTATCCTCAAGAGCAGTTTTGGAGGAAGGGGTATTCTGCAACTACTGCTCACAGCCCTTAAGATCATGAAAAACCTACTGAAGGTACGTAGCTTAAGGTTTTATTGTTTAGTAGAAGGTTTTATTTCCATGTAAAGAGACTGCTTTCTAAACTTATAGAAAAAAACATGCTCTACCAACTTTAGTAAAAATTCACACAGGGCAAAATGAACAAGATTAAATCTAGGTCCCTTGGGAAGTTGCTTTGCAGATGAGATCTGAGGAGCTGAGCTTGAATTTCTACTTCTCCAGTTCTTTGGCTTTTAGGTCTTGGTTATACCTGTCAGAAAAAGAATAGCCAATTATGGTTACAGTTCAAGGTTTAGGTTACATATTTTAGCTTTCCCAGACACAATCTGGGTGCATGTGCTTCCAAGGAGGGGTTGCTCTTTGCCAAGGTTAAGATATCATATACTACCATTGACTGTAGCAGAGGAGGGGGCAGTGACAGAAGCAGCTTTTCCCTCCTCCCCTTACATGTTTTCTGATCATTGTTGACTTTTTTTTTGGGGGGGTGTAATATTTCAAGGAAGTGTTTGCTCTGTTTACAACCAGACACAAAGTGAGGGAGCACTTACTGTTGCAAGGTAGGATATCTGCTTTTGAAACCCTGTCTCTTTTACAACTTCACAAATATTTGTCAGCCACCTTTTAAGATGTAAATCCCCTTTAAGCACTATTTGAAAAGTAACTTAATTATTCTATGTTAAAACTTGGGAGAAGGCATATAGGTAATCTTTAGGAATATTACAGCTGATCTGCACTGGTTTTTAAAAGTGCCTGCAGTGCAACTCAAGGTGTTTGTTCATTTGGCATGGACCGAGTCTCCTCTACCCAAGGACTCCGCTCAATCAAGTAAAGATGCAAAAAATGCTCCTCCTCAACTGTCTTAGTGTCACCTAGAAGCTAGAGTAACAATCACTGTGTGCCAGGAGCAGCCAGGGGCACTTACCTAGCCACCCTGCACTGGCAACACTGTGGTTTTTGGGAAAGGGAGAAAGGATAAGGAAGGCATTTGGCATTCACACCGTTCCAACCTCCCCACCGCTACACCTTTCCTCTTCCCCTCCCAGTAATCTTCAGTGATGGTGGTGCCAGGAGGCCAAGTAAGCATTGCTGCCCATCCTCACCAAACATTTTTGCTGTGTACACAAACTAGTCTTTCTAGAATGCTGAACCCTTAAGAATGGAAAATAAACTTAGGTAGGTTTATTCTAAATGCTACTAGGAAGCTTTAGATTAGGTCATATTTAAACTAGCTACAACTGATGCTTATTCTTTATACCTAACACTTTGCTATAGGATGGCTTCTGCCTTTACAACTGTTGCAGTTCCAATACTCAAGACAGAATATAGACTAGCACAACACCTGATGCAAATGGACTGCTATACCCAATTGTGATCTATTTTACCAGGATATTAAGTATAACCACTGGTGGTTTGGATCAGTGAGGGATAATGCTTAAGAAGCTTCTACATCCACTCTACAACTATGTTTTGGCAGGAGGGCCAGGGCAACAGTTGCATGGCTTCAAAACAGTTTCTCAAACTGTAGAGGCTTGGGAGGGGAGTCAGAGGGCTATCATGTTATATCTTACTGAGGCAGTCAGGGCTAAGGATCTGACGGTGTGGGATATGCCACAATTCCTAAAGGGAGGAGAGGGTTGCCAGCGCCCAACTTCATATAGGATAGTTACTGCAGATGCTGAAATGGAGCAGGAAGCAGGTGGAAGAAGAAGAATAGTGCAGAAGGATTTAAGAGCCTGGCAAGGATAGGCGGGGGGGATTTCCACTGCACAAGCCAAATAAAGCCTGGATATTGATAAATACAATGGTTTAGACTGGGGACTGAGAAGTCTCACAGGGAAAGGTGTGGGAACAAGCCTCTTGGTTGCCATGCCTTGAGTAGCATGGCAGCAAATGAAGTTTCTCCGTCATCACTCCCCATGACAGAACATTGGATGTTTCATGTACTGTTAAAGCAAATGAGTCATGCCAGGAAAAAGGTTGAGAAGCCCTAAAGTGAAAAAAGCGGCTCAGCCAGTCTGAAGAACAGATCCTAGAATAGGCTACAACGTAAAGTCTTCTGACCTACTTGCCATACCTACCTCCATATACGGTATAGCTGAGAACCTCCAGCACAGCCAACAAAGAAGTTAACTGTAAAGAGACCCCAGTTTTTAGGAATAATAACTAGCGAATATCTCGACCAGATAAGACCTGTTGGATCATAAAGAAAGCAAAAGTTAAATATCAAGTAGATTTATTAGTACCAAAGGTCAACAATGATTGTAGTATCAGATGTTCAGATTTGGGGCAAAGTTTTATCTAAACATGATAGAAAACTTCATGCTTATGCCATTCAAGTTGAGTGTTCTCAGTTATTTATGAGCCAATTATCTCTCCCCCCCCCCCACTTATAGAATGGAAGATGGCAGCACTAGGAACTGGCATCCCAATCCATAATGTGTTACATGGAAGCAATAACTGGTTCTTTCCTCCACAACTTCTATTATCAGCTGATGATTTTTTTAACATTTAATTAAAAAATATTTAACAGCAAAGTGAGAATAAACATACCTGTGGCCGTTAGCACAGCAGATTGTGATGTGCTGAGTTTATCTGCTGGTCTGGTCATATCAGCCATTCCAGCACATACCAAGCCCTATAAAAGGAAGTAGCAGCCAGCTTTAGTGCAGTATTATAGCAGTGTGTCTTCATTAATTAGAACCTAGTCAATGGGAGTTATGGGGTGTTGGGGAGCAGTAGCACCTCTGGTGAGGAAGACATTGTGCTCATTCTGGGGTAGTTTGTTTATCTTTGGTCCCTACCCTGCACTCGACTCTCACTTGTGGCTCCTAGAAGCTATCAGCATGCAATAGTAGTCACACTCTAGGAATGGCTTCAAATGGCTGGCTAAACCAGGTGAAGGTAACCAATGAGTCTCGAACCCTCAGTGTGTTAGGAACTTCCCCTGCATGCAAAGCCAGGCTCTGGTAGATTGAGCGAATGAGACCAATAGTGGGTCCAACGGTCAAGAAGGTAGATTTTGCATGTACTGGAGCAGGAAGTGAGAGGGCAGATGGGGCTTGTCAGTCTGGGAAGGCAGCCCATCTAGGAGAAGGAAAACTCAGATCCTATACCTCTGCTGCTTTGTGGGATATCTTTGCGAGAAGAAAAGGTTAAGCAGTAAACCCTACACAAATTCAGAGTGGTGTCCCTAAGACGGTTGGATGGCATCTTGTATACCTCCTTCCGGTAATTCCTGCAGCCAAGCTGGTGCCAGACATATTGCTCTGCTTTCCTTTGGACCACATCAGCAAGGCCAAGGGAGGTCTTGTTGTCTGGGCAGCCCAGGACCCCCATACACACTGCCCAGGCTTATGCTCTAGGGAGGTCAGCTGGGTGCTGCTAACACAGCGGTTTGACTTCAGCCCCGGAGGCGCACTCCAGTGTCTCTTGAGACAGACGGATTCCAACAACAACCGTTACTATAGTTCATGCACTTCACAATTTAAGAGCTAGAGTAACTCCCATGTTTAGGGAACATGTTACATGGGAGGAAAAGTTGGTGGAGACAAATAATAAATTTTAGCTGGTTTGGACAGCCAGCTGAATCTTGTGATTCTTAATCCTGTTGAGTGGATTAAGTAGGTGAGGTACAAATAGTGGCTTGTACTACTGCAACTGAAAGAGCAAGAGTTCTTGCTGCTTTCAGAAAGCCTCCAATGTGCTACTTCAGGGATAAGGGTTTTGCCTTTTTACTGTGCTACACAGGTCAAAATATATGATTGCCACTGCTGAGTGTATCTGGTATTATTCGGCTTCAAACACACTATAATTGATTGATGATGAAGCAAAGAAGCTTGGCCTGTTTTAACTGAAAAAGTGCAAAGAGATTCGTCTCCACAGGAAAAAGATGGCAATTATACAAGGCTGGTCCCAGAGGAACTTGACACCCAGCTAAGAGTTGTTTGAGTTAATTAACATATTGGACAGGAAATATTTTCTAAAAGCTTTGGGACTTGCTAGACAAGACAATACAGATTTCTTGTCACTTAAAGCATCAGTGAATACTTGGGAATTAACAAGGAGAAAGTGTTGCAGAATAAAGGTGCTACAGCTGAAAAGACCCTGCACTTCATGCTCACTCACCATGCCTCAAAATGTTAGGACACTGAGCAGAAGAAAGATCATACTACACAGGAAAGTTCATGTGGAAGCAAATGGCCCTTGAAATATCAAGGCCTATGTATTTTAAGGGCTTTGTGCATCAAAACCAAATGCAGTATTTAAGAACTGGAAAGTTGTGTTTCCCAATTCCAATAAGCAGTCTTGCTGTATTTATATTAAATGTATGTCCTACTGATATTAGTGGCTTCCAACTAGTGACTATATAAAGTTGCCAGTGCCATGGTTGTAGTTACAGGTGCAACAAAATAGCACTATGCTAGTTCAGAGAGAAGACATGCAGTGTTAGTACCTAGTTTAGTAGAAATTTCTGCTAAAGTGTCAGATGGCATTTCAACACAATTAAGGTGGGATTTATTTCTACATCTTTCTTCCAACATATCCAAATGCTTCTCATGGACCAGCAGAATTCAGGCAAGAAGAAAGAGTTGTCTGTCTATATATACAAACAACATAATTATTTTTAGTCAGGTTCCATTAAAATACATGCACCACAATTTATTTTATTCATGTATAGCCTGCCGGTCTCCCACAAAGGGCTCCAGGGAGGAAACAGAGTGGAATACATTTTTTGGGGGTGGGGAGTCTTGTGACACTTTAAATACTGACCAATTTATTATGACATAGGCTTTTGTAGACTACAGTGCACTCTTTTCAGATGTATGAAGTGTTATCTTGAGCTACATGTATTGGGTGGGGGAGAAGTGTAAAACAGTGAGGTCAGAAGCAAATGAAATGCAGTACAATAGTGATAATTACTAGCAATGGCCAGTCACAACAAAAATTGTCAATAGTACAAACCTCTTCTCAACTTACCCATTTCATAATAGGGGCCCAGAAAAACACTGTTTTAGGACCTGAAAGAGAAATATTTCATTACTGTAGATACATGATTCTGCTGTGTGACGATTTGCACAAAACCACTGAATTGTGTGAATTATTAAAACAGCAAGTAGCCTTGATGCACATGCACCAACAGGATTGTTATGTTTTACACTACAGCACAGGGGAGAAGTGATAAAAGCTCTTCTGCTGAGGTGCAATCAAATATCTGAAAACAGGAAATGGGAGTTATGACACAAAGCACAGTTTTACCAAAGTGGTGGAAGAAAATGCAGATGACACCCACACACATGAAGAAATATTATCCCCTGCCCTAACACTGCTGCCTTTGTCCAGAGGTACCAGGCACTACTTTCTGCCATGATTAGCTGGGGCCCCCATCATGTGTGGGTCAGGAACAAATGTTTCTGTCTCTAGTACAGTACTTGTTAACAGTGCAAAAACTACAACAGATCCACAAAGTTGCTTTTCTCTTGCAACACAGGTTTTGCAATTGTCTGTTGATCCATTTTTCCTTATGTGCAATCATAATACTTATAGAACTCTATTCAAAGCACTTCATGAGGAATCTGACACCAAGCTGAATGCATATTCTGCTTCCTACCTTCTGTTGTCTGACCTGTTCAAACTACTTTTGTACCTTTTTTTGTAGCACCTGAAGGTTACAAACACTTCGATGTGTAATTAAAAGAAATGCAGAAAACAATGTCGCTCCTATGGAAGTGATGGCCAATTTCACGATTCTCTGGAGCCATTCTTCTTCAGAGATTAAACCAAAGTCTTAAAGAGTACTTTGCCGTACAATGTGAACTTTTCATTGTTTGAAACATTGTTTGATTCACTCCAACCCTTTTTGTAGCAAAACCCTCACATTTTGCAGCACCTCCAAAATTAGGTTACTGTCTTACTCATTGTGGGTCCATACTAGAGTTATTGTTCTTCACCTTTGTTTTTCAATGAATGTATGAGACTGGTGCACAACCACTAAACAACAAGACAACTGTCTGGCAAGTTCACATTGTTGGTAATACTCTGTTTTTAGTGTCTATTAAGTTTAAAGCATACTTAGAAGATGCCCCAAAGAGCTCACCAGGGTGGCCTTCTGGGAAGCAGAACTTGCAAGTCAACAGTTACTCACTTGTGAAGGTGCAGCAAGATGTGGGCATTTCACTACAAAACCATTGCAAAACTTTGGTACTGATTTGAAGAAGAACTTCTATAGAAGTTGTTCTAGAGTTAAGCTATGCAACTGAGAGAAACATTAAGTCAAGATGTTATGTAGGTAAATGAAGATGCTACTTTCAGTGATGGGATTATTCAGGTTGTTTTTTTAAAGAAATCATTATTCCTAAATAACCTTAAATTTGTTGCAATCTGTACATTTCTTGCAAGACAGCAGCCCAGTTATTCTTGATGCATTTGAGGAATTCTAAAGAGCTTTCTATTCAGAGGAGCTACACAAAGAACAAATGGAAAGCTCCAAGTCATGTGGTACTGCTGCCAACACCAACTTTCTATTGCATAGCAACAGTCACGAAAAGCAGAGATGGCTACTTTTCAGAACTTTTCATGTCCTTTAGCAAGACTGACTATCATGAGAGACAGAAAAAGTACTGAGACAAGTATAGGTAATTAGGGTGTTTCACAAACCAGATGTGACAGGATTTTCCTCAGCTACTGCAGCTTGTATTCTAGGTAAAATGTCACTTATCAAATTAGGCCATCAAACTGACCTGCACCATGGACATGACGCAGATTTGGAAAATATGCCTGAATGCCAACAGCAGTTCAAACTTGGACACTCAGTTCAACAGGTATGAAACTAAACCACATCTTTAGTCGAAACCTTTCCTTTAAAAATGAGCCAACATTTGTCAGAAGCTCAAAGGCAGAATATGCTTTTTGGAATAAAATTTTTGCTACATGTGGACAGTAAACTATTATTCCATGAATTTCCTTTTCCAGAAAGTGAAGATGACATTGTGAGGAAAGGAATCTGCAACACCTGACAATAATTTATTGTATTCCTTTCATTGCTTGACTTTACTTCAGAGCCTTAATAATACAGCAAATATATGAACTACTCACAAGGTATGTTTCACAAACATTATGTCAGTAATCCTCAGCACTATTGAGTAAGTTAGAGCAGCACTGTAATTTGCTACCTACAGAATCCAGAGCAAACGCTGAATCAGGTGGCCTCAATCTAAAGTCAGGAACTATACTAAAGTCATGACATGCAAAACTAATTTTAAATTTGCATAAATGTGAAGTAGAGTCCCAACTTCAATTTTAAAGTACAATATGACAAGTTTTGCACTACTATAATTCAGTATTTGTATTCACACTTCCTGACAGACTGGTTTATTTCTTCTGCAAGCTTCTTTCACAAGAAATAAATGTTTCTGCCATCAGGCCTTTGGTATCAGTTGGATCACCTTTCATGGTATTTTTCATTTGTGTAAGAGGCATAGTACTTTGCTGAATCCAAGTCTCCCAATAAAAGCTGAGACTATAAAGTAGCATAATGTAGGAACACGTTATGTTCTGCACAGAGAATTTACATCCATAATTAAGTAATGCAGTTACTGAAGTATAGATAAGATTAGCTTTTGCAACTACCAGAAAATCTTATGAGAAGTGATTCCTCTGTCCAAACACCACAAACTGGCTTGCACTAAAGAGTGGCAAAGGAAGAAATAATCTTGTTAATTGATTTTTGTCTTTTTATAAAGCCCATCTGCAAATGACCTCTAAAGGATTCACACTGGAGAGATAGTGAAGCCAAAGAAGCCAGTTGCAGATAAAAAAGGAAAGATAAAGAGCTGCATGTTTAAAAATGGATTATAAGTAATGATAAGAGAATACCAGTACTTTCCCCAGTAAGTAAATCAAAGCGTGATTATGGTTAAATTCAGTCTAGAGGAAAAGTCAACAACAGAGTAGGAATTTGTAATCAAGTCTACCAGTTTCCTAATTTTTAGACTATTTTGTTATCCAGTTATGTTGTTGTATGGTTGCTGACAGCCACCAAGAATCACAATGTTTTAGGAAGTTTTGAGAAAGAAAAACCTAATGGCAGTTTCCACTGAAAACCTATATTTCAAAAGCCCCTTGAATGAACAGAAGAGGATCTCCTGACAATATGATAAATGAGGGATGGTGTGTGTGGGGGGGGGAGGGATTACTTCCTATAACTCACTGCTTTTCTTTCAACGTGCGTGGGAGTAAAGCAGTCGGCTACCTTTCTAGGACCTACTGTATAATTTCTGCTGTTAGGCAACCATTAAGGCCACCTCTGGATTTTAGTGGGCCCTAAGCAACAGAACTGCAGTGAATCCTTTCTGAACATGCAAGTTTTTGAGGAGCTGGTTCAATTTGACTAAGCAGCATCCCTTCACAAGAAAATAATCTTTTAAAGGAGCAGACAGTTGCAAGATTGACCCATGCCAAATATTGTAAATTGTATGAATGTTAAGAAGGATGCTAGAGTACAAACAACTTGGCACCATTGAGTTCAAGGAAGTGAATTATGAAGATAAGATAAATTTAAGAAATGATAAAAATTTTGGAATATGTTGGTTATATCTAAACTTTTTAAGATTTGAATAAAATGATAGTCAAAATTAGAGATATAACATTGGAAAATTAGTTATGAAGATTAAAAATAAGGGGATAAATTTGCTGAATAAAATTATAACCAGGAACGCAGGAGCGGGAGATGTGAGGGAGTCCAAAGAAGTGAAAAGATCTATGTTAAGAGATGTGATATTGTATTGTTTTATTGGCATTGTGATTTAAACAAAAATTGTTAATAAAAAATATTTTTTTAAAAAAACAAAGATTGACCCATGCCATGTAGGAAAGCCCCAACTTTATCCTCTAAGCTGACCTGCTTCAATGAAGGACAGGCATCTTGAATTTTAAATAGCAGCACAGAAAGAGGACTTTCAGCAGGTGCAGCTTCTCTTACCCCAACATGACAATTTCTCTTTGCATCTGGTCACCATAATAAATCTCTCTCACCATTCCTAGTGAAAGGAAAGTTTGTTTTCCCAGAAGCATCTGTGTCAAAGAGGACAAACAGAACTTTGACTTCTATGCAGCCTTTGTTAACAACAATAACAATTAACCTGCAGGAAGCAGAAGCATAGAAGGGCTGGTCTCAGGCTGCACTAAGGCGGCCAAAAAACTGCAACTCAGACCTCCACAAAGCCCGCCCACCCATCACCATGGAAGAAATGCTACCACCTTGCAGGAGTTCTCAAGGACAGAGACTAAACCATCTACTTTGCCATGTCTCCAAGTACTAACCAACTCTGACCTGGGGCGTTTAAATTTTATTTCTACCCCCCTCGTTTGCCAAAAAATTCTGTCCCCACCCTGGCCTTTTCCTACTCCCCATAATCCTGTGAGGTAGGCCAGTATGAGAGATGGCAACTGGTCCAAGGCCAATGGCTCCAACTCCAGTCCCTGGTCTGGAGCGAGCAGAATGACCAGATACAACACAAGCACACATTTTTCACTCCCAGGTTTATAAGCGGGGAACTGAGGCACTGGAGGGTGGGAGGGGGCTTTGTTTTGTTTCCAGGCATATATTATTTGTTTTTACAAATAAGGGTTCTCTCCCTCTCTCAAACACACGCACACGCACACACTTTCACATACACCATTTCACGAGTTATCCCCAGCTGGCGAGCAAGGAAACGACCTCCCCCATCTCCTCCTCCCCTCAAATACCTGCCGGGTGGTTGTACAAGGGACGCAGCCGGGGCGGCAACATGAGCTCGATTCGGTCCAGGAACCGGTGGTAAGAGGCACGAAACCCCGCGGCGGCGGCCGCCATTCTGTGTGCGGGTGACAGCGGCTGATGCAACGAAGCCCCCGCTCGACCTGTCGTCGTCCTCCTTCTCCTCCGTCTGAGCAGAGGAGGGGGGAAAACACAAAAACCCACAACCCCTCCTCACGAACAGAAGCAGGTGGTGGGGCGAGCCGCTGTTCCTGATTCTGATTTGCCCACGGACGGAGCAAGAGGCGGGGCTTAAACTGGTTTTCGTGTTATTGGCTAGCTACGCCATTACCGGCTTTGCCCCACGACGTTGATGACATTCTTGCGGTCAATTGGCGTCCTCTTTTTATGACGGTATGAGCGGCGGACGATGACTGATGACGATTCAAGCAAAGCTTTCGGGGACCTGGCTCCCAAAACAAACATGTCCGCCTTCAATGTTCCTTTGCCCTCACCCAGGATGGGTTTTGTTTTGAAAAGGCTCGTTAAGGGTGGTGGTTGTTGCCCTTTTAACTCCCCTGCTTAGACATCTTTGAGCAGCCCGTGTACAGAAAGCGTAAGAAAAGCCGATAAGGCGGCTTTCTCCCGGTGTCCAGACCCGTACTGAGGGATGACCGCTAAACGGCGACACGGACGTCTCAATGACCATTTTTGTGACCGTGAGCGGCGGTAGGACGAGGGGCCGGGTGAATTCTCGCGATATCCTTTGCGAGCGGATCCCTGGATGTGGGAGGAGCAGAGGAGCAGCGAGGGGAGGGGCTTAGTCTGCCGTTGCTGGCGCCCGACAGGGGTGATATTGTTGTTGAGCGGCGGGGTGGTGGTGGTGGTGGTGGTTACGCGCGCGTAAAGCGCGCACGCGGGTCTCCATGGTGAAGGCGGGGGAGGGGGCGGCCTCAGCAAGTGGCAGCGACTGATGTCGCTGGCGGCGGCAGCGGCGAGTCGGATCCCCCTGGTCAGCGCGCGGTGCCATGTCCCGGGGCTGCTGTACCCACCTCCTGTGGGATGTGAGGCAGCGGAGTTTGGGGCTGGAGGAGCCCGGCCTGTTGCGGAGGCGATACCTAGGTGAGGAAGGAGAAGGGCGAGAGGGCGGGGTCTGAGGCGGTCGTGGGTCGCCCTTGGCCCCCCTCTTTCTCCGGCTGAGGGGAAGGGCGGGCGGGGTTGTTGCGCGCTGTGGTGGGGCTGCTTGGCTGACCCCCAGCCCCCTCCTCGGGTCATCGTGCGGGGCGGGGAGGGGAGAAGAGGCGGCCCTTCAGCTATGGTGGTCGGCTCAATAGCTGACCCCATTCCGTCCTTCTTCTCCCTTCCCTTGTATATACAGCAAGTTTCCACCACGGTTTCGTGAGGGGGTGGGGATGGGAATGAGCGTCGGGTCCTTTTTGGAAAAGCAAAACCGAACTGCGACGGCACGAAACGTTCAGAAGAAGTATTTCTAGTGTGCTTGTCTCTCTTCACGGATAATTCCCCCCTCCCCCGTTTGCACTACGCTCGGAGATTTTTCTGAAATAATTTGGGGAGTGGCGTTTCACTCCCTCTTTCTGCAACTTCCCCTTCATCTTTGGATGCTGAGTTGGAACTCGATAGTACTTATTCTATGATATATAAATTTTCTCACACACTTGCACCCCCAGCCCGTGCAAAAAGTCGCAAAGAGAAATCAGAATGGCTTAGTGTCTCTGCTTGCCATTGCCATGAGCTAAACAGGTTGTGGATGTATTTAACTGTTGAAGGCATTTTTAAGTGTCATAAAACTGTACCTCCCATAGATCCCCCCCAACTCCCTACAAAGAAGAATGTAGCACGTGATTGCTTCTAGTATATTGATTCATAGAAAAGTTTGGCTGTTTTTGTTTGTGTTAACAAATCTGCATACATAAATAACTATATCATGCATGGTTTCTGGGTATAGTTTGTCTTGGGCAGTGATAGCTAGTTAAATTATGCACTTTTTCTATTAGAAAAATACTAATTTCACTGCATTTTCTGAAAGCATTACAATATTGCTACAAAATTTGGATTTTTTCTTATTTTAATTCAATTTTTGATATACAAACATAAATATTCTTTGGACTCAAGGACAGCTTACTTTTTTACCCTATATGGGAGGTCTTCAATCTGTTCTTTAAGATATTGCTGAATATGTTACTTTAAAAACTGGATGAAAATTTATATGACAACATATATTTGATAGTTTAAAAGCAAATGCACCAGTCTACAAGGGATATTTGTTCTCATGACTCATATATATATATATATATATATATATATATATATATATATAAAATATTTATTGGTGTTTCAAAAAGTTACAAGAATAAAAAAGAAAGAAAAAGAAAAACAGAAAATACAAAATACAGAAAAAATTAAAAACAAATAAAAACAAATCCATCTTTCCATATCTTATCTATCATTTGCTTGTTTCCTTGACCTCCTCACACCTCCCTTTTTTGTATTCTAGTTCATTAGTTGTTTCAGCAAATCCTTTCCTTCTTTGTTTTTATCTTACTAATTTATCTTAATATATTGTAACTTTACATTCTGACCTGTTAACAATCCATTTTTACTTAATCCTTTATAACATTACTGCTAAAACCACATAGCTTCATTCCAGCATCCTTCTAACATTCCTTAATTTTACAATGTTTCTGTAGATAGACTTTAAATTTCTTCCAGTCTTCTACTGACTCTTCTCCCTGGTCTCGGATTCTGCCAGTCATTTGTTCTCATGACTTTCATTGATCCGCTTCCTACTGAACTTGTGTTTGATATGGATGGAAGTGAGGCATTCATCAGTGATACGCACCAGAGCACAACTAGATTTGGACTTGTGCCAAATCTTTCCCCCACATGTTTTATTACCTCCCTTCCTCTGGGAATTGGCTTCAAAGTGAAATTTAAGACTATTTAAAGGCGTTATCAAGTAGCTTTCCCCACTCTGTTCTTTATCTATGGTCTGATTGACATCATTGTCATTAGGTATAGAATCACAGATCTAATTGGCTAGAGTTATCTTATGATGATAACTTAAGTGCTATAACTAAGTGTAAGTTACTAATAACCAGGTGTTAAGTGTAGGAATGAATTGGGGAGGCTAATGCTCAAAGAAGTATTTTATTACTGCAGAAATATTGACTATGTATTTCAATTATTGTTTAATTGGAAGAAAGGGGTCTTCATAGATTTTACTGCGTAGACCACCAAAAACAGCTGACTTGAAAAATATTTTTTACATCACTGCTCTTGCTTTCTTTTCTGTATTACAGCAAGGGCACAGGAGCAGAGTGATGACCATGTTTTATTTTTTTATTTTTTTAAGTGATCTTTTGGAGAGGGTCGTGGCATGTTACCTTGTTTTACTGTTTGAAAGTTTAGTTTAGTTTAGAAATGAGTGCTTAAGATGAGAGAACTCCTTTGTGTATTTTGATCCAATATAACTTTTAGATGTGTATGGCATAAAGTTTCAACATATTCTTTGTTATATTTTATTTACACCTTCATGTTTTTCATTACAGTAATAAATAGTACAGCTGAGCCCCATTCTCTATTGATTTGCATCAAATGGTTGCTTATACAGTCATTTTATGTTATCTTGTTGCAGATTTATAGTCAAAATATGTTAAAATGCTATACTTGTATATCTTGAAACATACCTAAAGAGAAACACAGTTTTGAAATTCCTCAGTCATTGTGGCTGAGAAATCTGTTAAAATGTATTTTATATTGACTTGTTAACATTTTGAAGGAATTGACCTTTCCCCCAGAGAACATCAAATCCTAGAGACATGTAGAATTATATAAGTTTCATAGGCTACTCTTTACTGAAGTAATCACCTAAAGTGTTTGAGAATCTGTAAAGAAAGTAGCTAAATTTATAAGCCTTCTTGTCCTCTCTTTTGTTCTTAAAGTGGCAAGTGGACTCATTTACCTATGGTGTCCCCAACCATGTAGATGAAGGAAACAAAATTTGCTATTGGATAAAGGAACTGAAATACAGTTTTGAAAAATATGTTTGTCACAGCCTTTGTCAAAGAAATTGTTTCTAATTGTAGGTTATGTGTTTGAGATATAAAATAATAATTGTAGGTAATGTTTGGCTATGTGATTCTATATATTTGGAATTTAAAAGCATATTTATATTATGTTCACAGTAACTGATTTTGAATTAAAATAGCCACCTGTAGCCTGAGTTAAATCAGCAACCAATATTCAAGTCTGAAATTACCTATTTTATTCCTATTATTTTCTAACAAACCTGCATTTGTAGTAGTGTTGTAGTGTAGTAGTGTTGTAGTAGTATTCATAGCTTTATTTAATTGCCACACTGAGCAATGAGAAAGTATGAAGCAGCTTTCTAAACTCAATCTGTGTGGGAGGAAAGAGCAGTGACATATTAAAGCACCTTGGGAATACTCTAGGATCCAACTTTGTCATTGATGCCCATGTGGTTCAAAGTGCTTTCTACCAGCTGAGGCCTATTGTAGATAGAAGTGCAGTAGAAAGTTATCAGTATTTTGGTATAATCCAGATTACACTACAGCAATGTGTTTTGTCTAGGACTGCCTTTGAATACTGTTAAGTAATGAGCTAGTACAAAATACAGCTGCAGATTTTTGATAGGGACCAGCCAGTTGGACCATACCTCATAATTTCTTAGATATCTTTACTGATTATTGGTTACACAGCTTTGGACAAGGGCATTTGGAGGTATGCCGGCTACACAGCTAGTAGGCTAGTGCATCTAGATCATTGTGCGATTTGCACCTCTCTGTGTTCCCATCTTCTGAGGTGAGGGTGTGAAAAGTGGGGAGAGCAGGCTGTTTCACTTGTGATGTCCTGCCTTTGGAATTCTTTTCTCAGCAAGATTTGCCTGGTGCCTTCTTTGATACTTTTTTTGCTGCCACAATAATACGTTTTCTGGGCTTTCAGTTACTTTTCTTTTGGTTTCAACTTTTTGACTATGATTTGTATTGTTGCTGCTTTTAGTGTTTTACCATTGAGTTGTTTACAACCTTTTTGCTGTTTTAAATATTTAAATATTTTGTACTGGCTTTGTTGTATGAGCATATTTATATTGAAGGGCAGCATATAAAATTACCAGAAGAAAGTTTTGTCATACCCATTTAAAGACGTACAGACAAATTAAGTAGGTGTGGAAAAAAGCAGCAACAGTCCTAAAGCAACATCAGTGTAGTGGACTCAACTCTGGAATTTCCTCCCACTAGAAATCAGACAGGCACTGTCCCTATTAAGTATCAGACAACAGCTTAAAACAGTTTCATTTCAGGCCTTTGCATCATGAACATGGTTCTAATGCTCTACGCTGATGTTTTTATTTATGTTTCAAGTTTTGTGCGTTGTACATATTTTTTTATTTGTAAGCCTCTGAGATGTGGTGAAAAGCAGTGCATATTTTTTTAAAAAAGAAACCATCACCACCTGTTGTATGAAGTCTGCTTCTGACAGTCTGTTCCAAAAATGTAAAATAGCATTCTCATTATTTGGCCACATTGTCCTGTTAGCAATCCTGATGGTCTGATATGCTCACACTGTCATGAAGGTGGTTGCACCAAGTTTCTTCAGAGAGATACTTTTACATTAAATAGCAAATCTATAGCAATATCTATACATTGCAATTGCCTTTTGTATGTTAATTACTTGGGCTATATCTAATGCTGTAGCTCTGCTGGTGCAAGGGACTTGCATGTGTACATTGGGACTTCCATTTCTTCTCTTCTGTCCTGCGCCCTCCCATCAGCTCCAGAGGGTTGGGGGATTCTGCTGGTAGGTTTCTGCTGGCATAACATTGTCTACAACCCAGTGCAATTAAATATTGGATCACAACTAAAAGCTTTAAAAAAGTTAAGTCAAGAGTTGTTTAATATTTAAAATATTTTATTTCAAAACACAGTTTTATTAGGAAATACATCTTTTTTTAAAAAATGTAACACACTAGTGGGAGCAGGGAGAATGAAGAGACTGTAAGATAGACTGAAGAAGAGTAAACTAAATTTTAGAGAATATGTGGCATATTGCAAAATATTTACCATAAGCAACAGTAGTTAGAAGTATAATTGTTTAAGAACGATCATAGATTGCCTACCTTCTTATAGCATAATCTTTAGTTCATAGCACTGCAGCTTTTATTTGTGCTATCAAGTTCATTATTAATACAGTGGCATTAGTTTGAAAGGGGCTCTCTAATGCAGTTTGAAAAAGTTTATAGGTCTTGTGAGAGTTGTTTGCTTAGCATTGCATTCCATGTAGGATGACACAACTTCAGCATGCTTGGGAACAAGACTAGAGATACTTTTAGAATATAGCCTTGCTGCTCTCACATCTGCAGATATGTTAATTTTAGAGGTTTGTAAAGTGAATAAGGTTTCATTTAGGTCATTTGCTACAATTTAAGTATAGTAGTTTACCTAGCAATCTTGACAATGACCAAGTGATATTTTTTGTTTGGAAAAAGTTCAGTGTAGTAATTTTAGTAAATATTTAGTTATTTTAACACACAGTAATTTTAAAATAATTTTTAGATTCAATGCAGATGGCATTCCTGCTTGTATTCATGATTGATTGATGGTGAGGAGGGCAATACCATATATGGGTGACTTATCTAGACATGTACCTGATATATAAAACATGGTGTGTTGCTTTGCTGCCTAAAGGCCAGTGTTATACTAAATCTGCTATTTTAGCCGTGCCATACGTACATGATAAAAATAATGTGTTTGGCATTCATTCCTCAACATTTATGACAGGGCTATAGTGCAACCAAGGTAAGTGTGTTGGTAGTGTAGAGAGGTAAATATACCAGAAGGAGTGTCTCCACCCCCATCATTCAGCCTGAGGTTCAGTGCTGAGGGCCTTCTAGCGGTTCCCTCCCTGCAAGAAGTGAGGTTACAGGGAACCAGGCCGAGGGCCTTCTCAGCAGTGGCGTCTGCCCTGTGGAACACCCTCCCATCAGATGTCAAGGAAATAAACATATGTCTCACTTTTAGAAGACATCTGAAGGCAGCCTTATTTAGGGAAGTTTTAAATGTTTGATGTTCTGTCGTGCTTTTAATTCTGTTGGGAGCCTCCCAGAGAGGCTGGGGAAACCCAGCCAGATGGGCAGGGTATAATTTTATTATTATGATTATGAGCCCCCACCTATTTGCAGTGTAGTCTGGACACAGTGAGAACTAGGCCTAAGTCCTTGGTTTGCTGCAGAGAGCGTGAGCTTCTGCTTCTGCTAATGTTTTCTACACAATATGAAACGTGCAAAATATACTTTTTATGGTCACTTAAACCTGTAAAAGCATATAGCATATTAAATTCCCTTTGTCATCAAAATTAAGTTGCTTTTGTGAACTTAGTATTTTAAATGTTTGACTTAGTCTTGCTGTAACACTGTTTACCTCAGTTAAAAGCTCAAGTGATTGTAACATTATCAGTGACTAAACAGGAAAGGTTATATTTAGCCATGCACTCATTTAAGATCTGTAGTATGTCTGAAAGTGTAATACAGCTATCAGGATTGCTACAAACAGAATTCTTTCTACTTGCACAATAGTTTTTCCCCTGTTCCTGGGTGAGAGGAAAATACATCTCAACTATTGCAATTAAAATGGGAAATTTATACTTAAATTTACTTATTGAAGAGTATTTTTAAAAGGTGATAATTCAATTAAAGTACAATGGTTGTGGTACTCAGAATACTTAAAAGTTTCAGAATTATCACTTCCCAACATCACATAGAATACTAAAATCTGAATTTTCTCAGGGTTTTTTTTTTATCCTGTTGGGGACAGATGTCCTCGGTGCTCTGAGCAACACTGAAATTAACAACATGTATATTGATCTGCAAAGAATAGCCAACTGTGCTGCAGGAATCACTCAGTGATCCACAATATATCCGAAGCTGTCATAGCTCTGGAATCACTGTTAAGTAAAACAAACTGGGAGTGTACAATGTTCTTCAGAGAACAGCTAACATGCTTTTTTTTTATGATGACCGTATAATATTTGCTAATGATTCTGTGTAAGTGGAATGGCAAATGCATCATCTGGTGAAAAAGATGACATAAAGTCAGACTGGAAAGGAAGATATTGAAAACAAAATGATGACAATTGCCTGAAAAGTCTTGTTAAAATCAGTGTTGAAGAAACTCAAAAAGCTAAAAGCTATATCTTGGCAACAACAAACACATTTGACTAGAAGGGCAATAGCAGCATAAGAAAGATGGTATGGGCCAGCTTTAATAGATTTTCATTGCATGATCATGAGTTTCCAGTGAAGACTTATAAACATAACTTTACAACACAACTATCATGCCTAGTGTGATAATTTTCTGGAATAGGTTATCTATGCTATAGTACCTGTACAAGCATATATGGGTCAGTCATATGGCTTATTTTCAAAAGAGAAAGTAGATTTCCTTGCCTTCATATATTTGATCTTGAGAGATCAAAAGCTTCTGCTTGGCAAACCTAAAATGCTTTGGGCCAATCCAGTGGCAAATAGAATGTAACATTGATTGCATTTAGGGAAAAACAGGTGAGGATGAGTTGGATATGGGCAATTCCTCTGCTTACAGTGCTCATCTGATGTTAAGTATTAATTTCATAAAATGAAGGTTTTAATACATTCTCACAAGAATATCTTTAGAGTGGAATTCAACACTTTTATTCACACAAGTCTCTTTCACTATTTCATTCTGCAGCCTCTATGTGCCCCAAAATCTGTTCCAGAGGGTCCCACAACTTCCAAAGCAGACTTTGAGGTTGTGGGGGTTATAAGGGAGAGGAGTGGAATGCGAAGTCTTACTGTACAAATGGAATGGACTCGGGCCCTTCCAGCTCTACACTTTTATGATTCTGTGGAATCTGTTCTGCATGTTGGATACAACCTTAAGTGCAACCTGTAATGCTTCTAAGACTGGTAGACTTGATTTATGTTTACATGGGTCTATTTGTAGAGAAAGTTTGTCCAAGCAATACTAGTTTGCTTTTATATGATTGAAACTCATACTGATTTGTATGAGTGGAAAGACATCTTAAACCTTTTAATTCCAATGTATTCATTTACATGATTGTGCATGCTTCTTTTCCTCATGGTTTTCTTTGCACAATGTACCAGTAATAATTTATATATTTAAGTGCTCTTGATTCTAGATTATGGCATATGATTGTTTTCTACCAAAAAATCACATAACAGCTGAGCAGGCATATGAAGGAACTGATTTGTGAGAGGAAAATAGCTATCTAGAACTCTTATTTGCCAACAGGTGGATACAAAGTAGCTAATATTTTACCTTAAAGTATGGGGCGAGTGTCTTACCATATCATACTGAATCTCGGTCACACAATGTTTTTGTTAAAGCAAAGACAACTTACTCATTTGGCAGTGTTCACTCTTGTCCTTGCAGATGAAACAACAGGAGGGATCAGGGGCATGTGGGATGTGCTATTCCTCAAGGAAGGGACACCAGGGAAAACCAGGACATTTTAAGTGCTGAGGCCTGTGGGGAAATCTGCTCAAGTTTGGGGGCGGGTACGTATTGCCTCTGACATTGTACTGATTGGGTGATGATGCATTATGGTTCTTCCACCTGGACCCATTTTAGGATGGGTCAATGCACGCATGGCTGGATGGAACTGAGAAGGAGCTCACCCATCACCCAGAAAATCCCATTACCTTTAGGAAGGTTCACATTGTGTTTTAAGAATCTTAGGTGTAGAGGCAATGCAATACCTTCCATAGAAAGAAAGAAGGCACCAATACATATATATTTATAAAACACACATATATTTATAAAGCATTATATTTTATAAATATATTAAAAAATTACTTTTGTAAGTATCTAAACCTTTTTGCTAATTTTGCATTTTCCCCTCCAGGAAGGAGAGAATTTATCCAAAGATTAAAACTTGAAGCAACGCTGAATGTGCATGATGGCTGTGTAAGTGATTTTTGTTTTGTTTTGTTTAAAAAGAATGCATGCTTGAACAAGAAGTTAAGTAATGGTAACTGGCATTTCCATGACAAGATGAACATGAGCTTTTAGTATTCTTCCCAGTATATCTACTTTATTTTATTTTATTTTTTTCCCTACTGAAAATTTGTTGTTATAACACATTTTTAAAAACATGTTAGGACGTACAAGATTGTTCTTGTAAGTGTGGTAAGAATTTACTTCTACACCGCCTTATTCTTACTCAGGTGAGGGACCATCTTTTAAATAAGTAAAGGAACCAAGGGAATTATTTATTATAGCTATTGCAATAGGGCAGAGCTCAACTTAACGTGATTGTTCTAGCCACTTAAGAAGGAGGTCTGACACGAGGAGCATCAGAACAAGGGATTTATAGGCACAGCACACAAAGAGTTATAAACATCAAAACATAACATTCTTAAACATCCTTCTACATACGTCATGAAAGGTTACAGGTGATGGGATGTTTACAATGTAAGGCTCCTCTGCAGTTACCTTGGGGTACCCCAAGTGCCCAGGTCATTTTGACCTCAAATGTTGCATTTATCTCACTGTTCCCCTGGCAACCAGACCTTTGGCTGTGTTCTCTTATCTCCCAGGAAGCTTCAAGGATAGCTGATTTTACACTCTACAGCAAACTTAAGATAGAATAACATCCTGGAGGGCTATTTGTGCCACTTTCAGGGCCAGATAGGAAAGGAATGAAGCATAGTAGTAATAAAATACAGGCACACCAAATCAAGCATAATACATTCTAGCCAAAGGTTCAATACAATTAATATTGGAACATTAAAAAAAAAAAAATCTACATCCTGGGACTCTAATTATTATATCACAAGGAATTTGATCTTATGGAATAAAGGTTTGTTGGGAACATGATAATTATTTTAATTTTCATACATATGTTTTAAAGAGTAATCAAAATATAAAAAAATAATTTTGATATTTTCTTTTATCTCTAAAATTAAATTCTCCCGTATGGTCTTTCTCCATAGACTTCATTATAGGAGAGTTTAGATACTCCATTTTTTATTCCGGGGATAATTGATAAATGCCCCAGTGAAAACGAGTTAATTTAGGCTGCAACCCTATGCACACAGGGTGGATTCCAACATTATTTGAGTGGAAGTCTGTTCCATGGAAGAATTTGATACAATTCTTGCCCCATTTTTGTCCCTCGCCTTGCCTGCCGCTTTTATGTGGCGCCTGAAAGGTTGCCCAGAAGGGAATGTGGCTCTTGGGTTGAAAAGTTCCCCCACCTCTGTCATATGTGATGTTCTGCTGTGGTATGAACCAAAGAGACTGCAAGTGTGAGAGAAGTACTGCTCATGCAGCTGAATATACAGGTGTGCAAGTCATACAAAGTATATGCATAATTATCTGAGTTGTGTTGTTTTCTGGTAAAGTTAGATAGTTTGCATCTTAACATTGTTCGCCCCTTCTTTAGATATTAATTATTGTGTTAAATACTTGCTTACAGGTGAATACAATATGCTGGAATGATACAGGAGAATATATTTTATCTGGATCTGATGATACAAATCTTGTAATTACTAATCCATATAGTAGAAAGGTAAGTCCCTTTATCCATTTTTCTGAATAGTTAAAATGTTATTAAATTTTTTTGTAATTGAAAGCTCTGTTTTTTGTGACATTGCATATATCATGGATTGCTTGGTTATTCTTTCAAAATAGTACATCTGTCCTGTGCAGGAGAGTTACCACAAAACATATTAAGTCCACCAGCTCTGCACAGAAAGTTTTCACTATTATCTTGATACCATGATTTCTGCCTTATTACTCTTTATATTGTCTCACCGCCCCTCACCACCTTGCACTGTACTATTGTATTGTAGTGCAGTTGCTAGAGCTGTGCATTGGTCAATGCCTTCAGTTATGAAATTACCTGGGTGGTGTAGAACCATCCAGAGTGTGGTGTACCTTTTGGTCCAAAGGGCCAGATCCTCATCTGTCTCCATCCCTGCAGGCCAGCTTTGACAGATGGCCAGGATGACCCACATGTCCAAATCCTTTGTGCAGCACATTCTGAGCATCTTACAGCCAGTGGGCTGTTTGGGCTTGGGAACCACAGTGTAAGGGGCTCTGTGCTCACTTCTTCCCAAGTGCCAAGCATAGGGCTGGCAAAGTTACTTTCTGCAAGGATTGACCACACAATCAAGTTTCATATGGAGAACTCAGTTGCATATCTGTGCCTCTATACCTGCCCCACATCTGGTGACAGGTGTGGGGCAGATGGGTGTTATTTGGGGAAAACACTTTCAGGCCAGAGATTACTTATCCCTGGTGTAGAACAAGAGAGTGGATTATGAAGATAAAATAGTATGGTAGCTTGCTTTTTGGAATAAGGTGAGAAAGATAGATGTGATCAATATTACCATAATTAAAATGTTAAGTAATCCTTGTTTTCTAGGTTTTAACAACCATTCGCTCAGGACACAGGGCAAATATTTTTAGTGCAAAATTTTTGCCATGCACCAGTGATAAACAGATCGTGTCCTGTTCAGGAGATGGAGTCATTTTTTTTACCAATGTTGAGCAAGATGCTGAAACCAACAGACAGTGCCAATTCACATGCCATTATGGAACTACTTATGAGGTACTGAAAATTAATGTTTCTGTTGTATCTTATAACTATAAAGTCATGAGTGCTGACTTTTGCTTATCTATTCTTTTTCACTCTCTGCAGTTTAATAGCCTAAAGTTTGGCCCAATTAGATAATATGGTCCAAAGTATTTTCTTGTTTACATTCACCTCCTATTATTTAAGAAGATTGCCTGGGCATGATTTTTTGTACCTTGCCTTTCAGTCTTCTAAAGTACACCCTCCCACCTCCAAAAACTATTTGTATACTATAAGGCAGTCTTACATTATCACATTGCTTTTGTTACAACTGATTTGAAACGCCTCTCTATTTCAAAATCAGCTTTCCATGAGGTGTGCAGGTGGGAGGATATTTTTCAAGGAAATAATCTCAAGCCTCCTTGCATACACAACTTGTTCTATGGTACTTTGGATCCTGGCTTTTATTTTCAAATGTTTAAGGCTGTTGCCATTTTAAAGTATACAATTTGCTTACATTTCAGATCATGACAGTCCCCAATGATCCCTATACTTTTCTATCTTGTGGAGAAGATGGCACTGTGAGATGGTTTGATACTAGAATCAAGACAAGTTGCACAAAAGAAGATTGTAAAGATGTAAGAGACACTTTTATAAGAGGGTGTGAATAAAGAGCTATATTGTTTTCAGAACCTGAGATCTTATGATCCTGGCCTGTTTTGGTCCTGATGCTGTGAAATCTAGTGAGGTGACCATGAACTATATAAAGGAAAATATAACTTGTTATTTTTGAAATATGTATTACTTATCTGTCATACTATAATATTGAACAGATATGAAAAATTTGATTTGGTTTGAATTCAGGCTTTCTATGAACTATTTGATATGTTACAGCACTTTGTTATGGAGCATCCTTAAACTCATTGATAATTAGATAACATAAGAATCAATCCGGCTGTGAAAATAATTTACCAAATTCTTTATGACTGTAATAGTAATAGGATTTATTTTTCTAATTTATACAGAGTTGCTTCCAAGTATGCATTTTACTTAACTATTTTACCTCATTTTTATAGGCTATACTCAGTATTGTTCCTTTTTATGTTGAAACTATTTGCAGTACTTAATCTCATTGCGTTGCTCTTTACATCCAATTATCTGTACATAAATCTATTCTAGCCCAATCCTTTTAAAGTAGCTTAGGCAATCCCTGCCCCTTGTGATTCACTTTCTAGCCTCTTTATATGAGAAAATCTTAGACAGATGAAAGCTTTGTGTTTACAGCTGCAAGTTGATGTTACTAAACAATGCTTTTGTTTGCTTAGTCTTTTTGTTGTTGCCATACCCGTCTGTTGTCCAATAACATGCTTAAAATATATATTAACAAGGGCCAGAGTTGGCTTTTTCTAAAACACAACCATATTGATTTTTTTCTAGGATTGTATTAGTTGGTGTGATTTAATGCCACTTGTTCTTGTACATTTTAAACAAGTGCAATATTTTCCTTTTGTTCTAGGATATTTTAATAAACTGTAGGAGGGCAGCCACCTCTGTAGCTATTTGCCCTCCAATACCATATTATCTTGCAGTTGGTTGCTCCGATAGTTCAGTAAGAATTTACGATCGACGAATGCTTGGCACAAGAGCAACAGGTAGGACAATACTTGCATGATACTGTAAAACAGCTGACTTTTGAGTACCATAGTTGAAGATTATAGGATGTGAACCTCTTGATGAGATGATTTAATGAAAAATATATTTTCTGCATAAACGCAGAACTTCTCATAATTTTTAAATTTATACTCATGAAAACTTGTATCACACTTTAGAAGGTATTCTGTAATGTGGACTGAAAAGTATTGATGTCCTAAAGTGAAATTTTGACTACGATTCAGAGGCATATATGCACATTGGCATTATTTTATGTCCCATAGAGCAATTCTTCTCTCTGACCTGCTCTTTAAAATTGACCTTCTAAGAACAGTTTTTAGGTTTGCTACAAGAGCTGCTGGAAATTCCAACTTAAGGGGGGGGGGATGGATTCTCTCATTGAATAAATTTGCAGCCATGGTAAATAAATGAAGAAATTCTGCTGTTCTTTCCATTTAGTGGTTTTGAGTATTAAGAAATGATGGTGGTCTCAGTGTTCATGGTGCTTTTCAGAGAATATCAACAAAAGGGCAAGCCCTGGCCCTTCAAAGAACTGACAATCTAAAATTTGACTAGGGAGGAATATTGAGGCAAGGATAAATGGGAGAATATGAAAAAAGTTCAATTACATGCATTTAGGCTTGATTTCAGTAAAGGATAAGAACTTGAGTTGTGCACTTAATGTAGCTAAAAATGCCTAGAAAAGGCTGCAGAATGTGATTTATTATTGCTCTACTCTTTGTTAGAAATTATGAGGTGAGGAAAAAGCAGATGGATAGATGGATAGGATAGAAAGTTTCCATAGGGAGAGTGAGGTTAATGTAAGTACTGTGGAATTATTTTATAGTCTCATTGTGATATTAATACTTTGAATCTAAATTTCTGTTTAGATAAAATATTCTAACTAATATTAGTACAGTTTGTTTCCAAATACCGTACGTGATCCCAGTTGGAAATTATGTAGCCAACTTGGTAATGTACAACAATATTGCGTAACCAATCACATTGGATATGTGGCCAGTTTGGAATGACAGTAGACAGCTTTTACTCTGAATTGGTGAATGCTTTCATTTCATTGTGTCCTCCAAAAATCGGCAAAGAGGAGGTACTGTGTATGTGGCTTTAAATTGTAGCAAAATGGCAAGTAACCGGGGCATAACTGAGGTTTATAAAAGAATGCAGTGTGTAAAAAAATAGACACATTTTAGGATTAATATACACAGTACAGGCATCCGTTGCGTGTAATTTACTTGCGCACCACCATGTATATGAGTGGTGCTAGGAAATAAAAAATTCAATTCAAACCTGGAAGTGGCGGGAGAAAGTTGAACAGTCCTTGCAAAGAGACCCTCCCCAGAGCCTGAAGAGGATATCAATGAGGCCTGTAAAAGACTCAATATGGAGGCCAATTGGCCAAAGTATTGGGAAATACTAGAAAAAGATGGAGATAATTGGAAATTGCAGAGTATGGAGAAAATGAAAGATAAAGTGCGAGATTGGTTACACTACGCTCAGATTAAGGAAGTTTTTAAACTTGAAAAAAGTTAGGGTTTCAGGTGGAAAAATTGAAGCTGGAAACGGAATTGCTAGAGCCTAAGACTAAGGTACTTTCAAGAATGTATAACTTGCTGTTAAAATGGAACACACAAGATGAAACGGTAAAATCGGTTATGATAAAGTGGGCACAGGACATTGGGTACAATATCATTTTTGAGGACTGGGAAAGGTTGTGGACCACTGGGCTGAACTTCACTGCATGTAATGCTTTGAAAGAAAATGTTATGAAAATGATATACAGATGGTACATGACCCCAGTCAAACTTGCAAAAATATACCATTTGTCCGATAATAAATGTTGGAAATGTAAAGTAAGTGAAGGAACGTTCTTTCACCTCTGGTGGACCTGCCCTAGATTGAAGGCTTTCTGGGAAATGATATATAATGAGCTGAAAAAGGTATTTAAGTATACCTTCCCTAAGAAACCAGAGGCCTTCCTCCTGGGTATTGTCGGCCAGAGGGTGTTAAAGAAGGACCGAACATTCTTTTTGTATGCAACAACGGCAGCAAGGATACTCGTCGCTAAGCACTGGAAAACCCAAGATTTACCCACACTGGAAGAATGGCAGATGCAACTGATAGACTATATGGAACTGGCCTAGATGACCGGCAGAATCCGAGACCTGGGAGAAGAGACGGTTGAAGAAGACTGGAAGAAATTCAAGATTTATTTACAAAAATATTGTAAATTGTATGAATGTTAAGAAGGATGCTAGATCATAAATAATTTAGCACCACTAAGTTAGATGGTGTTATGAAGATAAGTGAGATTTAAGAAAAGATAAATTTTTGGATAATTATTAGATTATATTTAAATTTTTAGGATTTGAACAAAGGATACCTAAAATTTGAGAAACAACATGGGAAAATTAGATAATAAGATTGGAAACAAGGTGATAAATTGCTGGAATTTTTTTTTTTTGTGAGGAACGCAGGAGCGGGAGATGTGAGGAAGTCCAAAGAAGTTAAGAAATTATGTTAAGATACATGTTATATTGTTTTTCTTTTTTTTGTATTGTATTCAAAAATTGTTAATAAATATTTATTAAAAAAAAATAATGAAGAGGATATCAATGAGGACGGAGGAAGCCCCGAAGAGACCTGAGGTGCAGCAGAGTTTTGTTTACACTGCTCATCCTCCCCGCCTAACAACTGATGGGGGTAGTGCAGCAGCAGTAGCTGCTTTCCCATACATCCTCCAGCTTCCTGCTGGCCCCAGAGCTTCAGCTGTAGTTGTGGATGTTTTTGGATATGATATATTTGGTATGGATTGAAGAGAGAGTGGTAGAGAGGGTGTTTAGAGGGTGCTCTTGTCGTCTCTATGCAATTTCAGTTATGCACATGGGGTCTTGGATGGTAACTCCCCATGTAAGTTGGTTGATGCCTGTACTTCTTTAGACAATTCATAGTTAGCTTTCACTACCACAAAATGTGATGGATTAGACCGGGGTGGCCAACTTCCAAGAGACTGTGATCTACTCACAGTTACAAACTGGCAGTAATCTACCCCCTTTTTGGGGGCTCAGGTCAAAGTTGAGCTTTTTTAGGAAGGAAAGATCATGTAGTAGAAGGCTCATTTGTAAATGAAGGCTCATGTGTAATGGAAAATTAATTCAATTATTTTTTAATGTAGGTAATTATGCAGGCCGGGGTACCACAGGATTAGTGGCGCGTTTTGTTCCTCCCCATCTGAACAACAAATCCTGTAGGGTAACATCTTTATGCTACAGTGAAGATGGCCAAGAAATTCTTGTGAGCTATTCTTCAGATTATATATACTTGTTTGATCCCAAGGATGACACAGCTAGAGAACTTAAAGTTCCGTCTTCAGATGAAAGAAGAGAAGAAGTAAGTGTTCCACAGTTACTGGTGTTAAAATGATTTTGAAGACAAAAGAGAGTTAATATGTAATGATAAGCCAAGCCATAGTTTAGCATAAAGACAGACCCCAGGAAAGGAGATCGTTGCCATTTTGCTCCTCCAGTTTATTATTATTTATTGAATTTATATACCACCCTATACCCAGAGGTCTCAGGGTGGTTCACAGAACAAAAAATAGCAGTTTCCCAGCTTTTGCAATGTTTTGAGCTAATCTGTGGTTTGGATTACTATGTTGTCCAAACTTGGGCTTGTGGTTTGTCTCACTCCAGATAAACCACCAACCAGTTTGAACAACATGCTAAGCCAAACTATGGCTTAGCTCACAGCACTGCAGCAGCAGGACTGGAGGAGCAAAACTCCCACTAAGCCATGATTTGGCTTAGAATTATGTGCAAATAATTTTATTAGCTGTACTGGAAAATGTTTATTATTTAAAAAGGTGCTGTGTCTTAGTGCCATTTTGAAACAAGACATCAGTATAATTTTAATGTTAGGTTATTAGATAGAGATTTTGCTTGTAGATTCAAATTCAGATCCTACTAAGCTGAGCAAATTATTAGAAATATCTTCTATAAGATTGATTTAGTGAGAACCTATACAATTATCTTGACTGGAAAAATATTTAAATAACTGTATTAAATACACCATTAGTTACATATACTGTAGTTACATTTAAAATACACATTTTAGTTAGAGTGGATAGGTTTTCATGTAAATGATAGTTGCTTGTGCACACGTTGCTTGTTGTGCACAAATTTGGCCCCTGTCAACCTGTAATATGACTGACCTTCCATTAAAACACCATAAAATTCACTAATTTTAGATGACTGCTTGTATTGGACAAAGAAAATCTATCAATTGTATAGTGTTAAATCGTGATCAAATTACAAATAAAACAGGGAGGTTTCTCATTTGCCATGGTGTTTTGGTATTCTGAATATATTCATATGTAAACCTGCCAGTCTGTTCCAAGCTATGGCTGCAAAAACTTTCTGGACCAGTTTACCAATATGTAATTCTACTCTAGATATAGAAGCAGCCATGTGTTGATAACAGAATGTTTCCTTGAAGACAAAAATAGCAACATGAAGAGTTCATCTGGCACTATATGTGAGAATCCATCAATAATATTACCCCTGCCCCAAAAACTCTCCTGACCACATATGAAAAAAGGAAGTCTGTGTTGTTAGCAAGCTATATGTAAACTCTTAAGTTTTTTTAAAAATATAGAAATGTTGATATATATATAAATAGTTTATTAAATGTCTCCTCCCCACCGCCAATAATATTGATCCAGTCATTTCGATAAATTCTACAAAATGTGATGACTAGAATTCAAAAGAACCACACTAGTTTCACATGCCCTAGAGCTTACATTTATTCAAAAAATGCCACACCACATCCAAATACCAATACTTACTTTTGAAAGTAAGAGAAGTGGGATCCTGAGGATCATTTAGTACAAGCTCCTGCAATGCAGGAATCTCAACTAAAGCATCCACGACAGATGGCCACCCAAGCTTTGCTTAAAAACCTCCAAGGAAGGAGAGCCCACAACCTCAGGAGGGAGATCATTCCACTGTCGAACAGCTCCTACTGTCAGAAGGTTTTTCTGATGTTTAGTCGGAATCTCCTTTCTTGTAACTTGAAGCCATTAGTTCAGGTCCTAGTCTTCAGAGCAGGGGAAAGCAAGCTTGCTCCATCTTCCATGCGACAGCCATTTAGATATTTGAAGAGGGCTATCATATATCTTCTCAGTCTTCTTTATTCCAGATTAAGCATGCCCAGTTCCCTCAACCATTCCTCATAAGGCTTGGCTTCCAGACCTTGATCATCTTGGTTGCCCTCTGCACATGTAGCATGACAAGAATGTGACTTAGTGAGCCTTGAGCTTGAGTGTGCCCCCTTTTCCCGTTTACTGTGGTGTAGCTCTGAGGAAGAGTTTGGAAGCTTTCACTTCCATTTTTGCTTCGCTACAGCTTGTCATGTGGACTGAACTTCTGAAATATGGTTAATGTTTCTTTGAAACAAGCCAACTTTTAACCAATGATTTCAAGTTCCAGTGACATGTCAGGTTGTGGTTAAGGAAGAACAGGAGCAAAAGCTTCTGAACCCCTCACAGCAATACCAGAGGAATGGGGAGGAAGGGAGCTAGAGGCTCACTGCAGCTCATTCACATCATGCTAAACTCTTACTTAGCAGATGGGTACCCAATGTGCTCCTTTAACTCCCATCAGTCTCAGCCAGCACAGCTAGTGGTCAAGGATGATGGTAGCTAGCAGTATCAGGAGGGCACCATGTTGGTTGTTAGCAAGATACATGAACACTGCCAATATCTTTATTATGTATGACCAAGTGAAAATCACCCATTTCTTAGCTCCACTTCAGTGTAACGTATCATGTGCTTACCTGACCACCTGAATATCCAAATGTTCCACATGGCTGAATCTGGACTGAAAATTCCAGCAGTGTTGCAGGTGTAGCTGGCGAAAGCTATGTTAACTGATCTCTTGTTTCAACTACTATTTAAATTTAGACTAGTACCCAGTGGATTCTATCCAGGTGTATAAAATGTCTGGTCTGCTCATGTGCTGCAGTCACTTCTGATACTCTCCCCTGAGTGTCCCTGCTGCTAGAGTCCCTGGCTGTGAGCTGTGACATGAGCATTGTTGGTTGTGGTGTTCTTTTGGTGCCAGGCAAATACTGTTTTTGTCTCCCAGCCCTTAAAAAAAGAAAGAACTAAATTATGTTGGTCCTTCCGCTGCTTTTGATTTATTATTGAGATCTGGTACACATGTGTTTCATGTTCAAACTTCTGCTCTACCTCTGAGGATAAGGAAAGATGCAAAATATGCTATAATGTGATATGTACCTTGAGCATAAGATTTGCATGTTCAGGACACAGTTCCACTTCTACAATTCAGTTTTATAGCTTCCCCAGATATATACAATTGTATTAAAAATATCTGAATATTTTGGAACATTAAAATATGCGTTCACTGTTGCCATACTACCTTAGTCATCTTCTTTTGATTATCATCTGTACCTAAAGAGACTTACAGTCATACTTCGGGTTACAGCCGCTTCAGGTTGCGTCTTTTTGGGTTGCGGACCGCCGAAACCCAGAAGTACCAGAACGGGTTACTTCTGGGTTTTGGCGGTCTCGCTTGCGCAGAAGCGCCAAATCGCAACCCATGCGTGCACAGACGCAGGTTGCAAACGCTGTGGGTTGCGAACTTGCATCCCGCACGGATCATGTTCGCAACCCGAGCATCTACTGTACTAGAGTTGCAGAAAACAACAAGTTTATCCTTCATTCTTGACAGGGCTGAGAGTATAAAACGATTGCTGACAAATACAGGCTAAATTTTAGTGAAATAATTAAGGCATTTAATCCTTTACCCACTTACGTGGAATTAAACTCCATTCTCAAGTTTCAATCAAGCTTCTTTGTAGGCATTTTCTATACCTATCTATCTATTTTCTCATTTATGAACTTTTGAAAGTCCATAATAAAAAATATTGAAGTGGTTTACATAAAAGCAATAAAAATACAACATCCACTAAAATCTTCTAAAAAGATAAAAACAAAATGCAACAGACTCTCAAAAATAGAACTGAATGGTATACAAATAACAATAACTATTGAAACTGTATTTACATAGATTACTTCACCTCATATGACATAGCAGATTGAAGGGTTTTGCAGTGGCAAAATCTGATTTGTGATCCATGGATACAAATTAAATATATGTACAAACATTTTTCACTGGCAGATGTATACCTTAAATATTAGGCATATTACTGTATATTTTATTTCATTTAAAATATTTTATCCTAGCTTTTCAGCCAAAGACATTATCACAAGATAAATAAAACTGTTTATAATATAAAATCTCAGCTGTCTTACAGTTTGATACAGCATGTAGAAGATCCCTTCCTCTCCCACCCAAGTGGGTAAAAGTCTAATTGAGTACCCCTAAAGTACACCTTGGATACAGATCAGTTCAGATCCATTATGACTGCACTGGCACAGTTTGTTTCCTAAGCTGTATTAGTAATCGAAGCAGATTCACCAGATCAACTAAGTTGAGAAAACATTTAGCCCAAATTTTTGGATTCCTTCACTCAAAAACCGAGAATTTCAGTTTGGTTTAATATTTTTACCTTTTCAGCTTATTACAGAAATAAAATGTTTACATCTTAAATGCCCCTCTTGTCATTATTTCTCTAGTTACGGCAGCCTCCTGTCAAACGACTCCGACTAAGAGGAGACTGGTCAGATACTGGACCAAGAGCAAGGCCTGAAAGTGAGAGAGAAAGAGATGGTAATATCTTGTCTTTTGTAGCTTGATTTCAGTTCAAAATCTGAATCAGTGAATAACAGATTATTCTGTTACTCATTTCTGAGATTTATGTTTTAAAAATGGCATTCCTAGCTAAAAGTGAACACTGGTTAGTCAGATAGTGGCACCTTGTTTTACTTGAAGCAAATTCCAACTTTCTGGTTTTTCCAGTAACAGAGCCTTTTCTTACTGCTTTTATCAGCCTTAGTTCAAGTCAGCAAGGTCACTGGCCCTTAATAACATGTACAACATGAATATAGCAGCTCTTATCAAACAGACTACTCATGCTTGGTTGAATCTGGAGAGGGAAATTGTAGATGGATTGAAATCTCAAGCTGCCAGATCTTAACATAGGATTTTCCCTGTCCTAGTTCCTCACTACTGAAATGAATTTGGTATTCTCTTGCCACCAACAGGAGGATAGAGGAATTGCCAGTTAAAAGCTTGTGTACAGGTCATGAAATTACTCAGCTGGGATCACTTTTCCTTGCAGACAGTGAGTCAAACACTACAACTCTTGGCTGAAGCAATTATAGCAGAGAAGGGTTTTTTCCCTCACCCTTTTTTTCTTTGTAATAGTTTAATTAGGTATGATCAAACAGCTGAAAAAATGAAACCAGCAAAGCCACACAGACTGGGTGCCTTTAAAAAGCACTAAAAGCATTTTTAAAATTTTGTTTACAAAGCCTAACAGTTTCTGAACCATGAAGAATGAGAAAACCAATATGTTGAAAAAACATATTGAGAAATATTTTCACCTTTCAGAGATGTAAATATGCAAGATTTCAAGTAGCAGAAGGAAAATGTACTGTGCTACTTCACAGTAAAAGGATTGACACCTCTCTTTATATATAGGTGAACAGAGCCCTAATGTTTCATTAATGCAAAGAATGTCTGACATGTTGTCAAGATGGTTTGAAGAAGCAAGTGAAGTTGCACAGAGCAACAGAGGAAGAGGACGATCTCGGTCTAGAGGTGAATGTTCTTAACTGCCTTCAGCATGAAATGACAAGGGGATTTTTGAAATAAAAGGTAGTAATCAACATTTTTAAAAATGGCACACTTGGCATAGGAACATGAGAAAAGCCATCTGAATCACGCCAATGGCCCATTTAGTCCAGTATCCTGTTCTCAAAGTGGCCAACTAGATGCTTATGAAAAGACCAAAGACAACTTGTGATTCCCAGCAACTGGTATTCAGACACACTGCCTCTGACTTTGGAGGTAGAACCTAGTTATTGTAGCCTAGCCTAGTAACCATTGATAGCCTTATTGTCTTTGGATTTTCTTTCTCCTCAGTCTTCCAGCTTCATCAGATATATCTTAATTCTAGGGCTATGACGGAGGGGGAAAAACTTTTCTCTAAACCAAAAAGCTCCAAAATTTCAACCTTCTTCACAGGAGACTTGCTCCACCCCCTTGATATTTTTTTTCCAGCTGCACAACATCCTTCATGAAATGAAGTGACAAGAAGTGAGCACAGTATTCCAAGCGCAGTCATATATAGGGTTGTAATATATCTGGATTTTCCCAAACATGTCCTCTTTTTCAGGTTTAAAATGTCTGTCACGGAAGATTTTTGAAATTTGGCAAAATGTCTGGGTTGTTTTTTTACTACAAATTGACTGCTCTTGTGCAGAGCAGACAGTCTCATATAATGTATGTGTGCGTGCATGTGTCATATATACTGTATGTATGTATGTATGTATTTCATCCTCCGTGGCATGCACACTTCAATAGCACTGACCGTCTGCAATCTTATTTTTTTGATGCGCATCCGGGCCCTGCCGGTGTGCTTGGTGCCCGTTGTGTAGGAGCGGGAGGGTGGGCAACCCTATACCATATATTAGTATAATGGTATTCTGATATTAGCAGTTTTATTTTCAGTTCCTTTCCTAATGATCCCTAGCATGGAATTTGTCTTTTACAGCAGCAGCTTCACACTGGGTCAGCATCATAATTAAGCTATCCACTACAACCCCAAGGTCTTGTTTGTGGTCAGTCACTCCAGCTCAGACTCCATGAGTGTATATGAAATTAAGATTTATTTTTTGATGCAGTGTGTATCACTTTACACTTGTTTATATTGAATTCCATTTGCCATTTTACTGCCCATTCACTCAATTTGGAGAGATCCTTTGGAGTTTATCATAATATTTTTGGTTTTAAACACTGAAGTATTGGGTACCATCAGCAAACTTTGTTATCTCACTGCTCACCCCTTATTCGAAGTAATTTATAAATAAGTTAAAAGGTACAGGTCTGAAGTGGGAGGACTCTACTTTCTACATCATCCTTTGGGAGACTATCCTATTATTCCTGCTCTCTGCTTTGAGTGATTTGACCCTCCTGATGTTCCCTTTCAACTTTATTTTTTACCAATCCCCTAATTTTTGGGAAGTTTCCTCTTTTGAAGTCAAATGTGGTTTATGTTGGATTTTCTTGGCAATTGTCCATTTACATATATGTAAGTTCAATAGCAGTATGCTCAGTGTTTCCAGTTGGTTTAATGTAGAGTTGAAAGTGTACTGTGCTGAAGATATTCTTTGTTTCAAATGTGACATGGTATGAGAGTCCTCTTTTGAAAAATAAAGTTGCTGTTTTTCTTTAAAGGTGGCAGCAGTAGATCAGATGTCTCTGCTGCTGGCAGTGTCTTAGCAAGTGCTGAAACAGAGGCCACAATGGAAGTAGATGGTCCTGAACAGCTGCAATCATCATCATCTACAGTGTCAGCTCAAGCTCCCTCAACATCTTCCTCAACTGAAAGCCCCCCATCTACTTCCTTGCTATCCTCTCCTGATAACGAACAAAGGCCATCTTTGGAGACCCCTGCACCTCCTACACTCCATCAGTCTGGTATGTTGGAATTAAAGTTTCCATCTTTGGGCACTTTAAGTATCTCATCTATATAGGTTTGTTGAATGTGTGGAATTATGGAATGTGGATTTATTATACCATTAATCAACTAAGTTGTGTATGTGGTAGTCGAGAAATATGTGCTTCCAGAAAGAAGACACTCAGGTGGAGTGACTAATCATTTAGTGTATAAATACTACTATTATTTTAAATAGCCCTTCACTCAAAGCTCTGTGATGTTGGAGTTTGGCTGTAACTTGCTACAACACAGTCAGTTATCTGTTGTGATCTGCCTCCCAAATGGCATGAAACAAAATATCTACTTCTCTGTCAACTATTATCAGGGCTCTGCCCCAGCATTTTAACATTTTTTAATATTACAGGAACCTTTCCTGAATTGCATCCTATTTGGTTGACAGTTTTCCCAGCCATCTGGGACTTAACTATTAAATTATTCTGACTATAGTTGCTTTGACTAGAAATAAGACTTTTTTACACAGGTAATGTATTAAAGCTGAAGTAACTCCATTTTATAACTTAAACTAGCAAGACTAGAAACTTTGGGTGGGCTCCAGAAATGTGCTCAAGGGCTTGGGTTTGCCATATCACAAACTGCTTTTGAAAGATTCCTCTTCTTCAAAAGTTGCTTGCTTTGTGGCATTGGGTTTACTGTTGAAGAAACATGAGTACAGTGGAACCTCTGGTTACGTACTGTCCTCCTTACGAACGCTTCAGGTAACGAGCTCTGCTAACCTGGAAGTAGGTGCTCCTGGTAGCGAACTTTGCCCTGGGATGCGAGCAGAAGTCACGTGCTGGTGGCGCATCAGCAGTGGGAGGCCCCATTAGTGAAAGTGCGCCTCATGTTAAGAATGGTTTCGGGCTAAGAATGGACCTCCGGAATGAATTAAGTTTGTAACCGGAGGTACCACTGTATAAAGACTCCTTTGACACATGCAGCTAATAGTGCTGTTCTTTGGGTTCTTGATCACTGCAGTTTGCACAGTTATGTTAAGTAACCTTTCCAACAATTGTTACCTCTTTAATTGCGGTAAACACACCATAGGCAAAAATTAAACCACACGTAATCCTAGAGATTTTGGTTATAATAGCACTTCATTTTGTACCACTTCTGCATCTGTGTTCATGCAGTTTGATATGTTTGCTGCCGTGATATAAATAGAAAGCACTGTCCAGGCCCCCTGCATCTCTTATACATACTTGAATTGGGCTTTTCTACCTATAGATGTGTGCCAACTTATCTGTGCTCCGATGGCCATATCCTTTAGCAGTAGGAGATACAGTTTCTCATTTATCAAAAAGCAAGAGCTCACAGTAGACCTATTTCCATTCAGAAATGGAGTGGCATGTGTACAGAATTTGGTAGCTTTGCTATTTGGATTGTTGGGAACTTCTCCTTCCAACATATGCCTTGGCTTCCTTTCTCAGTCTCTCTGTGCTGTTGTCAGAATACACTTTTTTCAGACAAAAACTTGCAACTTTACCAAGTACAGTTATAGAGAATGGGAAAGAAATGAGGCTTCTAAAGTAAGTACTATAGGGAAATGGATTTCAGAACTGCAAGTTTTGCTTCAGAGGACATACCAAGAGGAATAGTAGTGGAATTATGCTCATTTTGTTAGGCTGCTTCACACTTTACATTCTGTTTTACAATGTCATTCCATTGTTTAATTAGATGTTTTGGATTGGTTTAACTGTAAATTGTGTCAATTTGTTGGAAGCCGCTTTCAGGACAGAAAGATGATGTAGGCTTTTCTATCCTATATGCAGTGCAGCGCAGTATAAGGGAAGCTGTACAATTGTGTTTGAAAACTACTGTACATGGGGTATTTTTGTGTGGGAAAAAAATGTCATGTATGAAGATGCCATAAAATTCATATATTGAAACCCTTCCACTGCCTGAAGCCCTGTAATTTTCAGGAATGAAACTGAGAGATCAAGTAAAAGTTTTCATTTAATAAGCTGGGCAAAGGCTAATGAACGTTAGGAGGCCTGTTAAGAGTCATGCTCCATTGTTCCCACATTCCTCAAATATATTGCATCCTTAGTCGCACTGGCATTTTCAAGTCGATCCAATTGCTGGCTACTGCTCAACTGAGTGCCTCCTCCATGAGAGGTCTGGAGGGTGGCAACATGAGAATGGACCTTTTCTGCTCCCTGTTAGTGGAATTCTCTTCTCAGGGAGGTTTGCCTGGTGCCTTCATTAATATCTTCAGGCCCCAGGTGAAAATGTTTTCTATAACCACATCTTTGGCTGATTAATATTCTATGACCTTTTAAATGTGTTTGTGATATGGGGAGATATTGGTTTGTTTTTGTTTTATTATGTATTTTGTGTTCTCATTTTATATTTTTATGTTATGAACTGCCCCATGATTTTTAGATGAAGGGTAGCATGCAAATTTGATTACATAACAACCACCACCACAACAACAACAATGCTAGTTTTGTGGTTCTTTGAATCCTGACCCTAGGTCTTCAGATCTTTCAGAGGAAAAATGTTTATAAATAAATATGTAAAAAATAATTGCTATAGCAAATGGATTATAGAATTGTTTTCTCTTATTTTTACTTTTCTCTCAAACTGCTTTGCATGCTCATGCATAGCAGTCCTTTATGACATTAAAATAATGCTTGTTCAGCTATAATATGGAGTTACTCCAGATAGTTATCAGATTTGTAAATGTTGAGACTTTTACAAAGTTAAATTACTGTCTGTTGAGAAAGTAGCTATTATTCACCTAAGTGAATCTGGTTACAACGTTTGTGTTCCAGAGGAGTTAGTACGTTTGTGCCATACATTGTGTTTGCTTGTAACATTGAACCATAGTATAATGCTGCATGGATGAGTCTGAACAAACGCAAGCAAAGGATTGAACACTCTCCACTTACTTCATACTGCATGGACAAGAATGAATCACTACAAGAGTTCAGTTTTAGGAAATCTCTGCATAGCATTATGTTCAAACCAGAGACATCAACTCTCGCTTGTTTAGTAAGCCAGTTTCATAACCCTTAGTTTGAAGTTGGCTTACTATTGATGTAAGAATTAAAAGACCAAGGGTGTAGATTTTGATATTTAAAATGTTCCAATATTAATTTTATTGAACCTTTGGCTAGAATGTATTCGGCTTGATTTTGTGTGCCTGCATTTTATGACTCCTATGCTGCATTCCTTTCCAATCTGACCCTGAAAATGGCACAAATGATCATGAAGGATGTTTTGTTATATTTGTTTTGAGTTAGCACCAGGGTGAAATCTGGCATCTCCTTGAAAGGTTCCAAGGAAGAGATAGGGTCAGGAATGTCAACAACCCTGTCTAGGCCTGATTGCTAAGGACATTTGAGACCCAAATGGCCAGAGCAGTTAGGGACACCCCAAGGTAATTGTGGGGGTGAAGTTAACAGTATGGAGCCAATGCCTCTCATGACCTGTAACCTTTCTTGTTGTATGTAGAAGATTGTTTTGGAATGTTTTGATGTTTATGACTCTTTGTGTGCTGTGCCTATGAAACCCTTGTTCCGATGCTCCTTGTGGCAGACCTTCTTAAGTGGCTAGAACAACCACGTTAAGTTGAGCTCTGTCCTATTGCAATAGTATCTAATAAAGTCCAGGTCCCTAACTGGATCTGCTGGAGCTTGCTGTAATTCACTTGGTTCCATGTTTTGTTTAAAAGCTGTTCCCTTACCTGGGTAATGAACAAGTGGTGTAGAAATAAATTCTTACCATACTGTGAAACTGACCAGAGTTTGGTTTAAAGCAGGACCTCTGGTTCAAATGCATAGCAGAGCAGAGATTCCATAAAAGTAAAACTAAACTCTGACAATGTCCTCCTGTCAGACAAGAAGGGGTATGAGGGGAACACAAAAACGTTTTCCTTAGGCTCATTCATGTAGTGCTGAACTATGTTTTATTGTTGCTTGTGAGCTAAGCTGCTGTCTCTGGCAGAGTTGCTATGTGAACCAGGTAATGTAACTCAACAGAGAGAATACAATTTTTACTTAGCTTATTCCATTTGCAGATGGCATTACTGTCATTGGGGAACTTTCATGACTTTCCTTTTCCCATGCTATGCATTATGGGGTTGTGCATGCATGTTTCTTGAGACGCTTTATTCTCTCATGAAAAATCAAATCATCCAAACAATTAGATCACAACAATAATAATAATAATATTGTATTTTACTGTGTTGTGGCTGTTACAGCCAAACTTTTCTTTAGGCTAAATAGTCTAAACAAGTATTAAAACCAGTTTAAAATTAATTTCCTACCATTACAGCTTAAATGAGTTGTTACTCAGAGACCATTAGAGTTTTGTAAGCTTGGTTATGAAACAGACTGATCTAATTAATAGTAAATATGCAAAGATATCTATATGCCTACATTAAGTCAAACACCAGCTGATCTTCCCTACCTATGAAAATATTATTAAAATCAGTAATTTTAAAGAGGAACTCACTATTTTTTCTCCGCCTGTGCTTGTAGTTCCTGTTCTTATCCATTTTTAATCTGTTGACCATTTCAGCAGAGTTAGCCATTTCAGCAAAAATGCTGCTGCTTCTTTTTAGTAGACTTTGGTAACCACAAGTTTCTCACTTCTCAAGGAATCATTTCAAAACATTGGGCTGCATCAAATAGTGTCTTTGCCTTATTGGAAAACACTTCTGCTTACATAAGTTAGGGCACCCGATTTTTGCTGACTGCTCCCTCGGTGAGGAGGACCCTTCTAAGTGCTGAGGGATCCTCCTGAACAGAATGGTGTATGTCTCAGAGGAATGCATTAGTTGAAGGGAGGAGAATCTGCCAGAATCAAGTGCCCCAGCTTATGTGAGCAGAAGTGCTTTCCAATAATTTCTCCAATATTTGTCTGCCTTTGAAACACTTTATACATTATTTTCCCCCTATGCTGAGATAGTCTCCATGTAATTTTTTAAAATGTATTGTAACATGTGTAGAATAACACAAGGGGAGATTGGATTCCTGATCTATGCAGAAGTTGTCCATTCTGAGTATCTGCTTTATGAAAAAAATAATGTCACTCTTTCACTTATTACAATATACACAAATCTTTCTACATCAAGCTTCTCTCTCTGTATTGGGGAAAAAAGTATGAGATAAGTTTCTTATTTCAGTGCTGTATTGGTCTTAAGGTTACTTCCCATTCTCAACTGTGTTTTATCACATACCTTCTCTATTTGCTAAAAAAAAATTACTCATAAATAGGGAACATGTGGCTGCATTACTTATGAAAATTTTGTATTAGGATTTAAAAACAGAATCTGGTGGGAAGAGTCACTTTTTAAAAACTGTGCTAGTCACGCTTCAGTTCTCTCTTCTTCCTAATACCATGATGTGTAATGCAAAAGAAAACTTAAGAGAAAGTGTCATCTCTTGCACAAAGGATACTCTAGGAAAGCTCCATATGTATGTGTTTCATATCATGCTTTTTTTGGTACATTATTCTTTACTTAAATGGCTAAATAATTGGGTAATAGTTGGAGACAATGAAGCATGAATAATGAGCTTCATAATTCCTATAATTTAGAAAGGAAATAACCAATAAAACACATTTTATTTTCCTTCTGAATATTAGTAGTTTGCTTTTAAACAAAACGTTTGCTGCTTTTATTTCTCTACTCAATATCTATTACCTCGCTCTTTAGTCTTTATGTTCTTTTTATCCTATGTTCTATGCCTGTTTCTTTTTACACCCTTTTTTTCCTGTCTGTCAGAATTAATGGCGCCTGAGTTAGCTATACTCCGTAGGGGCCTGCAGCGGCTGAGGCTTAAGAAGGCTGAACAGCAGAGACAGCGAGAGCTAGCTGAGGGTTCAGCACAACAGTCCTCCAGCTCTGATCAGTCTTCCCCTAAGGGATCCCCACAGGACCCTCAGCCTACAGGTTGTCATTTGTCAAGGTTTATTAAGCAGCTGGTGTAGTTACATAGTTTGTGCTGCTACTGTTTGCTGAGATGCTTCCCCTCAAGAACAAGAGAGTGAATGCAGTTGCTTCTTGCGTGTTCTTGGCATTTGGTGGTGTTCATTCATCACAGTGCTCCAAAGTAACTAATACTTGGCTGAATATCTCCTTACTTCTGTAACAATTTTGTTAAGTATAGTTCCTGTTTGAATAATATCTGATCCATAAGATCGACTGCTTCACTATGCAAAGTTGTAGAGTTAAGGGCTTCCCATTCCAGCCTGATGCACTGAAAGAAAACTAACCCTAGCACTCACCAATGTTTAACTTTGGTTTCAAATCCCATGCTTTGTCCTCCTCACAAACCTGAAATGAAGTGGCATTTTAAGCAGCTCTTTCACATCAGCTAGAAGAAAGAGGCCCCTTTTCAGATGAAGTTATTTTGATTTCTATAGACTCTTGTTTGGGCCTTTTTGAATTTTGCTTTGGGTGCTAAAATGACCTTAGCTGAAAATAATTTTGCCATATTTATGTGTGGGAATGATGCATCTTGGCTTCCTGTTACCCTTGGCTGTAACACATACCTCAGTTTAGGATAGATGACATTATTGTAGAACAGGGTGACTTCCATTTTGAGGGGTATCAATCATATTCCTGATCAAAGTTATGCTTCCCCCAGTCAAACTGCATTGCCACAATACTTGCTAATTGGTAAACTGTTAAAATGCTGATGCATGGCAAAGGGGAGTTTCTCAGTTCTGTTCCTCATAATTTGTACTTTTTTTAGTAGCTGGTGGTAAACATTTTAAATAGACATATTAAGGGATCATGAGGCATAATTGTTTGTAATGCACTTGAGAAGTAATACTCCACTTGATCTTTATAAATGTTCACATCAAAAACAAAGAGATCTGGTTCATACTCTGCCTCTGCATGTAGATTTTATATGTGTAGAAGCAAGTTTTGGCTCTTCCTGTCTTATACCATATGTAGAAGCTGAAGTTTAAAAGGCTAAATGCTTGAAATTGTCATAAGTAGACCCACTTCATGCAACTGTGTGCTACAAAATGGCTATGGGCAGATTATGTAGATTTTTATGCAACATGTGTAGATTTTTATGTAGCTGAAAGATTTTAACACATTTAGGCTTGATGGTGAAACATTTGTGATCTTAAAGCTTGCTGCACACCCCACTGAGCCTTATACCTACACACTAGCACTATATGCAAGTACAGTGGTGCCTCGCAAGACGAAATTAATCCGTTCCGTGAGGCTCTTCGTATAGCGGTTTTTTCGTCTTGCGAAGCAAGCCCATTGACAGCTTAGCGCTATTAGCGGTTTAGCGGCTTTTAGCGGATCAGCTGATAAGCGGCTTATCAGCGGATCAGCTGATAAGCGGCTTAGGGCTTAGGAAAAGGGGGGGGGAAAGGAAAAAAAATCCTGCAGGAACTCGCAAGACATTTTCGTCTTGCGAAGCAAGCCCATAGGGAAATTCGTTTTGCGAAGCGCCTCCAAAACGGAAAACCCTTTCGTCTAGCAGGTTTTCCGTCTTGCGAGGCGTTCGTCTTGCGGGGCACCACTGTAGTTAGGTGATATGTTTTCAGGTGTATGTACTCAGAAGTAAGACACATTGAATTCTGGGGGATTGGCTTCCCTGAAAGTTCATACAAGATTGCTGCTTTATTGCCTTACATTGGAATTATTTTGAATAATTTGTTCTCAGTTCTTTGTATGTGTGATCTTAACTTTATCACTCCCTCACTTATACAGGTTTGTAGTTGAGGTGAATTTAATATATTTGTCTAAAACTGATTGTAAATCACATTTTCTCTCTCAAATCACTGGTCTACCTGAGACTGGATTACTTGTGCAATGTCCTATTGTAGAAGAAATATAGATACATTTTGGATATGTTTGATTAGAGTAATTCATACTTGGATCCCATGATTTTGGAAATGGAAGTACAGTCATCAGTTTTCTCTTTATAGATTTGGGAGCTGATTAGTGCAGGTTGCAACTATGCAGGTTTTGCTGACTTGCAGATTGATAAGGTAGCAATGCAACTTATGTTACACTGCATTGCAATTCTGTGAACGGTATATACTCACCATCACTTACATGTACTCAGTACCAGGAGTGCCAACTTGGCCCCATGACCATTGGTGCCCAGGGCTGTGGATGCCATGCAGCATGCATGGCCCTGGCATGGAAATTTGTGGGTGCCCGGCCCCTTCATGGGGAATTTTTTGGGTGCTCAGGCACCCAGGGCCCCAGGAGTTGGCACCTGTGCTCAGTACTTTTGGTCTTATAGGACATGGTTTTGCAAAAAGAGAGACAAAGCTTCTGGTGCAAATCACAACCAGTGGACCAGAGCTACCATTGCAAAACTACTTCCAATTACATTACAAACAATGTACAGTCGTACCTTGGAAGTTGAACGGAATCCATTCTGGAAGTCCGTTCGACTTCCAAAATGTTCTGAAACCAAAGCGCAGCTTCTGATTGGCTGCAGGAAGCTTCTGCAGTCAATTGGAAGCCCCATAAGCCCCGTTGGACGTTTGGCTTCCAAAAATAGTTCGCAAACTGGAACAGTCACTTCCAGGTTTGCGATGTTCGGGAGCCAAAACGTTCGAGAACTAAGCTGTTTGAAAACCAAGGTACGACTGTATTGGTGCAGAAGATAAAGCCCAGCTTAGAGAATTGCCTTGGAGCAATGATACCAACAAGACTGGGTTCTGTGTGGCAACCTCAAGTCTTCTATTGGCATCATGTCAGGAGCTTTACTAAGACAGAAGAGGCTTCCTTTCTTTGCAGAGCTGCACATCCTAAAATTATAGATTGGGTTGTGTTGTCCAGTGATAGTTAGTGTGTGTGTGTGTGTGTGTGTGTGTGTGTGTGTGTTTGTGTGTGATCACTAAAACTTTCAGCTATGTTATATATGTTTCAGGAGTTGGTTGTGATTGCTTCTGGTGTCTTGTTTGTAATATTATGTACTATATAAGTTCAGGCATCTGTAGTCAACCATCTTCCACCCTACATATTTTGCTCCTGTGCACCCCCCCCATTTTTTGGCCTTTTCATCATTTTTGCTTATCTTGCACCAGAGAAGAAAACTACTTATTGAAAATAGGTTTAAAATTTGTCCCCAATTGCTCTTGAGCTTTAAAAATCTGTTTTTCCTCAGGGAAAACTGAAAGGTAACAACACACAGTTACTAACAATCTACTAATAAGAAAATGAAAACAGTCTATGCTTCTGTTTTCATGTAAAGGTTGTTAAGAATATTTTAAGTTTACACACTTACATGAGATTAAGTTCCATTGAATTTACTACTGAATAGTGATGCCTTCGGTAGTGCTACAAAACTCTTGTTAAAAAAAATGCTTGTTTGGTTATTCAAAATTACACAAGGCTGAATGATGCAGTTATAGGAAAACCTTTGTTGTGTTTTCTAGTTATAAGAACCAGCAAAATTAAGCAATTAAAAGAGTGGGAACATTGTGCTGAAATCTAATGTTTTAAGACTTCATAGAGAGACAAAGGCACAGGCAGGTTGTTCAGGCAGGCAGCAGGGTGCAGAAATACAGGGTGGAGCCTGACATGCACAGCAGCAACAATTTCTAATTAAAGAGCAATAGAAGGCAAGGTTACCAAAGCACTCAGGGCCAAACTAGAAGTGTATTATTGAAGGGTTTTTTTCCAGCAAGAGTTCATAGGAGAGAAGACGTCATGTTCCAGAGTCCTATCCCATTTCCCTTTCCATCTTGATTTCGCTTCCTATTTGGAAATCCCTTCCTTCCTTGCCTCATTTTCATCAATTCCTCTCTGGTTTGCCTAAAAAGTTTTATAGTAATAATTATAATTAGTATTTATTGGATTTCTATACCTCTCTTTATTTGAGGATCACAGGGTGGTTTACAATATAAAAATACAAAAATATGTAACATAGTAACAAACAAAAACAATAACTCCATAGATTTGTAATTAGGGTCTGGCAGAAGAGGAATGTTTTTGTTACTTATCTTTAGGCACCAGACAAAAACATTATATATAATATAATAAAAACACATATAATAGGTAGCACAAGATCTCTTTGTTTTATATAATTTATATCCTGCATCTTCAGTTCAAACTAATTAATATATCCTAGGTGGAAAAGTACAAATATATTAAAACTAATTTAACATTTCTAAAATCCAATGAAACAGCAGTAACAGTTGAAAACAGCAACATCATAGGAAGCTATTTTAAAAGATTTGAAAAAATAAAAATGTCAGAAAGACATGAAAGTAAAAGAACCAGATGAGCCTCCTGGGGAGAGTATTTCACAACAGGGGTACTACATATGAAAAGATAATTTCCACAATTGCCACATGATTAGCATATAGAGCAGGGCCTCCAATGACAGTTTTAATGAAAAGGCAGTCACATGTATTTCACATAACTGGTCCTAAGACATGCTGTTCCTTTAAAAAAATTGTTTTGTTTGCTGCAGCTGTCTTCCAGAAAACATTCATATTTTTTATACTTTGAATAGAAACTATTTCCAGAAACGTACCAAACCCAACTTTCAAAGAAGAATTTTTAATTATCCATTGTACCTAGTACCATCCCATGGAGCAGCTAAAAAAAAGTTTTTCCTTCTTTGGATATTCAGCTAATTTGCAGTTCTTGTTCAGGATTCTGGTTGAAAATGGTTAAACACATTTACTGGAAACTACTGATTTGTAATATTTAGACATTAGTCATTTACAATAGATAAGGCTCTGCGTAGATGGCATATCTTTGATTCAGCAGAAATGTTACATGTATTTCTAAATCTTTGTTTTCCGCTTCACCTTATTGGTGTTGTGTTTGGACCTTTCCCCATGAGTTACAAGGTGATCATACCTAATACGTAAGCGTTTAACTTTGAACAAGCTCCGAAGCTCTACTTTTAATGAAGCTATTACTAAAATAAACATAGAATCATAGAATCATAGAGTTGGAAGAGACCACAAGGGCCATCGAGTCCAACCCCCTGCCAAGCAGGAAACACCATCAGAGCACTCCTGACATATGGTTGTCAAGCCTCTGCTTGACAACAGCATTGCCCTCAGAATTGCCCTCAGAATTATGATATCTTTACATATGTGGTATGTTCACACTTACTAACACTTTGTTTTCAGATGATGAAAAGGCAAGTCCACATCCTGGAACAAGTGAACCTGTTTTAAGTTTACACTATAGTACAGAAGGAACAACTACAAGCACAATAAAATTAGACTTCACTGATGAATGGTAAGATTGCACTACTTTTCCAATTTTAGCTATGACTTCAGTTGTAGCATTTTGGGGTGATCAATGGGCCACTGAAATCAATGGGCTGTATTCAATACTGTCCATGTGCAAGCAGAACAGACTTCCACTTGTGGTGGGACTTGCCTTCCCTTGTCTTCACTGCACAAATCTGTTCTGGAATGGTGGGGGACCTTCTAGAGAAGATGGGGGAGTTTAGGGGGCCATGTGGGGAGGGAAGGAAGGTGATGTGAAGTCTGCTTGCTCAACACTGGATACTGCCCAATGGATTTAAGTTGTATTTTGGTTTACTCTATGGTTAACATTAGATCTCACACTTGAACTTTTTCATTTAATAGCTTTTATATGCTACACTGCCAGAATAACTTCATTAGGAAAAAGTGCTGAGTTAGACCAGAGGAATATTGTGTTAGGCTAGATGCAAGTTTTAGGAATTGTATGAAAAATACATTTATTTCATACACCCAAGCTTTACATGGTGCTTTCAGTATTTTAAAATCATTTTGAAAAGTCTTTCAAGCATTATTTCATTACATTTACTGGGATAGTAAATCGTACTGGAGATCATTTCCACCCCTGGGATTACACATAAAACACTTTTCAGTCTTACTATATGAATTGAATATCAAATTTAGCAGAGTGGGGTATGATAATTGCAGTAATAAAACAAAAGCAGGTGAAACAATAAATAACAATATTAAAACACAGAGAGCAGCTTATTCTATTATTATAACAGAGCAGAGTTGAGAATTCAAATATGCCTGAAAAATAGCAAAGTGTTAACCTGGTGATGAAATTGATCTTAAGTTGGCACCACATGGACCTCAGAGGGAGGGAGTTCCATAGTCAGAGAACCACTGCAGAGAAGGTGCTCTCCTGTGTCATTGCATAATTTCCAAACGTGAGGTGCTGAGCAGGGCATCCCTGGAAGGGCTTAATGCCTGTGCAGGAAGACATTGAGAGAGTGGTACTCTCAAGTCAGGACAGTTACATAGCTCCGGTTAACTATTCCACTCAACAGCCTAGCAAGCAGCAATCTATAGTAGCTGCAGCTTCCAGGTAATCTTCAAGGGCAGCCCCAAGTATTACAGTTACCCAAGTGGGAATCCAGTTTTTATAGCATAGTATATGAAGAAGAAAGCATTATGCACCAGATGGTATAATGGTCATGACCCACACAGCAATAATCAATACAATATTTTGTTACAGAGCAAAAACAAACACTATTTTGGTTATAAATATTTATAATTGCTTCAGTACTAGTACACGAACTCTTGTTATTTCTGAACTACAATGAAAATTACAAGCAGCTTTTTCCAAATGAGAATTGAAAGAGTGTGTCTGTTTGTTTGTTTGTTCGTTTGTGTATATATGTATGGGGAAGACATCTTAAAGCAGCATAAATTACATACATATTTAGATTTCCTATATTATAATTAATGGTATATAAAATATCAAACTAAATTGATGAAAATCAATATTGTATATATATTAGTACTGCTTCTACAATACTCAATGTAAAGCACAAACTATTTCAATTAATGTTTTCTTATCTTTGCTTTTCGTTTCATTCTGATAGGTGTTAGTTTTTCCATGTCCACATTTTATTGTCATTCCTTCATGAAGCATATTGTATACAACCTCCAGTTTTTTCCATATAATACTCTAACAGCCATAGCCATTCAAGATGCTAGTTTTTAACGTCCTTTAGAAATAAACACATCCATATAATTTTAAAGGTAATAAAGAGGATCTAGAGGGATTGCATATCGTAGTAGGCTTTTTGTAATCTTCTTAATAATTCTCCAGTAAATTTTCCCTGCAACATTCCCAGCAAAAGAAGTTTGCTTCCTTTTCACGCTGTCAGTATTTTTTTGGGTAGTTCTTCTTACTATTACTATTATTATAACAGGGTTAATATACCATCTTGTCATTACCATATAACAGTTCTTTCTGACTGCTGTTTTAGTAAAATTTTATGGTGCTTATTAAAGAGTATTTCCCATATCTCCATAGCAATATATTTTTCCTTATTTTATAATATTATTTAACTAGCTCATACTTCAATAATACTAGTAAATGGTTTTTATTCTGGGAATATATTTGAAGGGCAGGCTATAAATATCTAAAATAAATACATGTGTCTGTTGAATGTTCTTGTTGCTAGGAGCAGTACAGCTTCAAGTTCCAGAGGGAGTGGAAATTACAGCAAACCTGAAGGTCAGGAAGAATCCCTGAGAACTCAGAGTTCAGAGACACCAATATTAGAGAGTTCAGAATCAAGTAAGATGTGAATTTGTTGCCTTTATAGCAATTATACAGCCACCATATATACACACATATACATACACTTTTTTGAAAGATAAAAAGTAATGTGCATATAATTGTAAGGGCACAGGATAAAATAACACTTGAAAAACCAGGGGGAGAAAATGGAAAGTGGGGGGGGGGGGGCGAATAACACCTATATACAAAAAACCAAAAACTAAAAGAGAACTTATAAACATTACAAGATTGTTATTGTAGTTAACCTACATTTAACCTAATGCAGTGTTTATAGAAATGAATTCCAAATATTGTTAAATTTGTCCATGGCAAGTCTACGTTTATATGTGATTTGTTCATGTGCTGCAAGTTTGCACATATCTTCTATCAATTTGTCAAGAGATGATATAGCTATATCATTCTTGTTCCTGTTTAAGTTTATCAAATCCACAACCAGCCTGATATTATCTGTGGCTTGTCTTCTCTTTATAGAGCCTATTTGGTCATTTTTAATAATAGTTGGTATTACTGTTTGCAGCCTACTTGCCAATATTGCCATTAAAATGTTTGTATCAATATTAATCAGAGAAATTGGGCATTGGTTGGTGCTTTGGAATAACAGTAATGTACCGTATTTTTCGCCCTATAGGACGCACTTTTTCCCCTCCAAAAATGAAGGGGAAATGTGTGTGCGTCCTATGGGGCGAATGCAGGCTTTCGCTGAAGCCTGGAGAGCGAGAGCGGTCGGTGCACACCGATCCCTCTTGCTCTCCAGGCTTCAGGAGAGCCCCAGCGGCAGCCCCACAAGGTCGGGGGACAACGGGGAGGTGGAACGTCTTCCCGCTGTCCCCAGACCTGGTCTGAAGGCGGGTGGCGGGGAGAAGAGCGCTTCTCCCCGCTGCCGCCCCGCAAGCTCCGGGGACAGCAGGGAGGCACAGCGCGTCTTCCCGCTGTCCCCCGGACCTGGTCCGCTGCCAGCCCCACAAGCGCCTGGGGGGGAAATAATTTTTTCCCCCTTTATTTCCCCCCCAAAAAACTAGGTCCATCCTATGGGATGGAGCGTCCTATGGGGCGAAAAATACGGTATGCCTGATTAGCTCAATAATGTTGAGCTAATTCCTTCTCTGAATATCTCATCATATAATTGAAATAACCTAGGTGCCTAGAGATCAATGTATGTTTTGTACCATTCCACTAGGAATCTGTCTAGGCCTGGTGCTTTACTGTTTTCCATGTTTGAGATTATTCTCAAACATAATCTCAGTTTCTGATATTAGGGACATTAATAATTGTTTTTGCATAGATTCTGAACCAGGTAATTTTATTTTTTTTAAAAAAACTTCTCCATCACCTCTTCCAATATGCCTCTTTCTGTTGGAGCTATATACACGTCATCTAATTCACTTCTAATTTGTGAGACTATTAACCTTTCTTTCTTTTGCTTAAGTCAATTTGCTAGAATTCTACCCCCCTTTCACCTGTTTCCCAATACTTTTTGTCCCATATACATAAGCATTATATCTACTTGTTTTGATAATGTATTACATAGCTCAAATTTCTTCTTTCTTATTTTACTACGCAGATTATCAGTTGAGTTATTAACTATTAATGGCCACAAATCTTTTAATTCCTCTTTCATTTTTCCCCCTTAACTATTTCTAAGGGTTTTTTTATGTGATGCACATGCTATAATTCAGCCTCTAATACAAGCTTTGTATGCTTCCCATTCATACATCCTAGTGGTCAAAGTCTTGGCCTTTAAGTCAAAGAATTGTTTAGTCTCAGTCTTCATTTGTTTTACAAAATCTGACTGGTCAAATTTATGGGTTTGACCTGAATATTCAATGCAGAACTTTGCCAGGAATTGAATATAGTTTTTCAAGCTTTTTGCCCTAGCAAGGGCTTTCACTTTAGCAGATTTAGAGCATGCCTTAATCACCTCCTTAGAAAAATCTGGAAAAAGAGAAAGATTAAATAGCCACCTTTATATCATTGTATGCCTGTGCTTACTTTATTTCAAATCATTACACTCTTGGTTTATTTGTACTATTTTTATGGATATATTGTCATTGCTTGTATTTTTATCCTTTTATAAATCACTTTGGGATTTCCTTTGACTATGGGTGAGGAAAGCTATGAAAAATCTAAGTAAATTAAACATTTGTACATATACTATGAACAAAACAAGGTTTTCAATCTGATTTTTGGGGAGTTCGGAGCACAGGAGGTAAGTGTAACATCTATGCTGTGATTCACAGAGCTCTGTAGGGTGCTTCTGCTAGCCCACATATCACAATATGATACTTAAACTATGCTCAGTTTCAGAAGTAGTGTGCGGTGTGGCATGTCGGGGTTGCTGTTTGAGAAAAACAACACAAACACACCATTAGGCTCATGAAAGAAGTTTCACAGTTCTTTGTACATTGATTTTAGTATTCTGTTGTAAATCCAGAGCCCTGCATAAAACAATACAGTTATCGTTTAAAATATAAAATTAACCTAATATTAAACTATTTATATGAATATATATTTTATATGAATTGTTAAATTCTTAATGTCCATGATAAGTATTCAATATTAGTAAGATAAAAGAATCTCAAAAATAAACAAGCCTTGTAAAATGGGTTGCTGCAAAAGATTATGGAGTCATCTGTAATAAGCTTGTGAATGTTAGATATTAGTAAGTGATTCTTGAGTCACTTTTATTGTTCCAGTTGAACATAAATAATACTCATTCACAAAACATTCTAATCTATTTTGATTAACATAAGTATGTAGAATCTACAGCTAGAGATATAGATGGAATCCGAAAGCCAGTTTATTTTTTCAGTAGTACACATTGCAGCAGTGCCTGACTTACTGTATATTTTTAATATTTTTTCAGTGTATCATTTTTGTCAGTTTTCATTACTTTCCATGCAAGCTATGCAATACTTTAGAAGGCTTATGATAGGGACAACAGTATATAATAGCTAATTTCAGAAATTGCTAGTAGCCCATTTGCACTATTTATATAATTTAAATACTGAATTCCAGGAATTCCTGAAGACTCACATGGGGAAAGTACAAATGTTGAAGAATTGACACCTATAAGTGAAAATGTTGGAACACCACATTCAGGTATGTAAAATGGTAACATATGCATACTTTACCCAAAAGCTGTAAATGTAAGCAAACTCAAGCTCTCTTCTCCCGGCACCCATGAAATACTTATATCTCCAGGGCAGGTTATAGCTATTTATTTTTTCTACTTTAGGTTTTAATAAAGTTGTCAAAGATAATTCAAATGTTTTTAGTGTGGTAACTGATTAAATGCCATTGTTTGTTCTATCAGATAATGATGTGTCTGACCAACTGGAAAGTAGTATGGAACTAGAAAATGATCCTCATCTTGACATAACCTGCCAGACACCAGGTGGTTTATCAAGAAAAGACACAGAAGAGCAAGGAAGCGTGAGTCAACAAAGTACAGAGTCCACTGCCAACTCAAATAATACAAATCATGAACCTCAATCCCAACCAGATTCCTCAGGGCTTGCTTCTCATGAAGAATCATCTATGAGAAGTTCTGCTTTCCAAGAAACTGATGATAGTGATGATGACCCTGTTCTGATACCAGGAGCCCGGTTTCGTGGAGGAGTAGGCCATAGGTTAGTATTGTGGTGCGCTCTCCCCTCCTAAAGACAGTTCTGTTGAAGTAAAAAATGGGAAATCATGCAGCAGAAGCATTCAGACCTCTTAAAAGTTATGCTGTCAACATGCATTCATGATAGGCATGAAGGATTAGCCCTCATTTCACCACGGGATTCTACTTGCTCTACTTGGATATTAAAATTCTAACTCAGTGCATTGTCTTTTTATATTTTCAGTTGGATTTGCATAATTGTCTATGTATTGTAGCACATCATGTGTTCCTTCAATGACCTGGACTCTCATACTGAAGGCAACTATCCTATACACATTTACCTGGGGTTAAATTTCAGTGGACTCAGCAGGACTTACTTCTCAGTACACATATATAAGATTGTGCTGCAGGAGTGCATGGTCCCATGCGTTTATTTATATGCCATGTCTGCATAACAGGCATATATAAAGAGGTTCACTTAGTCAATTTTTCATGCACATAGAATTCTCTTTCCTTGTACTTAACAGAGCTTGATTGTCTTCCAGAGACTTGGAAAACATTCTGGTTGTATTTGGTTTTAGTGACTAGTAGAAAATTGATATAGAATTGTTTGCTTTTTCCCTGAGGAGCTTGACACAGTGCTTATGGTGTCTTCACCATTTTATCTCCACAACAACCTTTCGAGGCTGGGCTGAGTTTGTGTAACTGCCCGAGGTCACTTAGCATGCTTCATGAATGAATGGGGATGGTTAAATTGGACCTGGAGCACTGTACAGTTTCTTAACACTATTATATACATTATTTTTATTTGAATGACTTCAGCTGTTATTCCTTTCACTAGATATATAAGAGGAACAGCAGTAGGTGGTAGAATATTGAGGTAATTCAGAATTACCATCCCATGTAGAAATATGATTACTTCCTTCATTGGTATGGTATTTAACCACCTTTTGTACCAGTTACTATACAAGTTTTAAATCTATTGGACTTCATATAGAGAGGGTGACTGTGGAGAGTAATTTTAGTTGTATGTTGTGCCCCCCTCCCAAATAAAGGTAATTGCTGTGTGAAAGGTTTAACAAGTCTATTAACCTCTTTAGTGTGTTCATTAAAGATGAATGCAGTGTAAAAATATACAGTGGAACTAAAGCCCAGGTAGTTCTCTTTTGTTAAACACGTATTGTATTTTTCATGTGTCATGGCTTACGTGATTTGTTGACTAACATAATATATACTTATTGTAAACCATGGGAGGGGAACACTGTTCTTGTGCTCATGTTCTGCTTGCTGGTTTCCCATAGGCATCTGGTTGGCCAGTGTGAGTACAGAATGCTTAACTAGTTGGGCCATTGGCCTGATCCAGCAGGCTATTCTTGTGTTCTTATGTTAAAATGATTATATTGCTTGAATGCATCCGTTGGCTAACTGACAGCTTCTGCTTCAAATGCTGTCAATGGGTGACCTGCTGGTGGTGCTTATAAAATCCTCAATTTCATTATTGGCACTGAGTATAATACTCAAAAGAAAACTTGCACAGGCTGTATTTGCATGCTCAAGCTTTGCTGTCCTCCCTCTTTTTGTTGTTTGAGAGTAAAAGCAAATGTTCAATAATGTATTAAAAGGCAAAGGTTGTTTTATATGGGCTAGTGGTCTAACCCTCTAGGCACAATTAGCCTGTTTAAATCCCATTGAGGTTATTGGGATCTAAACAACCAAACTCTGAACAGGACTGCAAACCAGGTTATTATGTAGCTTTCTGACAATGATGGCCTTTCTGTTCATAATCCATAGGCGATCTGCTGTAGCTCGCATTCAGGAGCTCTTCAGAAGAAGGAAAGAGAGAAAAGAGATGGAGGAATTGGAAACACTGAATATTAGACGCCCTTTAATAAAAATGGTTTACAAAGGTCATCGAAACTCCCGGACAATGGTACATAGTTTACTGCTAAATTTATAATTTGGTTTGCTCTAAATATGTGTTATACTAACCTATATTAGAAGAGAGCTTATAAGAAAAATTAAGATATATGCACATCATAATACAGTTATGGTTACTCAAGTACCTTTGCAAAGTTTAGTCCGGAGCACTGTATGCCTGGTCAACATTATGAAATAACTTTGAATTTAAAATAAAAGTAACACTCTCCCCTGGTGTTATAATGGACTTGCATGGGTTTGGCTTCATCCACTCAAAGGCCAGGAACAAAATTGCCTCGAAAAAACCTCAGACAAACTATTTTGCCTCTGTTCTCCTGAAGTAGCAAGTTACATTTTTGCCCTCGCTGGGGGCAGTTGCCTAAGACATATTTTCTCTCTCCTTTTTGCGTCTCCATATCTCAGGCTTGTATTTTGAATCTGTGTTGTATTGCTGTGTGTTTATGGTGTCTAGGACTCTTGTCTGTTCTCTTGGTGCCCTGGACTGTTTGAGTGTGTGGAGCTTCATTTCCCTGTGTTTCTCACGGGTGTTTCCTTGCAATTGATTTTGTGATGATTTTTACTGCGATTTATTTGTTCAGTGATTTCCCCTGACGTGTAATTTTCTCAGTAATGACCATCATTCTTGAGGAGGGCCAAGTAATAAATGTGACATTATTGGCAGTGTGAGCCACCAGAGGGCACCCAGTAACCCTCCAACTTCTTTCATGGATTAGGAGAGCTAGGAAGGATCTGTCAGAGGAGGAAGGCACCTTGTTGTTGGCATCTGTCTGTCTTGAGAAACAATGGAGTGTGCCTTCAATGGTGATGTCAAACTGTTGCGTTAGGCTGGGCAGTGTCCTGGGCTGCCCAGACAACAGGACCCCCCTCTTTGGCCTCACTGGTGTCCAAAGGAAAGCAAAGCAATACATTTGGCACAAGCTTGGCTTCAGGAGTTGCTGGAAGGAGGCATACAATGTGCCATCCAACCGTCTTACGGACACCACTCCGGATTTGTGGAGGGTTTTCTCCTTAGCCTTTTCTTCTCCCAAAGATATCTCACAAGGCAGCAGAGGTTTAGCATCAGAGTTTTCCTTCTCCTTGATGGGCTAGCTTCCCAGATTGACAGGCCCCATCTTCCCCTCACTTCCCTCTACAGCACATACAGAAACTGCCTTCTTTACCATTAGACCCACTATTGGTCTCATCTGCTCAATCAGTTGGAGTCTGTCTTTGCATGCAGGGGAGGTCCCTAACTCACTGAGGGTGCAAGACCTATTGGCTGCCCTCTTCTAGGGTACCCTCAGGTGACCAGTCGAAGCCGTTCCCAAGGTGTGACTGCTGTTGCATGCTGACAGCTTCTTGGAGCCACAGGTGAGAGCTGAGTGCAGGATGGGGACCAAAGGTGACTACTCCAGAAGGAGCATGGCATTTCCTCCACTACCTGAAGAATCAACATCATCAACTGATTCAAGTTCTGGGAATAGGTTTGTAGGGCTTGAGCCCTCCCCACTACAATCAATGTGATCAGTCTTCAGTACTGCTCCTCAGCAGTCAGCCCCTGTGCAGCTGTGAATAAAAATCAGCAGTGATTCTTTAATGATGTCGCAAAAAATAAAAGGGAAGCTGATTCAGCAGCCCTTATTAACCTTTCTTCTGAAACTTTTGTTAGGTGGAAAGCTATTTAGTTATGAAGCTTTAAAAGGTGTGTTGGCAGAGTTCAAAGAAAAAGGCCATGCCTCTGAAGGCTATGTTTACCCAATTACCACCACTGCCACTATTTTTGTTCCCCAAGGTCTTTTGAAAACGGTAGGGATTTTCAGTCTGCCCCTGCTGCCTGCAACAGATCCAGGTTCTGGTCCTGAGGTCAATGGCAGCAATCTCATGCATTTATGTCAGGTTGCTACCCTGCCACATTTAGAGAATTTGGAGAAGTTGTTGTTATGTTGGTGTTTTGTGCAGTGGTACCTCGGGTTACGAACTTAATTCGTTCCAGAGGTCCGTTCTTAACCTGAAACCATTCTTAACTTGAGGCATGTTTTTGCTAATGGGGCCTCCCACTGCCGTCAGCGCGCAATTTCCATTCTCATCCTGGAGCAAAAGTTCTCAACCCGAGGTACTACTTCTGGGTTAGTGGAGCTTGTAACCCGAAGTGTTTGTAACCTGAGGTACCACTGTACTTTGTTTCTATGTCTCTTAGCTTGGCAAGATTGTAATTGGTCACTTCAGGGTAACAGAGACAAAAGACTTCCTTTGAGGCAACTGTATTCCTGCCTTTGAGTGTTTGGAGCGGCAATCTTAATGAGTCCACTATAACATCACATAGAAATATGTTTCCAGCTAAACCAACAGTCCATTCTATTTAGTGCTGCTTAGGGTCTCTTCTAAATAGATGCTTTAAACATTGTATAGGTATATATATTGTATGTAGTACGTATATTAGCTATAGGTACTATGTAGGGCCTTGGGGCACCTTTTAAATGGATAGTATCATTTGAAACAAACTATTTCTTATTTTTTAAAAAACATCTTTATTTAAAAGTAATGGGCACAGTTCTGCCCTTGCTAAGATAAATCAACCCACAGTTTAAGTTGGCTTATTTCAGTTTGCCTGCATTCAAACTTAATGCTAAATTGCTGTTTGTTAAAGATGGAAGCAATTGCGCATAGCCATGTCAGGAAAGGAAAGGAAATGAGTTGTGAAGTCTGAGGCATGTTCATATGACACTGAACCATAGTTTAGTGTTGTGTATGAATACAGCCTGTATACAACTTTGAAAGTGAATTAGAATGTCTCGCAGCTGTGCATACTAACCATAATGAAATGTTTTGTCCCCCCCCCATTTTTTTCCTATACAGATAAAAGAAGCCAATTTTTGGGGTTCTAACTTTGTTATGAGTGGTTCAGATTGTGGCCATATCTTCATCTGGGATCGGCATACTGCTGAGCACTTGATGCTGCTGGAAGCAGATAACCACGTGGTGAACTGTCTGCAGCCACATCCATTTGACCCAAGTAAGATTGTTTTTCTCTCTATAATTTACAGGCATATGCATAGCTTGTAGGGAAGCCCTTGAAAACACTTGGCTTCATCCATGTTCTACCAAAATGATAGGTTATTTTTAATAGTTTGTAGTCTGAAGGACCTTAGCTAATTTGTGAAGTGGATACTAATGAGAGATCTTGTCTTAAAGTTATCCTCATAGCCTGTTTCAGATTATTGCCTACATGTTGCAAATTATGCACATGTGAATGCTCCGTAGGGAATAGGAGTTCTAAGTGGAACATAAGAGTGAATTTAAAAGTGAAACCCTTCTAAGAAATTGGGGCGGGGTGGGGGGTTGCAACAAAGTGTGCTAGCCACCAAATATTATTTGTATTTGCAAATGTAAAATAATGGCTACTTAATATATTATTAAATTGTTTTAGTTCTAGCCTCATCAGGTATTGATTATGATATAAAAATCTGGTCTCCACTAGAAGAATCCAAAATTTTTAATCGGAAACTTGCTGATGAGGTAAGATGATATTTTGCAGCAATACTCCTATTTCTATAATTTTCTTTCCTGACAATATTGATGTTGCTTGTTAATACTTTCTGTGCACCACTAATACCAATTTGTAACTTAGAAGAAAACAATAATTTCATAGATGTATTGCCACAAAAAGACCAGTTCACAGTGGGAGATGTGTCATTGTTTTTGGAACATGGAACTAGATTCTGTGGTACATGGAACATGGTTCAAAACGTAGTAAATTCTGTTACAGAAGTGAACTGATCGTGAATAGCCTCAAATTGGTAAAGAGTTGTGTGCACCAATGAAACATGTATTGGGTAAAGAGAAGTCTTTGGTAAATACTGATACAGTGTTTATGTCAGATGCTCATATAATAGTGGCACATAAATATACACAGCAAGCCTTATTTTCTAAATCTGCTCTGTTAAATTCTTGCTCAGTGACTGTTTCACTTCCTCTCTACCCCTACCCTAGGTTATAACTCGAAATGAATTAATGTTGGAAGAAACCAGAAACACAATCACTGTTCCAGCTTCTTTTATGCTAAGGATGTTGGCATCTTTGAACCATATAAGAGCAGGTAGGAAGATTCTACAGACACTTTTCACTGAATGAATTGATTTATTACTGTCACAGACCAGAAATCACTTTTGACTAGATTTCTTATGTGAGGTGTTTCATTTCAACTAGTTGCCATTTTGGGGCCAGACGGCTCAAAAGTTGTATTTTTCAATACGACTTTTTGGTTCCTGAAATTCATTCTGATTGTGCAGATAAAATATCATGGATAGACTTCTAAAGGATGTGTTGTCAGTGTGTGAAAACAGGCAAGATCCAAGGATCCCCAGGTGGTGGAGACATCAGGCACATCCTGATGCCTGGGCATCTTCACTTGGTCACAAGTGGAAAATTATCTGAATCAGAATTTTTAGCAGCTATTCATATTTTTTTTCCTACTGTGTTTCCATCATATTTGTAAAATTGTAATATATATATATATATATATATATATATATATATATATATATATATATTCAGTATACCTTAAGCATTTCTACTTCCTTCATCACTAGACCCTGGAGAGTGGTTGAACAAAATGTCATTTTGTTTTCTGAATTGGAAAAATGGCTTTAAAATTGTTTCAGTCATTTAACAATCACTCCCCTATTTTACAGACCGTCTGGAAGGAGACAGGTCTGAAGGATCTGGCCAGGAGAATGAAAACGAAGATGAAGAGTAATTGGCTCTTCTCTGAAAGTACCTAGACGTCATGAAATTTGTATAAGTCATGAATTATATTTTTCCTTACAAAGCTTTAGTGCAATTTTAAGGTTTTGCTTTTGAGTAACCTAACGTTTTGATTTTGAATGAATGTGTGCATGACTTGCAAAAGTGTGCAAGTAAAATAAGCAAAATATTTTTAAAATGTTTTGCAGTGTATGAGGGGTGCTAGAAAATGCGAAGTGCAATATTTTCCCTTAACTTGCAAACATGGGAGCTTGGATCAGTGTTTTAAAATAACTTACCTTATAGTGAAAACATTGGTTCAAATAAATTTCTATACCTGCTATTTGCATGTTTGTTGCTTTCTATTAAAAGATGTGGTTGTTTTACATTTGTGTTTGTCTTTTTCTGACCACTATGTGAGGAAATCAACACATCACATTCTCTACTGACTACAGAAATTTCAGTTTCCACCCTTCCCCACAGAAATCCTATTGGGGTTTGGAGACTTACATAACTTGTAAGTTGACTAGAAACTTATTCTGCCTTCTTAAAAGACATTTAAGTCAGAACTTTTATTTTATGTGCTAAAGTTAAATGTTTCATTTTAGGAGTGTGTGACTATATATTCTCTGAATTGCTTTGGAAGCTCTGATAAAAAGCAGCTTGTCATACAGCACAGAAGACTGCTGTTGCAATACTCGACTGTGTGCACAGATCCAGCCATGTAGCCTTCTGGATCAAAGTCTGTTGGAAAAAATGGGCTATATTGATGGTACTGTATCTTAATGCTAATAATAAGGCAGTGGGTGATGATAAGAATAAGACACTTAATAATAATAATAATAATATACCCCACCCTTCTGGTTGGGTTTCCTCCTACCTAATTCCTAATTAAAGCCACTTAAGTGTTTTTGCAAAATTTACTTATTTCTGAATAGTAGCTATTGGAAATGGAGACTTATTAAGAGTTACTATCCAGCCACCTTAATTCTGTACATCTACCATTAATTTGTGCAGTTTTCAGTCTAAAAAGTTGTCCTAAAATCCTACATCTTAGAGCAAGTTACCACAGCAACTTCTGTTCATCAGCTTAGAAAAACTTCATTTTCTGACTATGATGTTGCTAAAATTTTATAACAAGGGCTATCATTTGATTAATAGTAATACAGTGGTACTTGGTTATCAAACTTAATCCATTCCAGAAGTCCGTTCCAAAACCAAAGCGTTCCAAAACCAAGGCGCGCTTTCTCCATAGAAAGGAATGCAAAATGGATTAATCTGTTCCAGACTTTTAAAAACAACCTCTAAAACAGCAATTTAACATGAATTTTACTATCTAACGAGTCCATTGATTCATAAAATGAAAGCAGTAATCAATGTACTGTACTATAAAATAAATAAGACAGTATTGTAGATAATTAATTTTTTTTTTTTTTGTTAGCTGCACTGACGATAGTCACTGTTTGGATTGGGTGGGGGGCTTTTATCCATTTCCACAGTCGTACAATCAATAAATCAGTAGCTGAATTGGGTTCCACACAGTCACAAAAACAAATTAACTGAAAAAGCCCCAAAAACAAAAAGACAAAATAAATAGCAAAAACAAAAGTACCAAAGTTAATCCCTTCCAGAAGTCTGTTTGACTTCTGAAATGTTTGAAAATCAAGTTGCAGCTTCTGATTGGTGCAGGTGCCCTGGAAACAATAGCCGACAGCCACATCAGATGTTCGACTTCCAAAAAATGTTTGGAAACTGGAACACTTCTGGGTTTTCAGCATTTGAGAACCAAGGCGTTTGAGAACCTGGGTACCACTGTAGATGAATCATATCAATTTTAGTCAATTAATGTTCAGGCAAAAAATAAGTGGCTCTGAATAAGTATACTTTTAATGTATTTTTAATCTTTTGTTGGAAGCCGCCCAGAGTGGCTGGGGAAACCCAGCCAGATGGGCGGGGTATAAATAATAAATTATTATTATAAATTATTATTATTACTTTGATTAGATATCTTACAACAGGCACCATCTTAGAATAAGTGTTTCTTCCTAGGGGAGAATAGGAAATTCCGTTTTTAAGATGGTGTTTGCCATCTACAGTTTTGTTAGTACTTTTATTAAATCAGGAGCATCAGATTAGTTAGTTTAGTTTTAATAGGTGACACCTTTTAAATCAATAATTTTTAAAAATACATCTACTAAGTAAACTGCAGCCCTATTTAAAATCCAAACGAGTATCAAACTTTGACCCATTTTGCATGCAACGTTGAGCCAAGCCATGGCCTGGTGCAAACAAGCATTTTGTGGGTTCCCAGAGCAAAAATTGCCATTGCACCACTCCTTTCCTGGTCCTGCCACTCCTGCACTACCAGGTCTAAGCCCGTGGTTTGGCTTAGTATTATGTCTTACTAAACTAAAGGAGTAAACTCAATAACAAATCTTGGTTACAGCTTGTGGTTATAGCTTGTGGTTCATCTGGAATGAGACAAACTATGAGCTCAGGTTTGGGCCTAAACCAAACCATGGCTTAGCCCTGGGTAGTGCAACAGCAGTGAGACCAAGTGAGGAGTGCTGCCTGTGATCTTCACTCCAGGAATCTACATGTTTGCTCATTTGCACTAAGCCATAATTTGACTTAGTGTTATTAGCTGTGATTCTAAACATACTTGAATGGCAGTTTTATATGGGAATGAGATGGCCATCATGCTCTCCCTTAGGCGTATTGTTTGACACAAAAATTTGGTTCTAGCACTACAAGAACAAACCTCAGTCAACATTTAACTCAGCATTGGACTCTGCACTCCTCTGGTGTGGCCACAATAAACTTGGAAGCTTTCACTTCTGTTTTAGATGGCTGCAGTTTGCCATGTTTAAACCTTACACACTTTCCCCAACTAATCATAGTTAAATTTAACTGCTTCAGGGTTTGGATGATCTAATCTAAAACAAAAACAGAAGCTTGTGATCTCATGGAGAAATATTGAATAGTAACAGGTTTCATCTGCCAGGCTTCTCTCCAGCTCATCAGAGGCACACAGTTAGCTTCCTCTTCTGTCATCAGTCACAAAATGTAATGACACAATCTGCTGACAAAAAGGCAGGCATCGCAGGAATTTAAACTCATGGAAAGTTTCCAACCCAAATCCTCATTGTGAGATCTAAGCTGAAATTAAAGGGTGGCAGGTGCTTAGGGAGTGACTGTAAAGCCAGAAAGTAATCCTTTTCCTACTCTGCTTCTGTACACTTCTAAGAACATCTGAAGGCAGGCTACTGTGAATGTGTGAAAAAGGTGCAAAGAACAAGAGAACATGGAATATCCATTGTTAATGAGATCTTGTAAATTGAGGGACAAACTACTTACCTGGATTCTGTTATTCATAGCACATTTCCAGAAATGTCCAAAATAAAATAACCTATGGCTAAGGAAGAGCAGGACCGTACCACTGGTCCTTACCCAAAGAAAAGCATGCTGCCATCCCCACCTTTGATATACAGTCACGAATTTTGATTGTGAGGCATGCATACAGTTGAATGAAGAGGGGTCAGAGTAAGAATTTCATTAAACTCAAAACCACCCCTTCATCACTGGGCCACTCATACAGTATAGTTGCTTAGTGGGGGGCCACTTGAAACTCTTAGTCGCTGCATCAAGGTTTGTTTCTGGACTACTACAAGTTGCTGCTAAGACTGTTTAGCAATGGTATGAAGATAAACCATGTACTGGAGCCTGCCCATGTTGTAAGCAGGTACACAGACACAATGGACCACAGTATACCACAACTGGGTATACTGGGATGGCTGCTTTATTTATAAAAGTATAAATCATATAAAATACCAGGATGGTGTAAACAATAAAACATAAAAACAGCACAAAATCATTCAAATGCCTAGCTAATCGAGAAGATTTTTGAACAGCTATATATGCCTATCAACATAAAAAAGTATTCAAGAGACACCTGATAGGATGCCTGCTGAATCTCCACTGGAAGCATGTTTCACTGCAGGAATCTGCTGGAAGTACGTAAGACCAGCAACTCTAAATGCCTGACTTCTGGTTGAGGCCAATGGAGTGCCTGTAACTTTAAGGAAGCAGCCTCTGTTTGAAAAACAGCCATGAATATTGGGGGGGGGGGGAGGCTACAGATACAGTAGTTCAGTTCCTCTCTTGTAGCCTTATGAGGCTTTGCCCTCGGGTGGGAAAAATATTGCGCCTGGGAAAGGGATGTGGGAGTCAACAGACACTCAAGGAATAGTTTCGGAGAAAAGGCTTTTATTTCTACCATCCATGAACTGGTAGAAGGAGCAAGTGTGATAAGTCACAAAAAGCATGCACGAAGTTCACAGTCCTGTGCACAAGCATATATACCCCTTCCAGATCCCTCCTTTCTCCTCCTTCCAGAGTCCTGCCCCATGAGTTCCTCTGAGCATGAACAGAAAGCTGTCTTGGGACTATTGGGGCTCTTGGCACCCTTCCCAGGAAAGGGGGGGGGGGTGAGAGTGGTTCAGCATGTCCAAGAAGTTGCAACTAGAATGAGATAAGATTCATTTCTCAGGCCTGCTATGAACAGAGCCTATTCATTAGCCTTTAAAAGTAACCTTTTGCCTTTTGCCACAGCATCTTGTGAGAAAAGCAGAGAAGAGCAGAGAAAAGCTGTTTTGGATTTTTAGAAGACAAAAGGAGTTTTGGACAGTTTTGAGGCCTGGTTGATTATTGAAGCCTGGGGTGATTTCAGACAGGATTTGGGTATCTTGTCCCTTCATTCCCCCCTGCTTGTTTTTGGACAGCCACCAGGCCTGTCCCAAATGGACCACTATCCTTTCTTAAGGCCACTGATGCTTGCCCCAAGTTTGGGAGCTGGGAGCTGCAATTGTTGCTAGGTCAGCTCAGTGGCGTAGCGTGGGTTGTCAGCACCCGGGGCAAGGCAAATAATTTGCGCCCCCTAACCCGTGGATTTGCGCCCCCTAACCCGTGGATTTGCGCCCCCTAACCCGTGGATTTGCCCTAACCCCAGATGTTGCGCCCGGTGCGGCCGGCCCCCCCTGCACCCCCCACGCTACGCCACTGGGTCAGCTGAACACCTCCTTCAATGGGGTGCAGTAGCTACCAGCTCAGGAAGCAAACCCCATGCTTTCCACATGTTCTCGTTCTTGAGCAGGTGACTTCGGGCCTAGGTGAGGTCACCTGTCCTCACCTTCCTTCACTCTCTTGTCCATTTACCTTTGGAGATAGAAAAACACGCAAGCTGTATTCTGTCCAAATGCTCAGTAATAAGTTCTATAATTAAACAACAAAATGCAAACAGATAAGCCAAATTTAAAATGACACACAATACAATATTCCTAAAATGCTCATTGAGCAATACAGTAAGTCCTACCTCACCCCACTTAAAGATGGGCACAACACAGGAGGCAGAAATGGCTTATGGGCGAAGGATTAATCCCCTGAATATTTCTCATTCTCAAACAGGCTTCTTCCCACCCCCTTTGAGTGTGCTTTTTTTAAAAGCCTGTTAGCAGTACTGAGGCCTAGTAAGGTGAAAGAATGTGGAAACAGTCCTTTTGGTGACTTGAGGATTAATGCTTGGAGGAGCAGCCCCACTGCCTCCTACGGGAGTGTGGGAAGAACTTGCGGTGGTGCTTAAAGTGACTGTTTAGTTGTGTGGAGAGGCTGTAGGCCTAAATAGTTTCTATCCAGAATAAAAGACAGGTTTTCCCCTTGAGATGCTGGATCTCCATAAAAACCCTATATGAAAACCCTATATTCTCCTGAGGAAGCAGCAACCACTTCCCTCATGTGTCAAAAGGACAAAGAAGCGCTCTTAAGGCTAAGCAGTTTCAGTAAGTACAAAATGGTAAGTAAGGGCCGCTCTGACCCCTTCATCTTGAGAATACAACTTCATCTTTTGCAGCAGGGGTGAGAGAACCTGTGGCACTAGCCCACCATTAGCCAACCACCTGACATCATATGATATGGAGTGAGGTTTGCCCCAAACGGCCTTAAAAGCCAAATTCAGAGGCCTGGCAGTTTCCGCTCCCTATATGTCCTTAGCCTGCTTTTCCCTACAGCAAGGATAACAGCAGTGGATACTTTTTTCTGTCTCTTATTGCTCTTTAATGTCTCTTTATGATAATAATTTTTGGTTAATTAATTCTTAGTCCAGGTAGCCCTCTCTGTCCAAATAGGAATTGGTATGTGGATTAGGAGAATGTAAACTTTTTCCTGCCTGATGATTCTCTCCTGAAATTGCTTTCTGGAGCTTGTTTTTAAATAGCTTTTTCCATGGCTGGGATCCAAAACTGGCAGCTAGCTGGGAGTGGACATTTACAGCAGAGACGTCTTTGGTGTATAGGGAGAGAATAAGCACCTTTCTACCAGCCACTGATTCTCCTCTTCTGATGCTTCCCATTCCCACATTTCTATTAGGACCCATGGGCTTGTAGCCGTGTGGTTGGTGAGGTCTCACCCTTGGTCAATCAGTTTTGAGAGAGATTTTTGAATTCACAATCTTCAGGATATTGCTACCCTGGATAATATAGGCCTCATAAAAACACGACTACCGTACTGTTGAGGCACCTAACCATAAGCCTGCATTTTTATCAAAGCTTCTATATATTTCAATCAAGGCTTGTATTTAAAAATGAGCTTAAAAAGGATTTTCAAATGTTTCATGCCAGGCAGAGAAAACCTTGGCCATTCTCCTAAGACAAGAGGGCCCCATTGATTTATAGTAGAAAAACAATTCTCAAAGTCATAAAAAGGGGGAATTACATATGCTGCCCCAAGGCTGAGAAAACACCATTAGGAATGGGGAAGATAATACCAATGTGCCTCCCAGTAAAATGAGCCAGATCTTCTTTCTAAGGTTCAAAGGCCAGGAGCAAATGGGGAAAAACATTTAGCTAGAAGAAAGAGAGCATTTTTGGGGAAGTCTTTTTCTAAAGCCATTCTTTCTTAAACTGAAGAGGCTTCTTTTAAAAGCTGTGTTTTATTGAGTTCCTTCCTTTTTACTTTGAAAAGCTTTATTCTTTTAAGAGGCTACCTATGATAAATGTATGAAATATATTAGCTTAAATATATTGGCTTAAATGTAATTATGCAAAGGATTTAAGGAATGCTAGATTCTTATTTCATATGGTTGTAAGAGTTGTATTTATCCTGAAATTAAGTCAGCCACCAGCCCCCCCCCCTGCCAGACAGAAGACGCCATCCAAGCAGTCTTGATATATAGTTGTCAGGCATTTTGTTTAGAAACATTAAATGAAGGAAATCTTTCAATGTTGATGTGAAACTCAAGATCCTTGACATCTGTTGAACATAAAATGTAAGATTAAACATTTGTTTTAGAAGGCAATAGGGCAAGGAGGGCAAGAGGTGAGCTGGTAATTAAGATTCCATGTAAGATATATTATTACTTATATGTCATATATATAGCTCTTTGTCTCCCTTATAAGGGCAAGGAAATGGGTGTATCTTTTGTGGGTGTATCTTTTGTGATTGGTTCTAGCAAACAGCCAATAGGAATTTCAACCAGGCTGATTGGACAGAGGCAGCCACAGGAGGAGCAAAGGGGGCTGGATTAAGGGAATATAAGTGCTGGCCAGAATGGCAGGAGGCCAGGCCAGAGCTTGGTAACCATGTACCACTGTGCCTCTTATTTATTTGTCTGACAAATAAATTACTATTTTAATTTCTCTATTGCTGCGTTGAATATTTCATTCCAGCTAAGCGTTAACCACAAGCAGGGTGCTACATTTTATGGTGCCCCGTGACTCGGATAAGTGGTCTGCTGGAACGCAGCCCCTTCGCCCTACTGGGCAGGGTACAAGAGAGAGGACAACTGCTTACCCAAAGCGCGCACTGGTAAATTTTTCCAGGGGGAACGCAGAAGACTCGTCTGTCTGATACCCTGCTCACTGGCGGCGACGGACCGGGGGAAACAGGGAACCAACCAAGGGTAAGTGCACAAAGGGATTTTTGGCCCTCCAATTAATTAGGAGGAAGAGAAGTCTTGATCAAACTTCTGCGTCTCAGTAAGGGGAAACTGAGTACGCTAGGTGGTTGGGTACATCAGATGGTGATCTGGTGTAGGGAAAGGGAAAAATTGGGAGGTAGAGTGTGGTGAAGTATCCAGCGCATTGTATGTGTGAGAAAGTACAGAGCAATCTGTAGCTGACCTGAGTGTGGAGTGGGCAGTACTTCGATTCCTAGTGAGGCGACTCCATCTAGGCAAGGAAACCCACAAAGCGCGTCTGTGAGTGACTGAGTGGATACTTCACAGGGCCATACAATGGGAGTTGGGGGTTCAAAGGGGGAAAATACACCTCTTGAGTGTATGTTAAATAATTTTAAGAAAGCCTTCTCAGGGGCATATGGAGTCAAAATGACGCCAGAGCGCTTGAGAACGTTATGTGAACTAGAATGGCCAAAACAAAATACTGGATGGCCATCTCAGGGAACTTTTGATATAAATTTAGTAAGCAAACTTTGGACTGATATCGCCAAAGAAACTGGAGGGTGCCCAGAACAATTTCCATATATAGATTCCTGGCTGAGCACATTAAATAAAAATCCTCCATGGATAAGGGAATGCAAAGTCAAACGATGCAAATTATTGGCTGTAAAAGCCGAAGCTAGGAAAGGAATCTTGCCAAATAAACTCAAACCCATTTTTGAGGGGCCAGAGGAAGAGGTGCTTCCACCTCCACCCTATGCTCCACATCGAAGGGAGCTTAATCCAAACACTCCACCAGTTGTAACCCCAAGGCAAGAAACTGGAATGAATAATGGGAGTGGAGTCACAGAGTTTGATTCCTTGATAGATTATGATAAATATCTTCAGGAGGCATTGGAGTCCTATAATAAAGCCCAAGCAGAAGTGGTTATTCCACCTGTGACTCCTAATAGACCTCCATCTACAGTCTCCTTTAGTGGAACAACTGATTGCCCACCCCAAACCCCTGTACATCCAAGTCCCAGAGAAATATTACAGAAGTTACAGGGAGACCTTGCTAGGTCAGCAAGCAATACAGCCAGGCGTATAAAGCTGCTAAAAGAACGCCTTGCGACAGATACCATCCCCTATGATTTGAGGCCCCTAGAGCAAAGTGAAGAGAAAGATCACGTAGTAGCCCCTCTTAGAAGAGTATTTGATGCACTTGAGGAGCCTGCGCTGGTTAATGGGCAACCCGGACCACGGCCACCTCGAACTTCGACCCTGCAATATATTCCATTCACAACTACAGATCTGATGAATTGGAAAACACACACCCCATCTTTTGCAGAAAAACCTCAGGCTATGATGGACTTGGTGACTTCAATAATAAATACTCATAGTCCTACTTGGACAGATTGCCGCCAGCTCCTGAATACTCTGTTCACCACTGAGGAAAGGAGAGACATAATTGAAAAGGCACAGATATATTTGCGTGAGCAGGCCAGAGTGGGAAATATTTATAATATTGACCGTCATCTCCAAGATAACTTTCCCTTGGAAGATCCTAATTGGGATCCAAACAATGCAATTCACCTGGCCAGACTTACCACCTACCGCCAGACACTTGTGCAAGGTATCCGTAGGGCATGCCAGAAGCCCACTAATATGTCTAAAGTCTCAGAAGGGTAGATGTGTTACCCATAACACTGTTTCGTGTTCGGTGTGCACCCACAAAAAGACTTAAGTTGTCACCTTTTGAGCTCCTGTATGGGAGACCGCCCTCCTTTGTTCAGGATATTCCAGCTGACCTTAAACAAATAGGAGATCATGTGACACAGGGACAAGTGCAATCTCTCTCCCGTGTTTTTGTTTCTCTTAACAGGTGGGCCCTCGAGCGCACGCCGTGCAGCATTGCCGAGCCGATTCATCAGTTCCAGGCTGGCGATAGCGTATGGGTGAAAGAGTGGAAACGTGATCCACTTGCACCTAAGTGGCGTGGACCTTACACCGTCTTGCTCTCTACTCCAACAGCGGTGAAGGTAGCTGAGGTGACCCCCTGGATTCATCACTCTCGTTTGAAGAAGTCTGAAGGCAGTTGGACGTGCAAAGGTGACCCCTCTAATCCTTTAAAACTAACTCTCTCCAAAAACCCCTGTATCTAGCCCTACCGGGAACGGGCTAGGTCACGGGCAACATTTGACGACCGGCCTGCTGCAGCCACAACCTGGAAGCTGGCTGACCTGCGCACGCCTGAAGCTTGAGGAGCGTCTGAACCAGCGACTGTGAACGGAAAGATTCTCTAATACAATTGATTGACTGCCCCCCTTGTGGAACAATTATCAGAGATATTACTCATTGGGGATCCTCGGGATATATGTTTTGGTCTTGGTGGTTCCCCATTTCTGTCACTGGGGGAATTATATTGGGGCTAATAATTATTTGCTATCACAATAAGGTAATCTTTTGTGGAAGGAATGCATATATTAGACATCAACATGATTTTATTATTAATCCTGATCCCTTGGGAAGGGGAAGGGTCCTTGAATCTGACCAAATTGGCTAAATATGGATTCAGCCATGACCACAATATGTGGGTAGGTTTAGCTGAAATGGTAGCTAATGTTGCAAATAGGACCAATTGCCTTGTTTGCTCTCTTGGGCCAGATGATTCAGAGGGAGGTATGCCCTTATTACCGATACCATTAGATGCTATTGGTATGGTAAGCGAAATGCCACACCAAACTGAAATACAGAATTTCCCCGGATGGAACTCAACTAAACCATTACGAGTTATACCTGTACAAGGGGAATTCTGTGTACATAAATCATCAGATGCAGCTGATTCTCCCATGATAGGCTCTTCTCATTGTCACTATACTTGGGATTATAAGAAGAATAGTCATACCTGGGCACACGGTACTACCTATCGAACTCGGAATACCTTGCCCTGTGCACCTCCTTTTATTCATGCATGGAAAGTGGTGTGGAACATAACTGTGACAGAAAAAGGCAATCTAACATACTGCACTGTGAACTCTCTACCCCTTTTGGTATTTCGCCTTCTGTATTCCCCGTACCAAAAACCTCAGACCCGATGGTTGTGGTGGATATGTGGAGAATGGGCATACAAGAAACTCCCTTCCAAATGGAGTGGGACTTGTTTCTTGGGTTGGGTATTACCACCAATGTGGATTATGCCCACTAGTTCGGCCAGGCGAACACGAAGGAATGCTGATATTTCTCATATAGCAGGAGGAAGTACCCAAAGTTGGAGCGGTACTGATGATTGGCCGCCAGAGCGCATTATAGCCTATTATGATCCTGCCTCCTGGAATCCTGGTGAGCTCATACAAGGGGCACGGGATCCTATTTATAATCTAAACAGAATAATTCGATTGCAAGCAGTAGTGGAACTTGTAACCAATGCAACGGCCCAGAGTTTGAGACTTATTGCACAACAGTTGGATGAAAGTAGAGCCGCCATTTTGCAGCTGAAAATGGGAATGGATTATGTACTTGCCAGGCAAGGAGGCCTATGTGGAGTCTTGAACTTGACAGGGAATGCCTGTTGCTTTAACATTTCTGATAATGGTGAGGCAATCCGTGTGTTGGCCACAAAGATGGAGAATATAGCACATGTCCCAGTACAAACATGGGAAGGATGGGATATGGGATGGCTCACCAATTGGTTACCTAATGTCACAGGACTCAAAGGGATACTATTGTCTTGCTTGTTTTTCTTGACAGTAGTAGTATTGGTTTTATGTATGATGCCATGTATCATTTCATGTTTTAGAAGTACAATTAGCAAGATGGTTTCAAATGAAACTCTACCTCATATCATGGCCCTATACAGAGCTTTACCTCAGGAATATGATGAAGGTCAAGCTATCAAGGACACTTGGGATGAAGGTCCTTGAGCTTGAAAGGGGGGAATGAGGCACCTAACCATAAGCCTGCATTTTTATCAAAGCTTCTATATATTTCAATCAAGGCTTGTATTTAAAAATGAGCTTAAAAAGGATTTTCAAATGTTTCATGCCAGGCAGAGAAAACCTTGGCCATTCTCCTAAGACAAGAGGGCCCCATTGATTTATAGTAGAAAAACAATTCTCAAAGTCATAAAAAGGGGGGAATTACATATGCTGCCCCAAGGCTGAGAAAACACCATTAGGAATGGGGAAGATAATACCAATGTGCCTCCCAGTAAAATGAGCCAGATCTTCTTTCTAAGGTTCAAAGGCCAGGAGCAAATGGGGAAAAACATTTAGCTAGAAGAAAGAGAGCATTTTTGGGGAAGTCTTTTTCTAAAGCCATTCTTTCTTAAACTGAAGAGGCTTCTTTTAAAAGCTGTGTTTTATTGAGTTCCTTCCTTTTTACTTTGAAAAGCTTTATTCTTTTAAGAGGCTACCTATGATAAATGTATGAAATATATTAGCTTAAATATATTGGCTTAAATGTAATTATGCAAAGGATTTAAGGAATGCTAGATTCTTATTTCATATGGTTGTAAGAGTTGTATTTATCCTGAAATTAAGTCAGCCACCAGCCCCCCCCCCCTGCCAGACAGAAGACGCCATCCAAGCAGTCTTGATATATAGTTGTCAGGCATTTTGTTTAGAAACATTAAATGAAGGAAATCTTTCAATGTTGATGTGAAACTCAAGATCCTTGACATCTGTTGAACATAAAATGTAAGATTAAACATTTGTTTTAGAAGGCAATAGGGCAAGGAGGGCAAGAGGTGAGCTGGTAATTAAGATTCCATGTAAGATATATTATTACTTATATGTCATATATATAGCTCTTTGTCTCCCTTATAAGGGCAAGGAAATGGGTGTATCTTTTGTGGGTGTATCTTTTATGATTGGTTCTAGCAAACAGCCAATAGGAATTTCAACCAGGCTGATTGGACAGAGGCAGCCACAGGAGGAGCAAAGGGGGCTGGATTAAGGGAATATAAGTGCTGGCCAGAATGGCAGGAGGCCAGGCCAGAGCTTGGTAACCATGTACCACTGTGCCTCTTATTTATTTGTCTGACAAATAAATTACTATTTTAATTTCTCTATTGCTGCGTTGAATATTTCATTCCAGCTAAGCGTTAACCACAAGCAGGGTGCTACACTGTTTACCCTGATTCCAGAACAGACTGTTAATCTGAATTTGGAGCCTTGAGGAACTCCACAATTACTGCCCACTGTAATTCTTATTTTTTCTGTTTATTTCTGTCTTCTTGTTTTTTAATCCATTACTAATATTTAGGAACACCTATCCTCTTATTCCATGACCACTAAGAATTCCTAATGCATTCAGAGACAAATCTGCAGGTTTGCTCTGCTAATCTGCATGAGATCCCTTTATTTCTCCCTGGAAATACGAATCATGCTTCCAGATATGGAAAAAGTGCTGTGGATCAGCTCTTGTTTTTTGCATATTAGTATTCTGCTTGTAGGGTCTTCTTGTTGCATGCATTGAATAAGACATTCCTACTCTACACAGAAGAGGATTACTGAACAACAGTATATGTAATTTGTAATCTGTTGTAGTATGTTTCCTTGTGTGTGTCCCCGCCTTTAATATCAGGAATCAGCTGTTGTTTTTGGCAGTCCTCTGGGAAAGCTTCTTTCATTAAGCTTTTCCGTGCTAGCATCTATCAGGCACACAGTGTTATCATATTGTAATGTTGCCTGTGTGTCCAGTCGAAATTACATCTATTCAGCTATAATCTAGATAGATACAGGGAGCCAGCTACATTACTCAGGTTACCATTTTGGTTACAAAGCAATTTTCAATAAGAACAAATTTGGCTCTGTGTAGGGCTTGCCGATCAGAAGGTTGGTGGTTCGAATCCCCGCAACAGGGTGAGCTCCCGTTGTTCGGTCCCAGCTCCTGCCCACCTAGCAGTTCGAAAGCAGGTCAAAGTGCAAGTAGATAAATAGGTACCGCTCCAGCGGGAAGGTAAACGGCATTTCTGTGTGCTGTTCTGGTTTGCCAGAAGCGGCTTAGTCATGCTGGCCACATGACCCGGAAGCTGTCTGTGGACAAACACTGGCTCCCTCAGCCTGTGGAGCGAAATGAGCGCTGCAGCCCCAGAGTCGTCCACGACTGGACCTAATGGTCAGGGTACCTTTACCTTTAGGTAAGCTTTAAACATTCTTTGGTTGTTGTAATTTCTCTTAGTTCTGCAGCCTACCTCCAACTTTTTGAACACTGTCTGCCCTCTCTGAGAGATTTTAGACTCCTTAAATAACAAGAAAATACAAGAAAACAATATGTCCCCTTAGTCTAAAATTATTTTCTTTCGCTACTTCATTGCAAGTTTTCATATAAAAGAAATAGCTTTTAATTCTCAAGCTGTTTTTTAAACCTTCAATACTTCCTCAGACCAAACCAAACCATGATGAAGCAGGCATATAAGAGGCTCAGAAAGGAATCCAGTATGCCAAAGTTGAACACCTCTTAAAATATCTCTTAGTATGTATTTCTGTTGATGCTGCTGTCCACGTGACTGTAAATAGGTTGATAGTAGTTATTGCAGATTAATTACCAATACAGAATAAAAGGGAGCAGGGTCTTTGTGTGTGCTCACAAGTATCTGAAGTTCAATTCACTGTCTAGCTAGGCAGGGTGAGGAGGGCATTTGGAATACATTTTTGTGTTTCCCTAGTAACACACTAAGATTATGTTGTCAGCTTCAGCTGCATCTGGCATGTTCTGTTCACAAGCACCGTCCATCTTAAGCCATTCATTTTTATTTAACAGTAATAAAAAATGCCTTACGGATTCAGATCAGGAAGGTGTATAAGCTGCTGTAGAGTTTCACACGCCACCATCAGATTTACATCTCCTCCTAATATTACCTTTGTTTTAAAACAGTTTACTTGATATGCTGCCTTGTGCAGAAAGTAAATGAGAGGATTTAGGGATGAAATTAATTCAGTGATTGGACTTGCTAAAGCAGAATGATGAAGCATCTTGGATTTAGAAGCAAAATAGCTTCACAAAATACATGCTCAACCCATGTGATTTCCCCCTACTTCAGCACTAATATCTGATTATATGAAAATGCACAGCTGCTATGACTTCAAAGAAAATGAGAAACTCGGAGCAAGTCAAAACCCAGTCTTACAGTTTTAGAAACATCACCAACTGAATTAAAAATGCCTCTGCTCATCTTCAAAAACTTGTGACTTTATTAATTTTGTACTGCAAAGATACTAGTGAGGCTTTCAACAAATGTTGCAGTGGGAGTGTTCCTGTTAATGTTCTAGCCAACTGACTAAACCCTCTTCTAGGAAACTCCACACCCTGCCCTTGACCCCTAAGCTTGCTCATTTTTAACTGGGCTGTTTTGGGGTGTCCTCCCTCCCTAAATTAAGAGGGGTTTTTTGGTAAGGGTTTTTTTTAACTTCTGCCAACTTGGGGTTTCTTCCAAATCTGCTGATAACTCATTTTTGTGTGCATGGAGGAAGCTGTTTTTAAAATGAGGATTCAAACTTGGGAAATGAATTCATTATTGGTAGGATATCCAAAGTACCAAAATTCATGTATCTGTCCAAACAGTGGTCTTCTGCTTTCTTTCTTTCTTTTAAAAAAATTGTATGCTGCTTGTCTGTAGGGACCTGTCAAACTGTTATTTGCAAAATGCTGTGTACATAAATGGTATTATATAAACAATTAAATGAAATTTTCTGACTGATATGTATTATAGACCAGGGGTTGCGAAAACTTTTTGGACAAGTGCACACATTTCAAATTTCAGAGAGTTCTGGAAGCACCAGATTTTACAAGCAGATTTGTGATGCTATTGCTGCCTAATAGCAAAAGGGCGTGTTCCTCAATACCAGGAAAAATATGCAAGGTAGCCACACCACACTGACTTTCATTTTACATAAATCACTTAAAAAATACCTACACATTTTGCCCCATAACTTTCTAGAAAAATATAGTCAACCCCCCTGCAACGCATGAAACTCAGCTAAAGCATACATGACAGATGGCCGTCCAATCTCTGCTTAAAAATCTCCAAGGAAGGAGGGAGACCATTCCACTGTCCCGAGGGAGACAGTTCCACTGTTGAACAGCTCTTACTGTCAGATGTTTAGTTGGAATCTCCTTTCTTATAACTTGAAGCCATTGGTCAATGGCTCTGAGAAGCCCACAAACAACATACAAGGGCTGTTGTTCCCAGCTACTGATATTCAGAGGCCTTTGATCTTGGATGTAGCATGTAACCATTATGACTAGCAGTCATCCATGAATTTGTCAGATATTCTTCTAAGCCTGGTAGATAGACATCACCACATATTGTAGCAGTAAATTCGATAACCATGTATTGTGTGAAGAAGTCTGTCCTGAATCCTCTACCATTCAGCTTCATTAGATAATGCTGGAACGATGAATTCAATTATCTTCAAGAAAGAGGGAGAGAAACCTCGTGTGTGTCCACACCAGGCATGATTTTATACATATCTATCAATGTTCTCTCCTTATTGGCCTTTGTCTAAGATAAATTAACTAATGCTAGTTGAATATGAGTATGATGATTTACCGTATTCCTGAATTATTGGTATAGCTATATTTGACTTGCATTCTTTGTAGGCATAAGATTCAGCTCCTGCACTATCACAGTTAGGTCACATTAGTTTCTAGAGCAGAGCTTTCCAAACTTTTCATGTTGGCAACACACTTTTTAGACATGCGCCATTTCGTGACACAGTAATTCAGTTTTACTAACCCCTTTCCAGCCCTGGGAGAAGCATGGGAAGCATTTGCACGACACACCTACACACTGCAGCTGACACACTAACGTGTTGCGACACACAGTTTGGAAAGCTCTGTTCTAGATGCTTCTGTGCAAGCACAAGCCTATCACCAGTTCTACGAAAATTGGATTCTGCCCATTACTCTCCAGTTACCATCTATCATGAGATTCTGGGGAACCCTCATATTGTGTGAAATGGAATCCAGAACACAAATTCCTGCTTCCAACCAGATTTGGGAAATAGTTACAGATGTTCAATGCCAAACGGACTATCCAGGCCAAAAAATCTAGTTCCTGCAAATAATTTGAATCCAATGCTCACTAACTGTTTTTATCTGGACAAGCCGTCGAGAAAAAACTTGCTGTCGAGAGCTGAGCTAGTAAGACATTAAGATTGTGCTTATAACACATCTCTACAATTCAGTATTTGTCTCATTTGAATACTTATTTACATATATGTTTGCTTTTAAATTGTTCACCTGCCACACATCCTAGAGAAAACAACAAATTAATCTAAGCATTTGTGGAATTAATTTCATTCTTTGTTTCAGCCCCCACACCCACGCAGGCGTGCGGATGTTTTGGTCGATAATTTCCATTTGTAGGACTGCCACAGAATATGTTATATCCTTAAAAGCTAAGCATTATGAGCTTTGCATGAGGGAAAAGTGAAGGGATAAAGTTAAGAAAACATTTTAATGGTAGCACAAAGCCAGATGTTCAATTTTATTTTTTTTGGTATTTGGGTAGTGGGGGAACGATCAATGGCTGACTCATTATAATCATTGTCCATTAAGTTGCATTTATATGTCAACACAAAAAAAATTCTCTTAGGAATCATTACAGCAGAAAGATTAACCTGCTTTGGCGATTTATATTGATATTATGTCCTGCTCTGGTACCATTTTCTCCCCAGATTAGAAAAAGAGAACACTATACAGAATCAGCCTGAGGGTTGGATGTGCTAATTTCTGTGCATAGATCCAAACTGAGAATTAACCACTGTAGTTTAAAAAGAAGTATAATACATGCCAACAAAATGAGGAAGACTGTAATCAGATGACCTGTATGCCTGCTCAGTCTGCTGTCCAAGTGCTAGCAGTTGATGGACAACTTCAAAGTCCCTTCTCTCCCTTCTTATGGTTCTATATCTTTAAATAGCCCTTCAAACAGAGCACATGTGTTCATCCTAGCTGAGGGATACATTAACATTCTAGCACTGGATGCACTAAAGAAAGCAAACCAGTTTGGATACCTTGAAGCAATTGAGACAGGCACAGTGTTTTGTAGACTGGAAGGTTCTATAAGCTTTTGATGGTCATTTCTGTTTAGGAAGTGTAACATCTAACCACATGGCTCATAGACTCCATTACAACAGGGTGCTGGACTAGATGCCTTTGGTCTAATCCAGCGGGGTTCTTAAATAAAATTTCAAGCTCTGTCTGCAAAACCAAATAATACTCTTGGTGAACAAGGAAGTAGTACAGTTGAAGTGCATCAGCAGATGCAGCTGAAAACATGAAACTGTCTAGTCAGGTCATTGGCCCTTCTGACCCAGTACTGTTTCTTTTGACCTGTAGCGGCTCTCCAAAATCTCATTAAGAGAGTATTTCTCAGCCCTGCTGCCAGCCCATGCTAGAGACACCAAGAACTGCACTGAGGACCTTGTACATTCAGTGTGTTCTCTATAACTGAGCTTTGGCTCCTTCTAAGTTCTGATTTGTATGAGTCAGAGGATGCGACTGGCTGCAAACGTTGGGATTTACTGAATAAATGAAAACTTGTAAAAATGCTTTGGTTAAAGTACATCATAACTGAAAGCAGCAGCTTCTTCCCCAAAATTTCTCATAAATTTATTACCACTTAATCAGGAAAACTGTAATTTGTCCTCAGATGTGGACTATAATTACCATTTCCACACACATTTCACCACTAGTGTGTGTGTTTGCATGTGTGTATTCTTAGATCTAACCAACAGCTCTGCTTTACTTACTTTCAGAAGGAGAAACCTTAATATCTCCAAGATTCCAATGAATTGCCAAACACTTCATCATCATCTAGTTTCCCAGTCGAGACAAATGCTTGTTACCCTATAATGCAGGCAGAGATAATTTTTGCCATCTATGTTACTTACACAATTTAAGCATTTTTATTGATGGGCTGAAAATGATTTTCTGCATATGCGGTAAGTAAGCTTAATTTTCTGATCTTTTCTCATTAATCACAGATTTTCATAGGGTAATGAAAGCTCTTTTTTTCCTTGTGGTGCTGTGTGGGATTAAAGGGATTAAATGTTTGACATCACTCTTTTGTCTGTGCAAGAGCTCCACTGAAGAGTACAGTGAGTGGGTGTTAAAACACTGGACTAAGAACACACCCAGAGACAACGAAAGAATGGATGAAAATGGGAATAAGTTAAATATATTGTTTTGCTTAATAGAGTCCTAAAGGGAAAACTGCAGCCTCTGGATAGCAATACCATAAGATGTGGTATGATGCGGATTTTAAGGATTTATAAAATTTCAAGAATAAGTGGATACTTCTAAGAAGAATGAAAACTGGGATGATTTTGCCTCTCCTATATTGCAGTGCCTCATATTATTTGCATCCTCTTCATCGTATGTTGTTTCTCAATAACTGGAGAATGAAAGCTTACTAATGTGGGCTGATTGAATCGGTTTTACTCCTGTGACTTGAAGACATGATCCTTGCAATTAAACTGTTGCTTCTTACCTGTATATGGCCTACTTCTCTTTTAATCAGTCACAGTGATCATCATCATCATTACCACCACCACCATCCTCAAAGGTCATTCATGAAAAGACATAACAGGTGAGCAAAATGGTCACTGGGCATCATGGCTGCTGTTCTGTTTATGTACACTCTGTATGTCTGCCGCCATCCCAAAGATGACTTGCTCTTGGTTTGATCGGAAGGACTGTTCTTGTGTGCATCGAGGAACAGAAACAGAACAATGCATTCATATAAACTAACCTAGTAAAATTTCCTTTTCTACATTTCATATATGTATATTGTGCATGGTACTATATATAGCATATAGTGATTTATATGTTTACTATACAATAATTATTGGGTGCAAAAATACAGAAATGAAAAGTAGAGATGTAAAATGCTAAAAAGCTAAGGTGATTGTTTATAAAAGCTTATTTCTTTTCTGTATGACATATTTAGTTCTAAGCCAGTGTTATATATAATTTTTGTATTACATTTGTTTCCCTAAATGTCAGTGGTAGTAGCTATTTGTTTCTAAAAACAAAGGAAGTATATAATTAGGATTTTTAAAAATCAGTCTTAATCTGATTTTAATCATGTTACAGGAGCCTTTCATTTGGAATATAGTTAACTGTGTTATAATACGTGGAATTATTTTATCAGCATCTCTAAATCCCAGCCTTTAAGCTAGTTAATATATTATATTCAGTTTCTAGTTGAATTCCTGAACTTAGACTTTTGCTGTACATTGCAGTTTTAGAGCACAGTATCCAGGAAAATGAAAGCAAATCCTAGTCACAAGAAATATAATTCAGGTTGGGAGCTGTGTGCTTTGTGCAGGAAGAAAAAAAATATAGAGCTTTTTAATTATGTTTCCAACAGATTGTGCTCATAAACCACAATCTAGGGAGAGTCGACAATTTTCAGAAGTAGGTTGTTATATATAGCTTGCTTCCTTTTCTCTTCCTCAAGCATCCGCTTCCAAAGCCTGCTGCAGGTGGGAGAACAGATAAATACTGATCACCTGGGGAGAGGGAAATGAGGGAGGAGACAATCACCTTATTGTTTGATAGTCAGAGGGAGGCTTTATGCATGTGGCACTAGACATGTATAGTTTGACGTCCCCCCCCCAATTGTCTGAAATGGAAGAAAATCTTTAAGTACGGTAAATGCAAGTAGAGATTACATAATAATGGATGTATTTATGAAAATTCAGGGGTTTGTCTTGATCCCTGAGGTGAAGAGCTTAGTTCTAGACCCAAAGGTTACTGCTATTTAATGTATTTTGTGAAATGAATCTGTTATCTTGGATTTTTTACCAGTGGAGAAGATACTACAGTTAAAAGGCAGGCCAGTACCAGGTTTAACTTTGGACCAAGCTAGACCTGATGACAAATGCATCTTTGCATTTAATGTGTACATTAAAAAAAATGCAAATAGCATCAGATGAGGGGGTGCACAACTGGACAAACCCTATGTAGTCTTATTTAGGGATATATTTCCCACCATAATTATTTGGTGTAGGATCTTATAACTGTGTCTACTCTTTGTCATTATTTTGTCATCAGCATACCTGGTCATCTAAAATGAGATACAGAAAACATCTGGCACAAAACATCTTGAAACAGGGTATAATGTGGGACACCACACCTTTTACGAATAACGAACTAAAGGCATGCATTGTGGAGTAGAGTTATCCACTGGTCAAGATGAAAGTCTTTGGAAGCTCTGGAAATGCAGTGGAGTTAGTGTTTGTTCAATGGAATATTGTGGAGTTGGTGATGCTTATTTCACAGAGCCTGGCGTGCTCTGGTCCATGGGGTCACGAAGAGTCGGACATGACTAACCGACTAAACAACAATTTCACAGAGCTGGAATATTTTGAAATAAGGCAAACCTTTTGACATTTTGACATTAGGGACCACCCTAGAACAGTGATAATCTGATATTTATGGAGGGAAAGCATCTAGGTGGGGAGACCAGGGCATCCTTTTGAAGAGGATATAATGCTTTGTGTGGAAGACTGTAACTCAGGGGTTACAGGAATATCTGCTTTGCATGCAGAAGATCTAAAGTTCAATCCCTGCCACCCCCAGTTAAAATTATTAGGTAGCCGGTGACAAGAGCAATCTCCTCCTGAGACCCTTAAGTGCTGTTATCAGTCCAAGTATATAATACTGGGCTAACTCAACAAGTAGCCTCTTCTGATGCAAGACATCTTCCTGTGGTCCTGCTAACTCATACAGTTATAAGTGAAGTCAGTGTTTCCCCTTGATCCTATTTAGGGAGCAATCCTAACTTCCCTGAGTGAGCAACTGAGGGGCTGCTGGATGTTGCAGACCTCTCTCTTGGTTCACAGAGGTCACAGACGGATGAAGTCTGTTGTTTCTCGAGGTTTCCTTAGTGCAGCAGCAGAAAGCACAGCCAAGATTTCTCTTTCACTGTCTGTGTTCCAATTTGTGGTATGCGAATAGAAAGAGCATGTTGGGGTGGATAGGAGGCCTTAGATCAGCAGGATCCAACGCCCTCCTGTTCTCCCGACACATGCATCAAAAGGGGGGAAAACTGTAGCCTTAGAAACCAATGGGACCAATGAGAGGGTTTTTTAAATATCTAAGGATAGATTAGAAGGTGCCCCTATCTTTAACTTGGTAGGGATTAAGAAGTGGTAGTTTCTTCACCATGGAGTCCCCCCACCTCCCTGCCCCTATAGGATTGCTCTGCCCATCATATTCATTTCAGACACAGCTGTGAGTTTAAAACCAAAATGTTAATTCAAAGTAAGGCTGCAGGGCAATATGGAGGCATCCCTGAAGCCCATTGTCTGCTGCTTATGACACATGTGTGTGTATATATGGGTTACACAATATTTCCTAGAACTTCCAGTGGTGAACTCAAGCTCTCAGATCATTCACAATTTTCCTCTGAAAGAGCCACAGCAGTCCTGATTACGTAAGCCAAATGCTCCGCTTAACTCAGGATTTGCAGAGTAAGTTGGAGCCATAATAAAGAAATCAATTTCTAAGTACTCATTATATTAACATTCAGTTACGTGCGACCAGGAATGACCTTTTTTTTGGGGGGGGGGTTGAGCATGTGACTCTAAAAGGCTCTCATGTGACATAGCTAGCACCAGAGATTTGGGATATAGAATCCAAGTGATCAAATTGATATGCACTAAGGGCACAATCCTCTAGCGATGACTCTGTGACTGAGTTCCAGGTAAATTAACAGAAAATATGGACAAGCTAGGAAATACACAAGTGACAGGAAAGTGGAGGTAGTAATTTAGAGGCTCTTCCAAGGGCTTTTCCAGACACGCTTATGTCCAGTTGATATTGTTTTGTATGAAAGATCCAGATACCTGTCTGTTGCCATGATTGGCCTAACCATAGAGGTGAACTAGGCAACTGCCTTGAGTGCCAGCATTTCAGGGTGCCTGTTTCAGTAATGCTGTTTGTCCTGGGGAAAGAGATACTGCCAATACTTTTTGTCCATTCTCTAGATGACATTGGCTGCATTCCATGGGGTTTGACTAAGGGGTTTCTGATCACCATTGGTGATGAATTCACAGATGTTAAAAATGAATGTGAGAAAACAAGGCTGCTTTCCTTAATGTGCTGCCCTTATACTGCTTAGCATACAGGAAGAAACAAGGGGGGTATATTTTATTTTGCCCAGGGCAGCAAGAAACACTGGCTTTGCTTTGGCATTCCATTAAAGGAGTGCTTCTGATGTACCTGAGACCTTGAGCAACCACCAACAGAATAGGTAATACTGGTCCTGATGGACAAAAGGTGCTTTCAGAAAGGAGCTTATATAAAAAAAAAACAGAGAAAGGGCAATAATAGCCAGTCATTCTTAAAGGCAAACAAACAGAGAAAAATGGATAAATAAATAAACCTAATGCACAATCAACCTGTATATACAGCTGTAATATAATACCACATTCAAAACCTCTGTCTTGGGCTGTGTGCAAGCAGAGAAGATGCAACTTTCCCCAAGGCAGCTTTGCCTGAGTTACCTGCAGGATGGAGCAGCACTGGCAGCAGCCAAATTTGTGGGCATGTCCCATATGGTCCAGAGCTTCTGGCATTACCAGAGTAGTGTATGAAGTAGCCACACTGCCCTGGAGTGTCTCCCATTCTGTTGAAGTAATGTTCAGAATGATCCCTTGAAGTGGATGAAATTGATGAATAGGAATTTGGTCCACATTTTTTGTTTGTGGGGGCAGTGCAGGGAGTTGAATTACTGAAATCTGTCCCTCTTCAACACGGTACAGTCTCATCATAGAAGGAAGAACCACACTGTAGTTTGCCTGTTTGACCTTCCTCCCTCCCTCTCTCTCTCTCTCTCTCTCTCTCTCTCACACACACACACACACACACACAACTTCTACAGGAGCCACTTCCCTGTGCTGTTATCTGAAACACTTGACAGTGAATTATTGAGAAAAGTATGCATATGTGAAATTATTAATAAAACTTAAGAGACCTGTTGCTTGACTTCCCCTAATTGTAACCAAATCTTGTCCTATCAGTATTCTAAAATCAGTAGATAAGGGTTGCCGCCCTTCCCCCCTTGGATTTGAGCATTGTAATAACAAAAGCTGCATGTGGGCGATGGATCACATGGGTTTTCCCCACCTAGGGTTGTCATATTTCTGGGAAAACCTGTATATATCCTCCTTTTGGTGGCCAACATGCCCATCTGGGTGGGTTTTTACATTTTAAAGGAAAATTCCGGGTTTGGAGTGGGTGGGTTTTGAGCTCAGGTGGCTTGGGCTGCTCTGCACGCCATGGCCACTGCCAGCCCAAACCAAGGAAAGAGATGCAGTGACAGCAGCCTCACACACCTCTTTCCTGGCTCGGGCTGGCAGCAGCACAGTCCTCTTTTTTTCTCTTCAAGATATGGCAACCCTAAATTAGCACCTCACTGGCTCTGCCCATATCTTCTTGAAATTCATTGTTCTAGCAGCCATTTGGAAGGTAAGGCAGGTTGTTATTTTAAACTGACCTGTTTATATCATTCTATTGATCTGTGGTTATAGTATGGTACACTCTGATTGAATTGTTCTGCTTTTAGTGATACTCAGTTTTAATTGTTGATTAAAACAGCAACTCCTATATAGATCACCCTCAGAAACCTCTGGCAACATGTAGTGGGGTATACATTTAATTATCTATTGTTATTGCAGCAAACGAGAAATTAAGATGAGGAAAATTGACAGTACCAAAGTGCGGCCCATGAAATCTGAGCAGCTTCTCCGTATAGAGGACCATGATTTTGCAATGAGACCTGGCTTTGGAGGTAAGTAAATTTGCCTTTTCATACTTGTTAATTGATTTTTCTCATGCAGTAAACTGTTTGAGCCTGGGCCAAAGAGGTCATTTAAAAAGAGAATGGTATGTTTAACTCTATTTCTTCTTCCCGAATGTTCAAAAATTGAAAACAACTTGTCATAAAACACTACTTGGTATTTAATTTCTAGCACTAGCAAATCTTCCAAAAGAATACTTTGCTAAAGTAAGGACTGCCTAGTTTCTTTTGATTCCTGTCTTACACCTACCATGGAACCTGTGTGTTTTACCTAAGGATGGAGATAGACCTGGGTAACAGCCATGGAGAATTCAGCCACTGTTACCTTTATTGTTCTCTGCAGGTGTTGGTGCAAGCTAATGCCTACATAGCACTCAAAAGGGCCACATTTGAATGTCTGCTACCTCCTCTCCAATTCTGTGTTACTCCAAGACTTCAACTAACATCTGCTCCCACTTCCTCCCACCCCATTTGCTGGTTTACCATCTAGCATGAATTGAAGAGTTCTGGCGAACTCAAAAGGTTGCATACTATTTTGTGATATTTTACTGATAATAAGGCCTACTTTACAGGGCTGTTGTAACAATGCAGGTAACATGTTGCAGGGTAGAGTGCTGCTGTTCAAACTTTTAGCAAGTTCAGCCAAGTTTTTATCATAGCTGTCAAGTGTCCCTTATTTGAAGGGACAGTCCCTTATTCCAGCGCCATGTCCCGCTGCTGTCCCTTATTGATGGATGTCCCTTAAATGTCCCTTAAATGATGTCCCTTAAATTTCAAAGGAAGCAGCTCCTCTCCCTTCCTGCCGGCCAGGGAGGAGGGAGGCTCCAACTGTGTTGCTCACCCAATAAGAAGTCTAAGAACGACTGGGGGGTGGAGTTTGCATGCCTTGTGCTGATCAAATCGGCTGCGTACCTATTTATCAAACTTTGCAGTGCGAAGCCAGGCTGGGGAGCCATCTTAAGTTGAGGCTGCATAGGCCTTGTGGTGTATGTGATTCAGATTCTATTCAGTTGAACCTATGGTTACAAAGTTGGTTGGACAGTGTTCTCGAATCTACCAGCATGAGTTTGACCAGACTGCAGGAGGACAGGAAGACTGGAGTGCCTGGAACAGGTGAGGCTGCAGGTCCCTTATTTTGGCTGCTGGTCCCTTATTTTCAAATCTGTAAGTTGACAGCTATGGTCTTTATCCAGGGTATATTACATTTCATTCCCCACATCCAGCATCTGTGTCCACTGATCCTTGGATGAAGGATGGCATATACAATAGATAGATAATAATAATAATAATAATAATAATTTATTATTTATACCCCGCCCATCTGGCTGAGTTTCCCCAGCCACTCTGGGCGGCTCCCAATCAGTATTAAAAACAATACAGCATTACATATTAAAAACATCCCTGAACAGGGCTGCCTTAAGATGTCTTCTGAACGTCAGGTAATTCTTTATCTCTTTGACATCTGATGGGAGGGCGTTCCACAGGGCGGGCGCCACTACCGAGAAGGCCCTCTGTCTGGTTCCCTGTAACCTCACTTCTTGCAATGAGGGAACCGCCAGAAGGCCCTCGGCGCTGGATCTCAGTGTCCGGGCTGAACGATGGGGGTGGAGACGCTCCTTCAGGTATACAGGACCAAGGCCGTTTAGGGCTTTAAAGGTCAGCACCAACACTTTGAATTGTGCTCGGAAACGTACTGGGAGCCAATGCAGATCTCTCAGAACCGGTGTTATGTGGTCCCGGTAGATAGATAGATAGATAGACAGATAGATAGATAGATAGATAGATAGATAGATTAGATTGATTGTCAGACTGTGCTGAATTCTCCTCCCCCATGTGTTTTTTCTGTATATATTTTCTGCAAAACTTTATACACAAAACCTCAACGCAGTTTACAAAAAGATAAAACAATAAAATCAATGAAACTTCACAACCATACTTTAAAACATACAATAGTTAAAAACAGATTAAAATTACCTCAACTTTCTAAGCATCTGGGTAGACATGTCTAAACAAGAATGTTTTTAGCAGGCGCTGAAAAGAATACAGTAAAGGTGCCACCTCAATCTCAATAGGTAGGGAGTTTCAAAGTGCTGGTGCTGCCACACCAAACAATCAAGTCCTTACAAATGTGGAATGGGTATTATGTGGCACATGTAGTGGTGCCAATTCTGCTGATCTAGGCAGTCGAGTGGACGCATGTGGCGTACAGCGATCTCATAGGTAAACTGGTTCCAAGTTGTTACGGGCTTTATACACTAATAGTACTAGATTGAACTTGATCCAGTAGCAAAATGGCAACCAGCGTAGATCTCTGAGCACAGGTGTTATATGCTGACAAGGCCTCACTCCTGTCAGCAATCATGCTGCAGCATTTCGTACTAAGAGCAGCTTCTGGATCAAGCATGAGGGAAGCTCCACATAGAGTGCATTGCAGTAATCTAGTCTTGAAGTAACCAACACATGAATTACTATTGCAAGGCTTTGCTGGTCTTTCCACATTTATTCAGGCTTGATTTCCTAGAATTTTTTTAAAATGAAAAGCCAAAGTTCAAGGAAATGCCTGTTTATTTATAGAGTGCCATCAGCACACATGACACTTTCTGGAGTGCAAGAGGGCGGGTTCCTGCCCTGAGGAGTTTACATTCTAAAATTTGACATGGGGAACATGGTATCTTGATCCCATTAGCTGGCAGTAGCTGCAGAAGCAAAATGATGGTGTACTTGCATAAACACAACTATTGTGGCATCCTGAACCCCGCACAGCCATTTGATGATTTTTAAAGATATCCTGCAAGGACAGAAACTGATGCAGTAAACAATTTTATGTTTAGTGTTTTCATTAAAAAATGCAACCAAAATGTTCAGAGGGTTGTAGCAATTCCCCTAGAAGGAAAGGTGACATTTGGACTTTTTAGTTAGGAAAAGAAGGCAATTAAGAGGGGAAATGAATAAATTTATAAAATTATGTATGGCGTGAAGAAACAGAAGGGTTTTTATTTTGTTTTTCACTTCTCATAGTAACAATAGAATCTGAGGTCCTGCAATGAAGCTGAATGGGAGGAGAGACAGGACCCATGAAATGATGCTATTTCTTCACAGTCACAGCTCATTGCACAACTTCTGTAATTCACAGCGACGAGTTGTGGTGATAGCCACCAGCTTAAATGGCTGTTAAAGAGGACGGGACACATTTATGGCAAATAAGGCAGACATTATAGCTGCTATTTTCAGGACCAGAGGCCTCATGACTTTAAATACCAATTGCTGGGGAGCCTAAGTGGAAGCAGGCTATAGCACTCATGTTCTGCTTTGGGGTTTCCCCTAGACATCTGGTTTGCTACAATGGGAACAGAAGGCAGGACTGGACAGGTCTTTGGTCTGATCCAGCAACACTCTTAAGTGTTTCTTTCTGGATCCTGTGGGAGAAAAAACTATGACCCCCTCCCCTGTTTTCAGGTTTTGAGAGAGAAAATTCACAGTTTTGATTTGTGGATTGTAGAAGACCATATGTACTCTGAAACAATGGAGAAATCTGAAGCAGTGCCAAAACCTTATTAAACTAAGTGGTTAAACTTTTCTGAATGGCTTTTAGAACCACCACTCTCTGAGCAGGTTTTTGTTAACAAAAGAAATATATGTGTTTGCACATACCTTCTAGTTTGATCTTTAATGACAATCTTGCTGTACGAGGGTTTCACAAGGTGCATACTTATTTTTAATTATTTAAAGCAGTTAAAAAAAAAATCCACATACATCCATTTCATGGTTGGTACGGTACTTCTCTTTTCTTTCTTTTTGAAGGTTGTGTTAAACTCTCTGATCATCACATTTATTCTCTTTGTTATGTTCAAGGGTCACCAATACCAGTGGGCATTGATGTGCAAGTGGAGAGTATTGACAGCATTTCAGAAGTTGACATGGTAAGCTTTTCATTATTTCTCTACAGCAGTTCTAGTATCCAGAAGTTTGACAAAAAGGACTAGAAATCAGATGTCAAAAGACACAGATTTTAGAAAGCAAACTCTGCTCTTCAAATATTGATATACCCTTGCTCACTTTGCTTGCCAATCCAGCCCCAAGTGATACTTCACTGGAGTTTCTTCTTCCCATCCCATGCAACTACTAAAACTCCTCACCTTCCCAACCTTATTTTTGAAGCTCTTTCTCTCTTCTGTTCTGCAGCCCCACTTTGCACCCCCTTTTCTGCCTTAACCCCTCTTTTGTGCAACCCTCCTTTGCACAGTCAATTACTTCTCCTCTCAAGTTGTCTTGCCCACTGTCACCAGAGCCCTAAAACTGTTGCACACATGCAAACACATCTACTTTCTTCCCTACCTCCCATATTCCCCATCATTCCTCCAAATGCTACCTTCCACAGTTCCACATGCCTCTGCCCCAATTCCTCCCTTCTCTTCCCACCCCCCTCACCATCAGAGAACTAAAACTGTCCCACACACAGAGACCTTCCTACCACATGACATTAACTATAGACATGAGTCCCCTCCTTTCCCTTCCTTCCTCATCCTCCTTCCCCTGTTCCTGCCTTTAGAATCTTGGGAAATAGCCCATGAAAGCAGTGTTATGGCAGACTACATACAATGTGGTTTATTGTTTATATATTCCTCTTTATTTTCTTTATATAAAGGACTTCACAATGACTTTATACCTCAGACATTACTGGAAAGATGAGAGGCTGTCATTTCCTAGTACCAGAAACAGAAGCATGACTTTTGATGGAAGACTAATAAAAAAGATCTGGGTACCTGATATATTTTTTGTCCACTCCAAAAGATCTTTCATCCATGACACAACTATGGAGAACGTTATGTTACGTGTCTACCCAGATGGAAATGTGCTCTTTAGCTTACGGTAAGCACAATGCTCTCTTTATCTTCTAGTCACAGGAAACAAACATAAAGGTGAGAAGAATCACTAGCTCAGAGATAGATAGTGTGTTGCCCCCCAGATGTTGCTAGACTATAACTGCCATCTTCCCTATTTGCCATGCTGACTGGGACTGATGGGAGCATCTGGCACACATGGTGTTGACTACCTCTGCAGTAGCTCATTGTGATCCTTGCAGAAATTATAGGCATTGAAGGTTTATTCGCATGGCACTTAGAGCCCATGGCATAGTTTGGTCATCAGCTGTGTGCTGAGTTTCAGCTTCATGGCCACAGGTTCAGAAACCTGGGTGGCTCGGGTTTTGTTGCACCATTTCTGCTATTCCTGTCTTCTCCCACTTTAGTCCATCCAGTCACAGAGGCTCTTCAGCTGCCTCTGCCCTCTGAGGTAAAGTGGTGGCAATCAGGAAGAGCCTTTTTAGTGGTGTCCCTCCTGTCTATGGAATACCCTCACCAGGAAAGCTTGCCTGGTGCTCACTTTGATGTCATTTCAACAGCAGGGAATTTTAAAAAATAATTTCCCCCGGGTCCCCCCCTCCTTTTAAGCTGTTGAGAGTTAAACTGCTTGTTCTGCTCTGCTGAGTTATTGGTTGCCATGTTCTGCTGCTATTTTAAATGGTTATGTAATTATTTATTATTGCATTATTGCAAGGTATTTTGATTATATTTTTATTTCATAAGACATATTGTGCAGTATTATCCAAGCTGGTGCTCTCCAGGTGTTTTGGACTACAACTCTTATCAATCCTAGCCAGCATGGTCAATGGTTAAATATGTTGAAATCCAAATCATCTCAAACACACCAGTTTGGGAAGGCTGATTAGTGTCTGCTAAGGATATCATCTGGAGGCCATGTGGTTCAAATCTCACCTCAGACCCTCCCACCCTGCAGATTAGGGATAATAATACTCATTTACTGTACAGGATTATTGTAAATGTTACTGAGATAATGTGTTTTGAACACTCCCAAACGCTATATAAATGCTAAGCAGGATGATGATGTTATGCGATATAAGAAAGCAATATATTTCACCTAAGTTTGAATGTAATTGGTCCGATAACCCAGAAGGTTACCTGGTAATTAAGTCCTCTTGGGCTCCAGGCTTTGTACACCCAAGGAAGCCACTGGCTTCCTTATGCTGGGAAGGATTAAAAAAGGCTTCTTGGTTAGGCTTGGTATTTGCATGAACAACTTGCCTGGCTCTTGTGAGGGCTTGCATGTCTGTTCAGTGGATTTTAATTTCAGGCTGTAGTCCCAGATAGTTTTCTCCTGCTTTTCACTCTGCTCATTCTGTAAGGCTGCCTAGCCTGAAGATGGCGCCAAATGGAAACCTATTCTGTCTAGTATGAAAATTGGATAATGTAAATTAAGCACCAGATATACGGTCCAATTCAATGAATTATTCCACCACAACTGCAGTTTGGGATGCTCAGGTGATGGAAAGATTAAGACTACTAAAATGATGTACATAGACAAATGTACAGTAAGCCTGCAATTTACATGCATTTAACTTGTGTGCATTCTGCTTTACATGTGGAAAGGGTTCTGAGAAAAAATGACTTTGGCAATCCCACCCACCACTGAACCCAATAGGTTTTGACTGCCATGCAATTTTGGCTTTAGACACAATCCCCGGAATGTAACCCCTGCATAAGTTGCGGGCTTATTGTACGTAGAACTATTTCTGTTTCCAAAGACAGTGGGAAACTGGGGAGAGGAACAGAGATTAAGGTAGGAGAGTGTTTCTACCTATAGACCCCAACTCTACAGAAGTATAATGAGGAGTGATAACTACTGCTCACTTCAACCCCAAGTGGTGAGAGTTGTACAAGTATGGTCCCTTCATATTGCCAGAGAATGTTCCTGGCAGCACAGATGTTCCAGGGCACAGATGTTAACCCTCTGCCAGTGTGGGAGGGAAACTATAATGAAGGGAGGCAGGGGACTTGAGTTCTGAGGATACAAGCTCCTCTAGCATGCATCCCTGGAGCCAGATCCAGCTCCTTTTGTTGAAGGGGAATTGGCCATTGCTGCCAAAAGGCTTGCAACAGATGGGGAAATTGTGCTCCTCCATGAATTTTCATAATTTTTACTTCTCTAGATACTAAAATGATAAGGCCCAAATATTGAGCCAAAAATAAAAACTTAAGACCCCCAACTGGAATCCCTCATTCATTGACCTTAAGGCTCTTATACATAATGAAATTGTTGATATGAACACTAAAGCCTATCCCTTTGTTTTGCTTTATTGCTTTTCTGACAGAATAACAGTTTCTGCCATGTGCTTCATGGACTTCAGTAGGTTCCCACTTGACACTCAGAACTGCTCTCTAGAACTGGAAAGCTGTAAGTCTGGCTCAGCTATGGTATTGTATGTTCTACATGTATGTGTTTTTAAATAGGAATTATTAGAAGTACCTTACCTATACTGTATTTTAAAGGCATATGGCGTCTCAAGGACTTGGAGGGGTCTTCAAATACTCTTCTTGGGAACTACATTAGTAAAAAGCAATGAATATTTATAAAAGGAGACAGAACACTCCCCCTCCATAAGCAAAGAGGGAACTATATTGGAAACCTCTGTCATTTCATATGCTTGGTTTTGCTTAGGTATAATTTTGTATACCTTATTTGCTGTGTAGTAAATGGCTGTGGTCTGTCTGAGGACTGTGGTAGCATAGAAGAGGAAGGTGATGAATGGCGATTTTAATGAAACACAAAGGTTTCTAGAGGACAAAGTCAGAATCTGTCATGCCGTAGCATCCCTCTCTCCCATGACATCTTTTTCCTGGTCATCAGAGGTGGCACACCAGGCCATGTTAAAACATGAGCAAGCCTTACCCTATTACTCCACCAAGTTTCTTAAGTTAAAAAGAACCATCCTGTGACAGTGAAACATTCAAGGGAGGGTGACAAAGATAGTAAAGGGTCAGGAAACCATGTCTTATGAGGAGCAGTTGAAAGAGCCCAATAGGCATAACTGGGAGAAGATAAGATTAACAGGAGTTTGATAGCAACAGGCAAGTTTATCTGCCATACAGAAGATGGAGCAGACTTGTTCTCTGTTGCTGCAGAGAGAGGAACTAGAACCAATGGGTGGAAATTGCAGGGATGCAGATTTCAGGTAAACGTTAGGGAAAACTTCCTAATAGTAAGAGCTGTTCATTGGTGAAACAGGTTGCCTTGGGATGTGGTGGGCTTACTGTAGACCAGAGGTCAGCAAACTTTTTCGGCAGGGGGCCGGTCCACTGTCCCTCAGACCTTGTGGGGGGGGGCGAACTATATTTTTTTGGGGGGGGGATGAACGAATTCCTATGCCCCACAAATAACCCAGAGATGCATTTTAAATAAAAGCAGACATTCTACTCATGTAAAAATACCAGGCAGGCCCTACAAATAACCCAGAGATGCATTTTAAATAAAAGCACACATTCTACTCATGTAAAAATACGCTGATTCCTGGACAATCTGTGGGCTGGATTTAGAAGGCGATTGGGTCGCATCCGGCCCCCGGGCCTTTGTTTGCCTACCCATGCTATAGATGATTGAAAATCAAATTGGTTATAATCCCCTCCCCTCGCTTACCTTGCCCACTGTTATGGGCTTCATATGAAAGGAATGAATCAAGTAGCCAAGCTGTCTTCCTGTTTAGAGTCTGGTGTTTTCAAATGCTATCTAGGTAATATAATGCGAGTTAAGGTGTAAATCAAGAGGAAAAAGAGTCACAGGCAAGTGATAGTCTGTTAAGTTTATTTATTAATTTTCCCACAGATGCCTACAATGAAGAAGACTTGATGCTGTATTGGAAGCACGGCAATGAATCTCTTAGCACAGATGAGCACATTTCCCTTTCCCAGTTTTTCATTGAAGAATTCAGTGCTTCTAGTGGGCTAGCATTCTATAGCAGTACAGGTATAGCGCGTGACAGACAGTTATAGATTTTCTTGTTCTATCTAAATTCCTTTTGATCTTAGCAAAGAATAGCAGTCAGTGGAATGGTTGTTACGAAGGAAACCAGTTCAAAAGATTCTTTTCCACATCCACAGTGCATGTATATTTTGATTTTCCTATTAATTTTTCTATGTGACACATGCATTTTCTTTTTTTTTCTTTTTTGGTATATCTAAGAGACCTAGAGCCATTTCACGATTCATACCGAATTTCGATTTTGTTTCATCTACCCCCACTGTGCGTGGTCTGTATAGAAAATTAGAAGAGAACTGTAAAAGGAACTGAAAATAATTGAAATTTTAATGCCTCTGTATCACAATAAATTACATAGGGGAAAGGAGCATTAAGAAGTATGTTAGTCTGAAATTAATTGCCTCACAAATTTTAGAACTTTATATACAAAGGCTAGAATTGAAAGTGTTATTACGTTCATGCTTCAGGTCAATGAACAGCAGAACCCCATTACATATTGCAAACTGATTGTGGAATTACCCCATTTCAAATGGGATTTGCAGTGCAGTTGGAAGAGAGGGCACTTATGTTTGAAAAACACAAGTCTAACAATACAATCCTATGCATGTTTGCTTAGAAAGAACTATATTCAGTGGAGCTTGCTCCCAGGGACCTGTGAGTAGAATGGTAGGCCAAATATTTTTTGGGCATACAGAACCAATTGCATATTTCTTTGTATCCAGGCCATTCTAATTTTGTTTTTATGCTGCAGTGAATAGGTAGGCTTTTAATTCTCCCTGTGCTAACCTGGTGTAATCATAATATACATATTATTCTGGATATATTACTTTCTTTTTTTCAGGCAGGGTGGGATATTCCTGTTCCCTATATGCGTTCTTCTGTAAGCAACAACTTTCCAAAACTTAGGATGAAGAAAGCCAACATTTCTGTTGAGTTGAAGAAGGGCCAAGGCTAGAGCTTTATTCTCAATGCAAATATCATTGTGTAGAGGGCCCTATTCAGACCAGGTCCTCTGTAAGGGAGTGGAGGGCTAAAGCTCTCTACCCCTCACATCAGGTTCGCAAACCAGATCAACTCTCTGCATCTAAAATTTATTTTTTAAAAGGAATTCATGCAATTACTTATTGTAAGAATGGTGTCACATCCGGTTTGACTCTAAAACATACACTTTTTAGTGTTAAATTTCTATATGAAGATATGCTAGAGCACAAGCTTGTCTGGATGTCATGCTTTATAACCTGGTGGTGTATAAGCTTTACACAAGTTCAGGATCAGTGTATACCCCAGCTCATTGTTCACACAGCCAATTAACTCATAGGGATTAAGAAAGCGAAGAACCACGATCCAACTTCTACTTAGTTTAAAAATCCTTGACTACCTGCCAGTAAATTGTGGTAGATCAGTATAAAATATTTTATACACAGAACAATTTCCTCAAACTTTTAGATACAACAAATTTAATTGTACAGTACTTTTGCTTTATTGGCTGCAGTAATAGAGGAACAGCTTTGACTTAATATTGATAGTGTAACTCCCCCCCCCCAAAGTTCAAAATAGAAAATCAAGTAACAATGCTTGTGATCTGAATGATTAAAAGTAGAAGAGACAGTGATTTAGGCTGCAATCCTATACCTACTTATTGGAAGTAAGGCCCATTGAACTCCATGGGGCATACTTCTGAACAGACATGTACAGAACTGCACTATATTTGCCATTAAAGTTAGCCAATATGATTGCATATTTTAAAATCTCACTTAACATTTCCAAGTTGAAAATATGTAGGAGACTTATACTTTAGAGCACAATCTAAACTCCCAAGCTACTGGGCAAAGGTTTGGATGGGACTTGAGAGCTCTCTCTGCCCCGCCCAGAACAGTCCAGAATCAAGCATCACTCTGCTGGCGTGGAGCTCCCTGTTCCACTCACCAAAAACACAGTCAGTGGAAGTACTGCAACAGGCTTCCTGTAGCTGGTAGCCCATAGAAAGTTGGACAGGGAGGGACTGAGCCAACCTATGGTCTGTTGGATCCTGAACCAGCTCCACTGCAATCATTTGACAGCATAGAGCTTAATTCAGATATAATTCAGGTATAATTGCAGGTTGGTGGCACCTGGAGCCAACTTTTGCCTGCCTCTGCTTTCCACCCCAGCTAGCATGAGCGGTGGGGCTGCAGATACAGATTCAGATTGCTCTGCCAAGTAGGATTATTAGAGTAGAATTTCTACTACAATATAATGCAATGTGATTTTTATTATAAAAACAGGCTTTTATTTTTGAAGCTATGTTTTTCTTCCATTAACAGCATGTGTGCTGTTCCTGCAGAATTATGCAATGATTCACTAGATGGCACTGTCTCCTGTGCAGTGCTGTTGATTCAGTAGTCAGATGCTTGGTTTAACAGCAAAAAAGTGAAGCCAATGAAGAAACAAGAACAAATATAACCTGAGAATTTATTATTATGAAATATCCCTGAAGCATTTTCATAATGGTAGTACTAATCATGCAAGACATGATTAGTCAAATTCCTGGTGGATTAACTGCAATTCAGTTACAGATATAGAAAGGTTATAGAAAGGTCCGGTGCCTTCTGTTTCAGTGTATCTGAAGAAGTGTGCATGCACACGAAAGCTCATACCTAGAACTAACTCAGTTGGTCTTTAAGGTGCTACTGGAAGGAATTTTTTTATTTTGCAATTCAGTTGTTAGCCTGTACTTGTATAGCATTTTTTAAATTCCCATCAATTAGAGGTGTTTTTGATCTTCCAAAGCCATTACTTTAACAAAGGAACTGGTTATAGATTCTACCCCACATACACAGGATCACAGGTTTCGAAAGGACCCACCTATAACACTATTTAAATAGGTAAAGGAGGTGGTAAATGTATGCATATTAATAAGTCACAGTTCATTGGAGGGAGAACAGAATGTGGATGTTAAGGAATATATTTACATATTTCAACAGGTTGGTACAACAGACTCTTCATAAACTTTGCCCTGAGGAGACATATTTTCTTTTTTGTACTACAATCCTATTTCCCATCTATGCTGATGGTGATGCTGTCATGGGTCTCATTTTGGATCGACCGAAGAGCTGTTCCTGCAAGGGTATCACTAGGTAAGCTCTCATATGAATATATTTAGGGTATGGTGGAAAATACGTTGTAGCAATTGGCTTGTGTTGGCTTTATAGGTAGTTCACAGAAGTATATAATCATTATCTTACTCTTCCTACATTATCTAACACTTATTTCATTTCTGGTAGAATGAATTTAAGTGTGCTTTGCCTAGTTTTGCTATACCCAAAGAGCTGTGAGATGCAGCAGTGTGAGAGGAAAGGTAGGCGGGGACCTGTCTGGAGAGTTAATTAACTCAACTCAGCATTTCTTGTGAAATCATCTGTCCTGGAGGGAGATTTCACTTTTCCTTTGCGTGAAAGAAATGGCTGACCTGGGCAATAAACCCAGACTTATTAGCTTAGTCATAAGTGACAAAGTGGTAGAAAATGTTTTTTACTATGTACTTTGTCCTATGTACAAGTTGCAGGCATTTTCTATGTATGTGAGGTGGTACAATGTACCGATGTTTGTGCTCACATGCATCTCAGTACATACTGTCAAGTGCCAGCAACTAGGAACCTCATGGTTGTTGAGCTGAGTCTGTGTGAGCTCTAAATCTGAAGCCTTGGTGGCAGAAGGGAGGAGCAACGTGTAGCATCAGCCCTGATGGCAGCGGAAACAGAAAGCCTCTCAACTGGCCAAATCTGGTATACTGTACTTTTCCATCTGTAAGATGCCCCCATGTATAAGATGACCCCTATTTTGGGGGACTATAATTTAAGAAAATGGGGGGAGTTGGCTATATTACCAGAGTTGTTAAGCTTTTTGGGGGGGGATTGCTTTCGGGAAGGATTGCGCAGAGTTTTTTGGGGGGAAATGCAGAAAATAACTAACCCCAAAGACAAGAGCTCAGAATTGTTTGCGTACCAGAATCCGACAAGTGTCTGCCCGTTCGCAAACACAAGACGGAAAGTGAACACCCAGTTGCCGCGATGGCAGCCAATCCAAGGCAGCCCTTGATGCAGCAACCAAACTTCCGCCCAATTAACGCAGGAGCAGCCAATCCAAGGCAGTCCTTGACACAGCCAAAAATCACACACCAAAACGCCACTTACAAGCTGCAGCTCGCGGCTGCAACCAATCACCTGGTCCCCTAATGTACTGCCTTTGTATTAGACGAGCCCAGTTTTTAAACACTATTTTGGATTAAAAAACCCTTGTCTAATACACGGAAAAGTACGGTAAAGACTACATGTCTGGAAGCGAACAACTTTCTACTACAGTGGTACCTCGGGTTACAGATGCTTCAGGTTACAGACTCCGCTAACCCAGAAATAGTACCTCGGGTTAAGAACTTTGCTTCAGGATGAGAACAGAAATCATGTGGCGGCGGCGTGGCAGCAGTGGGAGGCCCCATTAGCTAAAGTGGTACCTCAGGTTAAGAACAGTTTCAGGTTAAGAATGGACCTCTGGAACGAATTAAGTTCTTAACCCGAGGTACCACTGTATCTGAAACTGTGGGTGGTTAACCGAGAGTCAGGTAATTAATCTGGGCAACATGGTTTCAGATGCTTACAAAACCTTACGTTATGAGGCAAACTAGTCAATACATTAAATGTGTGATCATATTTGAATATCATTAATTATTTTTAAAAGCAGCTGGTGGGAGGGGGACATGAACCTGGACTGTGAAGTGGGGGGTTAACCATCTCTTCCTGTACTATTCCTCCACAAAAGTAATCACCCTGGAGCTACCATCTGCCCTGGAAGGGAAGATGCTATATGAGCTCATATAGCATCTTCCCTTGTGGGTCAAAAAGCTTAGAGGGATTGTCATTGAGAAAAATGATGCAGGGGAAGGGGTTAACCCCCACAGGTACATCATTTGGTGGACATCTCCCCAGAACATATGAAATTCAGCAGTCCTTTTAATTTTTTAAAAGAAAAATCTAATATGAAAGGATACATTTTATGAACCTAACAAATAATATATGTTTTCTACTTAAATTATTCAGCACTGCATAGGAACCATGCTACTTAACCCCTTTCTCCCCTGCTGCCCCTTCAAGGATCAATGTGGCTAATGTTGAAAAGCATGTTCTTTAATGGGTATCAATACCCTGTTCTGAGAACCACTGTTTCACCATATCTTCACCTAGAATCAGGCCATATTTAATTGCTAGAGATTTAAAAGGGAATGATTGATTTCTCATTACTCATTCTAACTAACGGAGCAGTATTCCAAGAAACTGAATTTGTGGTGTCTTGCTTCTTACTTAAGGGATACCCTTAAGGGCCATAGGTTTAAAAAAATCCCAAACATACAGAGTTTGTTAAAATATCCATTAAAGAATTATGCTTTTAAAGTAGAAAAATAACTTCTTTAAAATTAATATTTTATTATTATAAAACAAAAGCATAACAAATACAGTTAGGAGATACACAGGGAAGAATAAATGTGGAAAACTAACAGTAATTATATTAAATAGGTAGTAAAGAAAATCCATGTTGAGTTTTATCAGGCAGCAGTAAGATTCCTTCAAAGAGTAGGGATATTTTGTTCTAAAAGGTGACAAGAAGACTTATAAGAAAATGAAAGCCAGAATAGTCTTGACATCATATTTGCCTGGGATTTGCAGCTTGGCTGAAAACCTGGCCCTTCTACACTGGAAATATGAGGCTTCCTTAACTCTGCATGTTGCTCCTCTGAGAAAAATGGAGCTTGGAAACATCTTTCAAGGAGAAAGATAGGTGCAACTCTAATGTTTTCTGTAAAAGAGCACTTGAAGGCTTGGGAAAGACATTGTCCTCGCTAACCTTGTGTTGCCACTGAGCCTTGTACGTGGGTTGAAATCTGGTACCACCACCACAAATCCTGGGTACTCAATTCAGTTATTTGTCATGTGATATTTATATATGTCATGTGCTGATAGAGGAAGGAAGTTAGGGGGCACCAACCATTTGTACACACGTTATTACTGTGCATATTTTTGCAAAATGCAAGACCATATTGATGCTGTCCCTTCATCTTTTCTCTCTCTCCTGGCAGGTATAACTACTGTGCTGACAATGTCAACCATAATCACAGGAGTAAGTGCCTCAATGCCTCAGGTGTCTTATATCAAAGCCGTGGATGTATACTTATGGATCAGTTTTCTCTTTGTCTTCCTGTCTGTCATTGAATATGCAGCTGTAAATTATCTCACAACAGTGGAAGAAAGAAAACAGCTGAAAAAGAGAGGAAAGGTATACACTTGCTTGTGTTCTAGTCACAGAAAACACTATTGTTTGTGATGTCTGTGCTGTGATTTGTGTTTCACAGTCCTTAGGCATTTGGGAAGCCTGTTAAAATGGTGTCTGTTCTTGCATTGTGTTCTAGAACTCCATTATTTCACCAAGCCTTAACCAAGGATTGCCTGCTTTTCAAACTCCAGTATTACAGTTAAACTCTTTTCTTTGTTAACTTCTGTAGTCTAACCTTCAGCCAGATGGTGCTAAGGTCGGCTAACAACAAAAGTAAAAGAAAATATTATAATAAATATATTTATAAATGTATAAATACATATTTCTAAATAAAATTAAAATACTTAGAAGAATATATAAAACCAAGGCAGGAAGAACATCATTACAGTCAATAAAAAAACACAAGTTAAAAACATCAGTTCAGCTTATGGACCTATTTAAATAAAAATGTAATTGACTGCTGATGGAAGATCATTAGAGGTCTCCCTTGGCAAGGAATTCCAGAGGCTAAGAGCAGTTACCAAGAAGACTACCTTTTTCCCACCAATTGTCCCTCAGATGTAAGCAGATAAACAGAAGGGCTTCTCCCGAGAAACTTAAAATCTTGACAGCCTTGTATTGGAGAATACAGTCTTTCAGGTAATCTGGTCTCAAGTTGTGTTGGACAGTGCAGATCATAGCTAGAACTTTCAGTTATGCTTGAAAATGGATTGGGCCAGTGAAACTGTTGTAAGTCCGGTTGCAGCATTCTAAAGCAGTTCAAGTTTCCAATCTTCAAAGGCAGCCGCATGTAGAGCATGTTACAATATTCCAAACAAGATGTAACTAAGGCATCTGTTACCATGCATGCACTTGGTGGCAAAAATAAGGGCATCCAGTTCAGGGCTAAAGCCAGGATTTACACTGCAAATCTAAGTATCAAAGAGGAGTGTAACCCACTCCAAGGTAGACGAAACCCCATCTCCTAATCTGCCTTTCAACACCAAAGGCTAATAGCTAAGGGATCACATAACAATCTCCAACAGCACTTTCTGAACCTGTCAGTCCAAGAAGATTCAGAATCACCATAAAAACTGTGCCTCAAGTCCCATCCCATCCAAGAAGGGACTGAACCACTGTAAAACTGCCTCTGAATCCTGTCCCATCACAGCAGTCCAACATGAAAGCTGCAGATAAGTCGAGCTGAACCAACTAATTTGTGTGGGTAAAAAGAAAAACTGAGATTATTTTGTGGTGGGGGAAGACTTGTACGTATCATGGACTGTATACAGTTAAGTCAGACTTGGAGTAGACTCAATGAGTTTAAGTCACTGATTTCAAGGAGTCTACTCTGAATACGATTTAAATACCACCCTGTTCTTTTCTTTTTAACTGTTACAAGTTAGGCTGACAAGATAGATCATGTTTATTTATTCAATTTATTTATTAATTTCTATACTACTTTATATTTTTAATAAAAATCTCAAAGCGGTTTACAGCATATTAAATCAATAAATCAACAAAACATTAGCCGGGGAACGTTCCTCCGGCCTCATGAGAAGCCTCTTCCAGTAGGGCTGGTGAGTCTGGCCAGGTAGAAAGGGCCTTGCAGGGAGCGGCCTTCACGCCTCACAGACGGGCGATGTCACTCTGGCCACATGAGGAGCTTCTTCAGTAGGGCTGGTGAGTGTGGGCCTCGCCCCCTAGGCCAGGTGGAAAGGGCCTTGCGGGGAGTGGCCTTCACGCCTCACAGCAAATATGAATGTGATATATATCACTGGTAAGTAACTTTTGTTTTCACAAATCTTCTGTAGGGTTTATTGAAAAGGGTAACTATGAATCCTAGGTTGTTGTCATAAGAGACACATAGTTCCTGTATCTGTAATTTTAATACAAAACTTAATGTTAGAATGTCAATTGATTTTAAAAAAATACTCTTCCACTTTTCTGTCCTACATGAACAACATTCATATTGTTAGACAACAAGGCCCTCATTGGTGTCACTTGTGGAAACATCCTTGTTGCTGTTAAAACTATTTCCTGTATGCGGGATTAAAAAGAAGCAGCACTTGTTCTTCAGTCATTTTATTTAACCAGTAATTGTCCCTTTTTTCCTAGGCTGCTGGATTGTATAATATCGATGCAGTGCAAGCAATGGCCTTTGATGGCTGCTATCATGACACAGACACCACCGACATTGACCTGACCACCTTTTCAGTCCCTTCTGAAGAAAGTTCAACACGAGGGCAAGCACCCAGCACCCCCACTCTAGATGCAGCTCGCATCAAGAGGAAGAGATCCTTGAAAGGGAATGTGGGCAGGATTATTTTGCAGAACAATCATGCCATTGACACATACTCCAGGGTTATATTTCCTACTGTATATATTGTATTCAACTTTTTTTACTGGGGTTTGTATATATGAATGATTATAACTGATATATTTTTCATATGAGCACACCAGAAATGCATAGTAAAATACACATGCCATGATCTGTGTAAGCAGAGATGCTTTAGAGTTTGAACAAGAGATTCTGCTACCCAAATAACAGGTTTTTCTCCCTGCTTGCAAAATCTATTATCTAAAATGGAAGTCCCAATGGCTCTGAGTTTGTTATGCACTCTGGGCTATTATTCCTAAATGATGATAGGTGGTTTTAAGCTAGTTTGTATGACAGCAGTGTAAAAGACCTATTTCTGCTGTGTGATGCACAGGATTGGTAGTTATGCAGCTTCCCACAACGCAGCCATCTAGCTTACAGAACTATTTTAAAGCTGCCAAGAGTGGCTAGACCTACACCATACAACACCTAAATCTTCCCTCCTCTGCCAACGTTGCCCACCACTCCCACCTATGATCCAGACTAGTGTTATACACTCAGCACTAGGATCTTTCTCCGAATAATTTCACTCTTCTTGCTGACTTAAAAAAAAAAAAAAAAGCTCCGTAGCCTTCATTCTTGGATGATTGAAGCTGACTAGGAGCTGACTTAGGAAGTTGACTAGGAGCAAAATTAGACCTGGTGCTGGAGAACCTAACCATAGACTGCCTGAGTTATAATAGCAGCTGGTATTCTATCCAGCCATTGGAAGGTGCACGTTGTGGAATAACCACAGATAATCAGTTTTAATTGAAGGCTCACAACAGGAAACTATGGTAGAAATCTCTGAAATAGTAACTAGTATAAATGCTATTCTGCTCAATTTAATTAAGGCCAAGTAATTTCAGTCACTGCCATATCTGTAAAAAATATGGTGGCAGCCAGCAGTAGCTTTACAGTCCAATCCAATGCATGTTTACTCAAAAATTAGCTCCAGTTCTTTCATTGGGACATTATTCCATATAGGACTGCACTCAAAACTATACATTGCATGTATTATCTTCTGGACCAAAGCAATCTAGGGAGACTGCAAGTTTAAGTGAAAAATGGCAGGCATAGTTATATAGGGGCTATTTAACCCTTCTTCCTCTGATTATTTTTCCATTCCAATTATCCCAAGTGTTTTTTTCAAAGGGTGGGGGCACATCCAGGAAATTATACATGAATATGTGTCCTGTCGTGTTTGATTAGTTAACTGAGGAACTCTCCTATTATGCTACAAACTGGATCAATTTCCTCAAAGAACAAATACTGGCCCTTAAAAAGGTCATAAGGAGGCTGCAAGCACCTGTCGCTAAGTAGGGAGAAATTTTATAAAACGTGAACCCCAGATGTAAAGTGGAAGATTCTATGGTTTTTTACATTTAAGTTCTTGTGAACCTCTTATCTCCTTGACATCTCTTTGAAAACCATGCTGGAAATTTTTCTCTTTCTTGTTTCTGAGCCAAGTCAAAGATCCCATATAAAGTATTAATCATATAATATATATCAGAATAGAACTGCTATTAAGTTTAACCAAATTAATTGCAACTTTCCTATTCTTTGGGCTCATCCATCCATACCTTTGCTCCGTGCTTTCTAGGTCCAGGTCCAGGCTTTCCATGGAAACCCAATTGACATTTGCTCCGATTCAGCAGTAAAACGCAGGCCTTGCTGGGTAAAGCAAAAGAAACACACCACACACACACAAACACAGACCTGGAAAGTTGAGAGCTGTGCCTAGAAACATGGCATAATGTTGTAGGCTAACAATAGAATGAAGTGTGGATGAACGCTTTGTTGCAATCACTGTATCACACCCACAGGAGCACTCCCATTCATTGTAATGGAACTACTCTAGGGAAAATGGTTTGTAGTTTTGCACTTCTGATTAATGTTTTATAATTTTGCAATTCAATGTGCAGTATGGAAATATCCGTTAATAAAAATATAAAAATATATGCAAGTAGTGGGTTATAATAAAGATTTTGTTTTAAAAAAGAAGGCATTCTCTGGTGTGTGCATTTTTCCTGATGGTAGGAGGAACTGCTCTCCCTGTTTAGAAAAGGGTGCTTGCCTAGAATCTCACAAGTTGTGTATTTATTTTTTACACTTCCAGCAACTACCCTTATAGTGAGAACATTAACCATTTATCAGACACCAGTCTCAGCTGTGCCTCATTCCCAGAAACTGGGGTGGCATGCAGGATTACTTTCCATGGGCGTAGGCGGGGGGGGGGGCAGCTGCTCCCCTAGATCAAGTAAGGTAAAGGTAAAGGGACCCCTAATCATTAGGTCCAGTCGTGACCAACTCTGGGGTTGTGGCGCTCATCTCACTTTATTGGCCAAGGGAGCCGGCGTACAGCTTCCAGGTCATGTGGTCAGCATGACTAAGCTGCTTCTGGCAAATTAGAGCAGCACACGGAAACGCTGTTTACCTTCCCGGTGGAGGGGTACCTATTTATCTACTTGCACTGGTGTGCTTTCGAACTGCAAGGTTGGAAGGAGCAGGGACCGAGCAACGGAGCTCACCCCCTCGGGGATTCAAATCGCCAACCTTCTGATCGGCAAGTCCTATGCTCTGTGGTTTAACCCACAGCGCCAATTAAAACAATAGAAATACTTTACTGACCAATCACTGCCTCCCCCAAAATTCCTGGCTACGCCTACGTCTTTCTTTTGCGAAACTCAAAACTGTCTCCTTGTTATGCCGAAAGGGACACTTTTAAAAACAGCACAGAGTTATCATCGCATTACACAACTTAATTGCTGTGGCTTCTTTCTGTGCAGTTTTAGCCTTTGCCTGATGCTCCTGCAACGCCCTTTTCGCAGTGATAAGAGTGTATTATCCCAGGTGCGTACAACAGACGTAGGCGTGCGTGAGGGACGAAAAAAACAAAAGGGAGCTAAGGCGCTCTTCTCTCCTACTCCGCCCCCAGCCTTTAAAAAATCTCATTACGAGCGTCTCCCCTTCGTATAGCTCGTTCCTTTGGGGCAGAAATACAACCGGTGCAGAGAGCGAGCGTGCGCGCTCACAGCCCTGAGCCTGAAGGGGGTGCAGTGAGAAAGCTGCGCTTTCCCTGCGCGTCCACACGGCGGCTAAACCGGCACAAGGGAACAAGTCCTAACGCCGCCACCGCCGCAGCCGCCACAAAAAAAGCGCTTATTTCCGCGACCGCCCCGCCTTGCTGTTTGGGAGGCGGGCAAAAAGCAACAAGTCTCCCGCGATAGGAGAGAGGCAGGCGGGTGGGAGGGAGGGAGGGAGGAGAAGGGAAGGAAGGCGACTCTCCCTCCTCCCGCACAGGAAGCGCGCAGAGGGGCAGCTTCTGCTCACGCTGCAAGGCACGTGTCACTCTCCGCGCGCCCAAGCAGGTCGGTATAAAGCGAGGGGCGGCTGCCCGAAGAGCACCTGCGGGTCTTCCCACCCTCCGCCACAGAAATGGCTCCGCTCCCTTCTTCTCCGTCTTCTATTGCAGTGTGAGGCGAGGCCGGCCATGCTCTTCCTGGGCAGGACGCCCAATCCAGCAGCCTAACCCCACAGCAACGTGGTAACTCGCACCTAGTCGCCGCTGCTTATGCACCGTCAGCGCTGGGTACTCTTTATGGCCGTATCCCGACGTGCTGCAAATCTAGAACACCCCCCCCCCCAGCTACCATTAAGAAGAGCAGCCGCGTGATTCTCGGCCGGCTCTTTGCTTATCTTTGGTAGCTGCTGCTGCTTCATTTCATTGAAAATTCCCATTTTGGAAGCCTAGCCTAAGCTTTTGCATGAATTCCAAAGAGGGTGATTGAAATGCACGTCCCTTCGTTGGAGGGCGAGGGCCCGGCGGGACTTTCTGCTGGGATCCAGTTAGGAATACTGCCGCTGCACGTGGATATTGGCGCGAGGGGCTCGAATACGCTGCCAATTTGCCGCTGCTCTTGTGCCGCTAAGAGAAAAGGATGCAGTTGGGAAAACCTTTGGGTTTGTTTTTTTAAGGCGAGGGGAGGTTTTCTGCGGGGCATGAGAACAAGAGGGTCTGCTGGGTGGAAGGAGGTGGGCCTCCTCCACAGAGCAGTCGCTTTCCCTCCTTATTTGGGGATGGGGAACCTGAGGCCCTCCAGATATTGCTGGAGTTAATACAAGGAGAGCGCTCTAGCCCTCGGACTCTGCATCTGGTCGGTCACTGAGAGAACAGAATACAGTGGTACCTCTGGTTGCCAACGGGATCCATTCCGGAGGCCCGTTCACAACCTGAAAAGAACGCAACCCGTCGCGATTTGCCGCTTCTGCACATGTGCGTAACGTCATTTTGTGTGTCTGCGCATGAGCAAGCGGTGAAACCCGGAAATAACCCTTTCCAGTACTTCCGGGTCGCCGCGGGACGCAACCTGAAAACGCTCAACCTGAAGCAAATGTAACATGAGGTATGATTCTACAGTGGTACCTCGGGTTAAGAGCTTAATTTGTTCTGGAGGTCCATACTTAACCTGAAACTGCTCTTAACCTGAAGCACCACTTTAGCTAATGGGGCCTTCCTCCTGCTGCTGCGCCACCGCTGCACGATTTCTGTTCTCATCATGAAGCAAAGTTCTTAATCCGAGGTACTATTTCTGGGTTAGTGGAGTCTGTAACCTGAAGCGTCTATAATCCGAGGTACCACTGTAGTGGATTACTGTACATGGGCTTTGGCTGGAACCAGCATGCTCTAGGTTCCTACCTTCTTCATGCCCTTCAGCTCCAGCCAGCCTCATCAGTAGTCAAGTATTATGGAAAATGCACACCCAACAAAATCGTGGGGTGCGTGCTGTAAGTTCCCCAACTTCCCTTAAATAAACTATTCTGCTTACTTGGTTATGAACAAATTGATTTGAATTGCTGTGGAGATAGCTACCATTGCTTTGATATTTATGACTATGCTGTGGAAAATAGGGGTACATGTGTTACCTATCCCGTGTCACTGTTCAAATGTCAGCTCAGCAGTGAGACTGCTATGTGGTCTTCTGCAAGTACATTCACCCATTTGCAATATGGTGCAACAAGACATCTTAATTGCAAGATTTACTGAAGTGATGTACACAAAATGCATACTCTTAGTTGGAGCTAAGTAGACCTGGGCTTGATCAGTGCTTGGACTGGATTAAACAGACTGAATTCTGGGATGGAATAAGGGTGGCAAATAAATATACTAATAAAGTTCTTTGAACATGAAAAGTGCTGTATAAATTGGTAAGAATTACATGCTGCTGTTTTTGGAAAGGGCTGAGTGTTGCTTACAGTGGTGCCCCGCAAGACGAACGCCTCGCAAGACGGAAAACCCGCTAGACGAAAGGGTTTTCTGTTTTGGAGGCTCTTCGCAAAACGAATTTCCCTATGGGCTTGCTTAGCAAGACGAAAATGTCTTGCGAGTTCCTGCGGGGGTTTTTCCCTCCCCCCCCTTTCCCTAAGCCCTAAGCCGCTTATCAGCTGATCCGCTGATAAGCCGCTTATCAGCTGATCCGCTAAAAGCCGCTAAACCGCTAATAGCACTAATCCGCTAAGCTGTCAATGGGCTTGCTTTGCAAGACGAAAAAAACGCTATATGAAGAGCCTCACGGAAAGGATTAATTTCGTCTTGCGAGGCACCACTGTATTCTGAAATAGCTCATTTCCAAATACTGCACAGCAGTGATGCGCATCCTTAGCTTGTTAATGTTTTGATTGGGCCTCCTCAAAGATTTGCAAGGAAACATTATTGCTGTCTCCTTTCTCCCTCCCTATCTTACATTTGCATCTGTCTGTTCCTGTTAACCCCATTTCCCTGCAGCTTTTAAGTAGGTTTAAACGCAGGGGGACATAAAGTGGTACCCATTAAAATATTTAGTTTAAGATGTAGTGGAATGGAAAATGAACTAATGTTTAATGAATTACCTTGCCTGCCCAGGGGACCACATAGGTTGCTAAATGGTGCAATGGTGATGTGTGCATAATATCTTTGAGCTCCAAAATCTCAACATGCTTTCCATGATGTGTTTCTGTGGCATTGTTAACGCTACTCCCTAGCTGAAACCAGCTGCTAACAAGCAGGCAGTGTTCACCCAGCAGAGAGAATGGGAGGGTGGATTGAGGACATCAGGCAATTGCCATTGTCACAGAAAATGTCATGGGATCTCTGGGACTCAAAACAGAGCAGAATTTTAAAAGCTTTATCTTAAAACTAACATGCATGCAATCTGATAATGGAGGCTTGATGAGCTGAGGTGACCCTGCTGAGATGTGATTAAGTTTTTCCAGAAAGCCTGTGTTTTGAAAACCTAGAAGAGGAGCTGTGAGCTGTGTTAGGAAAAAAATGCTAAAGGGAATATCTCATGCAGAAGCAAACCAGTTAAGACTAATCTATGCATACATGTACATCACCCAGTGTCTTCTCAATCTGCATTTGCCTCTGGAAAAGAACAGAGTTTCCAGTTAGCTGACTTTCAAATATGTAGTATGAGATAATTTTGACATATTTTAATAAGGTGATACTGACTTGCCCTTAAATATACATATTTGGTGTCAGATTCATTGAGCTATCATTAGTTCAGACCTATGTGAAGTTAAGGGGTTTTTTTTTTTGTCTTACATGTATCACTGTACATTGTTTGAATTGAAATGTTTTGGCCATTTTACCGCTCTCAGTTTGAAAAGGTCCTTTTGGCACTCTTTACAATCTTTTTGTTTTAAGGACCTTGAGCAATTTAATATCAGGTGCAAACATGGCCACCCCTTTTGATGGTCCAATCCTCAGCAGGTTTACCCAGGATGCAGTTCTGTGCACACATAGGAGTGTGATTGAACTTGGTCTTACCTCAGACATAGGGCTCCTCCTCCCGCTTATTCATCATTTATCCTGATTTGCTTGCACAGAGCTTATTTGGAGGTTAGATTATATCTGGTCTTTTTGAGCATTTGTTCACGGGACAGTTGTACAACGCACATTCATCCTGATTCACTTCCAAGGTGTTTACACTTCCTGTTAATCATTCATTCACCCCACACTTTTCAGTGCATTTTCCTCTCACTTTCCTGACTGCAACAAGTCTGTTTTGTTTTTGTTTTCAAGTGGATACCTTGCGCTAGGGTAAGAGTGCCTTAATCCACTTTGATTGCATCAAGCTAAAGTTGAATTTCTTTTGCAAAATAGTGATGCTCTAGAGGCACCCTTAATGCTTTTGCTACTTTATGCAGGACCATGCCCAAGAAAGGAGGAAGACGAGTTGCAACAGAGAAGGAACAACGTTTGCCATGTAAACAAGCAAAAGTGGAAGCAACCTCCCCTTGGCTTATGAAATGTGACCATCCAGAGAGCGTATTTGAAAGTTTGATCTCTCCTGTCAAACAAGATGAATTTTTCAGAGAATATTGGGAGCAGAAACCATTGCTGCTTCAGAGAGAGGAGCCTTCTGTGGCATTGTACTACCAATCTCTTTTTCACTTAACTGACCTGAAAGACATGGTCAAAGAGGGTTTGTACTATGGAAGGGACATTAATGTCTGCAGAAGTATGAATGGGAAAAAAAAGATTTTTAACAAAGATGGCAAAGTCAGCTATGAACAGCTGAAGAAAGACTTTGACCAGAAAAAGGCTACAATACAATTTCACCAGCCCCAGAGGTTTAAGGTATGATCCATCAGATGTCTGTTGTTGTTGGCTGCTTTTGGAGTTTTAATCTGGGATTCTGGAAATTTAGGGAGTAGGCTGTGGTACTATGAGCCCATCCTCTCTTACAATCAGCTGTTGCCAACCTGGATTGAAGAGACCAGGGACACTGCTAAACTGACTGAGAAGCCATAAATTACTCTGTTTTTATATTGTTTGTTGTGTATCAGTCCTAATTGGTAAACAGCCTATTCCCAAGCAAATGCATAACAATATATTGCTTTTGGATAGTTCTCTTACTTAAAACATCCTCTGGTATGTTTGCTTTTAACATTGGCTTGACTTTAGAAAATTGGGGAAATGATACAATTTAAGCTTAAACTTGATTCATTTTTCTGTACTTGAAGGGGGTACCACTGAGTGCCAGTCTTGCAGAAAACATGGGCTCTTTAAGAACCAAGATGATGATATGAAACCAGTATTTCTAGTGTAGAAGAAAGAATGATTCAGGATGTCCTTTTGAGTCTTTAGGACGAAAAAGTCACCTTTGGAAGAGGTGAGTGAATGCCAGTTAGAAATTAGTATTCCTTTTGTGTACGAACTACAGATTGTTTTCAGGAGAATTCCCTTACAGAATCATGATTAAAGTATTACAGGTGGGACCAAAAATAAAATAAAATGTTGCAATGTGGTCTAACTGGCCTAGTCTTCTTTCAGGGCATTCTATGCCATTTCTGTCCCCTCCTATGCCCCAGGTTTTCTGATACACACACATCTGTCCAGCATTTTGCAGCTCCTGAGCATTGTTGTTTAGTCGTTTAGTCGTGTCCGACTCTTCGTGACCCCATGGACCAGAGCACGCCAGGCACTCCTTCCTTAGTCTGTGCTTATTAGACCACTAGGGATTTTCTCCTTGCTTCAGCAAACTTAGGGATTCCCTTGAGGATGCTAACTCAAAAGACATCATGAACCATTCTCATTTGTACACTAATAATACTGGTTTCATATCATCGTTGGATTATCTGATACATAAATTATATGTTAATAATTGCTGTTGGGTAAAGAGGAAGTGTAACATGATGAGCGGGAACAAGATACATATACAGTACAAACAATAGCTTTTTGTTTGCTATTCAAATTCAATTTGTGGATTATGGAATTAAGACAGTTCATGAGAATATTCTATAAACTCAATGTTACATACTCATATCCCAGTATCCCATTTTTTGAAATGAAGCAATGAGCCCTTAAAAAAAATCTGTATAATGAAGTTACTAAACAAATAGATTTATAAGGAAACACTGCAGTTAATGCCTTAGTGCCTGAGCTTGTGCAAGCTGCTTCTACTTGATTTTTGCAGACTCCCTGCTCCCACTATACTATAGTCTTCTATGCCACACATCCAAGGCCTTTCCCGACAGTTACCTGGAGTGGAGAGTCAGGGGATGTCTGTGGTTGGAAAAGCTTCACTGAGTAAGCAGACATTGGCTTGCACAACTCGATTCATTTCAATAAAAATAACTTGATTTGAAGGGAAAGCAAAAAGGAGCAGTGATTTGGTTGGCTGGAAGGAATGGCCCAGCAACATTATGCAAAACAGGATTTAGTTGTATATTGTTACCTGTATAAGTGGCTTCATTGAGGTTTGTATTGGCAGGCATCTTGAAACCACTCACACTGTATCTAAGGAAGGAGACTGAATTTAGCATGTTTTGGAACTTCTGTTTTCTGCCTACTTCTCACCTAGCTTGCTGACATGTTTTCAGATAATGCAGCAGCTGTATGAATGCCTGTGTGTGCAACAGGCACACTTTCAATGTGGGAAAGTTGCACTCTTCTTCTGACCTTTTATAAAGCAGGTCAGGCAGACATCTTGTTTAGAGTGATACATGTTTTTGGAACAATTGGATTGCAAATATAATGGGTAAATATGATAGGAGAATAATGGAGGTTGCCTTGGCATTGTTAACCATTTCTCTGTCTCTTCCCTTTTTTCTTTTTAGGATGAGCTCTGGAGAATCCAGGAGAAGCTGGAATGCTACTTTGGCTCATTGGTTGGATCTAACGTTTACATTACCCCACCGGGGTCCCAAGGCCTGCCACCACACTACGATGATGTTGAGGTAAGAGGGCCCACAATGGCCAGTATGTTTCTTGTTTGCAAGAGTTTCGCATAGTAAAATAAAGTTACAGGTAGGTAACCCTGTTGGTCTGCCGTAGTCGAAACAAATTAAATTAAATTAAATTATAAAAAATAAAATAAAAAAGTCCTTCCAGCAGCACCTTAGAGACCAACTAAGTTAGTTATTGGTATGAGCTTTCGTGTGCATGCACACTTCTTCAGATACACTGAAACAGAAGTCACCAGACCCTTATACAGTGGCACTTCAGGTTAAGTATTTAATTTGTTCCGGAGGTCCGTTCTTAACCTGAAGCACCATTTTAGCTAATTGGGCCTCCCGCTGCCGCCGCAACGCCGAAGCATGATTTCTGTTCTCATCCTGAAGCAAAGTTCTTAACTTGAAGCACTATTTCTGGGTTAGCAGAGTCTGTAACCTGAAGCGTATGTAACCTGAGGTACCACTGTATGTAGTGAGAGGGTGGGGAGGGGTATTACTCAGAAGGGTGGTGGGAATGGGTAATTGGCTGATAGGTGTGGTAAACCTGTTGACGACTGTTAACAACTGCAGTTGGTCTTACAGGAAAAAGCAAGGGGTGAGGTGGCTAAAAATAGCTTTATCATGTATAATGAGATAAGAATCCAATGTCTCTATTCAGACCAGGTCTCTCCATGGTTTTAAGTTTGGTAATAAGTTGCAATTCAGCAACTTCTCTTTCTAGTCTATTTCTGAAATTCTTTTGTAATAAGACAGCTACTTTGAGATCTTGTATAGAATGTCCTGGGAGATTGAAGTGTTCTCCTACTGGTTCTCTGTCGTGTGGTTAATTTTGTGGAAGTCATTACATGCGTCCACAATATTACATGGATGATGTATGCGCATATCACATGTGGATTCTGTTTGAAATAAAACCTAGTACTATTTTCAACATTTACAAGTATTCTGTTCTAAATACAGTGGTACCTCAGGTTACATACGCTTCAGGTTACATATGCTTCAGGTTACAGACTCCACTAACCCAGAAATAGTACCTTGGGTTAAGAACTTTGTTTCAGGATGAGAACAGAAATCGTGCTCCAGTGGTGTGGCAACAGTGGGAGGCCCCATTAGCTAAAGTGGTGCTTCAGGTTAAGAACAGTTTCAGGTTAAAAACGGACCTCCGGAACGAATTAAGTACTTAACCCGAGGTACCACTGTAAAGAACTCACTTGCAACAAATGTTTATTCCGTAGTGAACTTAGCTGAAAGTCTGAGGAACGGTGAGCTTTTTGATGCTTATTGACTTAATGGTCTTTGCAGGTGTTTATCCTACAGTTGGAAGGAAAGAAGCACTGGCGACTCTATAAGCCTACTGTACATTTAGCTCAAGAATACAACACTGAGCCCGAGGAGAAGATAGGGACTCCAACACACGACTTCATATTAAAGGTATTCGTGTCAGAAACACCTCTGAGTGCCTGAGCTATAGATGAAGAAAATGTCTAAGACCTTGACATAGTTAGCTTGTTGTTGGTGAATAAGGTTGCCTGTCCCCTCTAGGTCTTAAAGAGAGAGATTAATTGTCTTGTTTGACATGGCTTATTCCGCTATGCCTCTCCTTTCAGTCACATTTTTCAGCGTCACTTCATACAAACCTTTCCACTGTTAGGAGAATGAGAGGGCACAGATGTGTCCTGGTGTTGTTCTTGTTATTTAGCAGTCCCATTTTGGAAGTTGATTTAAATTTGGGTAGTATTGTGAGCTTCTATGAGCTGGCAATGCTTCATGCATCTGTAGTAAACTGCAGTGAATATCGTGTAAATTTACACGCTTCCAGGATTAATACAGTGGCACTTCGGGTTACAGGCGCTTCAGGTTACAGACGCTTCAGATTACAGCCTCCACTAACCCAGAAATAGTACGTCAGGTTAAGAACTTTGCTTCAGGATGAGAACAGAAACCGCGAGGCGGCAGCGGGAGGCCCCATTAGCTAAAGTGGTACCGCATGTTAAGAACAGTTTCAGGTTAAGAACGGACCTCCAGAACGAATTAAGTTCTTAACCCGAGGTACCACTGTATCTATCAATAACACAATTGCTTTGTTTCATTTTGCTTTGCTGCTGTCTTCTAGTTCTTATTGTTTTATTGCTTAGTCTGAATTAATTGTACTTTGTTGTTTTTTGCATTTCTGGAGCTTTCTCCGTTTGTTATTTAGTGCTGCGCAGTGTGTTTTATCTGCTGCTTTGGCCTAGTATCTGCTGCTCTGCCTTTTTAGTATTATTGATCATTGTAAGGCAACTTAAATACTATTCACTTTTTTCTTTTTTCTTTAAATAAAAAAATAGGTTTCTAACAGTCCATGTAGCCTAGCTGTAGGATTTTGGATGTCTGCAGCACAGCTCTACATGAAAATGGGGAAAATTCTGTAACATGACAGAATTGTCTATTCAGCTGTTTGTGTTTTTGTTATTGAGAGAGTAATTTTTCTTTATTTTGCAAGCACAGCAGCGTAGCCTTAATAAACTGTCAAAATAATTTATTTTTAACTGTCCTGCCCACGTTTTCTTCCAGCCAGGAGACCTGCTATATTTTCCAAGGGGGACCATACATCAAGCTGACACACCTCCTGGGATATCGCATTCTACTCATGTGACCATCAGCACCTATCAGAACAAGTAAGCACTCTGCCTTATTCTTCTAGTATGAGTTTTCTTGTCAGTGACTTTAAACTAAATGAATCTGGCAAACTATTTTTATTTTGTTTTAGCTATAGAAGATTTATATTCTATACCCCTTAATTAACCCAAGCTAACCAGTTTACATAAAGCAGGCATGTCCAAAGTCTGTTTCGGGGGCCTAATCCAGCCCACTGGTTGGTTTAATCTGGCCCCTGTGGCAGTTAATTTCAATCCTAAAAAGCTCAACAATTTTGGTTGGCCCTTTGGTCGGCCCTCACAGCCCTTCACTTCATCAAATTTGGCCCTCTTTGGAAAAAGTTTGGACACCACTGACATAAAGCAACATAAAACATTCATTGCATTCATTGTTTTGTTCTTAAGGGAAATAGTATTAGCTTAGAAGATCTGGGGTGGGGAACCTTTGGCCCTCCAGATGTTGCAGAACTACAACTCCCATCATCCCTCATGTCTTTCCAATAGGCAAAATCCTTAATTGGAACAAGAATCTCTGCTACATTAAGCAGGGATTTAGAGACAAGAATGGGAGGCAGTGAAGAAGTAGGGGGATAATGAAGTCAGATCCTGGGTTTCATGCTGGGGTTTTGTGTTCATGTAGTAAACATAGCTGGAGTTAATGTGTTCAGGCAGCAAAGTGATTTATTTTTTTTAAATCAAAGACTGATTCAGCAGCAAATGGAACTATAGTTAAGTTGGGACCACAATAATGAACAGTTGGGACCAGAAGCAACAGAACAGCTGGTTTTTTATGCCCGTGGTACTTCGCTTCAAAGCACATTTTTGTACTGAATATGTTCAGGAAGAGATTTCCATGCTGTGGTACCATGAATGTCATATAGAATAGCCACAGTGCTAATTGGTCTTGTCACGAAAGTCTTCTGTTTCTTCTGTGGAGGCTCTGTGGTCATTGTAGCTTGATACAGACTCCTAGGCCAGTTCCTCCTCCTCCAGAAGAACAGAGGACAGGAGAGAGCATTCTCTGGCAGCCCCAAAGTTGTGGAACTCCTTCCCTACAGAGGTGTGCCTGTTACCTTCATTATATAACTTCCAGCAAATGTTTAAGACACACCTCTTTACCCTGCCTTTTGACACTTGAGATGTATATTTTAAGGCCCTACTTATTTCTGTAGTTGTTTGTTGTTTTAAACTGTTTTTAAGAGTTATGATGTGTTTTGATGTCACCTGCCCTGGAACCTTAGGGTGAAGGGTGGGTAATTAATAATAATAATAATTAATGGCCCATCCCAGGGAGGGGTACCCAACTATAATGCTGGCTTGATCAGATCACAACAACCGCACCTGTTCCATAAACGATGTCTGATTTGGCCACAGCCTTAGTTACATCATGTTCTAACACGCTACGTGGGGGCCACCTTTGAAAAGTGCTCAGAAACGTCAACTGGCTCAAAGAGCTACAGCCAGATTGCTGACCAGGACTGGTTATAGGGAGCAGGCGACTCCCTTGTTACAACAGCTCCACAGGCTACTGGTCTGTTTCAGCGCACAATTCAAAGTGCTTGTTATCACCTATAAAGCCCAATATGGCTTAGGTTCAAGCTATCTGAAGTATCAGATTCCCTCATATGAATCTTCCTGGGGAGGCCCTTCTCTCAATCCTGCCACCCTCACAGGCACACTTGCTGCAGACTCGGTGGCTGCTTCCTGACTGGAACTCCCTCCCTAGAGAAGCTAGACTGTCCTTCCCCCAGCAAGTGAATACCTCCTTTGGGCTTTGGGGAATTGACTGCTTTTAATGAAAGGGCTGGTCCCATGCTATTTTTACTGTAATTATTGGTATGTTTTAAACAGATGTTATATAGTTTTAATTCTATCAATATTTAACTGTATTTTAGGGAATATTTTTCTATGTTTTTAGCAGTTCTTATTTTTATCTGTAAGCGGCCTTGAGTGCCACCAGGGGAAAAGGGGTGGGATAATAAATGCCATATTTTTCCGTGTATAAGACTAGGTTTCCCCCCTAAAATATAATGTCCAAAATTTGGGTATGTCTTATACATGGGGGCCATCTCCCCCTATTTTCTTAAATCGGAGTCCCCCAAAATAGGGGCGTCTTAAAATGGGGGCGCCTTATAGACAGAAAAATGTGGTTTATTTATTTACCCACCTACCTACCTACCTACCTACCTACCTCTGTTGAGGTGGACAATTTAATCTATTAGACTTTTCCATGCTGTTTCTCAACCTACCTGCTTTTTCTGTACAGGAGACCACACTGAAGCTGTGTTACACTATCCTAAGCAATGCGAATGGAGCATCTTTCAGGCACTTGTAGCTAGCAGCCTGGCAATGACCTGTGCTTCCTTAGGATGCCCTGAAAGAATTAGACTATATTTCCTGATCACCTAGGATATGAGTACACATATGATAGTATTTTTCCTAAACATTCTCAGTTTCAGTCCATGTGGGTTAATAGGATGTGCTAGAAGAGCCCTTGACATTCAAAACCAGTTTTGTTTTTTCTTTATCCTCGGCAAGAAACATTGCTCTAAATTAACTGGCTTGGCATTAATGCCTTTGTTTCCCTCCCTTCCCCCTTGTATGGCAGCTCTTGGAGAGATTTTTTGCTGGACGTGGTTCCTGGACTAGTGTTGGATACGGCGAAAAAGGATGTTGACTTTCGGAAGAGCATTCCAAGGCAGTTACTGATGGTAAAGATGCAGAGATAAAGAAAATGAACAGTGTGTGCTTGCTGTCAGAGGAAAAGTGCATAGCCACCATTTTAAACACAGAGTAACTCCCATAATCTCCACTAGTAGCTTCATAATGTTGGAAGAGGTCAGCCTTGTTTCTTAGCAGCAGATCTTCTTTACTGCGCGGTCACATTTGTTTGCAAAACTAAGCCAGAAAGCTTTTTAAACCAAACAGTGCACAAGCTGCTCCCTGGCACCTATAATAGTCCCAGCAAGTGTAGGCAAAACTGCAGAGTTTTGTTATGGGTCTTGTAATAAAGAGAGCTAATTGCTAGCCTTCAAGTTGCCATCTGTGGCTTGATCCAGTAGTTTTCAAAAAAGAACACTAAATCCAAATTAATACCAGATTTTATGATTTCATAATGTGGCATTTGAATCTATGTCACTTAGCCACTGCTGCCTTCCCATAACTGGCTACAGGAAGAAGAGTTAAACCGAACACTTGTTTGTTCCAAAAATCTTGCCTTTGCAATTCTGTCCAGTGCAGTATAGTAGGTGGTGATGATTAGTTTGTTACTTGCCCTTCACCCTAAGGTCCCAAGCTGGGTTGCAACAATAAAAACACAACATTAATATTAAAACACAATATTGCACAATATTAAAAACTGCTTAAAACAGCTTATAATGACCAAAATAAGGTTGGGAGCCAACATCTGTAATGCCTGGAGATCTTAGGACTGCATTCTCAAGTAAATTAGGATCGTGTTTCTAACTACTAGCATAAATTCTTTTTGGTCTTTTTCTTTAGAAGGCGGATTTATCTGATTCATCCAAGCCATTAAGTGGCTTCCTGAGATGCCTTGCAGACCGTCTGGAAAATTGTAGAGAATTGAGGTCATCCGACATGAAAAAAGACTTCATTATGAACAGATTACCTCCTTTCTTGGGGACTAACTTTGACTCTCTGGCTCCAGGTAACAGTTTAAGTTTGCAGAGGGTGCTTTTCATAAAGTGTGGGGACTGGGAAGACAGTTTGTTCCATAGATGTAGCAGTAAACCAGTTATTTACATATATTACATATGGAACCGGGCCATAGATTAGTTTAATGTGTGGATTGGTTCAGAGAGCCTGTACAGATGTAACATTTCTGAAGATTCCCTTCCCTTCTTTCCTTTTTTTGATATTTCAATTAGCATCTTAAGAGGGACCTAGATTATACTGCAGCAGCTATGTCAGTGATAGATGGCATTTTGCATTTTTTTCTAATTAGGAAAATAGCCTGTGATCTTCCATGACTCTGCTTCAGCTGTTATACTGTACATACAAGCTGACTGAACTAAGGAGATATTTACAAGAATTAGCCAGCTGCACTAAGTTCTGCACCTGCTCTTAGTCAAGAGAGATGTAAGCAGCACAGGCTAGCTTGCTGCTCCTTTCGCTGAACTAATATTGCTATTCTTCCTTGTCTAGGTGGAGCACTACCAAAAATAGACAGTACAATCAGGTTACGGTTTAAAGATTACACAGTAATTACAGTGGAACCAGACCTTTTGGTGAGTACAGAGGAAGTGCTTGTAGAGACTTGCTTTTCAGTGAGGAATTGGGTGCATGTTATTTTTAGGCTGCTTGAATCCCACAGCATGTGACTGGGATTTGCTCTGACATTATAGCAATTCAGTTCTGTTTTGTAAAGGGAAAGAGTTAGTGTTTTGTAGGAGTTTCAAAGACAGCCTTTGAAATATAACCAGGTGCTGGCCTTAGCTAAGGAATTTCCTAATTACTACTGCTAAAAAATAAGAAAGGCGAGGCTTATAAAGTTATGGTAAAATGGAGCAGGAGTTTTGCAAGTGCTTTGATGTTGATTGATAAATTACAATGTATTATCTGTTTTTCTCTTGTTTTTTAGGAAGAGTCTCGCAAAGAAATGGTTTTTGTCTATCACTCTTTAAAGAACAAGAGGGAAGTCCATATGATGGGGGATGAGGATATGAATGAGGATGGAATAGCAGAGGTTTGTTTTTAATTCTGCTTGTTAGGTCAGTTATTGATGAAGTCCATGTGGAAATTCCTTATTTTCAGATCTGTCTCTTCTAGCCCCTCTCCACACCTGGTGCTGGTCAGCAGTACGTTAAGTTTTTGCCAGACTGCTGTTTGGGTTTGTCTGTTTTAAAAGCTGTGTGCGTTTTGTTGGCAATATGAGAACGCTGCTGGGTCAGACCAAGAACCCATTTACTCCATTACTTTGTCCCAATTGTAACCAACCAGATCTCCAAAAACCCACAGGTGTGTAGTATGAAGGTGGTAACTGATATTCAGCATATACTGCCTGTGTGCCTGGAGGTTGCATTTAGCTAGCCTAGTCAATGTAATATAGAAACGTGTGTTGATAGATTTATAATAACTGTGTTCATCTGTATAACAGCAGTAACTACTGGCCCAGGATATATTATTCATATTAGTGAGCATGAAATGTGTCAAATGTTTAGTTCAATATGGCGTTAATAACACACACTCTTTCTCTTTATAGACTCATGGGTTACGATTTCCGCTCTCACATATGGATGCGTTGAAGCAAATTTGGAGCGGTAACACTGTCCGTGTTAAAGAACTGAATCTGACTTCAGATGCAGAAAAAGAGAACTTGGTGGTGTCATTGTGGAGTGAATCGCTCATTGAAGTAGTCTAGAGGCATGATCCAGTCAAAGTTAAGTACTCGTAGGTCTCTTAGATGTTGCTGGGAGAATCAAGTGTGCCCTTAAATTAAAATAGAAGGGAACTAAGGCACCAGCCAGCCAAAGTTAAAAGTGCTTAAATCTGCCATTGCACAGAAACAGCAAAACGTTACCTCAGGCATACAAAGGCTTTTTACATAGTTTTTGTACGCGTAGTGAGTACATAAAAATAACACACAGGAGGGTAAATGGGGAAGCTGTGGCCCTCAAGGTGGTGTTGGACTCCCAAGGCTGTGGGAGATGTGGGGAGCCACAAGTTCAGCATCCCTGGTGCAAAGTAGGAATGAATGGTTCATGCTTTCCTGGTTTCAGCAGTGACATATGTACAGTGGTACCTCGGTTTACGAACTTACCGTATTTTTTGCCCCATAAGGCGCACCGGCCCATAGGACGCACCTAGTTTTTGGGAGGGAGAAATAAAGACTCCCCCCCCCCCGGCTGTCCCCTGAGCTTGCGGGGCTGGCGGTGGGGCTCTCCTGAAGCCTGGAGAGCGAGAGGGGTCGGTGCGTGACGAGAACCAGCTCGCCATCCGTAAAAAAATCAGTTTCGCACCAAGATCAGTTGCAGAAATATGGCCGCAGCTCCTCTAGAAGCTGCTGCTGCCCCAACCTTTATTGTGAGTCCCAGAAAAGATACAAATTCAAGGAGAGAGCTTTGCCTCAGTCAGCAGATAAAAGACAATACAATACATTAGTCTCATGTTCTCACACCAGACCACGTATTTGATCATGCTATGCTTACGTGGGCCAATCATCGGGCAGCATGAGCTCTTCACGCGTTGATCATGCTCCAAGCAATGCTTTCTGCTATGAAATCATCCTTGCGATAATAAACTTTTGCCCATGCTCTTATGGACAAATGACCATATTCCCACAGGTGCGCACCGACCCCTCTCGCTCTCCAGGCTTCAGCGAAAGCCTGCATTCGCCCCATAGGACGCACACACATTTCCCCTTCATCGAGGGGAAAAAGTGCATCCTATAGGGCGAAAAATACGGTAATCCGTTCCAGAAGTCCGTTCTTAAACCGAGGCCTCCCACCGGTCGGCTTCCGTTCTTAGACTGTAAACCGAATCGTTCGTAAACAGGGCTGTTCTTAAACAGCGGTACCACTGTACACCTAAAGTAAGGAGGCTTGGTCTTGCCATACGAAATTCAGTGACACCCCAAATTGTGGATAGTGCCATGGGCTGCAAACATAAAAGTGTCGGCCCTTTTTTGGGGTGAAAGTGTGCTTTGTTGTACAGAAAAAGCCAACCTACTGCACTGCATCTCATAAAGGATGCATCATGTAATTAGTTGCATGAAAAAGCAACAGTAAAAGCACAAAGGAGCAGAAGCCAATTTATAACTATCTGCCCATTCCAAAATATACAGGATTATATACCTGGGTGTAACTATTCAAGGTGTATAAATGGAGAAGAACCAGACACACATAAATATGTGATAATAGTATTGCATCACAATAAGTAAGAATGGAACGTTGTTAGTTACTGTGACGCTTCCTCCTTGTTTGGTAGGCTAAGGTATCCACTGTGGGTTGTGTCTTTCACATTTGCCTATTGTGTGAGCTTGCACCATGGGAGGCGAGAGACTGAAACAGTTGTGGTTCTCGCACACTTTATCATTTGCCTTCCTTTCTAGCCAGGCAACAACTGGATGGAAAACTACCACGTGGTTCAGTTTGCTTCATTGATCAATTAATAACATCTGGGCAGCACCTCCCATAGATCAGTATGTGGGGCATATGTTTTTAATGCTCCTTCATCCTTACAATTCTGTACCGGTGTTGTGAACAAAACCCAGGAGGCCTTTACCACATTCTTGCCCACCTCACCCCCAAATGCAAAGCATTGTCTGTTCTATTGTTTTTGTCTGCTGCTGTCCTTTACAATTTAGGGTGACTGTGTGTTTTCTTAAATACTGTGATCTTGTATTTATCATGCAAGTTTCCTTGTAATGGCTTGGCACCACAAGGTAGCTTAAAGCTACCTTTATATAATGAAGGTTTGAATTGATATTCGGAAAACAAAGCAATACATCTCGTGTAACGAAAATAAAACTGCTGATACTATTTTGAAGTATTTTTAATCAAATAGCACAGAGAAATGTCAACTATATACACTATATATAAGGTCACTTTTGGACAAAATGTGATAACTGGCATTCTGGTTTTTAGGGGGGGAATTCTCCCTTGCATCATTTAAAAAATATTATTGCAGTTTGCGATAAATATACCATGAACAGGATAAAGGCAATCCACCCCTTCTGTCCTTTAACACTTTATATACATTAAATATACACACGTACATTCCAGTCAGAATGACCCTCTAAACTCTACAGCTCAAGTATTGTGTCTCTGTGGGTACAAGCCTTGTGGACAGAAATAGTCCCACAGGTGCAATAGAGCTGTTTTGGTCCCCAATACCACCATGTCTAATAAAGTTACTGGTCTTTCAAAGCACCAGTCTGTAAGTCCTTCACTTTTGGGAGCTGTGCCTGTGGTGGGACTAGAGCAAATACAGCCGTACCTTAGAAGCCAAACGGAATCCATTCGGCAACCAAGGCACGGCTTCTGATTGGCCGCAGGAGCTTTCTGCATGCAATCGGAAGCCATGTCAGACGTTCGGCTTCCAAAGCATGTTCACAAACCGGAACACTCACTTCCGGGTTTGCGGCGTTCGGGAGCCAAAGTGTTCAACTGGCAAGGCATTCGGCTTCCAAGGTACGACTGTATCCTAAAAGTCTGCTGCGCTTAAGAGTGCAACTCCATTCACGCTTACTTAGATTCCTGTTGAATCAGGCTTACTTCCACTAAGTGGGGTTTTTATTGTAGTCATAGTTACATAACACTGATACACCAAATGAGAGCATCTTATTTGAGGTTGACTGGATTTTACATCGGCTTGAAAGCACTTTTTTTAAAAAAAGTATTAAATGTAGTTTCAGAATTGTTTGATTTTAGCATACACAAATTCCATCTATTAAATAAGTGCTTCAGATGAAAATACATTTAAAGATCCTAGTGACGTAAAAGTGAAAAAGTAGGTGTATTATTTATTTTACAATCTAAAGTGCTTATTAGGATGCAGTGCACACACACATATGCAGCATTTCACCTTGCATAGCTCCCTTGGTTCTAGAAAAACTAGGTTTTTTTAAGATACAAAGACTGAACTGCTGGTAGAGGTTGTGCAAGAGCCAATCAAGGCTGCTGTTACTGGTGTGAGCTACTGCAAAAGTTTGCGGCCCAGGGTGCCTCTGCTGCTTCTGCAACCAGTGACAGGAGATGTGGCAAGGTCAGTTGTGTCTCCAGAATGCATGTGGTTGATGGCACAATGCAGCAGAGTTGTGGCTCAAGCCCTTAGGTAGATGTTAATATATTAAGAATGCCATATCTTCATTATAAAAATAGAGGTTTTCCTCCAAAGTTTTTACCTTTTCCTTAACTATGCAGCTATAGCAAATATGAGAAATCTAGTCTTACACTGTTTGGTTTTAGCTATTCAAGCTTGATGTTCAATTGTTTCCAAAAAATACATTAAGGTACACAGAAATAACGAACTGATCCAGCTTCCAGGTGCATAACACAGTTGCATGGAAAGCTACATGTGCAAACAGGCCCTGAACATGTGGCCACCATTTTCATTTTTTGACATAAGAGGTTGCATACCTCAAGCCCTTTAAAAGTGGTTAAAATTCTGCTAAATTCAGTCCCTGTGGCTCCTCATTTCCTGCCAAAGCAGCCAGTCAGAAGGATTTTAATTACTAGGGGCTCCAGATACACTGGAGTGAACAACTGTATTAGACTGCAAATTTGGTTTTAAACTCAGACATTGTTTTGCACAATTCCAATTTAAGTTTGAGTTTAAAACTAAGAGCAAAGATGAAAGTGGAAAGGTTCTTGCAGAATAGGCAGAAGCAGAGCTCCAAGTCTGAATTTATCTTCAACTGGAATTTTCATATCCTTTTACACTTAGGTTTTCCGTATTTTTGGAAAGGTTTTTTTTAAAAAAAACACACACCAATTTGCATATGTAAAGCGGTACAAATAGTGCTGGTGCAACTTTCCAGAAAACAGCTCAATGTGTGGTGTTGACTTGTTCTCTAGTGGATGAACTATGCTAAGGCTTAGAGCTATGTTAAGTTTATCAAACGCTTTTGGCGTTCTGATTTTAATAACTCATAAGTGGAAGGGGAAAAAAACCAGGGCACAATCCAGCCAAAGTTAAGCACTGCAAAAACCAATCATATACTTTAATCTCCCTAGTTAAACACTTTTTAATCTCATTGATTTTTAACTGGCTGGAATTGTGGCTACAGTGGGTAGACTGGAACAACAGCAGAAAGTTTTCTATACAAAATCTGAATCATTGCCAATATTTCTCTGTGACAATGCTCTGTGCATTACCAAGCTGCTAGTGAATAGTCTAAACTAGTCACTAGATCTCTTACATAAATTCTCCTCTACAATAAAATACTATTGAGAATGGAGAATTAGCACTAAGCTTAACATTAAATAAGCTGTCTTTTCATATACAGTTCTCAAAGCATTTGTTTTATCGCCATTTTGAGTTACAATGATGAAACTTACCTGAGGCAAAACACTCAATTTTTCAAAAGTGGGATATATCTAGATATGAGGAAACAGTGCAATAATCAGAAAGCTTCTACTTGTAGCTTAAAACTGTAGGAGATGCATTTCAGCTCAAAGTTTTGTTGTTTTTTAGCTCTCACATGATAAGGAAAAGGGGGTAAAAAACATATAATTAGCAAGTAGAGAATGTTTGCATAATCACCACTGTAGCATTATTGCTTAATAGGACTCTGCTGAATATGCCATTGCTCTTATGTAGTATATCTGTTCACAAGGGTAAAGAAGACAATATAAGATTCAGCATTCCATTGCCACTTAAAACATGTGACAGTTTTGGATTCCCTGGCTAGCAGAGTCAGGCACATTCTATAACACGCTCCAGTGCTGTGTGACTTCAGTAGTTTGTTCAACAGTGTTTTCATCCCACATTTGTTTAGAGTTTAAAATGCCTTTATAGTGGAGTGAGACACACTCATAATATTTCGAAGTCCCATATCTGTGTGCATTTGCTGGTGTCGAGCTGGTTTACAACAATGTGGCTCCTGTCATAATAATATCCTCCTAAAATAAGAGACATTTGAGAAGGTCAATAGTTCACGTCAATTCATTATTGATTATTTATAAGCCTATTTTTTCCATTGCACTAAATGTGCCGTACTTGTAAAATGTTAACACCTAAAAACTATTTTAAAAATTGTTTTCATTAGAAAACCCTCTTTCAAGCTAAACTGGAAGCAAGATGGTGACAATATATACACGTGATCCAGAATTAATTAGTCCTGCGCACAGTGTATTTCAGGCAATTTTTTTTTTTTTGGCCTTATATTTTTTCTGTTTTTCCAGCTTATGTAGGACAACTTTCCAGTGTGCAAAGAGCTGCTATCTATAAAGGTTTTCTTTATGATTCTGAGAAAAAATGGTTGTATTAAAGCTGCAGTGACGCCTGGATCTGTCCAGACTCTGTTTATGCCCTGGCCCTGTTATTAAGTGCCGATAATTGTATTCTTAAGCTGAGATCCTAATGTATGCATGGCAATTTGGAACGCAAATACTGACAGACATGAAAAATGTGACCTCAAAGTCAGGCAGAAATGGCATACTTTATAACAGGGATGGCCAAACTTCGCCTCCTGCTGTTTTGGGACTACAATTCCCATCATCCCTGACCCCTGGTCCTGTTAGCTAGGGATGATGGGAGTTGTAGTCCCAAAACAGCTGGAGGGCCAAGTTTGGCTCTATAAGGCAGCACTACAGAGTATTCCCCCTGCCCCCGCCCCCCCCCCCCAAAGCTAAGCAAAATATGATCATTGTAGCTAAATGGATTATCCAAATTCAATCTTGGATACACAAAGAAATTAGTGTGTTTTATCATTGTTTATAAACACATGAATCTTTGATTTGGTTTCACTGCATGCTTATGGAAACTGCAGCTGCTGCTAGCATAGCAAAGTAATATTCTTTTAGATTCCATTGTTACTGGCAAGACAAAAAACAAGGAGTCCTGCTGGATCAGACCAAAGGCTCATCTAATCTAGCCCAGCATCTTATTTTCACAGTGACACCACCTCCAGTTAACCCTCCCCTGGGCTTTCCTACAGCGTTTGTACCCAGAGATAGTGTGCCACTGGTTCTCTCCATTCCACTATGCTTTCCTTTAAAACCAAGCACTACAGCTTGCTTGTTCTGGCTTATAGGCTTCTAGCATCAGTGGATAAACACCTATACATGGCGTCACTATCTCTGGCACATACCCTTTAACTTGAACTGCTTTCACCTCTTTGGATTTTTGTCATGATCCCCTACAAAGAATTTCATTGCGTAGTTCTACCCTGCTTTTAAGATGGACAATTATAAACATTATTTGGACAATCAAGTCTGATACTGACAAGGGCCAGCCTATTCAGAAAGCGGACCAAGGAACTTCGAGCATTACTAAGCTTAAAGCTAAATGAAGCAATTACTTCTGGTGAAATACTTCCTAGGAGGCATGATTTTCATGATTTGAGTATCCAATGTGGTTTTGATGATGAAGCCTTTTGAATTCAGTTGCGAAAAGATCTAAGGATATTGCTATGCATTCGTGACCTCAGTGTGCAGAAGAGCTCACTATGTGCACTTTCTAAGTTATTCCAGGTAAGCTTGACAATTATTCAGGGTAAGCTTGACATGACCTAAATCTAGTTTAAGAGCCTTAAAAGGGGAGTGAGGAGACAATTGTGCGAAGACTTGTATTTTTGTACCAAGTTAAAAGGGCATATAAAACAATAGCTAAAGTCTACCTTTGATATCAAGAACCAGTTGGTCACTGAGGTATGAGCTGATGGTCCCATCTCTGTTGAGCAGCCACTTCTGTCTTGCCTTCCCATGCTCTACCCACAATGCCACTTTAGCTCCAGGAACATCTCTGCCTCCAATGACATCAAGGCAAGCATCATTAACCTAGATAAATTGGGGGAAAGAATTTGTTCATTGCCTTAGTGGGCTCTAATATTTACATATTTCTAACGGATATATGCCCTACAGAAAAGTACAATAGCAGGAATATAGTCTCCAGCAACAAGAAGCTGGATCCATCATACCACCAAAATAAACAACTGATTCACTGAGTACAGGATATCACCGTTTTTACTAGACAGTTTAAAGCACGGTATGAAGAGTAAAAAAGGACTGGTGCAACAGGCCAAAGTTCATCGTTAGGCATGCATATGCTCTACAGCAGGGTTTGGGAACCTGTGGTCATCCAGATGTTGCTGGACTCCTAACGCCCATCATGTTGACTGGGGCAGAGGAACATGGGTCTCCAGCAACATCTGGAAATCATCTGGTTCCCCATCCCTGTTCTACAGACGCAGGTCTATCTGTGACTAGCTGTATTAAGGCAATTGGAATTAAATGGTGCCCAGGACCTGGAGCAGATTCTAAGCGTTGAACAAACGGAGACAGTGATCTCAGTGCTATCAAATTCAACATACGTAACTGAGGACAAATGCCAAGAAGGAAACTTTTAAAAAAGGAGGGGATTACGGCAGGTTTGGCTTAACCATAAAGCAAAATGTAGCAATTGCATCTTTAGTAGTGTGCCTGCTAGAAGGCATGGTTTTCCTTACTCAGTTTTGTTTTTTACAGATGCATGATAAAGGTGGTCTGAGAAGTCTGGTACAAATTAGCACACTCCAATGATAAAACACACACTAAAGTAACCTTTTAGAGAGGTTCTTCTCCCAGGGAGACATTTATGAAAGGAAATGTATCACATGCAGAGCTAATGCATTTGAACTTGAAAATGATACAGAAGTCAAAATAATTGTTCTCCCATGAAGGCTGCTATTAAAAAAACCCAACCCTTATTTTTGTGACACAGTGTGCTGTTTGCTTTTAAAATACATTACCTCATTTCACCCTGAAAAGTTTGCAGTTTCAAAGCCTTATTCATATGAAATTAGAAACATTAATTTGTGGATGCAATGGAAACTTGAATTTGGAACCTGGGCTGTTGAAGAAGCAAGCTATGGACTTGTGAGAGGGAAAAGGCAGGAAGGATTAGCTAGCTTTCCTAAGCACGTAAAGTATTTCCACTGCCCATCACATTACCCTGGTCCCTACTTGCACAGAAGAAGAAATGGCTGGGCTTTATAAACAGACAAAATTGAGGATGATGACAAAGTACCTTGGACTTGAGAAGTCCAGAACAGTAGCGCCAGATCTGAGTAGTCTTGCCATTTAATGGGGAAAGACATAATGATGCAGCTCTTGCATCCATTAGATTCCCAGCAACTGTCAGGTATTTGTCTAGGGATTGGTTCTTTATTCTGAAGTACGCTGCTGGCTGAAACAGAAAAGAATAATTACCACACACTTCAGGGACAGGTATGTATCTCTGTTATAAATCTGCAAAAATACATTTTTCCTTCTGATGTAAACATACAGCCTCTGTTTGCATACCGCATGCATAAAAATGGTAATGTACTTCCATAACTAAATGAATATTAGAATTGGACATGGTTTAGGTTCCATTCAGCAGAAAAGAACTCCCTACCTTTGCTGAATGTAGGATCAACATTTTAAAAAGATGCATGTATTCTGCGAGAAGAAACAGACTTTGTAACATACCTGCTTTACAGGACGAAGGGAGCCAATTACTTTCCAGCCACTAAACTGAGTCCAGTTCGAAATCTTGCTGGGTTCAAGGAGAAGTTGCTTCCCTAAGAAACTGCATCCTTCATATGCTATCCATCTAGTTCAAAATAGAATGTGAATTAACTATGTTAATGCGGTAAAATTTCAACTAGACAAAAATATGCAGTAAAGTGTTTTTAACTGAAAATATACTCATGCTTTGCATGATCGCATTATACGAGATGTTGAGTTGTAAGCCATTAAGGCTTCAATTCTATGCACATCTTAGGGAAGCCTACTTACAAATAGACATGTACAAGGCTGGACCCAAACATTTGATTTGTGAGGAAAGACAGCAAGCAGCCTTTGTCAACTTTGACTATAATGAAACAGAGACCAAACTGTACCACATCAGATGTTCACAAAGGAGTATCACCCTCCCATTCAGATAGGATTCTGGTTATTTTAACAGCTCTGGGCAGCAAGTTGGCATTTCCCCAGAGATCTTTCTAACATGTCTCCCTATCATAGGGGAAGGAAAAGGGAATGGGCAGAAGAAATTCAAATCAACTTTAATTTCAGTTCTAATTCAATTCTAAAAAAAATATCCCCCCAGAATTCTAAGTTAAAATCTCTTTTAGTTGTTACAGCCTAGCATATGCTCAGCAGACTTTTGCTTTCTTCTTCATGGAACACTCCCTCTTTCCATCATTTAAAAATACCTTGGATGAGTAATGTGGCATTGTAGCCTATACTTGTAACTTCTAAGGGTATTTTCAAGGCAGAATATTGCCTTATGTTGTTTAAAGAGCGGCGTTTATTTTACAACAGACATTGCATCATAGTTGTTGGAAACCTGAAATTTATTATATAGCAGATTTTCATTTTTCTCCTCCTCTACCTATTCTAAAAGAAGGCTGGCTGTGTGTTTCCTGTTTTGCAAGTTAAATGCTTTTATCTAAGACAGCCATTTATTCTTGCATTTTTTGCTTGTTCTGTCCTGCTTGAAACATGTTAGCAAATAATTCCTCTGATCTTCATTTCTGCCATTACAAAATAAAGCGGTCCAAGACTAAACATTTCACAACTTGAAGTATACATATATGCACATTTACTGTGTGTGTATCCCCAAAAAGCACTTGGATTAATACAGAATTCCATGCAGTTCCTTCTTATGGAAATACTAGATGATGCTCAACAGTGTCATGCCACTTGTGCAATGTTAGGACTTTTACTCTGTCGAATAAAGTGATACTTACAGTCCACTTTTCACCCACACAGACTGGGTAAGAAAATGAAGATCCTTATTCAGAATTGAACTGACTGCTTCTTGCAAGTGCAGCTCTCTGCCTTCGCAATTCTCCAAAGCGAAAAGGCTGATCAAAGGCTCGGCAAAAACCTACAGAAAAGAGAAAAGCTGGTAACATCTGCACAGCAAATGTCGCTGTGAAGGTAGTTCCCCATTTCGCTAGTGTCCCTACTTGCAAGGTGACAACTCCCTCCAGGGACAGGTATCACTGCACATTTGGCTTCTGAACAAATAAAGTTAAGGAACATTGCAGCAATCTATTAGAAGCCAGCAGCGAGGCTTAATAGAGTGGCAGAACAACTGCATTTGGGGCCCCACAAGTCATGATGGTCAGAGCTTAAGGTGGGGGAGGGGGCAGGTGGGGAAACCACCTTTTTGCTATGCCAGGTCCAGACTAGTACAGCCGAGAAGCCCAGATTTGGCTTCCTGCCAGAAGCTGGACAAGCTTAGGACACAGCACATCCTTGGTTGGTCCAGTTCTATCCCTTCCCTGGCCTCTGAAACACTGGTTTTTTTTGGGGGGGGGGATATGCTGTCTACTGCCAGCGGTAGCTTCCACCCACCCCATGGTTTTACATGAACAAAGGAATTCCATAGTGGCAGAGCCCTGAACCCCCACTAAAGCTCAAAACATTACAGTTGTACCTTGGTTTTCAAATGCCTTGGGAGTCAAACGTTCTGGCTCTCGAACAATCGAAAACCGGAAGTGATTCTTCCAGTTTTAGAACATTCTTTGGATCCTGAACATCCGACGCGGCTTCTGATTGGCTGCAGGAGCTTCCTGCAGCCAATCGGAAGCCATGTCTTGGTTTCTGAACATTTTGGAAGTTGAACGGACTTCTGGAATGGATTCCGTTCAACTTGCAAGGTACCACTCACTAGTTTTAAAATGTCTTCTAAGTCAGCAATGCCATAAAAACTGTAAACTACATTCCAGTTACATTTGATGATACCTAATTGCCTAAAATACTTCAGCTGAACTGGGCATGGACTGAGATGCTTAAGAACCACTTTTGTTTTCTCTAGCCAAAATGAAAGTACTTTTGCAATAGACACGTGCAAAGAAGCCATTTCAGCAATTAAAAACAAGCGCAACACAAAAATAAGCAATGTATAAAATACAGGCTCAAAACAATTGTGCACAGAAGTAATTGTGCACAGAAGTCTGCCCATTACTGCATTCTTGAGTGTTCAGATCAACATCTAACATTGTTACTAAAAGCAGCTTTCTAGAACAGCAAGTGCACGATACTGCTAAACTGCATGTTGTTTGTAAATGAAACCAGGGGAAGTTCCTCCTTGTACAGAGGTCATAATTTCCTGCCACAGAGTCCCTTGAGGACACAACACAATGGTTTAAGAATGCTAGTCTCTCTTAAAATTTTAACAAATTTCAGCAGATTTCACATTAACTGGATTCTAGCAGTATGAATTTAATAAGGGCCAAATGACATTGCAAAACAGCCAAAAGACAATATAGTTGCACACCGAAACATAGAAGGAATGGACCAAATGAGAGACTGATTCTTTAAATGTTATCATCCTCCTCCTCCTCCCTCTCTATCTCTCTCTCAAAGGGACAATCATGAATAGGCAGGCGATAAGATGAGAAGAATTAGCCTATTCATTGGTGAAAGCTATAAAGCTATTTCAGAACATTTTTTTAAACACTCAGGGACAGTAAAACTAATCTAGTACAATGCTGAACACAAAGGGGACCATTTCCCAGTTTGTTCTTAGTGCAACAAAGAGCTACCGTATTTTTCGCTCTATAACACGCACCCGACCATAACACGCACGTAGTTTTTAGAGGAGGAAAATCCGTGGGCATGTCACCCGTAGGCATTTCCTCCATAACACGCACAGACATTTCCCCTTACTTTCTAGGAGGAAAAAAGTGAGTGTTATGGTGCAAAAAATACAGTATTAAGATTAGCAATCCACATGGTACTAAAGTTAGTCTACTTGAGGCAATTTAGACATACTACGGGCAACTTAACCTATAAAAACTTCAGTTATGCCCTAACCTGAAAGTTTAGAAACTGCTCGAGTCAGGTAACATATATCATTGCCTGTGATTATGGCAGGGAAATAATAAACCTGGTATATATTTGCTGCTACCCACTTTGCATTTGTCACCAATTAACACATCATTTCCCCATTAAACAAGGCTGCACTCCTAACCCCAATGACCGAAGAGTAAGCCCTACTGAATTCAGTAGGATTGACTGATTAGACATAAATTAGGATTATGGTGTCAGTCACAAGAATCTTGCAGCACCACACCAGTGTAGCTATTGCTGTATCATACGCTAATCCTGTTCTTGCTATTATGGATTGCTTGGTAAGCTGCAGAACTTTTTTTCTGTCAGAAATCGGAGGGGGGGGGGACCTGGCAACCTTTCAACACTTCCTGGTGCAACTGGACTTCTCCGCAACCCTTCCCCTCTGCAGGGAGGTGGGACCAATTCAGATGGTCCGCCCCCGCTACTTAATGGATCCAAATGGTTTCCAGAGAGTGGTAGGGGATGCTTTATCCCATGTTGATGGCCTTTCAGCTGATTCCCTGGTGGCCCGCTGGAATGCGGAGTTAACCAGGGTTATCGACTGTCTGGCTCCGAAGCGCCCTCTCCGATTGCATGGAGCCCGGACAGCCCCGTGGTTTTCTTCGGAGCAGAAGGCGATGAAACAATCGCTGAGACGGCTAGAGCGTCGGTGGCAGAAAACTCACTCCGAATCTGACCGGACACAGGTTAGAGCTCAACGTCGAGCCTACCAAGTGGCGATAGCGACGGCGAAGAAGACTTTCTTCACCGCCTCTATTGCATCTGCAGAAAATAGTAGCAGGAGACTCTTTCAGGTGGTTCGCAATTTAACAGAACCACCTTTACCACCGGGGCCTTGTAAAGACCCCAAGATCCCCTGCAACGATTTTGCAACGTTTTTTGCAGATAAAATCACTCATATTCGGAAGGAGCTAGACACCACCGTGGGAGGCTTCCCCGGAGTATGGCTGGCTATGAAACAGACCTTTTAAATACAGATCTTACATATTCAAGAGGCTTAAGGGACTTGACTGCAGCTGCTGGACAACCACAGGAGGTAAGGTCAGGGTAGAGGTCTTCTTCCAGCACACACTGATCCTCAGCAGTTTCCCCCTGGTAATGCAGTAACCAACTAGAAGGATAAACCCAAGAAAAGGTCAGCTGTCGTAATAGGTTATTATGTTTTTCTCCAAATAAAATATCAACAGAATCTGTCAACACACTGATTTCATTCGAGGGACTTACAGCTAAAGACAAAAGTCTGGTGGTATATAAACAGAAAATAAATGCATACAACATAAATTTGATACTAGCGGTCATGAAATTAGGGGCCTATATCTAAGCATGGCACAAATCTGACTGTAGGCTTTAGCAACTAAATAAGTTAACAGCTTAAAAGAGAGATAATTTTCAAGACAGTTTATAAGCAAATATTATAATTAGAGCATTATCATAATTTATTTTTTTGTAAACTGCCTTGAAAATTCTCTCACTTTTAAGGTGTAAATAGATTGAAATTGTTTTCCAAGCTGCTTTAAAAATTGTGAATAGATCAACTCACCATCCCCGAAGAACCTTAAAAGAACAAGGTGTAAATGATGCAAAACCAGCAACTTCTCTTGTAACATCTATACACGATCCCTTGAAATGTGTGCCGCTGAAAGCTTTAAGCTATTTAAAAAAAAAATTTTCAACATGTCAGGGTCTCAGGAGCAGAGACACAGGGGAGAGAGGAAACGGAGAGCGAAGGGGAGGAATCTGAGGGCAGCGTAGGGGAGTATGACAGTGGCCCGAGAGATTCCATGAGCTTCTCCAGCGATTCAGAAGATTCCCAGAGGGGGGCGCCAATGGCCAGGGCAAGGGGGGTCCCAGGGGGGACACACCAGAAGCAAGGGGCCAGCGGGGATTCCCAAAACAGCAGCGGGAGATCAGGACCAGTTCCCCCACCAGAGCGGAGTGGGGGGGAAGAGTCCCATGTGTCAGGGCCAGCGTCTCCTCCAGTCAGGGCTGGCCACGCCTCTATCGCAGAGTGAGGGAACGGAGGGGAAGTCAGGTCCAGCTAGCCCCCCCGAAGAGGGAAGCAGTGACAGGAGCAGTGTAACGGTCAGGAGAAAGGTTGCCGGCTGGGCGCGCGCGCCAAGTTCAAATGTACAGGCGCGCGGGACAGCAGAAAGCCCGGATTGGGAACCAGGTCCTAAAGCCCGCCGGAGGCAGGGGGAAGAATCAGGGGACTCAGCGTCAGAAGAGTCCAGAAAGGGCAAGACCCCAGCGGACAAGCGGACCCAGAGGAGGAAAGAGCAGAGGAAGAGGTGGAGCAAGGCTAGAGTCTTGAACTGGTGTCTGGGGGGAGGAGATTCAGACGGAGCTTCAGCGGTCTAGAGTTCAAGACGTAGAGCTGCGCGCCGCGGCTTTGAAATGGAAACTGAACTTCAATAAAGACTTTTGTATGTAACAAGAACTGGCGTTGGTCCTTTGTGAGCTTGGACCTCGGGCAGCTCTGACACAACACATAAATGTATAAACTAGAAAACAAATGTATATATTACGATAAGTAGTTGTCACAGAGAAGCAGTGTTTTATCACTCTGAAGTTTTAAAAAGAAAAAGTTGTACTTAAAACATGTTATTTTCCCTATAGCATTATGGCTGATTTGTAACTGATCTGATATTTCTGCTGAGATTGCTGATAACAAGTATGTACTTGTTGATACAACAGTTGCCTGTATGAAAACTATTAGCAATGTTCGTATTTATGGAATACAGCTGTGCAGTATGCAATATAATTTTTCCCAGTTAAATGCAATTAAGGTTAAGCAGCCTAAATCAAGATTTTGGTAGAAAGTGAAGTTTTCTAGTACACTGCCTAATGGGCAGCAAAAGTATACACCATCCAGTTAGGCCTGGAAGTTGACAAAATGTGGTAGGCTTCCATCACAGGATGTGCTCCAGTAGGGTAGACTAGGAAATGCTAGTCAACTGAGAATGGACTCATTAGTAAAACTGAAAAACATTATGTAAGCTTGCTAGAGAGCAAGACAACACAGCCGTTTTGGATGTAAGCATGTAACTTGCTTAACTTGGTAAGGATGCAAAAAATATAATAAAAAAATCTTGGCACCAACCCTTAGGGGCAAAAGAGCAAGAGAAACTGGAAAATCAACCAGCTGGTTGTGCTTTCCCAGGGATTTAAAAAATAGTGGACAATAGTTGAGTTCTCTCCAGTAAAAAGAAGAAAGAGGAAATTGCTTGCAAAAATAAACCCAGGATTAGTTTTATATTAGGAATTACCATTCATGTTTAGTTTTAACTCGTGTGTGTGTGTGTGTGTGTGTGTGTAATATTTAAATATGAGTTTCCTTCCTTTGAAACAGCCTATTTAGCTTAGCTACTGAAAAGCTGCTCTCAGTGGGAGGGGAACTATCCCAGAATACACGGGAGGTGGTGCTGGGGGGCTTCAAAGCCACACCTGCTTCCTCCGGAGGGCAACTTCCATTCACGAAAGGGTAAATCTTGATCTAACCCCAACATCCCACAAAATTAATGATGCTAATAATTGTGATTTCACAAGAACTTACCCAGTGTTTGGGTTCATGATTTCCTAGTGGCTCCTACAAAAAGCATAAATATATAAAATAGAAATATGAGTATATGAGTATATTATTGAGAAACTGTTGATTCATCATGGAGGCTCAACTTCATTTTCTACTTGCAAAAATGAAATGAGATTCATAGATACGCTTAATATGTACATGGCATATTCTGTTCTAATTTCCTCCTCTGTAAGGAGATAAGCTGCAGGTACTTGGGAAAGCTTCTTATTCAAACTGTGTGTGTGTGTGTGTGTGTGTGTGTGTGTGTGTGTGACCAATAAAATACGGATTTTCTATAAGTCAGTAGCAGAAGATTTTACCACAAGGTTGGCTTTATATGCCCTTTCTGCAGAGTATGCACACTGAATCCCTCCCCCCCCCCAAACACAACTTATGGATTGACTGCACACTTTGGGGGGGAAGGAAACATAAATTTTATTAAGACCTTTGGCCCAAACAAACTATTCTTCTCTTAAAAATATCCTCATGATAGCACATCTTGACACTACTTAAATTTGATTCCACCTCAGAACGACCTGCAACTACAACAAAAATCAAAGTATGATAGGAAAATTGTAAATAAATTTCAAAACCACAAGAAGTGTGAGTTCTGTGTGTGGTAGATGGAATTCACTATTACATTGTTATACGAGAGCTTTAAAATATTTGTCTCATTGGTTTATGGATTATTACAATAAAGTATTTTTAGCGAATGATACACCATTTCCCACCAAATGTGATAACTCACCAACTTAATTGGACGAATTGACATAATAGTTTCACTAGATCCTCCCCAGTCAAAAAAACATTTATATTTTCCTTTCTCCAATATATATTGTTCTCCACAGAAGTGCTTCTGCTGATAGGCAACCCATCTAGACGTGACAAACAAGAGAATTTCTGAGGTTCAAATTCATGAGACAGCTACTCAGAAATACTAGTAATTCATATACTGCTCTAAAAGAATTGTCCATTCTTCATTTGTTCATCAAATATGAATTTAAAACAAGCATTTAAAATTTATGTGTTGTGGTTCAATGTTATCTGACACTAGACAGCTTTCCCCAGTTAAGCCTATAAAGCCAAAGGAAAAGACATCATTTCTATTAGCCAATTTTAATTATGGGTGAAGCCAAAAAGTTCTTTCTATTTGCAATCATATATCACAAGAACAGAAGAAGAGTCTGTTGGATCAGGCCAGCGGCCCATGTAGTTCAGCATCCTGTTTTCACAGTGGCCAATCAGATAAGGGAAGCCTGAAAGCAGGACCTGAGCATAGCAACATTCTCCCAGTAACTGGCATACAGTGGAGGCAAAACAGACATTGTGGCTAGTAGCCATTGATATCACTTATAGGTAACTTTATAGGTTAAGCAGAGAATGAGAACTAAATGAAGAGAAAAAAAGAAAGATTTGGAATGCAAGCAAGTTACCGTATTTTCCGCTCTATAAGACGCACTTTTCCCCTCCTAAAAAGTAAGGGGAAATGTGTGTGTGTGTGTGTGTGTGTGTGTGTGTGTGTCTTATGGAGCGAATGTAGGCTCCATGGCTTCAGCGAAAGCAACGCTGCACTCCGGAGGCTTCGCGTTGCTTTCGCTGAAGCCAGGAGAGCAAGAGGGATCGGTGCGCACCAATCCCTCTTGCTCTCTTGGCTTCGCTTCGCTGGAGAGGCGCTGCGCAGCTTTCCCTCTCTGTGCAGCGCCTGTTCAGCGAAGCGGGAGGAGAAATGGAAGGGGATCTGTTTCTCCTGCCGCTTCTCTGAAGGGGCACTGTGCAGAGAGGGAGAGAATATTTTTTTTCTTGTTCTCCTCCTCTAAAACTAGGTGTGTCTTATGGTCGGGTGCATCTTATAGAGCAAAAAATACGGTAATTATTTCTTACTACACAAAGATTTGAAAAAGAACTTACGCTCCACTCTTCACATTAACTGATCTTGTGAGTGAGCCAAATCCAACCATTTCCAAATCAGGAACTTCTTGATTGGCAATGTCCAACGACTTGCCATTTTCCTCATCCGTTTCAAAAAGCGTTATTGCAGACTCCATGAAGTCCTGGAATTTCAAACCAAAAATTAGGGAGCATTAGATACAACATCCTCTTTTCCCCTTCTTTAAACAACATAAAGCTGTTATTTAATAAATTCTTCAGATATTACATATACATTTAGAGCTGAATTTCTTTTGAAAGAAAGAAGAATCTTTCATCAGGTTATCTGGACAGCTGCCACACAACTCTTGACCTGCGGAATTTCCTTGAACAAGTTCCACCTCCATATCTTTCTGTTCATCATCACAATGGCCCTATCCAAAGCTAACATGTATTTCCCTAAGCAGGGTAAATAGTAGTAAATGCAATTATTGTTCCTGAGCAATGAAATGTTAACAGTGCTGTTTCTTAACATACAGCTTGTGTGCTTGGTTTTTCTTTGACATCGCTAACATTCTTTTACAGTCTTTATGTAAAAGTTCTGCAGCCAATTGCAAGTTTGCCTTGTTCTTAAATGAAATCAGTTATACAGTATGTGAAAGATGAGTGTTTGAATATCTGCAACAATTTTGCCCCTGCTAGAGACCAATGAACTTTATTATTCATGGGGTTCCTCTCCCTTTGCTTGAATTCAGCAGTCACAATTTCAAGACTGTGGTTAGAAAAGAAAAATTATGGCACCATTCCAGAGCTACTTACCTGCCAGTTGTACACTAGATGTTACGGATCTAGGTCCAAATGAGTATTGATCGGATTGCAGCCTCATTTAACATTACAGAAAAAGAACTGTTATCAACAACCCTGCCACATAGGTGCTTAACTCAAACATCTGAGTCAGGTTCAGCCTAGGAACTTGTCTATTTTCATGCTTTGCAAGAATAATTGGTATGTCAAACTGTCTCCAAAAAGAGTTATGTACAACACAAACAACACAAACAACTCTCTTACATTACAGCTTTCTCTCATGTTGGAGGAGTAGATATGAGAATACAATTACACCCCAAATCATTTTAGTGACCGTTGGGTCTCAGAAAAATCTATAGTTAAGATACCTGCAGAACTGTTAAATGGAAACAGATTTTCTACAAGGGATGTGGAAGATTTACTCTAGAATAAATAATTATCACTTAAATAACTATAATTATCACAACCAACCCTCCCGAGCACAAAAGCCCATTCAACTATAAAAATAATGTATCTGTATGTATTCATCTGTATGCCTTCATCTACAATGCCAATGAAAGGCGGTGAGTGGGGGTGAGCTGAAGAAGGAAATAGCCTTGAGGACCAGAAGAAGTACTTACAGCTTGCAAAAATCTGAAAGACAGCAGGACACTGCTCGCTCCACCCCAAGATTTCCAGTCTTCAAATTCTCCTTCCTCTAACAAGTATTGCTGGCCTTTATATCGTTCTTTCTCATAGGCAACCCATCTGCAACACACAAGGAAAAAACCAGTATAATAGTTATAAATGAGCTACAAATATATCAACAGTCATTAAGTATTCAACTTTGATATCCATACATACAAAATACCATGTTCCAACAGATATAGTGGCTTCAGCTTTTTCTTTAAAAAGAAATAATTCTGAGAAATAACATTGGTATGCAAAATGATCTATGTATTAATGCATAATGTAACAAAAAGCTCCTGTTTAAAGAATATCAGAGGGTATCCAGGTGAAAAGAAAAGGAAAATCATAATTATAACAAGAAATATGCCAGCTTTCATTTATCAATTTCTGCTTATGTTACTTCTAAAACCACTTTCCTTATATTTTATACTAAGTTTTACATTCTAATATTCAATTAATTTATACCAACCTTTTGATGCATTTTTTTCATATTTACTTTACCATTCCATACTTACTACTTTGTACATAAACATCACATGCCAGATTGCTTGTTCCCATTCATTCAGGAATGGCATATGTTGTACTTCTAATACTTAGGGTGGGATTCATTGTTTGCCAGTGGACAGGTCAGGGGCTACTGATCCATTTCCAATCACAATTTGAAAGTGCTGGTACTTACCTATAAAGCACTATATTACTTGGTCCTTGAGGACCTAAAGGCCTGCCACTAAAATCCCCTCAGAGATGCTTCTTGAGGTTCCCCTGCTTTCTGAGCTGAAGTGAGTTAGATGATAATTGTGGAAAGAGCTTTTTTGGCTGTGGTAATCCATCTCTGGAACACTCCCCCTAGTGAGGTCGTCTATATTTTTTATTTACCCAGGCGTTTTCTCTTGTTATGTTGTGGTACCAAATGGTTTATTATCCACTGTTTTAATCACATTCTTAATTTATAAAGTTAAACAGTTTTAATGTAAACATGGTTGTAAACATCTCTGGATTGTAATTTTTTAAAAGATAGTTCACCAAATGTTCTAAATAAAATGACACACATGACAAAGTACCGTAAATAGAAATGGGTGGTGACATCAATTTCAATGGAAAATGAATTTGTTAATGTTTACTGAGATGAATTTCAGGGCACAGGGTTAATTAGGTGAGTTAGGATTTCCTATGCTCGTAGAATAACAGATCAGATGAGGGACTTTGGAGCCTCAGGTAGACCACAGAGAACCTTTGCAAGGAAATTTTAAAAAGGAAACAAAATTGTACTTACATTCCACCAATGACACGTATTGATCCAATTCCCTGGAAATCATCAGCATTTTCAAAAAGGTTTGGAAAACAATCAGTATTTTCAGAAAGCTCTTTATGCCATCCTCCAAAGTATGGGGTCTCATATATTATCATCTGCAGAATGTGAAATAGTCGATCCTTTAAAATACATTTCTGATATCCAGGTCTATGTTCTGTATAGTCTATGAAATTATCCTTACTTGTCCAGTTTCAATCATTTGATGCTTTTTTCACCCCAGGTACCTTAATTGTGGTACATCTGCTCTGTATGTGTTCCATTATGGAACACAATGATCTGAAGCAGCATGAATTAATCTGAGTTGAACTTGTGTATGAATAGCTGGAACAGGGATCAAACTGAATGATTAGTGATCTGTTCCAACTCTATGGCTTTCATCCAGAGATCTCAAGAACAGAATTTTGTGCATACTGGAGGAATACACTTTTTGCCATTCCCCCCTCTCCCTGGTTGCTTCCTGTGCTTTATGAAATTTTGGGCCCCTCTAGAATCGCGTGGAAGATGGTGCAGGAACTGCAGAGGGAAAGGAAGAAAATGGCAAAAATCATCTCCGTGAACCTATCTCAACTGGGAGCCTCTGCTAGCTCACTGTCACATCTGTCACCACCCCAAAATGCTGGTGGACTTCTAAAAAAAATGATGTGGAAAAGCAGAGAACTGTACTTAAGACTGAAAAACTGAGAGAAATCAAAATTGGCAGATTCAGCCATTCCTAGTTGGGAGTTATTTTCAGTAAAGAGCAGGAAGGTACCAACTTCCATCCTGAGTGGAATGGGAGAGCACCTCTAGATTCAACCCCATAGTTCTAAGAAGGGAATAGCAAAGTTAGGCATAAGTGACATCCCTTAAGTTCTAGGATTCTATGATCTTGAAGGCCTTTAAAAACAGATTAGTTTACTGTTGCCAGGATCCATATTTACCTTAATGTTTGTAGGCATCTGAACCTTCAGGCCACCCTATAGTGTAAAACAAAATAACAAATGATCAGGTATGTAAAATCCGAATGCATGTTTCAGTTCCATTAGTTCTATGTAAATATGAATAAGTGCTACTGCAAACTGCCCTCAAAATTTGCTGAAGGATGGTATATAATCCCTTTATATAAACAAACAAACAAAATATTAATTAGAGCTTCTCCATGCTCAGAGTGAATAAAACCTTTTTTATTCCTCTGTTGATATCATCATCATGCCTTTTAAAAGGGCACTAAATATTGATTCCAAAATATGAAACACATTTATGAGTGCTTGATTGTTCCAGAAGAATTAGGAATTCTTCAACATGCGGATATGAAGAAAGATAGTATTCACATGGCCTGAACATCTTTACTTCCTGCAAAAGGGACTCCTATCTTTGGCAGGTTTTGAGGGGAGATGGCTGCTGACAGTGGCAAAAATGTTCACAGGGCATATAAAGAGTTAGATTTCTATGAACCCAAAACCAACTTTATACATATCTAATTTCATTCATACAACAGCAATTTCATTTTTGGAAACTTCGTGGGAATCTTAAGAACAGATTATATCCCACTCCACCTATCATCACATCCAATAAAGGCAATCATAGGCTATTATGATCCTTTATAGTGCAGATTTTTGCAGTAACTACTAGGTACTAGAATCTTATTTTCTTTTAAAATGATTAATCTGAATAAATACTTTATAAGTCTATTCTAATCTAGTTCTGATCATTTTAGGAGCACCAGGCAAACAGAATGCCTTATGTCAAGTCTAATCTAGAGGCTAATTCTTTGCTTATTTCAAGACTGAGAAGATGGTGTACTGAATCAGATCTGTGCCCTGGCTGATCTCAGTCAATGTGGGTGCTCAGACATGGAATAGATTCTGATTTAGATGCACGATTGTTGCAGAAGAATATGGATTGGTGTATAATCGGTTGAAAAACTATTACTGCCTCACCATTTTCAACGGATGAAGAGATTTTACATCAGCTGCTGAAATTTCACATGGGCTGTGGTTTTCTTCCAAAACCATCACCTCTCCTTTGTAATTAATGTCTGAATAGGCAAGCCATCTATTAGAGTGAGGAGAAAGTGGCTGATTAACCCAATTAAAATAATCAACAGTGCTGATTCATGTGCAGTTTAATTAATAAAAAATGAACCTTTGATCTGATCCAGCAGAATTATCTAGCCCAGCATTCTGTCTCCAGGAATGGCTAGTCAGATGCCTCTGGGAAGCCCATAAGAAAAGCATGAAGCAAAACAACACTCATCCTGTTGCTTAATTCAGGAGGCGTATTGCCCCTGAACACATTGGATAATGCCCAATGCCCTATTTTGACTACTAGCATCAGAAAATAATTACATAATGGGAGAGCTGGAAGGGACTGTAAATGCCATCCAGTCTAACTCCCTTTCATTGCAGGAGGTTCACTAGTACAGAATCCCATAAAGGTTCCCATCCAGCCTCTGCTTAAAAACCACTTCCTGGAACAGTCTGTTCCATGGTCAAACTGCTCATACCATCAGGATTTCCTATCCTAATTGCTTAGTATGAATGATTTTTCTTATTAGTTGAACCCATTGCTTCAGGTCCGATCTTCTGCAGCAACAGAAAACAAAGCTCCTCCATCATTTATGTGATAGCCCTTCATATATTTTAAGATGGCTATCATATTGCCTTTTAATTGTCTCCTCTCCATGCGGAACCCACTCAACAGCATAATTGCTGTAAATGGTTGACCATTTAGAAATATACAGTGGTACCTCGGTTTTCGAACGTCTTCATTGACAAATGTTTTGGAACTTGAACGCCGAAAACCTGGAAATAAATGCTTCGGTTTTCAAATGTGCCTTGGAAGTCAAACAGGAAATGCAGCTTCTGTTTTGAGTTTTCTGCATTAAGATTTCCGTTTTGAGGCTTCCATTTTGAGTTTTTGGTTTTCTAACATTTTGGAACTCGAATGGTCTTCCTGAACAGATTACGTTTGAAAACCGAGATACCACTGTATTAGTCCCATGATTCTGTGTATAGTTAGGCTACTTTATGACTTGAAGTGCTGACACAGAAATTCAAATAGCTGAAAAAGAGAGCAGAGAATTTTGACGAAATCCAAAGGCCAGTTGTCTCCTTCTAAAGATTCCAAGGCAGATTTTATTTGTTCTACTTTTAAGGGTAACAATAATAAAGCAACAGCATTTACAAAATAGCACATTAAAAATAATAATGAAAGCAATGGCTTTAGACAACATGACAGTTGTATTTAAGGCTGAGCTGAAAGTAGAGGTGACTTGCAAATGTGTCCTCTTTCAGTGATTTGGAGGCAGGCCGCAAACAGGGCCATACGTTTCCGCCGCACTTCCTCCTTTCTAAAACCCATTGTCCTCATTCTGAACTGACTTTATAAAATAATAATGGTGCCAATTCCAATTGGATATGTAGCTATGTGCTGGAAAAGTGATCCTTGCCAGAAAATGTTCATTCTAAAAGAAAAATGATGCAGTAGCAGCTGTCAAGAGGGGCAATGACTAGGTTTAAAAAAAAAATGCAAAAAAATGATGGGAATGATTGTATGCTATATGAAGATTTGGTGCAGCCATAGTTGTACTGAATACAGGGAAATTTTAGCAAACAGAATTAATTTTAGCCAAATCTGTTTATTTTACACTGATGGCAACAGAAATTGTCTTTGGAAAAGCAGTTATTTTGAAAACAGGACAATGCCTGTTTGGGTGCAAGCCCCTGTTAAATTAAAATGTAATCTAAATTTATGAGGGGTTTTCCCCCTAGAGAGTATAAGCAAAATAATAACCTATTCTATAAATTGGAAATTACTGCTGCTTTCTGAAACACCCCATTATTTTGTTTCTTCGTTTCGCCTTAGAAACAGCCTTAGAAACTGTTGATTGCTGACATTTTACATGTTTTTATAGGTATATGTATATGTATTTTATAGGTATATTTTATGATGTATATATAATGGAACCTGCACTCACACTCCTGCTTTCACAAAAAGAGTATGTGGTTTGACTTCCAGTTCTTCTAAATTAGCAACTGTACTCTGGATGCAGACAGGAACATGATCTGTGCTATCTTGTGGGTAAAGCGCAATCTCAGGAACACTGCAATCCTGCAGAACACATCAGATAACAAAAACAAACATGACTGTATGAGCTGTGCATCCCTTGACTGTATTTATTTACATCCCATAAAACATGGTTCCATGTTTCATGCTTCAAACAGGAGGTTAAGAATGGTACACAGTAGAGAGGAGTACTGACAATGGTGGGGCACCATTGTTGCTTCAGTGCCCTGAGCTACATCCAGGTTATTTTTTAAAGAGCTGTTGGATATGACTGTGATGAGAATAAGCACTATAAAATACCAACTTTCACGAAAGCAACTGCATTAGCAGATGCCTGACATGGGCAATATGGAGAGGGAAGTCTAAGGTGCAGCATTAAGAAAGATTGAGAAAGGTATCGGAAGTTCTGAGTATTCTCTAAAAGGGATGCCATCTGCACCATACATTCAGAACATGGTAACAGTCATGGCTTCCCCCAAAGAATTCTAGGAACTGTACTTTTGTTAAGGTTGCTGGGACCTGTTGCTCTGTGGGGAGTCTCCTAACAACTCTCACCCTCCTTAAAACAAAATACATTCCCCAGTATTCTTTGGTGGAAAGCCATGACTTTAAGCGCATGGTGTGGATGTGAATTAAACCAAAATAAAGGAATTAACAGATGGTGGTGGACAGGAGCAGAGAGGAGTGAAATGGACTCTACTGTCATTGCCAGTAGAATCTGTTTCTCACAATGAGCACTCACCTTCACTACTTGTCTGATTGAGCCAACTCTGAAGTTCTTTTGATGTTTTTCACTGTGAGGATTCAATAGATCATGCAGCATCTCCTCTCCTTCTTCAAGAACATATTTCTCACCCAGGAATCCTGGTTTCTCATACATAATCCAGCTATATTAATAAAATAAGCACAACACTGTAAACATGCTACCAAGAGGTAGCTAACATAGCACCAATACTAGTAAGAAGCCATGGTTAATTTTATTACAAATTGTACTATTTCTTTACCATATACAGTTGTACCTTGGAAGTCGAACGGAATCCGTTCGACTTCCAAAACGTTCGGAAACCAAAGCATGGCTTCTGAGTGGCTGCAGGAAGCTCCTGCATCCAATCAGAAGCCGCAGAAGCCCCATCGGACATTCGACTTCCAAAAATAGTTTGCAAACAGTCACTTCTAGGTCTGCGGCGTTCAGGAGCCAAAAACGTTCAATAACTAAGCTGTTCAAAAACCAAAGTATGACTGTATGCTGGAACACATAAACACACAGAACAACAGTGGTCAGCAGGGTGGCACAGGCAGAGCAGGGTGGCTCACCAGCCTTCCCAACGGTGAATGTGTCTGCCAGTTCCTGAGAGGGGGAAGAGTGAGACAGGGGAAGCTCTGTGCAGTGTAGATGCACTGGCAGGAACCTTGCATTGCATCCCTGCGACACCCCTCTCCCCCTCTCAGGATCCAGCAGCAACACTCTGTTGGGGAGGTAGGTGAGCAAAGTCCTGCCAACCACTACTGACTCGGAGGCTACTTTATAAACTGAGCTTTATAAATCGTCATCTGAAATTTGTGCAATTAGAAATCCTTCTGGAGATGGTACAAACTATTTATAACATGGTTTGCAAGTAATATACATTAGCAAAGTGCTTGTCATCATGAGGGGTGGACATCTATAAATAGGCACAGTCTCCAAAGTCTGATAAAATGCAGGGGAAACATTCAACATTAAAAGTTTCCAAATGGTGCACGGCCCTGGAGTGGAATTGCTTGTCACTACTGATGCCACAGGAAATATCCGAGATGTTTCCATAATGCTCATGAGTTTCATGTAGCACTCCAAGTCACATTTTTTCCAGGAGCTTTCTTTACCAAACAAACACTACTTTAGGGGAAGATGTGGATCCTCCCCAGTCCCCAAACAACTACTGTTTAACAAAGTGATAATATGGGGAAGCATTTAATGCTCTGTTTTTTAACAACTCCACTAAGAAATCTCAATGCAATGGTGCTATGTAAAGGAAGTATGTCTTTCTTTTTAATTTCAATTTCATTATTAGTATAAAATAACACATTCAGTATCACAAATTCAGTTTTACAAATGGAAAGAACACAGGAAGTTGCCTAATATTGAATTGGACCTCTTGTCTTTCTAATTCAATATTATTTACTAAGTATTATTATTCACAGAGTATTGTTTATTGGCAGCAGCAACCCAGGGTTACAGACAGGGTATTCCTAGGATTTAATCTGGAACTTCTTGAATGCAAAGCATGTACTCTATCACTGAGCTATGGCCCTTCTTTTATAGTTTATACCTTTTAAAGAATATTTATATGATTTATAACTTTGGAATATATGCCTTACTTTGGCATAAGCCAATAAAAATGTTGTTTGTGTTGTTGATTTTTTAGTCTAATGTACTTGGTTAATTTCATCATTATGTGTATCAATACAATTCAGTTTCATATTTAGCAATATTAAGAACAGATACTGTTTTCCAAAGCTTAGGATGATATAGTCTTGTAGCTATAATCATGTAAGATGGGTTGGGAACTTTTTTCAGACTGTGGGCCACATTACTTCAGTGGAAAGCTTTCAGAGCCCACATCCCTGCAGTGGGTGGAGCCAGATGAACATTTTTTAGTAAAAGTAAGAATAAAATAAAATAAAATAAAATAAAATAAAATAAAATAAAATAAAATAAAATAAAATAGAGGAACCAATATGGGTCTCTTACAAGTAATCATTTCTATTGCTTAGTAAACTTACAAAATCATCAAAAATGGAAATAAATACACACTTCTTTATGACACTTCCAACACTTGTTATTCAGTATACTGTTTCTTTTATTATGTTTCAAAGGTGTACCTGGATACAGTCATACCTCGGGTTACAGACGCTTCAGGTTGCGTGTTTTTGGGTTGTGCACCACGCTGAACCCAGAAGTACTGGAACAGGTTACTTCCGGGTTTTGGCACATGCGCAGAAGTGCTAAATCGCACTTTGCGCATGAGCAGCGAATTGCGACCCGCCTGTGCGCAGACTCGGCGCTGTGGGTTGCGAACGTTCCTCCCACACAGATCACGTTTGCAACCCGAGCGTCTACTGTACCTTAAACCATTTTCCTGCACATGAACCCACTACAATTTTTTTTCCAAAATTCCCGAATATATTCACATGCCTCAAATATGATGTTCTATAACTTAGCATACACTTGTTTACTTTCTCTTCTTTGCAACTGAAATGTAACAGTATTTTATAAAGTTCAGATAAGATATATTTTTAAATTTCAGATTAACATATTTCAAAAACTGAGCATTCAAAACTGAACATTCCCTTAAATTAGGAAAACTTGTGGCCCTCCAAATATTGCTGGCCTAGGGCTTGCTGATCAGAAGGTTGGCGGTTCGAATCCCTGCAATGGGGTGAGCTCTCGTTGCTCGGTCCCTGCTCCTGCCAACCTAGCAGTTCGAAAGCATGTCAAAGTGCAAGTAGATAAATAGGTACTGCTCCGGCGGGAAGGTAAACGGCGTTTCCGTGCGCTGTTCTGGTTCGCCAGAAGCAGCTTAGTCATGCTGGCCACATGACCCGGAAGCTGTATGCCAGCTCCCTTGGCCAATAAAGTGAGATGAGCGCCGCAACCCCAGAGTCAGTCATGACTGGACCTAATGGTCAGGGGTCCCTTTACTTTTTATAGCCATGTGGCTGGTGTGTGGGAGCTGGAAATCAACAATATATGGAGGGCCACAGGTTGACTATCCCTGCCTTAACTGATAAATTTGTATTTTTATTTATTTCTCTATCAAATCCACAAAACTGTAATTATTCAAACAATGGAGAAACAGCAAGTCTTCATTAAAATATTAATTTCATCATAGGATGACAATTAACTACAATATATGTTAACTTTTGCACACTTCAGGAACCTGACTTATCTTCACTAAAATCAGGTACATAAATAACAGCCACTTCACCCATAAAGTGCATGTTCCTTACCATCCTCTGACAACTCTGATCAGTGCTTCTTTTGAAAAAACCCAGGCTGTAGCATCTAACACATCATGGTAAATTTCAATTGTGTTGCCGTGAACATCACAAATAACCATCTGAAATGACATGCGATGGTGTTAAGGAAACACTAGCAAATTCAGTTGCCCATATATAACAAATATTCTGCTTGTTGTGTTTAGCTTTATAAAGGCTTTAAGGTCTTTGTCATGTTTACTTCATGGGACTTGCTTCAAAGTATATAGGACTGCAGTCTAAACCAAATCAAACGGGTCATCCACAAATCATTTACACTAGTATATTATCACTGGTTTAAATGGAACAAAATGAGTGAAAGTTGGATTATACTTTTCATATTAAATTAACTAATTAACTAAGTTTTTATTAGTTGTTTGCTCTAGCCAACAACTACATTCTAGGAAAAAGTAGAATCTAGCAGCCAATCATCTTAATTACATCCAAGGAAAATGCAGAATCTGTCTACCTACCTACCTACCTACCTACCTACCTACCTACCTAATCTATCTATCTACTTTCCATTGCTTCACTCAAATGTACATGGCAAAACAGTCAATATCTCATACTTGCTTATATGGTGAAAAGGTCATACTCACTTTCCCTGGTCTTTGATTGCATTTGAGTCCTTCCCTGCCAACAGGACACTGAAAGTGAAATGAGGAAATAATTATTTAAGTGCTATAATGAACCAACAATAGATATTTTGAAGCAGTATGACTTTAAGGTAGGAATAGCTATCCTCATGGCTTCCAAATGCTGTGGGACTCTAATGGTGTGTAATAACTACTGGCCAGTTGCAAATACCCTTTTTCAGGGTTAGGTAGTGCAGAGGACAGTGGCAGAGCAACTGCAAGTGGTCCTAGATGACACAGATTATCTGGATCCATGTCAATTGGGCTCAGGCCTGGTTTTAGAAGTTAATCGCCCTTGGCTGAATCAAGGATTACTTTTATAGAGAGAGGGTCAGGGTGAGTGTGACCCTGTTGCTCTTACTCTCAGTGGCTTTTGATACTACAGTGGTACCTCTGGTTATGAACGCTTCTGGTTATGCAAGCTTCGGGTTACGAGCTCCGCTAACCTGGAAGTAGTTGCTCCTGGTTGCGAACTTTGCCCCAGGATGTGAGCGGGAGGCGCCATTAGCAATAGCGCACCTCAGGATATGAATGGTTTCAGCTTAAGAACAGACCTTCCAAACAAATTAGGTTCGTAACCAGAGGTACCACTGTATTGACCATTGTATCTTCCTGGATAAGTATCAGAGGCCCTATGTTACATTGGTTCTATTCATAACTGTGCAATCGACTCCAGAGAGTAGATTTAGGAACATGTTCCTTGGCCCCCTTGGACTTGCTCTATGGGGTTACATCTATGGATGACACACAGATCTATTTCTCCACAGCATTTAATCAGGTGTGTGGCTGTGCTAGCCAGTGGAAGAATGCAAGATTAGACTGGATGAGTTTGACTCCTGGGAAGGTAAAGCCTCTGGGGGTAGGTGGCTCCTGTGTTTGTAAGATACGACAACTGCCTGTTCCATGTGGGGTTGCACTCCCTCTGAAGGAGCAGGTACATAGCTTAGAGTACAGCTTTGTCCTTAGAGGCAAAAGTGTCCTCTGTAGATTAGAGTGCCTTTTACCAGGTTTATATGGTATGCCAGCTATGCCTGTATTTGGAATACAGAATAGCCCAACCACTGTAATCACTGATAGCCTTGATACTTCAATGTGCTCTGGTCCAGATGCTACAGCTACTGCACAATGCAGCAGACACACTGCTGTAGAGGGCAAATAATCAATGGCATGTGAACGCTTTGCTAAAACATCTGCACTGGATACCCATATGTTACAAGGGTCGTCAAGTCCAACTGCTAGTACCCAGTAGGTGGATGTGGGGCAACTGTCTTTGCATTTTCTGTTAAATTAAATAGTAATATTTTTCATTAGTGGTGAAAATCAGTACTGACAAGCTAGCGTGGAAACTTATTACAAGTGTTTTAAAATACAAGATTGGTATATCAAATAAAAACCTGATCATAAAGCTTTCAGTACAAACATGGGTGATGCCCTAAGAAATAATGAACTTTTGAGACATCATTTAAAATGGTCATAAAGGTGTCTGGAGCTAATGTTGATTAAACATTAGTAAGTCTATGATTCCTGACCTGTGTGGCTATTTATGTTAATACAAAACACTCTCCTCATACTATTCAATAGAAGATGAGGGGTCCTCAATGTCTTTGGTGCAGCACACATGGAAACATAAACATACGTGCCAATATATTCTTACCCTTATTTTAAGATTCATGCATGAAGTTTCCTTCCCTCACCCTACCTCACCTTACTGGGGAAGAACGGGCAAGAAAGAGATGAGTGTTCTACTTCGCATTTCTGCTAAGTGAAATTCATCATCTTTCTTTTCACCTGGCTAGTGTACTGTGATCCACTTTACACTGGGTGAACTGAAAGAATGTAATTTTCTACACTATGTCTGTAAACTGCCACCAGACAATAGCCCATGAATATAATAAATCCTCTCTCTCCACAATGTGTTTATCCCAAAGATTGGTGTTTATGCCTATTGCCTCGGCTTAATTATTACGTGAACATAACCTCAACAATAACTGTGTTAGTAACAAAACCAAAACTGAAATATCTGGCACAATTAAAACTGAACACGCTCACACAAATACACGCAATAGAATACTCTAAATGTATGTGTGTATGTACACCGACAACCCCACCTCACTATGCTCATTTCATAGTTTCGTTACACATATAAAATTAATGAAAAGCACCTTACCACTTGAAAAGCTGCTGGTTTTTGCAAGCCACTATTTTCAGGCTGCTGGTCCTTTGGCACCAAAACACTCCTAAATCGAGTTCCCTTCTCACTGGAATAAGTTCTTGAACTCTGCAGACTTTCATAGTATATACTCTTTGAAGAAGAACTTATGCCACGATCAGATTTTTGTAAAAGCTGAGCTGAAGGCATTGAACTTAAAGATAAGGTCTCTTCTGCGTTAAGTGCCTCCTTAGAAAGAAAATGTGAGTATCTCCTCTCATGAATGTTTTCTGGGACTGCGGTGCACGAGCTGTTTGGCCCCTGACTGGAAAGATATGCTTCTTTTTCATCCTCTAGTTTGTTTTCTTCACAAATATTCTCTTCCTCCTCTTCATTACATTGGCTGCTAGATCTTAACCGTTCAGACACTGACTGAAGAAGTGATAAGACTGACAAGGATTGGTTGGCTCTTTCAATAGGATTACCTTCTGGTGAGCCATCAGCAGACAGCAAGTCCTCTTGAGAATTGTCATCTTCATATATAGGAGACAAAGAAAAGGGGTAAACACTGAATCGCTTTGCTTCCACTGTCACGAATGCTTCTGAAGAAAGATTGTTAAATTGGTTGCTTTGTTCACAAGGGTGGACAGACTCAAGTTTGCCTTTTACAGTTTCACACATAAGAAAATGTTGATTATTATCCAGGGATTGGTCAGGAAGGGATGATAAGGGATGATCTGGTTCTTCTGTTGAAAATAAATAGCTTTCATCTTGAAGAGCACCTTCATACAAAATGGTGAAAGAACTGCTGTCCAACTCTTCTGGTGGTGAAGAAGCAAATAACTTGGGGGATTTCTCTTCATTTCCACAATCATCATCAACATCCAGATAATATTCCTTGAGCACTGTTAAACCTGTCTCAACGACTGCTTCTTCATTAATGGAAAAATCTGAGTTCAAGCCAATCTTTGCTGAGCTGTTCATTACAGGCCGTTCAGACATACTGAACTGGGTGCCAAATTTATAAGCATTCTGTGGCACTGTGTAAGCTTTCGTCATTTTACCACAGACCTTTTCACTTTCTATTTCATAATATTTTTCACATGGTTCCTCTCTTACAGCTTCTGCAGAGTCACCCTCTTTAAAAACATATTCAGGCAGATTCCTCCCTAGATTATTTCCAAGTGAATCTAAAGGTCCAAATGGTGGCAAATGCACTTCATCCATTACAGTATCTTCATTTATTGAATATGAGGAATATTCAGATTCATCATCAATTGTCCACTTTGTTTCCTCACCAGCATCTGTCATGCACATAGTGCAATTGGCATGTTTACTGTTTTTGCCATTGACTATAGGAGGGCTGCATTCTATTGTAGCTGTGGGATCAGACCAGTCATTTTCATTTTTCTGTTCTCCACCTGTTATTTCTTTGTGGTCGTCTTTAATATTAATATACAAAGATGCTGAGGAGTTTGCTACTTTACCTTCACTGATTATATTGCATACTGAAGTTCCATATATTGGACTTAAATTTAAAGGATCTTCAGTTATTTTGGGAAGTTTAGCTGTTAATTCAGTATCAGTAGTAAGCTTCTTTGATGCTTCAGTGTTGGACTTAAGGGCTGAATTTTGAAGAATGCCATTGCTCAGATGGTCCTCATGCTGATTATATGTCACTTTTCGTATGGCTGCATTAATAACATCATCAATTATTTCTTTTGCTTTTAGTGCTATTGAACTATGTAGGTCAATTTTATCTGTAATGTCAAATGGTATTTTTTCATCTTTAATATTTGTGCCAAGTGTGTCTTTTGCTTTAACTTCAGAAAGCTTTCTGATACAACCCTCATTAAAATGCTTTAATGATGAATTCCTTGACTGCATTTCTTTTGATTCTGACAGCGTTTTTCTATTTTTCTGATCTTTTTGAAGGCTGAGCCCTAATAAATTGTCCTTAATGTCATTAGTCTGGTAGACGCCAGCTGCTTGCTTTGATCTTATTTCTTCTATGGCTAAACGCAGAACTGCATCAACTATTTCATCAGCCTTTTTGAGCAAAACAGTTAAGTCTTGGGATTTAATTTGTACTTGCCTTTCTGTTTCAACATCGGAAAACTGGCTGCTTGATTCTGTAATCAAAGTTGTAATTTCTCGATCACCCATTTCAAAGGTATTTGAATTAGCAGCTGCAGCAGCAAGGTAATGAAGATTTAGCTGGCCTGAAGTTCTTTGCTCCTCTTTTTTCTGCTGTGTAGTGAAAGACATTCCTAGTACTATCTTTACAGGTTCTATAGCTTCCACATCACAGGCAACTGGGGACAAGAATGGGACTGGGTACTCTGCTTCTGACACTGATTTAGAGTGTAGACTATTTGGTTTATATTTAGGTGAAACCTTGCTCTTCTTTTCTTCAGAATCAATAAGAAGAGAATGATTCTTGTCTAAAACAAAATCTGATGTTTCGCAGGCAGGAAAACTAAGCTTTGAGCTATCTTTAAAGCAAGTAATGGGCGACACAGGCTTGAAAGTATATAAATTTTCAAATGTAGAAACAGGAAGATCCTCTTTTGCCAGGTTAGATCTAGAGTCTACCAAGCAAGAGGCAGACATATCCTTCATTTCTTCAGAGCGCAGTAAAATATCACTTCTACTATCAGCAATTTCAGCAGTGTCAAAGGTAATCTTAGTTTCAGGAATGCTTTCAGATTCCAAAAAAGTACCAGGAACTTGACCTGCACACCCAGATTCAGCAGCAATAAGAAGGCTCCCAGGTCCACAGTTCTCTGACTTTGAGATAACTTGGTTATTTTCACATGTAGAGGCAGAACAACATATTTTACCATTGATAGTCCCCGCAGAATCACTTAGAGACTGGTTAGTGCAATCCTGTTTATCAGCCAAAGAACACAAAGCCCCCAACAAACTGTGATCTTCAGAATTAAGGACAGGTTTAGACACATCGTCCAAAATGATTTTGCTATCTCCAGAGATGAAAGAGTTACCGTCCAAGACACATAACGGAGAAGAAGGAAATGATAAATAACTATTTTCTTCTGATTTCACAACAGGAGGAGAGATCTCGGGGAAGCATGTCTCTTTAGAAGAAGAGGCAGGAGGTAGACCTATTGAGATGTCCTCTTCAGTTTCATAAGCCATTTTTGCTTCAGTTTGATTTTTTATTTCATCAACTAATGGATCATTTTTGTGTGCAGATATCACAATTTCTGCAGTTTTAAGAAGGGATGGAATAGGTTTGGCCACTGTAGTAGTGCCTGTGTTGCTTTTAAGTTCTGAGTTCTCTAATTTGATGGGCTTGGTTTTGTCTTCAGCGAGAGGAAGAGGACTATGTAAACCAGTCAATGCTTCGATCAGAGTTTCATCCTCAACATTCTCAGAAATATGGCAGTTGTCATCTTTAGCCTTAAGGATAAGAGGGGCACCATCTATAGTGCCCACAGCCTCCTCAGTGCTGGTATCACCTGTTTCTAAGGCAGCTGATGCCACCCGAGACACCACATTTTCATATTCAGCAGCTAACAAAGATGTGTTGGCATGGTTTACCTCAGTTGTGTTAGGAGAAGCACCTGTCATTCTAACATGGTCAAATTGTGTCACAGGCACATACAAATTATCATTGGTAAAATTATTAGTTCCATTCTCAGACGTCATGGGGAAGTTATGATTGTTTTGTACATCTGTAAGTACCACGGACTCAGTGGCCTCTTCACACTTTAGATCACTTTTGCCAAATATATCTATGTTTTGAACCATTTCTTTGGATTGGACTGAAGCAAGCATACCAACACCTGCTGATATATCACTTTTTTTGCAATTTGTATCCTGCAACACCAACTGCAATTCTTCTCCACCTTTTTGTTCGTGGAGAGGTAAGTGCTCATCTGGTGAAATGATCTGCATGTTTTTCTCCTTCTGCTCTGTCACTTTTTGGTGTGATTCTTCAGTTTCACTTTCTACTCTGCTAACTGCCTGTCCCCTACCTATAATACTATTCAAATGCAATGTTTGGTTCTCTGCTTTTAGTTTGAATTGATCCTCAGTCCAACTATTGCAGGGACCTTTGTTTTCTAGCAACTGTTGCTCATTATCACCTAAGTCTACTTTGGGGTGTGAAAAAAACTCCTCTTGCACTGTCTCTTTTGTTTCTGTGTTAGAAAAAGCGCAAAACTGCATTCCTTTTTGAAAGCCAACAGTGGTAGCATTGATTGACTGAATCTCCATTTGTATTTCCCCTAACACCTCCTCCCTATTTTCAAGCAATCTGCTATTTTCTGAACTCATACTAACAGCATCTCTATTCTGGCAACTGAAATTGGCTTTCTTTTGCAACAGTGTTGGCTCCAACAGAGGGTTCCTATTAAGTTCTGGTGTGCTGGAAACTGCTGTATGTTTCACAGAAACCAGTTCCTCAATGCAATTTTTGATTGTTTCCATTTCTGTCAACGAGGTAATTTTGTTCTTCAGTTCTTTGTGCTCACAATTGCCCAACACATCCAGAGAATTTCCCCCCAAATCCATTTCTGCCAAAAATACGTTTGCCTGTGAATCCTTTGTGTCATCGTTAGTCTTAGGTCCCGAGTTCGTTTTCAATGAAGATTCTGTCTTTGTTGTAGTAGTTTCTGAGTCTGGAAGGCTTACAGTCCTATTTTCTTTGTTTTTGGCTGTAGTGCTATTAATGCTGGTTGAGGTTTGTTTTTCTTGCTCCAATTCCGCTTGTTTCTTAAGCAATTGCTTAATTCTTGCAGAACCTCGATATGTTGCATAAGTAACTGCAGGTGCACCCAGTTCACATTCTGTTTTCCTGGAACAGAAGAAATATCATTATTGGAACATTAGCAAAAGCTCCTAGGCATACTCAGCTGTATAAAATGAAATTTTAAACAGACACAGAGAGATTAGTACAATAGGCACTGGTCTCTTTTATTTCAAAAATGTAAAGCAATGTTTCTACTTTAGAAGAGTCTTGCTGGATCAGACCTAGGCCAGCGCCCTGTTCTCACAGGGGCCAACCAGATGCTTATGGGAAACCCACAAACAGGACAAACGTGCAATAGCTCTCTCCCACTTATGGCCCCTTGCAACTGGTATTGCCTCTGATACTGAAGGAATTATAGCCATCATGATTAATAGTTATTTCCCACCACCACCCATCTAAATACTCAAATGTATAATATCTAGGTATGCCATTACAGGTGTAATTAGTGGAGATTTTTAAATAGCTATTGACTCATAGTACCACTGAGGAGAAGGCTTTGTGGGTCATCATGTCTAACCCCTGGCAGAAACATGTATGTAAAGCTATTTTTGACAAATAATTGTCTCCTAACTCCGGTGACCTGCACCCTTGGATGAGGTTTGCAAATGAAAGTAGTTCATTTTATCCACTTTACATTGTTTCAGATTATAAAATGATCAACAGAATCCTCAAAAGTACCATTTGCCTGTCTCTTTCTGAAAACGTTCATGTTACCCTAATTGCTTGTCAGGGCTGGGGCACCTGTGGCTCTCTGGAAGTTGGACTACAACCTCCAACATTCCTGACTATTGGCCATACTGGCTGGGGCTGATGGGAGCTGGAGTCCAACAATACTTGGAGGGCCTCAGGTCCCCCCCGCCCCCCGATTCATGTAGTGATTTACAGTAATGGTCTACCATTAGAGCTCAGATACAGTTCTGAGTCTTTCTTCCTGGAATTAAGTGGAATACTTGGACTTGGTCAAATGTCAGATACAGTCTGTTGTGTTCATGTGCATTTATGATCCACTGAAAATTTTAATTAAAAGTATATGATGACTGTGTATCTGTAAGTAAGGCCTGTTTCCTTTACCATTTAACTCAGGACTGATTCACACATACATATATGCTACACAGCATCTTGTCACGTCAGTGTATCATTCAATGACTTGTTCGTGGAAAAACAGACTCTATTTAAAATTATTGTATGAGGTGATACAAAAGCCCTGTCTATAGTATTTAATCATTGGTGCTAATTGTATACATGCAAGCCATCAGTAAGTTACTGGGTGATGAGCAAGTGTCTTTGAACTGAGATCCAACTAGATGTGAAACTGAGAGAAATGATGCCACATGTAAAAGAGAGAGTGAGTTACTGTAATTAGAGTGAATGTTGGATTCGTTTGAGGACTACAAATTGTGACCAGACTGTGGCATGGCTCACCATATCACTGTAAACTCAAGAGCAGAAGTACTGCAAATTAAACTACAATTTGGCTGTGCCTGAAGCAATCAGATGGCCACTTCAGAACAAAGTCAAACCTCATCATGAGCCCCATGTGGCATGTTAGAAGTGTCATATGAATCAGCAGCTCTATGAAGGCTACAGAGAAACTGGTGCTTTTCTGCTATGTATACTTGCCATCTGGATGTAATCTTTAGAGGTTATCTGTGGGGCTAATGTCATTTTATACATGAATTAAAGCCTTTTAATCTCTCACTCTCAAGCAAAAAAATGAATTTTATAAGACTAAACATGTGTTATAAGACCAAGGGGATATGAAGCAAATATGACATTCTTCTTGAGCATACAGTTTAAAAGCCCAGTTAATTCTAATCGGTGAAATACAAATGCAGCAGGGACAGATTATCGGTACATTATTCAGGTGCCATTCTTAGTCTCCAGAGAGGGGGGGTGGGCAGATTATATATTCCAACAGCACCATCTGTCTATCCACTTCAGAGCTGCTCCAGACATTTAAGTCTTCTATGGCCAAGATTTTGCCACAGCACCAATACGAAAAGGCTAACATTTGAAAGAGATTATTATTTATAAAATGGCATGTTTTTTAAAAAAAAGATATTGAGCCTTTTGTTTTTATTATTGTTCCCAGAGATTTTTGCATTCATGATTCAATTCATAACCAATATTCTACTATTATTTTAAGGTACACATAAAATATCTGCAATGCCATGACCAGAAAGTTTATTCTAGACTCATTTTTCATTCCGTTTACAGTAAATCAATGCACTTAAATTGCTGAGATTCCTAGAAAGCAAAGCATAATTCTCCATTGGTATTGACAAGGGCCAAACCATGGAGTGCTAAGTTTCTTTATACTTGTTTATTACTCAGCACTTCTTACAGTGAGGTACAGAGAAGCATCCATCCTCATTTATTCGTTTGCTTAATCACCAATACTGCCAGCAGATATACCAAATTACAGCCTTCTACTGTAGCAGAGTAATCGTAGACTAGAGACATTAATTTATAGAAAAAAGCCCATCTGAAGAGGATTGGGTGAAGGACTAGAGGAGGTGAATGACCCACAAGAAGTAAGGACTGCCTCTCTCCTTTCCATTTCTAGCAGCAGCTGCTGTTCAAAGTGCCCGGTACACATGGAGATAAGGAAGAATGTAGCTGCACGTATGTGCACATGAAAAAGCAAAAAAGAACCATATTAAATTTTAAACTGGATATGCTGGCATGGCCACAACCAACCTGCAAAGTATCACATAAACTTAATCAGCTCAACACACTCTGTAAATATATTATCTATTTTCATAAAAGTACAATTGTTCTGAGCTACCAAGAAAGGGAATTATAGAATTTAAAATTCAGATTGACAAATTCTATTTAGCTCGAGCAGGGAAGGAGCAAATTAGCTTACAGGGGGAAATGAGCATCTAGCACAATTCATAGCCAAAGCTATGCCATGGCAGCCCTGAATGATGCAGTCAACAATGCAACGTGGGAAAGAAAATCCTGGTCGTGAAGAAAGCTCTGCCTACATTGTCTGACTCAGATGCTTCACAACAGAACAACCATGCACCATTGTTGAATATTTCATAGCAACCTACATCCAGTTATTGTTGAATGACCTTTAAAATTGTACTAAAGAATAGGTGTAGCCAAAAAGCCAGTAATAAATGCTCTGAGTCATAGAGTTTATTGAATATATACTGTTCACTTACAATGTATTTATTACCTAAGTCAACAAAAGATATAGTTTGATATAAATAGAATAAGATGCTATGCCTTCAAAAAAAGAGTAAAAAGTAAAGACATAGTTAAATTAATGAGAAACCTTCAGAACCGAACTTTCAAACTACTGTACTAGATTATCTGTAAATATAGCACATGACCCAGGAAACTACGTGCACAAAATAAATTACTTAAATATCTCTATAAGGGTGCATAAGTTGTATACAACTGGGTATGAGGAACAAAGGAGAACATGTAGACAATTAGAACACAAATGGCTTGTGCATGTGGAAACTGTTTGATTTTCATTGGGCAAACCACATGCATGAGGAAAATAGCTCTTCCATGTGTGAAAACGTGTTTCCACATGCATTATACATTTTCCTGGATCACAGCCTATTACTGTGAAATACAGCCATACAGATCTTCATTTCTGTGAGTAAACACCACATGACATAAAAACATGCTGAAGATTTGAGATTAAGACTCTGATTCAACCTAGCAGGCACAGAGGCTTGAAGAAAAAGAAAAGAAATGTCCTGCCAATCATTACTATTTGGTGGAGAAGGTGAAGCAGGATTTGGGTGGATTCTGCCCTACACTTCTCTGCCATAACAACTGCTTGGGGATTTTAGCTTTTTAGGAATGGCTCTGCATGTACAACTTTCAGTGCTGGATCAGGGAAAAGAACAGGCATGCACTACCTGTTGGCGTACGTACTTCCTCATTCGCCTAACTGGATCAAGGTGCATATGTGTATAATGAGATCGCAGATAAATTGTATATTGCAAAAGAGGTGGTTAAAAGTTCAATTAATGAGCCTTATACATTGGAAGTGTGATAGGAATTTTATGGTCTTAGATATATGGTAATGTTCATAACCGCACATACATAGATCAGCACAGAAAGACCAACCTGGAACCATTTTGATTCCTAAACTGACCAAATGTTTTCTCTGCAAGGTCAAAATGGAAAAGCCTCCCCATTGTCTCTTCCTTCACAAATCCTGTCTTAAGGGTATGTCTGTGTTTGAATAAGGGTGTGAGCCTTATCATTACAAAAGACTGGCCAGGCTCCTCAGGCAATCCAATCAAGTAGCCTGCCAGACAGGAAATAAACAAGGATAAGAGAAAAACAATATTGAAATTTCTGTTTTAAGACCACCTTTTCTGTGATGTATCTGAGGGGTGGTCTTAGGTTACACCCCTCACGTGATGTATCTATGATGTTTCTGGGGGGTGGTCTTGATCTACAGGATGGGAATTTCAAAAGTCTTTATAAACCCTTGCACAGCATTTTTCTGGGTCCTCCTCCTTTCCTGCATGTGAGGGGAGCACCCTGTTGCAACAGATCAATAAAGATCAAGCTTACTAGCTGCTTTGCTTCTCAATATTCTCTGGTTGGCCTCTGTTATTTTCTCCTACCAATAGGGAACCTATGTAAGGACTCTATATGGGCTCTTGGATACCCCATAAGGGAAAAGGGCATATTTTTATTTACAACAGAAGATATGGGCTTTGTGACTTTCTGTAGCTAATCACAGTCTTGTTTTATAGCATCTAAAATTTACTAAGCAGTTGTATGCATATTGTAAACCTGTCTTGTTTTTATTTTTAAGACATGTTCCAAAAGGAAAAAGGGATGGGGAGGGTAGAAGAAAACAAGGAGACTCAAGCAGCAGTTTTGCATTTTTTACAATTCTCATAAACATCAGCTTGAATAGCTAGAGTTCAGGAAGAGCAGGAGCTAAATGGCTGCTATTCTCTTCCAGTTGACGGAGTGGGCCCTGCTGTTTCATCTCTCCCTCTGCTGTACGTCAACTGGCATGGCTGCTGATAGAGAGCAGCTGAAGAAGAGGAGGTGCCAAATAATCTATGACAGAGAGGCAGGATTTGTCATAGCTAAACCCCTTGTGACTAATGCTTATCCAGCTTGATTTTAGGAAAGTAAGTCCACAGCTTCTCTGACTATTTCGCTCGCTGGTCCTTCTTCAGTTATATTTTATATTCAGGCATTTAGAAAATTGCCTAAATATAAATATAATCTTAATTTATTGACGAAATCAAGGGCTGATGTAACACATAACCTAATTAAATTATTGCTTGTTTTACAGGCATTCACAGTGATCTATGAATTGCTGTTGCTCTTTGTTTTTTTTAAAGGTGTGGGGCTTTAAGTAAGAAAGTAGTTCAGAGGTCTTTCTTAACCTATTTATGGATTTTTCATATTTTAATTTTATTTAACAGGAATTATATACTGCTTAATTATATAAATATTTTAAGCAGTATACACAAAATATAAAATACCTGAAAGCAAGTTTTACTGAAACCAATAGGACTTTCTTCCAAGTGATGGTGTTTAAGATCACATAATGAGTTTTTTTAAAAAACTCAATTAGCGCCCACAGAAATAGAAATTTCTGGATTAGTATTTTAGCCAGGCCATGGAAAAGACCGTGCTCTCCTATCTCTTCCCCTGCAGCAACCAGATGGAATGGCTACTGATAGATAACATTTAGAGAAGAAACCTTATCAAGATTTCCTTTGTAGCAAATGGTTCAGAGGGAATAAGAATAACATTATGCAAGATTGTTTAGTGGCTGATGTTTCATAATGCTGGCATTTTGATGACTCTGACTCTTGGTTAAAGTTAACCTCTAAACTTAATTGTGGAAAGTAAGCTTAAAATACAAAAACTGAACTTTTAATCTTATACCACTCCACTTATCTCTAGCGATTCATGCCTTTCATTAGGATGTGCAAGACATTTTTCACATTTGGCTTATCAATCAGTACTATAAGAGAGCAGCTTTGATTGTTATTATAAGCACAGGGAACAGGAAGTGTGATTGGCTCACACTTCCTATTCTTTATACTTAAGTTATTACAGGAAGTGCAAGCCGATCACACTTGCTATTTTCTCACCTTTTTCTAATGTTTCAAATGGAGCTCCTGTATATTTCTGGTAGAAATGTGCACAGAACTGTTGTTTTTGCTGTTAGCACACCCATACCACAACACAGAGTTTCAGAGAAACAGATATTACACGTTCCACTTCATATCATTACACACATACCATATTGGCCTGAATATATGCCTCACTTTTTCCCCAAATTCCGACCATGAAAAGTTAAAGTGTGACTTAAATTCATGACCTTACAAAAATTGACTCTTACAATATTGCTGCTGAAACAGACATACGGTAAAACAGAATGGGTGTGAGTGCCTGCAAAATTTTAAAGGAGCAGCTTATATTGAGGTATTGACTTTTTTTTCTTTTCCCCCCTTGAATTTTAAAGGTGTGTCTTATATTCGGGTGCGGCATATATTCGGGCCAATACGGTACAATGCAAAGCAGTACACAAGTCATTTATATTTCCGGATCCTTGCAACATATAGCAACGCCTGAAGTTCCTCTAAGAAATGAGTTATTACAAGATACATGTCATGTTTAGAGCAATGTTTAAATATTTACATTTCTCATTTATAACAAATGGGAACAATAGCATTTGACTGGAAACATTTTTACTTCTTTAAACATTCAGGTAAGTAAATGGTACTAAACTTGCTTCGCAAGTAACCCATCATAAATACTCATCTTCCAAGAATTATGTTCTAAGAAGTGTTCTGCAAAACACTTTCGCTACTGTCCAGTTTTTCAAACAATAAGTCATTGGACTAACAACAGCTAATAAAAAGTGTCAAACATTTGTCAGGGGTGACTGCTTCAATGAATCAACTGGCTGGGTTTGCTCAAGGGATATGTTGTCATCTGTCGCCTGCAATGTACTGCAAGCTGAACTCATGAATTCCACCTTCCTTGGCTCACAGCCTGGAAAACAGAGTCTTTTCCAACAGGGGTTACAAAATTAACCTCAGAATGCAAAGGTTCACACAGTAGCTGGATTTTCTAGTTCTGTTGTGGGGGCAGAGGGCACCTCAAGGGCATAGGTGTTCAAGAGATGTGCCACTGACTACAGAATATCGAGACCAGTGCTTCCCAATTAGCTAATTACTGAGGACCCCCTATTTTTCAAAAGCCAAGTCACGGACCCCCTACTTTTGAAAACTTTGATAACTCTATCGTAGTTTCCTCTGCAAAGCATTTTTTTTTTTTACAAAATGTGAGGTAGCCCCTAATAAGCAAAAGATTTTAGGTATACTACAAAAAACACAGACCATAAAATTTGTGTTATTACCATGCAAAAGTGACAAAAATTTAGTTTGAGGGGAGGCAAGGGATGGGGCTGTGGACCCCCTGGGTGTGTTCCACTGACCCCCGGGGTCCCTGGACCCCTATTTGGGAACCACTGATCTAGATTAACAAAACCAAAACTACAATAATATTTGTGTAGGATTATCCTTCTATCTTTTATTTCTGCTGTGCCATCCATCCCTGGTGATATATGCTGTGAGCTGCCCAGAGAGGCTGGGGAAACCTAGCCAGATGGGCAGGGTATTATTATTATTATTGTTATTGTTATTGTTATTATTAAATTGTTACTATATGCAATATGCCAATAAATCTGAAAAGCTAGTAGAAATAAATATTTGAAATCTGCTGTTACAAACACCTATGTTCATAATAGCTTCACTTTCATCAGCTCCAGGACCAAAGGTTTTCTGACATTTTCTAAATGATCCTTTCATAGAATCATAGAATCATAGAATCATAGAGTTGGAAGAGACCACAAGGGCCATCGAGTCCAACCCCCTGCCAAGCAGGAGGGCACAGAAATATGTTGCATTAAGGTCTGAAAAACAGGATACAAACTTATAGGGTCACAGGATTGTAGAGTTCCAAGGGACCATGAGGATCATCTAGCCCAACTCCTGCAACGCAAGAGTCTTTTGCCCAACATGGGGCTCGAACCCATAACCCTGAGATTAAGACCTGAGCTATTCCAGATAAGCGCAAGTTGCACTGGCCGGAAAAAGGACCTGGACCACCCGTGTGGCAGGCGAGAATTCTACCACTGAACCACCAATGCTCTGTAATACCCCAATATTAACTAAAACAAAAGCATTGCCATGTTTGCCTTTCATCTGAATGCCAACTGCATAAAAGAAAAGCTATAGTCTCTCCCCCACCCCCCGCCACACCATGGTAATGAAATGGTGGGGCATGTGCTCAGTGGTAGAGCACATGCTCTGGTGACTGAGAAAAATCGTGGTGATCTGCCAGTTGGTGCAGTGAGTACTGAGCTAGATGAAACGATGGCCCGACTCAGTATAAAACATCTTCCTATGTCTCAAGAATTATGACCTACAGCTCTACTATAATCGCATCTCTTAACTTTGGTTTTGTGTCGTAAAAAAGCACACGCACATATACTGACAGCTCTCTTTCTCTTCTCCTCCATCTGCAACGCATCTTGTGTCACTCCTCTTAACGCTCCATCTTTCTCTCCCTTGATCTCACACACTAGAAATGCTCAGGCTATTAGAATTTTCATCTGTTTTTTTTTTTACTTAACCACTCTCTACTTTCTCCATTCGCTATAATGCAGCGAAAGGGTTTGATTTGCATTTGCACAGCATTTCCTTCTGTCACAGCACTGACAGGAATGCTACATGAACTTTCGGAATAAATTAAGACTAACTTGGGCTACGCAGTCATCGACATGGCATGAAAACCAGTCATAAATCACACACTAATGTGGCATGTGAGCTTGTCAAACTAGTTTTCGTACTTGGCAGTTATATACAATCAGTACTTATGTTCTAAGAAGTTTATTCAAATGATCAGAACTGTACTTCCCTAATGTTTTAACTATAGTTAGCTGCACAGGGTGTGGCAGGATATAAATATGATGTTTTCAAGAGATGGACAAAACAGAAAAAACAACAACACTGATCCAGTTTCACTAAAGTTAGCCAAAAGTCTCTCGGCAAAGTTTTGATTATAGAAGCAAAACACTTTCATTTAAGGCAAGCCATTAGAGAATTGAGAACTCACAATCTCAGTGTTGCTTTCTATCTACAACAAAAGTGGTTTTCAAGAACTTCTACATTTCAGGAATACTATTTGCATCATTTGCCAAACATCCCTTGCATCCCTCATTTAAATTACTCACTATCTATGCATATTATACACCATTTAAATTGGCTAAATACTACTGAGATGGTTCCAACCTCCAATATGCCCAGGAATTTTGATGTAATGTTTTGATATTCTCCAAGAAAACGAAACAGTTAAATATGTTGCCTATAATATTCTGGGCTTTTCATTCCTCTCCCCTGAAATAACCCCTCTTTTAATCATTGCAGGAAAATCTCCAAATCTGGAAAGCAGCAAAGTATGGAAAATACTAGTCACCAAGTCAAAAGCAGAAGGAAACATTGAAAGTCTTGGAACTTTACAATAATTAACAAAATAAAACAAGGTGGAGACAATGGTGATTCTTTCATCCCCTTGACCTTGGCCTCACAGATATATTTTTTCCATCCCGCCCAGGTATTTAAGTAACTGTTCCTCTCATACCCTTTAGGAATTGGTTTCTTGTTCATTTCAAGGGTAGTTGCAAAACCTAATGAAAAAAATAGTTTTGAAAGGATGCAATTTGACAAGTAAGTACAACATACATATTCTACAATTAAATTGCACAGTCCTGTGGCCCCAGGGAACACAGAATATCTGGGAGTGGAGAGAGAGGCCTGCCCCTGGAGACGGGGACCTCCATAGCCCTTCCTGTTCCAAATGGGGGGGGGGACACACAACACACCAGTTCTAGAGCTGGTTCATTTAAAAAAACCCTGAAACTCCAGGGAGGAATAAAGGTTAAATGTTTCTCCACCCACTATTGCTCTGCAGGGTTCTGAATATGGCACTTGCATACAATTGGCTTGCTTTACCTTCCTTCCCCAGGCTTTTGGGTTGATCTACCCGAGAATTTCTTGAGCTAAACTTTAGTTTTTAGGAGATATTTATATTTCACATTATATACTACTATGTTTATATGATCTTTGGTTAGGTTTTTCTTTGTCACAGATGTTGCTACAATATTACTGCTCTAAAAAATAGAACAAAGGCAAACTTTTTAAACAATATTTCCTATGTAGAATAATCTGCATGATCTAAAAGAAAAACCTAGCTTTAAGTAAGCAAGTTAATTATTGTACTGCAAGTCCAGTTGAATTCAGTAAGGCTATCTCCCTGGTAAGAATGCTTAGGAGTCCAGGGGACTTCCGGGTTAGCGCCATCGGCAATGGCAGCGTTCCTCTGACTGAGAGGAACCCGCTCCGTAGAATTTGGGTCGTGCCGCCGCGGCGAAGGCGGAGACCCTTTAGAAATCCCAGGTGGATGAAGCCCGGGAACGTGGGATTCAGCTGACACCCTTTTCGGGGGTTCCGAAGTGACGTGGGGTGAGCGGCGCGGTGTTTTGAATCGACCGCTATTTTTACGGAGTGAAGCCGCGTAGCCGTTGCCGGAGAGCACTGACTTTTTCTTGTGGACAATTGGATTTCAAACAACAACCCGTAAGTAGAACGGAAATTGGATTTTTAAAGTATTTTTAAATTGACACCGATCGGGGAAGGTCTAAACAGGAAGTCCGCCTCCCCTTTCTGTAAATAAACTGAAGCAAAGAACCTGTTAACTAAGGTCATGGAGAGTTTTATGTAAAGGATTTAAATTCCACTGACTGAAATTACCATCAATATTTTTTTTGGAAGCAGGGGAGCCTGCAGGAGAAGGTTAAAATTCGGGAATTGAAGCGCCACTTCCCTAAACCCGGGAGTGGTCTGTGAGAGCCCGCTGACGGTGAATAGATAAATTTGACAGCTGTCAAGTTAGCTGTCAAGATACAAAAGAAGGACTTTGTTTCTACTGTCCGTTTTTGTTACAAGCTTACGTTTAACAAGAAGGAAGGAACTGTTACAATTTAACGTATGGGACCTTTGGGTCTGTGCTGGAAGGAGTGAAAAGGAACTTGAATCACTCTAGAGGGAGCTTTGGGATATTCGTAAGGAGCAGCTGGGAAATTGTTCTTAAAGATAAAAGCCTTGAGAAATCAGTTTTTGACCTTGGACTGTTTAAGGATGGCGGTCGGGAAGGAAATCGAGTGTGAACTGAACAGGACATTTTATCTCTTGGGAAAGCTGCAAGACCAGATAAATGTTATGGCTACTAATGTTGTAATTTTGGGAACAAAAGTGGGTATTAGTAAAGAAGTCGATAAGAACTCGGCACAGGAACCTCTTCCAACTGAACAAATTGAAAAATTTGAGAAGGAGAATCATGTGGTGATTAAAGTGATGAAAGGGGGAGCCGCAACCCTACAGAGGCAAATGGTGGACTACAATTTGAGGCCTTACATGATGGCAACAAGGAGAAGCAAATTTTTGGAGATGGAAGCCTGGCTTGGTCTGGAAAATGAAAGATGGAGAGATCACCCTATGTGGAGATCAAATGACCTTTGGATTACAAATCTGAGCCAGGTGGAGGTTGGAGTTTCGGGGGCCTTTGGATTTGAAAGGAGTGTGAAACAAGATTTGGAATATCCTATAGGCCCTATTTTTAACTATGGAAGTTTGGTAGGAAGGAATATGATTACCGTTGGGTTGGAGCTTCCCCGAGATCTGGTTTTCAACACCAAAGACTATCAAAAAGACCGGCAGAGGGGACATGAAAGAGATTTAAGAGCCTCGGATTTAAGATCTCCGGGTTGATGGTTTTCCGAGATTGATGGAATTTTGCTAGGGGCCGAAACCGGGGAGGGGATCCGGTGGAAGAAAATTGGGAATTTAAAGTGTATATAATATAATTTGTTTCTTGTTTTTTTTAATGAGAGATGGGAAAATCGTGGAATGGAATCTTTTTTGACCCTAGGGGAAGCGTCTTAAGAATAAGTACAGATATATAAGTTTTGATAAGAGTTAAGATTGGATAAAGTAAAAGTGGATGGTTATTTGGTGAAAGAAAGAATGGAAAATTATAGTATAATAAGATAAGATATAAGGATAAAAATAAGATGAAGGATTTGCTGAAATATTTATATGAATTAGAATATAAAGAGGGGAATTATAGTATGCTAAGATAAATTATTGGGATTAAAACAAAGTTGGAAGGATTTGCTGGAATATCTAATTTAATTAGAATACAAAAATGGGAGGCGTGAGGAAGTCAAGGAAATAAGTGAATGTAAGTAACTGAGTTAAAGGTTTGACTTGTTTTTTATTTTTATTTTTTTCCCTTTTTTCAGTTTTTTGATTATGTCTTTTTTGTATATGTACTGTTTTTTCTCTTTTTTTCTTCGATTGTTCTTTTTATTCTTTTTTTTCTGTAACCTTTAAAATCTTAATAAAAAATTATTTATTTTTTTAAAAAAAGAATGCTTAGGAGTCCAGCAACTCCTCGGACACATTCACACAATCAAATATTGGCTTGATATGCATTACCTTTGTGCACTAACGCACAATCCCTTTGCTGCTGCTGCTTCCTTCCTCTCATCAGGTGAACATCCACAGGAGACTATAACTACCCATTATTTGTGTTTTTATTTTAAAAGCATACAATATCAGAATACAATGTAATAGTAATAGTAAACTTACAACCAACTCATTTACTGCTGGGCATGTCTGGCCAATCCTCTCCAAATGTCTGGCCAAAAGATGAATAATAGCCTCTCCAAATGTCTGGCCAAAAGATGTTTGATAGTCCTTGGGGAGTTTGATAAATTGATTGCCACCACACTATCTCTGTAACTATAGTCAATGGTTTCCAAACAAGGCAAGATTTAGAAGTCAACTTTGGTTTGAAGTTGATTTCTTAATTCTGCCTTGTGGCTTATGAGGCCAGGATTTAATCATGCAAATCAGGATCACATAATTTTGTGACTTTCATTGGAAAATTTAAAAGAGAAGCTAGGGTGTGCCTTAAATTCCAGTTATGGTTACTAACCCATTAAAACTAATTATTACCATAGCATTCTAATATTGTGGCCACTTGTAAGCATCTTTCAGAAATGAAAAAAGTATGTCCCAAGGATATCTTAAAATATTTTGTAATACTGAGCATGCCTTTCTCTTGAGGTTGTGCGGAGACAAATGAAAAAACTTACTTGGATGCTTCAGCAGATTGCTCCTGTGCTTTCTGTAAATCCTGCGAGCCAGAACTGGTGCTTTTAACAAAGTTAGCCTGTTCCTCTTTGCTTGCTGCTGTCTGGTCACCTCCAGGTGTTGAAATGACAAATATTTCTGGTTTTAGGTGGTCTGCATGTCCACCTTCCTGGTGACTAGCTGGACTTGCAAAGTCTTTGCCAGTTCTGTGGCATCCATCTCCAAGGTTGGAATGTTCAGTTTCTTTGTAGGATGATTTTGAAGGAATACCAAACAAACTCCCAAGATATTGGAAAAATCCTTCTTTGGGCTGTCTGTCATTACTGGCGTTTTTGCCTTCATGAACTAAACTAGGAAGGCTATTAGCTTTCTTTAATTCCTCCTGAGTGGTGGATCTGCTCAGCTCTTCAGTTGAGAGGTTCTTACTGTCACAGACTGAAATCTGTAAGGAAAGAGGTATTTTATTAATAACAACAAGAGAGAAACTAAATTATATTGTTTATCCCTTGCAGCAACCCTATGAGAGGTTGGCAACAAAGAAGATTGAGAGATGGTGACTCAGGGAGCTTTATGACTGAACAAGAATTTGAACCTTGGACTCTCATATCTAAGTCCAAATCTCTGCCCATTTAAACTCAGAGACTGTATTATAAGTGCACTGAAGTGCATTCATGTATAGTACACACTGTTTTAATGCTAGCAATTTGGCTAATGCACTGTAACATGACTCATACTGACAAGACTCCTTTCTGCTTCCATCAGTGGTGGAAACTTAACTTCCTTACAGCAGGCTTAAGGGAAAAGATGCCTTGAGGGCTGCTTTTGTGGTGGTGGGAAATCAGACAGCTTTTTAGTATCAACGGATATTATTACACCGCATACACTCTTGTAGAAGCTATTGTGCAACACTGGTTACAGAACAGTACTAGCAGCTATTTTCTTTCTACACCCTATTTATTATAATCCTTTATCCGGGATCCTAGTGGTCCCGGGCCCTAAGGAAGTTAGATTGGCTTCGACCAGAGCCAGGGCCTTTTCAACTCTGGCTCCGGCCTGGTGGAACGCTCTGCCTCATGAGACCAGGGCCCTGCAGGATCTGATTTCTTTCCGCAGGGCCTGTAAGACAGAGTTGTTCCGCCTGGCCTTTGGCTTGGAGCCAATTTGATTCCCTCCCTCCCTCTCTCTTTTTTTCTCTCTCTCTTTTTTCTATTTTTCTTTCTTTTCCCCCCTTCTTTTCCTTCTCCTCCTGCGATGAGGCTACATTTTAATATTTTAAAGTTCCATTATTTTAATGTATTTTATTTTTGTATTTAAGTTTGTAATCATTCATCTTGTTTTTATTATTGCTTGTAAGCCGCTCTGAGCCCGGCCTTGGCTGGGGAGGGCGGGGTATAAATAATAAATTATTATTATTATTATTATTATTATTATTATCCGGTTTACTCTGTAGTGGACATGTATCATGCTTACGTTTAAAATCATCCAAACCACACATTTCAGAACTCTAGCAAAAGAAACACTTTATGAGGTCAGAACATTCTGGAATGAACATGTAAGTAGCAGCATATTTGCACAAGTGTATGGGTTTATGTTGTTCAGCAGCTTTCTTTCACAAAGAAATTATGGCTGTATCTTAGACCTGTTTCTATTTGAAGAAATAAGAGCTGAAACAAGCATACTGGATGCTATTTAAAAATAGCTAAGTGGGGAGTGTCAAGTTGTAAGATAACCCAGACAAGACTTTGGTTTCAGCAAATAAAATGTTTATACCTCAGCTAAGGTGTTATATAAGAGGGAATATTCAACCTCAAATCAGAGGTAAACAATTATCTTTAATCTCTGTAAAAGTAACCAGTTTGAAAATATTTTCAGACTCTAGTTTTTTTAAACAAAAATATGGGCATCATAATTGCTTTGTTATGTTTTCAGTAACTCCTGCATAGCATGGCAAAACGAAGATTCATAAATATGGTCTTCAGTAATATCTGCCTCAGGTTTTTAGAATATCTGCAATTATGCACTATTTTCCTAGTTGGCTAATATATTTTTTCTGCCCCCACTTACATTAAGAGAGAATAATGGTTTTCCTTCCCCTGGTGATTATCTTGTATCACGCCCAAGCTGCTACAAAACATCTAAGAGTTGTTACTATTTTCTAAATATTTATAGCCTCTTACCAAAAGAAGTTTTCAGAATCAAGCACCATCAACTCTGCACAAAGCCTCAGCCAGTTATGTGTTTGTTTTGTTTTTTTTGCAATAGCATCACAAGGGAAAGTTGGAACTTTAGGGGAACCAGTTATCTGTACCAGTGGCGTTCACCCAGAAACAAGCACTGCTGTTACCTGCCCATGGAGGACCTTACGGTCTTTAAACAAAAACATCCTGAAGGTCCCAGGCCACAGAGAGGTTAGGCTGGCCTCAACTAGAGCCAGGGCTTTTTCGGCTGTGGCTCCAATCTGGTGGAACGCTCTGTCACAAGAGACTAGGGCCCTGCGGGACTTGACATCTTTCTGCAGGGCCTGCAAGACAGAGCTGTTCCACCAGGCCTTTGGCCAGGGCGCAGCCTGACTCTCTCCTTTGGCAATCCTCACAGAACTTTTAGCCCAATGGTTGCCATCAATTTGATTTGAATTAATTTTATAATGAAATGATTTTAGAATGTTGTACTGTTTTATTGTTGTTAGCCGCCCTGAGCCCGGCTTCGGCTGCGGAGGGCAAGATATAAATAAAATTTATTATTATTATTATTATTATTATTATTATTATTATTATTATTATTATTATTGCATCACATAAAACAGCAACATGAGAAATGGATGCATACATGGTGTATTGTGAACTGTGGATGACATATATTCTTAAAGGCCCTTAAGCCTCCAATGAACCATATAGATAAGCACAAACAATACTTGGGAACATAACAAATAATGTGTCATATAGAGTTACTTAAACTGATAAAGCAGAACAGCAGGATGGACCTGCTCCATGTAGGATGCTGTTTGGGTTAGCATGCTATTTTGTAGCACCACAGCTGTGCACATCAGCACACCCACAACTCCTCTACTCCTCCTCTGATTCTAATATTGAAAAGCTGTACCAGCACGGCTGTTGGCACATCCATTCCTAATTCCTTATGTTCTTTGAACACGATTTAGTTAAATCCTGTGATTTAAGGGTAGGCAATTTAAACTTCATCCATTTGATTAATGAACATTTATGCCTGAAAAACAATGCAAGTTTGAATATTGACAAAACTTGTGACAATATTAACATTTAATTTAAATTTAATTATCAGAGTGAATTGAAGGGTCAAGCAATTACCATTTATTAATCTCAATGTCCCTAATATCTGCAACTAAGTAAGTCGTGGCCTTGGACATACAGAGGCATTTTAATCCATTCCTGGATTTTCTACTCATGTCCCTCTACTCAGTCAGTCAGCTTCCACCTGGCTTCTTTCCTAAATACTAGGTTTTTTAATGTTAGCTTTTTGCTGTTCCACAATGCTGCAACAGTTTCTGCTATAAACAGGCTTATTTTTAAACGGCACTCTCTGACCCCATTTGCACATAACAATAAGTCACACTTAATGGCTTATTGGGATTGTTCAGTGTGCTAAAGTATGCCAGCCAATCATTCCTGAATTGTTTCTCGCTGGCAGGAGCAACAATTATAAATTTTTTGGCTTGTTATGTCTTAACAGCGATCCCAGTGTGTTTCCCCCCAACAAACCACAATCAACAAGCCAAGATCAAACCACGGCTTCAAGAACATGTGGTGTGAGAGGGGAAGAGATAAATGTGTGGCTGTGTATATGTGAAGCTTATGAGTGTGTGTGTGTGTGTGTGTGTGTGTGTGTGTGTGAGAGAGAGAGAGAGAGAGAGAGAGAGAGAGAGAGAGAGAGAAAAGAAGGAGGGGGAGGAGGGGGAAGAGGAATGCCTGTGGCCAGTATGTGTTCTATGAGTGCGTGTCTGTGTGACAGTGTGCATCAGTGTGCTGTGGTCACCTTCTATATTTTTTCCTGGTACTTGGGAATGATCCCTGTTATTATTAGACAGCCACAGTATTGGGGTGGATGGGTGGATATGAAGACAGTATTGTGTGATCTTCCCAGTCAGGACTAGAAGGACATAGGTGACTTCCCATGGCAAACGTGAGGCTATAAGAGAGCAGAGTGAAGCAGCAATAAATTTGTATGATGGCATGCCCCTGTGGCAGTAATTTGTTGAGTGCCAATCACAGCACTTTCTCAAAATTCGAAATATGCCCATTGGTCCAAGAAGTTTGGCAATCTCTGCACTAGCATGTTTCTCGACCCTGTTAAGTCATCAACCATGACTTATCATAACTTATGTTTACAAATACATATGTTCAGCTTCCTTTGCCTTCTTCATACTTATTTAATTGTTGTTGGCATCCATCTGTCTCGAGAGACAATGGAAGAACGGAAAAATCAAACCATTGGAGAATCACAGTGCCCACTATGGCTTTAGAGACCAAATCAATCAATCAATCGATCAATCAATCAATCAATCAATCAGTCAGTCAAGGCTCCTTTAAAATTAGCAAATAAAAATCTGACCTTTAGCAGCTCTGGGAGAGGGGTGCTCTGCTTTCTCTGAAATGCCACACTGGTACATTCATTTTGATCAGTTTCAAAGCTGAAAAAGAGAGAGAGAAGTTAAGCTATTTTAAAAAGTTTTTGCTCATGTGAAACTGTTCCAACAATAGAAGTAGAGATGAGCTCCTTTTGCTTTATTGCAGACTGGCCCACCCATGAGGCGGGGTGGAGCAGCTCTGCAAGTGGCAGAAGCCCCTGAGGGGGTACTCCTGCAGGCACCCCCCTCCATCCTGCCAGTGACAAGAGATGGTGGGCAATGGTGCTGGTGGGGTGCGTGACCGCAGTGCCAGAACAAAAATTATTGTTTTGCCCCAAGTGGTGAAACTGGGCGCACTATCCCTAACTTTATTTTCCTGTTTTACTCTGTCTGGATAGCTTCCCTATTTACACTTTTCAAATTCTTCCTTAAATCTGTTTCTTCAGAAGGGATGGGTGAAGCTGACAGGTTTGGTTTCTCTCCATTTCTCATTTTTCCAGTCTTAAATTCAGTTATCCACATCAGTCTGCTATTCCCTGCCCCCCCGCAGTCCTCATGAAAAGTAACCAGCATTTTAGTGTGAATTTCTCCCAGTATACACATTACTGTATGTAATTTCCCCTAATATACAGTATTTTCTAAATCAAATATCCGTATTATCAACCATTTTTGTACATTATTTTCACTAATTGTGAATTTTATGTACCCTTTACTCAAGTATACATATGCATTATTTGGATTGAGAGCAGCATCAGCATCACAAAATTCAGAAAAACATGGCTTTCAAATTTATGAGTGTGTTGAGGTTCACATGCTGTTTTGGAAAGTGTGAACTGGGTAGCTTTGCCTTTAAATGCAAACTGAATTGAATTTCTACACCTTCCCTATTCTTTAGTAAAGGCTTCCTTGAAATAGCAGCACTTCTGATTTCTTAACCGTTCCTTAATATAGCCTCAGAACTGTTTTGTCAGTTCCGGTCTTCAACCTCATATTTATTTTGTCTATTCAAAATGTAAGCACCATGAATGGGTTGGTTCAGACAGAAGGGTAGAGTCACTCAGTGGAGAGGTATTATGAGGAATCTGAAACTTGTTCTGCCAGGAAGCTGAATAATATTTCTGTGCTTTTATCATCTTATAGAAGGTAATTTTATATTATGTACATGCATGGTTAATTGCCATTGGGATGAGGAATCAGTTCTTGTATTTCTGGTATTGTTTGTTATATGCCTATCGTGATTGCAGGGTTAAGCAAATTAAAAGTTTGCCGTTTGCTGTGGTTGTCCTGTCACTTAGTGAGTAAATGTGTTTGCACAGAAGCAATCTTGAATGTCTTCAGTATCTTCCTGGGTTAAATAAAAGTTTGAACCAGCTGACTACAATGACTGCTCCCCACATCAAATGGGGGGCGCCTTTTGCGTGGTCATGTGCAGCCCCCTGGATCCCAGTGCGGCTCCTCGTAGTACGGGCTGGCTTCACCCTCCCCAGGCTGGATACCTGGAGGTCTCCGCCTACCTCAGCCAAACGCCCAATCCCGCCTGGGGAGGCGTTGCCAGGGGATCGGCCAGGTAGTGGGAGGGACTGCCCTGCCCATACAACATAAGGTGAATCTTACCTGCGAAGTGTCAGTTGGCTCCAGAGCCAGCCCAATGCCCACACATTCTGGGTAAAACTGATGTTTCCCAGATCCCTGGCTGGGGACTGGGAAGGATAAACACCCAATGCCTGAGCCAAGGTCTCCCTAAACCTGAAACTTAATAAAGTTGTGGCCAATTTTAATCTCATAGCACGTTGTCGAGTCATTATTCCGCTAGGGGGTCACCTGGGGTTGGGGGGACTCTGCCTGTCCACGCAAAGCTTTCAAGCAAGAATTCTCTTTCACTCAGAGGGATTTTTACATTGTTCATGTGTTAAATTAATTACCCATTTAGCTCTTTGTGAGTAAGTGCTGCCTTATTTCGAATATGTATGTTTGCAACAAAGAAATAATTTCCCATTCTAACTACTATATTTGCTTGTTTTAGTGCACCTAAGCACAATAGGACTCAAACAGGCTGAAGTTACACACTTAGAGAAGATGTTTTATATGCAGGTTTTTGTTACATGTATGTGCCCATGGAAAGCTGTTATTGGTCATTGCTTTTCAGTGCATGTAGACCTGCTGTATGGGACGTGGGTGGCGCTGTGGGTTAAACCACAGAGCCTAGGACTTGCCGATCAGAAGGTCAGCGGTTTGAATCCCCGCGACAGGGTGAGCTCCCGTTGCTCGGTCCCTGCTCCTGCCAACCTAGCAGTTCGAAAGCACGTCAAAGTGCAAGTAGATAAATAGGTACCGCTCCGGCGGGAAGGTAAACGGCGTTTCCATGCGCTGCTCTGGTTTGCCAGAAGCGGCTTAGTCATGCTGGCCACATGACCCGGAAGCTGTACGCCGGCTCCCTCGGCCAATAAAGCGAGATGAGCGCCGCAACCCCAGAGTCGGCCATGACTAGACCTAATGGTCAGGGGTCCCTTTACCTTTACCTAGAGCTGCTGTACTATGTGAAAGCCACATATATAATTGTCACATGAAAAATTACACATGGATTTCACAAATTAACTTCACAGAGAAAAGTGGAGATAAATGGGAAAAGTTTGCATGCCATAAGACAATTATTTTGAGATGTATAAAATGTAAAGATAATATACAAAGACTAGTTAGTCTGCTTATAAAGACATGGTTTTCTTCCCTCAGTTTAATGACATTATCTCTGCTAGCTTTTCCCAAGTATAAATAATTAGGACAGGACTGAGCTTGAACAAGTTACAGGGATGCACCAACATAAGAATTAGAAGCTGACAGTAAAATTGGTGTGTGTAGTGCAATTCAGTTAATAAAAACTTTCCACATAATTCTGCTACTGATATTATCAAAAAGATACAACTGCAGCCCAATCTGATGCAAGTTAAATTGGAAGCAAGTCCACTTTATTTATTGGGGCTTACCTCCATGCATAGGACTGCAGCATTATGGTAAGTAAAAAAGGTTTTCTTCTGTGAATGTATAACTTGTATAGCAAAACTGAAGTTAGTTGTTTTTTATTTATTCTAAGAAGTTATACTTAAAAAGAAAGAGCAATGTGGGGTGGTTTTAGAATCTAAAAAACAATACTTTTCAGAAATACCTTAAATGAATATTTAGATGAGAAGGAAATACGAAGATTTATATAAAGCATCACGTAGGGGGAAGGAGTTAATACCCATGATGGATTAATGGAAAATCAGCATTGTATCTCTATTTCACCCTGGGCTGCATGACAATTTCTGCTTTTTTCTCTGATTTATAGCTCATTAACTAATACTTGTGCCAACACAGTTTCTCCTTTTCAAGAACCTTTTTTGAGAACTGGGTGGTCAGGTTATCTACACTGGCTGTTAATCAAGAGCTGTCAAGTGTACTTAAAACACAATGAAATAAATTATGATTTAAGTACATAGAATACTGTATGCTGGATTTTTGCCATTATTTGTACAAGGCCTCTTGTTAGTTGATGACTTATACAAAAAGTTAACCACCTGTTTTAAATCCAAAAATTCTCTGTGTAGGAAAAAAGGTGATTAGGTTGGTTATTCCCAAACTGTACTTTTTCCCATTAAGTGATGCTGCCTTCCAGAGCGGTAAACAATAAGCCTACAACTGCTGATGCCAATAATATATTGTATTTAGAAGAACAGGCAAATTATTGCTGAACAGACCCTTTGGGACCCACTTGCAATACAGAAAAAAATTACAATCCACTGTTTCTGCAAATACTGGAATGTGTTCCTGTATTTTGAAATGAGAAAGGATATTAAGAATTATGGCCTTTCTTAGAGGTTAACAAAGCTGTACTCTATAATGTTAAAACCAGAGGCCAGCTAATGTAATACACTGTAGAAGCAATCTGGTTTCAAAAATTCCATCCATTTATAAGAAACTGTACAAAACAAACACACAATGGCAGGAACAACAAAGTTAGCAACAAGTTAACAGAAACAGCTAAACAAATAAATGTACACACCCTCAGTTTCTTATTGGGCACCATCAATAACAACAACTTTCCTGTAAAGTCACTTGTATACTACTTCTATTCAAACATTATTTGCTTTAAAATTAAATTAAAAGTTGTCTCATAGGTAATTTAGACAAGACACCATCCTTGCAATTAGCAACTGCATGAATACTTCCCAAAAAGTAAACAGACATGGGGGGGGGGTTTGATCCAGATTAATGGTAGAGGGGTTTTTTTAACCATTTGCCCTCTAGATCTGATCTGGCCTCCCACACCTGCTATTTGCACTGCAAGTAAAACTCCTGTTTATGCCAACTAATCTATATAGCTCAGATAAGTTTTTTTGAGGAAAAACATGTTACTACATTTAATACTAATGCACAGGTGAGATGGCACCCGCAGATAAGAATTGGCAGGTGGGAAACGAGTGCTTAAACTGTCCTACAATTCTGCCAATTCTCCCCTGTTCTCTCTTCCTCCAGTAGTTTTTCTTCAGTTTCCTCCAGCCAATTCTGAGATTGGAAACAAATTCATATTGGGACTTGAAGACCTGGGGGAGAGGGGAGGACTGCAGGGAATAATAGGGAGGCAGAGGAAAGGCTGAGCACCACTTCCCATCCTCCAATTCTCCTTTGCAAGTGGCCACACGACTGCACTCCCTTAAGCATTCACCCAATAACAGAACGAAAAGTTAGTGTCCTCTTAATACTATTGCAAAAATGAAAATTCAACTTCTTACAAAATGGAATGGAACACCCACTGCCCCCCCCTAAAAGCCAACTTCTTTGGAACCCAGGGTCACAAAGACTGATGCGGAAAAATTTACAGGCAACCTCCTGTTTATATACCTTGCTTATAATTTTCATTAAAATGGCAGGAGCCAAATTAGTTATTCTGAAATACTGTATTCTGAATTTGTAAGAAATATGAACCAACTTTGAAAAGGATTAAAGTCTTAATGCAGAGCCTTAGATTTAGAAGAAGGTGAGATTAAATTAGAACATACAAGATGTTATAATAGACTTTATTTCCAAGCTGCTGAAGCAGCCCAGTTCAATCACATAACCTGCAAATCAAATCAAATCGCCTGTGCAAACCATATACAAGAGAACACAAATCTTCAAAGACTGTCCAAGCGCATTTCCTTACCTTTGTTCTGCACAACAATCCTCTGAATGTGTAAAGAAAAAGCCCATCCCTTCTCTTCCTTTATTGAACCACCCCACCCACATTATGTATACAAACATTTGTTTGCCGTATTAGGCAGCAATGCTTGGAACTTAGAAGGAAACTGAGCGCTGGCAGGAGAACAGAGATGTCTTGGCTTTGACAATGCAGTTGGGTAAGTATGTTGGGTAAGTATGGGAGGGGTAAAACTGGAAGACAGGGGTTCTGGGTTGGACTTTCAAAGACTATGCAGGGTGTTGTCATTCCACGAATGATGCTCGATAGCAATAGATTTTAAACCCTGCTAGGACTGAGTAGAATACTAGTGTCAGTACCCCTCATTAATTTAAGTAGCGCAATGGTGGTGGGGCTGACAGAGGATAGTAAGGATACGGGGAGAAGTTCAGGGATACATGGAATTATGGATGCATTTGCCACACCAGCTACTACAGAAAGTACGGTACCTCTAATTCAGCTACATTCACACATGTTCTCCCTTAGATTCCTCCTGAGAGCATTTTGAAGTTCTCTGACTTTAGGATTATTTTAAAAGTTCAAATAATCCAAAAAGCAGTTCTAGAAATATTGAAAGGATAAAGAATTATTAATATTGAGGATAACAGCTAAGGCAACCAGCTATTTGTGCAACTAAGCTGCTGAGTTTACTATAGCAATCAGCTGCTTGGTGCTGTTTTTCAAGCGCTTCTGGGCCTTTAATCTGCAAATGGAAGTTGAGGGATGCTGTTTTCTCAGATTCCTCTGCAGCCCCTCAAAGGTCTTAAAATTTCAGAAGGACCTTCCAGAACAGCCTGGAAGGTGGCTACAGGGTGAGGAAGAACCACCCCTTCCTAGGGGCCTGCAACTAGGAAACTGTTTCTGCTTCACATAATGCTCACAACCTGGGAACTAAACAGTATGGATCTATTTCTGATTTAGGGCTCCAATTTGGAGTGCAAAAATAAAATGCATATTCTTCTTGACCAATTTGGACTAAAAACTTAAACAGCTCCAAATTTTAACTGTTACATTAAAAATACATATTGTTGACCAATATTACACAAAGCAAAATTTTTAATCTGCAGTGCATATGAACATCAGAATGTTTTATTTTTGTACAGAGCTCAAGGTCAATATTGAGCATCAGGATTATGGCAGATTACACTGAGATTTTCCTACTGTCATCTGTCAAGCATAGCAACTAATATTAATACAGACTATACATTAGACAAATAGGTCATAGGAAGATTCCAACATGATTTTCAAATTAAAAGTAATGTTTCTGCTACTTTGCAGTAACACATTTGAGAATAGTGAATTTTGATTAAATTTAAACCAATTACATCACAAAGAAAGGAGCAGCAATATCTTGTATTTGAAAACAAAATATTGACCTTAATACTTCATACAAAATATTGACCGCATGATACTGGCCCATGTTTGCATATGCTCATAGATCCCGCAGTTTAAAACAGGATTATGTAAATGTTTAAAGTGCCCGTTATATTTATGATGTTGAAAATGATGTCTATGGTGAAATCTAAGCAGTAGCAATTTTAAACGTCAAGAACCAATTTCATTTCGGCTATAAAATACAGTAATAGCAAAAGAAAATCCTAGCAGGCATTGCAAAATAAATAAGAATTATTTAAATTATTTCAGTACTACAAGATGCTAGAACTCATTTCCCAGTGGTCACAGAAAGTTCTGCAGTTGTACTTCTTTATCCTGTACAAGACTCAACTCCAGAATTCAAGGGTATAAATCAAGCATCATATTTATTCAAAATTGTCTGTCCTAAAAAGTGCAGAGTGATTTACAGAAAGTGACCTTTTGCAAACCTGGTTCATCAGCACTGAATGGACAAATGAGAGCAATCTTAGGAGGGGGTTAGGCACTGGAAGATCTCTACCAGACGAACCATCCTAACCTTGCCCAGAATATTAAATCAAACTCATATTTGCTCCAAACCAAGTCCCTGAATTGTCTAATAGTACTAGTATTAGGCTACCAGGAGTATCATCCAAAATGTTGGCTAATATACACATGCTTGCCTTGGGACAGCTAGAAAAGGGTTGTATATGTTTGGTGGAGGTTGTCAGAAGAACTCCTGAGTAATAAGCCCTCTCTGCTACAGTATTCTGCTTGCCTTCTCCAGCAAAGAGTAGGCATAGAGGCTTTGTCACAAAACTGCTGGACAGAGAGATCTCTGAAGGCTGAGCAGCCTCACAACTGCTAGGTCCTTCAGCCAGCTGTCTCCAGCGAAGCCAGCAAACAGGAACACTCTCCAGTGAAGATCATCAGCTGATATGCTGCAAGATCTTTCCACAGCAAAGCAGCAGCAACCACTAAGGTCTTTAGTGTGCTAGCTCCATGGGACTGCTACTTCATTTCACTATTCACTGTTGTCAGTTTTCTAAACCATATAGTTAAACTTCAGCCAAACACAAGCCAGCATTTATGTTCTTTTACTTGCAACCATGAGCTAAAGAAATGTGTTTTAAAATTGGGGGTGGGAAACTTTTAGCCCTCCAGATGTGACTGAACTACAACTCCCATCAGCCCCAGCAAGCAAGGCCAGGGACCAAGAATGATGGGAATTGTAGTTTAGCAGCAGGGGGGGGGGGCGATTTGCCCATACAGTCGTATCTTGGCTGTCGAATGCTTCGGAAGCCGAATGTTTCGGTTTTTGAACACTGAAAATCTGGAAGTAAATTCAATGGAATTTGCCAACTGCCCATTGCACCTTGGTTTTCAAACTTTTTGGAAGTCAAACGGTCTTCTGGGATGGATTACATTCAATAACTGAGGTACCACTGTATCTGGTTTTTTTTGGGGGGGGCATTCCATCTGATGCACAGTAACTAAATTATTTACTCTAAGGGTGAGATCCAACTCAGTTATAGTTATAGTAGACCTGCTGGAATAAATGGATGCACTCTTAAGATTAATGTTGGATATCAGCCAATAGATGTGGGTCACTGTTAATTTTTTGTACAGCACATCCATTTAAGTGCATGTAGCAAACTGAAAAAGAAGAAGGTTCCATTCCCAAAAAGCTAAGGATAAAAAATAGACAATAGAGGGGAGAGGAGGGAGAGTCAAGGATAGCAAGAGATTATGGTGAGCATTTAACTGCAAGCTAAATGAATAACCCATTAATGAAAATGTTTATTAGACAACAATAGTTAACTAGAATCCAAAAGTATAAACTTTATTCTAATAAGACAGTTATTAAATGCATATATGGTTTTAACATACAATTTAAGACAGCACTGTCTCATAAATACTTGGTAGTGTTTATCTTCTGTTGCCTTAATGGCTTTTGCATTTTTATGTTGCAAGCCACCTAGAAATATTTATAAATAAAGCCCACATAATCAGTCTACATCAGTCATATGCTACAACTATAAACGAATAGTTCATGTACATAACATCTCTTTACCACATCCAAACCTGCTATACAGTGGAAAATCTATTATCACAATCTGAATCAAATGATAGTCTCACAAGATTGTAAAGGGCTCATTAACACTGTACATATTGTCTTAAAACTTTCATCTAATGTACATGCTGTGGTAGGGAGGAGTTCAGTACTCATACTGTGTCACTTTAAACATTCATATAGTAGGCTGCATTTGGTCAATGAAAATAAATTAAAGCCTTTAACTCTCTCCACCATGGCAGTGATATTACTATTATTCTTATTCATTTATTCATGCTATACTATGTCCTTCCTCATGAAGGAGCCCAGCAAGGTGTCAAGACTATTTGCTTCTGGAGATAGTAATCAGTAAAACAGAGAGATTTACACTTAGTTGAGATAGACATGCATCCTATTCACAATGAACTTGATGGCTATAAGGGAATAAGTCACATGCAATAAACTAGGGTGAAAATCTGGACACAAAAGTAGTTGAGCTTTTGTTTTTTATAAGGAAATTTCTGACATTTCTACCTGTTTCCGACTGCCATATTTATTCCAGCTATGTCCAGGGAATTCCAGATGTATGGCAGCCCTAAATAACCTGCAACCAGAGTTTGAATGCAACCAATAGCCTGTGTTCCCAATGTCTACAAAATACTTTGTTTCAAAAATAATTTTAAGCAGAAATGTGTCCAGTGCAATTCAGAACAAGTTTACTCCACATTCTTCTTCTATTTTACACACAAGAGAAAATTTTCCAACTTATAGTAGCACCAGTACTACGAGCCAATCTGTGGCATGTTTCCTAAACAAACAATGTTTTTGTTTACATTGTTTAATAATCTAGGAAATCTTCCATCTTATTATTTGTCATACCTTAACAGGACTCATTGCTCAACAAAAACCAAGACAAGATGCCAAATGGCTAACAACTTCCTGTACAATAAATGGCCAAAGCCAGAAACAAAAATATATTTCTGTGAAGGAATTATTCCTTCATTTTAAACACTTGATTCTAATTATGGTTTAGCTAAAATCCAGAATAAACATTTAAAACCTCATTTAAAGATATACAGCTGCCTATTCACCAGATGAAGCAACGTGGAGAGGTCTAATATATAGTTCATCTTATGTGCAGGTTCAGTTCCATGTAAATCACATATAGTCAAACCTCTTCAGTTGCCCTGTGGCTAGTGGGTGAAGGGAAAGAGAGCACTCAGCACCAATGCACCAAGTGGGCCTTTCCCAGCAAGAAAGGCAAAGAGCTTAAAAGCTCCTTTCTTACTGCTTGGTCTGCTTGGGCACAGTGGCGTAGCGTGGGGGGTGCAGGGGGGGCCGGCTGCACCGGGCGCAACATCTGGGGGTTAGGGTTAGGGGGCGCAAATCCATGGGTTAGGGGGCGCAAATTACTTGCCTTGCCCCGGGTGCTGACAACCCACGCTACGCCACTGCTTGGGCAACCTGGTTCAAAAAGAACTTTAAAATCCTCTGCCTTCCATGAGACTTGGCTTGCACAATTTCCACCAGCCCACCTCTGACTGCGTATTGACACAAGTCAAATGCATGTGAAATGAGGGGTTACTGTATGCTAAAGTAAAGCAGTTTCATGGTACAGTATTTTGTGGGCTTGGTCAGGAGGTTTGTAATAGGACAAGGTTAACTCAGACTCTGGAATGTGATTACAAATAATTGCACAGTAATTAGTTTCTACAGAGAACCTCTGCATTTCCTGTATGTGAGAAAAGTTATTCCTAACAGAAATTCAAAATTATGTTACTTTACTAAAAGTTGTGTTATGTTGCTGCAGCACAGTCCCACGCATGTTTAGCAGGATGCAAGTCACTGCTTTAAATGGAGCTTATTCCCAAGAAAGCATGTCTAGGATGGCAGCTATACTGTACTTCTTCAGTCAAAATTGCTTGGGAGGAGAGGAGGAGGGAAGTTGCTTTTATAGGAAATGAACTTTAAGGGCATCCATATGGGATATCAATTACTTCAGATTGCTCAATCTCATAGATGCGCTTGCCAGTGATTATTAACTGCTGGAGTAATAGATTTAATTTTTTAGAATATTTACATACTGCCCATCACAACTCACGACCCAAAGGCAGTTCACAAAAAATATATATACTGATATGAAAGACATCGCTTGCCCTGTCAGTCCCCACGAGCTCCCTTTTTGCAAGTGACATCTGGAGTGCCACGTTAAGGTCACCGCCTTCTGACTGGAATACCTCATGGCAAATGCTTTGTTCCAAAATGAGAAAGTGCTTGAAATCGGGTCCAACTCTGATTTCTTTGGGAAAGTAGGAGGGGAAAGAAAGAGCTCGAAAGGAAGCAAGGCAGTGGACCCGAGTGACCCAGGGGGGAATCCAGTCTCATTCAACCCGCCCAGCACACAATCTTTTGCGGGGTGGGGAGAAAGGCGGCGAAGAAGTGTCCTGGCCGTGTTGTACCACCAGGAAATGCCACTTTCGCCCACAGCCCCCCCCCCCGCCAGTCCCAGCAGCGAGACAGCTGCTTCTGTCGCCCAGCGATGGGGCGCCGCGAGAGAGAAGAGCTGGGACCGGCGGGGAAGGCCGGCGACGAGGGAAACGCGAAGGGGAGCGCCTGGAAGAAAGGGCTGAGGCGCCCGAGCCGCAACCACCCGCACGGCGAAGGGCAGCAACTTCTTCAGCCGAGCCCAGAAGGAAGAAAGGGAGGGAGGGAGGAGACGAGCCGCAGCTGCCGGCCTTGCTCGCGCCCTTTCCCTACCTGCGTGCGCCCGGCTGCTGAGGAGGAGCAGCTGCTGCTGCTGTGCCCGCTGCCTCCTGCTCCTTGGACGGGCTCCTGGAGAAAAGTCGGGAGAAGCTGCTGTGCCAGGAGGAGCCGCTTCTCCTTCGGCTGCTCCCGCCGGACATCTTCCCCGGCGCCGGCAGAAAACGAGGAGGGCTGCTGCTGCTCCTCCTCCTTGTGCTTTGGCGGCTGCGAGAGGCGGCTGTCCCCCCTCGGTCCCTTCCCGCGCTCGCAGCAGTAGCAGCCCTCTTTCCCAAGTTTCTAGTCCGGTCCTCGAGCGGCAGGACGCGGGGAAAAGGAAGTATGCCGAGCAGCAGCCAGCCACTGATTTCTGCCCCCTGTGGAGGCGGGAAACGCTGCACGGCTCCCTCGGCCGCCCGGCCCACGAGGAGGAGCCATGTCCGCTTCCCGAGCACGCCCCTTCTTCCACGGCCCGCCCTCTCTCTCTCTCCCCAGGCAGCCGAAGCGTGGGCTCCTCTCGGCCCGGGGTTGGGCAGGACGGTCCCGGTGCTGCTGCTGCAGCCGCCTCCCTCTCTCGCTTCTGCCAAGAACTTCAGGTCGGTCGAGTTACAGCCTCCCCTCAGCACAGAAAACAATGGTTACCACGAGGCACGTGGGTTTCTCGACGGCAGCGGGGACGGGGAGGCGACTTGCGTTCCGCCCTGGGGCAAAGTGGGCGACCTCCCAAACAGCTCTGCAGTGCAGCCGCTAAACTGAAATGTTAACCCCCAGACAAAAAAAACACCGCCCAACTTTTCCTCCCAGAGGGCCAGTCTTGTTGAAGCCTCTTGCCTTGCAGGCAAGCAGGACAAGAAAAGAGGAGGAGCCTTGTGGCACTTTAAAATACTTCATTGTGGCACAGGTTTTTGGTGAACTTGCTCCGTCCTTGAAAACACCTGCCAAAATATGCACCTGGATCCTACACAGGTTTTATATTTATATTATTGCATTTATATCCCCTTTTTTTGCTCAAGGAGCTCAACCTACATGGTTCTCTCCCTTCTGATTTAATCTCAACAACAGTGTGAGGTAGTTTAGGCCATGCAAAATATGGCTTTTTGCCCAGGCTTTTGGGAATGTTTAGTAATTGCAGTTTTGCTTTTATTGTGAGTCCATCTTTCCAAAGCCCAACATATGTATAAAGTACATGTCAATATTCAGCATTTTTTTTATTGTTTCCATGCTTTGTTGTCCACCCATTTTGAGTATAGTGTCTGTAAATACAAATAAAGTGATTATGACTAAAGTGACCTGTGGATTTTTTTTTTTTATAGTATAATTCTGTACACAGTGGTACCTCGGGTTAAGAACTTAATTCATTCTGGAGGTCCGTTCTTAACCTGAAACTGTTCGTAACCTGAGGTACCACTTTAGCTAATGGGGCCTCCTGCTGCTGCCACGCCACCACCACACGATTTCTGTTCTCATCCTGAAGCAAAGTTCTTAACCCGAAGTACTATTCTGGGTTAGCGGAGTCTGTAACCTGAAGCGTCTGTAACCCAAGGTACCGCTGTACAGTATATCTACTCAGAAGTAAGTCCCATTGAGTTCAATTGAGCTTACTCTCAAGTAAGTAGGTAAAAGACAACACTTAACTATGATTACTATTTTCATCACACTTAAAGAGGGTATATTTTTAATAAGCCAAATACATGGAGTACAACATCAACTGAGTGACTGAAAACAAAGAGCATGATCCAAATTTCATCAGTGTGTGAAGGTGTTAGCCTTTCTCCTATTAAACTCCTGAGGCGCACAATTTGGAATTCCTCTCAGAGCTCAAAGCTGTAGTCCTGAAACTGTACATGCTGCAACCTAAAATAGTTTATACTGCCTTTGATTTGACAAATGTATATTTAAATACAAAAGATGCAGGAACATTCAAGGATGACTTCAAGCCCTTGCGGTCCAAGGAGTACCATAGTTGGTAGACTTCCGAAATAATGCTCACTACATTCATTCTCTCAACTTTTAGACCCAGAACATTGTACAATGGTCCTATGTAGCATGGATTAAATTATTGTTCTCGTAACCATGGCCTTTTTTACTCCCTTTCTTGTCCAAAGTACTTATTCTTCATCACCCTATTTATTCATCACCCACAACAACACCAAGCCTTTACTCCTAAAAGACACCATTCCAATACTAATTAGAAATGGATTATTTGGGCCAGCTCAGCTAGACTATTTCTACATCCAAAATCTGGAGGTTTTTTTTAAAAAAAGTATGTATATGAATGAGTGATAGGATAGGTATTAGGAATACGAATTTAGGCTGGGCAAACAGTGTCCAATTTAGGTGGTGTCCCCTCTGTCCTATTGTGTCATCAAAAGACCATGACAGAGGCAGATGTGGCAATATAAATTTGTTGACTATCCATTCATATTTTCCACATACAAGGTTATTTATCATGTGGCAGGTGGCAATGGCCTCTGAACACAGCTGTCAACATTAAGGACCATGGAAATGCATGCAAATCAAGCAGATGGTAATGAAGCCTTAAATTGCCACGTGCAGAGAATATGATGTAACAACATATGGCCCAAGATAGCCAGTATGTCTGTAAAAGCAGAGCTAAATCCAGAGTGTAAGGATGTATCTTATCCTTTAAAGTATCTCAGCTCATTTTGCTACAGTTTTCACTAGTCATTCTCTCAAATGACAAGGAACACTGAACTTACTTGACATGCTGTTATTTTCTGCAGCCATTCAGACCAGAATGGTTTGCACACATGGGAGACCTCCTGGCTGATTGCGGTTTCAGTCTGAACAGATGGTGAAATTAAATAATCTTGGTTGTTTTTTTTATTAAAAAATTCATCTCACATGAGCCCTTTGAAACATTTTATTAAGTTGCTTGTTCAAAGCTAAGAAAAATTTGTTTAAAAATACAGACTACTGAGAAAATAAATTTTAACTTGTCTAATTTTAAATAAAATATAAAGTCAGAGAGAGCTATAGTTGAATAGCAAAACTTTTTTATTCTAATTAAAAGTTACAAATATGTATTTATTTAGTAGTAATTCCTGCTATTCATTCAAATTAGTTACTAGTATGCAGAAGCAAGCATCCATGCATATTTCCTTAGTAGGGTCTGCTTTGACAAACATTGGATATCACCCTTCGCTATTCATGTGTTTTCAAATCCAGCTACATGCTGCATGCACTGGAGCCCTAAAGTTACACAGAGAGAAGGGATGTCCCCAGAATTCCCCTTCCTCACCAATTGGTCAATGGCAAAAAAAAGGGTGCAGGCTCATTTTATCAGGATGCCTTACTGTTAAACAAACACTTAGGACTGTGCTGCACATAATGATAGTGTATAGTCTGTTGTTGTTGTTTTTAAACCCTTAAAGTGGTTTACAATCAAGTGGTATATAAATTTTCTGAAATAAATAATAGTTTATTGCAACCCAATTTTAGCTTCAGCCCATGCTCTGTTACCACCACCAGCAAAACATAGGATTTTGTATTAGGCCTCCAGCACACTCTGGGACGGAAAACCATGCTTTGGATCAAAAGCACAGAAGAAAACATTTGCTGAGATATGACATAAAAGGTTTTGGATTTTACACAGGAAAAGTTTGTAAATGTGTATACACCTAAAGGACAGATTTGTCACAACCTAGAATTATGTTTCAACAAACAAGATTAAGGCAATACAAGCATTAAGTTCATGGGTGCCTCCAGGCTGGCACTGTTTTATGGGAGAAATTAAAGCACACATCACAAGTTAGGATTTTATAATTAGAACATTCTGTCTCCCTAGTACAACAGATCTTTTTTTTATTTTTTATTTTTATTTTTTTTGCTTTTGCAGTTAGGAAAGTGATATGGAAACACAGTCTGTAGTAGCTTCTCAGAAGATAAACTTACTTCCTCTTAAAGACAAGTAGGCTGTGGCAGGCTGAGCTTTACAATGCTTCAAAATGGCCCACATGTTTAGTTGACGCAGACTTCTTTGTCCTTTGGAAAGCAAGGGTCATAACTGAACTTTTTACAGCAACACATTTCAAAACATAAACAGCTAACTCCAATTTATTTTTTTGGTCTAAACATAATTGTTCACTCATCTTACGTATAAGGTTAAAATTCCATGCCAACATACTTCTGTGTTAATTACCTTTGGTGTTCAAATATGGACCATCTTGCCTGTGAGTCCTGGAAGACCTGCTCCCTGCCTTGCAGACCTTTTCCACCTGGCCTGGTAGGGTGGAGCCCTGACTGAGTGCAAGCTACAAAAGCTGAGGCTGATTGCTGAACAGACTCTTGGGCTGGAATCCTGTTTAGGTTTGTTTGTTGTGGTTGTTGCTGGGTTTTTTTGTATCTTTGTTTTAGATTTTGTTGTGATTTAGGTGGAAATTGTTTAGTTTGGCTTTGTATTTTTAAATGTTTTATTTATTGTTTATGACTACTTTTGTTATATTGGAGTTATGTATTTTTTTCATGTTTTAAGCCACACTGAGTACGGTCGAACTGTGGAAAGGTCGCATGCAAATTAAATTATGTATGTATTTATGCATGTTTATTTGTTGTGATGCATATTTACAAGGACTCTGAACAGTGCCTTCTGTAGTAACATTCTGCTATGCGTTGCCCACTTTCCCCACAATTTCTGTGTATCCCCCAAAGGTCAGAACTCTGTTCCACATATAAGAAGAGAGTTTGAGAAGCATATACTAAGTTGTAACTGTTACCAAATGCCTTATTGGCTAGAGAAGGCAGGCAGGAACAGCTTTTATTATGAACAACTTTCCTATGCAGTAAGGAAAATACATTATTTTTTAAAATTGCATTAATATTATTATCCATAAAGAAAGAGTACTTAACACCACAAACTTATCCTTAGACCCAATGACATGAAATAAGCTTGCGATGCAGGGCAACTAGTTGCCACACTACACTTGCCCAGCTTTCAGAAGTTGGGTTGCATTGGTAGAAAGTGTTTATATCTTACTACTGTGCAGCTGTGCCAATGCAGTTACAAGGCTAAAGGTGGGCAATGAAGACCACAGCAATGAGAGTGATATGGTTAGTTTAATTCAACATACTATGCATTAAGCACTAGTGAAATGTTAGCGTACGGCAGGGTTGAGCAGACTTCAAGCTTGTCAGATCTAATTTGGTGTTTTAGAAGAACATCAAGATCTGTAACAAGACCCAGGTGAAGAAGATATACTATTGGAATTAAAAAACAGGGCCTCTGAGCCTAGAGATATGTTTTCATTATCAGAACTGAACCAAGTTCAGTACAGTCACACAAATTTCACTCCTGGTTACCTCAAGTTTTTTTCATTTCAGCAGCCTAATTTCATTTCAGCAGTGTAATTTAAGGAGAGCAAGCAACTTTATAGTTCTTTTCATTGTAAAGGGGCCAGAAACCCTTGTTAATCTACTGAAAAATACTGCATAAAGATCTACCATTAGATCCCTATCTACCATTATACCTCTATCTACTGCATCTTCTGTTCACCCCAAAATAGAAAACACAATACTTAATGATATACATAGTTCAGTGACCAGGTAAAATGAAGGACGTAATTGTGACAAGACCGGTAGCTAATCAAGCATCGTACCAGTATATATAAGCTACAGGAAGGGAACACAATTTATATATCAACATATATTTGGTTACCTGCATTACTATTTTGGGTGTGGATTCAGAAACCAGATTCCCCAGGCTCTAAAAAAACTCAATATGGAGGCAAATTGGCCAAAATATTGGGAAATTTTGGAACAAGAAGGAGACAGATTAAAACTGCAGAGTTTTGACAAATTAAAAAACAAAGTACGAGACTGGCTTCATTATTATCAAATAAGGGAGACTTATAATTTGGATAAGAAAATTGGTTTTCAGGTGGAAAAATCAAAATTGGAAACAGAATTGTTAGATCCTAAATCTAAGAATTTGTCAAGAATGTATAACTTGCTGTTGAAATGGAATACACAGGATGAAACGATTAAATCTGTTATGATTAAATGGGCACAAGATGCTGGACATAACATTATGATGGCTGATTGGGAACAGTTATGGACCACAGGTATGAAGTTTACGGCATGTAATGCCTTAAGAGAGAATATAATGAAAATGATTTACAGGTGGTACATGACACCAGTCAAGCTTGCAAAAATTTATCACTTGCCCGATACTAAATGTTGGAAATGTAAAGAGATTGAAGGTACATTTACAGATAGGTAGCCGTGTTGGTCTGCCATGGTCAAAACAAAATAAAAAAAATTCCTTCCACCTTTGGTGGACATGCCCAAAGATTAAGACCTTTTGGGAGATGATCTATAATGAAATGAAAAAGGTATTTAAATATACCTTCTAGAAGAAACCAGAGGCCTTTCTCTTGGGCATGGTCAGCCAATTGGTGCTAAAGGAGGATAGAACTTACTTTATGTACGCCACAACAGCAGCAAGAATACTTATCGCAAAGTATTGGAAAACACAAGATCTACCCACCCGGGAAGAATGGCAAATGAAGGTGATGGACTACATGGAACTGGCTGAGATGACTGGCAGAGACCGAGACCAAGGAGAAGAGTCGGTGGAAGAAGATTGGAAAAAATTTAAAGTCTATCTTCAGAAATATTGTAAAATTAAGGAATGTTAGAAAGATGTTGGAATAAGATTATGTGGTTTTAGCAGAAAAGATATAAAGGTTTAAGCAAAAATGAATTGGTGAAAGAAGAGAATGTAAAATTACAGTATATTAAGATAAATTATTAAGATAAAAACAAAGCTGGAAAGGATTTGCTGAAATATCTAACTGAACTAGAATACAAAAATGGGAGGTGCGAGGAGGTCAAGGAAGTAAGCGAATGAAAGCAAGTGATGTAAAGGTTTGACTTCTTGTTGTTTTTTTTTTGTTCTTGGATGATGTTTGTTTTTTTATGTATTGTTTTTTCTTTTTCTTTTTTGATTGTTCTGTTTTGATTTATATTTTTTCTTTTTTTTTCTGTAACCTTTAAAAAAAATCCTAATAAAAATTTATTCAAAAAACAAACAAACAAACAGAAACCAGATTCCCCACTGGCTGGATCTGGGACGGGGGTGAGGAATCCAGGCAAAACTATCTCACTTGAAGAGATCAGACATAATCAAAAGTAACCACAGGTTTGACGTACCTTTAAAATGTGTGAAGTTCAATAAGTTCACAAAATCATGTGTACATTAGACTGTTTTGAAGAGAGGACTGGAACTAGAACCTTCTCCTTTCATAGTAGGAAGCTCATCCAGAACCAACTGTACAGTGCTAAATAGATGGTTTTGGTCTAGCCTAGTTTAATGTAAAAGTCAAGATGTACAAATTATGTATTGTATTAATGAATGAAATATTAACATTAAAGGAATCAAGCAAAAAAAATGAATAATACGCTGCAAAGTTTTACTGTATAAAACAAAAAGATGATTTAATATGTGTAACAGACTATTTTAGTTCTTGGCTGATTTTCAACGTATTATCTTAAAAGCACAGTAGGTATTTAGTAACATATTTTATTTATGAAAATATTGTTTCACTTCTTATAGAACACAATATAGTCCAGTACATATCAACAGTACATATTATTCATAAACATCCACAACTGCTTATAAAAATACAGGATTGCATGCAGGCTCGGAGTAAACACATTCAACCAAATTTTTACTGAAATATGGTGTGTAAAATTTAAATAGCTGTTTTCTAAGCAAGAGAAAACTTTTACATTCTGGTAAAGGTCCATCTCACTGCATATTTTTGAATGAAACACTATGGTGAGCACAATCAGCAAGTCAAATGTAATCTCTTGAGCCCCTAACTCAAAAATCCACCAGCATTTTTAGACTACATACAATGATTTTATTATTCTATCAAACCACATGTATTTTTTCCTTCAGTATGATGAATGTGCATTTGAGCTACTACATTTTGTTACAAAAATATTTATTATTATTTTTATTCGGCTTTTATAAAAGCCAACAGAAGAAAACAGACCTATAAAAAGTCTTCATCTTCAAGAGGTCATCATGTACATCTACAAATTATCTTTATGACATTTTCATAACTCATTGGTTTTTCATGTCTTCATTGCCTGGATCTGATCTAGGTAAAACAAATAAAGTTGATGTTAAAATGCTGTTTTTATTTAATTATATTCGCCACAGAATTCTAGTACAGTGGTACCTCGGGTTAAGAACTTAATTTGTTCTGGAGATCCGTTCTTAACCTGAAACTGTTCTTAACCTGAAGTACCACTTTAGCTAATGGGGCCTCCCGCTGCCGCTGCTGCGCGATTTCTGTTCTCAACCTGAAGCAAAGTTCTTAACCCGAGGTAATATTTCTGGGTTAGTGGAGTCTGTAACCTGAAGCGTCTGTAACCCAAAGTACCACTGTAGTATTAAGGCTTCTGAACTATTTTATAGAGCCTTGAAATATGAACTATAACCTGCGCTTCCTTCATAGCAATGTTCTTATGGATCAGCACTAGTGTGTGTAAACATGGATCTTCACACAGCCAAAATAATAAATGGTGCTTCTCTGCCTCTCATCTTTTAGTCTCTGCTGACATCTAGCGGTGTATTTTAAATAAAACACTGTACTCAACTAAGGCCAAAGCTTAGAGCAAAGCTTCTACAAAGCATGCAAAAGAGCTTGCCACTCTATGTAAACCAGTAATTTCCTATAAGAATATTTCATTCCAAAACAGTGATCATTGGAATAAAAATAAATGTTGATTATTAATTAAATGAAGAGAGACAGTATCACTATTAAAGCTCAAACAATGGTAGATATTAAACATTAATTATGATAACTTACACCAAAGGATAGTGGAGGATAATAATGTGGGATGCTTGAATGCTGCATAAAACTTCTCAAGACTCATTCAGTCAACGAGAGCAGACAGCGAGAATGAGACTTGAAAATGCAATTATCTCTAGACCTAGAAATCATCTAGTCATTTTGAAAATTCTCTGGTATGCACAGCATAAAAGCTGCCATATTTTACTAAACACTTTAGCTTTTTGTAATCTACATCAGAATGCTACTTGCTTTCTGTTGTAAACATAAATAAAATAATCATACATTCCATGCTTATAGCATTGTACTCAGACCACAAGCACTATTTCTTAGTCTTAATTTAAGAGTAACAATACTGCCCATATATTTGCTTAATTTAAATGGGAAGTTTTAAAGGGAGGTATTTTTGCTAAAAAAATAAAGTGTAACACGCAGGGATCCAAATAGCCAAGTTTGATGAGTATACTCACTGTGTAATCTGATCTGATAGCAAAAATAGATTGAGGGAAAAGCAAAATGAAATGACAGGAAAGATTGTAAAATGAATGGAAAAGGGAAGCTGGTAATGCAAAGCATGATGAAATGTACCTTGAAGCCAGTCTACACCTTCTTGCAAACCTTCTCCTTTAAGAGCATCACTAGCACTAAAATGAGAAAAGAACAAACTTTTTTTAATGGCACAAAAAAACTAATGAAAAAAGTGATTACATTTTCTACAGTTAGTTAAGATCAAATCATAGCCATGGAAGTATATTTATTGTTAGTGTATGAAGATAGTACATAGCACAGACCAACATGAAAGATGCTGAGATGCTTAGCTGCTGCCTGAAGCAGCAAACCTCAATTTCCTCTTTCTTTCAACCACTTGCAATAAAACAAAATCTAACATGACACCATCACGTTCTAAAGGGAAGTTTTCCCTCTGCACATAACTGTTGCATTATAGGGAAGCATTGCATCTTTCTCTTTCTACACATAACTGTGGCCTTATGGGAAGCATTGCTTCTTTTCTCTTGCATTCTGGGAAGTCTTGCTTATAATCTTTTCTCTGTTTCTGCACACACTGTACGAACCTGTTCCAAACACCAAGATATTCTCTCATCGTTCAGTTCACCTTAAGTTCATGGTGACTTGTACTCCATGCATAGCTGACCACATCTATAGCTATGTTAATCTTTAGTTATTATTAATTAGGAGGTTTCATGCCTGTCTAGTCCCAACCTCGTTTCCCAGCCTTTAATCTACCGGTGATTAATGTTCACATGTAATTCCCACCCCTCACATGTAATTCCCGCCTTGTATGTATGTTAACCAATCAGCATTAAGTTTCTTTGTGTTTGTATCAACCAATCAGCCACAAGCACACCTGTGGCAATGTTTGTAATATTCAATAAAAGAGAGTTCCCGGGACTTTCCCGGCAGACGCCTCTCGTGACACCCACTGCTCGTCTCCCGTGATTTTCATTCCTACACGTTCAGTTTCCCTGCCCTATAAGGAATGCCTAACAAAGTAGAAGCGGTGTTTGCAGTGTCCAGAAGAGAATACAAAAAGTTATGTGAATTAGCAAGATCCTCACAAATCGATGGGAATATATGAGAAAATAAGACTACAAGGGCTGTAGCAGCAGTAGAGAAGTAACTGTAAGCACTCCATTTCTTAAAATATTTCTGTCATTATTGACCCTCTCTCTTTCCTCTGGCTCGTGATCTCTTCCTCTCTTTGGCTCCCTTGCTTCTGCCTCCTATTTCATCGGCCTCTTCCCTAAAGTCTTTACTACAGAGGTAAGGAACCTTTGGGCCATTGGCCATCATCGTCCACTAGGAGGTCAAATTTAGCCCACAAGGCCACTTTTCCCAAACCACACCCACCCGATGCCACTGGTGACATTAGCTGATGGACAAGAGGACAGGGTTTAATCCTGCTTTGGCTGCATGGCCTGTGCCCACCAGTGAACTGGATTGCTCAGCCAAAGCAGCAGGATTTAATCTTCACTCATCAGCTGATGAGTAGGGGAATAAAGCCTTTTGTAAAAGCACTGTTTGAAGTAACTTGTGCTTCTGCTTTAAATAGGCAAGTGGAGAGGTAAGTGGAAGGCAGCAGGGTAGCTATAGGACTTCTCTCCCATACCCCACTGCTGCTGCCACCAACTACCTGTACTTAAAGAGGAAGTATTAGCTTCTCCAAACAGAGGCTTTGCAAATAATTTAAGGCAGCCCCCATGCTCACGTTTCAGCCTCCAGAAGCAGAGTGGGGGGGACGGACACATACTTCTCTGTTTCTCATCCCGCACAAGCCTGACGTAACTTGAAATGTTGCACACTTGCCAACAAGTTAGTGAGAAGATAACTTTCCAAATAATAGCAATCTATGCCTTTGTCATTGCCCACAGTCTTCTGGAGCAGGTTTTTTTTTTGGGGGGGGGTGTATAAGGGCTGCAAGCAGAGGTGATGGGCAAACACACTTGATGGGCAAACACAGCTTGATCCCACCAATTGTTGCTCTACATCAAGCAAATGGCAAGCTGTGATTTGCTAACACTGGTAGCTTTCCAGAGGTATTCCAAGATGCTGAGATTAGTAACATTCTGTCAGTTTCTTGGTTTATCTTAGAAAAACAACCCTGCAAATTCAAACACCAATCTTCTACAAATAGATATTACCATTATACAACTGTGTAACATGACACTGATTACAGCTTGCTTTTGGAATCAGTATTTGTATACTGGTTATCACAGAGTTTTCTTCACTCAGTATAAGCATTAGTAACTTAAAACTAATTTTAGTACAAAATGAAAGTAAGTCAATTTTACCAGATATGCCATGGCTTGTCTTTGATGTTCTCCAAAGCCAATAACTGAGATACTTTTACTGATGACACAGCAAACCTGAGGTCCATCTTGTTTGCAAAGAACAAAATTGGTATTCGTCGGTGTTTAAGATCTAGGAGTAACATAATGTTTTGTTAATCCATTCATATTTTATATAAACACATTTTTACAAGGCGACAATATGCCTATACTGCTCACCTGTTAATGCCATCTTTCAGGGTTTTATCCTACTAAGATAGAGACACTGGGCCATGGCATCTCTGGTTGGTTGGTTTCTGCTCTCTTCACTGTGCAGCGAAATGCTTGTCACAAGACAATGTTTACATTCCACAGTCAGAGTTACTGTTGGGTTTTCCCATGGGAAAGGGAGACTGGATGTGACGTACACTGGTTTCCTGTTTTTCACTGTTCTTTGCAGTTCAGTGCGTGCTTTAGAGGAGAGAGGATGCTTTTCTCTGCTCCGGCAGAGGCAAGATGTTTTTTCTGTAACATACCAGCTTTGAAGTGTAAATAAAGAAATATACAGTATGTAGCACGTACTCCTCATCCTTCCGCTGTGCACGGGACTACTGCTTATCAACAACATTTGGTTATGGGCCCAGAAAAACGCAGTCATCTTAAGAATGGGCTCCAGAAGTCGAATCGGAGTGCCGGCAAAGGATCGGAATGCAGGGGGACAGATCGGAACGGAATCTGCTCTGCGCGTCAAGATGATTGATGAGGTATGTGCTACTGCTCCGGGCAGCCTGCCAGCTTCTAATTAATGGCTTTATGGCTGGACTTTGAACTTTTAAGGCAGTTTTGCCGTGGCACAGGCAGAAGGCTAAAAGGGACACTATGCTGGGGGAAATCGAAAGTAAAGTGCTGTTGAAGCTGCAGCATGTCGCAGCATGAATTTAAGACAGCAGAGAGGACTTTCGCTTTTGAACTTGCCTTTGGAATGCGGTTTGAGGCTGTTGCAGATAAGCAAAGCAGTTAAGCAGAAAGGCACAGGTTCTCAGGCAGAGGCTGTTTTGAATTAGCCTTTGGAATGAAGCAGCACAGACACAGCTTGTATAAAGCAGCATGATTTAAAGCAGCAGAGATGACGCAGAAGGCTAATGCCAGAGTCATGATGGCTAGCTGCAGAAGGCTGGCTGAGGCAAGTGGGGAATTTGATACCACTGATCAGCCAAATGCTCAACTCACAGTAGCCAGTGATACTGCCATGATTCAGAATCAAGCAGACCGGCGGGGTGCTAGCTGCATGGGCAAATGGGAGACTTCACAGACGTCATCCCATAGTGCAGTGGAACCACCAGATGGCGCCAAAGCTTTGAAGGCAGTGAAATGCTACTCGTGTGGACGTCTAGGCCATATGAAGAGGGAATGCAGATATCCCAGGGCCAAGACAGAGCAGCGCAGCGGAAGCTCATCGCGTGGAAAAGGCCAGAGCAAAGGCAAAGGTCCGGTGTCCAGGACAACGCAGCACAAGGCAATGGTCTCACGCTTCGCTCCAAAAGATGCAGAGGTCCAGAAGACGTCTAGATCTTTCTTCGTTGTTGATTCAGCGGCAACGCACCACATGTGCAACGATAAGCGACTGTTTGTGTCTTTTACACCGCAGGAAGGTGCGATTCACCAGGCGGATGACCACACAATCCCCAGTAAAGGCTACGGAACTGTAGTTCTTCACAGTTTGGACTTATCGATACAGAATGTGCTTTATGTGCCGGATGCCAAACATAATCTGCTCAGCGTTGGACAGCTGAATGAGCGGAATATTGACGTTTCCTTTAAGAACAAAAGGTGCATCATCACAAAGAAAAATGATTATGTATTGTATGCTGAATATGTTGATCGTTTGTATGTTTTGTATTATGATGATGTTGTGCAGGATGACACTTGTTGCATTGCAGGTACTAACAAAAGTTTGCATGCAGAATGTATTCACGATTTTCATCGAAAACTTGGTCATTTGCATTTTGAGGCAGTATCTAAGATGCCTGCCTTGGTTGAAGGTATGACTATTAAACCCTGCAGGTACCACATGAAGTGCAAGGCATGCGCAGCAAACAAGGTGAAAATGGCTGCGAAAGGTAAGGTGTCTAGTAGGCAAGCTACAGAACCATACCAAATTGTTCATGCTGATTTGGTTGGGCCACTAGCGCCCTCTTTGGGAGGAAACAGGTACTTCATGGTTCTCATTGATGCATTTTCCAGGTATATTTATGTGTACAATCTCAAGCAGAAATCAGAGGCTTTTCCTAGGTTCAAGGAATTCTGTGCTTGGTTGGAAAATGTGCATGGTAAGAAGGTAAAGACTCTTTTCAGTGATCGCGGGGGAGAATTCACTTCTCAGCAGTTTGAAGCTTTTCTGACTGAGAAAGGAATTCAACACGATTTGTCTAGTCCTCGCTCGCCATGGCAGAATGGACTTGCGGAACGAGCAAATCAGACATTGCTTCAAGGGTTAAAAACCTTGCTGCATGATGCCAATCTTCCAGAGAGTTATTGGGCTGAAGCTCTCTCATGTTTCACTTACAGTTATAATCGCAGGTTATCTTCAGCGATTGGTTGTACCCCCTATGAGAAGATGTTTGGCAAAAAGCCATACATCAAACACATGAAAATTTTTGGTTCTGACATGTGGGTTCACTCACCACAAAACTCCAAGTTAGACAAGCGTGGATTGCATGGTATCTTTCTAGGTTATCAGAAAGGGTCTTACAGAATAATGATGACTGACTCAAAGGCAATTAAGCTCACAAGAAGTGTTGAGTACAATGCCAAGTGGGGGGAGAATGTGGGAATTTTCCAATGTTATCCTGATGACAGTGATGAGACTGAGGATAGTCAAAAGCAACCACAACAACCCACACCCACTGATGAAGGTTCTGATTCTGAGTCTGAAACTGAATCGGGTGATTCAGAGGATTTCGAGAGTGCGAAAGCCTCTATGCGACCCTCTGAAAGCTCTGATCAAGAATTGGAGGAACCATTGTTCACAATAGGCCACTTTTCTCCCAAGAAGGAAGAGGAGAGTGTTGAAGACCTAAGGCTAATTCGCAGGTCACAAAGAGCCACAAAAGGCAGACCTCCAAAGAGATTTGCTGATGAGTTTGCTAAGATAGCAGTAACAGCTGTTAAAAGCTCCAAGAAGGTATTTGAACCTTCAAGTTTCCAAGAAATCCAGGATTTGGATTCAAAGGAAGCTGAGCCATGGTTAAATGCAATGAAGGCTGAGCTTGATTCCTTGGAAAGGAACAAAACATGGGACCTAGTTCCAGTAGTTCCAGGAATGAAATTGCTTGGAAGCAAATGGGTCTTCAAAGCGAAGACTGATCAAAATGGCAAGATAGTCAGACACAAAGCCAGATTGGTAGCCAGAGGTTTTGCACAGGTACCAGGTGAAGACTATCACGAGACCTACTCACCCACAGTGAGGTATGAGAGCATTAGGCTTATGCTCAAGCTAGCTGCAGAGGAAAATCTACACATTAGTCACCATGATGTAAATACAGCTTTTCTGTACGGATCTCTAGATGAATCACTTTATATGCTTCCACCTGATGGCGTACAGGTAAAACAGGGATTTGTTTGTGCTCTGAAGAAGTCCCTTTATGGTCTCAAACAAAGTGCACGGTGTTGGCACACAAAACTCACTGAAGTATTGTTTTCTCTAGGTTTTAAGCAAGGGAAAGCTGATCCATGTGTATTTGTCAAAGAGGAGGGGCAAAAGAAACTGTATTGTTTGTTTTATGTTGATGATCTTTTATTCTTTTGGAAAGATGTCACAATGTACAATAACGCCCTAGCTCAACTGAAAGAGCACTTTGACATGAAAGATCTTGGTGAGGTAAACAACTACCTATCTCTGGAAATAGAGAGAGATCAAGATGGTAACATTCTAGTACACCAGTCACGGAAAATTGCTGATGTGTTAAGCAAACTAAACCTGATGGATGCTAACCCTGTAGACACACCGATGATAACAGGTTATCAGGTAGATGACACTGAAGAAGCATTTTCTGACACTACTCTGTACAGAAGTGTGCTAGGCAAGCTAAATTTCATTGCCAAATGTTCAAGACCAGACATTGCTGTTAGCTGTAATTTGCTAAGCAGACAAGTCAACAATCCTACTGTTAAGGATTGGAAAGCTCTGAAACGCATAGCGCGGTATTTGAAAGGCACTATGCATTACAGACTGAGATTTAACAATCAGAAGTCTGGTGGTCTTGAAATATTTGCAGATGCAAGTTTTGGAAGTGACACTACAGACAGGAAAAGTACGTCTGGAGTTTGCTATATGTACAATCAGGGTCTATTTGATTGGTCATGCAAGAAGCAAACAACAGTTAGCTTAAGTACTTGTGAAGCTGAACTGAACGCACTGTCTTATTCACTTAAAGATTGTGAATGGTTGTTACAATTGTGCAAAGACATGAAAATTCCTGTCAAATGTCCAATCCAGGTTTACCAGGACAACAAAGCATGTTTGGCTTTGCTGAATTCTGAAGGTTGTAAGCAAAGCACGAAGCACTTGCAATTGAAGTTGCAACATGCTAGGGAACGTATTCAGAAGGGACTCGTAACGGTGTCCTATATGCCAGGTAATGAAATTCCTGCTGATGTATTGTCCAAGATTGTATCAAGGGATCAACACTGTACCTATGTGCAGAAGTTGGGTTTGTACTGATATTGTACGAACACGCTGCCCAGTGATGTTCACAGAAAGGGGGAGGATGTTGGTTTCTGCTCTCTTCACTGTGCAGCGAAATGCTTGTCACAAGACAATGTTTACATTCCACAGTCAGAGTTACTGTTGGGTTTTCCCATGGGAAAGGGAGACTGGATGTGACGTACACTGGTTTCCTGTTTTTCACTGTTCTTTGCAGTTCAGTGCGTGCTTTAGAGGAGAGAGGATGCTTTTCTCTGCTCCGGCAGAGGCAAGATGTTTTTTCTGTAACATACCAGCTTTGAAGTGTAAATAAAGAAATATACAGTATGTAGCACGTACTCCTCATCCTTCCGCTGTGCACGGGACTACTGCTTATCAACAACATGTTCCAGTACAGTTCCATCCCCAAAGATGTATGTCTAAGGCTGCAAAGTTTATAATTAAGCTAAGTCCCTATGCACTGTCATATCCTTACTGTTTTTAAGTAAGTGTTTCATTAAGAAGCGCTTTCAAAGTGTTTCATTAAGAAGCTCTTCTACAGAAGTTGTAGATATGATACAGGGTTTCAAAATCTCCTATGAGATTGTGGCACATTTGCATGCAGCAAGAATGTAACAAGATATATGAACTGACCAAAATAAGCTTGTTGTGGATTATATCTAGCAAGTACTAAAAGCAGGGATTTATTTTTAAAAACAAAGAGACGCTGAGCCTACTGAGCTCTCAGCGTGTGTGTAGCCGCAACTGCTCATTAGAGAGGAAAAGGCACATAAGAAGAGACACTTCATGTAGTAATAGTAGTATTACTTCACACAGGCGAGGATTCGATTCTTGTTCTGAAAAAAGATTCTGGGGCTGAGATCTGATCATGGTTAAAGCTGCACTTGAAGACAAATTAGTGAAGATATTCCAATCAATAATACAGAATCAGGAAAATTATTTGACAAGAAAAAAACCTAAAATCTAGTTTATAGCTTTGCAGTCAATATATACAGTACAGGGTACAATATATCATAAATATTCCATACAATCAGTAACAATTTCATCAACATCAATCTTACTTCATGGTTTTTATTAAGTCTACTAACATCAGAGAAGTTACTTCCATAGATGTAAAATAACTATATTATGGAATAGAAATACAACCATATATATGACAGTATTCTGTTACTTACAGCAGTTGCTGAAGGCATCTATTTTTAATATAAAAGCCAAATCCTATTTCCAGTGTAGTTTTTAATCTAAGCTTTGAAAATACAGATCTGTCGCTACTCCTGAATTATACAGTTGTTAGATTATTCCCCCGCCCAATTTCAATGTTCAGTTAGATCAAAGTGAATTATTTTAGCAACTACACTGGACCCATCCCATGTGACATAACAATTTATGATTTGTGAAAAACATTTATGGGAGGCTCAGTAACACACCACTGATATCTACACAGTATGGTTAGGTTATGCAGCCTAACAGTAGTTTTCCCTCAATAGATATTTTTCAAATTAATATATACAGGGAACATTACATTTATTATATTTCTATACATGAATCAATTTCTCCTCTAAAAAACAAAGCCAGTTTTCTCTCACAGTAAATATAGCACAAGCTCCCTTCACACTTCAGCCTCCTCACGAAGTTTGCCTGACTTCTCAGGAGGAAAAACTTTGCAGGTGTAGATTTCTATGTGCAAATGTTTTCCATGAATTTTTGGAACCATGCATGATTAGGATTCCAGAATGAATGGATGGATGTAGGCTTTCCCTTACAGGTGTCCAAACAGACATAAGGGGATTAGCTGAGGAGTCACGCAAGCTCAGGATGGTGCCAGAGATGCATATTTGCAGTTCCTTCTTATGTGTGAAGAGGGCTGCAGAGATGTGTCTCAGGCCCAACCTGAAGGTATTTGCCTTGTTGGTGAAAATTGTCGGAAACCAATGTAGTAAAATCTTTTACTGAATTGCCCACAAGCTGTTGCAGCACATTAAATTTAGGGGACAAATTCAGAGTTTAAAATTTATGCAAGTTCAATTAATCTCTTATTTCTGAAATTTGTTCTGGTATCCTTATATTAAATTAATTTCATCTTGAATTATACTTGTGATACTCCAATTAACAGAAAATATACTGAAATCTTTATTCTAGTTGTCTACTGGGGAGAAAAATAAGGAGGTTTTATATGCAAATACAAAGTTACCAAGAAAATAGTTGTTTCATGTCAAAGACATATAGTAGGAATAGAATTGAGTGAATGATAAAGGATCTTCTCACCTGGATGATTCATGAGAGTGTCAAGTTCTTCTTTGGCCACAACCATTCTTAGTGTGTCATTGCTATCAATGACAAAAATAATGGCCTGGCAATCTCTGTGTGTCATAGAAAGCAAAGAAGCAAATTAGATGCTTCCTAAAATGTTGAGTAACAAAATGAATTAACAGAATCCTACTTCAATGTGTTGTGTGTTACTGTACTAACTGGTAGCAGCATATTCCTTCTAGATTCTTAGAAAAAACATTATGTTCCATATGCTGGAACTCAAGCTATTTTCAAAACAGACATGAATCTTTGCTTAGATTTATAAACATAGTACTTCTAAAACAAGGCGGACCAACTTTTCATATCAAGTGAGCTGCAAGAGTACTTCAACATGGAACCTAGTGCCCTGCAGATGTTTTGAACTCCAATTCCCATTATGGTTGTGCTGGCTGGAGCTGGTAGGAATTGTAGTCAAAAGATCTGGAAGTTATGAGGTTAGGAAAGGCTGCTGTAAACACTAGTTAACTTAAAATTAATTACACATAAGTTTTCATTTTTTTATTTTGCAAGCCTATGAATATTGTCTTAAGTCACAACAGAAGTATCAAATATCATATTTTGCAATTACTCCCATTCACCTTCATAAATTTCATACAGAAATGATGAGAGACTTGTAGTTTCTACATCTGTACAAATACTGCAAATTTCAGTCTCACAATAAAAAAGAACTTACTTGTAGTAGTGTTCCCAAAGATTTCTGTATCTACCTTGACCCGACATATCAAACACAGTGAATGACAGACTATAAACAAAAAAAATATAAAATTAAAACTGAAATGCTTTGATGGCTATGTACAATTATTACCCAGTCTACTGAACATAGTAGCGCTCACTTCTGACTCATTATTGAACCACTTATTGATATGCATTTGATAACAGAAAACTTCATGTTAACTTGTATGCCAACACATCATATTCAATTAAATATCAAAACTGGATACTTAAAAAAAAAAAAGTAACTATTGATTCTTAAGCCAACGGTTGAATTCAAAATAGCACTAAGGAGATCACTCTCTCTACCCCCTACACTCTATTCTGGGGGTTTTCCCAACCCCCCAGAGCTGATTGGTGGGGTATAGCTTCATTGCACTATTTATTTTCTGACTAAGTAAATTGTTTGAATGAACTCAGTGAGACTTACTACTAAGTAAACATGCTGATACCAGGACTAATTAGGCCTCGGGCCCAGAGGTATCTCACCCTTACTATAATGCAAGACACTCTTGAAATTGAGGCAACTTTCAGAAGCAATTTTGTTATGGCATGGGGCACGTTGTTCAAACGGAAAAGTAAACAATTCTGCTGGGCCAGCTTCAACCTGGAAGCTGCCTGGCTCCTGGACAATGTTTTCTTTTAAGTCTAGTTAAAGAGACTCTCCAACGCTTAAAATCATTAATATGAAAGGCATAAAATTTCAACAGTACCACTTAAATATGTGAGACCTTTTCTACAAGAAATCTGTCTTAGCAATTTGTGATCCCTTCCCCACAGGCTTGTCACAATGACTACACATAGCATTACATCTTCATGCCAAATCAAATGTTATAGTTAATGCAGCCTATTAGAAAGACAATTCTCTTGTCTAATACATAATTATATAGAATATAAACATAATGAAATAAAAGGGTCTTACCTAGATGTCTTAAATTTTTCTACACTGAATCCTATCGTGGGAACAATATCTTGAGTTTGAGCCTTCAAAAGAAAACAAAATCGTCTTTAAAAATTCATGTTCAGTTTTAATACTAAAAATCAGTAATATATTCTCTCGATCCAAATAAATAATAGTTTAAAATGTCACGTGGCATCATATATTTCCCCCTCATGGCTCACTATGGCTCATTCTCATCATGCTAAACTAATGCTGGCTAAGTATGTGAAGAGCTCAGAATATACTAAAATGCTATATACATGCTAAGTAAGCAGTACTGTGGATATTTAGCTTATTTAAATCAGTTATTTAATGCAGTATGATGTTTGTGTTCGCAGCAGAGAACAGTAGTACCAATACCTAAACAGGCAACCTATGGATACTGCAGGAATACACAAGCTTTTAAGAAACATTGGATGGTGTAAAAGGTAAATGATCCCTGGATTGTTAAGCCCAGTCAAAGGCGACTATGGGGTACAGTGCTCATCTCACTTCAGGCCAAGGAAGTCAGTGTTTGTCTACATACAGCTTTCCGGGTCATGTGGCAAGCATGACTAAACTGCTATTTACCTTCCTGCTGCAGTGGTAACCTATTTATCTACTTGCACTGATATGCTTTCAAACTGCTAGGTTGGCAGAAGCTGGGACAAAGCAATGGGAGCTCACCCTGTTGTGCAGAATTGAACTGCTGCCCTTCTGATCTGCAAGCCCAAGAGGCTCAGTGGTTTAGACTACAGTGCCACCTGCTCCCTTATTGGATGGTGTAGCAGTAAGACAGCAGGTACATTTTGTTGGATCCAAACTTAGTGATACATAAGAGAAGACTCATTAAAATAAACCATGACCAGGGTTTTCTTGGTCCTCTCCTCTCTCCATAAAACATGGCTCTTCATTCAGCAACATATTGCAATTCCCAAATTGTACAGTTTTGTGGAGTGGCACGGGGATGGCAACTGCTTTGCGAAGGGGACCTGAAAATGCTGCAATGGATGCAGAGCTCAGCCCATGACCTTTGTACAGTTTGCACATAATGCTCAGTTAAACCATGGCTAAGTGTGAACGAGCAAGCATGCAGGTTATTCAGAGCGAAAATCATAGCTACTTTGCTCCTTCTCTGCTATCTGGAGCTGAGCCATGATTTGATTTAATGTTACATCCAAACCCAGTCTCCTGGTTTGTCTCCCCCCCAAAAAATCATGAGCGGTAAACTAAGAGCAAACCTTGGCTACAGTTTGCAATTTGTTTGGAATGAGACAAGCCACGAGTGAAGTTTGAACACAATACAACAAAAGAGAGTTTAGCTGCAGGAAGCATGGCAGAGCAAAACCAGGGAGGAGCAAAGAGGCCACAACTTGCTCCAGAGAGATGCATGCTTGCTTGTTCATACTTAGTCATGGTTTGGCTTAGCATTTAGGTGCTAGCACGGCTAGTGACTAAGTACTTAATGTTTTCAATCTAATATGGCTTAACAAAAATAAGTGTGACCTTTCTGTACTAGTTGAAAGTAACAAACCAATATGCTAATGTTTTGCTTATAGTTGTTTAACACAATAGGTTTTTGCTGAAATCATGTCAAAGCATAATATTAACTTGAAAAGACCTTAATGACATATTTATTCTTGCCCTGCATTTAGAGCCGAGGTGTCACAGATACTATTTAAGGAAAAGCTATTTAAAGAAAGCTATAATAGCATTTAAGGAACATATACATATCTGCATGTGTGCAAAAGGGTATGTATGTATAAACAGTATTCATATCCTAAGCACTGGTTGATTAAACTTAAATTTGTTTACAGGCCATTGTGAAAACCCAAACATGGGCAGCATAAATAATGTATTTCCAACTATACAATGGATGCTCCATATTAGATCTTAATAAATTCACTTTTAATCTCTGCTATTTCTGAAATATATCCCCTGAGAAAAGGCGTGGGATAGTAATGTTTAATATTTTTATTTAATTCATTTTTCTGAGGTCTGCTCTGCTTTTCTATATTAAAACCAATAAAGAGGTTTCCTTTCTTCTTCATTAGATGGGTAAAATTACAATTCTGAACACATTTCCTGGAAAGTAAAGCCCCTTTGAACAGCGGAATTTCTTCTGAATAAACATTGATAGGGTCCTGAAAACCACACAATAGGACTACCTAAGAAATTGTACAAGCAGTTTAGAATTATACATCATATCAAAAACAAAAAATAATGTGATCTACTTCCAAAAGAGAAAACAGTGTATAAGGATGAATGCCATCTTAAACATTAGTATTTCAATATGGTACAAATTAAATCTTTCTATACATGTATCCAAATAAGAGCATTATCTTTACTACAAGATTTGGCAAACAAGCGAGTAACATACTAAAAAGGACTACTTACATTAGATGGTTTTAGCTTGTTAATAATTGTTGTCTTGCCACTATTGTCCAACCCAAGGCACAGAACATGAACTTCTTTCTTCTTCAGACCAAGCCAGCCTGCTAGCTTGTCAAATAATCCCATAATTTTGAGATAATGGCACAGTCAACACCTGTGTTTGCAAATAATGTCTACTTAAAACAATTGAAATTACTGTAGATGGACATGGAAGGCAAAAGTCTTCAGATGCTTAATACATATGTACATACAAATTCCCAAGAGAAAATGTTTTCAATCTGTGTCAGCAGGTTGGTTAATTTAAGCAAGTAGAAGATAAGCTGATTATTTGGCAAGTGTCTCTTGCCAAAGCAGCCTGGCTGCTTATCACTCTGTCTAAAGCATCACTCTTTAGTTCAATGGATACCTGCACTATCACAGATAGATTATTTTGTGTAACCAGGTTAGTGAATTCATTTACAATGATATCTAATGCAATCGACATTGCAAATTCTTTGTTTTACATTTTAAATCCTCCCCCCTTTCACATTTTGAAGGATAACGGAGCTTTAGTTCTTGTACTATTTTTTGGAAAGTGCAATTCAGGCTGGCTTGCCTTTCTTTATACACGAACTGAATTTCTCCCCCATTCCTAGAATTCAAAAGAAAGAAAGAAAAAAGCAAGGCCTACTGAATTTGCTGGGGCTTAACCCATTTGTAAGAAGGGATGGGGGCTGCTCCCTTTGCATGCAATACTGAACAAACTTGGTGAACATCCAGTCAACTTGGTGGTAGCTTCTTCCAAGGAGACGTGAACAGGACTGGCTTGCAAATAGGAAGGTGACGAGCTCCTGCCCACAAGCCATTTCACAAGCCCACAAACCCTCAGAAGCTACTCAGGTGAGGGAAGCAGAACCACCAAAGAGGCAGAGGTGAGGCAGGGCACCTACAAAGGTGGCTTTCCCTGTGGAGTTCCTTCATCCTGACTTGCTAAGAGGCTTCCTGACTCAGCCCAGGTGCCAGAATCATAGAATATGTATGGTGGGAAGAGGTTGTTGTAGCCAGAGTGTTCACTTTTTGTTAAGGTCTGGCCAAAACACACACACACACACACACACACACACACACACACACTGGAAAAACAAGTGAGGTCCCAACTAAAGAAGAATGGCAGCTTAAGATGATGGAATATGCATAGCTTGCAGATTTAACATACAGAATAAGAGAACAAGAAGAACATATGTTTACAGAAGATTGGAAAATGTTTCTTGAATATATGGGGGGGGGCGGGGATTGTGTACACTTGAAAACGTTAGCAGCAGTAAGATAAATTCAACAGTGTAAAAAAGTTTTGATGGATGTCATAATGGAATACTGAATGGTTTAGTTTATGTAAAATATGCAGGTTTTTATGATATGCAAAATGAACCATGGAAAGAGATTAAGAGAAGTCACTGATATTTTAAGGATGTTTAAACGAGTATTCTAAATTGTAAAACAGAAAATTTAATAATAATTATATATATAAAACACACACACAACGCCCCGCCCCCGACAATCCTCCTCGCCAATGAAGCTCATGAGGTGAACTTTACCCAGCACTCGCCTCCCTCGCAGGGTTGTTGTAAGGATGAAAGGGAAGAAGGGGAACGAAACTGCCCCTAGCTTGTCGGAAGAAATGCCAGGATAAAAGCCATTAATAATACTAGAGTTCCTAACTGTTCTCTGCCTGACAAGAGAACGGCGCACCCACCAACCCCCCGGGACCGGTTCAGACTGACCCCTGAGGGACAAGCCGTCGAAGTCTCCGCCCGCGCATGCTCCCCTCGTCCCCTATTTGCCCTCTGAGGGAGAAACAAAACGCCCAACCGCCGCCGGCGCTACTCACGAAGGGAAACGCAGCCGCCGCCGCCGGCCAGGCCTTGGAAGAGCGAGCCCCTCCCGCGCGCACTCTCTCCCGACGCCTGCGTCGTTGCCTAGGAGACCGAATCGACGCACGAGCCGCGCCCGCCACGGCGTGGGCTCCACAATGCTCATTATTCTGATACTCTCGACAGCCTTCCGTGACGTCAGTGGATTCTATTGGCTGGATGGGCGGAGGGGGGAGGGAAGGAGAGAGGAAATCGCCCATATAGACTCACACAATCTGCCCAATGTTCAGTTTCTGGAATCGTCTGTTTCCCCCTTTCTGTCTGGAGGGAAGTGTGAGTTACCTATAGAGAGCAGTGCTGAAGAAGTGCTCTAACAGTGTAACTGAGCCACAGCAAATACAGATCTGGCTCATGCGTTGTCTAATTTTGAACATACTTCGTGTGATATCTTGGCTGCCACTTTATATTGAGTAGGGAAGAAGAGATGTTCCTGCCAAAGCACAGCTACGTTGAATTTGTGAATTTAAGCGGCTCTTACTTCAGCCGCAGGAAGACAAAAAACCATTTTTACAGATATTTCATGGGTCCTATCTTCAAAAATTGGTGAGATACTCTATACTTTCTTATCTCTATGAGCATGGCAACCCCTGAGGTCTATGACAACAAAGAGATACAGCATTTCTTTTTTAAAAACCCTACTGCCGCATAACACTTCCGGTTCCTATCAAAATGCTCCATGTGCGGGGCTGGAGTGTTGGAAGGAACCAATGCAACATTTTAAATAAAACAAGCAGGATCCTCTTCGTTGATGTGATAAAATCTTACGGACATAACTTCCAGAAAGACAGCTGTATTATGACCTGCCTCTTATTATGGCATAAACTGTCATGGCCTACTAAGGATAATGCATCTGATGAAATGGACTCTGGTTTAAAAAAGCTTACGTTCTGATTTATTTGTGTATTATATTTAGACTCCACTGCCCCTACACAAAATTCAAAGGGCCACACATAGTTTCAAAGCCTCATAAGAAGCCGTCAGACAGGCTAGGCCAAGAGGAGCTGACTGGCCCAAAATCATTTGCTGGATCTGCCAGAGGACATATTTCATCCAGGCAAAAGCACTCAAGGTGGACCATAGAGCAGGACAAGTGAGAGGTGTTGCCTGGGAAGAGACCTGCTGAGGAAAAGATAGGGAGGCATGGAGGGCCATATTCAGTTCTCAGACCTGAGGTTCTCCACAAGAACTAATGGACCTTTGCCCTCCATGTAAAAAAACAACTAAGCACTACGGTGTGTTGACTCACCAGACTCAGTTTTTACATTCATATGGGTAGTATAAAAGAGAACTGTTGTAAAAGTTTTAGTGGAAGTGCAAAGCCTAATATGGACAACTTTGCTCAGGTTATAGGTAACCTACAAAGCACTGCAAATATATTAGGGAACATAAATACATTAGGAAATACCAGGCAGACTATCAGAATTATCTTCATGTACAAGTCTGAATTAAAGTGTAGGGAGCTTCCTTTTTCATCCAAAGTTCCAGATCAGGCCTACATTCTTAAAAAAATATAATCTCCTGAGCTCAGAAATATAATGCAAACAGAGCCCATTAGGGTTCTGTCTCTGAAACCAGTTTCTCTTCAACTGATTTTTTGACAGATGCTGTGACAGCACAATTATAAATAGCCAATACATGAATTACTGAGTTACATCTGGAACCAGCAGTGTAGTCTTAAACAGACTTAGAAGGAAGCCCTTCTAAGTTAACTGTAAGGTATTCCTAATAAGAATGCTTAGGACTGCAGCCTCCGTCTCTACTAAATCATTTTGGGACTCTCTCTTTTCTTTCTCTTTAGTGGGTAATGATATACAAATTTAATAAACCAAACTACTACATTTATAGTCTTATCCCTTTTTGTAAAACAGGGGTTCCAGAACTGTGGTTCGTCAACCATCAGTGGTCCGTAAGCTTCATCCAAGTGGTCCACAGCATGTCTGTGGATGCACATCCATGGCATCAAATGTTCATATTGATTTTTAATTGTATTTTTATAGCTTATTTTATTTCTTATGTGCTTACTGCATTACAATTTGAATGATATGGAATTACAATTGCCGCAACAGGCAGGAAAATCATTAAGTAATCTGCCAAGACCCTCAGCAATTTTCAAGTGTTCCATGGTGGGGAGGGGGAAGTTTGGGTACCACTGTCTTAAAACAAGCTAGAGAAAAATGGAGGTCATCACCTCTATTTCACAAGATAAAAGTTGAAGAAAAAATCTGACCTACTGCATGCTAGAGCCTTCTTGTTCCCCTGCAAGAGCAATACCAGCCAGAGCTAATGACCTCGCTGTTCATATCCTCTCACCTGCTTTGATGCAAGACAGACAGGCTCATAAACCACAGGGGAGAAAGGCCTCTAGCTGTGCTTTTTAAGAGAAACATTTATCCAGCTATCACATAAAGAGACACATGAGACACTGTTATCTGGGAACTTGGTTTGGCACCTGGTCCTAAAATGCTGCTGCTTGAGGTTATTTTGGTTCCTATTGGCTCTAATGCAGGCGAAATTTGATACAATACGTAGCTGGTTTCTTTATGGCCCTTTATGGACTTTTATTAGCATGTACATATCATATTCCACAAGATTTAGGTGAAATGGGAAAAAAATTCAACTCAGAAATAACCACCAGTACTGTACTTTTATTTGCTAATAAATATCTTAATAAATAGTCTTACTCCATCTGTAAGACCTGATAATGCCTCTTAGGAAATCATAGAAAAATAAAATACAATAATCATCAGTAACTTGTACGTTGTACAAATATCTTATTATGTTGCTCAGCATGTAGCTTTGCCAAACCCCATATTCTTTCTGCAAATAGATGGCATATGAATGCAATTCACCTTAAAACACCCTAGTTATGAGAGCTGAGCATTTTATTATACTACTAACTTATAGGCATGCCAGCACATGAAAATTTACATGGAACATCATATTATCATAGTAGTAGATCTCAAATGAGGAAAATAATAACACCTCTCAAGTAAATGTGGATTACTTCATCTTTAATTTCACACAGGAAAATGGCTTCATTTCCCCTTGGGACTGCAGATTAGTATGTTAGGCTTTCCTTTGGACAGTTATTCCTGCATTACAATTTAAGAAAAGAAAGGAAAGTGCAAATTAAATCTAAGTGGAAGTATAGTAAAAGGAAATAACTGTAAACAATGGTGCAGACCCAAGGGGAAAACAAGTCAGATTTCTAAAATTGACACGTAGCCCTTCTCTTCAAACCTGGTGACTTTAGCTTGCAATTGTCAGTAAGACACAAACATATACATATTCATAATCTATGATGGGCATAGCTTAATGTCAAAGAGCACAAACTTCCCGTACAAACTCCTTAGGTGCTCAGATGCATATGAAAAGCAGGAGCAGTGTGTTTGTGTGTGTGTGTGTGTGTGTGTGTGAGAGAGAGAGAGGGAGAGAGAGAGAGAGAGAGAGAGAGAGATGTCCACAGTCAGATCAATTGAAGATGTTTCATATGAAATGATCAGTGAATGTGCATGCAAATTGGCTTTCTTCTATGAAATGTGAAGCTCTCCCAATTTCGGAGTACTCAGAGCAAATTGCTGGATGAGGGTGAAATTTTGTTGTTGTGAATTGCTGCAGTTATAGTTGACTATAAAAGTGAAAGAAGCAATAGCAAAAAGCAAGAGTTATTTAATATACAACATTTTGAAAACAATATGGAAAGATAGGTATGTGCTGATGCCACTTACTGGTTGTAAAAAAATTATCTATTTGTTTGTTTGTTTATTGACAATTAATAAACAAACAAACAGATAATTTTTTAGGTATAATATTTAGGTATATTAATACTGCCATTTTGAAGCCATGTACCTTGTGTTTTGAAATTGTTATTTTAATTGCTGTATATAGTTTGCAAATATATCATTTAACAAATTTTATGACTGGGCTTGTAAAGCAAATTATTTTAGTATAGCAGTCAAATGAACATAAAGACAAAAATTGAAAAAGTTATTTTAATATTCATATATTTCAGGTGTTGATGAAGCTCAAGGAAGAAAACAAACTAGAAAACAAACTGCATCGTTAACATTAGAACCATTTCAATCTGTATTTTGGAGAATGACAGCCACATTTCCTAAATGGAGTAAATTTCTTAAAAGTCAGGATCAGGCAAAATATTGGACTTGCAAATAGTTGCTTTTAATAAAATGTAATTACCATACTGAACATTAATTGTAAAGTCTAAAGGTCTAAGAGTTTGGTTCTATTTTATTGGAATATTAGGGTTATTTATCAGAATGGCCCTGAAACACATTGTAAGTTTGCTTCTACTACCAATGTTTAAAAGAACTGCACATATAACTGGGATCAGGTTCTGCTTTTTATTATTTAAGGTGTTCATTATATAATGACATCAGTTATTCATCCCAGTCTGTGTCTGTTTCAAAACAAAAAGGAGCTGCTCTTCACAGAACTGTGATGATTGCATATGCAAACATAGTCGTAACTCTATTCAAAAAGCAAAACAAAACAAAATCTCAGACAGTTGAAACCCTTGACAACCAAGGCCGCTAAATGAATAGTGTTAAGATTTTGGATGCAGAAGAAGTTAGCTGTAACTGAGCACTGGACTATGGATTTACCCTTGGACAATGGTTCCCCCCACCAAATGGGGACTTTGTAAGACTAGTATCATAGAGCTGCCTGACAATGAATAAGGGAGCAATTCTAAACTCCCAGGAAGGGCAGCTAAGGGGGGCATAGGATACTATGGAATGCCCTCTCCATGGTTAGAGATGAAGAGGTTCACTGCTGGAAACGTTCCTTGCTGCAGAGAGAGTTCCACAGTGTTCACTTTACTCTGCTTCACTGTTAAGTGGTTGGGCAGCAGTAGTTCCACATCTCCCACTTAAAGAAGGGAAAGCGATTTAATCTCCATTCATCAGCTGATGCCATCAGCTGATGAGCTAGGCATCACCTGCTGCCTAGGCTGCACAATCCTGTTCTTTACAGAGACAAGGGCAGCACACCCTATGCAGGATAGACCCCTGTCCTGCCCATCAGCTGGCACCACCACTGACTTGTGCAAAAGGGCCTGGTGGGCCAAACTGGACCTTCTGGCAGGCCAAATTTGGCCCACGAGCCAGAGGCCGTAGGCAACGTAAAGGAGTGTGCTGGGTGTGTGCCAGGCATGGATTCATGTCTTATAAGGTTTTATGTGTTGGAAGCTGCCCAGAGTGGGGGTAATAATAATAATAATAATAATAATAATAATAATAATAATGTATTCACCTATTTCTCCAATGTCACCCCAAAATAACTGCAAACCTATGCCAGCCCTGGAGCTGTCATAGTTAATCCCTCCTTCTATACAGTCAGTGGGAGGGAAATTAGGAAAAACTTTTCCACCACAAGAAATATGAGGAGATAATGCTCCTCTTCACTTTATGTATTCACCTGTGCAAGCCTGCCAGGACTTAGGAAGTGGTGGTTCCTCTGCCACAGACTCTCCCCCTGACCTTGAATTGCTTTGCCAAGTTTTTTCAAAGTAATAAAATACATGATAACTGCACTTTGAAAGTCTCTTATTAGGGACCAAACATTTAAGTGCTCTAGAAATAAGCGACGGTAACTTGGCAGATTTTCATGAATACACCTACTCACCCACACTTTTTGCTTTAACAGTAACTAGCACTTCAATTCTAGGTACATCTGCTTTGAAAAACACTCCACAGTGTCAAGAACTTGTGTATATAAGTTGTGGTTAATTGCAACCGTATGAGCATGTCTACTTGCAAACAAGTTCTGCTTGAAGTCACTGGAGAGCATTTCCTTATAATAAATTAAAGATCAGGTTGAGAGTAGGCTGAAAGGCAAATACTTTTGCTTAAGTACGTGTGCTTTGTGACTATGGAGAGCCAAGCACATGTCAGCTGGTCCTTGATAAAGTAACAGAAATGTGAATCGCTTATTTTGGAAAACTTGACACAGAAACAATAGATTAGAGGTGGTATAAGATTGCATCTTCTCTTACATTAGACACTCCTATATAATTCTATCTTGCCATTTTCAGGTAGAGATTTTTTGGGTGTCATGGCCCAGGACCCAGACATATACGGTACTCAGGAAGTTCTTCAGTGAAGTAGGAGCCTGATGAGCTCAACCCTGTACCATAATGGGAAGCAAGAAGACATTTCCATCAATGGTTTTACTGAAGAGGATGAAGAATAATCGCTGGAGACTTCATCCCACCCATTTCTCATCCCTGAATTCACGTCCCTTCCAGCATCTATTAATTCAGTCCCTGGCATCCTGTGTTCATTGCCACATTGCAGTGGGTATCCCAAGACATGTATTAACACTGACAGAGTATAATTAGTGTAATTGTGGGCTAACTTCAAATAACACACACCTATTTGCAGCTCAATAGGCTCCTAATGTGGGGGCATCTCTTTAGGCATGGATGGGCAACCTGTGGCCTTCCAGATGTTATTGACTCCCAACCCCATTAGCTCCAGCTGGCATTACCAAGAGTCAGGGAAGGTGAAAGCTGTAGTCCAACAACATCTGGAGGGCCACAGTGTCCCCACCCCTTTCTTAAGGCTGCTAACTTGCTAGCATTAACCCTAAGGAGAACTCACAGTGTCTCCAGTCCAAGATTCCTGCCCAATTGCTACATAGAGGTGGAAGGTGCCCTCCACTATGAGTAAGTTTCACATATCATAAATAACTGATAGTGACAATGAAAACAGTGACTTTATAACTTCCATTCATACTGCTTGTGCAATCCTTGAGCAGGGAACTTGCACATCTCAGCACAGCTTAGATGTGCACACAGGAAATCTGAACAGAAGATTCCCAAGCCAATTACCATTTTGTAAATACAACAAAATGATAAAAATACGGAATGCAACAAAAAAGGTAAAGTAGGAAGCTTGATATAACTGTGGATTGATATTTTTATTATAAAAGTTTCAACATCCTGAGGTTAGATTCATTTTTTTAAAAAAAACAAGTCTATACATTTATAAAAGTGGGTGGTATGCTTGTCTCAGTAACACAAGTTGAACTGGGAAGGCTCAGATATGGTGCACATTGGGAGGGGGAGATTGTTCACATGAACTGTTTTTAATACTAAAACATGATTTAAAATTTCCCTAGTGTTTAATGATTTATTTAAAGGCATGACAACATTACTGATTTGTTTCTTGGAATACAATAGCAACATTTAATATAACTTACTTTTCCATATTTTATAATATGGAATATATTGTATGTCTTTTGTGAAGGGGAAAGGGAAGGTTCCTATCAGACAACATCTGAGAACACTAGAAAAATATTTAGCAGCTCTTAATAGTGATGATTGAATAACATTTGGGTAGCACTTGTTTAAACTTATCAAGTGAAATTACTGTAAAAGGAATTCAGTTTTAATTTAATTCAGTTTTTAATATAGTTAGTGCCCTTCAGCACCTGCAAATGGGAAGATCCAATATGTGCCAGTCCAGCATATGAGGTTAGTTCTCATTAAAAGCAAAAAGTCTTGAGGTTGCATTTTAAGATAAGGCAGGATGTCTGTAGTGATCAAAACATAGCATGTAATCTTTAAGACGTAAGCTTCATTCTTCAAACTCTTCATTCTGAAGTATAACTGAAATACACAGGAATATTTAAGAGCTGCTGAAGAATAAGCATTTTGGATCATTGCCTTAAAAGACACAAACCAGCTATTCTTTGAAAATTAAACAATGGATGCCTAAATCCATTCACCCTGATCCAGCAAGGTTTTCACACACAGGGCACCCTTTTTGGATCTGAATTCATGTATACTGTACAAAACAATGCTATGGAAGATGGGAGAAATAATCCTGGGAATAGGTGCAAATGACAGCCCTGTCAAGATAAAACAGAAGCTTGCATTAACTTTGAACACATCTTTCTTTGTAGTCAGGATGGGGTGGCCATGCAGTTCTTTGGTGGGAGTCAGAGCTGACCAATTCTGCCACACTTTGCATAAATAAGATGCTGATTGAATTTTGACAAAATGAAACCAATGCTTAAGCTACTTCAGCTAGGTTTCTGTGCTACAGACCTTCCCTGAACACAGGTTTAACCCAGGCTTCCTCAACCTCGGCCCTCCAGATCTTTTGATGATACTTTATGCCATCATGCTACAGCCCTCATAGAGGATAAATGCAGTATCTTATACTCACAAATTATTTGAATTTTTTAAAAAACTGACCTCTATCATATACTTATTTTGAGTGTATTTTTTAATGAAGTATGTTTTCCTCCTGTTACTGACTAATTTATATTTATCAGAAAATATTGGCTTATCTATTTAATTCTAAATATGTGGAAAATCTTAGTTTGGGTGGAACAGGGAAACAGTTTTTAACACATGTTTAAAGTCCACATATATTTTTGTTTGTGAAAATGTTCAAAATAATTTGCATCATACTTTATACTTACAGAACTGGCTTCCCATCAGAGACCAAACCTAGGAAATGCCCCATTACCCTCCCAAAACACAGCTTCTAAAACTTTGAACTTGCATTCTGGATTGAGAAATTTAGAAGGAAAAGGTTACACAGTTAGCCAAGGGAGCAGGAGGAGAAGCAAAAGACAAAACTAAAACTAAAAACTATTCATCAATTGCAACAAAATTAAGGAGAATTTTATCCAAGGTAAGTTACTAAAACAATGCTAACTTCATTCCTTTTCATTTTCTTTAAATGCTTATTGTTATAAAAATAGATTTAATAAATGTTTACACTGTGATTCCCCCCATCCTTTCTATTGAAAATATATATCTTGATAGAGTGATAAACCTGGAAATAAATTGCCCATAGATTGTAACTAGATTGATGAATATGCAACATGCATCTTTTCAGCCATACGAATGAAAGGGTACAGAGAATTACATTTGAGAAAGGGCTTGTCCATACAGTTCTAATAAATGTTGAGGGACTGCAGATACTCATTTGATAAACAAATAGTTGCTACTCCCTCACATATCTCTCTATATAGAAATATATGTCTTTAGACACATTTACTTGAAAGTAAGGCCCCTCCACCCTGTGCCTCAAGATGTGTCCCCAGATAAACACAAATCCACTTCTGCATTCAGATGGAAGTGCTTCTTGTGATGTTCAAAGACAGAACTTGCATAGCAAAAATGTGCAAGCTATTGTTGCAGGCACACCTGTGCAAGTTCCCTTCAAATGTCAAGCAACGCCAGCTGAGTACAGAAATGACTATGCAATTGGTAGGGGCACTAGTTCATAGATATTTGAGATTAAATTGTAAAAAAAGGAGTGCATTTTAAGAGCATTTGTTGTATTCACAGGTATCTACTTAAAACAAACAAAACCCAAATAATTATAGCAATGTTACTAAACAAAGGGATTTGTGCCTTTTGGCACCTCACAAACTTCCAAACAGACTTTCCCACCAAGCAGTCATTTCATGGCCATTTTAAAGTCAGCAGTGTGGAGACTGCTCCATCCATCCATGTGTAGCTGCTTGCTTTGTGGACCATGCTATGACAAACCATGAAGAGAATTGCTGTGACAAGGTGGGCCTGTGTGGTGAGCAGCTGCACACAAGTAGCTCACTGCAGTGAGAATCCCTTTATAGCTGCTTTTAAAATGGCTTCTTGCTTGTGTAAACTAGTCCACAGTCCCAGGGTTTCAAAAGATTGCTGGCAAACCCATTCAACGAGCATAAAGTTGAGCGCCAAAGGTTTGGCAGGCAAGTGAAAAAGCTAAACAGCAAAGGAAAGACTTGTTTCTAAACATGATGCTGAACTTTTAAAAAAAGTACAACTTGTATGGCTGCTTTTCCCTTAAAAGATAAAGAGCAACCCCCCCCCACAAACATTAAAATAAACACCCCCCCCAATCATTTTGAAATACATGAAGCGAAGCAAGTTTCATCCAATCCTGCAACCAAAACCTGACACATTGAAGGGGAGGGCCTGCATGCATGAAGCCAACTTGAATATGTTGGAATAAATTCAAACTTAATTAGGTTAAAAATATTAGCATCCATTAAGTACATGATCAAAGCAGTGGTACAGTTAAAATAAAAATATTCCATTGACTTCATTCCACACCTTTCAAAAACCTGTATTTCTTTCTATCTTCTTTTTTTTTGAGAAGGACTTCTTAAAAAGTTAAAAAGTAGTCTGTCTTACAGCCAAATTACACTGAAATCCAGTTATACGAAGATTAAAATAAAAATAACAATTGCATGGCGAGCCAAAAAGAACTGTTTACTGAAACTAGACAAAAGGACCAGCCTTTGAGGCTCATCTTCCTATGGACGCTAGCTTGACATACACAAGATGCCCTTTTCAGCATCTCTATCCTTTAGACTGTAAATTGTAAGCTTTTAATTATTGTGAAACCCTAGTAATCAATTTGTCTTAAATCTCCCTAGTTTAGGTGCTGCCCATATCCATTATTAAAGTGTAAATCAGAAATGCTCAGGTATAGTGTAGCTTCACATAACTGTATAAATGCATTGTGCTGTCCCTACAGGTGGCATATGTGTAATTGTGCATGGCTTTCAGAGCATGCAGATGTGCTCATTTCTGGTACACAGCAGCATATATCCCATGCAGAATTTGTATGATGTAGCCCAGTAGATCTATGAAAGTTTTGTAGAGGTACAGATATTTTAGAGCATTTTCTTTCACGTTTATTGTATGGCTATTAAAGTTTATAACTGCAAGGACTAACTTATCTACGGTATCAGTTAAGATGGCTAAGTTAATGAGCACCACCTGATTAGTTACTTGAATTCATATTCATCAACCTGGTTTACCTCTCAAATAGACATTCCTTGATACTGTTATTTCGTCTGCCTAGTTTGTGTCACATTCTTGCACTGCCTAGTACTTGGGCTTGATATTAATGGGCAATAGCATGATACTATTTGAAAATAATGCCATCACTTGAATGCTCTTCCACTCATACAGACTGGAAAACTTGACAAAGCAGGGAAAACTGAAAATTTCCCAAGACAGAAAAAGTATTGGGAGTAAAATTAACATTTTTCCTGTAATTATATTTGGGAAAAATGGCCCTTTACATTTTTTTAATAAAAAAAAAATGCCTGGCCTATCGAAGAATAAATATGCCACAATAAAACTGCTATAGTTAAGCATTTTCCTATGCAAATATAGCAAATACTTGGGGCTTTGCAGCATAAGTGTACATTTATAATTACAAAGCCTGCATAACTGCACTATACAGGATAGTTGACAACTATCATGTATTGCATGTTGCTTAAAACAACCTTTCTGGGATAGTTCAGTCGAGGCATATACAGACAATTTAAAAACGAGTAACAGCAAAAGTAGCAAATAATTAATCTTATCAGTTATTCTAGACTAGGGTAAAACAGACTCTGCTAAGTTGGTGCCCTCCAGTAGTTTTGGACTATAAGTCACCTCAGCCACTGGGTCTAATGGGAGCTGTTATGATTTATATTGTAGTGGCCATTGTCTACAAACAATAAAAATCAGACTGACTGATGAGAGTTGTAGAAAAAACCTGGAGGACCTCAGGTTGGCAAAGCGTGGGGTAAAGGTACCTAATTTTCAAGCAAATTAAATTTAATTAATTAAACACATCACTTCACAAGCATGTGATGGCCTATCATCCTCGCAAATCGTCCAATTCAACCTGGTCACACACACACAAAGTATTCACTGTAAGTTGTCATTGTTCATCCTGACCAAGAATTCTTACAACTTCCATACCAGCCTACCAGCAATTGAACTATTACAAAGTAAATAATACAACACAAACCATACATCTGGGATTTTCCATTATCATAAAATAAATATTTATGTCAAACTCTTTTTTCTCGATTGCACATTGTATATTGGAAGCTAATGGTCACAAAACATGAAAAGAAATGTCAATTACTTTTTTTTAGGAAAAAAAAAACTATCATCAAACTCTAACACATCAAGAAGGTAGCCACTCCAAGCCTAGAAGGCTTTAACTTTCACAGAAGTCAATGAAAGTTTTCCAAATACTTTACTGTTACACAAAGTTATACATCCATGCTGAGCTATTCACCGTTGTGCAGCAACAGTCTTGCAGTGGGCCAGGATGTTATTGGCAGTTTATTGAGGGAGGAACTATGCAATGTGATTAAAAATTTCAAGTTGGAAGTATTAACATAAACATTATGTGTTTATAGTATGAATAGGAAGTTTCAGTTCTTGAAGCTGGGAAGAGCAGAAAGAAGGATTGAGAGTATCTTCCATTTTAGAAATGCTGAGGCACAAAACACAGTTGCTTCTAGAACTTTCATACATGAAATCCTTTCTCCTGTATGTGCATCATGTGTAATCGCAAAGTCTGTAAACTGCTCACTATTCGTCTCTGGTGTCCAATAAGTACAACACCAATTCTTCTAATTTCACTGTAAGGAAAAAAGTATGTTTAGGAATCACTAAACAGCGCAGCTGCAGTACAGAAAACAGAATTCAAATGGTTACATATGCTTATTAGCCTTAGACTTTCTATATTACAATATGTCATGTGATGCCTGAAATGATCAGCAACAGAGGTGTATCTCCAACAGAAATGAAAAAGAGCCAGGAATCCCACTGAACTAAGACCTGGCAAATGATTTATTTGTGAACAAAGTCTGCAATTTCATGCCTTTTAAATTAAAATTGGACAGGAGTGTTGTTATGTACTGAGTTGAATAGGATCCAAAAGGCAGCAGTCTGATTGGTCCTAGAACAATAGGGTCCAGAATGCAGCAGTCTGATTGGTACACAGGAGCCACCCAATCCAGCTCCAGGTGGAAGTGAATCCGCAACCTGATTGGCCTACAGGTGAATCCCAGAATTAGCCAATCACGTGGGGCCCATTGTGTAAATAATGTATATAAAGCAGACATTCTGGGGGAACTTCCATTCCTCCTCACCACTAAGAGCTGAATAAAGATCATGAAATCCACTCTCAACTCCGAGTATTTTTCAAGTGTGTAAAGAGATGTTTAGAATGAACATGTAATGAAGCCCTTGGCTTTTTATTTGTAGTGGGCAAAACTGCCCCAAATGGCATCTATAGTTGCACTTTCCACTACTTTTGCTCTACTGGATGAGAAATAATAGCACTGAGTTATACTTCCTGCTTCTGTCCACAAGGGCCTGAAGCCTTCTTTGAACAAGTGGGTTTTTTGTCTGTCTGTTTGTTTGAAGTTTCTTTTTTGGAAGGAGCAGGAGGGAATCAAACCCATTTCCACCCCCAGTAAGGCACTTCTTTACAGCAGTATAAATAGTTTACTTACTCAATGCTCATTCTTGAAACAAGATCCATAGTTGTATACCCTGCTGCCATGAAGTTATTTTTGTATTGGCCCATTTTTATTGAGTCCAGCCAATCACTGACTGATACAAAGAAAGGGTATTCGGGAACTTCACCAGGTGAATCTGGCATTCTACAGGAGCACAAACACAGGGGCAAGAATGAAATACTGTACTTCATTTAATTCATGATAAGGATTGCTGACAGCTTATGTGTAAATTACTCTAAAAAATGAATTAGATCAGCCAAGCAGTAAAGTTCAGATACTAATCTAAGAGCACAGTCCAATTCACAATTCTCAACCATAATTTTAGAAACAAAGGTTGCTTTTTAGTTTCAGCTTCTTTCTTTCTTTTTCAAACAATACAACACTAGAACAATATAAAATCTCTATCCATGTAATTAATTCAGAACTGTGGTCCACCCCCACAATTTGGAACCCTGAACACAACTACGTGCATATAATTCCAATATGACCCAACCTGCTCTCCCTAACAAATATTCAGATTGGCCTTTTGAACTTCCCAGATGTTCCAATCTATTTTTTCAGCTCTATATTTTTAGATTAAAAATAATTTTTAATGCAGATTTAAATAATAGGTTTATGGGTGAAAACATTTCAAAGTGAAATGGACTGGAAGTAAATAAATACTTGTGGATATTATTTGCTCAGTATTTTGTTAAAGTATTCGATTATTTGCATTGTGTGATCGTGTGGATATACGTGTGTGTATGTGTGTGTGTGTATAATAAATAAAAGATAGGATATTCTTTGGGACTGAACAAATACAGATCTAGGATGTGATATTTGCTGCATACATGTCTGCCAAATTATCTGCATTAACCTAATGCTATTCCTTGTGGCAATTTCCTCAATCACAGCAGCACTTTCCCCAGCTGTTGTGATTACAGAAATCACTTTCAAGTAGATGCAGCTGTATTCATGGAGATACTTCATTCCACATCACTGTTTCCAATGTGAATGTATCCCTGGAAAGAATTTAAACCCATCAGGTGGAAAAGAGGTTTAACACCTGAACTGGCCTTTATGCATGTGATCTAGGGCAAAATGAAGTAAGAAAAGTTAGAATGTCACACATGAATGGGGAAATTGATAACTTTTATACTGAAAACTTTATTTTGACAAATTCTGTGAATAGCATGGTGCTGTTTAGGGACTGTAATACACACAGGAAGAGCACACTGATCTGCATCTTACACAAGTACATCCTCCACTAGGGTATGAAGAGAGCTGGGGTTGCGTATCAATTTGTCTAGGAAGCTGACAATGTCGGTGAACTTTGGCCGGTGGTTTCTCTCCTTTTGCCAGCAATGAAGCATTAGTTGGTGGAGAGAAGCTGGGCAGCCCATGGGAGCTGGAAGCCTGTAGCCTTCTTCTATGGATAGGATGACCTAAATAGAAGAAGAGGGATAGGGGACACAAGGCAAGTTCATATTACTTGACATTTCCATATGCAAGCTATGCCACTAAAACAGAGCCAGTAGCCAGTGTCCCACACTCTGGTGTGAATAGACATGGAAGCTAAATGGTCTGCAAAAGGTCCTAATGTCACGGTTTTTCCTATGCATAAGCTGAAGTAATTAATAAGCTATTTTAGATGTGATGACAGAAGCCCTCCTATAAGATGTTCTGAATGCTAATCATAATAATAATCTACTATCATTTTTTGAAAATTGGATTCTGCACATTTGGACATCTCTAAAAATTGATGCTTCCTGATATCATGGAGCCTGTTTTAATCAGTGTCTGGATACCATTGGATGGCATTTAGAATCAAGATGGCAGACCAAAACATTCCAAACTGCATGCCTCTTAAGATACCGCAACTGTTATGCCGCTGGAGGACTGTTCTTCTGAGGAAGATCTGTCTGGCATTTCCACAAGAAAATGTTACAGAAGAATTCTAGTATTATGAGAGGAGAAAAAACACCCCTCTAGCCATATCCCACACACTTTTGTAAACCTATACCATAGTAAAGTCCAGAGAAGCAGAATTTGTAGTCAGAATTTGCAAGAACCTATATAAAAGGAGGTGGTCAAACCCCCTCAAGTGAATAGGTTTGTGACCGGAGAACTCACTCACACCTCCTCTATATTACACATTCACTGAATTTTACAGTGTCCCAAACCTAATCTCTCAGTTCAGTCTGTTCAGCAGCTTGCTAATTTCCACAGGAAGTTCAAAACCCTAGCTAATGTTTATTAATTAACCAATAAGATATGAAAGATTGTGCAACACCCACAATTAATGGACACCTCTAGTATCTGCCACACAGCCTAAGTATGCATTAATCAAGACTACCACAGCTTTGAGTGAATACAATAATAATATAGTTATCTACTTGAGCAAGTAACATTTCTTATACCAGAGTAATAAAGTGAATATTAAAAAAATCAATCACTGTATTAATATGTAAAATTTATGCTCTATATTTTTAAGCCTCTGTGAATTAAATATAATCTAAAATCCAAGTTCAGACACCTAGGCTAGAATTACTTTGCTTTAAGATAGTGAGATTCAACATTCATGCTCAATTTATGTGCCTATGAATTCCAAGGATTTAAGATAACATCACACTCATTTTAGTTGCTTAATTATGGTGTTATATGCAGACTTCGTGGGTGGAATGTTTCATTGTATACATTGTCCTACACTGAAGACACTCCTCTTTACCCTAGCTTTTGCCACCTAGGATACACATATATTTTAGGACCTACCCTTTCTGACTGTAAATTGTTTTAACTGATTTCAGTATGTTGTGTTTTTCTATTGTTACATCCTGCCCTGGGACAGCTGTTGAGGGCCAGGTAAGAAATCCCAAAAAAATGCTACTACAACTACTATATCTTTCAGCCTGAGGGCCTCATTCCCTTGTAGGCAAGCTTCCACAGGCATCATGAAGTGGTGGGCATGGTCTGGGGTAAAAGTGAGTGTGGCAGAGGAGACTCTTATATTTGCTCAGTATACTACATTCCAGCTATTCAACAGTCAGAGGTTTCTACAATCCCAACCCCAACCCTCTTCATCTGGGCTAAGATGTGGAAGAGCACATTCCAGCCAGGCAAAAGTATTTGAGAAGAGCATAGATCTGGTCTAATGAGGGGTGTAATAGTCTGGGGAGAATTTTGAGGGGTGGATATAGAGGGCTACATTTGTCCCTGTTATGTCTCAGCCTTGCTTTATATCTACCATCTGTGCAGAATGAATAAAGCTGCTTTATTGATTTCTTTTAACAAGAGGAAAAGTGGGTATGAGTCTGTACAAAGGAAATTGTGGGCCAAAAAGGAGACAGAACCAGTAAAGACAATGTAACCAAATTAAGTTATAGAATTATGCCATATGTTTTCTTCTGGATTCCTTTTCATTTCATAGAATAATAGGATTGTAGAGTTGGAAGGGCCCTGCAGGAATCTCAACTAAAGCACCCATGACAGGTGGCTGCCCAACCTCTGCTTAAAAACCTCTGTTGAAGGGGAGTGCACCATCTTCTGAGGGAGTCCATTCCACTGTTGAACAGCTCTTATTGTTAGAAATTTCTTCCTGATGTTTACTCGGAATCTCCTTTCTTGTAACTTCTTGTTACTCTGGAGCAGGAGAAAACAAGCTTGCTCCATCTTCCATTGGACAGCCCTTTAGATATTTGAAGATGGCTATATCTCCTCTCAGTGGCGCCCACCCTGTGGAACGCCCTCCCATCAGATGTCAAAGAAATAAATAACTATCTGACGTTTAGAAGACATCTGAAGGCAGCCCTGTTTAGGGAAATTTTTAATGACTGATGTTTTAATGCATTTTTAATCTTTTGTTGGAAGCCGCTCAGAGTGGCTGGAGAAACCCAGTCAGATGGGTGGGGTATAAATAAAGTTGTTGTTATCATCATCAGTGTCCTCTTTTCCAGGCAAAACATACCCAACTCCCTCAAACATTCCTCATAAGGCTTGGTTTCCAGGCCCTTGATTATTTCCTCACAGACATGAGCTAATTTTCCATTCTGCTATGAGCGACAGTTCTGCAAATGCCTGCACAACCATGTAAAATGGCCACAATCCAACATAGGGTTGTGCGTGCTCAATAATCAATCAATAATAGCCCCACGGACAGTAATAGGGTTATTCCTAGTTAGACATACCAAAGGCTTTACTTAGAATGTATTCAATCTAATCAGGACCAGCCCAAGATATTTTGGCATCTTAGGTGAAACACAAAATGCCCCCTCCACCAGCTGAGATGGGGTAGGGAGTGAAAATCAGCATCAGAATGAAAGGGGAAAGTGAAGCTCAGCCTGGAAATCAAAGGGGAGAGTGAAGATCAGCCTTGGAATGGAAGGGGAAAGTAAAGATCAGCATCAGAATGAGAATGAGAAAAGGTGGTGGTGATGGAGGAAGGGGAAGCAGAGGCAGCATCTGCCACTCCCAGGGGGTCCACATCCGTCGCTAGAGGCAGCTGTCTCACCCTGCTACATGGGTGAGCTGGCCCTGAATCCAATATCAATGCAATAAGCACTGCCACTTTCAAGAACATTTATATAAACTAATTTTGCCTGAAAATACTTACATCCTGGTTAGACATCTCCCAATATGGCCTCTCTCCATATGACATTACTTCCCACATGACAATCCCATAACTCCACGTGTCACTTGCAGAAGAGAACTTCCTGTAGGCTATTGCTTCAGGGGCTGTCCATCTTATGGGAATTTTTCCACCCTGGAAAACATATTGAAAAATTATCAAGATATAGTTCTGAGAACAGGCATTCTGTTCTTTAATGAATAATCTAATATATATTTGGCCGTTGACAGAAATACCAGCTTTCCCCTGAAATCTCATTTACTAATTTGAGACTGCTTGAATAGTATCACAATTAGAGCATTTTATGTTCTTTAACATTCATATAATTAATCAGACCACATCTTGTGGCATCTTTAATAACTTCTAAGCTATATCTGAAAGCTCATCAAATATAATGAGAATAACTGAAGAAACAAAGCACACAAAGCCAAGTGAACAGGGTGGAAATTATTATTTCCTTTAACATTTATCATTATTAAGGTTTCATTTTTAATATATTCCAAAATCCCTTGGTAGGTTATAAACAAGCTGTGGTTCTGCACACATAAGCAGAAATCTCATTGAAATTGATGTGTGCAGTATAGGTTTATCCTGAAACGACTGGCATATTTTGCATCTTAAAATCATAGGGGTGTGTGTGTATGTGTGTAAATATGCAAAAGATGTATACACATACATATGTGTGTGTGCGTGTACTACAAGATGGAAATTTGGTTACTTTAGAAAAAGAAGGAGTTATATTAATCTGCTGCATCAAGTCAAGTAAGTTTTATTGCGGCAAAAGCCAGTGACACAGAACACCACAAACCGCTAAAACCGTGGACTATATCTTTAAATATATAAGAGAAATCAAAGGCTCCTTCGAGAAGATTGTATCCTTTGTATCCCCAAAAGCTAATGTCAGACCCGTAGATGCTTCACTGGAGGATAGGGCCGAACCAACACCCAGAGCACCTGTCCTACTGCGCTCAACTTCGCAGACTGGCTCCAAATTTGAAAATGAACAAACTATGGAAGAACTACACACCATATCTTCCTATAATCTTTCACTGCAAGCCACTAGACTCTGTTTAATTATCCTCCCCTTCAAAGGTCAGGTTGTTAACTGGTCGTCCACACATGTCGCAAGAAGACATCTAGCTGAACTTTTGGGCGTAAATCCTCTTTCCATCGATCTGAAATCCACTGTCCACATTTACAGCAAGCCACACATGCAGAGGATACTGCTCACCTTCGAATCTAAAAAGTTTCCAACCTATATGATGTCCCTACGAAGCTCCCTGACTAACTATGGAATTTTTATTACAAGAGTCTTTATCAACACTAAGATTTGCCCTCTTCTACCCTACTCTCCAGCTAAAAGGAAAGCAATTAAAAATGAGGGCACCCCACCTACTACGAGCTCTACATCTCCACCCTCAGACTTAATTAGTTGGACAGAGACCCCCACTCCCCTCCTATCAAAGGCTACTCATCTAGAGAATTCGATGGAGCAGGAGTTACTTGTTTCCTTCTCCCATCTGCCAAAAGCCGAACAGACAGAGATAACGGACAGACTAGATGAGTTACTACTCTATCTTCGCAACTCTGAAGACCTAGCGCCCACAAATGAGGCAAATACTCCACCTAACTTGGAGCGAAAAATGGGATATGAAACTCCTCAGGTCACGTCAGAGCACACACCCCTACTCTGCCCAACTGAAATCCACGCTGAAATCTCTGTGGCGCCCCTAATCACATTACCGGAGACTTCACCATCCAATGGATGCATCTTCCACGACTCCGGGAAAGTCCTTGATGCTATTGAAGAGACAAAATGACTCTCACCTCTATTACTATCCTGGAACGTTGCTGGATGGCAATCGAAAACAATGGACAAAGACGTTCTAACCTATGTATCACAGTTTAAGATCATCCTGCTCCAAGAAACCTGGATGCAAAATCCTTTTGAACTACACAATTATTTTGCTTTCCACTCCTGTGCCTCAATCGGCACAAAAGGCGGAAGACCGGCGGGTGGTCTGAGCACCTTTGTATCGACAGACCTAGGAACCTCCCCTACCCAATTGAAAATCGATAAAAAATGGATTTTGGCTGTTAAAATATTCTCTACCCACTTTAAGATCATATGCATCAATGTTTATATCCACCCACTTATGAAACAAACTGATCTTAAAAACATCTGGAACGAACTGGAAGACTGCATTCTCCTTGTCTCAAATAAGTTTCCCTCTGCCTTCTTAATTATTGGTGGGGACTTTAATGCAAGGTTAGGCCATTCAGACGAACAGCTAATCAACGAAAGTGGAATGGGTCCCCTAAATGCTAATGATGAACATTGGCCCCTATTTAGACGTCATTCACTTGACCCAGTCACCAACTTTGCTGGTACATGTCTTTTTCTAATGGCACTTAGATTAAACCTTGTTATTTTAAACGGCCTCTCCTTGGGAGACTGCCCTGGCCAATTTACTTATTGGTCAGGCTTAAGGCATTCTGTTATTGACTACATTCTTGTCTCCCAAGAACTCTTTGATGAACATATTGAATTTACTGTAGATATAAGAACCGAAAGTGACCATTTACCCCTAAATCTTAAAAGGACTGAATTTTGGGAACCCTCTAGATGTGGGCTCGCCCCACAGACACCTGTTCCTAATGTTTTACAACAAATAGGCAGATCCAGAATTAAATGGTCCCCAACTTTAGCATTTGGACACAATCAATGGAAGGTCAACTCCTCTGGGCTGATCTGACCTCCAACGATATTGAAGAGACCTCCCCAATTGACCATTATAATACACTAATCCGAAAACTCCAACCGTTATTGTCAAGACTCAGGAGATCTAGCCACAATGAATTCCCTACCAACAAGAAATGGTTTGACCGCGAATGCATCCAGGCAAAACTTATACTCAGGGAATGCTTTAAGGTCTTTTAGCAAAATCCTAACCCTACTACTAAATTAGAGTTACAACTTAAAAAAAAAGAACTACAAAGAGTTACTAAAAACCAAAAAAAGAACCGCAGACTCTCTCATCTGGCAGGCCCTCATAAAAGCATCAATAGAAAAAGACAATACCAGCTTCTGGAAAATTATCTCCAGTCAAACCAAAGCTCCTAACGAGGGCACAATAATCCCTGCAAATTCATGGGAAGAGCACTATAAAGTGCTGTTTAGGGAACATTGACCTCCTGCGCTACTTAACATCCCTTTAGATAATGATAAACCATGGCCCCCAACATCTGAAACTGAAATCACTTTGTTAATTCTACAAATGAAATCTGGCAAAGCCCCAGGAAGTGATTTCATTGTTGCTGAACTTCTGAAAGCGCAAATAAACTGATGGGCCCCGGTTCTTGCAAATCTATTCTCATATATAGATAAGACAACCGAAATCCCTAAAGATTGGGGACTGGCTATAATTGTTCCTATATTTAAAAAGGGCAACCCCTCTGATCCATCTAATTATAGACCAATTAGTCTTCTGAATGTGATCTGCAAACTTTATACAAAACACCTATGCCTAAAATTGTGTGAATGGTTAGACCATAATGATTTGCTAGAAATTGAATCTGCTGCATCAAAAACAGGGGGTCTTGTAGCATCTTCAGCTGCAATCTCAACACTACTTGTTTGGAATTAAGAACCACGTTAAATTAAGGTTATCAGATGTCCCCGCTTCCCAGGGACAGTCCCCAGATTTACAAATCAGTCCCCTGACAAAATCCTATCATTCCAACTCATTTCAGTGAAGTGTCCCTGGATTCATTGAAAAAAATCTGGTAACCTTACATTAAATTCCATGGGACATACTTCTGATCAGACATGTTTAGCACCTGCAGATTTATTGTGGAGTAAGACTGCTTAGAGGAGAGTACACACACCTGACAAAGTAATCTCTAGTACATTACAGCTTATGCCACCAACATGGCACATTCCATGCCCAAGAGAGAGACATTGTAAGACTTTTGGAACCCCAAGGTTTTCAGAAGTACAAATTTTTATTTTTTTTAAAGCCTAAAGGGGAGGTATCTGGTTGGCAGCTGCGAGGCCATGATGCTGATGGGACACTGGACTAATTCAGCAGAGCTCTCCCTGGTATTTTAATCCTTTGCCCCACTCTCTTATTGTTTTTCACTGACTAGTTACAACTTTCCTGTTCCAGTGAGCATTTATCTTGCTAGGCAGATGATTTTTCTGCAGCAGACCCTCATTTTTAGAATGCTTTAATCTGCTGCTGTTTCTATGGCTTTTATGGAATTGTTTTATGTTTAATTCTTGTCAGCCATCCTGAGTGATGCAAGTGCATTGGAAGGATGGTGAAAACGTTTTCTACAACTACATCAATGTCTGCTTCATGTGTTTTTCTGATCCTGTTTAAGGGTGTGCTTAATTTCCAATTCAGAATTGCAGTAGCACTTCCAATCAAGGCAAGCAACCTACTTGATCATTCTGAAGAATGTCTGCCTAGATTATTTTCAATAAAGTACATACCAATGTTCCTGTATATTAGGAAAACAAACAGAAAAAGGAACGGCAAAACAGAATTAACAAAATTCATAAAGGTGCATCTATTCATGCTCAGCATCGTGACATAAGACAATCTCTTATGTTACTGCTAATAGCAAAAGGAAATTATATTGTTAATATTCATACAGACAATGAATTACTTGTGTAAGTCATTATATGCACAGGAATGGGAAACTTCATTACTTAATTACTTTTGTAAAGTATATTTTAATGTAAAAAATCTTTTACACTTTTTGTATAGAAAAGTGAAAGGCTGAAACTAAATAAGATCTGTTCATGAATAATAGAAGGGTGCATTTGCTTCTGCACAGCTAAAATAATATTTCCAGCACTCGATCAAAGTAATAAAAAACTCTAGCCCTGCTGGGCATCTTCTTTCTGATAATACTCATATTAAAAATATTTATTAAACTCTATTGTATATACCGGTAATGTACTCCATCACCAAATTAAAATAAATATCCATTGTTACCCACATGTAATTTCTAGTCGATCGATCAAAACTGTCACTATCCTCATATGGTAAAACTTCATATGAGCAAGCAATTCCCCTCTTGCCTTCTGAAGCCATGCTGCATTTTACCTCATTTCTTAAATTTATAATGAACTTGGGGAAATGCTAATTTTGCTTTCCTGTTATAACACAGCAGTAATGGTACTATTCAAATGCTTATGATGTAGTCTGTTTTCATCTGCTGCCTCCTGAATTATTCTTGATTGCAGCTCAGAGACAAGATGCCACTATGTGCTGCCACAAACTCCTTATCTAATGAGTAAGTGGAGTGCCAGATCACTCAAGCAGAGCAGCATATTGTTTCAGCAGGACCCATATGGCTGAAATCAAAGTTTTCCTGGTTCTCATAGTCCAGCTCTCTATAAACCCAAATTGTAGCTCTCTAACCTGCAGCATTATCACATGTGAAATAGGAAGGCTGAGACCATGCTCCACTGTTGCACATGTGCCCATATCTGCAGCTACCCAACAGCTAACAGCTATGGCCAGTAGGAGGTGGCAGGATGGGGTGACATCACTCACCAGGCATCTGATGCTCCTACAGCACACCAGCCTCCCCGCTGCCTCACCCCTCTCCTTCTTGGTTACCAGTGGTGATCTCCATGTTGGTGAAGCCAGGTGATCAACGCCGCCCTACCAACTGCTACTAGCTTTTCTGCTACAACACCTACTAATATCACTGAACTGTGTTGGGTTGGGATCCATCTGTCTCGGGAGATACTGGACAATCAGTGAACATGCTCAGCGATTCTAATGGCCATTACATGTCAACAGACTATGCGAGCTGTCAGGACTGTAGCACAAATGTAGCAAGCATGAAGCAAATGGCAATAGTATCAAAGGTAAGTGATTGATATATGATGGGGAGATGCAGAGCAGCAAGAATATAGACTGCTCTCAGGTCTGCAGTTCTGGGAAACAGACGGGGAACCATTCTGTTGTGCCTTATCTTGCATTTCATTTTCATTTCCCCCTCCATCTTTCTCAATATTATATTAAAATTTAAATATATTGAGAAAGGTGGAGGAAAAAAATGAAAATGAAATGCAATATTACCATATCAAGCCTTACAAGTTGCAACTTCTGAGAGATGGTTAGCAGCACTGCCACATAGTCCACTATTATTACTATTAATTAAATTTATACGCCGCCCTTCTTCCAAAGATCTCAGGGCAGTTCCCAAGATAAAAATACAGTACAGGGGAAAAAGCACACACTAGATAGTTAAAACTAAAAGGTCATAGAATATTAATCACCCAAAGGACTGGTTGAAGTGGAACATTTTCACCTGGTGCCTAAAGATGTATAATGAAGGCACCAAATGAACCTCCCTGGGGAGAGCATTCCACAGACGGGGAGCCACTGCAGAAAAGGCCCATTCTTGTGTTGCAACTCTCCACACCTCTCGTGGAGGGGGCACACAAAGAAAGGCCTCAGATGATGGTCGCAGAGTCCAGGTCGGTTTATATGGGGAGAGGTGGTCCTTGAGGTATTGTGGTCCTCAGCCATTTTTCAGAGTTGTCACACAAAGGGCAGGCCAATGATAAAAACGAAGTGTCTCAGGCCATTACTACAACTTGGGTCTACCTAAGAAAATCCTGAGCCAGTGAGAATCAGTAATAGGAATAGAACTGTAAACCACAGGCAGCCTAGCAGGATGTTCTTCCCTCAGTCAACAGATTGTGAATGGGACAGAGCAATGGTAAGTCTAGGAAGCCAGTGAAAACTATCCTTATTCTTGGTTTTTGCACCATCCACAGACGGTGCCAGATTCACCTTCAACATCCAGATCTACCACTTTCCTGTTCCTTCTGCACACTCTATCAGACTCAGCCTGGAAAAATCAGTTTCAGTCCCCTAAAGGAGATTAGCACTCATCCCAGATGCTTATAATTGCTAACTGCCTCTTAGAGTTAATTGTTTAGATCAGTGAACTGTCTAAGATGATGGAATGGCAGATCATACCAAAGCCTCAAAATAGTTTCATGTCTCTATTCTGTATGGCACATCAACATAGCTAGAGACGTATATAAATTTATTTTACTTCTAGTTCATTGAGCCACAAACATTGATGCTTTCTATACACAAAGGGGCAAATACTGTAGTTCACTGAAAAATATAGTTCACTGAAAAATATCACTGGCAAATTGTTTAATCATAGAGTGACCATAGCATGAAAAAAAAAATGTCCAGTAGCACATTAGAGACCAACTAAGCTTATACAGTCATATCTTGGGATGAATACACTTCAGCTTAAATATTTTCGGGTTGCGCTCTGTGGTGACCCAGAAGTAATGGAGCGTGTTACTTCCAGGTTTCACCGCTCACGCATGCACAGACGCTCAAAATGACGTCACGTGCATGTGCAGAAGCAGCGAAACGTGACCCACACAGACGCGCAGTCACATCTTACGTTCGCTTCAGGATGCGAACGGGGCTCCGGACTAGATCCCATTCACATCCAGAGGTACCACTGTACCCAGAACAGTTGGTCTCTAAGGTGCTAAGGGACAATTTTTAAATTTTTTTATTTTTTTATTTTGACTGCGTCAGACCAACACGGCTACCTACTCATATCATGAAAACTTTGGCATGGTAATGTGGACAAAATTGGGATTAAATAATACTGTAGAACTGTATCAGTTTCAGGTATTTGAATGGGAGACACTTTCAGGGTAACTCTTTATCTGTGCTCTTTTATCTTTTTTTAATGAATACTGTTGTATTCAGTTATGTTGGCTGCTGCTAAATTAATGTGTGCTGCAGAGGTCTGTAGAGATTGGTCTGATTTACAGCATCTTAGAATCCAGTTCATACAATGCAACTTGCTACAGTACTGGACAGGCCTCTAAAACATTTTCCAGCACCTTGGGACTGTGTAATATATAAGCATACCCTAGATATAGAATCAAGGGACCTTTCATCCTATAAATCAGCCAAGTCTCTTTCCAGTTTTATATACATGTATAATTCTTTGAACAATATATCATCAGGTCATCAGTCCCTGACCATACATCATATTAAATCATCATCATCTGGGGTGATGATAACGATGACAATGACACATTAGTATGTCATCAGCATATCTTGCTCATGAGATGTTTATGTTTATATTCTATAACCTATTAGGTGCTACTTTAACAATGTATTGTGGAACATTCTCATCAGAAAAGTAAAACTGAAATAGTACTTAGCATGAGAACAGAGATAAACAGACCTATGTAATGCTTTCTTTTCTTTTTTGATATGTGCTTTAGCCCTGGTTATTTCTCTTTCTTTTTATCTATTCAATTAAATAATTTACTATTACAAGGATTTTTTAAAAAAATAAAGAAAGAAAAAATGATTTCATTTCGCAACGGTCATGTTTCTGACTGTATGCCATTTATATGCCACCTTTCCCTTTCTTTGTGAAGGAATTGCCTTCCCTTCTAGGCATATTAGAGGCTGCAAGTGAATGGGACTAGCACAGATAAGGCAGGTGGCTGTAGTAAGAAGCCCTTAAAATATATCTATCCTCAGCCATACAGAATGTACTGTAATGCATAGAACATATGGATTTTTTTTGTGGGTGGTAGGAGGGGTATTACAAAAATATATGATTTAGTAGCTGCTAGGAATGCACAGGGAAAAATTTTTGCACTGCTAAGAGAGCTTGCTGGATTTCAGAGGCTTGTGTGCCTGATTTTGTATCCCCATAATATCTGCTAAGCATGAATACTGCAAGGCTGTTTCTCCAAAGGTATCTGTCTCTTGCTCATGGGAAAAGAGCATAAGAACCTAAGATGAGCTTGCAGGATCAGGCTAATGGCCCATCTAACCATGCCTCCTGTTCACACAGAGCATAGGTGCCACCTCACACTGAAGATTGTGGGTGCCTGCATTGAAGGGCTTAAACTTTGTCCACTGACTTTGTGGGGGCCCAGCCCCACAGATATATTATTGTGGGTGCCAAAGCACTCACGGCCCCCTGTCACAGAGGCTAACCACATACTTATGGGAAGCCTGCAAGCTGGACATGAGCACAATAGCAATTTCCTCACCTGTGATTCCCAGCAAATGGTGTTGAGAGGCATAATGAATACCATAATACAGAGATTTTCAACCTTTTTGAGTCCTTGACTCCCTTGACCAACTACATTCCTTTTGCGGCACCCCTGTGGGGCTCAGGAACCCAGTTATGTCACCACTTGCCTGATAAGCTGGCAGCCTCTCACTCTTTTTTGAATATCCTCCCTTGTGGTGTTCCTTCAGCCTCCTCCCCTCTCCCCTCTCCTTGGGCATCCTCCGGGCAGCAGCTGCTGTAGCCCCTGGTCTCTGAGCTGCCCCCGCTGCCCCAAAGAGAGGAGCCTCCTTACACTGCCTCACAGGGACCTGGGACTTGTCTGTCCATTCCCAACAGCAAGGGCTGGTGGACTGGCTGGCTGGGCTCCCTCGCCTGCTTGCTTGTTTACTCCAAGGCCACCTCAGCTCCTGACAGCCAGCACCTTCTGACCAGCCCCAGAGGCACCATTCACCTGCTGAGCTTGTAGCCAGGGCTGTTGCAACAAACAGCTTTGCGAGCCTTTGGGAGGCAGAGATTCAAGAAGGCATCAGAGGAGAGAGGGAAGGAAAAAAGGACAGAGGCCTGTGGCACCCCTGACCATCATTCAAGCCACCCCAGGGTGCCATGGCACACTGGTTGAAAACCACTGCCATAATACACAGCTCAGTGGCTGAATATATGTTTTGCCTACAGAAGGCCCCAAGGTCAATGACATCTCGAGTTAAAAAGAACCTGATAACAGGTGACGGGAATGACCCCTGCTGGAAACCTTAGAGAGTTTGTTTGTCAGGCAGTACTGGTCCGGATGGACAAATGATTATGGTCTATGGCAGTGCTATTTTTATAGAAAAAGAGGTACTGGAACTCACCACGAACATCTCCCTTGTTCTATAAGAGAATGGCAATGGTTCCCACCTGAGGTGCCGGAATTGAGGTCCAGCTGAAAAAACAGCCCTGGTCTATGATATGGTCATCTACATGTTTCCCTCCTCACTATATCCTCACAACATCCCAATGAGGTAGGCTGGGCTAAGAAAGAGTGCCTGGCCCAAGTTCACCTAGTGAGTTTCATGTCCAAGTGGGGATTTTAACCCTGATCTCCAGGTTCCAGTCCAACACATGTGGGATGCGCATTGTTGATCATTTAGTGGCTGCACTGGCTGCTTATTAGCTTTTGGATCGAGTGCAAGGTGTCAGACCTAAACATTTAAACCCTTCAGAGCCTGGACCCTCTATTACCTTCCAGACTGGTTTGGATTTGGGATTAGATTCAGACTTAGCCACCTGTGAGTGAAAAGGCTTTTTATCCTGTGAACAGATCCTGCTGGCAGGGTGGGTGGTGGGAAACGTTTGCTGATTGCCTGCAGCACCGAATGCTACCTCCCACTCAGGGAATGCTCTACCCAGCAGGCGTGACCTCTAGATCCAGCCCTTTGTTTTCAAAATGCTGTTGTGAGTTCCATGGATCATACAAAAGATGAGATAAAAATATTTCAGAATAAACAGAATTTTAAAATATTGAAATTCTTAAGGTTGCTATAGTAACCTTAATATCTAAAGAATTTGCATTCAGGAATTAAGTGTGAAAATTTTAGAATACAGTGGTACCTCGGTTACTGACGCTTCAGGTTACAGACGCTTCAGGTTACAGACTCCACTAACCCAGAAATAGTACCTTGGGTTAAGAACTTTGCTTCAGGATGAGAACAGTCTGAAGAGATTTATTGCTCAGATAAATCCTGGCGTCCAGCCCGCTTCGGCTGCGCAGCTACCAGGCCAGGCCTTCGGACCTCAAAGGCCACATTCCAAAGGCTCTGAGCAACAGCAGAGTTCAGCAGCAGCGGTGAGAGAAAGCTGTAAGTTCCAGTGCTTACTTCAGTGTGCTTAAATAAAGTCCACTCAGGATCTTAGCAGCTAAAAGCAGTTTTATTTACAGCAGACTATCCATTATCTATCACAGCGAACAGCCATGCAGAAATACTTCCCTGACTCTTGCAGCTAAGGAGACGATCCTGTTGACTCGTGGTGAGACAACGAAGAATGAGGCCGGGGAGAGGCTGGCGCCGCAGCAAAAGGCTGCTGAACACGCCCCCTCTCAGGCACCTGGTTGGATGCCTGCCGAGGGGCGTGGGCGCCAGCCAGGTGAGGTGGAGGCAGGGGGCTAACGCCCCCCTGCTAGGGGCGGTGCTCGGGCTCCCGCCCACAACCACTCCCCTCTCTTGCAGGGAGGAGAGTCTTTTATTTACAGCAGACTATCCATTATCTATCACAGCGAACAGCATCGTGAAAACACGTCCTCTCTCCTCAAAAGCGAAAGTAGAGGGAAAGAACAAAGGCTGGAGACTCTTGGAAATGATGCAGAATCTCCCCGCTCCCAAAAGTAGGCAGGGCGTACACTCTGAGCTGTTTAACCCTGTAAGCTCAGGTTCCCCTCACAAACAGAAATCGTGCGGCGGCAGCAGGAGGCCCCATTAGCTAAAGTAGTACCTCAGGTTAAGAACAGTTTCAGGTTAAGAACAGACCTCTGGAATGAATTAAGTTCTTAACCCGAGGTACCACTGTAAAAACATGCACCGTATTTTTTGCCCTATAGGACGCACTTTTTCCCCTCCAAAAATGAAGGGGAAATGTGTGTGCATCCTATGGGGCGAATGCAGGCTTTTGCTGAAGCTTGGAGAGCGAGGGGGGTTGGTGCGCACTGACCCCTCTCGCTCTCCAGGCTTCAGGAAGCTGTCCGTAGCCGTGGGAGAGCTGCGCGAAGTCCCGCAGCTCTTCCACGGCTAGCGGAGAGCTTGCCTGCACCCAGAAGCCTGGGGCGCGCTGAGCTCAGCACGCCCCAGGCTTCCGGCTTTGCGCAGCTTTCTGCTAGCCGTGGGAGAGCTGCGCGAAGTCGCGCAGCTCTCCCACGGCTTGTGGATAGCAGCCTGTTCTGGGGGCTGGGGTCGGGGGAAGCTTGGGCTTCCCCCGCCCCAGCCCCACACCTGGGGGGGAAAATAATTTTTTTTCTTTATTTCCCCCCCAAAAAACTAGGTGCGTCCTATGGGCCGGTGCGCCCTGTGGGGCGAAAAATACGGTAATAATTATACATAGTTTCCCTTTCAATCTGAAACAGTCCCCAAATTGTCTAGTAGGGTTATTTCTTAGTTTTGCATGTTAATTGAACACTCAGCTAGATCACCTTAAGCACTTCATTTTAGGTACAGGTTCACAGGAAGAAACCAATCACAATAGATGTTTACTAAGAAATACTGCTCCTAGCATTCAAATCTCATGTAAATAAAGTGTGTCCATCTGGCTAAATTGCATCCAAATTAGTTTGACTGTTGTCCTGGGGTACAAGCAATTGCTAGTGCTGGGATTATAGGAACATTCTGCCTAATAGTCCAAGCGCAGTTTCTGCGGGAAGTCTCTTCTGTGTACTGTAAAAGAAGCATATGTTCCCTCTTTCTCCTCAGTTCAGTGATCTCTGAAAATGCATTGGATATATTAAAAAGCAGACACTCCAAATGTCCCTATTTTTCAGGGCCATCCCTGATTTAGAGAAGCCATCCTGGTTTCTGATTTGATCCTAGAATGTCCTGCTTTTCCTTAGGACGACCGTATTTTCATTGGAGAAATGTTGGAGGGTATGGAGTTATCTGGCCCGAGCCGTCTCAAGGGAAGTTTTTTTATGTTTAAGTTTTTTTAATGTTATTTATATATGTTGGAAGCCGCCCAGAGTGACTAGAGCAACCCAGTAAGACGTGTGGGGTATAAATAGTAAAGTTATTATTATTGAATGGGAGAAAGAATTAGTAGCCCATTCTAAATGGCTCCCCCCATTTCTTCCGTTCCTCCTCAGAATTGGTGCTTTTGCAATCTGACACTTCTTTCAGTTACTGCAGGCTGACAGAAAAAGGTCTCAAATTCAAAAAGCATTAAACTCTACCAGTGGCTGGAAGGGAGAGTACTTAAGAGTGACTCCTGAACCTTCCTTTTCAATTTGGCCTATCAGGTTTACCTGTCCTGTACCTGATGTCACAGTGTGGGAAGCCTGATGGGCCAAATTAGGCCCTCAGGTTGGAGGTTTCCCACTAGGTGAATAGAGACCTACTTTCGCAGTGCCTGCATATGGCATACACATTCATGTAGATAATAAAGAGAAGGTAAGGCAAAGGGAATGTTTAGTTCTTTAGGAATTCTCACCTGCTCACACAAAGATAGAACTTCCGATCTGGTTGTCAAATAAGAAAACTTGGTGATTGGTAGGCTGTGGTTTCACTGTCAAGTAAATTAAAATGAACTACTGTTGCCTAGTAAAGGCAATTCTAGAATGAAGTATGCAAAGGCTGATTAATGTCGAGTGAGATGCATGGGAATACAAGCTTGTTTTTTATTACAACTTCTACAGCATTTTAAGGATTTTTAGGTGCATTTTTAGGTGCAGTAGATTCATTTTTTTATTCCCCGCACCTCAGGACAGCAGCCCCATGTGCTATATAAAATGCTACCCCCAGAGTAGCACCAAGCTATGACAGCAATTTGTGGGCAGTGCAAGGGGTTGTTTTTGGAAGGTGGTGGAAAGTATTCAGAAGATCAGCTGGGCTTGCAAAGCTCACTGTCTTAATGTACAAAGTGTTTTGCACTTCTTATGCTGTACAGCTTCATTTCATCCCCGTGGTAACATTAACATTTCCTGGGGACTGATGCTAAATACAGTGGCTTGCCAACAAGTATGGCAGAGAAGAATTTCAAATTCAAGTCTTCTGGGATCAATCCCAACACACATTCTCCTGTGCTATCTCAGCTCTCTTCACAGATATGAAGATGTAGCACTAAAACCTATTCCCGTCAGTTATCCAAGCATTTCCACACAATACCCAAGTTGCTTAGAAATGGAGGACTATATGTAAAAAATTGCCATAAAATCTGCCTCTCTGTTGACTTTTTAGAATTGTGTAATTATTTGTTGTGTTTACAATAAAATATATTGGCTCTCTGTGAGGAAGAGGACTGATTACTCGAATTATAGAGGGCATGGGATAAGGTTTTGTGATTAAAATGTTGTCCTTTTTCATAGTCAGTGGGTAAACTTCTCTAGGATCTCAAGGCTGCTTGATGATTTCATGCACCAAGTGAACAGCAGGCACTGAACTGTTTGACTCTCCTTGCATCGTTTCTGTCAGTACCTTTGCTTTTGAACTGAACAGCACAGCATGTGCTACATTAGGCAAGGTACATCATGTAAAGTTTTCACATCTGTGCATCTACGCGGGTGATGTTGTTAACAGTAACTGTGATTTTGGGGGAAAACAACATTGCTTTGACTAGGTATGAATTGATTTATTTTGGGTTTTAATTTTCTTTAAAAGTTGCCTTCATAATGAGATAGAAATAGGTAACCTTCCCCCCTTTTCTTTTAAAGAAACTAATGTGGTGGTCAATGGGTTCTTATCAACAAAAATAAGACCACACATCTTTACTGTCTGAAACAAAGGAAGCAAAGATACATGGCCCAGATCCTCACAATTACTGATTGCATGCGTGTGTGCAGGTTCATGTGGAAATATCTGAACCTCCCTCCTGGCTTTAGGTATTCCAAAATTGTGAAGCACAAAAATGGAAAGAAAAGAAAACACCTTGGCCAATATCCCAGTTGTTTTAGCACCTCTTAAATGGGGGTCAATGTAAACAAACACAGCATTGCAAAGGAAAATCAAATGGCAATTTTGCAGTCTTGCACTTTTGAAGACCTCTTATATCATAAATAATTCAAGGCTTTTAACAGGATGTGCTATTTCTGGGCACTTTCTGAAACAGAAGGATGCTCTGGCTGGCTGTAACTACAAAAAATAGTAGACACTGGATTTTTTATCTATGGACTGTTAAAGAGCTATGGGTTGAAGCTTCCTTATTGACATTCATAGCATTCATACCAAATGTACCATGAGAAACCTTGAGTCTGGGAGAAAAATTCTGTTTTTGTATTGTTTTCAAAAGGCCCCTTCAATTAAATGAAACATTATAGAGAACACTGTTATAATTATTCCTCCCTGCCTCCACGCTGTAAAGAACACAATCTTTTGTGTCAATAGCTATTTCTACATAGTATTTTCCATAACTATTGCTAATTACAAAACAAAAGTTTCCAAAAGCTCTTTGAATAGCTGAATTTATTTTCTCCAAATGGCATTTTTAATCTTCACTGTACAGTGGCCATGTAGCTTACTTTACAGTGGACTGTCCCCTGTTTGTATGGCATTCATACATTCATATACCTCAGAGAATTTGGATTCATAATTTGATTCAGTTTGTTGAAGGGGGTAAGAATGGGAAAACCTTCCATTACGAAGTAGCAGGCTCTGAAATGTGACACACTCGAATTCAGATTCTGTATGGATTAGCAAAGAAAATTAGGATGTGATCTTGTATTGATTCAGAGCGATGACCTGTTGGTCCAGGGTTGTCTGCTCAGACTGGCAGTAGCCCTCCAGGGTCTTACCAGCCCTGCTATCTGAGAGCCGTTTTAACTGGAGATGCCAAGAATTGAAATCAGGACCCCTAACATGCTAATGTTACAAAGTTCTAGCAGTGGATCACGGGCTCTCTCATTAACAAGGCAATCAAAGAAGTGAATGAACATAGAGGGATGCTAGTCAGGAAGAGGGCAGGGCAGCATATGACTAGGATCCTGAACAATCACATATAACCCAGTTGCTTCTGACAGAATCTGTGCAGATGTTCAATCTGTATGCGTCATTGATGAAATAGGGTTCTTGCTGCCCCTACTGTCCCCATAGTGCACTCAGCTTGATATCTACATATCTTCCTACATCTGTAAAGCACATCTGGTATATACCACAAAGATAAGATGTGGATCATATAGGTTTTGACTTATGTTCTTTGGCTTCTAACTGCACAGAATCCATATGCAAATATTGAGTCCAGTGCATGAATATCAGCAGCCTAACATGATTTGGACACCAGCCACCCACTGTGCACAAAATATGAACATACCCTGCAAAGGGCTTTTCTATCTCTTAAATGAGACATATTGGTTCCGATCTATAAAATCCAAGAAGTGGAGCTCAATAAATGTGCCCCTACTTTGTGCGAACAACAGTAGCAGACTGCGGGGAAAATATGTTGTTCTACACATAGTGTTTGTTCTTTTCTTTCTTTCCCCTCTATAGAAGCTCTCTTGCTACTCAGCTTCTTTGTTCCCTGCCTTGCCACTACCCACTGACTGTGCCTTCTTTGATGCCAGCACATATACCAGAAAAACCTTCTCTTTTTCCTTCTCCCCTTTCCTGAATCACCACAGATTCACCTGTTTGGTGCTAACTACTATAGTTTATTATTATTTTTTTTATAAATATTTATTAAGGTTTTTAAATATAAATGCACACATAATAAACGATCTTACTTCTATTACAACAATTTCATCACTTCTTTGGACTCCCTCACGTCTCCCGCTCCCATTTACATCGTTAAAAATTTTTTCCAAACAAATTATCAACTTGTTTACAATCTCATGTCCACTCATAAATATAATCTAGCACTTCTTCCAAAAATTTTTTATATTTTCTTTAGTCTCACTTATCATCAAATTTAAATCTAGTTTAGTGGTGGCCAGTTTTTTATAATCTAGCATCCTTCTTAACATTCAACCAAATTACAATGTTTTTGTAGATACATCTTGAATTTCTCCCAGTCTTCCTCCATCTTCTCTTCTCCCAGATCACGGATTCTGCCGGTCATCTCGGCCAGTTGCATATAGTCCATCAGCTGCATCTGCCACTCTTCCAGTGTGGGTAGATCTTGAGTTTTCCAGTTTTTTGCGATGAGAATCCTTGCTGCCGTTGTTGCATACATAAAAAATGTTCGATCCTTCTTTAACACCTTCTGGCCGACAATACCCAGAAGGAAGGCCTCTGGTTTCTTTGTGAAGGTATACTTAAATACCTTTTTCAGCTCATTATATATCATTTCCCAGAAGGCCTTCACCTTAGGGCATGTCCACCAGAGGTGAAAGAATGTTCCTTCATTTTCTCTGCATTTCCAACATTTATTATCAGACGAATGGTATATTTTGGCAAGTTTAACTGGGGTCATGTACCATCTATATATCATTTTCATTACATTTTCCTTCAGAGCATTACATGCGGTGAAGTTCAGCCCAGTGGTCCACAACCTTTCCCAGTCCTCAAACATAATGTTATGCCCAATGTCCTGTGCCCATTTTATCATAGCCGATTTAACCATTTCGTCTTGTGTATTCCATTTTAGCAGCAAGTTATACATTCTAGATAGTACCTTGGTCTTTGGTTCTAACAATTCTGTTTCTAACTACTATAGTTTACTGTCTCACAGCAGCTATTCTTTCTGCTCCATCAAACTGCCTCTCCAATGAGTATTGTTTTCTGACAAAGTTATTTATATTGTATGCCTACTGCACATGAATAATTTCAGTTCTATTTTATATGCCTAATACTGTGTTGCTATTCTAAATGTTTGCTAATAGTATGAACAATACTAATACTAATAATAAAAAATACCAACTTGGAGGAAAAAATGACAAAACAGATGCTGGTAAACTGATCAAAGGTTTTTGCATTTGACATTCAGCAGTACTGAACACCTACAGTCGCTTACAAGGGCTAAACAAGCAGAACAATGTCAGAAGTGGGGAGAGCGTGCTTGGAACACTCTCCCAGGCCAACTTGCTCTCAAAACTAAGAAACCTTTCCAGTGCATGACATATAATCATCATAATAACCATTATCATCACAGTCTCTTTAGTTGATTCTGAAGTTCTTGCAAATCATTGTTCTGTTGCCTAGTTTCTTTTCATACAAGGAACAGCACTAACAGCCATTTGCACTGTGTTGGTAAAAGGCGAACCCTACTGCTTTGATCAATGAAGTTGTATCCTAATATTTACTCATTATAGGCAATTATTGTTTTAAAAGGAAATAGAAAAATGAGCTTGAGTAAAATAATTGCTATCAAAAATGTCACCTGAAAATAGCTCCAATGCATCTACTCTCAGTAGGTTCTAATTGTAAATTGTAAACTGTTTCAAATATTGTATTTTAATATTGTAACCCCCTTGGGAACTTAAGAGTGAAGAGCGGGTAATAAATAACAACAACAACAACACTAAAACTAGAGGTGACTAGGTGTGTGGGTAGCTTTCCTCCCTAGTGTTCATACACAAGAGACTACAGTACAAGTCTGTGTAGAGGAATGAGGAAATAGGAAATACAGCTCCTTAACCCTTTCCATTCTGCTTTTTTCTATGCAAAACATTCCGTCTCTAAGCTGTGTTTCAATTGCACTCATTTCACACGCTAGCAAGGTTATGCTTAAAATTCTACAAGAAAGGCTCAAGCAATACGTGGACCGAGAACTCCCAGAAGTGCAAGCTGTATTTAGAAGAGGCAGAGGAACCAGAGACCAAATTGCAAACATGCGCTGGATTATGGAGAAAGCTAGAGTGTTCCAGAAAGACATCTACTTCTGCTTCATTGACTATGCAAAAGCCTTTGACTGTGTCGACCACAGCAAACTGGCAAGTTCTTAAAGAAATGGGAGTGCCTGATCACCTCATCTGTCTCCTGAGAAATCTCTATGTGGAACAAGAAGCTATAGTTAGAACTGGATATGGAACAACTGATTGATTCAAAATTGGGAAAGGAGTACGACAAGGCTGTATATTGTCTCCCTGCTTATTTAACTTATATGCAGAATTCATCATGTGAAAGGCTGGGCTAGATGAATCCCTAGCCAGAATTAAGATTGCCGGAAGAAATATCAACAACCTCAGATATGCAGATGACACAACCTTGATGGCAGAAAGTGAGGAGGAATTAAAGAACCTTTTATTGAGGGTGAAAGAGGAGAGCGCAAAATATGGTCTGAAGCTCAACATCAAAAAAAAAAAGAAGATCATGGCCACTGGTCCCATCACCTCCTGGCAAATAGAAGGAGAAGAAATGAAGGCAGTGAAAGATTTTACTATCTTGGGCTCCATGATCACTGCAGATGGTGACAGCAGCCACGAAATTAAAAGACGCCTGCTTCTTGGGAGAAAAACAATGACAAACTTAGACAGCATCTTAGAAAGTAGAGACATCACCTTGCCAACAAAGGTCCGTATAGTAAAAGCTATGGTTTTCCCAGTAGTGATGTATGGAAGTGAAAGCTGGACCATAAAGAAGGCTGATCGCCGAAGAATTGATGCTTTTGAATTATAGTGCTGGAGGAGACTCTTGAGAGTCCCATGGACTGCAAGAAGACCAAACCTATCCATTCTTAAAGAAATCAGCCCTGAGTGCTCACTGGAAGGACAGATCCTGAAGCTGAGGCTACAATGCTTTGGCCACCTCATGAGAAGAGAAGATTCCCTGGAAAAGATCCTGATGTTGGGAAAGATGGAGGGCACAAGGAGAAGGGGACGACAAAGGACGAGATGGTTGGATAGTGTTCTCGAAGCTACCAGCATGAGTTTGACCAAACTGCGGGAGGCAGTGGAGGACAGAAGTGCCTGGTGTGCTCTGGTCCATGGGGTCACGAAGAGTCAGACACGACTAAACGACTAAACAACAACAACAAGCTGTGTTTCTCCCCATAGGGGAAAAAGATACAGATACAGTACTGTATCTTTTATTTGCTAAAAATTGTTATTACAACTGTATCTTTCCCATTTTGTAGCACAGAATAATTTTTTTTCCTGTTCAATCAATAAAATGTGGCTTCTTGATAAATTCTAATTTTTAGAATACTGTACAAGATAAATAAGTCAGCAACTTCATATGACTAATGTCTGCTTGAATGCTTCAAAACAGATATGTAAGACCTCTTAACTGACAATATGAAAACTGCAAAAGCTCTGAGTGAATAAACAGTGGGAACATTGTGGACACCGATAGACCTGTAGCAATACTTTGACTTTGTTCTGGATTGCTGTAGCTTTGGAAAACTTTGTAATTGTTTTTGTTTCCTATTGTATCATATTATGGAAAAACAGGAATGCCTATTATGTTACCGATACCACAATGTTTTCTTTGTTAATGCTGCTTTAATTATTTTTACTTATCTTCTCCAATGACCCATCTGCCCTCACAGTTATTGATTTGGCACCTTTGTTATGATTAAACGAAGGTGGGCGGAAATCTTCAGATTTGAAGATTATGAATAATCCATGCTGCCCACAGAAGCCTTCCTGAAGAAAATGGATGTGGCACAATCAGGTTGATTTCCTCTAGAACAGGGGTCAGCAAACTTTTTCAGCAGGAGGCTGGTCCACTGTCCCTCAGACCTTGTGGAGGGCCGGACTATATTTTCAGGGGGAAATGAACGAATTCCTATGCCCCACAAATAACCCAGAGATGCATTTTAAATAAAAGCACACATTCTACTCATGTAAAAACATGCTGATTCCCGGATTGTTCGCGGGCCAGATTTAGAAGGCAATTGCGCCAGATCCGGCCCCCAGGCCTTAGTTTGCCTACCCATGCTCTAGAACATTAGCACAGCGTTCCTTCCTTCTTGTTATTACTTTTTAAACTGAGTTAGCAATGTGGGCTGCATTCCTGTAGCACTTCTTACTTGGGACTAAGTTTCAGGACTTACTTCAGAGTAAACATGTACAGTACAGTCTTGCACTGTTATAAATGTATTTCACCACTGCTTGTCATTTAGTGTCACTAAGGTCATATTTACACTTAGGAAAATTATGTGCCCTACTGGCCAATATGATGAACGGGGGGCAAGGGCAGGTGACAGCAGACTTGCCAACTCTGGGTATTCTTTACTAACCCAACTCCAAAACTTTGGCAATGATAGTTGCTGAAATTGCCCTTTTAAGCATATGTCACAAAAGAGTTCAAGGAATTAGCTCTGTAACTCTCATCTTAATTCAAAGTAAATCATGACTGTATCCACTGTAAACCCTCACACAATTTTGGGGGGAAATATGCATTGAATGGTTATCAGCTGTTCCACATGTTTCATAACATCTCCTTTGATACAAACAAAACTTACTGTATGATCTTTCTCAAAAAACTGTGCCACAGCTGGAAACAGCTGTGAATGGAATTTTCTGATTTTTGGAGTGTCTCTATTTTTTTAAAACCTAGACCAAAACTGTAAAATTTATTCCCTTTGTGTGGACAGGCAGAGTCCCCCCAACCCCAGACGACCCCCGAGTGGAATAATGACTCAAGACAACGTGCTATGGGATTAAATTGGCCACAACCTTATTAAGTTTCAGATGTACGGAGACCTTGGCTCAGGCATTGGGTGTTTATCCTTCCCAGTACCCAGCCGGGGATATGGGAGACTTCAGGGTTATCCAGAGAGCAGTGACAGCCTCTTGGCATATGGGCAATGCCTCCCCTCAAGACCCCTTTAAAGGGGAACCCTGGGATCACCGCTGCAAGGGGGGCGTGGGTCACTGCTTCACGCCCCCCCCCCATTTATGAAGATAGTCTAAAGGATTCCGCCCAAGGCCCCAAACCGCCAAAGTTGTGACGTTTTGCTACGGGGAAGGCAAAACCTGCCAATGCAGGAAAATTCCTTTCTGGCCCTTCAACCGCGACCCTGACATAGCAGCGCCTGCATACCTGTGAAGAAGAGGTTAACCTGCAAAAGACGACTTAACAGAGGGAGGGGAGGGCGGGAGAAGCTCTGGAGCCACTGCGTTGTGTGGGCAGGACGGTCCCTCTCCTTACCTGGCTAACCCCCTGGCAACGCCTCCCCAGGCTGGATAGGGCGATTGGCTGAGGTAGGCGGAGACCTCCAGGTATCCAGCCTGGGGAGGATGAAGCCAGCCTGAACTACCAGGAGTCGCACTGGGATCCGGGGGGCTGCGCGCGACCACGCAAAGGGTGCCCCCATTTGATGTGGGAGCGGTCATTACTGAGGTACTTCATTCAAGCAGCTGAACATATCCATAGGTATGCCAGTCTTAACAACCACTATGAGTTGCAAATAAAGAAGCATTCTACCACCCCCCTCCCTGTCCTTACCGTACATGCTGTTCTGGGTTGTTCTCTTTAGCCCCTGAAAGCCAATTGGGGGGGGGGCATAAAGGGCACAGAGGAGGAGATGAAATTTTTGCTTGGGCTTACACTGACAAGACTCATTATTTGAAATAATCCCTTAGATTTTGAGACTGCAATCACCCATACACTGATAACCAAATAGCCAACTATAGTTTCTTTCATATAAGCATAATCCTAATATTATACATTATAGGAACTAACAGTCTCACTGAAATTGTCCTGTTTGGGACATGCATACTAAATAGGATTTATTTCCCCATGATATAAAGCAAATATGCAACCTTACTGTTAGAAAAGATATTGTAAATTATTCCGCTTATCAAAGTCCTTACGAAACAACTTATTTTCCTTGTACTGCATATGAAATATGTTAATTTTTCATCTTCTAATGATGACTGGAATGTACAATCAGCAGGAAAGTAATCTGCTTTTTTCTTTTTTAAAAAATACAAACCTCATGTATTAACTTAATGGATTCCAACTATTTATTTCAAGGAGCAAGCAGTAAGCCTTTTAAATACTTTATGAGGAGGATTCTTCCTTGAGCCATTGCTTTTGGTAGCACCCATTTACAAAAGGCTTTAAGAAGGAGCTTTGTATTCACAGCATCCATTACTTTTATTTAATAATTTACGAGGAACACAAGGATAAGATTTCACTCTCTTTTTCTATTGTTAGCTATTTTTGGTAATGGTATTACACAGTGAGGCATTTCCTACTTTTTAGCCATTGCTATTATGAGCAACTTTTAATTTGCTTTCCTCTTATTTTGTGGTGGTGCCACGGGGAAGGGCCATAGCTCAGTGGTGAAGCATCTGTTTTACATGCAGAGGGACACTGGTTCAATCCCCAGCATCTCCAGGTAGGGCTGTGAGAGACCCCTGTCTGAAACCATGGAGATCTACAGCCAGCCAGTGTGAGCAATACTCAGCTGGATGAACTAATAATTTGATTTGGTAAAAGGCAGCATCCTGTTCTTAATCTGAAGACATAAAATATGGAGTTCATTTTATTAAGCATAGGTAGCGGAGAATGAATATCACACACACACATGTGTTCAAGGGGCTATTTCTACTAGGAGGAAAGTCAATTTATACTTGAAATATTGCCATGCCACAGTACAAAATAATAAATCTATTGTAACGGCTTCTGCTAATAACTTACACTGCTGTAATTGATACTAAAAACAACACTAATAACTGTGTCAATTTTAAGAATAATGAACAATGCAATAGTGAAGATTCCCTCCCCCCAGTCTCTCATATGTTACCTAGACTCACCTACTTTTATATTTAATGAAATACAAGTTAGGACCCATACATCAGTTTGGGATGTCCAGTACCCACAAACACACACAGCTGTGCTCTGGGTGGGGCTCTGAAGGCTCAGGGTTCCTGGCACATAGTGGTGGAACAACATCCTTGCACCCGGCCTTCTGTTTGATGTAGCAGTTTACTGTACAACACCTCTCACCCCGCACCTTTGTTTTGACTTTCACCAGTTTCTAGACTTTGCCTCTGTTGCCTTTGTGTTTTGACTTTTGAACGCCACCAGATGTAGCTTTTTGTCTTGCCTCAGTAGACTTGAAACTGAAGCAGCACAAGGAGTTGTTCCAGTGATTATCAAATACAGTTTTAAAATGTCCCTTCTATTCTCAATTTACCTCCTCTGCAATAAAATTTCTTCTATTCATGGAAACATGGGGAATGCAATTATTTTTACAGAAGCAATGCTGAGGTGTTGGGGCACAATGATAGATTATATGTCAATATTATCGGCAGAAAAAGCTGTGATAATCCACCTCAGGGAGTTTGGTTTTTTAATATGATCTTCTCTGTTAATGCACAATCTGCTTCTTAAATTCACACATATATCTCAGATCCAATTCAAATATTAACTCCAGAAGAGGTTAGATTATAGTGGCTCCATAGGAAGGGATAGTGGGAGGGAAATGTTTTTAATCTTTTGACCCCGTGAAATGCCCATATTGTGTGAAAAATTCACACCTGCTGACAATATTGCAGATATGACAATAGTGAAGAGCCTTCCCCTAGTGAGAGGAAAGATCCATGTAGTAAGCATTACAAACGTTGTAGTGGACTCACTTTCATACAGTGCAGGGACCTTCATGAGTGAGCAATAATTGAAAGGGAAGAACATTTCTAATAACTCAAGCCCCTGCTATGATGAATTACCATCACCATGACTATCGTAGCCAGCCTGCTTCACATCAACAAACACAATCCAGGCATTTAGCAACGATGTACAAAAAGGAACAATAATTTTAATGCCTTGATGAAGGTTTATGAAACCGCCCCCCCCCATTGAAAAACCTTGTAAAGGGCTGTGGAGTAGTGTGAACTGGCCCTGCCTCTGAAGTGCCTGCTGGCTGTGCCCCTTGCTGGTCATGGATATAGCACCTGTGTGCATACATGAACACAGTGGCATATGCTTCTTCTATGTGATGGGAATCATGGCAGGGGCAGACCTTGGTAATACGGCGCCACATGCAAGGTAAAAATTGGATGCCCTCTAGCAGGGGTGCCAACTTGAATAAAATATTGTGGGGGCCCAGGAAAGCCCCGCCCCACATAACTGATCACATGATGCAGTGCACACACACCATTTGAATGGGAATGCCCAGCAACTTTGTGGGGGCCCAGTTCCCTCAAATATACTATTGTAGGGGCAGAAGCCCCCACAGCCCCTAAGAGTTGGCTCCTATGCCTCCTAGTCCTCATGCTGGCTTTCCAAAACTGGGTAAGTGAGGTGCCGGGCTTTGGGAAGGAGGTGGACGTGTCCTTGAGCCCTTCTGCCTCCTTTCCAAATCTGGACAAGCACTTACTAGGCTTTGGGAAGGAAATGGGAAGACACCCCCTTGGCCCCTGCACCCAGTATGGGGGAACTGGTTGCATTGACCTAAATCTGCCTCTGATCATGGGCCAGTCAGGAACCACTCTCACGTAGGAGCACTATATTCATATGACCCTTTCTCATGGTCACCAAATATGTAAGCCGGTGGTCATACCCAGTGAGCATATCAGTGGGGCCAGGGCGTCTAGACCACATCAGCTCTCCTCATGTGTAGCTTGAACATCTTGAACCTTCCCCATCCACTTTATCTATCAAAATACGTGTCAATTTAATTAGGAAGCCTTCTAACAAAAGTTGCAGAGGGTATACAATAAGAGCACAAAAAATCACAAAATAAAGAGTGGACCATCTTCAGATTACCATAAACAAGAGCCAATCCATGCAATTCACATACATATTAGAAAACAAAGCTGAGTCCTTGACAAGTCCTTCAGGCTCTAATTAGTTGGAAAAGTAGTATCCTTTCCCCCTGCCTCATTTTCAAGTGCATTCATTTCAAAGTGACTTTTATTAACAAATGAACTTAAGGGCTAGGTCAGTACTGGGTTTTTAAAGTTCCTAGGCTCACTCATTTATTGATCTGTAGTGAAATAAAGGTATTCATTTAAGGCAATCAAGCAAAGAAAGCTATTTTGGGCAAATGGTTGGGCTGATTGACTAACTCCCTGATTTTGCCCTTAGTTCAGACTAAATTCAGCAATATAATTGTGACCAGAGAATACTTAAAGTGAAATGTATAAATCAGATGACTTCCAATACAATAGCCAATCAGCTCATCAAATATATAAGGAATGAGTTTATAAAAAAAGAAAAAGAAGAAAATGATTATTTTGAAAAGTGCAAGTTTGTCATAAATTCTTTTAAAAAGCTAAAGCACCACATAGCACAATATCAGACAATTATGGCTGATTGTTGAACACTATTGTATTTCCTGATGATCACTACTTTTATATAAAAAACTCCACAACCCTCTACTTGTATACAAAACCTAATTTACATAGCAAGACGTAAATTATGTATTTTTCAAAAGAGGCAAAGACAATGTTAGACGACAGCTAACAGTTATTATGTATTATAATACAATTCCAGTGCAGCCACAGAGGGGCAGTCAAAAGCAACGAATGTCATCCATTCCAAGATACCAAAAAGACAAAGTTCAGAGCAAAATGTTTTTTAGCCCACACAGGTTTCCTGCTGAGACTAGTACACACTTTGTTTTAGTATCTACAAAGTCAAATCGGTTATATCTGTGGAAGATTTGTCTGAACAAATAGATCTAAACCTGTTGGCCACAATTCAACAGAGAGCTAGGCATACTTTAGCCCACTGAGTGTGTAAGCTGAGCAGAAAGCAAGCTGGAAGCTGGACATAGAAACATGCTTGATCTGTGTGGGATCCTAAATTGTTATTAATAGAGCAGCAAGTTTTGTTGGGGTGTTAATGTTAGCACCTCCGTCTTGTCTTCAGGGTACATATATATTTGTAAATAAAACCATATATCCTAAAGACACCACAGTCTACACTGACCTTCATTCCAAGGAAGCTGAACCCTGGGCAAGCACCTTGAACCCTTGTATCCTCTCACTGCTCAGAGACTGGGGTAGCATGCAACAATATTAAACACTCACAAAATAATAGAAATAAAAAATTCACAGGAGCAGACAGAGCAACTATTTCCTCCAACCTCAACATGCCAAAATAAAAAGAGACATTTTCAACTGATGTCAAAATGAGAAAGCCCTACAACACGCCACTACAGAATGCACAGTGGTTACAGATGGAACTATCAGCATGACCTCCCTGACAAATGTCAGGGTATGGATCAGCTAATACTGGGAGAGGCACTTCTTCAGGTACCAGGGACCCAAGCTGTGTAGGGCTTTCTGCACCACAACTCGGCCTGGCAGCAAACAAGCCAGCTGATCCACTTATCCCAGGAGTGGTTTATCACACTTACTTAGCTCTGTCAACAAGGAACTAGGAAGCTGCATTCTGCGCAAGCTACAACCTCTGGATCATATTACTGTAGTTTTATTATTTATTAAATTTCTATGCTGCCCTTTACAGGTTTCCAATATAAAAACACAAGAATACTTAATGTAGTAACAAACAAAAACAACAACCACCCCCACCGGCAGCCCTAGGTAAAGGTAAAGGGAACCCTGACCATTAGGTCCAGTCGTGACCGACTCTGGGGTTGCAGTGCTCATCTCGCTTTATTGGCCGAGGGAGCCAGCGTACAGCTTTGAGGTCATGTGGCCAGGATGACTAATCCGCTTCTGGAAACCAGAGCAGCACACGGAAATGCCATTTACCTTCCCGCCTGAGCGGTACCTATTTGTCTACTTGCACTTTGACGTGCTTTTGAACTGCTAGGTTGGCAGGAGCAGGGACCGAACAACGGGAGCTCACCCCGTTGCAGGGATTCGAACCGCCGACCTTCTGATCAGCAAGTCCTAGGCTCAGTGGGAGCTGAATTGCAGTGGTCTAAATGGCTGGTTACCAGAGTGTATAGCATTGTTGTAAGGCTATTCTGGTGTAGCAAAGGCTTTAGCCAGCAAACCACCCACAGCTGGAAATATGTACTTCTTGTCATTGAGGCTACCTGAGCCTTCAAAGACAATGTTGGCTGAAGCAGCACCTCCTGGCTATGAACCTGTTCCTTCAGGAGGAATAACCCCATTCAGAATTGGCTGCCTCATCAACTCCCAGACCCAGGAACCACTCACCAATAGTGCTTCCATCTTGTAAGGATTCAGTCTCAACTTATTGGCCTTATTTACCCCATTACTGCCTCTGGACACAGGTCCAGCACCTGAACAGCCTCTCTTGATTCAGATGGAATGGAGAGACAGCATTTTGTTCAATCATGGAATATGGATACAGCAGAAAGTGGGAGTAATTATCTCTCTTACCTTAAAATTCAAGATAGCTGTGAGATAGCATCCTACAGTGATTTAAAAGTAAAAATAAAAACACAAGGCTAGTAATATCATGTTGTGATTCGAGGACCCGATCCCCGCTTGGGGAATAAAGACACGTAACATAGTATGTAAGGTTAATGGGTGAGGGAAAGGCCACAACTTTATTGATTACAGCATGTGAGAAGGTATTGGCTTAGGCATTGGACCACGGAGGAGGGGTTAACCACCAGCAGGGGGAGCCTGTTGATGCTAATACAACTATAGGCTCTCTCCTGATGTCACCGAGGGTCGTGCCATGGCCCTCCGCCACACGGGCATCAGACAGGATCCACGACCGCCGAATTCCTTTAGCGGAATACCCAAAATTGTCGAGGAAGGCGATGGCCACACCTTGCCCCCCGAAACACCAACAACACATTCCAATGCCTAACCTCCAAATACCACGAAAGTTGTGACGGTTGCTACGATGTAGGCGAAAAAAACCAAGAGGCCGGGCCAATTTAGCCAACTGGAAAAAACTCCTACCAGGCCCCCTGGTTAAACAGGGCAACCAACCAGAGGTCAATAGCAAAGTCCCAAGAAAGCTAATCTAAAGGGAGTGGAGGGTGGGTGACTCGAAGAAAATGTGTGTGCAATGGCTGGGATGGCTGGCGCGGCCGAGTTTGAGCGGCAAGCCATGCCCCTGCCCAGCTTCCCTATTGGGTGCCCTACCGGGAAGGGGCGTGATACACCAGGCCTGGAGTTGAAGCAGGGGGCGGAGTGCCCCCTGCATGACGCGGGAATCGTCTCCCGCTCACAACCCCTCCCCTCCTGGAGGAGGATAGGCTTTTGTTAACTAATATATTAATCTGCATGCTAACATCCATAGCTTTTAATTTATTTCTATGTGTGGAAATCATGTCATTGTCATACATCTCCGTAAGGCTGTGTTTAATTTTTTTCAGTGATTCAGATTTTGGTCAATTAATCAGTATCTGGGAAACTTATATTTACCCACCTGCTTGGTAAGCCAGTTGTAATTGTTAAACAATTATTTATTTTTCTCTATTGGGCTCTAGTGACAATCTCTATTATCTCTGCATGTGTCTTGGCCCATGGGACAGAACTCTGTGAAGATAATCACTAAAATATTGACTTACTCTGCATTATGAATTAGCATATAAATTTCTCATAATTCAGCTCTCTATAAAATATAGATTCTAACTTTGCTCTATGAATCTTAATAGCAGGAACAATTATTCTGCTGATGTTTTTGTTTTTTAAATTATTCCTATGGTCAGTGTGCTTTCAGTGTTACCAGCCTGCTTACTATGTTTCTAATTCTGTGAAATCGATCATATGAATTTACTACCTTGTCAATATTGGTGTGCCAACATTACATATTTTTAGATATCCCCTGACCCAAAGAAAGTTTGCAGATATCAGTTACTAGATCAGGAATCAAGGATTTAAACTAAATGTGTCCCATTGGCTCAGTTTCAATTCACCATTGCCATGCATCCTGATTCACATTCCAGCACAACTAGTCATACAAAACAACAGGTGTGGTGATCTCCAGGTTAATTAAAATATTAATATTTATGGTTTTCTGTGTGTTCTCTTTTTTATTATTTAATGTGGGACTGAACTGTGTAGAACCAGGTACTTGGTCAAACATATTTGTGGCGGGACTTTAGTGTGAATGGCAAGCATAAGCTTGATGAAGGTCAGCAGCAATAAGAAAAATGATTGCAGATGTTTGATATTGGTGATCAGTTTACACTATAAGTTCTGCATGTCATTTTAGTATGCAACCCTATTAAAGGACACATACACACTACATTTTTAAACACATCCAAAGCATGTTTTTCCTTTCAAAGAATTCTCGTATTTAAGGGTTTCTGGGAATTGTAACTCTGTGAGGGGTAAACTACAGTGCCCAGAATTATTTGAAGGAAATAATGTGCTTTAAAGGTACATATAGTGCATACATAGCAAAAGACTAATTGGTTTGGTGTTCTATACATGCGACAGATGCTTGCAAAAGCAGTTCTGGCAGTGACTATATTGGTATTTACAGTGGTACCTCGGGTTAAGTACTTAATTCGTTCCGGAGGTCCGTACTTAACCTGAAACTGTTCTTAACCTGAAGCACCACTTTAGCTAATGGGGCCTCCTGCTGCTGCTGCGCCGCCGGAGCACGATTTCTGTTCTCATGCTGAAGCAAAGTTCTTAACCTGAAGCACTATTTCTGGTTTGCGGAGTCTGTAACCTGAAGCGTATGTAACCCGAGGTACCACTGTATATATTCAAGCCAAAATTTTATAGAATACTAGACAGGAAGGTTAATAATGAACATTATTCTAAATTAATATAAGTTCATCACAATAAAAATTAGTGACAGGTAAACCCAGCCTTGGAGATAATTCTGCTGCATCACAGCTGCAATCCTATACACATTTACCTGGAAGTAAGTCCCACTTACTTCGTGCTCTGGTCCATGGGGTCATGAAGAGTCAGACACGACTAAACGACTAAACTAAACGACTAAACAACAAAAGTCCCACTGAACTCAAAGGGACTTACTAGAGTAAGCATGAATAGGATTGTACTGCATATTACATTTTCAATGCGGCAGGAAAAGACCCAGTACAGAAACTATATGGCAGGGGTGTCAAATCTATGGCCTTTCAGATGTTGCTGATCAAAACTTGAGTCACCTGTGGTCACTGGCCACGCTTCTGGGGTTGATACTAGTTGTAATTCAGAAACATCTGGAAGGCCACAGATTAGCCACCCCTGCTTTATAGAAAGACTAGCTGGGAAATCAGGCTAGTTGGAAAAGAAAAGCAACCATCTCATTAATGCTCACATAGAGCACACTGAAATGATGGATTTGTAAACATGTTAATCTCCTGTTAACATAAAACTGTCATTCTGAATACTTAGATGCAGCATGTGGTAGGTTGTACAATGAATTAACAAGCTTGCAAGAAAGTGCAACTGAGCTTTTGACAATGATCCAGTAGTGGCTGTTAAGTACTGATAGGAGAAATCAGGATTGCTCCCCAAAAAGCCAATTTCGGCACTTGTTCTAATGGGAATCATCAACATATGGCAGGGTAGTGGGTATGTATGAGCAACTTCTATTCTGCATGCAATATAATAGGCTACAGCTATATTCCCAATTCACAGATCCTTCTCTACTTTTTCAAGAATCATGTGAATCAGACTATGTGTTTACCATGACATGACATGCTATGTCATACATTTGGGAGGAAACACATATAGATAATTTGGATAAGATAGTGTATGCAAATTTAATTTTTAAAAAGCAAAAGAAATGTTTGCTGCATTATTGCACCAGAGAACACCAAGTTTGGTGACAATGTGAACCAGCCATTATTCATCTTCTTTGTAGATGGAACAAACACTGTGACAGAGGAAATTAATCTACTTCTTAGAATGCAGGAATTTTGATAAACCATGAAAGGTTCAAGAACTTATATTCTCTATGTATTGATAAGAGTTTCTTTCTGTTCATAAAATAGACATGTCATTGTGTTTGTGGCTGTTGTCCTGGCAACTTCCAGTATACATTAACAGTGTTTTGATGGTGAAAAACATATTCGTCAGTTATCTTGGATGTTTCCTTATCCATTCCTGACACACAAGTGCCACAGGTAAAATGTTACTAGATTGTAAGTCTTTCTCTTTTGTTTTAATATTCTAAAACAAGTCTTGCCTTCAGTGACATCAGGCAGAGAATTATCTCTTATTTCCATAAAACTCAATATGAGGTCCATAAACACTTTCTGGTTTCTAAAGAAACAGAACAAATATTAGCAGTTAACCCACCAAATGGAGCCAATGTGTATGGAAATATGACTAGAAAGATAGGCTACATTCAAGTCCTTCCTTTCTCAGTTCTCAACTGGGCTATCTCGCATCACGTCTCCTTCCTTAGATATCTGCTTTCTCTATGGTTGTTATCTTTTATTCTGCATTGGCTCCTATGGCTTTAGAAACAGCATGATGGGGGAAATGTAACAGATGAAGTTTTTCCAGTTTCTGCATCTCTATGCTGGGATAAGTTGCCTTTCAGGCAGCTTTTTAAAGGCATGCAGCAGCCTTTTAAAAAAAACAAACCACAACACACCCACCCTAATGGCAGTGCTTTAAATCAAGCACTTTCTAACCTGCTCCGGAACTCTTATTAGATTAAAAACAAGTTCATAGGTTGTAATAAGCAAAAATTGTGGCTTGAGAGATCTTGTGCAGTTTTTTTTAAAAAAGGAGAAGTTATGATTACTTTCTAATTTTACACTGCTTATATGTGATTAGACCTCTTCTGTGAGCAGATATTTGTATTTATTATAACTGAACAGGCTCTAAGGAGTTTGAAGAATGTGTGGTTGATGCAAAGCATTTAAAAACACAGCACTTGCAGCATGGCCAATATTGCAATTTAGAGGTTGCACTTTTCAAAAACAAATAGTGTGGATTGATGATGAGAGTGACTATTAATCCACTAGGTGATTGGGCATTTGGGGGAGGTGTCTTACAGGTAACAGTTCTCCAAACACAAAGTGTGTACACACGCAGGCATAGAGTGCATTCGCTGCCTTCCACAGGCAATTATTTTTGGACAGTGTACACATAGTTGTCTTCATAGTGTTGGTATATTGTTCTTTTGAAAGTGCCTTTTGGTAGAACAGTTCTAAACCATCTTACATTGTACAATGTATTCTGCAGTGCCTCTTGCCTTGCCTGGAAACTTGGGGGTTCTTCTCTGGGAACCTCCTGTTCCCTGCATGCCCTGCTTGCCCAGGGCAGGCAGACCCTGAGCATATCATACCACAAGTGCCTTGCAATAAAACAGACACTGCAGTCAGTAACTAGCCATGTGTAGCACCAGAACAGGCAGCCTTAAAGTGCCTTGCCAAAAGAAAAGAGGCATGTAGTCATGTTGCCCCCTTCATCCCTGTATTGCCTAAAAAGGTTCCCCATTGATTTCAATGGAATCCAAATCAGATCTGAGTGCACAACAGGCATGCAGATCTGTGTTCTCTATTGAAGTAAAATAGAAAAGCCCTTGAAGGTTGGGAGAGCTGTGTAAAAGTACACAGCCCACATGCCTATAAGGAACAGGTAAATTCCCTATACTGCTGTATTCAGTTATGCATTTATCCCATAGAAATGAGCAAGGCTTCAGAATCTAAAACATAGGGTTAGAGAGCACCTTGGAATATACTGTTACAAAGCTGACATGCCAACCCCCAATCTCTGCTGAGCAGTAGCAAGGTTCTAGTGGGGTTCCAGGTGCTCATCCTGGGGTCATGTTTCCACAGAGAATCAAGATGAGGTGGAGGCTGTCGGGGCTTTACAAAATATGATTTCCTCACATATTTTATTTATATCTGGATTTATATGGAGGGAGTTCAGCTCTTACAGCATAGTCATCTCAAGAGAGACTTGTTCCCCACAGCAGTGCAGCACTCAAGTCCGAGGAATCTCTTCAGCCTCCCTTCAGCCAGTCTGCCAAGATGGTTCTGGTCTTCTCTTTCCCTACACACCCCTGCTTGGATCTGCCCAGGCTCAAGGATTCCTCTTGGATGTTGGTCATCAACACCTTTTGACACGTTAATGCCTCTATCCCAGGTGAGGCCCTGGCCTAGAAAGGAAGCTTAGCCTGTATTTTCCCAGTGGCCTGGAATCTTCCCTTTAATACTCCAAATATTACATAGATTCTGACAGCCATTAATTTCTTGGGTTTAGGGGGTTTCCCTCCCCCAAACTTATATCACCATGACCATTCTTGGTACTACAGTTCTAACGAAACAAATGAAATTTTCATACACAGTATAGGTATGAATTATAAACCTAGTTGCAGAGTGTTTGGGAATGCTAAAGTGAGTTTCCATTAAGATGCATTCATGACCTAGACCAGTTTTCTACTGTACTGCATGCCTTCATATAAAAAAAATGAAGGAACAACATTACATAAGTTATTAGGTAATATTCCAACAAATAGAATCAAGGTGAATCGGAGGGAAAATTTGAATTACCAAACTGATGCATTAACGACATCATGCTCAGGTAATTCCTTATTTCCAAATTTAAAAGATACCTGAAATAAACCTAATCATGCCTAAATAATGGAAGCATAAGAGTTTCACTGCTTTGTTATTGTGGTGACTCTAGGATATGAAATAATAATATCTAGATAGTAAGTTTATGTAGTTCAAAAATAAAATTCCAATTATCACAGATAAATTCAGGTTACGGGGAACTCTGGTCCTAGAAAATGAAAAGAGCAAAATAAAATTAGCTAGATGGGAGTAGGGACCTTCTTCGGATGTACTTTCGTGATAAAGAAAATGGCATTTGAAACATCCCATTTTGCAGTAAAGATAACAAGTCACAAACATAGCTTAATACAAGAAGCATCCAATCTAAACATTATCGAGACGGAAGTTAAGAATTACTGTAAAAAGAAAATGAGAAATACAAATCTTGCATCAATTGTCTTTTTGTATTAGAAATAAAAAAGAAACTTACACTTGTTGTATAAGCTGCTTCAGGGTCATCCTCTAATACCCGCGATAATCCAAAATCAGAGACTTTACACATGAGATTACTGTTTACCAAAATATTCCGAGCTGCCAAGTCTCTATGTACGTAGCCCATATCTGAGAGGTATTTCATGCCAGAAGCAATTCCACGTAGCATGCCAACTAGCTGGATAACTGTGAAGTGGCCATCATGCTTCTGCAAGGAAGGTAGATTGTCAGCTCCAAGAACATTTACATTTTCAAGTTGAACTCAACTTTCTTCAGTTTACATTGCACAAATGCCTAACCATAATTTGCTAATCCAGGCACACCTCCCCATATACCGTATATACTTGAGTATAAGATGGCTTTTTCAGCACATTTTTTATGCTGAAAAAGCCCCCCTCGGCTTATATGTTCCTTTCGGGCTGCTCCTTCCTCCTCTGCCTTTGCTGCTGCCGCCACCACCACCAGGTTTGTGGTGTGGTGAACCAGCTTATACTCGAGTCAATAAGTTTTCCCAGTTTTTTGTGGTAAAATTAAGAGCCTCGGCTTATATTTGGGTCGGCTTATACCCGAGTATATACGGTAATTTATTTAATTATCCCCATTGGCTTTTGGGTCTTTGAACTTTTTTCACATTTGTAGCATTTCCCACAATGGAGTGCCACCACTGAGACGGCCCGTACTCTGGTACCTACTTCCTACAACTAAAATGGTGGCAGTATCTTGGTGGCAGTACCTACACCTAAAATGGTGGCCCTCCATTCATGTTTGGGTAGGTACATATGGAGACAGACAGTCTTACAAGAACTGTGGTCCTAAACCGTGAAGGACTTACATCCCCATTTCACTGTAATTCCCCTAGCCTTCACAGTTAAGTCTGATGTGCTCCTCTTTTTAGAGCCAGACAATGGACCAATCCACAATATTTACTGCTTAATGTCTAGCAACCAGTTCCAAAGTAATGATAGACATATCTGTTATATAAACAAGCTCTTACAAATTACACTACTATGTCTGTCAAATAAGATTGTGGTAACACATGAATGAAAATGCTATGTGCTAAATTAGTAGCTATCTCTTGCCTAATCCTGTGACAACAATCTTTAATTAAAGATGAATACTGAGGAAATTAGAGGAAAAAATCCTAAGAATAGATACACTCTTCTCCAAGGTTAGCTACTTAGAATGTCTCTATGGAAATAATGTAGAAAAGATAACCCAAATAAGAAATATTAGCTCTTCATATTACTAATTCATTTTTGGACAGAAAAGTCCTGGCTCAAGAACTGCCTTCAAAAGTACTTGAAATAAAATCATGACTTTAAGATTGGATAATCAGTAAAAAATAATAATAATGTTTATATCCTTTTGCCTGCAAAACCCACAATCTTATGCAGGCCACATAACACATTACAGCAACAGATGGCAATGGTGGTTTTTTTTAAACTACTGGTTTAAAAATTTAAGTAACAGGTATACATATATGTAAGTCTGGCACAATACTCTGCATTTTCTAACTTTTAGATGCAGTTAATTTTATATTTTATAATATTACAAAATATGCTTTTGAAAAAGTCTGGGGCTGCTAGCATTGGGAAGCTACAGAACCTTTACTGAAGTTGTTCTAGCACAGGCTTCCTCAACCTTGGCCCTCCAGATGTTTTTGGCCTACAACTCCCATGATCCCTAGCTAGCAGGACCAGTGGTCAGGGATGTTGGGAATTGTAGTCTCAAAACATTTGGAGGGCTGAGGTTGAGGAAGCCTCTTCTAGCATATAGCAGTCTGTAGATTATGCTATATGGATTGCTGAAATTCTGATTGGAAATTTATTCTTACAAGCCAGTTACCCATCAGCCTCTCTTTTTTTGAAGTTTATAAATTGAATTATTGTGTGCTGTCTTCTAGTAATCAGCATTCAAGCCTGATTGTTATGTCACTTCATTCTCATCTTTGATATAATTTGTGTATGTTTTATATATATATATATATATATATATATATATATATATATATTCAATACCAATTTGTTACTCTAATTATGTGGTGGGGAACCTGTTGCTCTCCATGAGCTGTTGCACTATAATTCCCATCATCTCTGATTATTGACCATTCTGGCTGGGGCTGATGAGAAGTGGAGTCCAACGACATCTGGAGAACTATAGATGTCCCATCCTTGCTCTAGGGCAGGGATGTCCAAACTTTTTTCAAAGAGGGCCAGATTTGATGAAGTGAAGGGCTGTGGGGGCCGACCAAAGTGCCGACCACAGTTGTTGACCTTTTTTTAGGATTTTACCCCTGGAAATAAACTGCCACAGGGGCCGGATTAAACTGACCAGTGGGCTGGATTAGGCCCCCAAAACAGACTTTGGACATGCCTGCTCTAGGGGCTCTTTCCTTCTGCCTCCTTTTTCTGTCCTGTTTGAAAGGCAAGTTACAGCTCTAAGAGGAACATTTACCATGTGATTTCAGACATATCACAAAAGTTATGAAAAAAATGTGAACAATCCACAATGGAAATACGAAGAGTTTTCTTGTCAGGAATGAGGGAAGTGGCTCCTAGTGCATTCCTAAGCACATCTACTATGGAGTAATTGGGACACAATGACCGCTCCCCACTTAAAATGGGGGGCGCCCTTTGCGTGGACGCGCGCAGCCCTGGATCTGGAGTGGCCCCATCAGCATAGGCTTTGCCTTCCCTCAGGTGGGATACCTGGAGGTCCCCGCCTACCCCAGTGAGTTGTCCAATCCCACCTGGGGGAAGCGTTGCCAGGGAAACCAGGCCAGGTAGGGGGAGGGATTACCTGCCCACACAATAGAGGGTGGATCTTAATTGGTAATCCTCACTTGGCTCCAGAGCTTCATCTACTATGGAGTAATTGGGACACAATGAGACTTCTGAGTAAAGGTTCATATGATTTTGCTGTAAGTTAAAATACACATTTTGAAGACCATGGTGGCTATTCAACTAAGTCATAGGCACAATGTCACCAACAGAAACATATTTCATATATAAATTATTGGAGGACAAATGCACAGATTAATAAGGAAGAGAGAGAATACACATTCTGAAGTTTCTGTAATATACCCAGCAGCTGAAACACTTCTCCTTCCCATTTAAGATGGTTGGCAAGGGAACTTAAAGTGACTCACAGTATGAAGACTCAGAAGTGCAGACAGTTTAAACAGCAATTTTAACACAGTAGGCATTTTTCTTTCACTTGAACAAATAATAATTCTTCAGATCTTACTACTGACTTCTTAACTACAGTTTCAGACATGCCAATAACAAGTAGTTCAAATTAATTACTTGGCATGGTGCAAATATTTTTATTTCTTATTTTTGTTTATTTAAACAATTTATATATTGCTTAACTACTATGGCTTCCAAGTGGTGTACAAGAGATAAAATACAGAAAAGGTAAAAATCGGCTAAAACTATAAAACCAGTCTTCTATTCAAATGACTGCTGGAATTAAAAAATGGCATGTTTTCATTTAGTCAATGCAGCTGCTTTAATCCAGTGTGCAAGTAAATTTACGTCTTGTGACGCTTCTCTATTTTTTCTCCCTGCATCAGGACCATATTCAGGTCTCACTGGGTCTCCAGGTCCTTTCTGGTATAAAGCTGAATTCCAGGAAGTAAAAGTTATTAAATTTTACATTTTGATATTAAAAAAATGCTACATGGATATAATTTAGGAAGGGTATCATTGTCTGTCATTACTGAAAATCTCTATCAGTAATAAACAAACAAATCAACACCAATTTTGTAGAAGGAAGCAAGTAAAATTATAGATCATACAGATTCCTTTTGGGGTATTTATTAATTGGAATGCACTTACGAGGAGTGAAATGCTGCCATCTGGCAAAGTTGCAGAAACGTTTATCTATCTTATAAGGTTATTTATATAATTTTTGAGCTGTAAACAAACTTACAATTCATATGCTGCTTTTAGGCCCAAAATGGCTTCTAATAAAATCAATTTAAATACAAAAAAAGAAGCAGAACCAAACACAGCTTGATCCACAGGGGAGTTAGGCATTTTAAACTAAAAACTTAAGTGAAATTATGGGAAAGGTGGTAGCTCAGTTGGTATGGGTAGCACTGAGCTAGATGGACCAATAAGGCATTTTCCTAGGTTCCTAAAGAAAAAAGGTCTTGCCTAAAGCTTGCCTAAAGTGAGAGGGAGTGAGCTGCACAATCTGTCAATACAACAGAAGGGCCTGTTTCCAAGCCTCTGGGGGGTGCAGGTGAGGTATTGTACATAGAGAGCGGCAGATTTCCTGATCCATAACCATTGAGGCCTTGTCAGTTAAGAACCAGCACTTTAAATGAGTCTGTAAATGAACCGGAAGCCAATGCAGATGAAACAAAATCATAATAGTATGCTCTGAAAAACGGGCTTCAGATTTCAATGTAGCTATTGCATTTTGCACCGGCTAACATTTTCAGACACAGTGGTGCCTCGCAAGACGAAAATAATCCGTTCCGCGAGTCTCTTCGTCTAGCGGTTTTTTCGTCTTGTGAAGCATCCCTATTAGCGGATTAGCGCTATTAGCGGCTATGCGGCTAAGCGGCTATTAGCGGCTTAGCGGCTTAGAAAAAGGGGGGGAAAGGGAAAAAACTCGCAAGACTTGCAAGACGTTTTCGTCTTGCGAAGCAAGCCCATAGGGAAATTCGTCTTGCGAAGCGCCTCGAAAAACGGAAAACCCTTTCGTCTAGCGGGTTTTTCGTCTTGCGAGGCATTCGTCTTGCAGGGCACCACTGCACTTTTAACAGTAGCCCCATGTGTTCCAGTGATCCAGTCTAGGTGTGACTGAGACATATGTGGTAGTCAGATCTGTTTTATCCAAGAAGGGAGCAACTGCCATATTAACTGAAACTGTGCAAAAGCATTCCTGGCCACAGCTGCTACGTCAGCATTCCAAAGCAAAGCCAGTCCCAGGAATAAACCCAATGTTTGCAGGGACAAGACAGAGCTACGAAAGAGATTATTGGCCAACTGGACATAGTATAGGGCTGAACAGCAACCTCCCTTCCGCAGCACTACCTCATGGGATACGCATGTCAGATAGGAGTGAGGATACAATACCGCTTTGAGGATATGGTAGCTTTCAAAGGTCAAAGAAAGGATTATAGAATGTGTCCTTCAACTTAAGAAAATTCAGACTGCTTCTTGTCTTTTCTTGACCATAAGCAAGACAGTCATAATTTAGTAATATATTTCTAAACAAGTACTTTAAAATGTTCTTTGCCACATTCTTGTCACTCCAAACCTCTATGATTATTGCTATTGCATAACATTTGAAATATATCTTTTCCCCATCTTCAAGTACTTCAGCATTTCACACTTGCCTATAGCGTGTGATTTTATCCTGTCCTTATTCCATATGTTCTGCTTCTAAGTGATGCCATTATTTCTCACACACTTGACTTTCCAGATCATGTCATGCTACACCCACACTAATCTGTAAACAACGTAGTCTGCAAACTTCTCAATACAGTGGTACCTCGGGTTACATACGCTTCAGGTTACATACTCCGCTAACCCAAAAATAGTGCTTCTGGTTAAGAACTTTGCTTCAGGATGAGAACAGAAATCATGCCCCGTGGCACGGCGGCAGCGGGAGGCCCCATTAGCTAAAGTGGTGCTTCAGGTTAAGAACAGTTTCAGGTTAAGTACGGACCTCTGGAATGAATTAAGTACTTAACCTGAGGTACCACTGTACTGTTTTCTGTGCTACCTTTATTCCCTCAATATCTTTCAATAGTGCAGTTTTCCCTTTGGCTGTTTTTGCGTCAAATCTGTTATGGCAGGGATGCACGTCCCACACTCAAAGGTCACATTTCCTCTGCTTGGGGGCTGGGACAATATTTTTTGTCTCTCACACAACTGTGACTATAAATTGCCTTCAAGGAACATCTTCCCCACTAATAAAAATACTAGTGTTGACTTCAGAACAAGGTTTAATAAGTGTGGGCAAGAGCTGACTTCCAGACTAGATAAAGGAAAGGTTGCACATTCTTACAGAAGCTGGCAGAGAAGACAACTGTCAAATGTCTTGGCTGTGGAGTTATTACTGAGCATGTGTCTACAACAGGCATGTCCAACAGGTAGATTGCGATCTACCGGTAGATTGTGGGGGTGTTCCAGGTAGATTGCAGGATCTCCTGATCGATTCCCCTGAAAAGCGCAACAACTCTGGGGCACCCTCCCCCAAAAAAGCTTAACAACTCTGGGGCACCCTCCGCAAAATATCAAAATGACCACCCCTTCCCAAAAAAAGATCAACAACCCTTGGCAATGACAATGGGTAGATCACTGCCAGTTTTTAAATAGTGGGAGTAGATCACTGTCTCTTGGGAGTTGGACGTGCCTGATCTACAAATACAAGTCAATGGAACTGTACAAGGCTCAAAAAATATATTCTGCAGCAGGGTTCCAACGGCTCAGTAGCAGAGCATCTGCATGAAAAAAGGTCCCTGATTCAATTCTAGGCATCTTCAAGTGGGGCAGGGAATGTTCCCTGTCTGAAATACTAGAAAGCAGCTACCAGACAGTATTGACAATACTGAGTTAGATGGATCAATGGCCTGACTCAGTATAAAGCAGCTTCCTATGTCCCTAAGTAATTGAACCTATAGAAACTATGGAATTAATCAAAATTACTCTCAACTGGCATAAATAATCATACAGTTTACTATATTGCATATTTTTTTCTGGATTCTGCAACTCATGCATGGGGATAAACATGCGGATAAGCTGTGGTGTCCCAACTACTGGAAATCTTATTCAGCAAACTATGTGGGTTCAGATGTTTCAGCAGGTATTGCCCACCACTTTCAGTTATATTTATGAAGCCATAAGGGCTAGAATCTTGCTTTTTTAAAAAAGTAAGACGTCCAGGATTCTTCAGCAGCTGAATTCTGTCCCTGCTGCCACATTCTGATTCCCCTCTACACATCTCCACATACAGCATACACACAGCCCTAATTTAAAACCACTTTAAAAAGACAGGTGCCACAATTTATTAGGCCTCAACTACCACAGGCCTTGATTCTCTCACAGCCCTACATCCTGATGTTCCTCAGACATTAACTGTGATCCCGTAACAACTCATACAGCTTTTCTTCATATACTTGACTCTCTATGCAAATAAACTCAGAATAGATACACATCTTGATATAGATATCCTCTGGCAATTACCTCTTCTTTTTTGTTTTATTTGTCTCAAGAGGGAAGATGCAATTTCCCCCAAGTATTTAAGTGACTCAGGGTTGTTATCTAGGGCTTATTCCGACTCTCAGGGGTTAACACAAGAAGTGCTTTTGATACAATTCCCAGTTGGCTGCTGAGGATGTTTATCAGCCTCTGTAACAATTCAAACCAGAGTGAATTTATCCAGAGCACTGTTCCATCAAATTCTAAACAGTCTTTAATAGCTTTGCCAAATAAACTATCCTTGACAGCCAAAAGTATATCTAATGCCTGGCTGGTTGCACATTTATGCTGCCCATCCAATGCACATGAGAGAAATTGTTTTATATTCAGCATCTGATGCCGTTTGCAAAACTTGACTCAAGAAATATTCCAGTCCAGTTACAGAACACTGCATAAAGCATTATGGGCAACAAATCAAGCTTCCCCAGTGGAAGCTGTTCCTTCTGCAGCAGAACTTTGCTCTTAAAGTGTTCCAGAGAAGAAACCATTTTACACCCAAAAAACAAAATCTGACTCAGACCTGCAAGTCCCACTTCAATCTTTAATTATAGAAAATCAGAAGTGCATAATGTTCACACTTCCACAGCCTATACTTTGATTTATGTATTCAGTGCCTTTAACTGTGAGAACTGAACCATGGGTGCGGGGAACAAAGTTTCTTGCAGAATAACATAATGGAACATAAAGACATGAATACTGATACTTAACTGACACCAATCCCTTTTTAATTATGAAAATACCTGGGCAAGTTCATACCTTTGCTTAGGATACATTTGGAATGGTTAATTAAGATGTTATTGGAAATGTTTTATTTATTCAAAGTACCCTTCTACACAAGGTGGTACAATTATCAACTGGATCACCTGAGGCTGCAGGTGGGGCAATTTTTAAAATATTTACCCATATAAAAAACTCCTTGTAGGGCAACACCGACTCATCAGGGGAAAGGATTTTCATGTATCCTCTCTGCCTGATGTGCTAGTTTCCTACATAAAGGAAGCTTTTTATGTGTTCATTTAAAAATATGAAGTCCTACCAGCAGAGTCTGAAGCAATGCAGCCCAAAATTCTACCACTTGATGTGGATATGTAGGGCAGCTTTCTGTGCATTCAAAATATGGTGGTGTAGAAATGCCTTGAAATATTAGGGGAAGATGAAAAGTTTTGTGTCATGTTTCCAGGAGGCTATTACAGAGGGAGGGATGGGACAGCAATGCTTTCCCAATGCTTTCCCAATGGAAACAGACCAAACAAAACACCACTCAATTCCACCAGGGTCACCTCCTGCCCACTTCTCATCTAGCAGCAGCCATCCCATCAGTTTAGCTGAAAGACCAGTAACCTTTGTCTCTTTCTTTCCTTGAACTCTTATCATTCCTGCTGGTCACTATAAGAACATTGCCACTAAGTGCCTGTCCACACTTCCACTTGTTCCATGCCTAGAAAGAATGGGTCTAAGAGGTTTTCCACTTGTTCTAGACACAGATCAGAGTGGTTTTTCATTTGTCCCAACACTTCTCTGAGAAAATCCACTGTTGATTGCTGAGTTAGAACAAACGTCAATCTGCAGAAAAACCAATTCGTGTTTGTTCCAATTCAGTGTTAAACAGCAGGTTAATTGGGGGAAAGTTGAGGAAAAAGCAAAAGTGTGGATAGGCCCCAGTAAATAGTGCCTGAGTCATTCTCAGCCCCCTTTCCTTTTGTATCATGCCGTTTAGACCGTGAGCTGAAGGCAGGTATTGTCTGATTCCTCTTCTGGAAGCCTTTTCTCAACTTGAAGGATGGGGTGAAAATATTGTAAATATAAATAAGCAAACAGTGGGAGTAACCCATGCTATGGCTTATCCCTTGACCACTTGCCAGACAAGTGATGCACGAGCCCTAGTGTAGGCTTTTCTCATGTGCCCTGACTCCTGGAGCTTCTAATGTTGCTCCAGAGCTGTGGGAAGAACCACTGCTGCCATTGTGCCCACACCACAGGATAATATTAGAAGGAATCCACACAAAACAGAGATAGAAGAAGCTGCACCCCTGCTCATGTGGAGAAAGGAATGTTGTCTACATGTCAACAGGGCTGTCTCTGCTTCAGGAAGACCAGGAGAGAGCTCATATATTACTCTCTAAGCTATAAACTTGCTCAGTGTTCAAACTGATCACTACACAGAACATAACAAATTCCTTCCAGTAGCACCTTAAAGACCAACTAAGTCAGTTCTTGGTATGAGCTTTCGTGTGCATGCACACTTCTTCAGTATCTGAAGAAGTGTGCATGCACACGAAAGCTCATACCAAGAACTGACTTAGTTGGTCTTTAAGGTGCTACTGGAAGGAATTTGTTTTGTTTTGACTATGGCAGACCAACACGGCTACCTATCTGTAACTACACAGAACATGTTAAAGTTAGGACAAAACAACAAAAAATGTCATTGACCTGCACAAATGTATCTTGATTCTCAGTATTTGACTGGAGTTTTTTTAAAAAGGCTGATGGTAGAACACCCTCACCCACTGCTCATCCTGAAATAGCTGTGTAGCAAATTTCCAAAGGCTGAAAGGCTGCTGGACCAAGTTTTTGTACATGTTTTTAAAACAAATACTTTTCCCGTAACAGTTTGATTTCCAGACTCTGCTGATTCAATCAGGCCTCCAGCCTGGATTGGCACCATTAAAGAAAAGATCAATCAATACTTTGCTCAGTACAATAGCAACTGCGGTAGAGAATTTACTTTTTCCAGAACATCCACATCTACTCTATAGAGTTAAAGCACATCTAAACTAGGCTTGCCTGCACAGCTTGTGACCAATAAAGCCAACCAGCTGTGTATTGTTGCTCCCCTCCTGCCTTCTAGTTTAGTCCTTTACCTGGGACTGAAAAACAAGAGTATTGGCAAACAACTAGCATGCTGACCCTCGCTTGTGTCATGACATTTAACTTATGCCATGTGATTTGGGGTTTTAAATCATGCATGAGAGAGAGCATACTATCCACACTTATTTTAACTAAATTTTGCATTATGGTTAATAACGGACCTTCAGAACAAATTAAGTTCATATCCAAAGGTACCACTGTATTAATGTTTTAATGCTCTGACTTAGTATAATTGGATATATATGCCATCTATGGTTTACTCCTAAATGTGAATTGAATTAAACGGGACTTTCCCAGCCGCTTTTACCTATTTCTTCCTTTAGGTCCTGATTTCACATAATTTATTGACTAATCTTCGGCCAACAGCAGTCCCAGGGTTTGGCTGCCTATATTGGGACCAAGCCCCTCCCACCTGGTCTAGCTGGATTGGCCAGGATTAAAAAATAAGCCAGTGGTGAGAAAGCCCATCAATCTTCAGTTGCCGGCCTAGGAATTCCCCATGACTGGCCACCTAGCGCCCCCCCCGGCATTGCTCCTCGGGGGGGGGGGGAGAGAGCCCACAATGGGCCGCAACAGCTGCCCACCCTGTGACCGGGTAAAATGCCATTTAGTATAATTGTGGCAATAAGCCTTTATTCAATGAGAAGCCAGCTGGTGCAGAATTCAGCAGGCAGGTTATTCACCTGGGCAAGAGAGTTTGAGCTGTGGTATGCCCTGAGATCTACAGATTCAGGGCGGTATACACATTTAATAAATAACAATATAAGAGACATGTCCTTTGTAACAACTCAGTTGTTTATAATTGTTAACTGAAAACACAGTTATCTCTAGTAGTGTAAAAGACACTGAGGCATGTAATGTGAAACATCACAAACTGGCAAAGCTTATCAAATACAGGAGATAGAGAATAATCCTGAAGCAACAACTAAAAAATGTGTAAGATAACTGTTAAGAAAATATTATCTCAGAGGGATGGTGATGTATCAGAATACGAATTTGGAGAGGAAGTATTTGTCAAATCACTATTCAGGTCCCTCATGTAACAGGAACACATGTATGCAAAATAAGTAAAACAAGTAAATAAAATGGGGAGGTTTCGTTCCGCAGCGGAAGAAGCCGATTGGGTGCCTGGGGTGGGGCCAGCTGCCCATGGGGGCGGGGCCACTCATCCACGGGGGCACCGAGGAGTCTGCCTGCCTCCTTCCCCTCAGCTGTCCTACAGCTGAGGGGGAGACAATGGGCTGACTGTTTGGAGCACAGTGGAGCCTGCGGGCGCTCATGCCACCACATAACTCCCAGGAGAAACATGTGGCTTGGGTGCACTGCAGGCCCCACGGTGAGTGCCGCCCACCATTTTGTCACCCCCTCAGTGGGACACCCGAGGCAGCCCACACCTACCACACACCCCTTGCTACGCCCCTGGTTTCATTCTACAACTTTGTTGCAAAGCCTGCTAAAGATGGCATGTGTGCATGCTGCATGAGAGTGAGAGAGCGAGCAAGAATGAGAACAAGCTCATTTTTAGCATCTTTTACAGCAGACAAATAAAGATGGGAGCTATTAAACTTTGCAGAGTCATGTGGGTCTCCTCCACCCAAAATGAACTCTGACTGGAGAGGATATGTTAGATGGATTTATAGCACACACTTTATGACTTCATTTTATGGAACTCTCGTCTCCTTTCCCAACATTATTTAACATGAGCTTCTGCTGCAGCATCTAACCTCTAACTGACAGAAAGGATAAGGTTAATGGCAAGGCTGTACTGGGAATTATATAATGGCTGCTTCTTCAAAGAGCAATATATCCTGACATTTCTTTCCCACCGAAAATATTTTTCACTTCCCTCCCTTGGCCTATTTTGGACTTGCCTTTAGGAATTTAAGTTTGGTAATACGTTTTGGTCTTTTACTCTGCTGTATTGTCTTTTGTTAATGTACCACAGAAATGAAACAAAACTTATTATGGTGCTTTACACTACTACCGTAAGTTCTGAAGTACATGTCAACAATAAAAGGAGTACTTCTGCAACAATCTGTTATTTTACCCAAATGCAATAAGGTTCTCTGAATTTATACCTTGATATAAAACAGCCGCAGTGCCCCTTTAAAAACCAGAACACGCTGTACACAAATAGTAAACATTAGTAATACAATTCATAAAGTGACAGAACCTTTGCTTTTTTATTAATTTGCACAAAAATAATTAGAAATATTGAGACTTTGGATTTTGTATGATATAGTAGTAGTATAGTACAGAGGGGGTTACTGTTGTGTTGCTTCTGTTTTGGCTATTTATTAGTGCTTTTATCTTGTGTTTTTTCCTTGTGGACCGACCTGAGATCTTTTGATGAATGGAAGTTTATAAATCTAATAAATAATAATAATGATATATGCAGTACATATCTTTTGTTTTAAATACTAAACTCAGATAATATCATAATCTAGAAGAATGGAAAAAGTGTCTGCTAAGCTGTGTTGCCAGGTCACCTCCATTTCGTCCCCATGTTTCCATTTTCTGTATCTATCTTTCCTGTAACTACCTAGCTGCAAGATCTAGTAGTGACTAAGGCACTAAGCAAAGGTTGTGATTGTAAGACAGTTATATTAAAACATTTAGTAATCCTTTTATTGGCTGCCACACACCTGCCATTGTACAGAAATGGAAATCGCCATAGGGCACCTGTAGCAGCACAACCAGAAGTTTTCATCTGCCTCACCTGCAATAAAACATATATCTCCCATACTGGTCTCTACAGCCACAGCAGCTGCTGTAACTCCCATTGCCTCCTGATACAGATGGGTGCCAGCAACAACTTGAACCTTATGCTTTGGTATGAGTGCTTGAAATATTGCTGTTCTGGAAAATGTTACCCTCTGTGTTTGACCATTGCAAGGCATAGCTACGCCAGATACTTTTTATGCTGTCTAGGGCAATTTGGTTTTGTGCAAGAACTAACACCGCTTACAACAGTAACCTATACCATCTTCCAGTGTGATCTGAGTTAACTTTTATTTTGTCCCAGGATACAATATGCGATGTATACCATCCTTTGTCCCTATGATTCCCCCTCTTATTTGTGTAACGCTGTTTAAAAAGACTACTCTTCCTCTGGGTTAGGACATACTAAGATACACTAAAAATATTTGGAACATACAATCTAGTTAGGCAACTCTGTGCAAATGACTTTCTTGGCCATAGTGAGTTGGACTATGATGCTTTAGTAAAATATAAGGCTGGTTCACACAAGCAACATCAAATGACAAACTGCACGTAGGAATTATCATAAATTTAACACTTTAGATAAAGTTTTCATATCACCAAACAACACTTCGAACACAACACTTTTCTTGAGGCTAATCCACACATTTAGCTGCCATTCCTCAATGACTAATCATATGACGTACACACATGTGTGAAACAACCCATTATTTATAACCACCTTTATGCCTAAACACTTTGTAAACACAGCTATCCATAATGCTAGCAAAAATCATTTGTGTCATGATGTGGCAACTGATAACATCATATATATGTAATTCCATAGGCCTAGATGTTGGTATGTCCTATTCTAAGCACAGGGCATCACAAATAGGCAATGAAATAACCTTGATAGGTTTCTGCTCAGCTCCCCACACATGTCCATACAGAGCGCTGATCCAAGCCATGCAGTCTGTCAGGCAGAATGAATTAAATGATTCACTACTCTCTCTCTCTCTCTCTCTCTCTCTCTCTCACTCTCTCTCTCTCCATTTGCTGATAAACTACTTGGTACATTCTGCCTCAAGCAAGTCAGACAAGATGGCTTCTTCTAACGACTGCCAGGATTCAGGAAGAAGGTTAAAAGCAGTCTATCAAAAAAGTGGCCAAAGCATTTTCTCTTAACCCACAGTGCATATTCTCAGAGCCAGCCCTACTATTAGGGGGAAATGAGACACCTGCCAGAGGCAGCCAATGCTAGAGGCAGCAGTCCCCAAATAGTTCCTCCTGATCCCTCTTGGCTATTCCATCTGCTGGGGGATAATGCTGGGTCTCTCATGCGGACTGCCTTAATCCTTCAGAGCAAGGCAGGGGCTCCAAAGGTTTCCAGTGCCAAAGGACTGAGAAATAAACGTGTCTTAATAATGGTGTTGTGTTCAACGTTGTGTGAGCAGAAGGTAGGTCGTGCAGTGGACCGCTGTTTTCCCCTCAGGCTTCTGCTTCCCCCTGTTCAGCTGAAATTTATTCAAGATGGCCACAATGACCTACTGAACATTGTGTTTTATGGGGTTGCAGTGGGGAGAAGGTTGTCTGAAATCAGACAGAGGAATAATTTTTTATTTTTTTAAAAAATGTGAGTCCACAGTCCTAAATTTACTTGGATTTAAATGTTATTGTAATCATTGTTACTTATAAGTCAACATGCTCAGTAGCAGGGAGTTAATAAAGTTAAATAAACTTCGCTCTAGACATATGGGTCAATATGAGAGGCACAACTTCCCTTCTGAATGTACTTTGTCTCTTCATCTCTTTCCCATCCAACCAAGTATTTTCTCCTCTGATACTTCCACTGCCCAGGCTCTTGCACAAATCTTGCAAACAAATCTTAGGATCAACGTATTATAGTATTATTCCTTTACAGTACTTCTAAATATAATAAGGATGTGAGCATCCCTGGAACTTTAAAGCCCCAAATATGAGCTGCTGAAAAAAACATAAATCAGATCTGGTATAATTTGGATTTACATGGGAATATGTGGAACAATTGCCACATCTAATGCCATTATAGATTCCCCTCCAAAAATCAGCTAATGCTGTCATGCTCATAATATTCTGGTGAACAATAATGATTTATTTGTAGAAATTATGGCATAGAAGCTTGAAATGTTGAAGAGTGTTCTTCACATTCTGGATTTTTATCTTTTAGCTCTAGCTTTTATATATATTTCTATAAAAGTGCTCAAAGCTACAAAAAAGGCATTATTACATATGAAGAAATATGGGCTTTGTGAAGTCCTTTGAGATCACTAGATAAAAACCCCTTGTAAATTTAACCTTTTATGATGGTTTAGAGACACACTTATATAGTACTTTTTGTACTCTCACAAAGGTACTTCAAAGTTTACTCTTCAAGTAACTAGAAGGAAATCACATTTTAAAAGAAGTAAACAGATTTCTTTTAAAATCTAGAGCTTTCAGTCTTTTGATCTGCTGAGTATTAATGTTACTGAGATTAAATATCTACATTCCTTTCAGAATGCATGTAACCTAAAAACCGTATCAATAGACATTGAACTAATAAACCACAACTGAGAAAAGGAAAGCATATAACTAAGGGAAACAATTAATGTGACTGAGAGGTTAATGCTTATTATTGTACCACTGCTCTCTCATGACTCTACCCTTTTCCTAATACAAAAATAAATGTCATATTTTAGAAGCAGACATAAGGAAGGCAATGTAGTAAAGAAATCTTGCTATGTGCTGAATATACCTATTTAGAGTGAAATGAGATACAAACCCTTCAATCTTCTGTCATAAAAAAGGGATGAACAGAAGGTAGAAGCATTTGGTATTAGTAAAGATAAAGTAGCAACATGATTTGCAAAAAGTTTATCTACGAGTCTGTTTACAAAATGAACAGTACTATTAATTCCGATCCAGCCTCATATTTTGCCATTATCTCTCTGCCCTTCCAACCACCTATATGATCCAATATATTAAACACTAGGAATTCTTTTGTCATTTCCTCTTTTTGTTATATAACTCTGGTTTTTGTCTCATAGGCCCCAGTTCTTCAGTGCTTCACAGTGTGGCTTCATAAATGATTTTAGGCACTCTTCTTTCTTTCTTTCTTTCTTTCTTTCTTTCTTTCTTTCTTTGTCAAGCTGCCTCTGTGCCCTTTCTGCTTCACTATAGTCACCTTGCTTTGCTGCTTACTCATTTTCCCCCACCAATATTTTCAAATGGTATTTCATGCCAGCTAATCTGTATTAAATGCACATTATGAATTATTGTACATGTCTTCGATATGTTTTTCTTCTTCAAAAATTAGTTAAGTTCTACCGATTATACAGGGCCGCGGGTGGCGCTGTGGGTTAAACCACAGAGCCTAGGACTTGCCGATCAGAAGGTCAGCGGTTTGAATCCCCACGATGGGGTGAGCTCCTGTTGCTAAGTCCCAGCTCCTGCCCACCTAGCAGTTCAAAAGCACGTCAATGTGCAAGTAGATAAATAGGTACCACTCCGGCGGGAAGGTAAATGGCATTTCCGTGTGCTGCTCTGGTTCACGAGAAGCGGCTTAGTCCTGCTGGCCACATGACCCGGAAGCCATACGCCGGCTCCCTTGGCCAATAAAGCAAGATGAGCACTGCAACCCCAGAGTCGGTCACGACTGGACCTAATGGTCAGGGGTCCCTTTACCTTTACATTACCGATTATACAGCAAGGCTAATGTTATCTTGTGGATATTTGCAAGTGCGTAATGATGAGTACTTTATAAAAATACAATATAAAAAACACAAAATACCTAAGAAAAATAAGAGCAAAACCAAACCAATAATCCCCCCTCCCACAACACTTTTTAAAAAAGAGTATCAGATGTTAGTCAGCCAAAGGCCAGGTTGAAAAGTAATGTTTTCTCCTGGCATCTAAAGGTGTATAATGAAGGTGCCAGCTGAACCTCCCCGGGGAGAGCATTCACAAAGGGGGAGCCACTGCAGAAATGCCTATTGTCGTGTTGCCACCCTCTGGACCTCTTGTGGAGCAGGCATGCGAAGAAGGGTCTCAGACGATGAGCTCAGGGTCTGTGTAGGTTCATATGGAGAGAGGTAGTCCTTGAGGTATTGTGGTCCTGAGCCATGTTTAAGGCTTTATAGGTCAAAAGCAGCACTTTGAATTGGACTTAGAAACTATTTGGCTACCAGTGCAGTCAGGCCAGGATCAGTGACAGGACCAGGGCAGAACCATCTTACCCTGGTGAGCAATATGGCTGCCAAATGCTGCACCAGCATAAATTTCAGGATCTTCTTCACAGGCAGACCTACTTATAACATGTTACAGTAATGTAACCTAGAGGTTACCAGAGTATAGACAACAGTAGTTAGGCTGTGCCTGTCCAGCTGGGGCACCAGCTGAAGCTGATGGAAGGCACTCTGTGCCACTGAAGCCACTTGAGTCTCAAGCAACAGCAAAGAATCCAGAAGTACCTGCATACCTGCTCAGTGAGCACACAGTGCCATCTAGTCTTATAATGTTTCTCCTGAGCCCCACAGCAGTTCTCCTCTGTTGGAGCTTTATATGTCCCAAGGCATGTCCTGGTCTTCTTAAACTAACCTGCTGCCTAAACTATGGGGAAAGACATCATCCTGTTGCCAGTGTTGAAGTCAGATTCAGCTGCCAGTTCAGGCAGCTTCTGTATGTGAAGTGGGAGAGCAGCACCATCTTGTCCCTTGCCTCAGACAGCAAAATGTCTTGGGGCCGCTCTGTGCCATTCCCTATCCACGCTTTTGACATTTATTTAGATCCAGTAACTGAACTTAAGTGGAACACCGTTATAGTCAAGCCACTTCAGTAGTTCCTAATTCAATTTGTTAAATGCAATTAGCCATAAATAATTATAAATCAGCTACTAAACCTGTGCTATACTTCCGTAAGCCAAAAACAAAACTCAACGAAGAAATATTTTTAAATGACTGAGCAAAATGAACAGCTGCCATATGGCAAGGCATTTGCATTTCAGTTTATCTTTTTGTTCATAATAACACCATTTGAAATACATTTTGCTAAATATGGGGACTGAACTTGTAGAAGAAATCAATTATATTCTTAAGTCTAAATCTTCTCCTTTTCTGGCTATGCTCTAATGTATCACTGTACCTAAGAAATGCACCCTGGGGAAAATACTTCTCCAACTAAAAATCCATGAATAACATTATGCAAAAATTAATTTGTGATAAATGATTCAAAATCTTTACTTAGAATGGTTTTTATTCATATTTCTTGTGAAAATAACACCTCACCCGTAGAAAGGAGTCAAGGGATCCATTCTCCATGTATTCAACCACAATCATTACTGGTCTGCCTGCAAAGACAGCAAAGGAATGTGTTAGGATTATAGGTATATTAAGGGTTTGTTATAGTTCCAGCTGTTAGGAAAAGATTATTTGCATTAGTAAAATATGTTGCTCATTTCCCAGTCCTCCTCTGTAGCAAAAATGTATCTCATTGTTCTATTATTTCTGAGTAGTTTCTTGGTCATGTTGCTGGATTTACCAAAGGCATTATAATATTTTTGGTTTTTTATTTAAATGGCTAAAATCATAATCTATTATTTATAGCCCATGCTATTCTTGGTGGATACAACCCTGTGCACTCAAAACAGTGCTGAGGAGAGGGAGTGTTACTAAGCTATGAATACGACCCTTCTCCTTTAGACTAGAATATATAGTTAACATTTGATGTTTGTGACAAGAACAACCAAGTCATTCTAGTACTAATTTACTTTCTGTATTTACTTGACAAGCCTTTTACTGTTTGTGTTCAGGAGTAAGCCATCACTCTAAAACTACCTAGAAGAAATAACCCAAGTTGCATGCTAATCAGGGTTTTCCATCAGATGTTATTTAGATAATGCTAATAATACAAAGGCGTGAATAATATATGCAGAAATACTGTAATGAATCATCTTGCATGCAAGACAGGAAAGAATATAATAAAACAACAAACACATTTTGTGCGAATGCCTGTATTGGTTCCATTTGTAACAAATACCAGATAAAATGATAGAAGGAATAAAGAAACACAGGTACTTGAGAAGAACCTTGTCTACATCTTGCCTGTTATTATTTTTCATTCTTTCTCCTGCCAACATAGCATAATCAGATAGATAGCATAATCAGAACTGCACACAATAGTCATCATGCAACTCTCCTGAAGACTAACAAAATGGCTTTATAATACTTTCAGCAATTTCTGTCTGTTAAACTTTCTTTGGACAGAAATTCATGGATGAACAAATGGGCACCCAGTTGGAACTAGTGGACATTCATGCAATGAAACGAACAAAAATAATTTAAGACACTGTGAATATGAAAGGACAGACCAGTTCAAACCACCTATATGTAATGCTACTGCTGGATAGGGCAGAAGTATTCCTCCACTCAGCTTGTCCTCTGCCACCAGGGGAGCTCCACTGTTGGCAAGGAAGCTCTTCTAGTGAACAGAATTGCTAGATCCTAAAATTAAGAACTTGTCAAGAATGTATAACTTGCTGTTGAAATGGAATACTCAGGATGAAACAGTGAAATCTGTTATGATTAAATGGGCACAAGACGTTGGACATAATATTATGATGGCTGACTGGGAACAGTTATGGACCACAGGTATGAAATTCATGGCATGTAATGCCTTAAGAGAGAATATAATGAAAATGATATACAGGTGGTATATGACACCAGTCAAGCTTGCAAAAATCTATCATTTGCCCGATAATAAATGTTGGAAATGTAAAGAGACCGAAGGTACATTCTTTCATCTCTGGTGGACGTGCCCAAGGATTAAGACTTTCTGGGAGATGATCTATAATGAAATGAAAAAGGTATTTAAAGGTATTTAAGAATCCGAGACCAGGGAGAAGAGTCGGTGGAGGAAGATTGGAAGAAATTTAAAGACTACTTACAGAAACATTGTATAATTAACAACTGTTAGAAGGATGTTGGAATAATATTATATGATTTTAGCAGGAATGATATAAAGGATTTGGGAATAATTGACTGTTAATTGGTGAAAGGAGGAAAAACAAAGTTACATTATATTAAGATAATTTACAGGATTAAAATTTTAAAAGAGGGAAAGGATTTGCTGAAATGGATAATTGACCTAGAATACAAAAAAGGGAGGTGTGAGGAGGTCAAGGTAATAAGCTAATGAAAGATAAGTAATGAGGAGATTTGATATATTTTTCTTTGTGTTTTTGTTTTTGTTTAATGGATTTTATTTTTCTGTTTTTTTATATTGTGATGTGTTGTTTTGTTTTTGTTTAATGTGGTATTTTTACTTTTTCTTTCTGTAACCTTTAAAATTTTAATAAATAGTATTTTTTTAAAAAAGGAAGCTCTTCTAGTGAGTGCCCTATGTGCCAGCCCAAATAGCAGTAGCCAGCAGACAGGCCCCCAAAATAGGATTTTGGGGTGTGTGTGTGAGAGAGAGGGCAGAGCTGGGCTGGCACAGGCATTGCTGTATCCTGCAGCAGCCTTGTGGCATAGTAAAAGGGCATTTTCCCACGTGCCCCCCACCATTTTCTACCCTTGGTGAGGAGGCATATCTGTTTCAGTAACATTGGGTTTTGTCAGTGAAATAGTTGTGAGAACATCTTCAAGTGAACATTCTACTGTCTTTTAATTTAGAAATACAAGATAGCGTATTATGCCAGCAAAATGGCTGCCTTTACAGCGTGCAAAGCACACAGAGAGCCAAATATATTACAGAGCTCCCTAAAGGGTTCATAGGGAAACATTCTGTTTACATTCCATGGTTACAGGACAAAGGCTGTTATCTAGAAAGGCTGGGTGGCAGGCATTGCTCCCATAGATAACAACAGATTGCCCAACTGAACTCAACTGGAGCTGTGGACTTACATGGAAGATCAGCTGTCTATAAACATATTATTGTGAACCATTATGATATTTTAGAACAAATGAGACAAGAAAGTAAACAGGCTACCATCAGGCAAACGGTTGAAGTGGTGTAAACCTGCTCCTGTTCATTGACCTTCACTCTAACCTGGAGAAAGATATATCTGTACTCCATTACGATTAGAATAAAGGGAGATAAATTCCCTGTTTACACAAAGACTATGTATAGACTTAAAGAGGTAGGGGGGAAATCAGGATCAGAGCAGAATATTTAGCCCCTGAGGTAAATATAAACCTCCATCACACATTGGAGGGGGGGATAGGTTTGTACCCACACTCTCCTCTGTCAATCAGGATGCAATCAGTGGGCAGTTTGAATTGAACTAACACTTTCCTTGTGTGTTTGAGGACCCTGAAAAAGCAGGGATACAGCTGCAATCTACAGAATGAATGCCAGTGCAAATGAACATTTTTAACAATGGGCAGGATGACTGTAATAAAACTCTGCCTGAATAATTACCCCTGAGGGCCTTATAGAATAGCACACCCTGTGGTGGCACATCCAATATCCAAAAATGTAAAGTCGGTAATGTGCCTATCTAAATTATTCATTTTCTTAAAAGAGCAAAGGATGAAAATACTGCTTCTCATAAATTGGTCAGTGCAACTGCTAACAATACAACCTTATTGGCCCTCTTATCACCTGGGCTTATGCGATTTCTATTGTGGGATTCAGAGAAAGTGAACAACTAGATAAGAGCGCCATGTGCAGATGCTTGTCCTTTAATATATGCAATATAAACCATCTGTTTATAAAATAAACCAGGTTTTTATTTTATACTTTTAGGCTGTTGTTGGCATCCATTTGTCTTGAGAGACAATGGGGTACTCCTCTGGAGGTGAAGTCAAACTGCTGCTTTAGCAGCACTAAAGTAACCTGCCCGGGGTGCAAGCCTGGGCACTATATATGGAGGTCCTGGGCTGAGCAGCTGTAATCCTGAACGTAAGTACTAAGGAGTAAGCCCCTCAAATGTACTTCTGAATAAAGTTGCATAGGATTGTGCTGTACAAACACAATCCAGCCAAAGTCAACGTTTGGAAATCAAATTGATTTGAATCGGAGGAAGTGGGCGTCAGAGACACTTGAAGTTGCTTAACTCTAGTGGATTGTACCCTTAGTTATTTTAAAAGCAAGAATGGTAGAACTATCAAGTGCCATTCAGAATCATGTAATTTTTTTAAATATAAGAGCTATTTTATTTTCAATTCATATAATATATGTATATTTAATTTAATTTCTATTTTTTATCACAGCAAAGGATTTTGACAGTGTGCAATTTAATTGAATGGTAGAATGATGAACGAGAATGGTGGCAAGATATTCAGAACACTTTTCCTGTCATTTTAAATACTGAAGCAAAGTCCATGCTAATGAATTTTTTAAAGTATCGAATTAATCTCCCCCCAAATAATAATACATTCAGTGCACACTAATCTCTACAGATTTTGTTTATAATGAAATGCTGAAAAATATGCAAAAGAAATAGGCATAGTAAATGCACATTATATACCCACCCCCACAAATACACAAATGCATACATACATACAGCAGAAAAACAGAAACTGGGGCTATAAAATGGTTCAGTTTAAAGAAAGAGTGAGAAATCTTTTTTTTTTAACCAGATAGTCTGTGTCTTAAAATACCTGAATATAGATAGCTACCCCGTACTCAAGCTGAGAAGCTGAAGTGTATCTGAAGAAGTGTGCATGCACACGAAAGCTCATACCAAGAACTGACTTAGTTGGTCTTTAAGGTGCTACTGGAAGGAATTTGTTTTGTTTTGACTATGGCAGACCAACACGGCTACCTATCTATACCCTCTAACATTCCACATGTTCTCCACATTGTTGGGCGGCTTCATGTATTAGTAATTCCTAGTTGGTGATATTAAGTGGCAAAGTCATTCATCCAAGCTACAAAGTTTCATGGCTAAAGTAGTCTTTTTAGGAATGAAAATACTTTCACTTTTTCAGATTTTGCAGTCCAGGATTTAAATACATGTAGTCTCTCTCTCTCTCTCTCTCTCTCTCTGTGTGTGTGTGTGTGAGAGAGAGAGAGAGAGAGAGAGAGAGATTCTTTTTATCAGTCTCCAATATCTGTAGAGTGAGGACAGGCAGCATGTGAATATGCCCTTAATCTTGCTTTTACACCATACAGTTAATACTTTTTACAACTATTGTCACATCACAGGGACAATACGCACATACAACTAACAAGACACATTTTAGCAAAGTAATAAATGTGCATAGACAAGTGTAGAGAATTTCAGTTGTGCACAAAAAAGGGTTTTAACTTTCACAGGCAAAGAAACCTAAAAAAGATAGGCAAATGTTTTATTAGAAATAATACATATATACAGTCGTACCTCAGTTCTTGAACAGAATGCATTCCGGGAGTCCGTTCGACTTCTGGAACTATTTGAAAACCAAGACACTGGTTCCGATTGGCTGTAGGAGCATCCTGCAGCCAATTGGAAGCCACAGAAGCCGTGCCGGACGTTTGGCTTCCAAAAATCATTCGAAAACTGGAACACTTACTTCTGGTTTTTGATCTTTCAGGTGCTAAAACATTCCAAGGCGTTTGGCAACCAAGGTACGACTGTATCTTGAAACCTTTGAGAACACTATCCTTATCACTTTGAGCCTCTTTAAATAAATAAATAAAACTAACCGCGAAACAAAAACGAACCTTTCTTTCCGTAAATGAAAAACCATACTCCAGCAGTGTATGGAGGATATTTATTTTTTGTCTATGCTGAAGTCTCAAGGTGAGAAATAATAAAACATTCAATGCAATATAAGCAATCGAACTTACAAATCACAACAAACCAACTGCTAGGTAGAAACAGCATCTCCATAGGAATAGAAGGAAATATTTTTAATTTTGCAGTGTGCTATTCTACAGCTTTAACTGTAACTCCTCCTGAAATCTGGTTATGCAGTATAGAAATTCATTCAAAATAAATAATTAACACAGCAACCCACCCTCTCTCCCTCTTGTGCTGGGCTGCGGGGATTGGACTGAGCACAGGTGTCCTTTTGCCCAGCTATGCCAGCTTCCTGCTAGGCGCCGCTGACAAGAGTGAGAGAAGCAGCATTCCCTCTGGTATGGAGCTCCCGCTTCTGCCTGCCAAATGTGCAGATGGGCAAAAGTGCTGTCAACAAGATGGCTACCAGTGACAGGCAGTGGAAGGACCCCAAACCAGGAGTTCCAGAGGTTAGAAGGAGCAGGGATGCAGTCTGTCTAGGATCTGTTGGATCTAAAGCTGGTCCTATTGCCGTCACATTGGGCCTGATCCAGACCTGAGCACAGCTTTCATCCTGTCATTTTCTGCCCCAGTCACTGTGTACAGCAGGGCTGCACATGGGGCAGTGGCCCCACAGCCTCCTAAAGCCATACCAGCTGGTGGCAGAGGTGTGAATTATTTCCTAATTGGGTTTTTTGAGGGGGGGGGGTTATGAGCAAGAATAATGTTATACAAACAAGTACACAAAGTTTTCTCATTACAGATAGGTAGCCGTGTTGGTCTGCCATAGTCAAAACAAAATTAAAAAATTCCTTCCAGTAGCACCTTAAAGACCAACTAAGTTAGTTCTTGGTATGAGCTTTCATGTGCATGCACACTTCTTCAGATACACACTGAAGAAGTGTGCATGCACACGAAAGCTCATACCAAGAACTAACTTAGTTGGTCTTTAACTAAGAACTAACTTAGTTGGTCTTTAAGGTGCTACTGGAAGGAATTTTTTTATAAAGTTTTCTCATGTCATTGTATATTACAAAAATAGCATAATAAATGTGGAAAGTTATCTACAACATATGTTTCATTATTAGTGGTCAATGTATAAGTTCTTGGTTTATGAGTTTGTTTAAACAATTAGGAAGAAGAAGAAAAAAGGGGAAAAGGAAAAAAAGAGGGGAGAGGGGAGTGGCAACTGACTGGGGTAATTATAAATAAACAAGTAACTAGGCTAGAGCGACAACAAAACAATACAATAGCAACAATGGTTATCTGTACCGCAGCATCTTAGTACATTGAAGAAATGGGTAAATTTCCCTCACGCTGAACTGGTCACTGAAAGTCACCCAGTGGCTTGATTTGCACATCACAGCCCTAGTTAAGAACAAACTGGTTTACTGCAAACATGCAGGGTGCTGGTGCAACTGCTGAAACAGTCTTGCTCCACTATTCCCCCAGTTTTTCTGCTCCAGTACCAAAGATGAAAGAAGCTAGAGCCTGGCTTGTTGTAATGTATGAACAGCTCGTTATTTGTTTGGAAACACAGTAGGCATTCGAAAGAAAGTAGATAATCTCTTTAGGCTTTGCACAGCTATGTGAATACATTTATGTTACCTTCATGCTCAGAAATAAAAAAAATTGTCTAGTCTATATTTTCAGAGTCATTTTAAGCAAACAGGCATTTGACTCATCTGTTCCATACTTTACACTGATGTTTGCTGAATTATATACATTACTCAAGTATGAGTGTTGAACATTTATAGCAAACAAGGATTTTGATATGTAACTGACCAAAAATTTAGAGAAACAGGAAAATGACTATTGTGGAGTGCAACTATAACAGCTGCAGAGCTTTCACCATTACTGAATGTTTCTGACTGAATGTTTCTCTGTTCTATCTATCTGTATGCTTACTATGGAAAACACAGTCTCTAGCTTTCTGCTCTTTGCATCTGTTGTCTATGGGACTTACTCTGATGAATTATCCTGGGCAGGAAACAGACCCAACACTTAATCCACTTCAAGATGTCACAAGCCCACCAATTTCACAACATAAACCATGATCTTTTCTCCCTTGGTTCTGTTTTAAGTGCAGCCATTAGCCATACCTCTTTACTGTGTATCACAAAATCCATTCTACCCTCTTTCCTTCTCTTCTGTCATTCTCTACTTGAATGTTGTTAAGGAGGAAATTTAGTAGCCCTTCCTTTGGTATTATTTTATTTTATTTTATTTTATTTCTGCAATATAAGATATTACCTCTCTGTAAAAGTGATTATTAAGGCACATTTTCAAAATGGACACATAATAAAAATATGCAGTATGTATATGCCTTTATTGCTTTGTTTCACTCCAAATAAATGCTCCCAACTAATACAGCTATGAAGTCAATTCTGCACAAGCAGAGTGTCCCCCCCCAAAAAAAATACTTACTAAAAACAGGAAAATATGAAAGTTTCTTTTACCAAGATATTATTAAAACAAAATTATTGAACCTTAAAAGTGCTACATCGGAACATATTTGAACACATGCCCAGGATGCACATTGTTTGAAACAGATATGATGCCAAAAGTCATTCCCTGACCTCTGAGACTGTGGTTCAGGGTCACAGAGAGACTCTAACATAATGGATGCAACCCACATGCTTGAAAAGTTAAAGTGGGAAGGAGATCAGACACCATGAGAAGTAAGCTCTTCATGGCATCTCCATGACAAGGATAATATGTGCCCCAGTTCTTTATTAGATACTGAGACATGTACCCCATGTTTCAATTGTTTCCATGCTACTGAAAGAAAATAAAAGGGAACTCTTTGACCAGTGATACTGCAGATATTGCAGATAATTCAACCCCTAAGCATGGCTTCAGTTATTCATTCCAGTAGCCCCAGAAAACATAAAGCAGGAAAGAGTATATTTCAGGTTACTTTCTGCTAGTGTGACCACACCTGAGCACACGTGCACGGTAACAATGTCAAGTTAATTTTTGTCACAGGTTCTGGAGTGCTTTAAACCATGTAAACCATGGGTAGGCAAACTAAGGTCCGGGGGCCAAATCCGGCCCAATCACCTTCTAAATCCGGCCCGTGGACGGTCTGGGAATCAGTGTGTTTTTACATGAGTAGAATGTGTCCTTTTATTTAAAATGCATCTCTGGGTTATTTGTGTGGCATAGGAATTTGTTCACCCCCCCCCAAATATAGTTTGCCCCACCACAAGGTCTGAGGGACAGTGGATTGGCCCCCTGCTGAAAAAGTTTGCTGACTCCTGACGTAAACAGTGAAAACAGGTTGTCAGCAGTATCGGAACTGACAGTGCCTGCCACCTTTTGACAGAAAGCAAGAGGCGTCAGGTGACAATGTTTCTTTTTCCTTGCAGTACCCATCTGCCCACCTGGGCACAGATTTGATGAGCAACCCAGGTATGCAGACCAATGGTTGTGCATGGATTACTTTTGTAGACTCAGCATGGCTGTCTTTACTTTAAAATGGTCTTTACTACAGTTACAAAGGAAGGAACTAAAATCTGGATTGCCCCCCCCCCCGTCATGTACATTTATTATTAAAATATACAATGCTGTATTCTGCATTTTTATTATATAAATATGACCAAGGGGAATGAATTAATGATGTTTTGGTTTTTTAAAAAATACATATTCGGGTATTTTAAAGTGAGGATAAACAGATTTGATGAAGAAAACCTTATCCAGGCTAAAAAAAAAATTATACTAGAATATTGCAAATTGTACTTGAATTTCAGAATGAATAATTGCTCCCTTATGGTAGTTACGGAATATTTTTTCCAGGAAGTATTTGTTAATTCAATCTATTCTTAATTGTCAGTTTATACAGCATAAGAATAATCCATTTATGTTGTGGAAGAGTAATGACCTCTCAGGTGCATATGGAAATTTCCTTTTAATACTATTCTGGTTGAAAGTAAAGAAAGTAAAGCAATACTTTTATGCATAGAAATTAATATGTAATGATTTGAAGTGCTCTGACTATATTTTGTTGTACTCTGGTGTAGGCTGCACACCAGAGGGTTGTATAAAGTTGTACAAAGTATTTTAATAGTATAGCAGATTCCAAACAAATTTCACACGGCTATTTTGAACAATACGAAAATGATTGGTATGTTGTATACACATTGTGATTGCACAATGCTAAATTATATCCAAGTGTTTATCTAAATTACTAGCTGCTATCCCCTTTTACCGTTTCAGATTCACTGTTGTTTTGACGTTATCTTTAGTTTTGTCATACTTATTTGGGCTCTACTGCATTTCTGATGAATTATAAACTTTGCTCACGGTGACATAAACTTCTCCAGTGCATACCCCACAACTGTCCTGATTTTAAGCAGGACATCTCGGAATCACAGAATGTCCCTTTTTTTGTCTGGCGCTCTGGTGCGAGTCCTCAGCATGTCAACAGGGTTGCGCCAGAGTGCTGGACTGGAAGGCACTCTGGCATGACAATCCTGACACCCCAATTTTGGGGACAAAAATGTTGGAGGGTATGCCATTGCTATTTGTTTGATCTGTAACAAGAGTGAAATAGCAAGTATCTATTTAGCAAAGTATCATGTAACATAAATGCACTGTATTCCTCATTTTGGTCTCAAGAACCAAAGCTTCCTATCCAGTGCTTGAATGTTCACATGGAATACCTACCAGAAGAAATCCTGGGGGGCAAAGATCCTCCCCCTGACAGAGGATGTGGGGCTGGAATGTTATTTAAAAATCCTTCCCTCAGGAATCTTGGGCAAAGAGACTGCACCCCAATGGTCGGGAAGGATCCTTATAAAAGATAAAAATTGTCATTAATTATACAGACAGTTATTTTAATTGCTGAACAGAAGGTGTTGGTTGCAAAGAGAGAAAAAAATCCCATGACAATATTGTTAAATATTAATTTGTAACCAGTTTGTGGTTGAACAAAAAGCTGGTACGCTTCCGTATCCAAATCAGCTGATGCCAGGCATAGAAAGGTTATTCAAGGGATGCCTTCACAATGAAACTTACTTCTGAGTATGGGATTGCTCTAAAACTTTTCTGATAATGAAAGGACACACATTTTAAATGAAGAAAATGTAAAATTTGTAATGATGATGATGATGTCAAAGAGAAAAACAACTACCAGACTTTTAGAAGACATCTGAAGGCAGCTCTGTTTAGGGAAGCTTTTAATGTTTAACAGAGTATTGTATTTTAATATTTTGTTGGAAGCCGCCCAGAGTGGCTGGGGAAACCCAGCTAGATGGGCGGGGTATAAATAAATTATTACTACCACTACTACTACTACTACTACTACTACTACTACTACTACTACTACTACCCTGGCCATCTGAGTGGGTTGTCCCAGCCCCTCGGACTGGCTTCAAACAAATATAAAAGGACTGAGGTTACCAACACCAGGACTATTATCACTAAAGTATAATTTGGCTCTTAATGTCAGTGCTTTGGGTTTTTATGAGGAAGCACATGGGGACCGGGGAGGAGGGCAGACAATAATATCTGTACTATAAATCCACTGATAATATACTATAAAAATATCCATACTATAAATCCATTAAAATGTTAACAGATACATTGTGTTATTTCTCTTTTCATTAAATCCCATCAAGGCAGACTCTTCATGGCTTTTGCAACTATGGAAAGGTTGTGTATGAAGCCTGAGTTGGAACAATGATTGAATGAATTTCAAATTTCAGTGAATAGAAATATTAACTTTTGTGAACAAAGTATCATGCAGTTCAAACCCTACTAAAAATTCAGCAAAGCCCTATGTACAGTATCAGCCTTCTGTTTTTCAAATAAATTGAGATATATACTTGAAATTACTACACAAAACTACTTTAGGAAGTACTTGTTTCAGACGTATATGTTCAGCTGGCATATACTTGAGTTTCTATCAGGGTGTGGGATGAGGAGAGAAAGACTACAAGTATGAAGAAGTGCCTTGCCAGGAAGCTTAATAATATGTTTTGCTAACTCTGCCTCACACTTCCATTATTTTTAGAACGAACTGCATGCTTGCTCCTCAGAGACAGACAACACCTGCCTCTCATTATAATCAGAAAATAAACAGGTTCCTTAATCTTCATGGGATGTAATTTTGTAGTGATTAACAGAAATGCAGAAAAACCCCAGAAAGAAAATTCAGATAAAACATAGTTCATTTATATCTTTTTAAGTTTACTTAGATACAACAAAAAGTAATGTTGGTGCTATGTAAACTTAGAAAGATATAAATAAATAAAATAAATCACCCACTCACTGATTTTCATTGCCAAAGCCTCATTATCCTTTGCGTAATATATGCTTCACTTCTAGCTTTCAGTGTGAGACATAAACAGTATATATTTGAACAAACAAAGCGTGCTGGGATTTTATTGTATATCTCAAAGAACATCAGGCCCAGACTACCCACTACATAAATCCACTTAACAAGAACTTGCTAATACTGAGATGAGGAAAAGTAAGGATCAGAATCAGGGGCACTTTCCCCCACTCTAATCACCCCACCCACCCCCAGCAATGGAGTTTGAAAAGCTCAATTTCCTAGAAGGGATGACTTAAAGTGGAAAAACAGTAATTCAAGAAAGGGTTAAATGCTGTACAGTATTCCCCACTGCTGCTTCTACACTACAAATGTATGACACTTATCTAAACCAGCCACTGGACTACTGCTATACACATTTCCACTTAACATACTGCTTGTAGCGCTGTAAATTACCATTTACATATACATTTGAGAGTCTATAACAAAACCAATGATGTTGTTTTAGTAAGAAATCAATTAAACCCAAAGGGTTAAGTAATGTTCACCTAACTGAGCCAAGCTTTAAATACTTGTGGAATTTTTCTTAGGAAGCCTTTGCAAGACTGAGGTTATGAACTGCACATTAAGCTAACTTAGATGGGGGAAGCTCTAAAATTCCAATTGATCCATTTTTGAAAAATATTTGGGGTCAGAAGCTCTCTGGTGTACCAGGAAAGTGGAACTGAGGATAGGCTTCCTTGGTAGGCCCTGCCAGGCACTGGGGTCACAGAAGCCGCACAAAGATGCTGCTTGCTCACACTGGGCCCTTTGATTATCCAATTCGGTCCTTGGGAGGGTCTACGCTCATGTTTTTAACGTTAAGTACGGGTTAAGGAAGGGTTGTGGATAATAAAGAGGCACAAATGGCACATTGCTTTTAATGTTTGTAATGCGTTGTTAAAATGTGACACCAGAGGGTGTTGCAGAGCAACCAGTAATGTTTTGGCGGAAATAAACCCAACAACAAGGTAAGAAAAACAATTTAAATTACAAGTATGCCCTGTGGCATTTAAAAATGATATATCTAATATCTTTCTAATAACGTTAAACAGCCCTTGTCTGCTTTTGTACTATTGCACAGCCTTACAATTTGGAGAGATCCTTTTTGTTCTTACCACCCTGAAGAATTTGGTGTCCTCATCAAACATGATCACTTCACTGCTAACACCAAACTCCATGTGTGAACAAGTTACAAAGCACTGGTACCAACACTGATCCTTTGGGGAACCCACTTCTTGTATCCCTTCAGTGTGAGAACTAGCCATTTATTCCTACTTTCTGCTATCTGTTTTTTTTTAACCAGTTAATGATCCAGAAGAGAACCTGTCCTCTTATCCCATGACACCTAAGCTTATTCAGATAATCTCAAACAGACAGACGGAGAAAGGAAGGAAGGAAGGAAGAGAGAGAGAGAGAGAGAGAGAGAGAGAGGGTATCTGGTGAGTGACTTTATTAAATAATCTACATAATTGCTGCTTTTTCTGTAGTAATAAATGCTGCTAAAGGTGTATAATGAAGGTGCCATCCAAACCTCCATGGAGAGAGCATTACACAAATGGGGAGCCACTGCAGAAAAGGGCCGTTCTTGTGTTGTCATCCTGTAGGCCTCTCATGGAGAAGGCGCACAAAGGAGGGTCTCAGAGGATGATCTTAGGGTCTGCTTAGGTTCATATGGACAGAGACAGTCCTTGAGGTATTGTGGTCTTGAGCCATTTAAGGCACTGTTCAAGTGTGAAAAGTGTGCCATCAGTTACGTGTAGATCTTGCTGATTTTCTTGCCTGTAACAGTAAGCAGGCTACTATTTTAGATTTCAGTAGAGTGGGGATTGAAGGTTTCATTCGCTCTTTGTGTAAAACCCATGTACACGACAAGAATGTAATGAACAAAAATCTGACAAGCATGATGATATATGGCTAAACAGAGGACTCTTTGATCCCCATGAGAGTAAATCACAGCAGGGACGTTTTAATCAACAAACAAGAAGATTTTGGGGGGGATTTGGGTATGCCCCTGACTTGCCTATCTAATCTGAGACTGAGAAAGAGGACCTATTTTCCATCTACAGCACTAACCTTTCACATATTGTTTGTCCTATGAAAAACGCAGGCTGGTATTGCAGTAGTACCTTGGGTTACGAACTTAATTCGTTCCGGAGGTCCGCTCTTAACCCAAAACCGTTCTTAACCTGAGGCGCACTTTTGCTAATGAGGCCTTCCGCTGCCGCCGCGCTGCTGGTTCACGATTTCCGTTCTCATCCTGGGGCAAAGTTCACAACCCAGAGCAACTACTTCTCGGTTAGCAGAGTTTGTAACCCGAAGCATTTATAACCTGAAGCGTTTGTAACCAGAGGTACTACTGTACTTTTCTTGCCTCAAGTATGACTAAGCTACTGCAGTTGACCAAACCTCAGCAAATGAGGTTCACTTCCCATGATCACAAATAGAAATGCTGCTTTAAATGGTCATTAAGTCTGTACTAGAGTCTTGACCTGAATTCTTCTTGTCCTCAGCATTTCAATTCACCTGATCATACCAGCTTTGCAGCATGCGTAAATAGCTACTAGCTCACTCCTATAATTAAGCATTTTAATACAATTTTTCAGCATTGTGTATAACAAATTTACACTAAGGAGGCAGAACTGTCCTCAATAACTGTTTATGTATTATCTTGGGTGTATCTAATGATGCAGCCTAGATAATGTTATTGCAGGATTCTGCAGTTAAATCTTGCTCATCCTTGCCAGTCCATAATGAGAAGAGAGAGTGGGAGTCAGGCACATTCAATTCTAAGGATCAAGTAATGCTGTTAGAAAGATTCATGGCTTTCATTTAAGCAAGTTTTTTGGCAGTGGTGTGCATTGTTGATAATGACCTCATTAATGGATTCCTCTGAGTAAATTACAAATATGATTTTCTGGTATAAAAACAATTACCTTTCAATTGCACCTGGCTTCTTCTGTAGCAGTATATCATTTTTTAGTCTTTGCAAAACTGTGGAGTTTTACTGCTGTATCAAAAGTTTACATTCTCCATATTATTAGAATACCACCACAATAGAACACAGTATGACGTGTGGCCTATAATAAAGACCATTTTGCTAGATGTGTCTATGCAAACATATTTTGTTCAATTTATCCTGAAAGCCCTGCCAACAATGACCTGTGTTTGAAAAAAAACCCCCAAATATTTCTTAAAATGAGTGTCTTAGTACAGACTTTAAAGTGGAGTTTGATACTTCAAATGTTTCTTTGTGAATGTTCAATTACGATTGTACGTAAGACACTGTGAAGTGAAATGTCTGGCCTATCCTGAAAGTGGGGCATTCTACCTTGCTTTTCTTGCATATCATTCACAGGGAAAGTTAAATTAGAAGTCTGTTTTTTCTACATCTTTCTTTAGCTCCTTTAAAAGAGTACAGATTGACTATACCAAATTGTGGTCCTCCAGAAGCTGGACCATAGCTCTCACTATACCTGACTGTTGCCCAATGGCCATGCTGGCTGGGCTGATAGAAACTGAAGTGCAGCGTCCCAGGACTACGCAGTGCTAGGGAACACTGCTTGACTAGAAATCTCCTTTCCTCACAATTAGACAGTGCTGACTGCAAGTAAGTCTGGATGCCTCAGGTGGATCATTAGCAGGGGTGGGGAACTGAATCCAGTGGCACAGATCCTGGGTTTCACCAACCCTGGACAGCTACCTTGTGTGGTGGGCAGGCCCCTCACTCACATATAATCACCTGATATCACAATGATGTCGGGTAACTCGTTTTGCCTTTGCAGCATGGCAAACTACCCAAAATAAATAAATAATTCCAAACTATGTGAAGCTTGAAGTTACTTTCCATCTAGTTATAGGTCATGGCTCCATGCCCTGCTTTCTGCAGGTATCGTCTGTGCTGACATGATCCCAATGGGGAACTTGGTAGCACTGCTAATCCAGCAAGCTTGATCACCGCCTGTCAGCAGATAGGTAATAACTTCAAACCTTGCTCTGGGCAGAGGTGAGCCATTCCCAGTGGACTTGCTCTCACGGGTAATCAGCTGATCAGTGGTGGCAGCAAGTCTCCCTAGCCAATGCTCTGTTGAGCACTTTAAGGCTCCTGATTGTGCACTGGCAAATTTGTCTCTACTTGTACACATTTGATGTCACATACGGCATAAGGTGTGGGACAGCTGGGAGTGATTATGGAGAAATGGCCTCATTGGAATGGCCAAATTGGAACTCAGGCCCATAAGCTATAGGTTCCCCACTCCTGATCTATAGAATCTCAGTTTGTGGTCACTGCCAGCCCCACGGGACCTGAATCAAACAGTGAAAATCAAGTACTGTATGATTGTACATTTAAGCAGGAATACATTTGTATTCCTGAACATGTGTGCAGGAAAATCATTAGCAGGTCTCAAGAGGCAGCTGAAGGAATAGCAAAATATCCAGGGCCAAACTAATAATGACATGGGAAATCCATGTTTTAATTTTATGATTTTATTAACAGAAGCTGCAAGGGAATAGGGAAAACATGGATCGGGGAAGGGTTTATTCCCATGTCACCCCTGGTGTTTCCCCAGTGACAGGCAAAGTGTTTCCCCAGTGGGCAAAAAGGACACTATTACCACATGCTCAGTGTTAGAAAAACAGATTCCCATGGGAACAAAAAACGCTTTATATAAGAAATAAGATCACTAGTAGATGAGTGAGGAGGCCATGCAGCAATGTCAGCTCAGAGTCAACTTAATATCTGCACTCTGGACAAGAAAGGCTTCCTAAGCAGAGAAAGCACAGAAATAAGCTGAAGGATCCAAGGCATAAGATAATTACAGCTTTGCAAGAGACTCTTGCTATAATGATTTACAAGTGCATACAAAGAACCAAACCTTGTTTAATGTTATATCCTGGACAAATGATCATCCTGTGATCATTTCAGGCAGCTATGGTTATGGTGGAGCAATTTGAGAAAGCATTTGAAGTCAAAGAGTTCAATTAACTACTCAGCTCTATGTTGAGAGAGCTTTAATGGTTGCCTTTCAGGAGATTTGATCTTAATTTTGGACCCTCATTTCAGAACAAACTATGCTCTGCAGAAACAATACATTGCTACATTTGCGAAACTTCTTCTTGCAGCAAATAAAATGCAGAAGCTTCAAATCTTCTCATGCACAGGGGAAGGGGAACAGGGATATCACAAGTATGAGGCTTGCTGCTGCTCATTTCCAATTCCCTAAATGGCTAAACCCAGCGCTTAAATGCCTATATGATTGAGTTTCAGCCCCATTGTTGAGCTATGCAGTTCCCACCCCCTGTTCTAGTACCCCAAATTGGTGTTGCCCATGCTATAATATAGTTTTATTGTTTTAACATAGACATATGATATCATAAAGATTTTAGGAAGTATAAATTGTTTCCAACTATACAGGTTCATTTTGGCTGCCCTAGTTATTACTAAATGCAATATAACCCACTGAAATTAGCAGGATGCTGAGAACAGCACAAAACTTATATCTTATTAAAATTATACTTGTTACAAACAGCAAATGGCACAACCCCAAGATCTGCTGGGTAAGCAAAGAAGCGCTTAGCTGTATTGTCAAAATAAGTGCTTAGTTGTATTGTGCAGAAGCAAAGCATCTCAGACTATGACCATGTGCTTGTGTTGCATTTATGTTATAACAGTGTTTCAGCCAGCTACAGTTCCTGACAGGTTCAAATGCTTCAGAAAAAGCAGTATTTACAAGTTGTTATAACCACTCTAAAAATGCTAATGTCGGGGGGAAAATATTCTGATGAATGATGCATTTGTACAGTCCACTGACACTGAAACTGTGTATTTGACAAAAGCACAATGGACAAATTAACAGACAAGTTAAGCTGTCATGTTCCCAGACCAACTTATTTTACACCTAACCCTAATGTCAGTTGTGACTGATGTAAACTTTTTTAAAAATTTTAAGTTATGACCTTTACTTGTGGCTTGAAAATAACTTTAAATGACTTCCAACATTTAAATAGTAAGATTCGCCTCTAAGTGATAGCCACAATCCAAAAGTTGGCACAGTCACCAACTGGCTCTCACTTTTGGTTCTGTCAATCAGTATACAGGCTCCTCAGATCCCAATCTAAATGTTCATAATCAGAGTTGAGTTGATTTACCGTATTCAGGCCCAGACAGAGGGGGCATATGGCATATGGGCCACTTGGCCCAGGCCTCCGATTCCAAAGGGGGTCTCGGTCAGCATATTTATCTATATTTTCCATTTTGTCTTTATATGCAGTCATGGTTCAAGCCTTGAAATAAAATTATTTGTCAGCATAACTTTTGTGAAAATTATTTATATACTTACTTATTTATAAGACTTCAGTTATCCCCAGCGTAAAAAAAGGGGGGGCACATTATCTACCTGGCCCGGGCTTCTGCCTGGCTCTACAAGGCCCTGACCACATTTACTTGAAAATAATGCACACCTTTTTTGGCCAAATTAAGATGTGAAAATGAGGGTGTGCATTAGATTTGATGGTGCATTTATATTCACCAGCAAAAAATTTTTTTGGTTTCAAGGTTTTGAAAACTGGGGTGTGCATTAGATTCAGTGGCACATTAGATTTGTGTAAATATGGTAAGTTGAATTCACACAATCTATATATGAAGCACATTGCTTCTTCCAGACCCCTGCTGTAATGGACTGGTTGGACACAGAGGAGTGGTGGAAGGAACCAGCTGGGGAGCCACTTAGGTAAGACGGCTAAAAGTCCAGAAAGTGGTGGTGGGACAATGAGTGAGAAGAGGGAGAAGACTGGGAAGAGGTGGTGTTGGAAGATGAAGGGGCAAATGGTTTAGTTATCCCTTTAATTATCTCAGAGCAATGCTAGGCCACAGACATTGTGAGAAATTAAAATGGTGGCTAGATCCAGAAGAAATAAAATAAGTGGGATCCAGGTCAGTCATCTGTCTGCACTTAACTTTCAACAGTGATTTTGTATTATACAATAAATATTAATGCTCTTGGGCTGAGAAAGAAAAGTCATTGGTTTTTCATAGCAAATTAAATACAAATCAAAATGGTTCCAATGTGTACCACCACATAGACATGCTGGAACCCCTGGAAATTATCACTGCTTGGGTAACTAGAGTGTACACAACAGCAATGTAATATACTTCTTGACTTTCATTCTAAAGATCATGTCTGGGTGCATAAATCTGAATCTTTACGGAGAATGGTATTTATCCTCTTATGAAAATGAATATAAATCTTTCAAAAGAATAAACTGATCCAAGTATGAATAAACCTTTTAATTTTGAGAACAGTTACTCTTAAAGAGCCAATTACTTTGCAAATGCCTTTTAATGAGTTACCAGCTCCTTTTGGAGCATAAAGAAAGTCAGCTGCAAAGAATCTATTGAGTGAGGATTTTCCAGTGCTGACACAAATTCAGTATTTTATGCAGTCTGGTAGTCAAATTAATGCCTGAGCCTCAGGAGTTCTTATCCTGGCTTTGTCAACATCTGATCGAGATGCACATTCTTGGAAATTCATTTTGGAAAGGTAGCCATTGCAGTTTTAGATTTAGCCAAAAAAGCTCAGTGTGAAATCAGAAATTGGCACATGATGATACACTTCCAAAGGCAAGTTGAAAGCAATCACTAAAGTAGACTGACCTCAAACAAAAAAAGTTTTCTCTGTCTACTCTCAACAAGCAAATCAGTCAGTGGATTTTAAATAAAACAAATGAGTCTTTTTAAACTGAAGCCTACAAAATCAATAATGTTTCTAAAGCAAAAACAGTGTGAGTGAATTCTTGCTTTTGTTCTTTTATTGAGTAGTAGTCATCCACGTTGCAGGACATATACTTTGTGTAAATGGAATAGCCAGGGTGACCACAACATGCAACAAAGCAATTCCAAATTTAAAGCTGAACTCTGGAAATCATTGACTACACATATCTGCCTCAAGAAAATGGAAATACTTCAGAATCTGGAATTTCAGTATTATAAAACAGCAAACTGGGTTAGATGGGAGGATGACTGTTAGAATTCTCCAATGAGACAGAATGGTTGAAATATGTCCTGTGTGAGCATAGGGCAAGCAGATAGGAAATCATAAATTATATGAGGCTGGAACCACATAAATGTGACGGATAATTCTGATGCTGATTTATTGAATTTATATCCCACTTTTGCTTCTAAAGGAGCATGGGTGGCAAACATATCCACATTTTATTTTTTAAAAGGCATTCAAGAAATGGTTAGAAGATTCTAAAAACAGAATTAAGAACATTCTAACACAGTAATGCTTAAAAAATGTTATTTCATCCAGGAGTGTTCCTGTTCATAGAAGCAGAATAAGCAATTTTGGCTCATTGCAACCTTCCCCCTGAAGTTTCTTATTCCCCACTGAACAGCTGCTCTGTGGGGTTGCGGGGATGGGCTTTCTAGAGTAGTGTAGGAAGCAGTGCAGAGCTGCATGGGGAACCAGTTAAAATATTTCCCTTGCTTTCTGTGAGTGGAGGAAGAGCTGTTCTGGATCCAACCCACGGTGTTCGTCTTTGAAGAATAAGAATTACTGAAATCTAAAAGAATGCTCCTGGAAGATGATATAGGATCCTTTATTTAGAAGACCACACAGTCTTGGATCCCAAGTTGCTTTTCTATTAACAATAAACTGTTCTAATGGAAGTTCCTTCTGGCAGAAGAGGGGGTAAGAATGTTTTTACTAATTCCTCCTTCCCACTATACTTCCCTGTATGACTTCTCGCAATATTCCAGAGCATCAGTCAACACTCTATGACAGATGGCACAGGGGGCTGGCTGCAGGAGAACACTGAACCCCCCCCACCTTTCTGCTCACAGGAACGAAGGAGCTAAGCCATACTCTGTAACTTGAGTTGTAAATGACTGCTAATGCTTGTTTTCCTGATATTATACAACACAAAAATTATTTGTGCTGTTTCATTCATCAGTAATTTCGAACTGGAATTCTCACACGTATTGTAATCATGTAATCTGGTGGAGTTTTTTCGCCCCTTTTAGGTCAACAGATAAAAACATTGTGATGGATTGCATTTCCTACTAACTGAAGGACTATATACAGGCAATGGTTACAGCTTAATAACTTATGGCTAACATAAGGAGAAAGTCTCTGCCTAAGTACTGCAGACCAACTCTGTTTCTCACTGTCAGAAAGTGATTCATTAACCACTTATAGTGGTGTATGTCTCAGTAAGTCTAGTGTCAGATTCTATCTGATAATTATCCCATTGCTAGGGATGCTGTGTTGCAACTCAGAAACTGCTCAATCTACAGTATTCTCACAGACTCAAACTGAACTACTTTAGTGTAAGCAGTTTTCAAAATGAAGCTGCTTTACATTTTACACCAGCCTATTAAACTGTTTTTCACTGATTAATTATCTGCCTCTGAATTAATCTGTTCAATTTAACTATATTTCCCTATAACCAAAAGTTCAATATAGGTTCCTTTTTTAAAGATATTGTACAGTTAGCTAACTTACAAAAAGCAAAAGCTAGCACACAATATTTTTCGCTCCCTATTACTGCAGCATACCAAACTTGTACCCTGTTGTTTCATCTCTTCTTCACAGGTTCTTGAATTTTGCAACAGATGTTCCTGGGATCAAGGTTCTCATTTAACTGTAATTTCCCCAGATGCCCATGTCCTTAAATTGGGTGTCAGGTGCTCTCATAACAACATGGCTGAGGGCCCTATGTGAAGGATTCTACTGAGCATACTTGGAGCCCTGGGATACCTGATGTCCACACTAAGAAATCAAGGTATAATGGAAAAACCACATTTACCAGAGTACTTGGTGCTTGAGACATTGTTGTTGCACCAGGATGTACAAGGGTCAGAGGGAAAAGAAGTATACTGTGGTACCCCTACACAACTATTAATACCATTAGATATTATCACTCATTAGCTTATGCTTTTGTGAGTGTTTTTGCCATCTTATCATGTGTTATAGTAGTAGTGCTATTATCTTGTGATTTAGAATAAAAATAAGAAAGCTTAATTACACTGCAACAACACAAGGATAGAATTTTCTCATGCTGTCAACACATCCGTTTGCAGAAGCTTTAAGAACACTTTAAAAATAGTTATGAACATAAGGAAGCATGACAAAGAATCAAATCTGATGAGGTGGGGCAGCAAGAATTTTGTCTTGAAAACATGATTCCTACTGTATAACTCCTAGAACAGAATGAACGAATGAACCGGTCTTTAAGATCTATCTGCATATGTCGTGCTTTTCTTCTTAAAAAATGTTTTGGGGTACTCTCATTTTGACCCAAGAAAATCACAATTTTATAGTTCAAATTGGGAAAAATAAATACAGTAAATGGGCAAAAGTACAAAGATTCACAAAATGTTTAGGGGTATGCGTCCCCCCAGAAAAAAGCACTACACATATGTATAGTTTGTTTTATGGCCTAAACTGCTGTTTGCTTTTCTGTTCAACATTGGGAAAGGTCTCCTAAGTCAATTGTTTAAAAGGAACAGGAATTGCAGAAAGGTAGATTCAGGCATACACTGAAACTTCCACGTTATTTGAATGAAAAGTTTTGTTTGGTTGAAAGGACGCTGCAAAATCAGATATATACTTTTAGTATTTTAAAAATTACTGTGCATATTAGTTTGTATCATAGCTAATAGACAATAAGCTGATTGTCTGCCTGTTGTGCACTATGCCAAGCTTAGTATTCTCCATTTAAATAGCAGACCCTCATCCATTTGATGCAATTGGCTTAATTACACAATATATAGTGTAATAAAACATTTATACCTGATTTGTTTTGCACATCCATAAGTCTTCAGAAACCCCATGAACTTACCTGCAACTATGAATATGAAATATTTGCCCCTACAATGGAGATCACTATTATTTGTTCTACCCCTGGTCATTTTTAGTTTTCTTTTTATTAAGCAGCAGAAGTATTAATAGGTAAAATGACAGTCCACAAGTACTGTATACTATAAAATTATGCAGATTATTGTGTTTGTCTTCCCTTTTAGATCTTATGGAGAATATTCAAAACAATACACTGGGTACAATTTATTTTTACTGATGATACAGAATTTGAATAGGTCAAATCAGAACCAATATACCATATTTTTCTGTCTGTAAGACACCCCCATGTATAAGACCCCCCTTATTTTTGGGGACTCAATTTTAGGAAAATGAGGGGAGATGGCCCAAATTGTTGAGCCTCTCCCCCCATGCAGCTGCGGGCAGGAAACACCCCCTAGATCGCTCCCTGCTTGCTGCAGCATCAGAGGAAGCTGTGCTCCTGCCAACAAGCTGGCTGGTGGTGCGCCACTTCTCCCCCACATGCCACCGTGTATTGGACGACCCCAGTTTTTTGATGTGATTTTTGAGTAAAAAAACCTTGTCCAATACATGGGAAAATATGGTAAATATTTAATCAAATGAAAAAGAGTGTCACAAACAAGAGATATGCTGTTTATCATTGGGAATGTGGTTCCAGTGTAGTAACTAAGACGGAAATACCCTTTGTACGTGCTTTTCCCTATTAAGCAGCACAACTGTATGTGGAAACCTGCATCTGGATTAGGATAAGTGCAGCAAAAAGACAAGAATTATAATATGAAAAAATGTCCTAAGCCACTTACTTTTTGTAACAACTCCTTCAAGGCGGATAATATTTGGGTGGTCAAACTGCCCCATTATACTAGCTTCTCGTAGAAAATCTCTTCTCTGTCTGTCCACATATCCACCTTTCAAAGTTTTAATGGCTACTGGAATCTCCCTTTTCCCAGGTGTTTTCAGGCGACCACTGCATACTTCTCCAAATTCACCTTAAGTTAAAAAGCAGTTGGTTAGATTGTTAGCAGTGTATGTGTTTAAGATCTAAGCCTTTGAGACAGATGTCATTGTAGCAGTTTCAGAATTCAATGCCTGAATAAGTACAAACAGTTCCAAAAAAAATCCTTTCACTTCAGTGTGTGCTCAAAGCATGTAAAAAATGCTTAAAATCCTACAAATTATAAATGGGATCTACACAGGAATAAAGAATCCTAATTAGTGAGTTAATACATGCAGAAAACAGATCAAGTCACATACAAGAAAACATCAAACAAACATTCAAGGAAGTACAACTGCATTCTATTCCACACAGCTGAATAAAATAACTATCTAACTTCGAAGGTCTATTTTTGGAACTGTGTATTCAGACATCCCTGAGAAATGAAAAAATAACAATAGTAGTGTGGTCATGTGTCCTACTTTAAGAGGGCAGTTCTCTGTTTGAAGGAGTCCCCTAAGAATTGCCCACTCCAAGTTTGCTGTAAAAACAAACAACAAAAGGGAGAACAGGCGGCTTGAAGCTGCCCATCAGCTTCTGGAAACCAGACTGAGCACTATGGGGAAATATCCTGTATTTTTATTTAAATTTATTATTTTGTATCTCTTTGTATAAATTAGTACATGCACATTTATGCATATCTTGGTGTCTTTTATCCCTTTTTTAGTGCTATGGGTTACACCTCCCCCACAAGAAAACGTTTCCCTAAAAGGAAATTATATATCTAATTTCACTCATAGCCATTGGTGATATTTAACCACCACTTATCAACTGCTAATTTTGTTGTACCAGGTAGTAGCATATAGAAAATAATCCTGATATTTCTCAGAATGACTCATGAAGATTTGTATTTTCTTATGAGTTTTTTCATCGCTGCTACCTCTTCTTTAATCAGTCTTCGCAGTCCAAAAGGAGCAAAAGGATTCACATTATCAGCAATGTAGTTAGCTGATACAGCTATAAAACACCACTGTATTAATTCCTGAGGTAAACAACACCTCTGTTGGTGGACATTCTCTATTATAGTGTAATTATTAATTCCCTTTGCTAAAAATAAGTTGTTTGTAGATACTCAAGCACTAACAGAATTTCAACTTAAGACTGTGTTTTTAAATATAGAAGAAGACAACATACATCACAGTTGTGGCTGGGGTTATTATAAATTGTGAGCTGAGAGGCAAATGAAATACAGGAAAGTACAGGTGGTGAAAACTGCATTATTAAGAATAGCCATTCACACAAAAAATCAGTTGTAAAGCCTAATAAAGGTTTGGCTGAGTAAGTAAGCTGTGCTAATAAGAAAGACATTCTAGCATTCCTATACAAATTAACACAAATCCTGTCTAAAAATCTAGCATTCTAGCATTCCTATACAAATTAACACAAATCCTGTCTAAAAATCTAGCATTCTAGCATTCTAGCATTCCTGTACAAATTAACACAAATCCTGTCTAAAAATCTGTTGTGCTACTTCCACCCACAAGTGGAAATTACGACTTTTACTTGTACATAAATAAGACACAACTGCTCTGCCAGTCAGAAAGAAGAGGAGGGATTATGGGGAATGGTAGACCACTGCAGAACCTTCCAGAGAACTAGTAATAATCTCATATTTATGGGAGGACTTCCCCCTCCCACAGCCTAATTTTAATATTTCATGGTCTTGACTTGCCTTAACAAACCGCAACAATTTTGTTTGAAGAACTGTACTGTAGCAGTATGCATGTGCTGCTTACTAGAAGGCCATAAAATAAGGAAATTAAGGCATAGAATTTTGAATTAATTCTATTCCAAATAGTAATTTCCATTCAAATAAAAATAAGGTTGCATTTATTACCTTTTTAGTGCAGAAAAATGAAATATAAATCTTATTTATAAAAAAACATAGTTCAATATTCTATGAAATCTCTCTTGGAAAAAGTAAGCCAAGTTAGAGATTATTTCAAATATGATTTCTGGCCTAGACATAGAGGAACATATATATGTGTGGACGAACACAATCAAGCAGTCATAAAAATACAAATCAGAGGAAGTGACCTAGTGGGTAAATTCCATATAAAGCAACAGAGCAACTAGCTGCTGAGATGGCATATGTTACTGGGGAGCCTATACAAATACAGATGACTGGGAAGCAAAAAATAATAATACCCATTGAGTTCTATCAGCCACAGGAAGAAGCAAAAGCAATTCTGGCATAGTAAGGTTCTAAATCAGAACCAGAACCTATTTCCTTCCCTTACAAGACCAACCAACCAACCAATCAATTCATGTGGCTAAATATGTGTAATGATTTGAGTGATACTTTGAAGTATCTTCACCTGTTAGAAAACTACATTCCTTTTTTATACAGCATTAGATTCCCATACAGGTCTTGATGGAGATGATCAGCTTATCTGTATTTTAAAAAGTACTTATTAGTTATACTTGGAAATTAAGTGTGATGAATTTTTACCTGCCCCAATTACTCTCTCAATACGAATTCGTGATGGATCTATCTCCTTAGCAAACTCATGAACAGCAAGTGATGGGTCTTCATACGTATCTGGATCAATATATGTTTTGGTTCCTGGGAATCGCACTGTAAAACCAGAAATATTGTTTTTGCTTTAGACAAAAATAATTCAGGCAACACACATACAGGAAAAATAAATCAAATCAAATGAGACTATTAAGAAGTAGTTAATAATCATAATGGTAAATCTAATTCCAGAGTCCGCTTCCTTCATATACATCTAAGAACATTTACTAATTCCCAACTAATTTTAACAGAACCTTCTTCTAAAAAAGGACTTTAACTCAAACGTTCTGTGACTACTGTACTTATGGATAAAACTTGATGTTATTAAGTACATAAATGACCACTATTGTACTGCCCCAACCCCTTAGCAGACAGTGGGAAGGAGGCAGGGACTTACATGTCCTCCTGGCAGCTGAACTGCTACTTATGGAGCAAGAAGGGCAGTTTGGTTCAAACATACAAGTGGAGGCAATCAAGCCAGTCCTGCCACTGTGTTTGCACCACACTGCCCTTTCCACCACTTTCTTCACCCCTCGCATTTGCCTAGCAAGCAACAGCAACTTATTTTTTGGAAAGTCAGGAAAATATCTCTGTCCACCATGTACCCACTGGGTGGGGGCTCAGATTCCATTCTCCCTTGAAGCAACTGTTGGAGAAAGGGAAGTGGTTTAAACTTCCCTTCCTTGTAAATTAGGCAATATGCCAGTTGTTAACTTAAGTAATATGCCATCCTAGGCTCCTTTAGGAGGAAGGACTAGCTATAAATTTGATAAATATAGAAATATAGTGCTATAGTACATAAGAGTACTATGTACATTCCAAAACCTCCCTTCATTACACACACCCACACCACACACACACAGTATGCATGCCTTCCAGTGCTGTCTGAGATAGTTCCTTTTCTTTTCTGTTGAAGGGGGATGGGGCGAGAAGCTAGCCCTTCAGGAGCCGGCTTCCTCCTCTTGTTTATTATTATCAGTTATTTATATTCTGCATTAATTGCCTTTCCACTTAAAAAGTGTCTGAAGTGATGTACAGTAAAAATACAGCAGTTCAAAACTTTTATTTGCAGCAGGCGCCTCCCATGCATTTCACAGTCTAATTGACAGCTAAATATATGCTGTCTCCTGCTCTTTTCATGCTGCTTTCTTCAATCAGGTAATCTGACAGGTTGCTCTGTCTTCTTTCACTTCCTCAAAGTGGCTGCATGACGGCAGATTGGCAAGATGGTTTTTAAGTGGTCCTGCAGTGGCAGTTTAGAGGGGAGAGGCCACTTCAGCTCAAATCACCAGGAGTTGGATGGTGAGCAGGTCACAAAGTTGCTTTTGTCTTTTCTCTCTTTGTCCCCCTTTCTATGATTAATTTTATTTATTTATTACATTTATATGGTGTTTATAGGAGGGCTTTGTGTACACGCAGTCCTTGATGGGAGTGTTTTTCTTTTGTTTCCTCAGATTTCTTTTTTTAAAGCAACATTCTTATTCTTACCTACCCCAAGTATACTAGCTGTACTTTGCCTCTCAACCGTCCCATCTCACTGTTCTATTGTAGTTAGGAAGAACAGCACGGAAGCACTGAGCTTGTGGTTAGGAAGAATGATAAATTGATTCATGTTGAATTTTTGTACAGGCTATATTGATATTACACGCTTTAAATATGTGGAAGAAATGACATTGAATTCGAAATTCTTATCTCCTTTGTGACCCATTTCTGCTTTTCCTTTATGGAAATTATTTCACTATGAAAATGTTAGAAATGAGAATGAAATCACAACTAAAGGGATAAACATTCATTTTTGGCAAATAAGTGTGATGTGGTTTCTGGCAGGCATAAGTTAGAAAGTTGAGAGAAAATCAACAAAAACATTTTCAATGCAGATAAAATGCATTTATTTTGAAGTTTAAAGAGGTGATGGGGAGTTATCCCTACAGCCCCAAACAAACACCCTGGAATAACGTAGGCTTAAAAATATAATGGAAGACTCACTTTGTGGTACACTTTCAATCTATAAGTGGAGGGTTTGATGTATTTATTAATTTGACATAGACACTTCCCTCATAACCCCTCTTGTACTGAAAGTACCAGGGAGAACGGAGAAATTCTATTTAAGTTAGGGCTGTCTACAATTTCTTGGACATTGCTAGGATTCTTCCGTTGAAAATGGTGTCCTGGCAGAATTTTTGGAAGTCAGTTGCTTATGTCTGGGAAAACAACCTGAAAGTGCTGATTTTTTTTTGAAAATTTACAAAAAAATAGCTAAAAAGCTTCAGTTTTGTTGTTGTTGAGATTAAAAACAAACAAACAAAAGCTAACAAAAACTCAACAACTTTTGTGTCTGGATTCTCATTGCAACCCATTGCAACTCATATGGCAACCCTAATTTAAGCTGCCTCTTGTCCAAATGGAATCCTTATGTCACTAGAAATGTAGCTAGATTTTATGCAATAGCCATAAGTCAAAGAAAGCAAAAGTTCACATAGCTCCACAAACAGTCATAAATTGACACAGCTCATAGTCAAATTCTATTTTAAAAAATATATTTTAATAGAATTTATATTTCCTTGGATACATATTTTAAATCTATTTAATTAGTATATAGATAGTTATATTCTACTTTGACCATTTTAATGTTTATTTAAAACTTATGCTGAAATTCTAGTTTTTACTATGTTTATTATTTAGTCGTAATAATAAACACATCTGAGCAGGAGTGAAACTAGGGATGGATGGATCTATAAACTTCAATTTCTCATAATAATATACAATTGTTTGTATGTGATTTTGCCTAATATAGACACTTTTGCAACACAAATTTCCCTAATATAAAGCATTTTTGTATGTTATTTTCACTAAAATATTATTTTTATGCATACTTTACTAGTATATGCATTTTTGTACACATTACTTAGGTAGATCAAAAATTGCAAAATTCAGAGAAGTGCAAATTGTAGCTGTGTTTTGTGAATTAGGTAGATGTGCCTTTAAATGTGAGCTAAACTGAATCCCTCTACCATCTCTAGGTGGAGCCAATCACTTCAATGTTAAGAAAAGTTTTTGTGGAGTTCATGGTGTTTCCCTCAACATGAAGGTACTCCTTTATATGTGGAGCTCTAAGTGTACACTTAAGCCACAAGTAAATTTAGGAGGTGTGCGTATATGATAAGTCGTGGAAGGATAGAATGTTTCTACCTCTTTCAGCCAGATATAAGAAGTGAAAATACATAAAAAATGCAATGATAATTCTTCATTTAAATATGAAACATCACCGATAGCTTTGCTTACAATGTCCATTTTGCAAATGAGCTCTTCGTTTTTCTTCAGACTTCATTTTTGCCTTTATATACCACTGGCACCTTTAAGAAAATGAACACCATTTCACTTTTTTAAACACCACAGAAGGAATGACATTGAATTTACATGCTGATTATTTTTCTTTTATGAACTAAACTTACAAAAGCCATATTAATTGTACAGGGCAGCTAGAAAAACAGCAACCAAATAAAATAATGGCATGCTTAGTAATAAATAACTGTACTGAAGCCCTTTCCATTCATTTAGTACCTGTGAAAACCAAACTCATGAAGGTACTTCTGAGAATGTGCTAGCAAGAACCATCCTGTAGGCACCAAGACATGGATCAGCAACACATCTAGAAAATGTGTGATTGGTGTTACTCTGAAAATGATCCAACTATGCACAAAGCTCCACTGACATCGACAAGAGATTTGATGGACCAGGGTTCTTGTCTCAGTAGAAGGGGCCTTATATTCGTTCATTCATGCATGCATGCTATACAGGGGCTACTCAATACATTAAAAAGGTAAAGGTGTGGTCATGCTGGCCACATGACCTGGAAAGCTGTCTGTGGACAAACGCTAGCTCCCTCGGCCTGAAGTGAGATGAGTGATGCACCCCATAGTCGCCTCTGATTGGACTTAACTGTCCAGGGGTCCTATACTTAAGTCAGTACATTCTTGGAAATCTACACATATTCATTATTGGACACCTGAAGAGAGCTTAGGTATCAATGAAGATGTATTTTTTTTAATGTATGTACAATGGGAACACAAACTTTCCTCATCTATGTGAAAAAATCTGTGCAAAAAAAATGTTACTAGGAACCACCACACTCTGGGAAGACGCTCGACATGACTAAGAAATGAAACCAAGGATGGGGTTAGGCTGCAAAAAAGGGGCTAAATCTGTCCTTTACCAAAACAGGAGCTTCCAGGGGTAGGATTGGCTCTACCACCCAGGTATTTCTCAGTTTCTGATGGGCCTGCTGCTCTAAATGAGAAAAATCCCACTGGGTTACTGCAAGTCATATGAGCCCAATGGCATCTACTCCTCTTGCCCCTAGGATAGGAATATTTGTATTCAGTTCTTCAGTTTATATCCAGCCATTTCCTAGTCACTCAGGGTGTCTCGCATTTCAAAAAAATTATGAACAGCTTCATACAATAAAAATTGTAGTGTTCTTCTTAGAGCCTTCTTTCCTTAATTTCACTCCTCCTCTTCATTTTTTTCATTGATTCCTGTGCCCTCAATAGCTCCCAGAATCATCTTTCCTTATTCCCCTATGATCATTAATTCATTACCAATGTTTTTTCATTAACCAGTCCCTTCCTCTACTTCTCATCCATTTTGTCCATTTCATCACAGTCTTTTGGTTCAGGTTTCCCCCTCCTACAGCCATTTTCGCCGCTGGGCTCAAACTGTCCCTTTGGAGTTCTAGGACTTGCACTCAATCAAATTTCTACTTCTTTTAGCCTTCCTTACCTATTCAAGCATCTTCCCTTTTTCCTTTTTCCTGCTAAAATGAGCTTTAACTTTCTTCAGACAATCTGGATGCTTTATGAACATTCTTGTGCTGCTGGGAGATTCATTCCTTCCCTAGCAAAAATATTCACTAACATCACATATCACAGGAGCTTCACTTTGTTGCACAGCTTCACTGAACTCGGAAAAATCTCATAGCAATATAGAAATCTCATACTGATCAAACCTAAGTTTTAATTCTCTCATAATATTTTTGTGGTTTTTATTCATTCAAAACTTGGCATGCTGATTTGCTGATAGCAGGTAAATCATTCAGTCAAATACAGATGCAGGTGCTTATTTCCTTCTGACTCTTCAGTATGAATAGACTCATCAGCAGCCTTGTGATTCAACATTGCATCAAATTGCTAATTCTAAATGGTGAATCAGAACACATCTGTAGCATACCAGCCCAATCTTCCACTTTGAAATTTTCTTGAGATTCTATAACATGTTGAATATTTGTTCTGAATTGCCCTGTTTCTTTATCCTGATGTTTACGTAACTTAAGAAAATGAATCCATATCTTATGTAATTGAAAGAATGTAATTCAACAGGGATACATTAAAAGAATAGTTTCCAACGTTCTTAATGTTATCTAATAAATGTGATGAAACAAGAAGAAATCAAAATATGACTCTCTTTCCACTAAAGTGAGAAGCACACTTCAGAATGTCATTTGTTTGCTGAGCAAAATCATTTCAAAGGTCTGTGGCTTTGAAATGTTTGCATTTATCCTGTCTTATTTGATGTCTGTTAGTAAAGCTATTTACAGACAATCTTGTGATGTAATTTGTCACAATTGCCTTTAACACCCATAATTTTAACTGCAAAGTGAACCATAATTAGTTATGTGAATTAAATCTGTACATGATGGGGCTCACCAGAAAGTGGTACAGTAATTCTTACAATGCTAGATACTTCAAGAAAAGCTAAAAATTTATTAAGTGATCACTAAACAGGACTTCAGACTCTCTATGTGCAAGGATAATATACTAATTTCCAAAATTATTGCCACTCATGTGTTACATTATAGGAGTTGTATTTAATGGTGTCTGTGTGCAAGAGGAATGGGCTTCTGCTTGCACAATGGAATTTCATCTTCCTCTCTTCCCACCTGCAACCCCCTGTGTACCTCCCACCAAATGTGCCCCAGAGCAGATTGGTACAGGGTGAGGAAGAGAAGAGGAAGGTGAATTTCCATTGTACCAACAGGTCTACTGAGCAATGTTTTTTATTTTATTTACTAAAATTTCAAGTTTATTCTGTTTCTGCTTGATAAAAACACTGTTTCTAAGAGCAGATATCTAACAGCAGAAAACTTTGTTTCCTACAATGTTGATCGTTTCAATGCTCAACTTTCATTTAATCTTTTCCTATCACTGTAGCTGGAAAAAATAAGATAAATTTGGGTACCTTAGAGTACAATAGGTTGCAGGTTCATCTCTTGCACTGGAGGCATGTCTATGACTATTTGAATAAAGCTAACAGACCCTCCAAGTGTCCTGATTTTCCATGGACAGTACCGGATTTACAGAAGCTGTCCCAGTTTCTGATTTGATCCCGCTTTTCCTTGGATGTCCCTGTTTTCATCAGAGAGTATGGAGTTATGTGACCAAGGAGATAAGTATGTGACCTTATGTGACCAAGGAGATAAGTAACTACAGTGGTACCTCAGTTTTCGAACGTAATCCATTCCGGAAGACCGTTTGAGTTCCGAAATGTTCGAAAACCCAAAATTCAAAAAAGAAGGCTCAATTAAAGAAAACTCAATATGGAAGCTGTGTTTCTGGTTCAACTTCCAAGGCACGTTCGAAAACCAAATCATTTACTTCTGGGTTTCTGACATTTGAGTTCTGAAACGTTCGTCAACGGAAATGTTCGAAAACCGAGGTACCACTGTATACAACTTTTAGAATACATTGGAACGGAACGTATAGGGAAGATTTTTAATGTTTAATGTTTTATTATGTTTTTATATATGTTGGAAACTGCCTAGAGAAAGGGTCAGCAAACTTTTTCAGCAGGGGGCCGGTTCACTGTCCCTCAGACCTTGTGGGGGGCCGGACTATATTTAGAAGGGGGGGAAAATGAATGAATTCCCATGCCCCGCAAATAACCCAGAGATTCATTTTAAATAAAAGCACACATTCTACTCATGTTAAAACATCAGGCAGGCCCCACAAATAACCCAGAGATGCATTTTAAATAAAAGGACACATTCTACTCATGTAAAAACACGCTGATTCCTGGACCATTGGTGGGCCAGATTTAGAAGGCGATTGGGCCGGATCCAGCCCCTGGGCCTTAGTTTGCCTACCCATCACCTAGAGTGACTGGGTCATGCCCAGTCAGATGGGCAGGGTATAAATAATAAAATTGTTATTATGGAATAGGATGACCCTATTTTCATCAGAGAAATGTTGGAGAGTATGGCATTATATATTTTGAAGAAGTTCATAAAAATAATAAGCGGTAACATTTCAAAGTGCTAAGTCATAAATCATGCTTTGATAAGGAGGCGAGTTTCCCTCCAAATGTATTTATTTATTATACTGGAAATAATGGAGGGGGAGATGGTTTTTCCCACCATAAATTCAAAACGGCTAAAAATGTTACATCTATAAAACCCAACACAAGAGGACACCTTTGCTCATCACATTCCTTTGTTGCTCAGGCTAAGGAATAGTCTAAACATTTTCAGATTATGTGAAAGTGGTGAAATGAGATACAGAGCAGTCAAGAGTGGTTTACACTTCAGGCCCCATTTTCACTATACTGTAGAATTAAAGCTGTATCATACCACTTTAAACAGTCATGGCTTCTCCCAGAGAATCCTGGGAACTGTAGTATGTTAAGAGGGTTAAGAGTTGTTAGAGGAGACAGCTTATTCCCCTCACAGAGTTACAATTCTAAGAGTGGTTTAACAGTCAATCCCGCTTCCTAGGTAACTCTGTAAATTGTAGCTTTGTGAAGGGAATAGGAGTGCGTCTCCTAAACACTCTCAGCACCCTTAGCAAACCACAGTCCTCAGGATTCTCTGAGGGAAGCTATGGCTATTTAAAGTAGTACGATATGGCTTTAAATGTCAAATGCAGACCTAACTGCTCTTCCAAGGAGCCCAGTTTCCCCAGCATTGGCACAACACTGGGACTTGTTAGGTCAAACACAGATACACTTCGGACATTTTTTTCTTGAAAAGGCAGGGTATAAATGAAACAAACAAAATATCAAATAAATATTGCCCTGCATGAAAATGAGTTACAATGCCAATGTTAATTACCTTCCAGTAATGAGGAAGAACAGAGTGAGGATGACTAGGAGCGTGAATCCTCCAACAGCCGCTGTGGCAATGACAAGAATCTGCCCCTGTTCTGCTGCCATATCTGAAGCTGAAACAGAAACACACAGGAGTAAATCTCTGAATAATGGTTTTATTTAGAAGAAATTACATTACTCTACCAGCCAAATGCATCTGTTGTTAATAACAGCAATTGCTATGATTTGATTGGTGTTTCAGCAAAAACAGAACAATAACATTTGCTTTTGGAGTAAAATGACAGTGGCATGATGCCGAGGGCAGGATTGAGGTAATGGGGTTTTGTTTTCTTGTCTAATTTCTGAAAGCAATATTGTAATAGCTATATATAACCAGCATTTTTTAGGACTGAAACATTATCTACATATTATTTACCACGTATTCAGCATTTGGGTCTACATTACTAGCAGATAGCATGGTGGGGTATTTGCACCACACTGACCTTGTCAAGTCAACCATCCCACCCCACCCCTCTACCTCCCAGTAAGCAGCATCAATGGGGGGTCCGGTGCCACCCCATCATGCAACTGCATTTATCCTTATAACAATCCTGTGAGCATCACAGCTAGTGATCCAATGAGCCCTGTTATTCATGCAGATATTTGATCCTGTAACCCATTTCAAAATTCAGCATTCTCTCAATCTGAGTCACTATGTTTCATCGATTGATAATGGCAAAGCTAATGAAGGCAATCAAAATATGATAGTAGAATCCAAGGTTAATTGGAGGACCAGGTGTTTTCTGCTGTGGCAACCAGAATGTGGAACTCCTTACCACATTTTTTTCAGTTGTCCTCCACTTTATTAGTGTTTTTCTGCTCCCCGAAAACACTATATTATTGTTTAATTAATTCTTCACTAAGGAGGTTTTTCTGTGGTCTCAGTTTTGGCTCTGAAGTTATGTTTTGTAATGGATTTGTGTGTAACTTTGCTTAATATTACTTGTTGCCTTGTTTTCATTTTTTCATTGTAAGATGTCTTGAGTTCCTCCAAGGGGAGCCTTTTTTACAATGCAAAAAGGAGTCGCAGGAGGCATAATACAAAATTGGGCCCACAGAGGAGAGGTATCAAAGGCTTAAAGACCCCAGGTTTCCTATTTGGACCACTTCTTCCTAAGCCTGCAATTTGCTTTTAACAAATCATTCATTCAATTACTAATTTAATGGCATAGTGTCTAGTTTTGCCCTCGATTTTTAAAAATTCTTCCTGTAGCTTTTAATTTCCACTGAATTTAGCAAGATCAGTTTAAAATAAAATGAAAATAAAAGCGGTGGTAATTCTGCCCAATTTGCAATGCACACTGTAATTATATTCCTGGCAATAGTTTCCTGGTATGTGATGACAGCAAATGACAATAGTGCATTTCATGTCTTTTGTCATAAACTATTCACAGACAAGTCAAGCATGTGAAGTGGTGAAGTGACTGCAGAATAAGTGGGGAGCTGAAGCTTTTTATGAAATGCTAAATAACTAATCCCCCAAATACCAAATAGCTAGCTATTCTGAAGCAATTTTACACTTCACATCATGTTCTGCTCCTTAGTGTCCCAATTGCTTGGAAAAATTCAACCTAAGAAAATATGATGCCACACAAGTAACTATGCATGTAATAACACAGTTCCTAGGAATGCAGTTCAAATATCGAACGCAATCTTTGAACTACCAATAGGTGCTTTAAATAAAGAAAAAAGATGTTCTGAAGCAATAAAAAGGAAGGGAAATAACAGCGGAAGGCACATTGCCATCATCTAGAAGATGCAGCTCTCTATAGATAAGATCAGCACAAGAAGAGGTTTGACTTGATTATCGAAGACAATGGATACAAAAAAGATGATCAAAATCAGAGTCCAGACAAATGCAAATCCATTAGCTTCAGGTGTCCAGTGGAACTACTGACTTTTGTTCTCACATAGACCAACATACTCTGGGTGTCTTCAAAAGCCATTTGTGACCAAGAATTCAGGGTGACAGCATAAGCTGCAATTTTTGCTAAGCAAGTGCAAGCTTAAATGCAAATTATTCATAGGCTTATAGAATGGTAGCATTGGAAGCAATATTGTGTGACTTATGTAGAAATGTACTTCCTGAGCATTTAATTTTTTCAGATGCCTAGTTTACAGTACTGAAAGGCTAAACCAGACTGGATCCCAAGGCAGGGGCAAATGAACTTTATAAGCTATCAGGCAACTAACTGCCTACGGGTCTGGATCATTAGGAGTACAGTCATACCTCGGGTTAAATGTGCTTCAGGTTGAGTGTTTTCAGGTTATGCTCCGTGGCGACCTGGAAGTAACGGAGCGCGCTACTTCTGGGTTTTGCCACTTGCGCATGTGCAGACGCTCAAAATGATATCACGTGCATGCGCGGAAGCGGCAAATTGCGACCCACGCACATGCAGATGCGGGTTGTGTTTGCTTCAGGATGCGAACAAGGCTCTGGAACAGATCCCATTGGCATCCAGAGGTACCACTGTATATTAGGAGCTTAACTGAAATTGTTTTTTTTCTAATTGAAATAACACATGCAAATGTCACCAGTTTGATTCCTAAACTACAATCACACCAAGGACAAAGGAGCTAGCACAGAGGGGAATCTCACTGTGGGATAGGAACATAGAAAGCTGTCTTAAGGTGAGTCAGACCCTATATCTCAGTAATGTCTGCTGTGACTGGTAGTGCCTCTCCAGGGTTCCAGACAGGAGATACTCCCAGCTCTGAGATGCTGGGAACTGAACCTGGAACTTTCTGCATGCAAAGCAGGCACCCTACCGAAGACTCTTTCCTTGATGATATAAACAGTGGAATATAAACAGAATTGTTTCCATTTTCTGTCTGGGTTAACATTATTTAATTTAAAAACTCATTATTTACAACTATTTATAAAAGCCTGCTGATTAGGCCAATGGCCCATCTAGTTCAGCATCCCATTCTCACAGTTGCTAACCTGTGGGAAGCTCACAAACAGCAACTGGTAGTTAGAAGCATAATTCTTGGCTGCATGTCATGGAAAACCTGCTTCCTGTCTTGCAGGCCTTTTCCACCTGGCCTGGAAGGTCAGGGCCCCAACTGACTCTGGCTATAAAATCTTAGGCTGCTGAAGAACCCAGAGACTATCTTGGCTGTCTCTTAGAGCAAACCCAGGTCATTGAGCCTGGCTTCCACAGCCACCACCCACCATGAACCACCCTTAGCAGGAATGACAGCAACAGCAGCTGATATGTTCTATGATTGCGATAAAGGTTTATATTCTTGCTACTGATGCTGTTTTAAATGTGCATTTTATATTTGACTACCTTTATTAAGGTTTTATTTCGAAATCTTTAAGATAATAATTTAGCTTCCTGTTAATTATGGTTGCTTTGAATTGTTTTGTTTGGTGTTTTGATGTAGGTTGTAAACCGCTTGAGATTTTTGTCCTTAAAAATATAAAGCAGTCTAGAAATGAAATTGATAATAATAATAATTCTCATTTAAAGCCATCCAAGTTGGTGGCCATTGTTAAGTTGTGGGTGAACATATCAGACGACACAGCGATTCTTCAAACAGCTCTTGTTTAGTCACAGGCCAGAACTGAACTGAACTGAAGGGTTTAGTCAGCCTGCTTATATAGAGCTCCAGTACAATGTAACTGTAACAATTTTCTAAAACTATCCAATCACTGAACGTCACTTTCGATCCCTTATTTGCATAACTATCTACAGTATCCCCCTGCTGGCCCAGGGTGAGAACTTCAGTACATAACAGCCATCACTGCCTCTTGTGGGAGAAAGTTCAATAGCATAACTATGTGCTGTGTAAGGAGGTACTTCCTTTTGTCTGTCTTCCAACATTCAACTTAATTGGGTGTCCACAAATTCAAGCGTTAAAAGACAGAGAGAAAAGTTTTTCTCTCCCTACCTTCTCCACAACGTGCACAATTTTATACCCCTCTATCATGTCTCCTCTTGCACATATTTTCTTTAAACTAGAAATCCCCAAATGTAACCTTTCTTCACAGGGGAATTGTTCCACTCTGGTTCCATTTTCTGAACATTTTCCAACTCTACAATAGCATTTTTGCGGTGAGCTGGCCAGAACTGCACACACAAGTCACAAGCGTGGCTTTTAAACATTTCCTCATTTTAGTAACATCAATGGGTATAACTAGCTTCTCTTTAATATCGAACCTTAGACTGAAAAATCATGTACATCACCAGCAGTGAGAAAATATACACTAGGACCAGTACTGAATTACTATGTAATCAGTCCACACACAGCCAGGAGTCAGCAGTTCTTTTCCTTTTCACAAGGAGTGGATGTCTCCTATTTTTACTGTACAGCATGAAAAAAGGTGACTTGAACTTAATTTAAAGGGTGCAAGTATTTTTCTTTAGCAGTTGAGCATTCAGCCATCTGTGAGCTGGCACCCTATTACCAGCTCAATTTTGTCTGCAAGCTACATGCTTTAGTTATTGCAATTTGACATCTATCAGCCAGCAGACCCTCCAGCAGAGTGAAAGATAGGAAAGTGACAGAAAGACAGCTGGACAGATAAAAGGGAGCAGCTGTAAGACATATAGGTACAAACTGCAGGGACTGGAGCTCTAATGGATAGGAATTAACTGTCAACATTTTAGATAGATACAAAAGGGATTAAAAACAACAGAAAGAAAAATGAGCTTTTTAAAAGCATGTACCAAGGTTCTGATGAAGTAACCTTTAATTCTCATTTTAGATATACTGTAAAATCCTGCTGAATATATGGACAATCTTAAATATAATGAGAAATACATGAGGAAGAATCATGAAAAGAATTTGCAAGGTGTCTGTTTGATTCCAGAGAATCAAAATGATGGCATGGCAAGCAATGAAGTCTCCATAGCAATTGTTTATGTTCCAGGTTTTTTGTAAACACAAACTGTTTTCATATCCCTACATGGTGTGATGATACTTTATAGGTTTGTGGTTTTTTTAAGTACAGAAGCTATCTAGTGCTCCACATGTTGTTGACTAAAATTTCCAGGACCACATAATGTTCAATGACCGAGAATTGTTTATTATACCTAACTCCTACAGGACCAAAAAGATCATATTCATCAAATTGTTGTTCCACTACTAAGTTATCAAACCTAAAAAGTATGTGCAATATTATATTTCATTTCCTGACTTCTCAAATATGCTTCCGATCAGTCAACTTCGTTTTCATTTCCTACACATGCCTACTCATTATTTCAGATCCTTATGCCCTTTTAACTAACTTGTTATTCATGGGTGATTTGTTGTGTTAAACACATACTAAGAACATCAATACAATATGTATGTTGGCCCCTTCAGTCAGCTGATCTCTTTGCTCATAGTTTCAGTTATTATAATGGGATACTGCTGCCATAGTCTATCTCATGAGATATGGGTGTTTTGGATTTCTAAAACACTTGACTCTTTGTGACCCGCTTCTGTGGTCTTCAGAGTAAAGGCTGATGAAAAAAGTTATGAGAACAGAATAATATATGGAAAAGGTTTGACTAGAAAGGAATACATTTCTATCATCTAATGGACGCATTCCATCATATGTCTACAAGCAAATGAGAGAGCTGTAGATCCTAAATCTGTGTTTTTGCTTTCTTGCTCTGAATTCTTTTGTTAGTGAGGACAGAAGACTCATGGTAAGAAAGCTGAGAGGGAGACTGGGGAACCTGTACCTTTTATCTAGAAGAGAACCTCAATCTCCCAAATCTTTCTCTTCCAGGAACTGTATATATACACACAGTTTTAGTTACTCATCAGTACTTTTGTAACAACTTTAATCCCCACTCTCATCTCAGATGTGTTTTCATGCCTAATAATCAAAACAGCTCTCAATGGAGCAATAGGGTAAAATCTGTCATGTTTACAAGCTGGAAACAAAGAATGAATAAAGGCATGTAGAGATGAGTGACAGACCTGCACAACTGCCATGAACACTGTTAGAAATCCCAAATTATTATTCTGGAAAATTCATTTTTCTGTGTGCCACTCTCTGTAATCCCATTTTCACAAGGACAGTTTCTATTTAGGGAATCGGAGCATGTGCTGCTTACTATGGCTTTCAATTCATTCAGTTCATTTTACTCATTTATTTCATTTGCATGCTGCTCATTCAGCTAAGTGTGTTGGGCATTTCACATAAACAGTGAACCCCCCCCCCAATTCACAATTAAAACAATTTCCTTCCTCTTGAGCTACCAATGTGTGTATTGATAAAACATTACAAACAATAAGCTTGATGTGATCTTGATGTGATATTATGATTGCATCAATATTCTTTTTGTGCAGTCTTTTCAGATGCACACATATGCTCTTGTCCATTGGCAATAATACTGATGCAAGCTCATCTATAATCACATAAAGTTTGCTTTTTTTCTAGGAATTTATCAATGCAAATGTTGAAACTGGTAATGCAGGAGAGAGGAAAGGCATGAATGAACTGAAAAATCTGAAAATCTGGCAGTTTTTGGAAAAAGCCTTAATCATGAAATACAATGGAATAGCAGGTTGGAGTTAGGGAGGCCAGGCTAGAAGCATGAGTCTCATGGAATGGAGGTGGGGGAGAAGTATCCGCCAAATCCAACCAGGAAGCAACCTTGCCCATTCATTCAGCCACAACCCGCCTTTATGGCCAATTTTCACACATATTCTGATCACTTGGTAGACATCTCACTTAGGGCTGAGTGAAGCCACCAATACCATTACCCAGCCATGAGGGCAACAAGCTTTTCTCCCCACACAGTGCTCCTGGAAACGACTCTACATCATCTTGTAGCATCATTCCCAGGAAGACTTTCAGCCACACTTTGAAAATGTGTGGCGGGAATCATGCTGCCTAGCTGCCTGGAGCATTTTAAAAAAATATTTCATTCTAAGCTATCTAATTCTTCACCATGAAAGTCTGATTCCCCCACTGGAATGTGTGTCTCCCACTCCCAATATCCAGGAGAGTTTTCAGACCCCGCCCCTCCTGTAACCTCTGGAATTTTGGCTGGGCTGACAAAGTCAGTCCAGGCCTAATCTCACTAGTTTAGTAAAATGAGATTTTATCAGGGGCTATTTCCTAGTTAGCCCTGTAAGCTTATTACTGATTAGAGGCGATTTCAAAATATATTTTATGCACTACTACATCTATGAGTCCTCATGTAATATAAAACTACATCCTCTTTGATTAATTAACTTTTCTTATTACTCCTGCAGCGTCAGCCAAGTCCTCTTTCTGCTTCATGTATCCGCAATAATAACCATTCCAAAATTTCTGGGTGCTTCTCGTATTTATCTAATTTTATCTTAAATAATTGAAGTAGTAGAGATTGCATTCCTTCTAACAAAGCAGGAAAAATATCACAGAAGTCACTCACTAAGGGGCATATGAGCTTTTAGAAAACAGTTTGAGATTTGTTTTTGTTTTTTAAAAAATCAATTCCTATTCCTCTTCTTGACTTCTTGTACAGATTAAGTGATTGCTATGGTATGTGTATTTTATTAATATGTTATGGTTTTTACTACATTGTATGACGCCCTGGGTTGGTTTTTTTAAAAAGTGGAACATACCTCTTTACACTAAATATTGTACTTTGATATCTGTTCTTTTGAGCATGGGTTAATCAGCACATTTCACAGAATCATAGTAGAGTTGGAAGGGGCCATGAGGATCATCTAGTCCAACTCCCTGCAATGCAGGAATCTTTCACCCAAAGTGGGGCTCAAACCCACAACCCTGAGATTAAGAGTCTCATGCTCTACCAATTGAGCTATCCCTCGTTTAACATTATTGTAACATTTTAAAAACCATATAACTTTAAGCTTATATCCTTTAAAAACTAATCTGTATGTAGAAAGTAAGTATTCACATCTCTCGCATTTTGCAGAAATATAATGACCTACTGGTTCTGTTTAGTGTGGGGAAGAAACACAAAGGGCCATTTACCAGAGATGTAAATGAATTACAATACAATGCTATGCAAGTTAATTCTGAAGTAAGGTCCATTGTCAATAGGGCTTACTTCTATATGAGTGAGCATAGGATTTCAGCCTTTGGCTGAAATCGTGTCCACATTTATCTAGGAGTATATTTTATTGAACACGGTGCGACTTACTTCTGAGAAGTCATGCATAGGATTGCTTAATGTTATCAGTCTGCACCAAGCTGTTGCCAGTGTTAAGTTGTGGGTGAACATATCAGACGACACAGTGATTCTTCAAACAGCTCTTGTTTATTCGCAGGCCAAAACAGAACTGAACTGAAGGGTTCAGCCAGCCTGCTTATATAGAGCACTAGTACAACGTAACTGTAACAACTTTCTGTAACTATCCAATCACTGAACATCACTTTCGATCCCTTATTTGCATATGTGGACCTGAACTATCTACAGTATCCTCCTGCTGGCCCAGGGTGAGAACTTCAGTACATAACAATATGAACTATTGAGTATTAGTTCAAACATGCTCAACTAAATTATTTTAGCCCGGCGTTGCTGGGGTGAGTCACAATTGCACACTAATGATGATGTGAAAACCTTTCCAAACATTCAAATCTGACTCTGCTAATTGATCACTGAAAGTTCATCGTTTTTACCACAGGAACTATCTAAAATCATCATGTAGGGTGATTTGTTTGGGGAAACAGAAGCTACTGCAGAGATGTACGTGACAGGTAAACCTTTAGCAAGATACATATCATTGCATGTTACAAGTGAGATACAGGCGTACCTTGGAAGTCGAACAGAATCCATTCCGGAAGGACATTTGAAAACCAAAGTACGGCTTCTGATTGGCTGCAGGAAGCTTCTGCAGCCAATTGGAAGCTGCAGAAGTCCCATTGGACATTCGGATTCCAAAGAACACTCACTTCCACGTTTGTGCGTTCGGGAGCCAAAAGGTCCTATAAAGATATCTCTCTGTAAATGAATGCTTATACCTGTTGGAAACCCAGCATCAGTTATAGTGAATAGCACATAGATGGAGTAGACATGATTTTCCTGCACAGAAATCTGATGCTCAAATGCTAGAGATAGAAGGGTTAGGCTTCATGTATAGCAGCATATAAGGTTCTTAGGGACCTCCAATTGTCAGCATTGGAGAGAAAATGCTGGACTATGTGGGTCTTGATCTAAAGAAGCAAGACAACTCTTGCATTCCTGTAACCACTCTAAATATTTCCCATTTCAGTTTGCAGTGCAGCAGGAATAAAACTCAGAAAGTCTTACAGAGGCAACAAGAGCTAAGAACCCTTCACAAAAAACTATTTGCATCACAAATGTTTTCAAAGCCCAAAGTTTAAATACACTGTTATTTTTTAGCTGTTCTGTTCTATGATTCTACTAACACAGCTTAATGACTACAATGAAATGAAAGCTAAAACTTTCTATTGTCACTTCAGGCCAAAATTCTACATTCAATTACTTCCCTTGATTGTGTTTATGGCTTGCATAAATGTATCATGTACAGCTATGAGCTGAGTCTTTCTACTAAATACACCTTTTACTCATGCTACCACCACAGATCACTGTAAACCGAACATCTCACCTCTCATGTAGCCAAGAAAGAGGCATGTAGTGTAATACAACTGATTTATGATTTTATCCCCACCACACTCCTGAACACCCAACTCCAACTCTCCCCAAACTGCAGCTGTCACTCAGCTGTATCACACTTGTACTCAAACCCTCAGTCAATCATCACTCACCAACAACACTGCAACTCACTCTCTCCCCTCCCCCTCTAGCATTACCTTAAAAAAAGTATTATATTTACCATTAGGCAACATCACTCTGCTTACATGTATATTTACATGTATATACAAATACAAAAACACCAGAACATCACACACATCTTGGTTTTCATTACGTAATTCTTAGGTGAAATGCTGAGAGGATGTAGGATGTTCTAAGAACATGCAACAATGGTGGGTAATTGCATTTCAAACCTATACTGGTGCACTTGTGGGCATCAGTCTATATGCCTACTTGATATACAAGCTGAGGCGTATGAAGGGTGTGGGGGGGATGCGGTTCACTCCAGGTGTCATCCCTGAGGGGGTGACAAAATGGCAAACCGCGGGGGGTGGCTCTTACCACGAGGCCTGGCCTGCAGTGCGCCCGAGCCACACATCTCCCCTGGGAGTGACATGGTGGCTCGGGCCCCACACTGCCTGAAATGGCAGCGTGGGGCTTGCGTCCACCAGGCAGACTCCATGGGCAGCTCGCCATGGTGCCCCCATGCGCGGATCACTGCGGCGTCCCCGTGCGCAACTCGGCCCGCCCCTGCCACTCCAGGTGCCGGAGCAGCTAGCTACACCCTTGTATACATTAGTTTCCCGCTAGGGATTCTGGGACTGGTAGTTCAAATCGCATTTCCCAGCAGTAAATAACAATCTGCTGTGGCCTGGGGGTGCCTGCCACCCCAACCTTTCCATGCTTTTTTCCAAAGTAAGTTACGGAACCCATAGGGTGGGGGAAGGAAAGGTCATGGCAGTAATAGGCACTGTATCAGTGCCCTATGAGTTTTCATCAGAGTTCAGATCAAAATCTTACAAAAAGCATGAATTTCTGCAAGCATTTATTTCAAGACAAGCTAAAGAACAATTGTGAATCTCTTAGGAACGTCAAAAGTAAAAGCTGAAGAAAAACTGCAGAAAGATGGAGAGTATTCTGAGGTCAGGTTTTGTTTTGAAGCAATGTACCATATTGATTTCTTAAATTGGGGTTCAAAAAATAGGAGTCGTCTTATACATGGGGTCGTCTTATACACGGAAAAATACGGTACATTAAAAGTGATCGATCTATGTATATCTCCCAATGTGTTTATAATGTAATTTAGACCTAATATTCCCAGTGCCTAGCCATGTCAAACGTCTGCCACTTCTGTCACACATGCCACAATTCTGTGTCTTTGATTAAGACTTACTTTCGTCTCCAGTTTCAAATTCAAACTTCTGGCTATAGCCGCTGTATCCTGTTGCAGTCCTGGCTCTGATATGAAATATGTACTTGGTGGCCGGTTTGAGGCCTGTGACGATAACACTTGGAGCCTTTGACCTTGTGGAGGAGTAGCTGAGCTGCTCCTGCTCCTGAGGGACAAAAGGGGGGAAAACGATGTCAAGTTGAGTTGTGAAAGCTGCGTAATAACAATCTTTCAAAACTAAATTCTTATGAATGTCAAAGTGTGTTCAGAAAGAGGTGACAGCTATTCCACGATGTATGGCGCAACCTATACTTAGACAGATCGTAAGAAATGTTGTGTTATCTTTCATATGGCAAGAACTGTGTCCTTGTGAATTGGGTTAGTAATTAGACTGGAGACAAAATAGTATGAAATTAGTACAAAACTACATACAAAGCAAATGGCAGCAAAAATGACAGCTATATAATTTGAATAATGGACAAATTAGATTTCAATAAGGACTAATCAAGCATAACGTATAGATGTGGGAGCATTCAAATGCCTGCTACTCACTTCTACCCGCAGGTAGTGCCAAAAGGCAGGCGCTATCCGTGGGTAGACCTGTGGGTAAAAGAAAATGAAAATTAACTCTTTATTTTTATGTTTGCAAACCTGAAACAGGATCCTACTGTCTCACTGGTTTGGAAATCCGTTCTTAATGTCCTTTTAATAAATGCAGTAGCACAAAATGTCTCACACTAATAAAGCAGCTGTTAATCTGGATTTGGCAAATTATTTAGGAAATGCTTACTGGGTAATGTCACACATAGTGTTTTCTTTTTCCAGATATAAAAGCCTGTAGGGCAAAAGAGAATGCACACATATATTTGTGTACATTATAATGTGTAAAGTTCTTGCATGAGTGTGCATTGCCAAATGTATATGTATTGGAAACCTAATGTATATATGGTGAAATAAATGTGTGTGTAGTGTTAAGATTACACATGTTAAGATCACATGTACATGTGGTTTCATCTTGACCTGTCTAGGAAAATTCAAGGTCTGAATTTTCCCCATATCCTCTACTGACAGCAAGGGATGGCAGAGCACCTTTTAGGGTGATGTGTGTGTGTGTGTGTGTGTGTGTGTGTGTGTGTGTGTGTGTGTGTTTATAAGGTTTTTCTTCAGAAACTCTTTTCTATCCAGAGACCACAATGCAACAAAATTGCAATTTACAAGGTTAAGTGCATCCAACTCTGTTTTTATTGTGGCTAGATTTTCTTCTGAGTTTCATGCTGTCAGAAAGAGGAGAAGGTGTCAGAGGCTATTAAAAGAACTGTGAGTGGAGGGGTGTCATTCTCTGGACCCCCGGGAAACTTTCCAAACCTGCTGTACGTTGAACTGGATGTGGAGAGTGCAACTGACTGCTGAATGGGATACAGCTGTGGGCAGCCGGAGGAAGCTCTATCCACCTTGGGCTTGCCCATAAAAAGCCAGCCTAGCGTGAAAGACTCAGGTGATATCAACAGTTTCCAAGAATCATCCTCTTTCTGAGACTTTTGTGAGCTGTGAATCTGTTTGGGCCCTAGGTGAGAGCCAGGGTTGATGGGTAGAATCCTGGATGAGAGCTGGCAGGTGGAGAGGTAAGGTACCGTATTTTTCGCTCTATAAGATGCACCAGACCACAAGATGCACCTAGTTTTGGGAGGAGGAAAACAAGAAAAAAAAATATTCTGAATCTCAGAAGCCAGAACACCAAGAGGGATCGCTACGCAGTGAAAGCAGCAATCTCTCTTGCTGTTCTGACTTCTGGGATAGCTCCGCAGCCTGCATTCGCTCCATAAGACGCACACACATTTCCCCTTACTTTTTAGGAAGGAAAAAGTGAGTCTTATAGAGCAAAAAATACGGTATTTCAGGAGGAAAAGGATATGATATTGGTTTATATTAGTAATTTTGTATGAAAGTAACATTTTTGTAATACTTGCTGTTGTTTAGATCTGTTGTTGTTTTAGTTTTCTGTACTTGCTTAGAGATTTTTTAATATATATATTAAGTGGTTAAGAAACAGTGTAAATAAATATTAAATAACTGCTCTTGTACTGCTCTTGTAAGGCTCTGGGGGATTCTGTGTTGGGGCAAAACAGTTCACATGCTTAAGTTCATTAGGCAACTGCCATTGCTCTCCTTTTGTTATTTATATTTTAAAGTTTTCAAGAGATGTTCCACAATTTTTGCATGAACTACTGAAAACATATTTGTGGTACACCCCCCTCACTGCATCATCCCAAAATTCAATTAATTTATTCATTCAAATAAATAAAATGCATTATCAGAAGGTGTACACACACACACACACACACACACACACACACACACACACACAATATCATTTATCTACACACATACTCACAGACATTATATGTCTCATAATAAAAACATTCTGTTTATATTCCTCATTCCTCATTGTTATCTGTGTCATTTGGTATATAGTTATAAGAATTATTCCACCCTCTAGAGGGGATGTGGGACACTACAAGTATAGCTGGTATGGAATTTGAATAGGACTTCTTATCTCCTGGGAAACTGCAGAAATGGAATACTATTTTGTCTACAGAGGTCTCTACACTAAAGGAGACAATGGATTTATCTATTGAAGAATGGAAGGGACTTGACGTAAAGTTTTGTTCCTGAATAACAAAGCCTCTGTAGAGGATTTAGAAGCTTTTGGAATTAGAACATTTTTGCAGGGGAGCAGGAAATGAAACTAGAGGAAAGTGAGGAGAGAGAATAACAAGAACAACATGAACAATAAGAATTGGATAAAGTTGGAAGTGGGAACATTTGGGACATCCAGATTTGAAAGGTCTAAAGAAACAAAATTGGAGTTTTTGCTCTTGAATACAGAGATTTGGATGGAAAAAATGGGCCTTTTTGAGATAGAGTTTTTCCAAGATTGGACGTTCAAAATTAAAGATGACCAAAAAGGCGGCAAAGACTTTTAAAAAGACGGCAAAGTGGACTTGTGAAGGATTTCGGCCTAGATGTGGGATCTCCAGGATGACAGCAGGGATGGACACTGGGGAACGCAACCGGGAAAGGGGGGGGGGGGAGGATATTTGAATCTAAAGGGTGTTAAACTATACTTTATTCTTTTTTATTTTAACCTGTTCTGCATATTAAAGAGGGGAACTTGTGGAAGGGAGCGGGGTCGATTTTAGGGGATGGAAAAACATTTTTAACATTGGGTTAATTATAATAAGTTTAAAATTTGGGGTAAGAACTTGTTGAATCTATTTGAAGGAATTGGAATACAAAAGGGGGTGGGGCGGGGAAGTCCTGAAAGGATATCAATGAAAATAAGGTTATAAAATGGATGTTTTATTTTTCTTTTTTCTTTTTTCTGTTATATTTGAAAATGTTCAATAAATATTATTTTTTTTAAAAAAGAATTATTCCATACTACTTTGAATTTTATCCTCATTTTCTTGCTTTGTCTATACCATCTGCTCATGTCAGATGCTTCCTTGCCCAACAGGTACTGGCCACACCATGGGGACCACTCTGATTTCCAGTGTCAAAGGCCTATGCATTTAGAGACTATGATGAGTCTATGAAATGGCATTATGTGCAGTTTGTTCAGTTCCTATGTATTAGGTACTCATCAAAGGCTAGCTCCAATCTTTTATATTTTTCTTCCTTGCCTTTAGGGTACCTTCAGTATGATATCAGAATATATGGTCCATAATTCAGGTTAGAACAAAATTGTCCACAAATATCTACATAACATAACTGGCACCCACAGGGCAACTTATGAATCCGTAATATGATAAAACAATGTTCAGAAATGTGGTGCATTAAGTTACCATAAGGCACTTTCTTCCTGATAACTTGAAAGAAATAAGGTTCATGGGAGACATGTTGGGTGGGGGCGGAGGGCAAGGAGAAGAACTAAGGAATGTTATTGTTAATAGCAGAGCTGAAGCTTTTGGATAGCACATCTTTACCATGAAGCAGCACCTCGTATATAGAATTGGCCTAACTCTTAGAATTGGCCAGACTCATAATGTAATGCCGCTGAAGTGATTTATGGCACAGCAAAGTTTTTAACACTGCTCAGGAGGAATAGTGCATGACCACTATCTCAACAGCATAAACTAAACATAACAATTTCAATATGATTAAGTTGTGGTGCTCAGGGAAAACGAAGCACCAGAGAAAAAAATTAAATGATCTGTGATGCTCATAATTCAAAACAGGGTAGACAACATGAAAAACTGTACTATAGGGTGTCTTCAGGTTGCTATTTATTTTTTAATGAAGTCTCCAGCACATTATTACATTCTGAAATAGCAATCAACATGTAAAATGAACAAGGAAAATATAAAATATGTACATATAAATAGAATGTACAAAGGGTACAAACACCAAACAGATTATTATAAAATGATATTCCCTAAAAAGCAATTAAATTTTGCCTGCTCAACAAGTGTTAAGATTATGAGACAACTAAAGAGACAAATCAGACTCTGTTGTTTGTTTTTAATGAGGAAGGGAGATGTGTCTGGGAGGAGAGTAGGGGCAGCAATCACACTCGTTCAAGGGAGGGAGAAATATGGTGTGGGAAGTAGTGCAGGCTGGGTAAGGAGCACATGGCACAGGCAATTAGTGACTGTCCCATGTGCCAGCCCTTCTTCCAATCTTGGTAATTGTGGTCGTCCTACCAGCCAGCCCTGATGTCTGTGGCTACTGTTGTAGAATGCTGTGTTGGCTCTGAGTAAGACTTCCCTCATCAATGATCTGATTTTGGATGAGGAGGCCAATCTAGCCTGTATCACTGAGACCTGGGTAGGTGAGCAGGGTGGAATTGGTCTCACTCAGTTGTGTCCACCTGGGTACATGGTGCAGCATCAGGGCAGACTTGAGGGGTGGGGAGGGGGAGTTGCTGTGGTCTACAGAAATTCTGTCTCTCTCTCTCCAGGCTTTCTGTTCAGCTTGAGCGGGGCATCTAGTCTCTGTGTTCCTGGCAACCGGGACAGATTAGGGATTCTGCTGCCTTGTTGCCCAGATGTCTCCTGTTGACAGAGCTGGTCTTAGAGGCGGTGTTGAGGACTCGCAAACTGCTGGTTTTGGGTGACTTCAACATCCATACTAAGGCAACTGGTTCTGGGATGGCTCAGGATGACCATGGGGCTGTCCCAAAATGCCCCCAACCCAACGCATGACTGCACTGGCTGCCAATTAGTTTTTGGGCCCAATTCAAAGTGCTGGTTCTGACCTATAATGCCTTAAAGGAATTAGGACTGCAATACTTCAAGGACTGCCTCTCCCTATATGAACTGACCTGGACCCTACGATCATCATCTCAGGGTCTTCTTTGTGTACCTCTGCCTTGAGAGGACCGGAGGGTGGCAACATGAGAACAGGCCTTTTCTATGATGACCTTCCACTTGTGGAATGCTCTCCCTAGAAACGCTTGCTTGCCACCTTCATTACATATCTTTAGTCACTTGGCAAAAACATTTCTCTTCTCTTATGCCTTTGGCTAATTAAACAATCTATGGCCTTTTAAACTCTGTGTGAGACGGTTTTTAAAAATTATTTTTCTTTCTTATTATGGTATGCATTTTTGTGTTTTTTCATTGTAAAATGCCCTGTAAATCATTGGATGAAGGGCAGTATAAAATGTACCGGTAACTGATAAAAATAATTAAATTGCTTGCACTAGTTTTTCACAGAAAATATTGTCAAAGTGTACTGGGATACTTTTATCACATTTTTCTTTTCTATTTTCACATTTGTCTCTAATCTGGAAAACAAATTTTGTAGCATGAAATAATGATTAAATACTGAACGTACATTTTGGCCTTTAAAGTTTTAAATTCAGTTTCCACCTAGCCCTTCAGCAAAACTGCCAGCAAGAGGAGTGGGCAGAGGTGGTGGGATACAAATAAATAGTTGAGCTAAATAGCTGAGTTCTGATTAAATATCACTTTAATGAGGCTTTTGTAGCCAGGATGAAGAAGCAAATTTGAGGTGAGTGGAGATGGGGAGTGCACGACAGTTCTCATACCTAGCAAAATGGCAGACATTTGATAACCATGGCATAGAATTATTAATGTTTATTATCTCTAAAGGGGCATGGAAAAATGGATTAAAAAATGGATTCTAAATACAAAGCAGATCTAAAGTTACAAGGTTCAGTAACACTGAAAGCTTAGGCTCATGCCTTAAATCAGAATGTAATCAGGGTTAGTCAAGGTGGAAAGTGTATGCTGGAAAATACTGAAATGGCTCAAATATTGATTGCTACATTTTCCAGCTGCCGTTTAATGCTCCAGTAATGCCTGTTTTCCTACATGAAAGCTTCAGAATCAATATGTCAAATACTGTGTTGTGTATGTTTATGAAATTGGCCCAAAATAATACAAGTGATGCAGTTAATCCCAATTCCCAATGTGGCAGAGGGCTGTAATGAACAAAAGGATATAAAGCAATGCTGAAGATAGTGACAATCTCATTCAACAACATGCTTTACCTACCCCAAATATTGATTACATCTTCATTCTCACTATAATCTCTAGGATCTTATAAATTTGGACTCATATTTCTTCAGTGGATTTAAATCCAGCTGTCTTAATTGAACAAACCTTTATTTATATGGCACTTTAGTATTTTAACCCCTTCTGCATTTAAGGTATTACTAACAATATTTCCCACATCAAATTATCTAGCACCACAGATTTACTGAATATCCCGCAGTTCAGTGACATGGGATAACGCCTGAGGACTTCAACAATTTTGAGGTATGGCAGGAACTTTTTCATCTTAGGCTGTAAGAGCCATAACAGTTACATTTAAATATACCTGAAATAAATAAAATACCCACAAAAAGTAGCTATAAAGATAACCATCTAAGACATGTGGCTGAAGAAAGGCAGGCTACATGACCAATAACATTTTGTTTTACGTACGTAGGTTCCATTGAAGTAAAAAAGAAGTGGCCAGATATGGTCCATCAGTTGCTTCTATCTCCTGAATTTTAAGGGTCAGTTTGCAATGTAGCCTGTAAAAGGCATAAACTGCTACAATGTATTCATGGATCTCTTGTTTACACAGGACAGCTTTTTGCAGTTGCAGGCATGCACGTGTCAAATGATAATTGAATTCAGGAATTCAGTGCCTGTAGTTGTGTGTATTAGTATTTAGATTTTGCCATCTTTCATCTGAAAACACGTTTATAGGAGCCTAATCCTACATAACAGCAGCAGAGCAAAAGATCAGATTTGGGGTGTCAGGACCAGCGCAAGGAATTTTCTCTTCCCCTTGCTCTGGTGCTGGAAACCAGTCCTTCTCATTCAGCACTGCTGCTCCAGTATATATTTTTGTACAACAGGAGTGTCATGCAAGGGTCTTTTCAAGACAGCAAGGGACTTGTAAGAAAGGTAGAGCAATTAGCAGTCCCATAGAGAAACTGGCCTTCTAATGCTAGCATGATCTTGTGCCAGCAAATTCCGCCGCTGTCCTCACATAGGATGCTAGGTTTGCTCTATAACTGTTGCAGTGCAGCCAGGGATGGGATTGGGCGCTAAACTATGAAACTGAAAAGGTGCATTTGAAAATGTGATAATAAAAGAATAGGAAGCAAACAAGGAAGGAATGTAATAATAATAATAATAATAATAATAATAATAATAATAATAATAATAATTTTATAACCCACACTTAAGTATAAGGTCCCAGAGAGAATTTAAAATATACATCCCCGGTAGCAAAGGTCAGGGTATTGTACAGGAGAGAGGAAATTCCATAAAGCTGCCACAGAGAATACCCTCTCAAGACCACCACCTTCTGAGAGACTGAGGGTGGGCCCCCTCTGCTAACCTTAATACTTGAGAGGGTCTGTGGGGAAGGAGGTGGTCTTTAGGCAGGGCTTTTTTCCAGGGGAAACTCACTGGAACTCAGCTCTCACGTGGGCGCCATTGCCATTCTAAGAGAACAAGGGAGGTGTTAATGGTGAGTTCTGGCACCCCGTTTTCTAGAAAAACGCACTGTCGTTAAGGCTTTAAACATTAACATAAACACCTTGATTAGGCTTAAAAAACAACTGGTAGCCACTGCAGCTGTTTCAAAACAGGGGCTATTTGAGTTCTAAAAGGAAATACAGCCAATAATCTGGCTGCTGCATTTTGGAGAAGTGGAAGTTTCTAAGATACCTCAAGGGCAGCCCCAGTTAGAGCACATTATCTCATCAAATCTGGAAGTTCCCAGAGCATGGAGTACAGTGGCTGGAGCTGGTGAACGAGCCAGAGCTTGAAAAGGGCACTCCTAGTCACTGAGGCCACATGAGCCTCTAGTGATAGTGTTGAATCCAGGAGCACACCAAGCTGCTCCTTCCAAGGGAATGCAATCTTTTCCAGAACTAGCCATTTCCCCACCTTCTGAATGTGAAAACTCTGGACACATAACACCTCTGCCTTTTTGGGATTCAGCTTCAATTTATTAGCACACATCCAGCCCATAACTGCCTCCAAGCACCAGTGTAGCATCTCAATTGCCTCTCTGGAGTCAGATGAAACAGAGAACTAATGCTAGGTGTCACTTGCATATCGATGATGCCAAATCTCCTGAGTGGCTTCATATAGGTGTTAAATAGTATGGGGGACAAGATGGAACCCTGTGGGACACCACAGGACAGTTCCCATGGTGCCAAACCATAGCCTCCGGTAAGTACTTTGTGGAAACAGCCCTCAAGAACAGAACTACTGAAGCATAATGCCCAGGCATCAACCTCCCACAGGGCCTCCAGAAGAATGCTGTGGTCAACAGCATCAAAGGCTGTTGAGAGATCAAGGATATGAAGTAGGATCACACTCTTCCTTCCTTTCTCATGACAAATGTCACCAGCTAGCCTGTACAAGGCAGTATCACTGTCATGGTCAGGCCTGAAGCCAGAATGGAATGGATCCAAGTAATCAGTTTCCTCCGGGCATGCTCAAAGCTCACTTTCTTGAGCACCTTGCCCCCAAAGGGGATGTTCACACCTGGGTAATAGTATTAAATAAGTATCTTAACAATTTCTGAACATTACTGAAGAAATACCTACAATGCCTGTCTATTTTAGTTTGCTATCCACATATTTAAAAAAGGCATGTAGATTATGATAACCATATGCAAGTAGGTTCTGCAAATTAGTTCTGCTGCATGAACATGATACATTTTGGGTGCAGCTCACGGTACCAAATAAGTTAACTGCTGTACTATAATTGACATTCTTTTCTTGCTAGGATACCCCCCCCCCACACACACCATGAGAGAAGGAAGAACTAAAGGCAAGAAGTAATAGTTCTGGAAATTATGGAACTAAATAGGTTGGGGGGTATTGGGGGGAAAGCTTCAGTTTCCAAAACACATTCACAGAAGTAGAATTTAAAATTAGATTTTTGCAAAGTGAAAAGCTTTATGGTTGTGGCCCAATTTTCCTAAATACTGGACCAGAATAGAATGATCCAGCCTTCTATAACACAAAAACAAAAAATAAGATTACTAGGATGTATTTATTCATATATATATAAACATACTCAGCAAGGGACATGCACCATTATCCATCCCCCAGCAGCCATAGCCAGGCACTCAAAAAAATCCACCTTCCTATAACTAGGCAGTTATAAAGGGGTGCATGTGCTATTCATGTAGCAACTTAAGAATTGCAGAGAGCTATAGGGATAGGAGGGAATGTGAGTGACCTGGCTGTTTCCTGCATTACATTTGAAATCAGAACTTGGATATCTCTCCCACAGACAGATATGTCAGAGTTATAGGCATCTGGGTGTTACACATTTCACAATGTGTGAGATGTGTTCGGTCCTACTTCAGATATAATGGGAAAGATTGGGGGAAAAGAGAGACACTGCCACTTTCTGTCCCTGCACCAGTGTAACAGCTGTAACAATTTTAACCTTCACATTCCTAATATAATTTTTGTGAGTGACACCATGATAATTGTTAACTACCCTGAGATCAGTAGAAGTCTGTAAAATTCTACACTGATTTTTTTTGGGGGGGGGGTGTTAGGATGGGCTCACATATTCCTTGAATGTGTCAATGCCTGCTGTTTTTTCTGCCTTGGATCCAATGGTGCACTTCCATGAGAGGAAATGTCTTTGTGTGTGGAAGGGTTGCTTCTAACATAGAAAAATAAATGTTTCCATTCCAGAGAAGTTCTTTCATTTGCACAATTCTTTGTGCAAAACTCTCTTTGCCTCTTAGGACCTTTCAAAAGCCCACTTGTTTTTAGCTCCCATATTTACGACGTCTCTTATAGAAATAATCTGACACTGCAGGGTAAGAGGCCTCCCTCTGGATAACCCAACAGTTCACGGAACAGAGCTCACAGTTTCCTTCCACACGCAGGTTTTTGTATCCAAACCCCCATTTATATTTTTTTCTAAGCTTTTTGTCACATACATAATCAAAACAGGGAATAGTAGAAATTTCCAATTATTTTCATTACTATAAAATGCTCCCATGCATGACCACACAGCAACACATGGGGGGGGCAGGCTTTGGTGTACTAAAGTGTAGCAAATCCACTTAAATACAGTTGTGAAATCATATATTTATATGAAAGTATCTCCTCAATTATAAATGTACCACTGCTAATTTGATATATGGTTGAACAGGCATCACACACCCTGCCTATGATGAAATACATGGCAATTTTACTTAGAAATATTTTACACTCAGGTCTGTTATTAAGATGAGCACTGTTTGTACAAGGTCACTGCAAACACAAGATGTATCAACTGAGTCAAATATCCACTATAACATAAATGTTTTTATGAGCAGCAGGTGTATTCCTGCAAAAGACTATAAAGCTATTAACTGCTCAGTAAGGAATACATAATAATAGGTTGTTAACTCAACTGCTCTGACAAGAGCAGGGAGAAAGGACACTTTAAAATCATTAGTAAGGCCTGTAGAAAATGAAGATAGTCTACACACTATGATTTTGAGGCAAGGATGGTTTTGAGTCAAAAAGATAAATGGCTTGGATTCTAAGAGAAGTTAACTTGAAGTTCACGGAAGGTAAGTTTTCTGAACTTTCCTCAACAGCTTTGCCCCCCCCCCAAAGCCTCAAAGGAGGATTGGGGCTCTCCTGAATAATGTGGGGTGGAGAAGGTAAATTTCATTCCCTGAACTTCCTTACATTAACATAGATTAGAATAGAAACCCATGCCCTGCAATGTCCCCTCTTTCCTCCAAGAACAACATTGTTCTTTTTATTTTAAAAGACACACTAGAAGAGATATTTGTGATGTTTAGGAAAGTTTTTAATATTTATTCTAATTTCATTTTCTCCTAAAAAGGGAACATTGCATAAGGGAAAAATAAAAATAATAAAAATAACACTCTTAAACTGGAGGCAAACAGTTTTCATAGAGATTAATGTGGATAACACGGGCAACATTACCCTTGCTGTACACAAATATTAATTTAGTCCTATTGGTTAAATAGCTATTTCAGGAATTTGAAGCAATACAAATATATCCAAACTGGTTTGTTGGAGACATTGGTGGGATGGGGGAGGGAAGAGATCCACTTCTATGGGGGGAGGGGAACCCTACCGAAAGTATTCAGCCTTAGTTAGAACTAAGAGAATTATACCAGACTTGGTCCTCATGACCCTCCAGTGTGCATCTGCCTTAAGAAAATATTCAGAGCATGTTCTGTTCTGGTCTAAGCAGTGATTACATGGCTGGTTTTGTTGTAGAAAGGTCAGCATTTTAACATAGCATTGGATATCAATCGGACACTTCTAAAGATCAGCAATTCTGATAATCATTTTCACTGTTATTTTATGTTGGGATATAATCTGCAAATGATAATTTGCTTGCAGGCATAATATTAACATTTTTTTAATGGGTACTATGGACTTATTCCAAAGGATGCTTGGTTTAGTAAAGTGTAGTTGCAATTTGTGGTTGTGCACAAAGGTCATAACACAAAACTGTGCAGGGATAGTGTACATCAAGCTCCATTCACATAAGGGGTTTTTTTCTAATTAATTTCATCATCAGGGAATAACCTGTTCTGTGCACTAACATGTGGTAACATAAACATTAAGAATCTGCTATTATCTTTACCAGAATGTCAACCATGGTGTTTGGCATATACTTTCTCAACAGCATACCATCTAACTTACATCTTAGCAGTTTACATACAAAAAGACACTATGAAAGCAGGTTACACATATTTATTAGTGTTCATAACCATCACCATCAAGCTTCTGAAATGTCATTAACTTGTTTACTATTGTCCAGAATTAATAGGCATTAAAAACAAGTCATGTTAATTATGCTTATTAAGGCAAAAAGATGCATATTAAAGTAATGCTCTGATCATATTAGTACTTTGATCCTGGCAGGCTGTTATTTCTTTTTCCAGCGCTTCTTTCAATGACCTTTTGTCTGCGATGGAAGTACTCATGTGAAAATTTCACCAAACATTTAGATCACACATGAGCAAACTGCTACACTGTGACTGAGTAGCCAACCGCAGCACAAACTGATGGCAAAATATGTCTACAGCCACTTCACTGTGTCCAAAATTCAGTTTGACAAGGTACTGGGACAACAGTAGGCAAAGCAGCCACATAAATGAGCTCTAGCTCATTCAAACAAGGTGATAAGAAATCTATCTATAAAACTGCAGGCTATACTGTATGTTGATCTACAAAAAAGGGTCAATGTTAAAAACACGATGCTTTAAGGGTTTTATTTCATTTAAGTCAAGACCTACTTTCTCATAGTACTTGATCTCGTAGTCCAGAATGGCTCCATTAGGAAAATCAGGGTCTTGCCATGAGAGGGCAATGCTGTTTTGGGAAGCCCAGTCCTTCCTGACCATACCTATCAAGGAGGGTGCTGAAAAGGAAAAGGATAACTATGGGTTAAAGACAATGCAACTTATTTAGACTATCACAAGGAGGTAACTTTGGGATGGTGTCCAAAGGACATGGCCAGCAGATCATACTGGAGCTTTCAAGAGACTGGGTGGAACATGGAGAAGATAGTGCAGAATAACACATTAAGAAGTTAATTGTTCAAACGGGATTCACTCCAGAAACAGACGTGTGATCCAACAAGTTTCTGTACTACTGTATTCAATGCCCAGAGAAAGTTTATCATCACAATTTAAATTAATAGACACCATTCCTTTTGGAACTTGGTCAAAGGTTGAAGTAAATATCATCTGTTCATACTTTATACTCATTATTGATATGACCAAGGGCATATAAAAAGTAGCATGACTTATAGGAGATGTGAAAAAGTTTCCTAAAACTTCTGACCCAGGTCTGGAAGCTGCAGCTGGTACAGAACAGAATCCTGTGGCATATCTGCTCTGTGGGGCAGCCTTCTGGAAGCACATTACACAGATACTAGAACAATTGCACAGACTGCCTACGTGCTGCTGAGCCAAGTTCAAGAATTCTGTATTTTCATACGAGATCCTACAAAACTTAGGACCTAGATAGTTGACAGAGCATGTGTTACCATATAGACCTACCCCACATTCTACCTTTGTGTAGGCACCAGGTGTTGCTAGAGATTGTACAATAACAGTGAATGAGAACTCATTGAGTGCAGTATTCTACTACCTTGATATTGGCTATTTTGTCCTTGCTTAGCAGCAGCTTGTAAATCTAAAAGTTACTAGCCAGCAGCACCTCTGTGTTCCTATATACTCAGACAATATTACCAGACCTAAAAGCATAATCACAAGCTTATTCCCATGCTTATCCTACAACAAGTTACTACATAATACAATTTACAGGTGTTTTATGCTGTTTGCAAAGAATAAAGAGTTCATTGTCTATGCAAAAGAATAAAAGGACATGTATCCAAAATAAAAATGCCAGCATTTAGAAATTAGTGGAAGAAATTAGGACACAATGATACTGACCTCAAGTCACCACTATTCAACAAAAAGGTTTCAAGGGAAGGCTCTATTCAATTCAGATTTAATGTATCTCTTGATTTCTTTCCCTCTACGTGTGCTGAATTAGCATAAGCATAGCATATCTAGCATGATTTTACTGTATATGTTGTTGTGATTTAATTACTCTGTCTTATTTTGCATCCATTTGGGATCTGCACAGAAACATCACACCCCCATGGCTACCCAATAACTCCCCTGTTTGCAGTTTTATTTGCTTGCTTGCTTGCTGCTGTATGTATGTATGTATGTATGTATGTACGTATGTTTCTCTATATATCTGTCAAGTGAGGATGCTACTTTGTTCCCTTGATGAAGTGGGCACTTGCTTATGCCCCAATAAATCTATTAATCTTTAAGGCGCCACAAGACTCTTTGTTGTTTTTGCTGCAACAGACTAACACGACTACCCCTCTGGAATTTGTTACCTTGCTATAGCCATCTGCCAACACACAGTTCTCCAATTACTTTTGAGAATGCCATCTGGAATTGTCAAAGGCCTTGCCAAAGTCACATTATATGCACTGCATTCCCTTTATCCATCAAACCAATTATTCTGTCAAGGAGGGGAATGAGATATGGTTAGTGATTTTTCCTGCTCCGCCTGCCTCAAGTGGTGGGAAGTTCAGAGCTGTCTTTTAAGTAGAAAAAACAGTGGAAAGAAACCTATGGTGTCTATATCTGATCCTTTACAACATACAGGTTGGACAGGCATGGTCATCACACACAGAAAACAGTGAACTATCCTACCCAATTAACATTCACACAGCCATCACCAATCCCACCCACAGTACAAGAAAATCTAGCTAACTCCCAAAAGTCCGACACTTAATTCCTTTGCTCCACCCTACAAATGGCCAACAGGCCACTTAAAATATTTTTAATTATAGGTCTATCAGAGTGCCTTTAAATAATTTTTTTAAAACCTGCAATGTTTTCTCCTTTTTCATTATACATAAATCCAAATCCACCATCAATTCCATGATGCTATAAGAATTTCCCCAAGCAATACAGTTAAAATATATAGACATGCAAACAAAGGACTCAGATTGTTCTTAGCATAATTGAAAACTTTCACTAAATACTCAGTTCACTCCCCAAACCTGAACCCATCAAATCCAGGATGATTTTACAGCACAGCCTATGTATGCTTATTCAAAAGTAAAACCTACTTTGTTCCATGGCACTTACTCTAGGTCAGAGAAGATAAGTTGTCAGTCAGTGTAGAAAACACTGAGTTGAATTGACCAATGGTCTAACTTAGTATAAGGCAACTTTCTATGTATCTGTACCACAAAATACAATATATTTAAAGAAGCAATACTTAGCAACTCTATACTTCACCCATACCTTTTCACTGTTCCTATTCCTCAAATGTTGATATCTCTTAGGGCTTCTTTACTATTAGATCCATCAAGCTTCCTTCATTCTGTCCTATTTATTGAGCAAAACTATGTCCACCATGGCAATGCCAGGAATACACATCTGCAGCAAAACTGTTCTCCCTATATGAAGTGCCACTGAAGGTTTGCAGTCCTTGATGTGACCTCAGTCCTGCTTTACAGGAACTTGAAGACCCCTGACTGTTTTGGTTTAAAACTGCATTTTTTTTATACTGACCTTTTCAGTTGTTCTCTTATAGGAATGGGGGTAATTGATGAAGTCAATATCAGGGACTGTTTTTCATATACAAAACATTTTCTCTTGCCTGTTTTTTTTTCTGGAAAGATCACTTGTGGAATTCACCGCACACAAAGACCCAACTATGCAACGCACCAGAAACCTTCCAAAAATGAACTGAATCACCCAGCCACAATCAGGATCTAATGGCAGATCAAACATGCACTGTTCACCAGAAAAAGGACATCCAAGTTGATACTCAGTCTTATGGAAAGCAAGTGTGGAGTCAGCCAATCATGATTTACCATGGCAATACCATCAAATTCAGCTTTTCTGTGGCAACTAATCCTCAGTCCATTTTCATAATAATGATTGAAAACACTACCCTATAAATCTGGGTTATCATGTTGCAAGTCTTTATACTCTTTATATTCAGGAATGTGGAGCTGGGGCAAAGAGACACAGTATGCAAAAAACTATGTTGTCACACCATGTTTTCAAACTTTACAGCAAGGAAGGTTATTTTTGATGGCATCTCTATAGCAAGTGTTACGTATCCTGTACTGTAATACGTTGGTAATCACTGCAGGATGATTTGATAATAATAATAATAATAATAATAATTTATTATTTATACCCCGCCCATCTGGCTGAGTTTCCCCAGCCACTCTGGGCGGCTCCCAATCAGTATTAAAAACAATACAGCATTACATATTAAAAACATCCCTGAACAGGGCTGCCTTAAGATGTCTTCTGAACGTCAGGTAATTCTTTATCTCTTTGACATCTGATGGGAGGGCGTTCCACAGGGCGGGCGCCACTACCGAGAAGGCCCTCTGTCTGGTTCCCTGTAACCTCACTTCTCGCAATGAGGGAACCGCCAGAAGGCCCTCGGCGCTGGATCTCAGTGTCCGGGCTGAACGATGGGGGTGGAGACGCTCCTTCAGGTATACAGGACCGAGGCCGTTTAGGGCTTTAAAGGTCAGCACCAACACTTTGAATTGTGCTCGGAAACGTACTGGGAGCCAATGCAGATCTCTCAGAACCGGTGTTATGTGGTCCCGGCGGCCACTCCCAGTCACCAGTCTAGCTGCCGCATTCTGGATTAATTGCAGTTTCCGGGTCACCTTCAAAGGTAGCCCCACGTAGAGCGCATTGCAGTAGTCCAAGCGTGAGATAACTAGAGCATGCACCACTCTGGCGAGACAGTCCGCGGGGAGGTAGGGTCTTAGCCTGCGTACCAGGTGGAGCTGGTAGACAGCTGCCCTGGACACAGAGTTAATCTGCGCCTCCATGGACAGCTGTGAGTCCAAAATGACTCCCAGGCTGCGCACCTGGTCCTTCAGGGGCACAGTTACCCCATTCAGGACCAGGGAATCCTCCAAAAGTGAGTTTTCTGAAGAGATTCCAAAGTGGTATGGTCATTTTTCTACCATAGTTTTGGCAAGTCAGGTTTTTTATATCACCATGCAGTAAGAAAAATGTTAAACTGAAATCCTTGATGTTTTGTATGTTATAGCCAATCACCAAGTTTTAAAAAATGACTTCATTCCCAGGTAGGAAGTTCCTGATTATTTATTTCCTGGCTTCTACGATCCTTTTTCTAAATCGTAACACTAAAAGACTTTATTTCTGGTCCAACACTATAATTTTTAACATATCCATTGGTCAAAAAAACCCCCAAAAAACAACAACACCACATTTGATAGGAATCAGGCTGAAAATATAATATAAGAAGTGCTTCTTCTAGTCTAGTGATTGTGCACCTTACACATGGTACAATAATGACCTATTTCTATTTTCAGATGATCATCTCAAAACCAATGATAACAACTGAAAGGTACATAAGTAAACTGCACAGAAAAGAGAGAAGGCAGGAGGGCAGGGGGACAACTTGTTTCCTTGGTAAGAGCATATGGTCAGGTGAAGGAGAAAGGTAAATTGTTGGCAGAAATAAATATTACCAAACACTGTTAATTATAAAATGTGTTACACAACTTTGTGCACTCTAACTTTGCAATTGAGGTTTTCAGCAGAAATGTGTACTTTCAGTGCTGCCAGAAAATACTATTATTCTTATAAGAAATGCCTCAACCTTTATTTCTATAACTGGATTACAATGGCTATGAAGTTTGACAGTAAGTATAACGTTATCTCATATATAGCAATAAATAGAGTCTAAGGTCATTCACAGACTAGACTTGAGAAAAATGCTATTTCAATTCACTGCTGCAAAACTATTTATTTCATTTGTTATTTTTATAAAGTCTGCAAGGAAGAGTAATAGAAAGACAGAAAAAGAAAACCATTATATTCTTAGCAACGGGACACAAAATACTGGAACACAGTGATACACATGCTGACAATCTGTTCCAGGCACAGAAGCTCCAGTGCATGCATGGAACTCCTCTGCCTGAAATGTTTTTCTATTCATTTCAATGGAATTGCGTTTCACAGAGAAATGAATGGGCCTTACTGTCAGGGCTGGGTGATGAGGAGTTGTGGAAGGTGCCAGCTGGAGAGCCCGTTAGGAAAGCCACAGAGGAGGAAGGCTCAGAGCAAGGGGAGTTGGTGGTGGGACACTGATCACAGGTCAGAGGATGAAGAAGTGGTAGAATGGTTGAATGCTGAAGAAACAACAGTTGTTCGCCCCCTCCCTGCCACTGACCTGCTTCCTTGCCCTCTCCCTTCTTCCCCCCCTCTTACCTTCGCAGTCTTCAGCCTCCTGCTCATGAGACACTGCATCTCCAGACGCCACACAGCCTAGAGTGGCCTCCAGAAAGTCACTCCAGGCCTCGCCGCGTCGGGAGATGCTGCACAGTCTAGAGTGGCATCTGGGAAAACTGGGGCATCCCAGATTGGGATCAGAAGCTGGGGAGCTTCTGTAAATTCAAGATGTCCTAATTAAATTGAGACACTTGATGAGTCTGAGATGAAACAGAGGCAGGAAGCAATTCAGACTCTGCACATGAAGTTGGGAAGGAGGGGCCAGAGGTGGCAGAAGAATCCATGGAGCTTGCCTCCTACTGTAGCAAGCCCCGTCTCCAAGGTCTTGAAGAGCCTTGCTAGCAGCAGAACAAAGAGCACAGATAGTTCCTCCCAGGTGCAGCTTAAGGCTGCTTGGGAGATATTAGGCTGGGGAGAAGACTGAGGGAGAAGTAGGAAGCACAGGTCACCAGTCCTTTTAAAAAAATAATTTTGATTAGTTTTCAATTACAGTCCAATAAAACCTCATTATAACAATACCAATTTATAATACAATTATTAATACCAATCGTTCAAATGCCGAATTATATAACACAAATAGTCAGTCCTGGTAACTGTGTTATTGGAGGCCAGTCTTACATGGAGGTTTCTCTGCTTATATACTGCTTTCTTGAATAAATAATTAACTTTACTGCTCGTCTCTGAGTCTCCATGCTGACCTGCAGCTGAACCAGCACTGACACTTACATGTGAATATATACAAAACTCTGGATCAACAAGCCAAAGGATCCATACTACTGGATTTAATTGAATGCATATTTCATCCTAGGATAAATCATGAAGGTGTCCATTTATTTTAATAATAATAATAATAATAATAATGATGATGATAATGATAATAATAATAAATACTAGGCTTTTTAACTGGATTTTAAATCTGGCCTGTAAATTATTTCATGTTACCTCTATGCTAGGAAGCTGTTTCTAGACATTGTTTGTTTGTTTTTAATTATTATTACATATTGTGTTTTTATTATTTTGTAAAACTTAAAAAAGGGGACTTTTATTTATGCACAGCTATATAAATTTATTATTACACATAATTACAAATTTTGGACATATTCATACAAAACACCATGCCGTTCATGAAAAATATACAGAGCAATGCTGCCCCCCAACTGATAACAGCTTTGGCAGCATACTAACAAAAACATCATCACTGTAGTGCAACAAAAGCTTTGGGGGTGGGGGAGAGTTAAGCTTTTACTTGGCAGCAAATATATGTCAGTGAAGACACCTGACAGACATCACTGAGGAGAGTTTTCACAGATGGGGGGGGGGGGCAACTCAAAAGCCCCACCCCCACCCTATGCTATCATCCTCTGAGCCATCCTCAGAGAAGACACCAGAAGCATGGCCTCATATTGAGATCTAATGGTCTGGGTAGGTTCATATTAGGAGAGGTGTTCCAGAAGATATTGGATCCTAAATAACAAACAGCTTTATACATCAAGGCCAGCACTTGGGCTCAGAAATATGCAGGCAGCCAGTGTATCTGCAACAGAACTGGTGTTATATGATCTATTTGCATTGAATGTGTGTCAACTCAACAGGTTAGGCTTTTTAAAGTCTTTGCATCTAGCAATTGGGAGCTTAACCAAAAGGTTAATGGGGAGTGGTTTTCAGGGGAAGGAAGGTTAACCCTCTTCAACCCTCTCCCCCATCATTCACTCACAGCAGTTAAACACCAGTGGAAGCTTTTTATTTAAAGATGAATTTCTGTAAGGGGTGAGGCCAAAGAACAGAGGGTGTGGCTGAATGAAAGAGGCCCACAGAGGTTCCCCACTATGCACACATACATGGGAGTTAGTCCTAGTCTGTGCAGCATACTTCTGAGTAGAAGCATAGACTTGCACTGCAGATTTTCTATACACATAATTTTATTTACATGCCGCCTTTCCATAGTTCAAACCATGCTCAAGATGGATTACAATGTGGAAAAAAAACTGTGAAGGAATAGTGATTAATGAATACACTTAGCAGATGTTAGCACTTGGAGGCTGGAAACACAGTCTATGTAAAACAAACACATCAGAGCCTGGCTTTCAGTTACCAGTGGCTGCAGCATATTTGGAAACACTCAGTGTTTTGCTGACAGCATGATTGGCACAGAAGCATAGGGACTAATAGATAATAAAGCTTGATTAGAAATGGTCTCACCGGGACGAAGCAGGAAATATTTTAGGTATACTGTTATTTCAGGCAAGAGGTCATTTTCACAACCTACACTATCTCTTGCATCATTGGATAAGGAGTGTAGTAGCCTGCCCTAACTTTTGATTGATTCATTTTCCTGTTTTAACTCTTTAATGAGCATTTTTTCCTTGTGCCCTTATCACTATGGAACAGAACATTCAAATATTTGGTTGAACTGTATCTCCTAAGATGCAAAATAGGCTCCCAAAGGAGGTGCAGCTTGTGTTGAAATTTTATACTTTTAATTGGCAAGTCAATTTGCACCTTTTTACCCAGATTTTGGGTGGGGTGGGGAGGTGCTGTTTTTCCATTAACCTCTGCTTTTGAGCCCTGCTGTTTTGTTGAATTTACTGTGATTTTTAAGTACTTCATTTTTAAATTTCATGTAATCTGTCTTAAGACCTGTGGTAAAGCATTTTGGCAGGCTTACTTGGTGTTGTTTTGGAATGGGGAAGGAAACACTCAATATTAGCTCCTTACCCAAACAAAGGAAACAATGCTGCCATTCATAATCACAATGTAATAATAAATTTATTGTTTATGCCTCACCCATCAGGCTGGGCTGCCCCAACCGCTCCAGGTGGCTTCCAACAAGTATAAAAACATAATATGGATATACCGGCATGTTGCTTGTGCAGTCAGGGCATTTTATAAAGATGACCAGCATGCATCTAAATCATAGGGAAGGGAGAAACAGAGTCTTTGTTTAAGAAACACACACAAGATGGTAGAAAGGGAAAGATAAACCTATTAGTAAAATGAAGCTTTAAGATGAAAATAGTTATTAGAGATGCTACTTTCACTGTCTGGGAAAACACAGTGTAGGAGAGCACCAGCTCAGCTTCAGAGCCTTATCCAAAGTCCTCCCTCTCTAAGGGTCAAACCAGGAACACCTTCCCCAAGCTTATGCTCTAGAAGTATATGAAAAATGCTTTGTATAGGTGCAGAACCCAGACCCTCCAAGTGTCCCTATTTTCCAGGGACATCCCTGATTTAGAGAAGCCACCCTGGTTTCTGATTTGATCCTGAATTGTTCCACTTTTCCTTAGAATGTCCCCATTTTCATTGGAGAAATGTTGAAGAGTATGGAGTTATCCAACCCCCAGGCTGTCTGGAGGCAATCCTGTAGAGGTCAGTTTGTTTTAAGGTTGATTTTGAAAATGTTTTTATACATGTTGAAAGCTGCCCAGAGTGGCCGGGGTAAGCCAGTAAGATGTGTGGGGTGTAAAAAGTAAAACTATCATTAAGGAATGGAACGTCCCTATTTTCATTGGAGAAATGTTGGAGGGTATGACAACCTAACTGTAGGAATCCAGAGATCCCGTAAGAAGTGTACTAAGTGTCATAGTTGACCATTTAGTAGTACACATAATGAAGGAGCATATTACAATATAATTGTTCTATTATTGAAGGACATGCTTAAATGTTACATTGCAAATGGGCCTCTCGGAATGTCTAGCTTGGGCAGATAGAGATAAGGAACAAGGATTTCTTGTAATACCAGGATGAGGGAGGTTGCAGGAAGGAGGGAGAGAAGACCAAGACCTTATATGGTAATAGGAACTTTTTATAAGTTTTGATTTCCCAGAAATCAGGTGACTTACAAGAAATCAGGTGACTTACAAGAGATCAGGTGGTATTCTATTTTGCAAATCTATATAAAGGGGTGCACCCTGACTACTGTGTACAGGTTGCGTACTGATCGCCCTGTGCCTTTGTTCTGCATATGCACTTCAAATAAAAAATCCTGTTAATAACCTGCAAGAGCGTTTTGCCGCTTTGTGTGAATCTGTGCGTTAGGGACCCAAATAGCAGATATGTGTGGTCCTTCAATAATAGCACACAAGAAGATCATAGCTCTATTTTTTTAAAAATATTGCATACTAGTTATACTTAGGCCAATTATAAATGCTTTTAAATTAATTAATCAAATAAATAGATGTGGCTGTAGGTGACCAGAGATTCAAACACCACTAACTAATGTATTATATTGCCCTTCTGACCAACTTCAGTACAAAGAAAAAATCAGTGCTAGTTATGTATGCAGTGCTTTGGATAGGAAAGCATAACTCCTGCCACATCACAATCATTTTATGTTTATAAATAATAACTTTATCCTTACAAATAGTATCTTAAAAACTACTTAGATCCATTACAGTTTACTGAAGTATATAATATACTTTATATTCTTTTAAAAATACATTTTAAAATCCTCTTTTTGTAGCTAGAAGTTCCTCTTTTAAATTTCTTTCCCTTATTTTAATTTTGATTATAGTTCCATGAAAAACCCCAAAGCATGCGGCAGAGATTCATCTTCAGAGATTAATGCACTCCTAAATTTGCAGAATAGTTGAAACATTATGTTTTAAAATTATGTTCTGTATGCTTTATGATGACTTATTTTTAATGAACCCAATGGCACCTGAAGTATCATCACCAACAAAATTCCTACCATTTCACTGATTTAAAAATGGCCTAAGAGTCATTGTGTTCCTACAAATAAACTTAATAAATCTTGTACTATTCACTGAGGCAACAAATAAATAATGAATTATTGATTCATCACTTGTTCTGAAGCACATAATTCAGCATTATTCAGAAACATTCTTAGGATAAAAACATGTTTTTGAAAATAACTACTATTTTTTAACAGATTTCAATTTACTACAGCACTCAGTGATAAGAAATGGACAAGATCTATGTTATTTTCAAAGTAAACTATAATTTATTCACATGAAACTAAATTTCCTCCTTTAAAAATCTTTAAGATGAAGAAGATTGTGAATGACTCCTGTGAATTTTGGACAGCAGATTTTAAAATCTGTTAACTACCACTACTTTTAAAAAGATTTCATACTGCACATTTTTACTTAACTTAGCTCTTTTCCAAAACATGATTTACATGTGGTATACAACATTATGTAGTATGGCCTAGATCATTAAGCATGTCTTATCTGAACAACTTCTGAAACACCTCAAGAGCTGTATTTTATATTTTATGGAGCTAGTGCACTCTATTCTCCTTTATCTTATGAGGGGTTAGAATGCCCCTATACAGTTGACTTGATGTTTAGAAGGGGATAACTTCAAACTTTTCTAAGTCAGTCTCTCTCTCTCTCTCTCTCTCTCTCTCTCTGTGTGTGTGTGTGTGTGTGTGTGTGGTTATTTTCTGAAATGTTTCTGGCCACAAACATGTAAAGTGAGTCAGAGCTGTGTCTGGGTATAATGCATTATACAAGAATCTGAAGTGCAGTTATATAAGATAGTTTCATAAATGGAAAACAGCAAAGAATAATCTGACATCAAACACTTAATACTATTTGATAAAGCTGTCTTAAGATATGCCAAAAAATTATCTATTTATTTATATAGCTATCACATATACCACTAAATAGAAACAATATATAAGCAGTTCAAAAAAGAAACATATAAAAAACGGACGTATGTATCCAAGTACAATGATTTTTTGAAAACAACACATTAAAAATGTCAGTCCCATGCTCCTCAAGTTAACAGACTCCTCCAAGGTGCAAGGAAAGACCATGTTCAGTTGCCAATGTGGAAATAAGTGTGTGTGGTCATGTGTGCAGTGGGTGGACAGCGTCTTGTTCTTTGCCTCAGGTAGCAAAATGTTAGACCTGCCACCACAAAACTGAGGTTGTGAGTCGAGGCCCCGCCCCCACTTGGTGATAAAATAAGACACACAAAGACAAGTATTTTAGGTTAATGGGCTAAAAAGGGCCACAACTTTATTGGTTACAGAATGTGAGTGGTATACTCGACTCCTGCCCACTCTTGTTAATGCGAATCAACTGGAAGCTTTCCCCGAGATTCACCGGAGGGTCGTGCCATGGCCCTAGCCACCACCTGGGCGTCGGACAGGAACCACGACCGCCAGAATACCCTTCAAGGGGAGGGGTAGGTGATGGTCACAACCTCCCCTCCAACACACAAAGCATTTTCCAATACCTAACTGCCAAACCTTACAAAGTTGTGACTATTTGCTATGAGGCAGAAAAAAACCAAGTGGCTGGTGCAAATCTGCCAAGTGGAAAAAATTCCTACCAGGTCCCTTGGACAACAAGGCAACCAACCGAAGTCCATAGGTGAAGCAAAACTTAGAGGGAGGGAGGGTGATCCGTGGAAGCTGGAAAAGCAAGGGAGAGCTCATGGGCCCGTGGCCATTTAAATCCGGCTAAACCACACCCCCTGGCCCGCCAGATTGGCTGGCCAGGGGCATGTTGTGGGCCCAGGAGTCCAATGATGCAGGGGCCCTGGCCACACACCCCTGTGAGCGTTGGAAGCGATTCCTGCTCACAACCACTCCCCTCTGGGAAGAGGAGAGGCTTTCCTCATGCACAAGGGGCCATGAAAGTCCTATCAATGCCTCAAGCTGATAAGTCACTATTTCTCAAAACTCATCCCTCTTTAAAAGTTTCCACAGGCTCCCAATTTAGAACAAATAACATATTCCACAGATAACTATGGAGAAATCTTTGGAAGCAGTTGCTGAGTGCATACACCCTACAGATCAGTGTGAGGATCTGTGGACCAGAGTAATCTGGTATTAGAAGAGGAAAAAAAGTAGGCTGTCACAGAACCCTGTGCATGCACTCCTCTAGGGCAGGAGTTCTGTTCTGATACTTGTTTCCAAAATTTAGGATTGAGGAACTAACAAATTTCTAACAATCTACCAATATTACTTGACAATCCAATAATTTATGGGGGTCCACTTGAGATTACTTCACATGCTGCAGTTCTGTATACAGAGCAAATGTATACAGCACTGCACCTCACATATGTACCACAACATCACACACTCTGCTAGCTCTGCCCCCAGCACTGATGCATATGCCAGAGACAACACTAGTGGCTGTGCCACCAGCCATGTGATAATCTGTCAGTCACTGTCATAAAAAGAATAATTTAATGGCTAAAAAATTCCACATACTTTTGCAGTGCAACCCTATACATATCTACGCAGAAATAATTCCAGTGAGATTTACTTCCAGGTAAAGGTGTATAGGATTGCTGCCTTATGTGCTATCGTGATAACCTACTGTGATTAATGGAAAACCTGCTGTTGATTTTCTGAAGCTGCTGGATGACATTAAGCTCAGTGTTCTTTGATTTTAGATTCATACTGAATATGCTTAGATCGGTAGCAAATTTTTACTCCCGTTGCAAGGCTGTGTCATGAATAATGAATATACAATTTTAGATAAGGAACATCAAGGCATTTTTGGTTTCTTTTAAATTAAAAGTAACAAGTGGCATTAAAAACAAAGTACCATAAATGAAAAGTCTGGACTGTAGCAACGCAGGTATGAAAACAAAGTAAAATGGATAAATAAAACATTTGGGTCAACAAAGCAGTCATCTCTCTTTGTAGCCAGAAGAATAGCAGATTTATTTTTAACATGATGCTAAGGTGGTGAAGGGGCTTTTAGTTCTGAATGCCATGCATAGTCCAGGTGGCACTCCAGCAGTAAGCTGAGTCAAGCATGCTTTCGAATCTCTAATCATTTTCTGTGAACTGCGGTAGCATACCAAGCACGCTATGCCATCCTTTTCCAACTATATCAATGCACATTCTTCAATCAACAAATTGCACTTTGGCACAAGCAGAAGGTTTTAAATGGACTTCTGCCACCTCACAATCCTGGGCTAAACAGCTATGAACATATGCAGAAAGTGTGCTGTTCATTTTCAGGGTCTTTTGATGGCACAGTTAATTGTACTAAAAGTGCAATTGATGGAAAGTGAGTTACAGATTGGATAGGCAGTGCAACAGATGTAGAAGGTCATTCAACAAGGACTACTCATTACTTCAAATTACTACCCTCGAGGAGAAACTATGGTGTATGCCAGGATGAAGCTCTCTCACTGACATCTCATCTTTCAGTTTTGTCCCAGAGGCTGTCTTTCTCTTCTTGCTGTTAACATGGCCCAATTAAAACCGGTTGCCTAAATTTACAAGAAATCTATTGCCATTCTAAATAGCTTTTAGCTAGCCAAATTGTATGAACACTGGTTGAGATCATATTAACAGGAGAGCTGGTTGCCAAAAGGGTTATAAGCTTTCCCACTTATCTAATAGGATAATAATGTATAAATATACAGTGTATCTATGCAGAGGGGTTTTTTTGTTTTTGTTTTAGATTTTCATGTCTACCAGTTTTGCAGTATCCGATTCCTTTATACTCTCTTTAAAGTATTTATACCTATGCCAGTCTTTGTGTGGTAAAGATTTCATACTTAACTGGGCTCAGACATAGACAGAAATCTAGTCATTGGATCAAGGTTACACCAAACATTTGTAACAAAGCATTCAAGAAACCAGACCAGAAAACAGCCTGTTATATTATATCCTTCATTCGTAGTCCTGAAACCAAGTGCATAAAAAATCTGCTAAATTGCATTGAAATGCACGAACACACACACATATTTTTTTTTTGGGGGGGGCGGGGAGACAGCTTGCTACCATTGCTTCAATTAACATGGCACATTTAAGGATTGCAATAGGATCAAATACATAGCTGTTGTTAGAACAGGAGACTCTTAATCTCAGAGTCGTGGATTCAAACCCCACATGCATTGCTGGGAGTTGGACTAGATGATCTCCGTGCTCCCTTCCAACTCTGCTATGATTCTGTGTGCAATGAAATAAGCAGCACTGTCGAAAATCTAAATTATATGGTTTAGGATCTCCATACCCTGTGTACTGCGTCTCCCCATAAGAGCCTACTTGGTCTTTGGATTCTAATCTTCCCTATATGTTCCCATTCAGATTTATGGATGGTGGCTATGACAGAAGGGGACTTTTCAATGGAATTTATAATGCTCTGGTCCCGTGAGATGAATGAAGGCTGAAGTTTTAGTTTGCAGAAAAAGCAGGAGCAGGGATTGGGGGGGAGCAGTTTATACTTGTGTTTGTGATATGTAAGGTAGGGAACTGAACATGATCAGTCACTGAAAAATAGTTTATTTTTAGCCCTGTCAATTAAAAAAAAAAAGCTCAGATGGATGTTCAAAACTACAGTACTATTAATTATACATCAACATTTAAGAATTATACTTCTGAAACAGGAATGCCTGATGTCCTGAATAGCAATTGAATAAAAAGCAAAGAATAAGTAATCTCTCTAAAAATAGTGTTTTGGTATTCTTGTACAGTGGCAAGAAGTGGGTAGGAAGAAAGTGACATACATGTTGTCTACTTGAGGAGATTCTCCTCATCAAGCTCCAAGAAGAACATTGATCTGAGGAGAACCTGGGCTGCTGAAGTTGTGCCATGATTAATGATGATTTATGAGCTGTATATGGTTTTCTATAACGTTTAGAATTTAAAATGTGGTCAAACATTCATATAGCCAAAGGATTATCAACAGAGGTAAAGAATGGTTACTTTATTCCCATCAGTTGCTGAACACCTTTCATATTATCCTGAGGTCCTCACTTTGTACATGCAATTTTCAGTATTAAATGCACCTACAACTTATGGAAATAAATAATGTACTCAGAAACCTGCCTGCTAGCTTGCCTTCGAAGTCAAAACATACTGTACAGTGCAGTTAGATGACTTTCACAAAAGGCCCATTTAGTAAAAGAATGACATTATCACTGCCCAAGTCCTCTATGATTAATAGAACCCATTAATAGAACAACTGTATTGTGGCAAAAGCTTTTATGGACTTGAGCCCACTTTGTCAACTGCATGAAGTAGGCTCTAATCCATGAAATCTCATGTCATAATAAATCTCTTAGTATTTAAGGTGCCACAAGATGCTTGTTGTTTTACTGCAGCAGACATGGCTACTTCTCTGGAACAAGTACTTTTTTGGGGGGGAAAATGGTTGGCCAAATCTAAATTTTATTAAATTATTTAGCATACCAATTACAACATTATCTAAAAAAAGAGAAAAAAATAGACCTTGCCTCAGTGCATTCCATGTACTTGTCACATGTTAGACTATTATAATACACTCTACATGAAGCTGCTCATGATATTTGGGAATTACAAATTGTGTAATTTTGTGGGCTTTGGATGCAATAAGGTGCCTCTCTGTATATTCTCATCTGAATGGGAAATTAATGATCCATCCATTTTAACATTATCATATGCCATAAAGCATTATGGGACAGTCTTGGTAAACATATCCCACAGGTCATACACAGGTACAAGCTTGTCTCTCACATTGGTACTTTGACATTGAAACTAATAATCAAATCTTCACTGATTCTTTTAAAGATGGCCAGTGACATTGTGCCCTGGAAGTGTTATGAGCAACCTTCAACAACACATGCTGCAACAATCTTTTTTTTTGAATGGGGTGGGAGGGATCATTAATTAAGAGTTGCCATTATGATTGTGGTGAGGGGGACCATTGCTGTGACCCCAAAGTGAATAGTAAGTTTTGTGCAAAGTGATAGTTGTATTTTCTGGTATACCAATGGGTGATAGACAGGGAACACTTTTAACACCCCAGGCTATTTCTGCAAAAGTGAGACAAAGGACTCAGCTACACTCATCAATTATATCCGTATAACTCTGTTATAAACATGTGACACCAGATGCTGCCGTAGAGCTGTGATCTGTTGCTAATGGAATTTTCCATTAAGAGCTTTTATAATGTGTTTTTCTGTAGCGATTCTTTTTATGTGTATAGGTCCAGCCGAAGTCAGCCTCTGTGTTCTCCAGGATCTTTGTTGAATACAATGGGCAATTTTGTTCCTTAGCCTCTCAATCATATTTTCGTTGTGTTTCTTATAAAACTGTAGTGCAGAACCTCTGGTCGGGCCCACAGACCTAGGTTTGGCAGGTGGTCCTAATTTGGCCTGCAAGGCTGTTCCTTAAGCCACACCCACTTGACCTACATTTAACATCATATGCAATATCAGTTGTGGGGCAATAAAGTTGCAACTGCAAAGAAAAAAAATGGGAGTTTAAAGTGCACTTCCAATTGTTCCTTGGCCAGTGAGGCTGCAGGATTGGTGCTGCTAGTGAACCTCTTTGAAGTTGTTAACTGACATCATAATGAGATTAGCAGATAGACAGGTGGGTGGCCAGTTATTGATCTGGCTCTCAGGCTGAAAAAGGCAGTTGTAAAAGATAAAGTAATACATGTAGTACCTACACACCTTGTAAATAAGATGGCTGTGGTATGAAACACCTACATGGAAGTCCCCATCCCCCTGCAATGCAGCCTTGTTAAATTTAAATCAGGCTTCAGGGTCAGTGGTTAAAGTGTTCATCTTGAAGATGTGAAATCCAGATTCAAATGACCATGTAGCTATGAAGCTCACTGAGTGGCCTTAGGCAAATCACTTATTTTGCACTATGTCTAGTGGATTAAAAATAAAAATAAAAATGCATACAGTACTTTTTTCCACCTGAAGAAAATAACGTCTTATCAATTGAACTGAGGAAATAAGAGTTCAAATCCATTATACCGCTCATTGACTTCTACACTTAATGATGTGTTTAACACCCACTGGCTTGCTCACAGTCTCTGCTAGAGTGTGATGTAAGATAAAGGGTTTCTTACAAGAAGTTGTGTAGTTGATTGAATATGCTGAAAATCTATTTGGGATGTTACTGATATCTCCAAAATTGAGTCAATTAACTTTCCTGTTTTAAAAAATGACATACTGTATTGGAAAACTCTGTGGAAGAAAACAACAATCTATTGACTTAGCGCTGAGCCAGTACAGCAAGGATGTATCCTGCCTACTGTTTTAAAAAGATAAGTAAACGATTTCAAACATTACTCTCTCCAAACAATGAGAGGCAGCCCTTAAACTTGACATTTCCAAAGTGATGAATCTTAAATTAACTCATGTGAAATGTCAAAACGAAGGGGGGGAGTAATCAATAGGTGTAGAGGCAAATCTATATGAGGTCAATCATCTCATGCTACAAGTGACAGCCCCATGTCTTTTTAATGGAAATAGTTTTAAAATGTGCACTGCATAAAAGGTGCTTCAAAAAATCATTTTTAAAAGATTGAACAATCTATTGACAGAAGTTATTTATTTATTAAGCTGTATTCCTGTGAATGCTACAAAGCTGTCAGGAAAAAAAGCAAGTTGCACGGAGCTTTAAAGCTTCCAAATCGTTAGTTTATTGGCTGTTGACAATTTCCCATCTAGTTCCTAGCAACTATAAGCTCTAAATTATATCACTATTAATATATGGTATTGGATTTGCGTTGACACATTTCCCTTCCAGGGTGGGGGCTTATTTAGATGGCCCACCCTGGAGATTTACAGAATCTCTCGGATTCTTACATGATTGATGGTATTTTTCAGTGGATATTGACCATTGGTTCATCCTGCTCAGAATTATTTGCAATGAGTGGCATTGACTCTCCAGAATTTTAGGCAGGGGATATTCCCAGTTTTATCTGAAGAAGCTGGGGATTGAACCCAGAGAACTTTTGCATGCAAAGCAAATGCTTTACCACTGAGCTACAGTCCCTCCCTTCCCCAGGGCAAGATATCAAGGGGCTTAGATACAATCACTCCCAAGTGTCCTCCCTGGGACTGTGGAGTTACTTGATATTCTGTATACTGGTAGGATATGAAATAGGTCGGGCAATGAGTACAGTGCTGGTGGTGGAAATCTCATTTTGAGGTCAACGGAACACTGCTTACAACACATAATTTACCTATCATGTGACGGTGAGGGCAGCAAAGACAACATGCTTTCAAAAGAAAGAAAAATACAAACATCACTGCATTGACTTACAAATTTGGTTGCATATTAACATATAACTTATAAGAAATAAATAAAGTAATATTAATTTAAACTTGCAGACTGAGTTAAAGGCGAGGATGAATACCTTCATTTTGCACCTTTAGGTGCCAGGCAAAAATGTTCCGATTTAAGCAGGTTGATCTGATTGACATCCTATGCCCTTTTAAAATGTGGCTCTTTTTGGGGTGGGTTGTTGTTATTGGGTTGTTTTTATTTTGATTAGATATATTGTGATTTTTATGTTGATCTTTTCTGTGAACTGCCCTGACACCTCCGGGTAAAGGGCGTTATATAAATTCAATAATAATAAAAATAACAATTACTGTACACTACAACGTACAATGGCGTATAATGTTTAGATTGGTGAACACAGGTAAAAAATAGTTTATATCGATAATAATTTAAATATATGTATTTCAGTATTTGTTCTTTTTGCTACTGGTTGCGTAAATCAAAACTAAACAGAGAAATAATAAGGAGTGAAGGCAAAGGGGTGACTTATACGCGCCAGACTGTATTGTATACTGTTAAGTCCTGCCCTGCCATATGCTTCATGGTTTGTGTAATTAATAAAATCATACCAAACAGCATAAAAGCTGTCATGTTTCTTTTGTCCTCTTGCCACTTTTAATTTTGGTGTATTTTTTTCTACCAGTGCTGTTTTCCAGCACAATAATGTAGCTTTGGTCCATATTTAAAAACTGTAAAAAAAATTATGTTCTAGGAATGGTTGTTCTTGCAGCCGTTAAGGAATGTATTATAGATTTTGTATTTCTAATTTGTAACATGTATTCAATATAGGTTGAGTAAAGCCAGCCTGGGGTCATGGGGACTGTCTGTGCTGTGATCAGAGATATCTCTGTAAAAACAGCTTTCCAATTTTTTTTCTATTTGGGGGAAATTCTATCAAATATGTTGATATGTACTTATGATAGTGCATGATCTCCAACACATGGAAGAGCTGTTTAGGTAAGATAAAACGTTTGGGAGTTCCATACCATTCATGTATAAATTTGAGAACTCTTTCCCTTGTTGCTGATCATCAGATCTGATGTACATAAGATAATATCAGCATAAAGTCCAAGATGTATTTCTTTCCATTAATAGTTATTCCCTTTGTAGCTAATGTTTGGCGTAGACTTAATACGAATAATTCTAAAATTAAAGCAAATTACGGTGGTGATAGTGGGCAACGTTGCGTTGTCCTGTGGCTGAGAAAGCATGTTTTTAATAAATTTATGGAAAAATCATTTTTTAAAAATTACTTCAATCAGATAATTTGATAATTATAGGCACGTTGGTGATGAAGTGGTCTGTTTACTATAATAAATTATGTTCAATATCTTACCAAATGGATCTGTAATTTTACATCCCTGGACAACACTAGGTTGATGCAGATGAATGTATTTTTCTTTTTGATTTTGTTGACCAGGATTGCTATACAAATTTTATAATCCAGATTAAGTAGAGAAATTGTGTCTACTTTTGAGGGGTCCTTACATGGTTTGGGGATTATTACAATCCTCAATTGTTTCCAGGTTGGTAGTAATGGGTCTCCAGTTAGAAGGACATTATATAATTTGGTCATATGTGGAACCATCAGATCCATACATGTTTGTCTGGAAAGCCAATTATATGAGTCTGAAGCAGTCCAGATATATGATTACTATCACATCTTTGGTTTATGAGAACTAGTGGGAGCTCCAATTTGCTAACTATGCAAAAACCTCTGCACTTCATCCTTGCAATAGGTCTCTGTGAAACAAATGTTATGCAACAGAACAAAAATGAACAGCTAGTTAGATATCTTATTGCTAATTTGTCGGTATAAAGTAATTCCACAATGGAAATTTAATATCAGCAACTTTTTCACATTGGAATTTCAAGGCTAAACACTTAGAACAGTCCAGTTTTCACTGGGTTGTGAAAAAAGCCACAATCAACTCCTGTTACTATTCTAAATGATTTTGTCATTACATATATGCTCTCTACCAAGGAACAAATGAACTATATTTTTCCAAGTAGAGCAAGGAATTATGGATTTAAATGCTGTCCATCTTAGAGGAAACCAAAATGAGAGTAAGAATATGATCTTGATAATCTTTTGCAAGGTCAAAAGTGATTGTGATTAATATGCATGTATCCATAAATATACAAGTTTCTGTATTACATTAAATTGATGGCATTATAAAGGACTTCTGCTGAAATTATATTTGTACTCTGAAGCAGTAGCTGTCACTTAATAACCAATCTGCTTAATTCCAATACACTGGCGCAGTGAAATGTTGCACAAGCAAATAAAATAAATGTATGGCACACGGAACGAGTTCACCTGCATTACTGTATGATGGGACAACCCAGAACAACCTGGGTCATGCACACTCTGATACTGATACTTTTAATGATACAATCTTATCTGTTTATTTTAAATATTTGTACTCTGTCCTTCAAAAAAGCTTTTCTTGGAGAGCTTACAGTAAAATTTATTCAAGTGGTGGTAAGTGTTCTTGAAGTAGTAAAAGGTCCCAGGGGCACAGAACTTAACTAGGTTTTATTCCCTTTGGAGGGAGGTCATTGAAGACTTATTGACGTATTGTAATATTTGTGTTCATTTATACATATAAATATCCCGGTTGAGCATAGGTGGTGATGTTGTTGTTGTTGTTTAGTTGTTTAGTCATGTCCGACTCTTCATGACCCCATGGACCAGAGCACGCCAGGCACTCCTGTCTCCCACTGCCTCCCATAGTTTGGTCAGACTCATGTTTGTGGCTTCGAGAACACTGTCCAACCATCTCGTCCTCTGTTGTCCCCTTCTCCTTGTGCCCTCAATCTTTCCCAACATCAGGGTCTTTTCTAGGGAGTCTTCTCTTCTCATGAGGTGGCCAAAGTATTGGAGCCTCAGCTTCATGATCTGTCCTTCCAGTGACCACTCAGGGCTGATTTCCTTAAGAATGGATGCGTTTGATCTTCTTGCAGTCCATGGGACTCTCAAGAGTCTCCTCCAGCACTATAATTCAAAAGCATCAATTCTTCGGTGATCAGCCTTCTTTATGGTCCAGCTCTCACTTCCATACAACACTACTGGGAAAACCATAGCTTTAACTATACGGACCTTTGTTGGCAAGGTGATGTCTCTGCTTTTTAAGATGCTGTCTAGGTTTGCCATCGCCTTTCTCCCAAGGAGCAGGCATCTTTTAATTTCATGACTGCTGTCACCATCTGCAGTGATCATAGGTGGTGATACATCTTAAATATTCCAGCAAACATTCACAATCAGTTGCTCCCATGCCACAGCTCTAGAAACAGAATCCACATGCTTCCCAGCTCAAGGCTCTGGTTTCTTCTCACAAAGACCTTTCATGTCACTTCTAGCTACAGCAGATGGGAAGAATATGGATTACTCATAATCTCCATCTATTATTGGGTGATAATTGTTCCCATGAAGACACATCACAGGGTGCCCAACTGGTCTGAACACTTTAGCAGTCTTTGTCTTGTCCAGACCCTTAGATCACATTTAACCAAAGGGTGGCGAACCTGTGGCCTCCAGATATTGCTGAACTACAACACCTATCATCCCTGACCATTGGCCATGCTGGCTGTTACAGCAACAGCATGTGGATGGCCACAGATGTCCATACCTGATCTAGTTGAATCCTGTGCTCAGAACAATACACAAATCAAAGCATAAATAAAACACCGAGAATGAATACAAAAGCGGCTAACAAAGCTCATTAAAAAGCCCCCTGGAGATTTAAAACTCATAACTAAAATATAAAATAAAATAAAATAAGGTATTTGCTTGGTGCCAAAATGACACCAGTTAAGCAACTCAGGGAGGAATCTTCTGTAATTGGGGTGACAACATAAATGGCTCTTTCCTTTGTTGACCTCTGCAATATCTACAATAGCAGGACATTGAAGAAATGCCTCAGAATATAATCTTAAAGCATTAGTAGGTTTACATGGAGAACAAAGTCCATCAGGGACCCTGATTTCAAGCCATGAAGTGTTTTAAGGAAACTTGCTGCCTTAGCTACCTCTATAATGCATTTTTATTTCAATTCTTCACCTGTTTTCTAAGATAGTTACTTACATGTAAGTATGCAAACCAATCTAATAACCCCCCCCCCATTATGGATATAATACCCAGGTTTACTTTTTTTTCTTATGGTTGTATGGCATGTTTAACAATGATATCTCTTTTAGTGCTGTTCATTAGATAAACCAAGGGAGGAGGAAGATACACAGCAAAGAAAAGGTGAAATTCACAGCAGAAGCTGTCTTCTTTTTGAGTCATTATTTACAGCCAGCAAAAAGTTATCCAGCTTTCAAAATGATTTTTTTCATTCAGCCGCTCGCTTTGGCTCCAGCACAAACAGAGTGTCAAGCCATTCCAGTCTATGTCAATTCTCTCACTAATGACTGAGCAAACTAGGGCACTTGCAATATGACAGATAGACTGCAGCTTTTCCAGACCTGGTAGGATTTTTATTCAACTGAATGTGGTCAATAAAATTCAAAATGAGATAACATTTATTATCTTTGCAGAGCTCATAGTTCAATACTTTCTTTAAAAATGCCTTGGCTTTTGCTGTGGCAATTGATTCACAGACATGAATTTCAAAAACGCCATTAGCAAATAAATAGAGATGTGAATACGAATTGATTTCCTCAAAACAATTGTAATGCAGGAATTAGGCTTGGGGGTGTAAAGCAAATATGGGGGGGGGGACCTGAGAACTACACCCTGCAGTGATCAGGCATCATTCACTTCTCTAACCTTTACATAAACGTTTGAGTGAAGATAATAAGAAAACAGGAGAAACACTTTCTTCTGGTAGCAAATGGGGCAGGCATTCAAGCCTGGAAGAGCCACAGAAATGCCTGTGAGCAGCACTTAAGTCAGGAAAATGAGAACTAACAAAACCTCAGAAGGCAGTCTTGTCCATCTGTTCTTCCAAGTATAGGTACCTTCCAGCAGAACATGTAAAACTTTTGCAGTGGTATTGAGACTGCTATTGAAATCTGCAGTGGAGGAGAACAGGCATTGGCTTATACAGTATGTCATGGTTTGTATGGAGGAAACAAGTAAAGAGATTAGGTTCACACATCACAAGAACCCGGACTCTTGCTTGTTTTGCAGTTGTATTATTCTAACGTGCAATGAACCATAGCTTCTTTTAAACTCTGGTTAAACATTGCATGAGAAGCAGGCTAATGTCCTAAGTAAGGAAGGCTAGGTTTGTACATAGTAGGTTTAATTTCCAAGTATTCTGAGCTCTATTTCTCCCCAGTAGGATAGCTCAAAAACAGTTTGTTTAGAATCATAAACAAAATTCTCTGATATAAGGTTCCCAGCAAAGCTGTGGTTTATACTGAAAACAAATATGCAAAACACAAGCACCAAATTTCCCCATAGAAGGGAACAGAAATACACCATTATTTGTTCTTGAGCAACAGAGATACCTCTCATGTTATAAAAACGATAACACATCATACTTACACGGAATTTTAGAGTGTTCAAATTTTCAACATACATTATCTTAAAAAAACCCTATCAGGGAAGTGTTATTGTTCCCATATTATACATGGATGGAAGTCAGGACTGAGTCAGGTGGCTAAGCCCAAATCTGCACTTAACTTTTCAGTTCCATTTGCTGGCTGCAAAATTGGGTGAACTTTTCATATTTTTGTGGCGAGGGGACAGGGAGGGATTTTTGCCTGACTTTCTTGTGCCATTGTTCACTTGCCTTGCTACTTGATGCTTTTAAAAAACAAACAAACAAACAAACAAACAAACAAACAAACAAACAAACAAACAAACAAACAAACAAACAAACAACACTTCTGTTTCTCTTCCTTGCCATAGAAGTTTTGCTTTCTGATTCTGACATTGAAAACTGCTTTTAAGATGGATGCCATCAGTGAGAGCATAACTAGGAAGTATTGCTTCCTATGTGGAGAGAGTATTGCTTCTTATGTATAGAAAAACAAACACCCAGTACCAGGAAAATTGGAATTGGCTGTGTAGAGAGAGAGAGAGAGAGAGAGAGAAAGGCAAGTGGGAGTGATGCAAGTGGAGGTCAAGTCTTTGGCACTGGCCTCCAAATCCGAGTCAAAAAAGATTCTCTTAAGAACTTTTAGCTCAGCTGTAGGCTCTGAGTAAGTGGTTTGCACATAGTGAATTCACAGCAGACTTCCCAATTCTTAGACACTATTGTATGTAAGCAACACAAAATATATTTTGTGTGCATTGCCGATTCACTTTTCTTCCAACTCACAGGAGTTCAGACCCACAGGAGAAAATGTAACAATGGGTTTTGTTGGTAAATGTAAAAATACATTCAATGGAAATTTGTGTGTTTCTTTTAAAAACAATGGGAACAATACATCAGTAATGGTCCATTTTTCATTGAGATAATTGGTTTCCCTTGTTGAAGAAAATTATCCTGAACCCATGTCTATAAATATATTCACTGAGAAGCTAGAATAAACCATTGTATAAAACATAGGCTCTCTTCTAAGATTCCAGTTTTAAAAAGAAAATATGCACATAACAGAATATGTAGAAAACACAAGTTAGAACAAGCAGGAATATGCCTCAGATGATACCATTGTTTTCTACTAGGCATGAAATTTAAACACTCATGAGTATTGTTTTATTACTTCTGCCATGAGCACCTCATCCTGTAAAGTTGAGGTACTGTCTGCCAAATGGGTTTTGCATTACCATTATCCTTGAATAAGGGAAACTTATACTTGATACACAGGAGAATGGATCTTCAGAAACTTTTTTTTAAAAAACAAAACTGAAATGCAGTGAGTGGGAGGGAGGCCACCAATTCCCTCAAATCAGTGGCTGTGTATGTGTTAAATCCTTTCCCCCCCCCACTATATATCCAGTCAAAATGGTTTCCTTCAAATCTGGGAGAAAATAAGAAACCATGTACGTACATTTGTGCGTGCAGAGGGAAATTTTGATCCTAAAACGGTACGCATGTGGTATATATACCTTGCAAATGGAATGCATTTCCCTCCCACCTCTCTTCCAAATAAATGGACAGCACTTCAATCACAGCATAGAATACTAAACTACACACAGTATCTGCAATTACATTGTTATACGTTTCCCAATTTCTTGTGTGGCAAGATGTGTATCGGAGGCCTACCACTGCCACCTCACCCAATCAACCACGCCAGATGAATAAGAGCTGTATCTGAGCAAATATCTATCCATCACAGCAACAGTTGTGACAGTCCTGAGGGAGGAGAGGAAAGGCCATAGTGTAAGGGTAGAGTATTTGTTTTGTAAGCAGAAAGTCTTTGTGCAATTCCCAACATCTCCAGGTGGGGCTGGGTGAAATCCCTGCCTGAAACTATGAAGAGTCACTACCAGTGGAGAAGCTACCTGCTCCGGCACCGGGGGCATGGCTGGCGCATGTCCTAGGGGGCATGGTGCACTGCCTGCGGGGGGCATGGTGCGTGTCGGGGGCATGTGTGGTGAGTGTCCTGGGGTGTGTGCGGCAAGCGCCGAGCACCTTGGGTGGTATGTGGTGAGTGTCGAGTGTCCTGGGGGTGGGGGCAGGGGTAGACACAATATCATCCCCCTGGATGGCACCCGGGGCGGACCGCCCCCTGCCCCCACCTTCGTCCACCAGTGGTTACTATCAGTCAGTTCAGGCAATACTGAACTAGATAAACCAGCGTCTTACTAGATATAAGGCATAAGGTATAAGGTTTTATGAGAAACAGAATGACCAAGAGGAGCAGAACCTGGAATACATTAATTGATTTACTTCTTAATCTGAGATTGCCCCTACCTACTACAAAAAAATAAAATAAATCTGGGGCAGCACTCTTTGGGTTTGGTTTGCCTTTGGTTTAGCATTGATATGTAAGAATCTGCACCTATCAGAAAAATCTCTCTTATCAAGTAGCTCCTTCAGAAGAGATATTCGCTTTCTGTTACGGAATAATAAACAGATCTGTTAAAGGAATGGTCAGCTAGTTACCATTTTAAACCCTAACCCAAAACCCAATGTTTGAGGGCCTGGTGTTTGTAAAAAGTAACAGAGTAATAAGTGTTTTGTGGCTATGGTTGTTAACAGTGGCGTAGCGTGGGGGGTGCAGGGGGGCCCGGGCGCAACATCTGGGGGTTAGGGAAATCCACGGGTTAGGGGGCGCAAATCCACGGGTTAGGGGGCGCAAATTACTTGCCTTGCCCCGGGTGCTGATAACCCACGCTACGCCTCTGGTTGTTAACAATTAGTCTTGCTTTACTCAGCTGCTCGCAACTGTAAATCTTTCCTTCTTTATGAAATGATGTATATTCAGACAAGCCTACAGACAAAGTTTTCACTGAGACAGGAAACTTGTGGCTGCTTGGGAACTATTTCAGACTGCAGATGAGGATTCAAATACAAAAATAAAATAAAATAAAGTGAAAATTATTTGAAATCCAATGGAAAATTAGATAAAATGAAGAATGATTCTAGATTAGCTGATACATTAATTTTCTCCCTACATGCTAATTCTATATGTAGGGATTTTTTTCATTTACGAAATTTTACGGAGGTATGCTCTGCTCTTCAACAAGTTCCTAGGGCAACTTACAAAGGATCACATTAAAAATCAAACTGAAATCCTAATTTAAACGATATATTAAAATTACAATTTAAATAGCATGTGAAACAGCAGAAATAGTTTTCAGCTTTTAGGTTACATATTTCAACTTTGTCAATCAAGTTGCATGATGTAAACAATGAAATCACAGAACAGTAAGCACATAGTAATGATTCATTAACATGATGCTGAATATGAAATGTACAAATCCTGAGCAGACCAAATCATTTTTAATTAAAACAGCATCATTCATCAACAGTTCTAATTAATTCTATCAGTAGCAACTTCCAAGTTCAATGATATTTCAGGAAATGTTCCAGTCTCTCCTACTAGTAATTTCACTACCCTTATGTAGAATAAATAGCTTTTGCAAGAATAGCTAGAAATCTTTCTATTTAGCAGACTTGGAGTAAACAATCTGTTAGGTAAAGGTAAAGGACTCCTGGACAGTTAAGTCCAGTCAAACGCAACTGTTAATAGCCATTCTGTACCTACCTGTATAAAGTAAACTACTGAACCTCTTTTCTCCCATATGAAACTTATTTGTAGGCAGCCCATTTAAAGTATTGCAAAGAATTCCTTTTTGCTTACCTAACATTGGAAACTGGCACTGCCAACATCTGATCAGGCACCCATCCTAACCATGTAGCTTGTTAGGCTACAAACATGGTTCACCATCCCTGTTCCTGCTTTTAAAGCTCTACCAAGCAGCCAACATCTACAGATACTAGCTCATTAATTTATGCTCTGTTCACAGTAAATCTTGGTAGTCAGGTCCAGACAGGCTCCAGCCACCAAATCAACAACACCCACACACCACTCCTGTACCCAATCAGATAATTTACCTGGCCTGCCCAGGTATTCAACATTTCTTTTGCTCCCTGTTGTTCCTGATCAGCATGTGCACAGGTGGTGCTGAACAGGAAAAGTCCCTTGTGTTTCCAGGTCTGGCACAAGTTTTGTCCTGACCAGCTGCCTAAACTGCTGAGTACAAAGTTGGTCCTTTACATTGCCATTTTATTTTATTTTTATTTTTTGTACATAATTTTTATTAAAATCCAGTGGCAACCACATTTTATCAATATCAAATTACAATTCCCATCCAAATATATACATTGCCATTTTAGAAGAGGTAATGCTTGAAATGTATTATTATCATTTAACAGCATAGTAAAGGTAAAGGTAAAGGGACCCCTGACCATTAGGTCCATTCCTCTGGGGTTGCGATGCTCATCTTGCTTTATTGGCCGAGGGAGCCGGCATACAGCTTAGTCATGTGGCCAGCATGACTAAGCCGCTTCTGGCGAACCAGAGCAGCGCATGGAAACACCGTTTACCTTCCCGCCGGAGCGGTACCTATTTATCTACTTGCACTCTGGCCTGCTTTCGAACTGCTAGGTTGGCAGGAGCAGGGACTGAGCAACGGAAGCTCACCCCGTTGCGGGGATTCGAACCACCGACCTTCTAATCGGCAAGTCCTAGGCTCTGTGGTTTAACCCACAGCGCCACCCGCGTCCCATTTAACAGCATATTTCAGTGTAAGTACAATTCAGATGCACCCCATTCATTGGAAAACTAATTGTTAGTGATTGCAGTGTAATACTTTTCACACAAAAATGGGTATTCAAAGCTTATTTATCTGCTAACTTTTGGAATGAATGCAATATTGACTATCATCATATCATAATAAACAATGAGTGAAGCCCAAACTGTTGCATCTCCCCTCATATATATTTGTTCATACTAGGAACACTGACTCTTCCGGTCAGGCCTCTGAAAGCACTGAAGAGTCCAACATTAATACCTTTCCTGTGGTGTTTCCTACCTGCTGATAAGGTTTCTTTTAAAAATATGACTACTATCTTAGTTCTACAAAAAGCACTGGGAATTCCCTGTTGAGGACCAGTCGTAGTTTGCACATTAACTTAAATTGTTAATGGGCATTCCGAGCCACTGAGGTCACCTAGATCTCTAGTGCAAATAATGGATCCATTGATGGCAAGCTAAGAGTCTTTAAGCAATAAGAATGTTTAGTAACACTGATAAATCATGGGGTGAATTGAATTCTTCAACTTAAAAAATCCCAAATTGCAATTCTGAAAAGTAAAATTCAATAACTGGAATATGAAAAGCTCAGTATAATGCAATAACATGTAGAGATTCTGTCTCTGCTTTTGACCGTGTTTAAACAACACAAACAATTCTAGCAACCTTAACTATATGGATCCCTCTTATTAATACAAAACTTGCTGGGTAAGACCCTTTCTATCGCTTTGTCATAAGACAGCTCTTTGACTGCTTTTAATATACTTGGCTGTTTTTGAGCTGCTCACATCCTTCTTAATGCTTGAAAATGGCTATTTCAGCAGCATGAGAACAAATAGCTAAAGACAGTCAACTTCCATCTCATGTTTGGGAATTGATCAATTTCCTTCATTAACTGGATTAATCCATAACCCACAGGACTGCATTAAAAGCAAGACAAAGTAGTTTACTGAAAAGACCTTTAAAAAAAAAAGTCTGGTACCATTTGTCAATGTCCATTTTTAATATAGTTCTTTCCTATCCGTTATAATGGGAAATTCAATAAAACTATTTTACAATGATAATAATAATATAGTTCTTTCCTTGTGGGCTTCACAGTGCCACACCATTAAACTTGATAGTTATTATGCAGTTTTGGTATCCTACTGCTCTGTAAGGAAATATGTTAAAAAATAATATATGATAAAATAATAATATATCAAACAGAGGATTGTATAGTGTATTTAAGTTGTTTTGCATCTGGCGAATACTTTTTGTTTTTGACATTTGAAAAATGCTCATTTTTAAAAGTAATGATTGTCAAGCTCCTCCCTCCATCAATTACAGTCATACCTTGGCTCCCCCCGCAAATCAGCTCCCAAATGATGGAAACCCAGAAGTGACTGTTGCAGTTTTCGAACGTTCTTTTGGAAGCTGAAGGTCCAATGGGGCTTCCACGGCATCCAATTTGCTACAGGAGCTTCTTCAGCCAATCAGAAGGTTTCTGAATGTTTCTGGAACGGATTCCGTTCAACTTCCAAGGTACGACTGTATTGCTAAATAGCAGCAACTACTTCAGATTACAGCAAGCAGTGGGGAGTCAAGGAAGGGATGCGGGACATCTTTCTCAAGTTTGGCAGATGAATTTTGGATCCACCTTTCTTTGAACTGCTTCCATCCCAGCACGTGACTTAAATAACTTGTAACTATGCTTTGTCTCTTATATTATAACTTTGAGGGCCTGTCTTATTTTTATTGATCGTGTAAGCCTCTCTGGGATAATTTTTTGACTGAAAAGTGAGGGGGAAATGTTTTAAATATAGAAATGCTGTAAATGATTTCTTACTACTGATTTCAATGCTATTTTTATATCTGAAGAAAATAAATCCTGTATTCAAAGAAGTGTATTGTATTCAGTTTAGAAGTGTTTTGTGGTCATGGAATATAGCCAATTAGTAATGCAACAAGAACAGAAACAAATATAGATAACTAAATAATTAGACCCAGAACAGGAATATGAACACAGTGATACATGTTTCATTTGTGTATGTGTATAACCCAATTAATTGCAGATAAATAGAAGTACAAAACTAATCCACTGTGCATTTCTGTAGAAAGACAGTTTCCTATTTTACTCACCCAGATCATATAGGACAAAGGATAATGTCAAAATAGGCTGTACAATATAGTCTAGTTTATTAAATTAGCAGTCCATTAACTTCCTATTCCATTTACATGATACAGTACTGTTTAGGGTTATCTATTGGGTTTCGTGTTTAGATATGGGACCAGGTCATTTGACTAAAGGTTACATTTCTCCCTCTCTACTACCCTCCAAAGTTACTATTCCTACAGGTTTTCAGCTTTGTGCTTGTAAGAATATTCACACAACTGGAAGTCTGTGGAGGGATAATCAGCATACCAGGTGTGTGTGTGTGTGTGTGTGTGAGAGAGAGAGAGAGCGAGAGAGAGAGAGAGAGCGCATGATCATGCTACAGAAAAATGGCAGGAAGGGAAAGACAAAAGCTTAAGCACATTCTGCTGCTACTTTGCTGAGTGGTCAGCTGGGCTAAATAGATGGCCGTCCTGTCCCCCTCCCAGGGGATGCCACAGATTGGCTCAGTTGAAGGATGGGTTTGCTGGGAGCCTCCGCAGCAGCCAGAGGGGACAAGGAAATGTTCTAAAACGGCACTGTGCATCTGGGTGAGAGAGGAGATGCCATGTCGGGCCACAACCACCACTTACTGGCAAGATGGTACCACACAAAAATGTCCCTTTCCTCCACCCCTGCTACTTTTGTTCTCACACAGAGAAATCAGTGGTAGCTTAACATTTTCCTTACTGAGTGTCACCCCTGCAGCTGCATAGTATTAGCAATGATATTTGTTCTAGCGTCTATTTGGCAATTTTTAATTCACAGGAACACTCTTTCGCAAGGGTCTCCTTCCTTCAATCACACATTTGCCAAACAGGAAAAGCCACAGAAAAACAAACTCTTAACTCTCAATCACTGTGTGAAATGACATTTTAAGTTATTAAAAGCCTTTAAAAAAAGCAGCCATGCTTGCACACTGAATGGAATTTATCACTGAAATCAGTGTCAAAACCTCCATTAAGGTAAAAGTTGTGGACTAAATCTAAATACAGTTCTAATTTCTGGGATGTCACTTAGTTTGGGCCTATAAAGGTTTTGTGGGGAACCAAAGGCTACAAAACAAAGATCTGATCCAAGTCCACAAAACAGAAAAGTCCACTACCTTCATTCTTTGGAATGTCTCTGTTAATCAAGGAATTGATATTTTCATAATACATAAATCCTCTTTTATAAACCCTCTTTATGGTTTCACAAAGAGCTATATAAATCACATAATTACAAATAGTACTGCACAGTGCAGATAGGTTTTAAATTATTATTTCATAATAGTTTCCTCTTTACCTGAATGAGAAACAATGTTATCATCTCAGGAAAGTCTATTAACTTCAAAGGAAAAAGAAAGCCAAATTAATTGAGGGAATTCATTGATACTAAATAAAAAGGTTGAGCTTTAGTGTTTTGCTTTTCTTGCTCTTCCATGTATGCTGCAATATTCTTTAACTTCACCTCTTCGATTGTTATTGTTATTAAGAAAAGATACCCCAAAGGCCCAAAACACCAAATGCTGCTCTCAAGATAGCTTCTTAATGCGCTGCTATAATGTAATTCAGGAACAGGTGGCTAATAAATTAACCAAAGGTATGCAATCTATTATTGACTGGCACCATTCCAACTACATAGCTCTCATATGACAGCTTGTTTCATGTAAATTTTATTGTATTGCAGGTTTCATTTCTCACCAAGGGACTGGCTTGTTAATGGGGAGAAAATGCAAATGATATTTTATCCTTTAAGCAGAACCTGCTAAACAAAAGGCAGGTGTGCAATATTTTACCATGTTACCATTCATGATATAAATTAATGAGGAACTTAGATATGGCAAAAAATATTTAGATCATTAACCTACTGAAAACATTCAAATCTAAGCTAATTCTCTCTGGGGTTTTTTATATTCAAAGTACTATTCAAAGGGATACTTTTGTGTGCATTCAGTGTACATTTAAAGCACAAAGCTTCCAAAGAATTCTGGGAACTGTAGTTTGTAAAGGATGCTGGGAATTGTATCTCTGTTTAAAACCTACAGTTCCCAAGATTCTTTAGGGGGAAGTCATGTGCTTTAAATGTGTGTCAAATATGTTTTTAATGTATGGTGTGGATTGGATATAATTGCTAGATCAGATGTAACTATAAACTCGAGTGTTACATCCTTGTGCATGCTCTTCTTGGTGTGCCATTTGAAGTCTTTGCTTCTCTTTTGAACTAACCAGTTGTTTTTGTTTGAACTGGGAACAAACTGACAGTTGGTTTTAACTGTACATAATGCAATCAAGCCAGAATCGTAAACCACAGTGTGAGCCTGAATGTGTGTGCTGAATGTGCATGTGAGTGCACTGTGTGTCTGACTCCCAACGCTTTCCCCAGGCCAAAAAGGGCTAACTTCTCCTCCTCTACATCTTTCTGCTCTAAAAAAAGATAAAGGGACCCCTGACAGTTAAGTCCAGTCGTGAACGACTCTGGGGTTGTGGCGCTCATCTCGCTTTCAGGCGGAGGGAGCCGGCGTTTGTCCGCTCTGCAGACAGTTTTTCTGGGTCATGTGGCCAGCATGACTAAGCAGCTTCTGGCGAAACCAGAGCAGCACACGGAAACGCGGTTTACCTTCTTCCAGAGTGGAACCTAGTTGATCTACTTGCACTTTGACGTGCTTTTGAACTGCTAGGTTGGCAGAAGCTGGGACCGGACAACGGGAGCTCACCCCATTGCGGGGATTCGAACTGCCAACCTTCTGATCGGCAAGCCCTAGGCTCAGTGGTTTACACCACAGCGCCACCCGTGTCCCCAGGCTAGCTCCTCCTCCTCTACACCATTCTGCTCTACACATGCATAAATAGGGCTCTGCTATATTGCTGGATAAATTCTTATTTCTTGCTCCCTTCTTTTCCTTCCTAATGCAATGATCTCCTGAACCGTTTAAAGAACAGTTTAGCCAAAAAGACACTTGGAAACAGCCTTTAATGATCCTGAAGCTTACCCACAGGAAAATCCCCAAAGAGTAACTGAAAATGCTCATTTAACATTTAATAGACCAGCCAATTTCTTTTACACCCTTATGTTATGTTTTAACCTAATAAACTTTCTTGACTTGAGTTCAGAAAGAGGTGGGCTTCATTTTGTTCTACTTATTCCTTTTTATTTGAACTCTTGTAATATGAATTAACATTAGAAATGTATGTAAAGGAATTTACATCACTAATTACACAGCAGCAATAGTACACAAATGTAGGAAAGTACAATATTGAAGGTCAGGGAACAATTCTAAAGATTTTATTAATTTCGACATCCTGAAAAGTGGTGGTTTCTGCCTAAATAATATTCTTCCTTTACATATAAACATTGGTAGGTACTACTCTTATTATTTTTTTGACAACATCTCATATGGTGAAATATCTTTAGAGCAATGTGGATTTAATATCTGAACTTTGCCATTCCTGTAGTTTAAAGCAAATATGTGGTTGACATTTTACTATATTTTTAATACAAAATATAAAAGGAGATATATTCTCCAGCCAGATGGGCATATAAAACATATAAATCAATCAGCATCATCTTTTATAGTAAATTTGTTTTTATTTCAGAAATGTATAAATCATATGTAAAGCAAATTCAGAAATCATTTATTTTGAAATTTGACATCATTTGCTTTATGATAAGTAATTATGGAGTACTTCGGCCAGTCATTACCTCTCAGCCTAACCGACCTCGTACGGCTGTTGTGGGGAGAACCAGGTATGCCACCTTGAGAACCTTGGAAAGAAAGGTGGGATATAAATGCAATAACTAACTAACTCTGGCTGCAATCTATACACACTTATCTGGGTACAAACATTACTGAACCCATATGCATATGTATGGCCTTCTCATATAAGTTAGTTGAATTTAATACTTCGGAAAACTTTTCTTGGGTTCTCTATCAACAGGCAGTTGCTTGGGCTGTCAGTTTTGTAGAAAAGTCTCTCAAAATTTCATCAGCAAATAGGTTACTTACAGTACAATCCTGTGTGTGTGTTTACACAGAAGTTGTCTCCCTGTTTCAGTGGAACTCATCCTACGGTACGTATTAAGTATAGTATTGCAGTTTTAGGGTTGTTGTCGACTCTTTGTGACCCCATGGACCAGAGCACATCAGGCACTCCTGTCTTCCACTGCTTCTCGCAGTTTGTTCAGACTCATGTTGGTAGCTTCAAGAACACTGTCCAACCATCTCGTCCCCTTTTCCTTGTGCCCTCAATCTTTCCCAAAATCAGGGTCTTTTCCAGCGAGTCTTCTCATGAGGTGGCCAAAGTATTGGAGTGTCCGCTTCAGGATCTGTCATTCCAGTGAGCACTCAGGGCTGATTTCCTTAAGAATGGATAGGTTTGATCTTCTTGCAGTCCATGGGACTCTCAAGAGTCTCCTCCAGCACCAGAATTCAAAAGCATCAATTCTTTGGTGATCAGCCTTCTTTATGGTCCAGCTCTCGCTTCCATAGATCACTACTAGGAAAATCATAGCTTTAACTATACAGACCTTTGTTGGCAAGTTTTAGGGTACCTCATACCAACTGGAGACAGAATATACTCCCTAACTGATACCCGCCCCCTGCTCTGCTCTGTTTAAATATTATGATGGAGGTGAAATGGCTTTTCTGTCAACTTCATATTCAAAGGACTGAAATGAACAAATTTGTTTAACATTTAAATTTAGGTGTATGGCATATAAATCAGTTACCACGCCCACCACAACCACAACCTAACTAGTTCGGGATAATTCTTATTGTCAGTATGTGTATAAGAGTGGCCCATTCATTGAGTTAGGAAAGCAGACAAGAGGTTATAAGTGATGGGGTACACTTCCTGAATTTGGGTAGATAGACCTTTTGCATTGTGTCTAACACGCAATGCCTCATCATTAGCTGCTAGAACCAAACATTCAGCAGATATTCAAATAAGTTGCCAATATTATGCCTTGAGGAACAACTTACTACATTCCAGAAACAAAAGCCAATTGTGACTTACACATCTGCTACTTACTTGAACTCATGAGGATTCTCAGAACTAGGCCTGAGTGGGTCATTAACAAAGAATCTTACATCCCAGATCCAGCTCAGAGCAGAAGATATTACCAGGGAAATGGACCTCTATACAATTTAAGTTGTCTCCATGGTAGCTTTCTGAAAAAACTACACATAATTTTTGTAAAGCACCTTGAAATTTTAAATTGCAGCTATTTAGCTGGGTCTTTTACAGCCTTCAGATTCCAAGACCTTTCAGCTTATTTTCTGGAAGAGAAGACACAAATGTGTGTTCCCTTATAAGTCCAGCTGTTTCCATCTACTGTACAGTAGCTTGTACTTTTAAGAAATGAACTGCTGAAGTATTACTAAGCCTTGCAGCTTTTTGTTGGCGTAATCAACCTATATTATCTAAAAATTGATTTGAATGGCATCATATTTATTTATTTAATCTAAACAAATAAAACTGCAAAGTGGTTTAGAAGAACCAGTTAAATTATCAATAAAAACAGTTAAAACAATTAAAAATGCTTAAAGGTGTTTAAAATTAACATCAGAAAGGATTAACACACATCAAAGCATCCTACCATCCTGTTTGTAGGGACAGAGGTTGTGTTATCAATTATTCACTTCAGTTGGCTTTATTCTTGTATTTATGAAGTGCATCAACTTTTAATTTTGGTCAGTAAGTGTTTTATGGCTTGGTTATATATTTCATACTAATGTAGAGATCTCACTTGATTTAAGAAATTTTGGTTGAATTATAATCAGTTTTAGTTGATTTATTACACAATCAAGGATTTACAGGTTAATATTTTACTATTTTGAGTTAAGAATTCCTCTCTAAGCAGGCAAGGAATTTCAGTTTGTTTCAATCACATACTTGCTGACAGTTCAATCACTTTGGGGGAAATCCTATGGCAAGATCCACTGTGATGAGCAGTTTAATCTACAGAAGATCTCTAGTTCATGCAGATGAATGCTCAGCTGGCATTTAAGTCCCCAACCATGGCTCAGCCAAAGATACTGCAGCATATCTTGCTTATCAGGCAAATATTTTTCTTTAAATGAAATGTTTGTGTAAAGATAATACAATGGATTTGTTTCAATCACAATTTATTCCACAAGCCACCAGTTTACTAATGATCAAATTACCATATTCAATTCAATTCAATTCAAAACTGATTCAGTTACCAGATTAATTTATCTCAGTGCTGTGTAAGTTGGGACAGAACCAAGAAACTTTTTGGTATAATGAAGATAATGGCTGCAGCTGCCTAACCCAGAGTGGGGCAGTTTTTATTTATTTTTTTAAAAAAGGTTTTAAAGTTCATAGATTGACTGCCTTTATAAACTGAATGTTTAGAGGATAATTTGTCATGAAAGGCTTAAATGAAAAAAGATTGCCAACAGCCTTATCCACATATCATATATTTAGATAATCTGTCATAAAAATGTTAAATTTAATACCTAAATTTAAATGTATTGCATTTGCAAGATGCTTACAAAATAAAATTCTGCCCCCTTCCCCCATGTTTTAAAACAGTGTGGCTTCAACTGCTGTAAACCAATCTTGCCAACTATTAACAGTGAATCTACTAAAGACAATTCTGTCTTCTGAGAAAAGCAAAAACAAAGTCAGGATTCAGGTTTCATTTGTTTTTTGCTTCTGGAAAAGATCAGTCATTGAGAGTCAACCATTGTTTAGCTAATGACTGACACTAAAAGGTTACATAATTGTTGAAAACATCTACCCTTCATTCAGCCTTATTAAATGCTTGTAGCAGTTAGGAGCCCATATAAATATGGACTAAATATCATTATTGCCGTCAATTTATTTAAACAACAAATCTGTAGAGTAGTTGTTTTTTACGCATAGTGATTTTAAAGGTTCCAGTTTATTATCATAAGGGCTTGTTGACTGAAATCACTTGCTGGGATATAGGGAAACAGACTTCTATAGAGATCACTGAATGTCACCAATTTTGTGTAGATTGCTTCTGTTTTCTCCTCTAAAGAAGGCTGCCATTCATATGAAACTTAAAAATGGATACAAGCATAGACTGAGGAACTTCAAAAAGATGACTGGCCCTGCTCATAGAAAAAGTGTTGGTTCTTGTATTTTGGTTGAAAATATAGAATACTGTAAGTAAAATAGGGAAAGGGACCCCTGACCATTAGGTCCAGTCGCGGACGACTCTGGGGTTGCAGTGCTCATCTTGCTTTCAGGCCAAGGGAGCTGGCGTACAGCTTCCAGGTCATGTGGCCAGCATGACTAAGCCGCTTCTGGTGAACCAGAGCAGCGCACGGAAATGCCATTTACCTTCCCGCTGGGATGGTACATATTTATCTACTTGTACTTTGACGTGCTTTCGAACTGCTAGGTTGGCAGGAGCAGGGGCCGAGCAGCGGGAGCTCACCCCATCGCAGGGATTCAAACCGCCGACCTTCTGATCGGCAAACATTAGGCTTTGTGGTTTAGGCCACAGTGCCACCCAGGTTCCTCTGTAAGTAACATAACAAGGAGTATTTCCTGGATGCCTAAATCGAGATTTGGGGCAAGTACTTTTTGGTGAGACAGACCCAGCAGAGATTTAAAATCACAAAACATGCAGCAAAGTAAAGCGTGGAAATATAGGCTGTTAGACCTTTAAAATATCCCATTCTAAGTTGCTTCCAAATCTCCCCACTTCCTCTAGCACAGAAAAAGACCATGTTTGGTAAATTAAATATTGTTTACTTATAAACTCTTCAAAGGTCTGATTTGTGTGCTTTCCCATACAGCACCAAGAAAAGACAGGCAGTACATCTTAATTTTAAAATCGTAAACGTTTCTAAATTATTTATATAAAACATACAGATGGCTTGTTAAAGCCGTATGATCAAAGCTCGGAGTATCCAGCTTAGACATCATTATTGGTAAGGTTCACGTGGTGAAAGGAGAGAGAACAAAGAGTTTGGTAACCCTTTCTCCCAAGGTGAGGGGTTGTGACTTAGCTAAGCCTGGCAGGACAGCTTCATGCGTTAATTAAAGTTAAGCATGTTGGTTATATTATGCTGGTTATATACCACAAAACGACAGTTTGGGTATCTCCAGTTTGGGTATTACAACTATGCATTGTAATAAAATACTTAGCAATTGCAGAGCAAATCTAATGAGGGGCTGGGAAGGGATGGTATGGTGGATCCATGCAAAAAATACCATAGTGTGGTATTTTCCAACATAAGGAAAAATACCATAATGTGTGGCAGGGCTGAGGACCTTTGTCAAATCAGCAACCAGTAAACCATTTCCCTAGATAATTAGAAAGGGAATCAAAAGTAAAGCTGCCAATATCACAATATCTTTGTACAAATCAATGGTGCTACTACAGTACAGTATTGAATAGTGCTACTAAACTTGTAATACTGTATACCAGAGGTTTTCAACCTTTTCGAGCCCATGGCTCCCTTGACCAACTACCTTCTTTCGGCAGCACCCCTGTGGGGCTTAGGAGCCCAGTTATGTCACCTCTTGCCTTTTTTTGAACATGCTCCCTTGTGGGGTGTTCCCTTAGCCTCCTCTCCTTGGGGGTCTTCAGGCAGTTGCTGCTGCCAACCCTGATCTCTGAGCAACCCACCAAAGAGAGGTGCCTCTTCACACTGCCCCACAGGCAGTGGCGTAGCGTGGGTTGTCAGCACCCAGGGCAAGACAAGTAATTCGCGCCCCCTAACCCTAACCCCCAGATGTTGCACCCGGTGTGGCCCCCCCTGCACCCCCACACTACGCCACTGCCCACAGGGGCCTGGGAAGAGGATGCCCCCAGCCTTAGTGGCCCAACGGAGACTGACCAAACGTGAATGTGAGGCCAGCACATTATCTTGGGAGGCAGCTGTGGCAGCAGCAGAGCTGCTTCAATAAACAGCTGTGCAAGCCTTTGGGAGGCAGAGACGTGAGAGGGCAATAGAGGAGGGATGGAAGGAAAGAGGGACAGAGGCCAGTGTTGTCTGTGGCACCCCTGACCATCATTCAAGGTGCCACAGCACACTGGTTGAAAACCACTGCTGTATACAGTTCTGGTTCTGGCACTTCAAAAAGGATATTGTAGAACTGGAAAACTGCTATCATACTGCTCAGTGTTTAAAAATACCTTCATACTTAATGATTTTTGGCATATATCATCCCTTTTATAAGAGTAAAGAAAGGTTATAAGAATATTGCTTGACATTGCTTTATAACTTGGGAGTGAGATGTTGTTATGGGAAGCTCTACAATTACTACTTATGCTTGTTTTATGAGAACCTTTTTATGTACCGATCATGGCTGAGTAAATCATGTGCGTTTAACTAGAAAAACCACTACTTCATTGCCCCTCCTCGATGGTTAAGGATATGTTGAAAGAAGATATTTATCTGCCAGGGATGTTTTAGATAAATTACCATACTGCTTTAGCACACAGTGCTGGAGTAGTTCCAGTGGATACCCTGTGTTCAGCCACTCCTATAGAATATACTAAATGAATTCATAGATTTCAAGGAATAGATGATGCTAAAATGAGAAGAAACGTTTTTGACTCTGTGCCTTTAAATACTGGAAATTCATTCCCCCTTGCATTGGTACTTTTAATGCTATCTATATTTCAAACTTTCAAGAAAAACAAATCCTGGACAAATCTCATTTAAAGTATAAACAGAGGCATCCTAAAATATACTACATGGTATTAAATTTAGGAGAAAGCATGTGAAGGATCTGAACAGAACAGAACTGACATAGCAATTCCATGCCAATAAGATTTTCAATATAGATCCAGCTGCATTCGGTTACCTATATGTGTATCAAGTAATGAAACACAGCTAGAAAGGCGAAATAGATAAAAGTATAAGACTCTCGTTCCTTTCCCCAAAGCACACTGAAAGATTTATAACAATGGACACACATTTTAATTTGCTTGGGACTGAATCAACCTTGTCAACCATATATTTGCACACACACATAGGCTGTAGCAAATTTGAAGGAAATGCTGAAGGGAAGGACATTTTGGCAGGTGAAGAAAAACTGAACATTTATATTCAGGGCTCTGTTCAAAATTCTACTCATTTATTTTAGAAAACCTTTATTTCTGTATTTAACCAATTCTGGAGTTGAAATGCCTATTTTCAAATATTACACTTTGAAGAAAGAAGGAAGGAAGTTTAACCATTGTGTTGAATCCCAATGAGGAATTACAGTTCTGGGGAAGCACTATATTCTACAAGAAGTTTGTGTGGCAGTAGGTCCATAAATATGCCAAAAGAGAAGGTGCTTTATGGTGATAGTGCTAGTGATAATGAAGGAAAATATTAAGTAAAAGTTTGTAAGGGTTTTAATTTCCTGTATGTACTGTCAATGAATGACATCACTAGTTATTGGCTAGATAGGGAATTGTTTATTGTTGCTTTAAAAAGGCTATTGAATTAGTTGATTTAATTTAAGATTGTACTTATGAGAGCTGAGTGCTGAGATAATTAAAATTTCACAAAGATAAATTAAGCAGAAATTATTTTGTGAAGCATCATTTTGCTTTTCATTATTTAGATCAGTTTGTTACCTAGTGAATATATTCAAAGCAAAAAAAAAAAACCCAAAAAAACACAACCTATCCAGAATGTGCTAAATAAAACGTGCAACATAATGAATAGACTCAGCAGTTTTCCATTTCACTTTACTCAGAGATATGAAATTGCCCAGTGCCTGCCTTACATATGAAAAATTGATGTGGACAAAGTATTTTACCTTGAAAGTGTGTCATTAAATTGTCACAGTAAGGGCTTCTCTGAAAATCCCTAAATAGGTCCTGCAATAACTTCCTTCTGTAATTCAGGTGTGAATAAATGCCTCACTTCCCATCCTATAAAACATTCTGCATCTGACTAGTTCCAAGGGGGATTTGCTCTGGAATTTGCTCATGCTTAAACCTGCCTGTACGAAAGGGCAGGTCCTTTGGAACAAAACAAAACCCAGATTATTATCTTTTTAATTCACATCTCGCCTTTCCTCCCGATGTACCACAGCTCTACGGATGCTTTGTTGTAGTTAAACAAATTTTGTACTGGCTCAGAATATCCTCTGAAATGACAGCCACTGCACACTGAAAGGATCATGTGAATAGGCACTTAGGAAGCTAGATAATTGTCTCCCACCTACCTCACTCTTACCTACTCTGATCTTACATGTGAGTTTGTCTTCCTCTGAACAACATGTGCTTGAGCTACAGGTTTGCTTTGCCTCCACCCCAAAAAACCCAGAAAAAAGATTCACCCTTCTATAGCATAATTCTTTTTTTTGGGGGGGGGGGGAATGGAAATGTCATATTTAGAAGGACTATTACAACCACATGGCATTTTCAAAATGCATCTGTTTAATACTCCTTTAATGAAGAAAGCTCCACAGCACAGACTCTTTTTGTTGATAGGCAGGATCAAATACATGAATTTTTCTCAAAAGTGAGCACAGACAACAAATCTACTCCCAAAAAGTCAGAATAAAAACTGCAGCAGCCAAACAGTGCTCATGTGTCACACAGTGAATCACAGAGCCGAGAAACAGAAGACAACCTATATCAGCTGTCAGTTGTGCAGCAGCAACAACCTCCACAGATCATTCAGCATGGTGTAGTGGTTAGAGTGTCAGACTAGGACCTGGAAGACCAGGGTTCAAATCTGCACTTTGCCATGAACACACTGGGCGACCTTGGGCTAGACACTGCCTCTCAGCCTAACCTACCTCACAGGGTTGTTGTGGGGGTTACATGGGGAGGGGGAGAACAACGCACACCACCTTGGAGAAAAATGCTATCAATAATTTTCAGGGACTGTAGTTGAACTGCAAAAAGGTGTTTACTGAAGAACTAGTTCAAGATGACCAATGCCAGACAGAAAAGCATGTATGAAATAAGTAGCACATAATTTCTGTTAAACTTTGAATGTACATGTACATTCAAAGTTTGAGCCCCATACCTTTTGCACTGGACCACAAAAATCTCGCCCCCTTTCCTCTTTTTTTAAAAAATCTCGCCCCCTTTCCTCCCTTTTTTAAAAAAAACTTTAAAATATTTTAAAACTTTTGTTACAGGTTGACCAGTGCATTACAAAGCTGGTGCTGGTTAAACTATAGACATTTGCCTTCTTGTAAGAATAATCAATACTAATCAAAAGAATCACCAGCACTAGTCAAATCAACTAAATATTTTTGACATTCTTTCCTTTGGTGATTATAGATAATACAGTAGATTACATAATGACAAATATCAGGCATCTTGTGCATGGACACACAATATGTGGTCTAACAGTGTTTTAGATAATTCTTTTCCAGCCACAGTGAGGACAAATTTAGAACATCAACACACCAAAAGCTTATCAAAGTGCATTGACTTTAATACAGGTGAGTACTTTCAAGGAGATGAGAACTCTTAACATAACAGAAGTATGGAGAAAATACTTTAACCAGTCCAATTGTTAACAATTTTAAGTATCCCCCCCCCTTTTTTGCCCAAGGTCTAATTATAATATTAAATTTCCACATACAATTTCCACGGAAGTCCAGCTGATCCTGTAAATATTACTAACCTGCACCAGAAAACATTTCCCTGAAATTCCTTGGCAAACATCTCACCTTACTCGTGCAGCTGATACAAAACCATGTTGTTTGCATACAGCCTCTGGGATAGAACAAGAACCAAGACAGTGCATTAACAACTAAATTAAACAGAAATGGAGTCGGTAGACATTCCTGTTTAACAGTATTGGTAGGAGGAAGAACCCCAGCAATTTCCCCTTTATTGGTGTAGTCTTGTTGCTGAGTCACAAGGTGCAGTGGAGTGGAAAGCCAGCCAACCAGAAGAGTCTCTGAGGTGTATTTGCCTGGAGGCAGAGTCAGCATCCTAGGTCCAGTCCTAGAGTTGGGTGAACAGCAATCTACATGGCTAGATGCTCCAGGGGTCAGGTAATCCAATGGGGTCAAGACCAGCAGGAAGCAGCAAGGTCATGCCAGGAACTACAAGCATCGCTACAAGCATCTGGCTGCTGCTGGAAGCTCTGCTTAAGAAGGCTGAAGCCAGCTGGTTCTCATCAGTGCCTTCTACTCTGTATCCTTGAAGGCTGATCAGCTGCAGCTGAACTCACTCTGCCTTGTTCCTCTTCAGGCAAAGCTGACTCCTGGCCCATGACATTTATGAACAACTGGTTTGGTAGTTGTGACTTTTCTGATCAGAGTAAGTAAATATATACTGACACTGATACTCCATAGTTTTTACACATTTCTTCCCAGTTTATATATTAAATGAGGCAAGAAGGCTTCCTAGACTCCTTAATTTGTTGCAAACCAGATGATTCAGTAAAGAGCGCTGGTCAATCATACTCTTGCCATTTCCACAGGCTTGTACTTCCCTGACAAAATTCAATTCAGCCCATTCTTCTAGACTGTGCAATGGCAAGTGAGAGTTTGATTTAGAAACAATGTTTAGCAGACTAAGTGACCTTTATTATTGGTGTCAGATTTATCACCTTTTCATATATATACTCATCAGTGATCTTGCTAAAGATCCTTAATGTAGACAAACAATTTCACTAGAATTAGTATGCACCATGTAAGATCGATCAAAATGAACTGAAGGGTACATATCTCTCCTAGGTCACAAGTTCAAAATGCTTCTTTCAGCTTCTATGTACATGAATGCGTTAGTCTGTGGCAGCCACATTGTTGTTAGCTTGGGCTGAACTGAATGATTATGTAGCCAACTACACTGGTTTAACTTCGCATGATTTGGATTTATTTATTTTTTAACCTTGTTGCAGCTCTGAACATAACTTCAAAGCAGAGATAATGTTTTAAAGTTACTGTTTCTAAAGCACTTGCACTCATCACCTTTGTGTGTGGACAAAACCTCTGAAGCAATTTATTTGTTAAAAGACCAGGCTGTAAGGCAAGCACAAAGAAAAAGATTTTTACTAACTGATATGGCTTTTTGCAGGGTTATAAAACCAGTCAAATAAAACAGCTTTTTAAAAGTCATATACCTGAACAGAGCAGCTTCTATTCAGTGACACTGTTGTATAAGATGGAATTTCATACAATGGCTACAACCAAATTACAAACAATCTCAGAATATATGCAGTTGATTCAAAAAATACTGGAAAAAATGGCACGCATCTTTTATTCCACCTCAGCAACCATAATAGAAATGTAAAGTTACTGATAATATAAATCAGAATGCAAGAACAGCTGTGTTATAGTAGCAAAGAGATTGCAGTTTAACTGCTCAAGATTAATATATTGGCTGCATTTAAAAGGTGGATAAAGTTTTGAACCCCATTCCTTTCCTTAGGGGCACATCACCACATACACCTTTGGCATTGGGTCCCCAAACACCAAATAAATCTTAGAAAAAGTTATGTGGGTCGGGTCAATGACCCTTTGAAGAAAAAATGTTCCCTAGCCCTACCATTATCTTCTCTTAATTGATAATGTGAAGCAGCTTGTGCGAGAGACTCCATGGAGGATTGCACCTCTCCTCTGCTGGGTGCAATGGAAGCCTTATTTATTGACAGACCAATGACTGCAAAACATAACCACCAAATCTCCTCAACAGGCTGCTAACTTCACTCTAGTCTCCCACTCTAGGCTTGCTTTCTATGGGCAGGCCCAAGATGTATGGAGCTACCTCAGGCTGCCAACAGCCATATTTGTCAGGCTTCAGGGAACCTGATCTTCCTCCCCCATGGCAGGCTGCTAGCAACAGATAGACAAGAAGCTCTTATCAAGTTTTTTATTCAATATTCACAGAGAGAGGCTTAGAAATGCTGTCTCTCCAAATAATGGTGTTACTTCGAGTAAGCTCCACCCCCCTTCTCTTCTCAATTGTCAACAGCCCCAGCCCCCTTATCGAGGCTGCTTAAGGCCATTTGTTCTTAGCTCTCTGCTTTCCTACTTTCACTGCTTGCCGGGTTCTGGGAGAAGGAAGCGTCTGGAGTTCTAGTGATAACGTGTCAGCCAGCTACTCTGGCTCTGCTTCTCCCCTCTCCTCTTCACCTATTATCTCCCAGCTTTGTCCCTCTTCTGTCTCAGAGCTGTGAGCTTCTGAAACCCCTGTTGTAAATGTATACTGATTTCCTCTTCTCTGGAAGTTTCAGGAGGAGAGGGGACAGTCTTCACCATTCCTTCTCAGTCCAGCCCCTGACAATATTCCACCCACTAAGCAGGCAGCTGCACTCTTCACACCCAGTTCCAAGTACAGTAGGTTTGGTGAGTCTGCCAGTGGGTTCCAAGGATGGAGAAAGGGCACCACCCACACTTCTCTCTCCAGCTTCTCTCCCTTCTATTCCAGCTGCTTTTTAGGAGCTGCTTTAGTAGGAGCAGATGGTAAGAGTTAAGCTGAGAATAATTATAAAGAAATATGGAAATGATAAAAAAGGATGAAATCTAGTATATATTTGGGAAAGTGGTTTGTCCATTTGTTCTCTATAGGTTTGGATGCCTCTTGAGATATCGTGACCAAACTTGGCATGAAGGTTCCCAAGGTGGGAGCAGCAGTTTTCATGTACACTTGGATGCTTGACACCATCAGGATGGTAGACCAAAACAACTTAACTCTTAACTGTGTGTGTGATGGATAGAGATATGGTAGATTAACACATCCAGGTCCACATAAATGATTGTGGATGTTTTTCTAGAGATGATTGTGTTGATAAGAGAAGCTATCTTCAGGAAACTGGTCCAAAGATACAAATAATATTTTCAGTCATCCCTTATGGCATAGTTAAGATATCAGAATGTTCCCAGTGTTAATTCTAAAACATTTGTAGTTGAGAACACATAGCCATACTGAACATCTATGAACCTAGTGCATGTAGAGCAAAATGAATTAGAAAGTACAGAAGGAGACATGTAATTTACAGTGCTTCTGGGTCTTTAAGGTCACACTCACTTAAAGAGCAATTGTTCATCTTGGCACTTGCTGCTTCAAGAGTAGTTGACAGTAACAATATCTTTGAGTCAGTAATAATGATACAGTTCCTCTCAAGAACCTGCTCGACCTAGATACACTAACTTTAATGCATCTTTCAATTTACTAGTTTTTAGACCGGCAACGGTATTTTTCAGCAACGGAATATCCATAACCATTTACCATCAGCATATGCCTATGTCATCAATTACAATAGTTTTTATTTGTGATTACTCATTTTCCCAACATGATCAGTCTCCTCCAATGATCAGCACAGTATTCATTCCAAAGCTAGCAATTAACATTCTAATTTGTCACACTTAATTTGAAATAAAGCATGCACTGATGGTTAACACCATAGCCGTGGTGTTTGTGTTTGTCCAATGTTGCCAGCAGCAGTCTCAATTTATCAGTTGTCAATTATATTCTGAAGGGAAAAATATACATTAAAAATGCTATTTTATAACTGAATCTATGTTAGTTAATTCACAGTGGCCCTAAATAATGAGTTTAGTGTTCCAAACATTTTTTTCCCTTCTAAAATAAAGTTTCATCACAGCAATAATCCACTCTATTGTGAGCATAGGTAGTGCATTAAAATACATCCTGAATGTATTCTGAAGCAAAGTGCCCAAGGCAGGTTGTGGTTAATCAAGAGAAGCATGGAGAACCTCATTTCTCTTAGGCCATGACTTTTATTTTTATTTCTGTTTTAAAAAATGTATGGAGTGTTAATGAAACAGATCAGTTAAGTAAGAAAGTCATTCCCAGCAGTAGCATAAGACGAATTAGCAAGGAAAGTAATGCCATTTCCCAACATCAACAAAGAGATATGAACGTTAATGCATACTTTAGTTCAATTCCGTTTTTATTTAAAACACCCTTCATTTGAATAATATCAGAGTGGTTTTATTAAATAAAACTACCACACAATAAGATGAAATACATACTAAAATGGTGAAATTTCACTGACTTTGCCAGAAATAAAATAAAATAAAAATAATAAAAATAAAAATACCACATTCTCATTGCTATGTACTATATATAGATCACATTTATTTGTTCGAGCTGGTAGGTTGGACGCATGAAGGAGATATTTTAGACTGCAACCCTAAAAAGACTTACTAGAGTAAGTCTCTCTGAAAACAGTGGGACTTACTATCGAGGAAACATCCACTGGACTTCAGTGTTAGCAGAAAACAAGCAAGACCATTTGTAAGCAGCCTCAACCTGCACCTGAGCAACAAAGGTACTGAGTCCAGAATAAAATCAAGAGTGTATCAGGGACAGTTGGGACCAGATTGCCATTCTGTCGCTTGATCTCTGCTGGCTGGAAGCTGCAGTTCTATTCTATGAACATCTGTAATGGTGGTGCTATATTGCCACAGAGATAAAAATCAGATCAGCAGTTAGCACTGCTTGTCAGCTGCCAGGATATTTCTGGGAATAAAGTGCCTGTGTCAGATCAGGCTTTGAGACCCATGCTACTTTATACTTTCTGGATTCATTGGTGCAAGATCCTCAAATGTTTTGTTCCCTAAGTGCTTCCTGTGAGTTTGTACAGTGCGTCCTGTAATGTTTGCACAAGAACGATTTGGCAAGTCACTACCATGTGGGCTTGTGATCTGGACTGTGCAAGGATAAATTTTATTTTGACTGCAACCAAGCAGTACTGAATATGCACTTGCACCATCCTCTCTAATTTGTTTATTTTTAAAATTGCATTTTTTCACACCTTAGTTATCAAAAACCTATCCCACCCATACCAAATATTTGCAATCAGGCAGTCAAGTCACTATGCAGACAACAAACACTCTAAGTTGCTAATGACGGAATCTTCTCACACAAGGCCTCTACTTCTGACTCCCAGAGGTGCACTTTCATTGCAAGACTATATAGATGACTTTGCTGAGTGGTGGGCTACTTCAAAGGATTGCTCCCCACTTCCCTAAGATTCTCATTTCTTACAGCAGTGAGGGGTTGTTACAAGAGCGAATCTCTACTGTCTGAGCCAATAAGGCCACAAAGGTGTGTTGCAATGTGGTTTCTTCCACTATTGAATCAGGTAGCTTTCATTTCCATTTCTTTTAATTTGTCTGTTGTCAGGTTTCAGATGAGAACAACCACTACCACCTGCAATTCCTCCTCCCTCCCACCCATCATTTTCCTTAGCCAGGGGAATGCTCAAGTAGCTTTCAAGTGCTTAACTTAGGAGACTGACTCAAACCAAGTTTGAAAGCCCCTCCTGCAAAGACAGATTCATTAAATGTGCATGATGTGTTATACTTTGACAGCCCTCATTACAGTTCATAATGCCAGTTACAAATCACTGAACTGAACCAGGTGCAACAACAAAAAAATTATGAAGCATTTTTAAAAATTCAGTATAAGAGGCACAATTCACCAAGTGCTATTTTGGCATAGCACTTTTAAATGGCTTACATCCAAGATCCAGAAGATGTGCTGTAAATATAGCAACATACATGAAAAAGATAAGAACAGGACTTACTCAACAACTACTCAACAACTACAGAGGGAAACAGGAGTACTCGATCATATAATTAAGCCTATTGTTATGATTCATGAATAAAGATGCACATGAGGCAAAATTAAAGTTCTTGTAATAATGCCTAAGTTACTCCAGGGAATGAATTGCTACACAAAATGGCATGCCTCTCTTTTGGATAAACACATTTTGCTTTGCGCTTACTGCAGCATAATACGTCTTACAAGTGTTTGACTTTTAACATTTAACTAAGGCTGAAGTTTTAAGCACTCTTCTTCGGAAATTATTTCTACTGAGCCATTAGAAAATCCACACTGTGTGAATTTAACTATATTGACATAAATGTACATCATACCTTTCCCCAGGGGCTCAGGACATGTTGCAAAGGATTGGAAACAATAAAAAATAAGACTAATAAGTATAATTTACAATCCCACAGACTCCAACAAGATGAAAAGCACAAGCTAACACATCTTTTACACCCAACTCCAATTCTACCACAATAACAATGGTCCAGTAGATGTCCACCAAAGCTGTGCACTAGGGGAGGGAGACTGCACAATTGTTCATAGTCAGTGATGAGTCTGGTGTCAAATGACAAACACCATGTCCATAATCATTGATGAGTCTGATTGCAAGTGGCAAAGATTATTAAAGCCCTTAACAACACAATGGTCCATTAGGGTGAATGGGGCACTGATCCACAAATGTCCGTCTTCCCTCAGCCAGTCCCACCTGGATGGGTGGGGCATTATTATTATTATTAATCTGGGGACTTCCGGGTTGGCGCGACTGGCTAATGGTGGATTCCCTCCGAGCTCCGGAGGGAATCGGCTTAGCAGGGGGTTGGGTCTTGCCGTGCCGGCGACACGGGGACCCTTAAAAACCACGGGCACGGAGCCCGTGGACATGGTGACTCGGCGGGCACCATAAGCGCCCTCCTGACTCGTGAAGGAGCCTTTTTAAAGGCTACGGATCGGGTGCCAGGGAGCGGCGTGGGGCTGTGAGTCCTCCGCTTCCCCTGCCGAGCGAAGCCGCAAGCCATTCTTCGGTCAGCGCTGACTTCTTCCTATTAAATTTGGACTTAAAAGCAAGAACAACAACCCGTGAGTAATTTGAAAATTGGATTACAATATATTTGGCTTTGGATTTGGCACGAGCGGGGGAGCTGAAAAAAAGGAAGTCCGTCTCCCCCCTATTGTAAATAGCTCAAAGCAAGGACCTGTCAACTAAGGTCGCGGGAAGAGCCGCCGGGATTGGATAAAGATACAAATTCCACGGATTTAAAAGGACTAAGCTAATGTGCTGGAGGACTAGAGTTTACTTTATTTGAATTAAGTACCATTCTTCTCAAGCCCGGGAGTAACCCAAGTCAAGAGCCTGCTGAGGATTTACAGAAACCTTTGACAGCTGTCAAACTAGCTGTCAAAGTTGGAAGAATTGAAAGTTGAAACTTTAACTGGTTATATCGTTACAAAATATTGAAAACAAAGAAAGATTGTTACAAACAAATTTGACTTTTGGGTCGGAGGGGAAAAGAACATTAAGTAACCAGAATCCCTCTAGAGGGGATCCTTGGACATTACAAGAATGGAACTAAAACAGGGAATACAGGAAATACGTGCTGACTTGAAAAAGCTGATCTCTCTCATGGGAAAGTTGTTAGAGATGAATGAGAAAGGCTTTGTTTTGTCTACGAGCCCCTCAAACCCGAAGTTATCTGAAGATATACCAACTGAATTGGAAAAAGACTCGTTGCTCAAAACACAGGCAGCTGGACAAGAAAAAGAACCAAAGATTGAGGAGGAGAAGATATCTGCCAAGCAGGAGGAGCTGAAAGAAGGGACGGCTGAGATGATACAGAAGAGAAAAGAGAACTGGAGACCTGCTAAGAAGAACCTTAAATTGACCAAGGTGAAAGTCGGACTAGTTGGGACATATAGATTTTGGAAACAGTGTTGGAGCACCACCTGTAAACAAGTAGGATTCATTGGAAGAATCACGGTCAGTACCGAGAAAAAATATGTTCGACCCTGGGTGTTAACCAAGAGAGACTTCCGAAGAAACCGGCTGAAAGGGACTGAGAGAGACTTGCGTGCCTTGGACGTAAGATCACCAGGCTAAAAAGATGGACCAAATGGATTTTGGTTAGGGATGGAAACCGGGGAGGGAAGGGTGGGACTTAACAGTCCGAAGGGGGTCTGTTCTTTCTTTGCTTTAGGAGTATAAAAATTATAGGTTTTTTTTTAATTATTATTATAAAAATGGGGAATCGGTGGAGGGGAAATAGTGGCAACCTTAGGAAGGGTATATTATTTTGTTTTTTCTTTTTTTTTCTTCTTCTCTCTCTCTCTATATAGGGCTAAGGTATATATTTTAATAAATGGCTAAGGTATAATAATGAATTAAAGTTTAATTCTATTATAAAAAATTATCTTAATTAAACTAGGGTTAAGTGATTTTAAATAAACTACGTTTTAGGATATTAAGTGGAAAACTTGCTTGAATAAACAATTGAAGATGGAATACAATAAGGGGAGACGTGGGGAAGTCTTGAAAAGAAGTTAAGGAAAATGAGTTTAAAAGGTGGAAACCTTTTTTTGTTGTTTTTTGTTTTTTCTCTGGTCTTTTTACTTTTTCCTTACCTCTTTTTTTTTCTTTTTCTGCTCTGTTATTTGCAACCTTTTGAAAAATTTAATAAAGATCATTATAAAAAAAAAAATATTATTATTATTAATCTGCCTTCTTGCTTATAACCAGTCTAGCAGGAAAATTGGGGGATGGTGGAGGGGACTAGAATTGGCTCTGCCTGTCATTGGCTCTGGCTCCACATACTGTTTGCTTCCTGCCTTGTGCCCTGCCAGTGCCACCAGCCACCACTGTATAGATACCTTTTATGTACACAAATGGATTGGACAATGGATCAAAATATGCACTGTGTCTGAACAGATACAAGAATCAGCCCACTAAAACTCTAGAGTAGGGGTGGACAGAGGGTAGATTGAGATCTTGTAGTAGATCTCTTTAGTTATTCGAAGCAGATCATCAAAGGCTCCCAATTATTTAACAAGGATAACAGCAAAAAAGGTTTTCCCTTTTTAAATTAGGCTGCTAACATGAAGGAAGTCTGGATATGTTTGAGAGAAAATCAGGAGTGGATTATTGAGTGGTAGGTCTGTGAGCTCAGTTCTAGTACTGGAAACAAATTCCATGTGCTGAGAGACACCTTATCTGTATGAATCACATGTCTTAATATGCTATTATTCTGCTGTTTTACTATTTTTATGTTATAGTTTTGTTTTAATTATATTACTTTTTTTGTTGTACACCGCTCAGATATTTTAAAAAACATATTAAGTGGTTTATATATGTTTTAAATAAATAAATAAAATTCCCAGTAAAAAATAAACAAATGGTGGCTATTTTTAAGTGTATTTAAAGGCCTTGAACATAAGAAGAGCCTGCTGGATCAGAACAATTGCCCACCTAGTCCAGCACCCTGTTCTTACAATGGACGAACAATTGCCTGTGGGAAACTAGTAGCTTTGGATTTTCAATGAAAGGGAAGGAAATGAAAATATGCTATAATGGCTGGTTATAGAATTTTTTCTGAGATGAGAAGAAGAGGAATGGTTAGTGAAACATTAATCCCAACCTTGGCATTTGACTACCTAGCCACAATGGCAAATGTTATTTCCTGATAACAGAATATATTTTCTAGACAACAACATGAATCTTCTCACTGTGTATACAACTCCTCGGTTACCACTGGATGCTACTATCCTAGGGTAATTATAATTCAGTCTTTCATGTGTATATACATTGGCAAACTACTTGTAATTTTAATTATATTTTCTCATTCTGTAACTGTTAGGTATACATTTTGTTTGTGCTGAAGAGAACAAACAAATCAAGGGGCGCTTGTGCTTGAGGTTCTGCAAAGTATCTTGCACAACATTCAAAATGAATTGTTTACTGTATATTTCCAAAACGTATTAAAACCTTTTCACAGTAACTCTCTCTTTCTGTTACTATTCCCTAAGAGGCAAGCTTGAAAGCATGTAAAAATGCAATCTAAAACCAGAGCTGGAAGACAAGGCTTCTTCATTATAAGTAGGTGAATGTGTTATTTAAAAATACTGTTTTGAAGCTAATTCAGCAGTAGAATGAATAGATTTATAAGGGCTGCAAAAATATGAAAACTTTAAATCGGCTTTCAAAACTATCTCAGCATGCACAACTTAATGCCATCACAATATAGAAATGAAATCAGTCACTGGGTCAAGGCCTTTGGCAAATCCATATGGAAGAGACTCAAACTCATAGAAGGAGAAGAGGTTATGGAGCATAATGAAGAAACTACATTTTAAGAAGCAAATGAATTGAAACAACCTGTTACGAACATAATTGCTTTAAAGACCCCACAGCAAACATCAGCAGAATTGGTTTGTAATTTACCACGTCCTTCACTTTGAACATGCTCCCTAAAGGTTTGTGTGAAAGTCATGACACCTACAAGAACAATTTTTTCCTGACTGACTAGCCATGATTAATGTCTCCCTTTACTGCTTTTGACCAAACTAATTCCTTTTGCTAGGAAAGGAAAGAAGCCTTCAGTTTGCTTGTCATGAAGTCAGAGCACCAGAGATCGTGTTTTAATTTAAATCCCTCTCAGAAATGTTTGGGTAAACTCTGAAAAAAGAATACTGCTAATGTGACTGAAGAATTTCAGCAGTCAGTCAATTAAGTATTGTGGCAAAGGTTTCTAATTACACTACTGAAGTCACAATCTTATCTTGGGAATATCTTGTACTGAACTGAGGCTATATCAGTCAGTAATGACTCTTCTAACTGTATCAGTCAGTGATAAAGATTCCAACTAAATGAAGCGAGCCTGATTACTTTAATTTGGTTCTTTGCAGTGGCAGGAATATATATAGCACAAGGTGGCTTATTCTTGAGAGGAAAAAACACTCAAGTTGTAGAACAGTTTCAAGAGCTTCTTAAGGTTCATTGTATCAACTCTGCAGAGATTTCTATACACTGTTAGATCAAATTGCAAAAACTTGAAAACCAAACCTATGCTTTCATTTCTTTAGCTATATGCTTTGATAAATACATTATCTGCGCGCACACACGTACACACATACGAGTGCTTTTTTTCTAAAAAATATTTTAGGGGTACTCTCACTTTCCTACTCATATTGAAATACTGCCTCTCAATGAGGCCAAACTTAGATTCATAAAATGTTTAGGGGTACCCCTGCGTACCCCCAGAAAAAAGCACTAAATATAGTATAAATACATGGCTCACTTTGTCTTTCACGAGGTAAACACAAATGTGATATTGTATACAATGAAAAATGATGGCAGTTAGTTTGTTCACAGAGAGTATCATAATGATGTCATATCATAGAACTTGGATGTCATATCATATGACCCTTGGAGTTGGAAGGGACTCCAAGGGTCATATAGTCCAACCCCCTACAATGCCGGAGTCTCAACTAAAACATCTATGGCAGATGGCTATCCAAGCTCTGCTTTAAAACTTCCACGGAAACAGGATATGCTGCAGAGCAGGAAGAAAAATTTGAGGGAAGGGAACATGTCACTTTTTTCTTTCTCACCCTCCTGAAGCCTCTTCTTACTCTTCTATCATGATAAAAGTGCTCAGATTCAGGTCTGCAATAGATGTTTCATCTCTGACTCAGATATTAGTAAAAGCCAATCATATTTAATTATGACATAGTCCCTCATCACCTTTGTTTCTAAACTGCCTGTCAGGTAAAAATTGTTCTGTTCATCAGTTGGAGAAGCAAGATAAATTGAAGGAAGAGTCACGCTTCCCTCAGGCGTACTCAAGAGTAACATCTTGGATTCTGTTTTGATATTTGATGCCCTCCAACTGCGCTGGCTAGAGCTGATGGGAATTCCTTTTGGAAATTTACCTTACACACTGGGCCCAGCAGGATAATGTTAACTGGACATGAAAATTATGGTAAGTTGACAGGCACATACCAGCAACAGAATCCTGTGATCTAAATTTGACCAATTGCACTTACATATGGGAATATGAAGGCATTTCATTACCACTGGTGTGAGAGACTGTGGCCACATTCACATCATATGGTACCCACTTTAAACAATTATGGTTTCCTCTAGAGAATTATGGGAACTATTGTTTGTTAAGGGGGCTGAGAGTTGTTAGGAGGCCCTATTCCCCTCCCAGAGCAATAATTTTCAGAGTGGTTTACCAGTCAATCAATCTTCACTAGGAACTCTAGGAAAGTGCAGCTCCATCCATGGTAGGCAACTGACCAATTTCTCAGACGTGGGGGACCACTCACCCACAATGCTCCTGTCTTGTTAGGATCCAAGCTTAGCTTGTTTTTCCTCATTGAGCTCACAACTGTGCCCAGGCACCAGTCCAGGGACTGCACAGCCTCTCTCAGTTCAGATGTTACGGAGAAACAGAGCATACTGATGGCACCTTATTCCCAAACTCCTAATGACCGCTTCCAGAAGCTTTATATAGATATTAAAAAGCACTGGTATTATCCTCTGCAGCAGCCCATAACACAACCCCCAGGGAGCTGAAAAGCACTATCCCAATACTACTGTTTGCCTTTGGTCCTGGACATAGGAACCACTGTAACACAGTGTTCCCATTCCCCACTCTGTTATGACACATCCCTACATAGTGTCCTAGACTGACCATCTAGCAGTCAGAGCACCTATCTCTGGTCAATATTTATCTTACCGCATTTCTCACAGAGTATTTCATTGAAACTAATTAATATATAGATTTACCTCGCAGTCTATATCTGTGTTGGACTTGAAATTGTTTCATCTGTTTTTGTTTGTTGATGTTTTTATTATTGCTAGCTTCAAAATGTTTCATGGGAAGTAATACCTTAATGGAACAAATTGATAAATAAATTAAGAGAGCTTTGATTTTCTGACCTTTATTCAACAAATGTGGTGGTCTTAAACATATTGTACAACTTGTTACTACCCCAAACCACAATGCATGCCTTCTGAGACAGGCTCCCGGGCAAGTCACATGACCCATGCCTCATTCCCCCCCCACCCGGTATTCTTTTCAGGGCAAGAGCACAGCACAAGAAAGGATGAGAATGAGGCACCAAATATGGCTGCTGAGAACTTGCATGAAAAAAACGGGATAACCCGTTTCCCCCCAGGACACTTAGAAGGTATGCTTATATCCCGTCCCCTCGTATAAGAATCTCATTAATCTTTTTGAGGTTGGACTTTATGCACAATACTCTACAACAAATTCCAAGGAGCTCTAATCTTTACATTCCTTTACCACCGTTGTTATGCCAGCAATGGAAAGAAAGCTATGCTGGTTCATATCCTTGGGATTCCTGTGTAAATGTGCATGGCCAGAGAGATGGCATAAGATTTATCTTTAAAGACAGCAGATATGTATCTTTTACCACTGTCTGCTTTTCATATAACTGTGTTGGTTTCCACTGTAGTTTATCCAAGCAAGGAAAGGCCTCTGCCTTTGTAATCTATGATAGCCCGACAGTAAAACCCAAGTGTGTACGCTGCTTGCATTCCCCACAATAATTCTTCCATTATTAACAGTGCTACTGGTAAAGCTTCAAAGAATTTAAGGATCACTTTTCAGAGTCTCAGTCAGTTTATTTGGACATAAAAGAAGAGTTTTGCAGAAAAAGACATGGTGATAAATGAAATGGCAAGCCTTCATAAAGCATGTTTATGAAGGTAGCACCAGTTCTGCTGCCTAGAAATGGATGTACAAAAGAGGGATGGTTGAAAACTATATATTTTAAAGAGCAAAGGTAAATTATGTCAGTATCTTTGCAAAGAAAATTAATGACTTTGGGGGCATTGATGCAAATTATATAGCAAGTGCAATAGCCATTTGAAAACTGCACACTAGTAAGTAAAGGGCTGCACACATATCTTAACAATGGTAGTGAACAGGTATTCTCCTCCTCCCTAGAAATTGAGGAAATGTAAAGTAGAGAATAAGCTGTTAAGTAAATTTAAATGTAGTTGAAATAGGCCATTAGAGTGTTTTCAAAAATACATGTTAGTAGAACAATTAAAAAGCTGTGCAGCAGGGCAAGCCTTATAGACAAAAATATATAAATATGGAAGGAAGCTCATGTGAACTCTGTTTAATTATTGCTGTTTATTTCACTTACCAATATGATTTCTCTCCCTTTTATAGAAGTGCTATTAGAACAGTGATTACTACCCACAGGGCTATACAGTTAAAGGTGGTGGCTCACAAGGAGTCATGGGGAGATGAGATATAAATGGTTTGGAAATACCCTTTTGATGATACTGTTGGTTCTGACTGCTGAGATTTGAGGCAAAGCTGCTCATTCATCCCCAAACTTCTCGATGTGTGAATGTGTGTGTGGGTATTTTTAATTTTTTTCTGCTCAATAGTGTTGGGGGGATGGGAGGGTGGGGGTGAAGAGGAAATTGGGATGAAGGGACTCACAACCCAGGATACTTTAAGCCAGAGGTGAGGAACCTATGCTTTCCATCTGTTGCTGAATTATAGCCGTCATCATCCCTGACCACTGACAATGCTGGTAGAGGCTGATGGGAATCCAATAGCAACCAGAGGCTCATAGATTTTGCACCTCTGCAAAAAGGGTTTTGCATCTGATAGAATCCTTGTAAAACAAATTAGGATTGGAAGAAGTGCTTTCCCACTGATCCTAATTAATTTGAAGCCCTTTTGATAATTTGGGCAGGATTCACCAAACCAGTCCCGTAAGTGGAAGTCCTGCACAAGGACATTTGCTTCTGCAAGCATCTTTCCTCCCTCTCTTCCCCCTATGCCAGCTGAAATTGGTTTGGCAGAGGGTTGGGAGAACTTCCAGAACAATGCGCAGGGGGAGGAGGCATTGTTCCATTTGGCAAGCTGGAACACTTCCACAGACAGAACAAGTAGAAGATGCTAAATTCCACCCTTTTAGCCTATGTGTCTCCTGGACAGCAATGAGCATGCTCAAACCTTGTCATGCCATTATTATTATTATATTATTATTATTATTATTATTATTATTATTATTATTATTATTATTAAAATGTGAACATCCCCCACAAGCATCTAGGGTTCTCCTTGGCATGCAGACACACCAGGTCATCATGCAGCCACAACACTGATTAAATACCTACATAAGGCTTTAAATTACTGGTAAGTGTGAATTTGATTTTAAGTTCTGAAGGTTGGTTTTCTATTGGACATACATATTGATCATTGTAGCCGTCAACTTAATAAAACCAAGATGAAGCCATACTTGTCAGTCTGTATGTAACTGTCTTCCTATACAACTGGCACAAAAACAATAGGGAGGCCTGGGGACAATAACTGAATATTCTCCCTTTAGTAATTCCAATACCAATTCCATATGGACCAAATTCTATATGGTCATTCATATAAGAATGTCATAATATATAAAAACTTTACATTTGTACCTATCAAACTAGCTGGGGAGATACATTTTGTGAAATTAAATTCATGAGACATGTATCAATATGTATATATCGATATTTTAAATATCTGAAGTACATTTCTTACACAGATAAACATGGAGATGCTCGGTGCAACCAAATGACTGAAGTCAATGGAAATGGTACCATTGACTTCAATGGGATGACAGCTGCAATTACAGTCACACCCACTGTGTACTATTGAAATGAATGGAGTTTACAGAGTTTACACAGTAGCAAGCCTCGACTTTCCCACCAGTAATTCCACACTGTAAAACAGAGAAAAAACACAGAACTTCAGGCATGCCTTTAAAAAATTAAGTATATGTCCCAGCGTTGTATTAATTTCAGTTAATGCAACACCTGGATAGCCCCATAAATTTTAACAAAACACCTCCTATTTCATCCTAAAACCATTTCCTCTCCACCGCACAAAATAGTAACATGGAAGAATAAATGATCTGAGTAGATTTAAGTGTTTCTATTGACTCTGGCGGGGGGGGGGGGTCACAAAATGTACTGTTAACTGACATAAGCTCTAAGTATATCTGATATACAAATAGCACAAACTTACCATCTTGATCTGTAGTGATTGTGATAGCTGTGAACTGCTTGGGTGAAAAACTTAATTCAGAGACTCCATTCATGGCTTCTATTTCAAAAGTGTAGTTCACATGAGACACAAAATCAAGCACAGTTACTGAGGAATTGATTAGTCCAGTATGTCTTGGAATGAATCGGATGCCTCCTCCACATATCTCACACTGGCTGGCATCAGATCCACATTTCTTGCAAATGACACTATATGTGAGGTCTTTTCTTCCTCCTGTGTCACTCGGTGGGCTCCATTCCAACATGAGAGCTGTTTCATTTATGTTAAAAATTACGTTCCTTGGAGCAGAAGGAGGCCCTAAGGAAAAGGGGAAATAGTTTGTCATTAGAACTAGTATATATTTATGTGTGTTTTAACCCCCAAAGTCCTCTTTCATCATTTACAGAAACAGATTAAATGTGGCAAACATGGTACATTCTTACACACTTAAAAACAAAACAAAAGCCAGCTACCCTCATATTGTTCTTAAGGAACATGTAAACTGTCCTACAGGAACTCATGCCAAGATCACAAAAAAACATGTTAGACACAAAGTCAGGAAACAAAGTCAGATAAAATACTAGGAACAGAACTCGAGACTGATTCAAGATGGGGCTTGTATGATTAGGATGACAAAATATGCCCGCACCATAGAATCTGGTATCTGGATTTTAAACTCTCAGGGCCACAACTATTTTCACCCATTGACTTTTATCTACAAATGCCAACAGGAATAGAAATATAGAGAATTCTGCCAATCAGATGTTTGTAGGGGAAACAGAATCAGGGAGTTGAAACTTCCTCCCATTTCTGCTCTTGAAGAATCAGTCTTAAGAATTTTAGCCCTTTCTTTAAAAAAAGGCTTTTGTATCAGAGAGGGAGACTATGTGCAGCATCACATCCAATTATTGACAAAACACCTTTATGCTATCTTGATTTATTTTAGTTTGCGTATGTTATGTATAATTATATTCAGTGTGCACCAGAAAAAAAATATGCATGTTAGTTTCTTTTTCAATTTCCCAATGATTGCTAATAGTTCTGTTTGGTAAAGCAATGTACAGAGAATCTTGGTCTTATTTTAGGATAAAAATATGATTTATTATGCATTCATATTGCTCTGAACAGGAAAATTGTTATCAATTGTAGTAGGAGTGTTTCAAAGTTTATAACTGTCCGCCTGCAGATACTGAAGATATAGACACCCTTCATACTCAAGGGCCCTCGTGCCAATTTGCATGACGATTAAATAGGTTTTTAATTGCCATTAAATTATGCCATCTAAACTGTGATTTCATGCAAATATTAAGCTGTAATGACATGCAGTGAATCATTTACTAAGATTTAGAACTTGGAACAAAGAGAGACAATTAATTCTAATCCTCAGATTCTGCTAAATTATGTGTCATTGGGATTTTTATGAATGTGGCCTGATTGCTTTGTTATCACTTATAAATTATGCATAGATTATATGTCACATTGGGGGGGGGGGAACTGGCAGCCATAACCTTTTTGCAGGCATCTGTGAGCAATACGCTCAGGAATTTCTTCATGCTATATATTTTGTTTAGGCAAGCAAGTATACTGACAGTTTTAAAAGATTAATGTTTTTCACCAACATGCATCAGACATTGTGACTATTCCAGTTTTGCGCAGTAAAGGTATAATAATTATACTAATGCCTGTATAATTTATTTTATAGAAAAGAATAAAATGCTGCCTGGGATCCAGAAAGGGACGTTGAATATACAAAGGGATCTTGGTGTACATTCAAAAATTGTTTTGACACTACTTTGGGCTTCAGAAATGGCTTACTGTCTGGAACTGCTGTTGTAGAAACATGGCAAAGTTGTAGTAAGGATGAAGGATTTGTTATGTCATTCTCTAGTCCTTGATCAGTATATCTTTAATATATGCTTTTCTTACTGAATTGCAATCCAGCTTCAACATCCCATTAACCTATCCCATCATATAAGTAGAATAAAGTGTTGCACCATTCAGGAACAAGATAGATTGAAATTGTACTGATGTGCACATGGTAAAATCATAAATTAGAAAGAAGCCAACTGTGGTTTATTTTCTTTTATAACTATTAATATGTCTTGTTTATAAACAAAATATTAAGCACTGATGACTATTAAGAATCAGAAAGTGATTCAGGAAGGCAAGAGGTATCAGACAATTTTGCAAATGTCTCTTTTCCACCCTAATGACCCTTTGCCTCTGCAGCTGTCCTTCTGGAGGTTTAACAGTCCCAAAGGCAGTTAGAACACAGTTCTCATAGTATTTAATTAGAGTATGTGCAACCTAGATTTAAGTGTTCAACAAATTCAGGGTAATAGTAGAAGTTGTTGTTTGCCATTACTGTCATCATAATCATCATCACCATCACCTCCTGGAACAGGACGATCCATCCTCTCCAGATTCCTAGCACTATGGGTTTGGCCAGTTGTCATGGTGCTGAGCAGGATTTTTATTTTTTAAATACCATATCTAAACTGGACATTGCTAAGGAGTTACCGTATTTTTAGTCCACTTATTCTGTACTGTCAGGCTACGATGACACCTTTGTTTACTTGGGTGTTGTAATGTAATGTAATCTCGGAGTGGAGTTGAGAAAGTGCGAGAACATGATAAATATTCTGAAACAGTTGTAAGGCAGCTTCCTAAGCTATCTTCCATAACTCATAAATCAAGCTCCTCAGAGCCTGCCAGATTCACCATCCTAAGGCTTATTGGCATGTGGTAAGGGGCTGGTAATGTGGGTCGGGTTTCCTCAGCAATTCATTTGAATGAGCGGGTTGTGACAGCCATGGCAATATGTATAACTGTTTGAGACTCTTCGCCAGAGTGCTGTAATGGAAGTTCAATATGACTTTTCACACAGTTAGACTATGTTACTTCCAGCCAGGACTGCCTTTGGGAGTGGCTGATGGGAATTGGAATAGCTTTATTTTGTTTTAATTGGTCATTTGATCCTGAGCCATAAGGTTATAGTCCCATTTTAAACTCTAAGCACTGCAACTATATCTGAGTCTGTAAAAGGGGTCTGGTATTTATTTTTCCAAGGGCATTTTCGGGATAAGGATATATATAGATATGTTGCAGTACATGGAGTGTTTTCATCCATGTACTGCATGGATGAAATGCTCATTTTGTACAAGGGTGTCCCCCCCCCCTTGTACACATTATATATTATGTATACTAGTACCCAGATTTGAAACGTGTGGTCACTCTGTTATTAACACAGTTCTGGTAACATTCTATCTAGTATTGTGGTGGTGTTTTTAAAAGGCACTTTAGATTGAAGAGCATTTTTTGCTTATTTAAAGGAGCACTGGGAATAAATGAAAACCTGATTTGCATTCTTGATTAACGAAAACATGCTCTCATACTTTTAGCTTTTGTGAGAGGAATATAAAATAAGTGCTATTTTTGTCTTCTGAGATAATGAGAGAGACAAGGAAAGAATTTCAAATACCAGTATGATTCACACTTACGGGTACATGCCATAGTTGCTGGATCCTTCTCAGCTCGAAAGTAACCCTTTTCACACTGACACACAGACGTTGCTTCCACAAAGGTTTGGCTGTGTGGAGGGCATTTTGAACACTTTATATTCCCAGCAAATGCTTTGTAGAATCCTGACCTACAAGCTGTAAAAACAGAAGAACAGTTGATTTGATTAAGTATACCTCTTTTTCTAAATGTAAAATTCAGATCCATCATTCAGCCTGACTCTCCCAGTGTGACCTAGAAACAGAACCTAGCTTGAGTTTATACAGACAGCAGCAAGTTTGATTCTCAATGTTTGAGGTCAATAAAGGAAGAAAGCAGGTTCCCTTCAGATAATGAATGTTTATATTTCTCCTTGCTTTCCCCCATATGAATATGAGCATGAGTCCTATATATGAGCAAGAGAAGTAGGGGCACTATTGTATTATTTTATTCATTATAATTTAGTTTATAGCCCTATTAAAATGCAAAATACAATCCTTTGTTTAGACAGTAAAACCTATAATAATGGAAAACAGCAGAGACAACAACAATTACTACCACACCACCTAGTTTTGTATCTATGCCAATATAAAACCAGCAAAGTAAATTAACTTGATGCAGGAATCTGAAAGCACCAAAAATTAATAATATGCCCATTAAAATTAAAAGGCTTTGGAGGAAAGAAAAAGATTTTCACTCAGTGCCTAAAAGACCATCACATGGGACTAGAGGTAAAGAAGACCATGTTTCTGTATCATTGGGTGGGGATCATTTCCTACATGTGAAATTCAGATATACAAAGCTTTCTTCCCCCAGTGAATTATGAACTTTTGCTTTCATGATGTGTTTTGCTGCTTTTATTTTTCTATATTATCTGCTCTCTATTTAATTGGAAATGTCAACCACTATACTGTAGTTTATGTTTTCTTTTTTCTTTGTACTTTTGATTTTTGCATTAATGAAAACTTTGATCCTGCAGAATATATATGCAGTATGCATTTGTGTGCCACACAAACTGAAATGCACTGAAATCCCTATGGGATGAGTATGCACTCATACATTATACACATAATCAACGCAGGAATTTGGTAGATCCCATATATGCCACGTGGTCACTGCATATCAGAACGAATCTAAACTATTGATCTTTTGAGTTATCTAGGTACATTAAAATGATGCAGTTCCTGTATGTAATACATACTCACATATGTATTTAAGTAGACTACTATCAGCCATTATCTATGTAACTAGATAAGGAATTGCAAACAATATGTATGTGATTTGTCTTCTTAGTTGAACAGCAGAGTTGTGTGCATACAGACCTTTAAGTACAAATAAAATTTCACCAGTCAGAAGTTCAAGAGGAGGAAGAGGAGCTCAATTCAGTCTCCCTTGCTTCCTCTTCTATGTCATACAGTTGGTTGATCAATGCAGTGGTGGATCTGGGGCTCTCAAATTTCAGTGGCACCCTGCGCAGCGCTAAAATTTGGCACCCCTTGCCTCTCTCACTCCATTCTACAGCATTCACACCAGCCTAAAACTGCCTCTGATCAATGTTCAGCTTTTTAAAAAAGGACTACCGCTCACAACCCTAGCAGCTCTACCTGTGTTCTTTTGGAACAGAAGCCACAAGTCTCTTCTCCTCCAAATAATTCTGATATTAGGGAAGGTGAACAGGTACGGAAGTGGAACAATGTGCAATAATTTCCTATTGGGGAACTTCATTTCCACTGTGTATACCTCTTAACTTCAGCATATACAGTATTCTTTCTTTCTTTAGTGAATTTTAAAGCCACCCATTAGTTAACAGCAGTTTCATACCCTTAAAAACAGGTACAACCAAATCATTTCAGGAATAGGGGGAATTATTTTAAAGATTGCAACAGAATCACAGAAGATTACATCAAAATCACTAAAAATCCCAGCAAAGCTATAAAATGGCAATAAAACCAGTTATAACAAGCCTGAGCAAACAAAAGTTCTCCACATCATTGAAAGTACTTTAGAATTTTGACCAGGCATTCTTTCCTAGGGAGAGTGGATATTCAAAGGGCCACAATGGCCAAGATTCCCTCTCCAATCACCATCCACCAAACTTAAGTGGAATATTCCAAGTAGGAATAGATCCACTGATGTATAGTCTGCCAGTCTCTAATCCAGATGGTTTATCCAGGAGCATGTTGCAACCAAGGTATCAAAAGTCACAAAGCAGAATTATCCAGGTACATTTTTGAGGTGAAAACTGGTCTGAAAACAGGTTGAAATGGATGCAGATAGTCAGAATCATCTAAGAGTGTCTGAGCTGTACAAACGGCAGCCACTTGAACAAACTGCCCAGGAAGAATATAGTTGTGACCAAGCAATAGTTGTTACAATTCAAATGTTACAAATATATATAAATATATTTTCCCAAGTGTTTAGCCTACAGGGAATCATGTGTGGAATTGATAACCTGATGGGAAGTCGATATAACACAAATAATACATTTGGAAGACTAAGACCATTCACAACAAGGTCAGTCCAAGTAAATTTAGCTAATAATCCAGTTATGCCATCATGCAAGGCAGATAGCGCAGAAGCTTTATGGTTAGTTTTACAAAACTACTGGAAAACCTCAAGGCCATACACAAAATGACACCATCATGGATACTAGATACATTCAAATAAAAATCAGGGCTTTATAGATATTATATGCTAACATGCTGAGAAAGTCCAAACAATCACAGGCTTGGAATAATTGAATGGTGCAGAATGTTGATTGCCAGATTCAAGATGAAAAAAATAAGCAAGTTCTTTTTTACAGGCCAATGCATATGCAATCAGAATCTGAAATAAGCATCTCAGTGCCTATATGCAGTGGTAGTGTATAGCTGATTTTCAGTAGTAATAGCTCACCTTTTAATGTCTGCACAAAACAAAAGTTTCCATTAAGATTTTACCAGGCCCATAAGTGCTAGTAATGCTTTTAAAAAACTTGTTTACAAAGTTTTTTCAGTAAGAAGAACAAAAGAAAGATAATTTGAATTTCCAAGAGAGTATATGTAAATTCATACCTGAAAACAACTTATAGCTAAGGTAATACATGTATGTCTTTTAAGTCTTCCTCTTTATGTTTAAAATTAATGTTATGTGAAAGATGATTTTGTTGTAAGAGAAACAATTTCAGTCTCTCTCTCTCTTGAAAAGTAGACAATCCTTTCACAGAAACTGGTGGAGCTGATTACATAATGGGATGGAATACTATATTTTAATGTCTACCAGTCCTACGCTGCTAGGGCACTGGGGACCCCCAACACCTAGCACTGCAGAACCAAAGGTATTAGTGTAAGGGGTTGTGTTCATTGCTGTTGCCAGGCTGGAGCAAATCTGGACTAACAGCTATGTTACTCTTCCCTCTTACCTCAACAAGTACACGGACTTGCAAGCAGGGGTTTTACAGCCTTCTTAGAAGGATGAGAAGTAGCCTATATTCCCTCTTACTGACTTTGAAATGAATAAATCCATATTTTCTAGGAATGAAATGCAATAAAGCTTTATCTCTGTAACCCAGTAATATCACCTCACAAAACCTTTTGCCATAAAATGTCATTCAAAGTGACCAATACAGGCTGTTTGTGGAGGTTTACCAAGAATGAGAACCAAGTTATACGAAACCATTTCTGTAGTGTCTAGAAAGTCCTTTCACTCAAACTCCCACTGCTCCTTTGTAAGGAAATCAGCTCTAGCCCGTGTATATATACAGTGATGTGAAATTAATACTTGTCAGAAGCTCTCCTAAATCACCCTCAGGGAATTGTCAGAGATCTCAAGAGATTAAATTGGATTATATCAAGTTTTCATAGCTACAGATATATCTTACCTAAGCTATATTTTTATTTAATTGTTCTTATAAGTTTTAGTGATTCAATTGTGTCTCACTATCTGGAAAACTGTAACAAGTCGTGGGAGCTAGCAAAGTTCCAGAAGTAGTAGGATACTGTGAGAATGAACAGCTTGGCCTTTAAATTCCTTTTCAGTTTGTGCTATGGGACATTTTTCTTTTGGTTCTCTTTTTCTGGAATTCTCTAGGGTACAGAGTGCTGAGGAAATGCACCTTTATCTCATTAGATCTGGGCAGCCATTCAGATAGTATGACATTCTACCAAGGCTGCCAAACAGGATTTGGGAACCTCCACTCTACCAGTAAAAGAGGACCCAAATTTGCATATGCTTTGTGTCATATGCAAATTTACATACTCTTCTCTGGGTCAGGTGACAAGCTTCCAAATAAATCAGGGGCTACACAGAACTAATAAACTGCATGACAAACAAAATGTCAACATGTGAAGTTTTTCTTCTTCCTATATTTCCTTACTAGAAAAGGCTTGGGGAAAATCTACACCGGTTGGTTCTATCATTAAAAATATGTTATAAAAAAATGTGACAACAGAGGGTGCTGCAGCAATACATAGGCAATGGGAAATTGCATTGAGAGTTGTTGTATAACACCTTCAAATTACACCAGGTTTACACAAACTGTAGCATGATTATTGCACTATGGTCTAGTGGCCATTTAAATATGTTCACTAAAGGATAAACCAGCATGGTGTAGTGGTTAAGAGCGGTGAATTTGTAATCTGGTGAACTGGATTTGATTCCCCACTCCTCCACATGCAGCTGCTGGGTGACCTTGGGCTAGTCACACTTCTCTGAAGTCTCTCAGCCTCACTCACCTCACAGAGTGCTTGTTGTGGAAGAGGAAGGGAAAGGAGATTGTTAGCCGCTTTGAGACTCCTTAAGGGGAGTGAAAGGTGGGCTTATCAAGTCCAAACTCCTCCCCCTCCCCCTCCTCCTCCTCCTCCTCCTCCTCTTCTTCAACCCTATGTAACTTGTTGCATTGCTCACAGGCAGCACAGTGTAATGACCTGTAAATCTTATATATTGAAATCATTGAAATCTCTTTCCAATGAAATAAATGGAACCCATAAGAGAAGTGCTTAACTTTGACCAGAATGAATTCTTTTAGAAGAGTTTCTAACATTGAGTCTGTTTACCACTATCTCCCCCCCCCCCCCAAAAGTCTATCACAACTTTTCTGGACTTTCTCAATCTTGTCTTTATTATCTTATAATGAAATTATTTGTTGGAAACTGTACCTTTATTTTTCATTTTTGGTCATGGTGACATGCTCCACAGTTATGCTGGAAACAGGATTTTAAAAAACACCTCAGAGATGCAATTAGATTGCTTAAAATAACCTTGGATGCATTTGTCATAGAAAAGGTCAGAGAAAAATGCCAAACTGGATTCTAGTTATTTACTGTACACTTTGACTTCTGCCCCCCTTACATTTGACAAAGTAATCTTCCAAAACTGTTCAAGAGTACAGGAAAGTGCAACTTTTTCCCCTTATAAAATACCCACAGTTTCTAGTCGATAGAGAAGGGACAATAAAGCATAAAGCACAGTCAAGTCCCTTTGATTTAACGGGATATAAAATGGTGAACTGGATCCTATCATAAGGATGAAATCCTACATATAACTGCTATAAGGAGCATTCTGTTTAATACAGATGCAAAATTGCTATGGACAAACAAGCTTAGAATTGTTCCTCATATGGAATGAATGCTCATTTAATTCTTCTTTCTTTATTCCTATATGGCAGGGATGTCCAGAGTTGTTGAGCTTTTTTTAGGGGGGTCAGGTCAAACAGTTGTAATCCAGTTGCATGAAATAACAGCTGTTATTTCCAGACTGGTGTTTATTGTGGTATTGTGGGATACTCCTGTAGACCAGCCAGCACAGAGAATGCTAGATGGACCAATGGACTGACTTCCTTTGCTCCCATAATTTAGATATACCATTTTATTTTACATATATACTAAGACTGAACAATTAAAGTTTGTTATCATACAGTCAAAATGACACCATCTACACACATGAGGGGTGTATAAGCAGGCTTTGAGGAAACCCTAAGTTGCCGTAGTTAAACAAACAAACAAACAAACAAACAAACAAACAAACAAACAAACAGGTAATGTGGAGGATTGTACAGGTTCACTGGCATGGAAAGTTGACTGCTAGAGAGGGGGAATGGAGTATCCAGCAAGAAGAGAAGCACTGTACACTACAATATTTTGTTGGAGACCCATTTGCCATTATAAGGCAGAGTTGCTATTGATTTATGATGATGATAATTATTATGATTCCTTACTGTAAAATTCATATACTGCCCTTCAGCCAAAGATCACAGGGCAGTTGCATCCAATGATGCATGAGTGGATCTCCCCTTCCTCTCCTCTTCCCAGGAATGCCAACAATCTTTTCTGGAGGGTCTCCCAATCCCCTGGAGCAGATTTTGAAGTATGGGAGTAAGACTGGGGGGCTGCATGGGGATGGAAAGGAGGGAGGAGTCTGTCGTGCAAGCATTGGATACAGCCCAATATACCGTATATGGATAGAACTCCTTTGGACTCACTACTGCACCTTTAATAGATGAAGTCATGGCAGAGAGGCTGTTACAGTACATGTTCATACAATTTGTTTTGTATGAACATGTAATGAACTTTCTGGAACACTGAAATTTTCCTTTAATAACCAAAGGTCCCAAATAGCAGAGATTCAAAACTGAAATGTGTCTGCACTTATAAACAAGCTCTAGAGCACATAATTTGCTTGTACAAGGTGGATGGAGATTTGTGTGTATGGAGGCATTCTAATATAAATCCTTGCTAGAAAGTAGAAGGAACATCAGTAAAACATTTTACTTGATATATTAATAGCCAGATAACTAATCAGTGCTTGATTAAATTTGTAAATTGCTAGCATATAATGTGACCCCACTTAGATGTACCCATTAGTGCTATATCATGTCTTACCCAGTGATAGGGTAAATTAAATATTGCATTGCCTAGTACAGTAATGTGCAAGATATAATGTTAGAGCAGGTTGCTGCTGTTCATGGGAGATTTGCAAACTTGACTTGCAAAATCTGTAGAATAAAATGGAACATTAGAAAGTTGTGCCTCTACTCTTGCCAGCAGACTGTAGGCTGGGACAGAATTGGGTCTGGGCTAGAAGGAGGCAAGGCAGGCATGAAATCAGTGTGAAGATACATGCCATACTGGGGCAGTCAGCAGGGCTTAGGAAGCTATTTAAGTTCAGTTGACCCTGACCTTGGCTTCTTTGTGCTTCTGGAGCCCATCTACCCTTCCACCCTCTGTTTCGCCCAGTTTTTTCACCTTCTCTGCACTGTCTAGATGGGTGAGGAGGAACAAGTAAGGGTGTGTGTGTGTGTGTTTGTATTTCAACAGGTTAATTTGGTCACATTTGGCAAAAATGTGTGAGACAGCAGATAAGGATGGTAGTTGATAGGCAACCTGAATCAACCTTAATGAGTTTGTGGCAATTCCCAAGACTTTCCATTACTTTATTGCGCATATATATATATGAACCACCCAGAGAGCTACTTCTTATAAGACAGGCTGTAAATAATGTAAATAAATAAATAAATAAATAAATATTATGGTCTGAAGACATGATTTTTTTTTCTCACTCTTTTTCTAATTCCAACCCCCCCCCCCATAATCCTATCAATAGTTCTCTGTCCTGCTGTGCTAAAATTTTGTTCAATTTCATCCATTTCAGATTGCCGTCTTTTAAGGCTTTTATGTTTCTAGCTTTATCTAAAATTGTTCTAACGTACTTTTTATAGTTTTATGCCTAAGATAAGCTTTTAAGATGATAACTTCTTATTTATCTTCTTTTAGTCAGTCCTGAACTTAAAAGATTTAAAAAGAAGCTGAACTGTGCTTTCAGTTGTTCCCATGAGTTGCAATTCTTATTTTATTTCTGAAGATTGCATATCTAGAATTGACAGCATTCTGAAACCAACTGAATCTAAGTACCACTTGAACCCTACAGCAGAAGTTGTTTCTAACTCAAACACCTCTCATGAGGCCAAGGTAATAATGAAATACACCTATTAACTTAAAGAGAAAATCCATAATGATTCTTGAGTGTTAAAAAGAAGAAGATAGAGGGCCCCTCCAGACTGGTATTTTACTGTAAGTGTATTCTGGAACATGTTTTTGATACAATTATAGTTCATTAGCAGTGGATGTATTCTGCTTTATTAGTTGTTCTGTAATGCTTCCTCAATCCTACCTACCACTTTATGGCAGTCTGGAGGGGCTGTAGTGAAACAAAAGTTGTACACCCCTCACCTTGAACATTTGTGGTATGAAAAGTTACAGGATTTCAGCAGGAAGTTACAGGATATGCACTGATTGGAAATGAAGCAGTATGACCACCCCAAAATATTTGCTTTTTTTTTTTTTTTAAAAAAAAATAATTTTTATTAACCGACCAATCAAATCAAATCAAATCAAATCAAATCACATCACATAAATTCCGAATTACAAAGCCAAATTTTAAATTTTTGTTGAGGGGACCCATATTTCAAGATCCGAAGGGGGATTCTGATATCTTCTTGCTACTGCGTTAATGTCCAAATTAGTCCAAATAAAGTTCATAATTCTATCCAGTCTTATCTTGCTGTTTCCACATCTCATCTTGTTCGTATATTTTTTCTTTTTTTCTTTATGATCTCTTCTGATAATCTCCTTAAGCAGATAAACACCAATTATACCCTGTGTGAATTTTTCCGTTCATCCAATCCTCGTATCGAGATGGTTTCCATATATCATCACTTTCATAAATAACATCGCTCTTTCCATCATTAATCTCAGGATCTGTCGTTCTTAAGTCCCACTGAGGAGTCACTCACAATATAAAAACATCTCTTTACCTCCTCCCAGACTCAAGTCCTCCGACAGAGCTGGCCATCATGGCGACGGTATTTTTAACTGCGTCATTCCAAAGCTCTTAAACTTTCCACGCTCTTAAAACATGCTTTGGTTAGAAAATTCATCTCCACACAGTCGTAAATCCACAGCTTAAGTCATTAAAACGGCATTTCTGACTTGTAAGGGGGGGGGATTCTTATTTAATCACATAGAGGAAAGAAAGGAAAGTTTTTTCCCCTCTCCCATCCAGTCCCTTTGCCATACCGAGTCTTGGCATATCTTCTCATGATTGATTCTTGTTCCTCCGACTCATCTTGTTTATCAGAGAACTCTTCAGTTAGCAGTCTTTACTCCCCCTCCTTCCTTGAAATATGTGCATTCGCTTCTTCCTAATTATTCCTTTTGAAGTTCTTGCAGCTAGCGGCGCGGATCAGAGACAGCGTCCAGGAGCACCGAAATCCACAGAAGGGCATTCTGCCTAGTGCCCCCATCCCCACAAATTCAGGGGTGGTATAGGGCACAGCAGGCAAAGGCAGCCCCCCCACAATCCTGGGGGGTAGGGAGGCTATTTACTCCCATCACAGCCTCCTAATTACCTCCTGTGGGTCGGAGAGATGTTATTGTCAGCCATATTCCGATGCGCCCCTAGTGGCCCCTCCACCCCAAAATATTTGCACGTGCAAATAGTATTGTAAGCAGGATTGGATATGACCGCCTTAATACCATCAGCATGAGTAGAATTGATAATGAATATGGAATAAGAATGATGTTTTGGAGGGGCCCTAAGGGTGATATCCAATGTCAGACATACTCAGAACAAACTCATTAAAATAAATGGACTTAAATAACTTAAGTACATCAATTTCAGTGGGTCAGCTCTGAGTATGACTTAGTTGGATATTACTCTAATAAAAAAAAGTCTAGAGGAAAAAAAGTCTAGAGGCCAGGATAAAACGTTTAGGCCACATATCTATTTCAAAAGTTTTATTCTGTATTATTATTATCTTTAAAAGACAATCAATATTAAGAATTGGCTTCCATGGTTTTTGCTGAAGAATAATTGATAGAACTTAAAAACAGAGGGGTACATTTTGCTGTCTTTCCCCATACCATCTGTATTAAACTGAATGTGCATATTAGCTGCAAAGAAATTCACTATAAAGTATCAAAATAGACCTATATTCCCATATCTACTTATAATTTAATTTCACTACCTCAGCTCATTAGCCCACTAATTCTGATAAACAAATTAAAGAAATTTCAAAGACCAAAAGATAAATAAAAGGCCACTCTTTCACTTTATTAGTAAACGAACATCAGGGCTTCTTAATGATAAATTAAACTTTGGAAGCACACTGCAGGCACAAAACTTTACCCTCTAAATACAGTCTGTGATCAATTACTTGGTTTGATGAATGCCAGAACACTTTGCCTTCATTTGAAAAAACAGCTTGAATACAACATCAACAAAATCTGCAAAATACCCTTTCCTGCAAGTTCAAGCGATGAGAGCAAAACTAGCATAGCCCTGTTTACCTGTTTCCTAGTCCCATTTTAGTGGATTACATTACTGAGTTCAGGTTTCTATCTGTAAGCAACCTTGAATTCAATCAGGGGAAAGGACGGAATATAAATATATATAATAACAACAACAATTAATTCAGTAGCAGTATTGCCAGAGTAGGCACAGAGATAAAAAAAGATGTCTGGGTCTGCATCAGCGGCTGGTCCCTGCACCCATAATGGCCAGTTGTTGCTGATGAGCAGCAGTGCACATTGTGGTGGGGTGCTGCTGGCCACCTGGCCCCTGGTTGGTTCCACTGCTGCTGCTTTCCAGGAGGTAGAAGGGGAGGGGAGAGGTGGCCAGATTGATTCCATCAGTGCATATGCACCATGCCAACTTTGCTGCCATGCCACCTTACCCTCCCTGTCTCCCCATAAGCAGCAGCAATGCAACTGAACAGAAGTCAAGTGAGGAGTGGTGCCTCACCATGCTGCTTGCTACTGCTGGGGAGAAACCATTTTAAGTTAAGAAGTGGGCTGTCTTTAAGCAAATTCAGATCTTCCACCCAAGGCCTGTGAGAAGGAACCTGTCATTCTACAAAATGGGCTGTAGCTTAGAAGAAGAGTTTGGATTTGATATCCCGCTTTATCACTACCCTAAGGAGTCTCAAAGTGGCTAACATTCTCCTTTCCCTTCCTCCCCCACAACAAACACTCTGTGAGGTGAGTGGGGCTGAGAGACTTCAAAGAAGTGTGACTGGCCCAAGGTCACTCAGCAGCTGCATGTGGAGGAACGGAGATGCGAACTCAGTTCCCCAGATTACGAGTCTACCACTCTTAGCCATTACACCACACTGGCTCTTACTGATAATCAGTGCTTTCCTCCCTATATAACTTATCTTTGTAAAAAGGACAGAAGCCGTACAACTGCAAATGGTGACATGTACTACCACGAAACTGTTGGAATGCTTATTCTGTTCCTGGAAAAATTCAATTAAACGATTCCCCTGCTGCCAAAAAAATCTTCATTCCACAAACAAGGGGAATAATTCTGAGATGCCATTTCACATAGCCCAATTCCTAACAAGAAACTACAAGTTACTTTACTTTTTTAAAAAGTTAACAGTGCAATTCTATGGCTGTTCACTTGTAAGTCCCACTATATTCTGTGGAACTTACTCAGAGGAAAGTTTACACAGGATTTCAGACTAAATTTCTGCAGACTAAATTTCTTTACTGGAAAATGTGTATTTGATAACATGTCAAGTGTGACAAAAATGAAATGTGTATTCTACATGAGCACATGAATCTACAATGAATATCAGCTTCATATATCAGCAGTGATTAATGCATAGTTACACTAGCCAATTATTGCACCTAATCTACAAATCCTGTGTTCATGCAATCTTTGCATTTGTTGCTTACCTCAGAAAAAATCTATGTACAAATTCTTAAGCTGACAGAGCGAAACTCAGCATCAGTCGTCAATACCAATAAATCAAATGTCAGTTTTAATAAATAATACATCATTAGGTGGCATTTCTTTCTAGGTTGGTAAGCTTTCTGAGATATATTAAATAGAACTTCTATTAATTATCCAGTTCAATTCATTTACAAGTGATTTTATAGCGTGTAAAGCTCTTCTGTGCATTAGAATATGCCAATTCACATATTAAATAGGAGGCCAGAAATGAAATTGCTCCAGATAAAAGTAGAATGTTAATTGGATTGCAACAAATAATTTTTTATTAAAGTATCTTTAAACATTATTCTCCTGCTAGGCCACCTATAAAGCAGAAAGCAGAAAGGCTCAAAAGGGCATCAGCTCATCTACTTTACATGCAGAAGATCTCCAGTTCAATTCCCAGCATCTTCAGGTAGGACTGGGATAGGTATAGAGTGGGAAATTTATTTTGTTTACATTTAAAGGCAAACCTACCTAATTCACACATTCCAAAACAATATTCAAATTGAAGTTGCACTTCTCTGAATTTTGTAGTACAGTTTTCCAGTCAGGTAATGTGTACAAGGGACGTGGGTGGCGCTGTGGGTTAAACCACAGAGCCTAGGGCTTGCCGATCAGAAGGTCGGCGGTTCGAATCCCCACGACGGGGTGAGCTCCTGTTGCTCAGTCCCTGCTCCTGCCCACCTAGCAGTTCGAAAGCATGTTAAAGTGCAAGTAGATAAATAGGTACCTCTCCTGTGGGAAGGTAAACGGCGTTTCTGTGCGCTGCTCTGGTTCGCCAGAAGCAGCTTAGTCATGCTGGCCACATGACCCGGAAGCTGTACGCCGGCTCCCTCGGCCAGTAAAGTGAGATGAGCACCGCAACCCCAGAGTCAGCCACGACTGGACCTAATGGTCAGGGGTCCCCTTTACCCTTTAATGTGTACAAAGATGCATATACCAGTGTGCATGAAAACACACATATTCATGAACGTAACATCCAAAAAGGAATTTTATTAAGGAATATTGCTTTGCAGAAAAGTGTATACTGTATTAGGGGAATCTGCATACAAAAAAATGTGCATAATACAGACAAATCCAAACTAAGATACTGACGAATGCTCACGATGACTTTAAAAAAATTAAATAAATCACATACTTATGTAGAAATGTGGAAATTGATAGACTCACCCAACCCCAAGGACACACCCTTGCCTGAAATCCGGAAGCACCAACTGTCATAGTAGACAATACTGAGAACAGATGGACCAATGATCTGAGTCAGCATAAGGCAGTTTCATATATTCTTATGGTTCTAACAGGACCTTCTTGGAACCAAGTGTGAAACTTGTTAAAGCACCAATTTTCCCTTTTAGCCACTATTGTTTCTAGCTTTCTCTTTGGCATCTTGTGTGTAACTGGCTGAATTTCCCCCTTTCCCCTTTTCCTCCTCCTGCCTCCAGCTCCCACCTGTGCAATAAACTAATTATACATGCAGTGCTTTGTAGCCTTGCTCTACTGGGTACAAACCTACCAATTTCCTGCCAAGGATTTTGTTGCAACTCCAATCCATCACTGTTTTTATTTGCTCCTGTTCCAGCCTCAGTACTGCCATGCTCATTGACTTGGCCTCTCAGCATTAATTCCTATCTGACGCTAAGGTGTAGACTCTATACAATATATCCCACTTGATGAATTACTTTGAATTAGCTAGCCTTCCTTAATCTGACTTCAGGATTCCCCTTTGTTCCCAGTGAGTTCCATACACCTGCAGTGATTTATCCTGCCTCTTGGATCATGCCCAAATTATAGTCTCAATCTGTTGTATGAAACTCTCCTTAGTTCCGTCCCAATTAAACTTAAGTAGTTCATGGTTGCTACAACCTAACATATAAAATGCAGAGGAATTTAGTTGCTTGATAAAACAAACAACCTTAACCCAGTGAGACTTGTTTCAGAGCAGGGGAGGAATTCAGGGTGGAAGCAGTCCATCTAGTCATTATTATCCTGGGTTGTTAGCATTTAAACTTCAACTTGTATTACATGAACAGTTACATTTCTGGTTTTATTTTAATCATAAGATTGAAAATAATATTAGTGGATAAACATATCTCTCTCTCCAAAAAGTGCCATCTATCTATTCTATTTGCAGAATCTTTATGTAGTAGTGGTAGTAGTAGTAGTAGTAGTAGTAGTAGTAGTAGTAGATGACAAATGAAGTAGTGATGAATAGAAGACACATGGCTTTTTTTCTATCCATAAATGCTGCTCATACATTTTAGGCAAGCATCTTTGTGGTGTATGTGACGTGTTCAGTTTCCTTCCATTTCCAAGAAAGCTTGGAAAGGACTGCAGTCTTAGCAAGATGGTCATGTTCTCATTCACACAAACGATCCCCAGTAAGTTACCACGATATCCCCAATAACTGCAGTATGCAAACTCATTGAGTACAGTGAAAAGCATGTCAATGTCATACTAGAATAGAGTAAAATTAAACATTCCTAAGAAAGCAAGTGACAATCAAGTGAACTAGTGGGAATAACCATTGGTTTGGACATAGTGAATATGATTTCTAGCAGACTTTGTACAAATAATTGTCAAAAACTCACTAAAGTATGCTACCTAAACACTTCTATAGCCTTGCTGTGTTAGTAGTATTGCTTATATCACAAACATCAGTTCACATAAGTAAAGCAAATTATGAAAATGGCAAAATAGATGATAATATGGTGGTTTGCTTTGCACAAATATATGCATGGTATTTGGTATTGATGCCATACATGGTATATTGCAGCTCATACTTCGGTGATTCTCAACACAGATATTCTATCAAGCTCTGCCAAGGCAAGACAAAACAAAACAAGGAATCCAAACAAAAGAGCAAACCATCTTGTACTTTCTCACCCAACAACAGTTCAGTCACAATGACTCCCAAATCTGATAATAAAATAGGAACTGGGAGAGAAAAATACTTGCTCACACACTGAAATAATTCTTTATCCACAGGCAAGGACTTGAAATGACTCCTTGATGGATGATTCTGTAGCCTTTTGTTAATGTGGTTTATGCTTTATATTTTGTTACTGATAAACTATGAAATTAGTTCTGCTTCAGTGTGGCATCGTATCTGGCAGCAGTTTCACTTGGCTGCTGCCAGACCAGAAACACCAGGTCCTCAAGAGAACTCTGAAACCTGCTGACTGGCAGGCCTAGAAACAACTCCAGGGACAAAGGACTCCCAGAACAGCAGTTTAATACTAAGCACATTAGAAGTTGCTTTATTTGATTGGGATCCATTTTTCACTTGCCATCTTCCATTCCACTGAGACGCCATTGAGCATGTAATGCAGAAGGGTTCTCATTGTTGCTAGTAATGAGAGAGAACAAAACAAAATCAAAACAATAATCTCTTCACCCTTCTGCAGAAGTACAGACGGTTCTGCCTTCTTGATCCCTCTAGTGATGAAGACCAATTATTCTCCACGGCTGTGTGTTTTCATTGCAAAAATGTTATATTGCTTTATAATTGACAAAATGTAATATAGTAATGCCTGAGATATGAGAAATCTAATTTTTTACTGGGAAATACTTCATTCATAACCTTTTAAATATCAATAATCAGCAATGATGTGGGACAGTGCTCTGAAAATTTGTATATATATAATTCAGTCACTTTTATTGCATCCTAGAAGAATGCTTAAAATAATGAGGATTAATTTTTAAATCTGTGCCAGGAGGTTAAACACCACTAAGCAGTTTTAGACATTATGGAGAGCCAGCTACAGGAGATGAATGCATTAATGAAACTAAGGCTGCAATCCTAACTCCAGTTTCCTGGGAGTAATATCCATTGAATTCAACAGGACTAGCTTCTGAGTAGACACAGTTAGGCTCTTTCTTGGTCCCTTCTACAACCACAAACTGTTACTCAGTATCATAACAAATTATGGGATGCAGAATGTAAATTATGGAATTAGAAGCTTGCTGGAAAAGGTACCTGGAGTGTGATGTGAGAAAAGGTTGTTGTATGCTACAGTGGGTGCCATCACTGTCCTAAGATAAAGAACAATACTGGGGAAGATGATGTATCCTAAGCAAAAAATCCTCTCTGCTGTTGGCAGAAAGTCCTTCTTGGCATCCAGCTGGGGCATGTCTAATCAGCTGTCCTTTTAGAATTAGAAAAAGGAAACTATGCACAAGCTGATAAAGAAACTAAATTATGATGAATGGTAGAACATTCCAGATCACATTAGAATAGGACTTGAACTGCTTTGGTACTTCCTTCATATCAGCGATATCTTCCTCACAGATGAGATTTGCTTCCATTGTAGATTACAGTTTATTGCATTGTGAATTTACACGTGATAAACATAATTATGGGAGAAAATTTGGAACCATAAAAGTTGGAACCATAATTTAAAATGCACATCTGTAGTTAAGATTCCCGGATGTGAGATTAACACTTGTAAAAATGTGACTTATGTCACTCAGCATTTCTACTTTCATGTAAAATGACCACACAGACTACAATGTAAAACATTATCATGCAATCCAGTAGTCAAGATCCTGTAGCCAGGAATTGTGCACATGCACATGGGCAGAGGGAAATTCACTAGGGCCCCATTACCATGAGGAAGAAATTGAAACTGACATAGAACATGCTTGAGGATATTTATGGAAGCTTATTTTCCTGTATCTATTATATAAATCTTATGAAGTTTTCTGGCACAAATCAGGAATGTTATATATCAGATCAACCAAGGATGTACAGAGAGCTTGTTCAGTTAAAGTAGGATGCATAGTTATTGAAGTGTCAAGACTTGTTGAATTGTCCTGAGTTGTGCATAAAGTGAAATTAGGGGACTCTCCAGCAACAGGTGTCCTTATCAGGGTATGCGATCAACTAAGTCTGGGTCAGTATAAATGAGTATGTGAATGAGTCAGAATTAGGTCTATGGCTGGATAGCTAAAAAGATAAAATGATTATGTTTCTTTATCTGTTTTTCTTTTCTTTATTAATGACCAGTGTAAAATTTTGTAAATAATAAAGACTCTGAGAAACAGAACCAAACAGTGTTTATTCCTGTAATGGGAATTTCACTAAGAGATAGCTGGAATGCTGCTGCTGCTGCAAAGAAGTAAAAGATGCAGGAAAACTTTTCTGTAAAAGGAACTCTGCTGCAGAAAGAAATTAAAACCCAAGAGTAGATGCTCATGCACCAACAGGTGGGCTTATATATAGTTTCTACATGCACTATATCAGGCTTCCTCAAACTCGGCCCTTCAGATGTTTTGAGACTACAATTCCCAACATCCCTGACCACTGGTCCTGCTAGCTAGGGATCATGGGAGTTGTAGGCCAAAAACATCTGGAGGGCTGAGTTTGAGGAAGCCTGCACTTTATTCTTAGGTGAACACCTATGATTTTCTAAGGTGTATTTTTAAAAATGCAAAATATGAATGTGATAAGCAGATTTGTGAAAGCATACACAGGCCTTTTCATATGTTGTACAGTCATACCTCTAGTTGCGTAAGGTTCATGTTGCGGATTTTTGGGTTGCAAACCCAAAAAGTGTATACTTCCGGGTTTCGCTGTGCGTGTACGCGCAGAAACATTCTGTGTGCTTTGCACATGCGCAGTAGCGCTCTATTGTATCATGCGCATGCGCAGAAGCGGCGCTCTACTTATGGACTTTTTGGGGTGCGAATGGCACCCTGGAATGGATTGCATCCGTAAGTAGAAGTACCACTGTAGAGGCTAAATGAATGCACACGTATTGGAGAAGGGCAGCATCACAATATTAGCTTTCTCCACCAACCAACATGCATTTTAGAATGATTGCAGATAGCTCTGCATGTATAATAAATGGGCATTGTTTGGGGATGCAGCCTGCTGCCACAATTCTGCTCCCAATGGCATTAATTTAGTTCACCGTAATATCTGAAAACAGCTTATATTATACAGGTACACTCAGCACAGCAGTACTGTCTGTTTGTCTCAATTGAATGTACACTTGCAAATCTACTATCCCTATGTAACATGCAAAATTGTCCTAATAATCATACATTTCCCATAACCATACATGAGGAGGGAAGTGTGCCATATGCACCCTGAACAGGCAACCATGGGAAGCGTGTACAGTATTTCTGCTCTTTGGAATTGTGAAGCAGGTATTTATTAGCACTTGTACATAGTTTTTATTTCACTCCTGTGTAAACTGCATACTCAAAGAGAAAATGTGGGACCAATTGCAGAAGCAGTTTGTAAATAAGAATACGTAACTTGCTCCACAGCTGAATCTTCTTCAGCAAGAGAAACTTGGCAGAATCAATTTAAGTGGCAGCATGAAATTTGGCACCTTTCCTATCCTTCTGTGATTAATCCAGCTGCTGCTGAACCCATTGATCGTTTTGCCCATCGATTGGTTAATTTAATGAAATATGAAGCATTAGAAACTGTACAAATTCACACTGCTGACACGACAAGATCCTGACAGAAGGTGCTTCTACAGCAAAGCTGCAAAGCACGATCCAATAAACAAGTTCAAGCTTCCTTTAACATTTAACCCGATAATGTATTATTTAACTCTGCCTTATAGGTGTTGAACATGAAACACAACCTGGATTTTATTATTTTACAACCAACTAGCATTACATGTCAACAAAACCAGGATTTTAATTTCTATCCACATCAAGACATCAAACAGAACTCCCCTCCACTGACAATTCTCTGTATATTTTAATATACTTTTATACTTTTATATCACCCCAATCTATGAGTGGTGCAAGATTCCAGGGGTTCCAGGCACTTACCCAGGGTTTGTGTTTCCTTTGGAAATGAGGCACAACAGAGACTGTGGTGCCTTTATGATATATGGTTTATTTACAGATAATATACAACCTGAGCATACAATGGAAGGGCCCACAGCATTCACACTCCAAGATGATACTGCTTCTCCCATAGCTATAGCAGCCCCGGATTGAAACAGGCAACAGCCATCATGCTTTTCATAGGCGTAAGATGGGGGATTTAAGATATGCTCCATACCCTTTCAGATCAGGAAATGTACGTAAGGACTGTTTGTGAGAAAGCAAGATTGAAAAGTGCAATTTCTTAAAAACCTGGAAGGATCTAATTTTTTTATACTCAGTATACACTTAGTCAATGTCAGTGAGAAGACCAAAGATTTGATTAATTAGGAATTATAAAATAAATAGGACAAAGGCAGAACTACGAGATGCTTTGCATATTTTGTGAGTTTCAAATGCATGAGGATCTTGCACATTTTAGCATGGAAGAAGTGCAAAAGTTAACCCTTCACAATGTTACCCGGAAGTGTGAAAATTAGTCATTCTTTTTGCACTCTTGTATGACGTTCCAAATACCTCAGATGCAAGATTAGTTTAGGTTTCAGCTTTTCAACTCTGCCTTATTATACGTATTGTTTTTAAAAGCAGAAATAATTAAAGTTCCTGAGATGCATCTGGAAGCATCACACAATATGCGTTTTTTTTAAAAAAAAATAAATCTTGCAAATAGTGTTAAAAGAGGCACCTGCATTCTCCCATTCCTGCAGCCATGCCGTGTTTGTAGGCTTTGCTCATGGTTAGAAGCAGAATGCTGGACTAGATGTCCCTTTGGTGTGACCCAGCAGGGCTTTCATATTCACATCTCCTTGTCTGCTACTTCCCACTAGCATTTCGCATCAGTAACCTTCCCCTTCCTTGAATATTTGCCAGTGGTGGGACTGAGTAATCAGGTATTTTAGTGAAAAGGGAATCAGAAAATTACAAGCTATTTTGTGAAGCTTAAATTCCCCAGCAAAACATGTAGCATAACTTAATTTAAAGCAACCTGTAGTTTAATGAGAACAAGGAGCATCCTAATCCAGACTATCCAAAAAGTTCCCACAGTGCTCTTTCCTTGTTTCTCAGCACTGCAGACAGAACAAGATAGAGTCTGGCTTGTCTGAACCAGGGTTCATAGCTTGTTTCCTCCAAACAAACCATGAGCAGTAACCAAGGTTTGTTGTTTGTTTACCATGCGTGATTTGTCTGAAGGAAACAAACTGTGCGTCTGGCTTCATGTGACACTACACCCTAGACAATGGAAGCAGAGACAGAGCGTCACGGGAACTTTCAAGCAGCATTCATATTAAACTATAGTTTATTTTAAAGTATGGTACCCACATGGGTACTATGCTGCAGGCACTGTCTACATAATTTATTTACGGCATAATTTATTTACAGAATTTTTAATTTTTTTTTACCAAGGCACTCCAAATTGTGCAATACATTCAAAATTCAATGAAGGCAATGATCACTTATCCTAATTAAAGAGTTCCTTTTTTTCTTTTAGCAAATAAGAAGTGACCATTGCTGCTGCTGAAGAGCATGTTGTACTCAAAATACATCAGGAAATTTGGTGTGCTCCTATAAATACATAAGGTAGTGAATTCTTGATATTTTCTTCTGTTTGCTGTTCAGAAGATTAGCGCTGCCCTCTTCCCCACCCTAGTAGGATATATAACTGTGCTTTTCCATCACTAGTTAATTTAAAAGACACGAGAGGTAAATTGCAGAGTCTTGAAATCCAGACTGTCACCAGCTGAATAATGAGACCTATATTAATAATGATTGTATCTTCTACTTTGGGACCTGGCTAATACTACACCTGACTTTTATTACTTATAATTCAATACTTGGAATGTGAGGTCAGAAATCAAACAGCAGCCTCTTGGGCATAATGTTTTAAGATGATACAAGGATGCATGTTGCCAGTACCCCAAAAATGCATATAATGAAGAAAATAAGAGGACAAATGATTAACCCCTCTCCTTGAAGATGAAAGGTTTGCTATGTTACTACATCTGTCTAAGAATTTGGACTTTTGGCATTTAATATTCCATTTAGGCTCCAAACTGAAAGTGCAAGCATTGGTTAAAAGCTAGCAAAGACAAGTGGAATTGTAGGCCAGCCCAAAACATTTGGGGACTTATATGACACAGGTGGCGCTGTGGGTTAAACTTGCCGATCAGAAGGTCGGTGGTTCGAATCCCCGCGACGGGGTGAGCTCCCGTTGCTCGGTCCCTGCTTCTGCCAACCTAGCAGTTCGAAAGCACGTCAAAGTGCAAGTAGATAAATAGGTATCACTCCAGCGGGAAGGTAAACGGCATTTCCGTGCGCTGCTCTGGTTCGCCATAAGCGGCTTAGTCATGCTAGCCACATGACCCGCAAGCTGTACGTCGGCTCCCTCGGCCAATAAAGTGAGATGAGCGCCACAACCCCAGAGTTGGCCACGACCGGACCTAATGGTCAGGGGTCTCTTTACCTTTACCTATCATGCAATACTAATAGAAAATGACAAAACCTAGGTGGCTATAAAAAGAGCACAGACCCATATATGTATAAGAAATATTTTGTTGATCTGGAGGTTTTAGTACTCCAAGGTTAAACCTATCACTAATATGATGCTTGTCCAATAGAAATGTAAGTATCTTCCACTTTTTGAAGTGGTAAAAGATGTTTAGTGGTGCTCTGTAATACATCCTCAGAACAGTAAGGGAGCAACCTTGACAGGACTTTTCATAACAAGCTTGTTAAGGTTTAAAAACACAAAGCTGAATATGTGTCTTATGTTTGTCTGCTGTTTTGTCAAGTTTTTTTTATAGATTGCTTTTTATTTATAATTTGTTAAATATTTTATATGATATATGCTGTGTTCGTGATGTGCTATTATGTTTTATTATGTTATGGTTATTTATTGGTTGTAAGCCGCTTTGAGATTCATTTGAATGAAAAGCGGCATAGAAATACAATCAATCAGAGAATATAAAGAAATGTGCATTGGTCAGAGTACAGAGTAGTCTATCAGCTTCTTAAATTATAAGCAGTGATAAGTGTGAAGCTGTTTTTGAAACAACAATAACAATTTTAGATGGCGTTATGGCCATCTAAAAAAAGAAAGAAAAGTATTTAGCTCCCAGTTCTCAGTATTCACTGTGACCAAATTTGTTTTGTACTACAAATGTGTGTTGGGAATATAAAATAAAGGTTTTTATCAAATGATGAACTGTTGACAATAGGAAAAAGAATACCCCCCCCCCACGACACCTATGCAATAGAAATAATTTAAAATTTTGCTGTAAATTTTGTGGATGTGTTTAATATTCTATATTCAGTATCTCCTCATCATTTTTGAAGAATGGACAGCAGAACATATATAGTATTCCGGCAGCAGTCTGCTCTTTGGGCTGGACATTCGTTTATACAAAGCCAAGCAGTGAATTAGAACTTCCAGCTACTATACTGCGATGAAAGGAAGTTGAGATGTTGAAACTGTTATTGACTACAATAAAACCCATTGCTGTTTCTGAATCACTGCTTCAAGCAAGACAAAATATTACCCTCCCCATGACAGGTGCATCCAGGGTTGTTTTTTTTAACCCCCACCCACCCAAATTTAGCAAAATCTGATTCCAGATTCAATGAAAATGCCATTTTATTGGATCTCTCAGCTTTTAATGCTTTCTGTCACTACTAACAGACAGAGAATGGTTACTTCCAGGTATAAGTTGAAAAATGTAATGATTGCACCAGGTATGTTACAGCATTCCACATTGGAAGAGCATGGCTATGCATCTTTTTGAGACATGCTTTTCTATAAAGGGATCTTTTTCCTTTGGAAGGCTGCTAACAAGAAATTTATAATTGTTCTCTGAAAAATCTAATGCAATATTCAGAAGTGTAGCAATGTTAATTTTCAGCTACAATACACACTACATATGAATGCTGTATAATGTATTAAGGGATGGTATATCTTTTACTTATATTGTAGAACTTCGGGGGAGAAGTCCATTGTGGTGGAAACATCTAGGAAATCTCCACTGTATGAACACATTTACCCAACTACTCCTGTAAGGTAGAGAGAAGTGACCCTGGTCAGTATGGCTGTTGAGCTAGCAGTAGAAGAACTCAAAGCTATTCTGAATGGGGTTAAAATCAAATCTGCAATATCTTTTTGGTATCTCTGCCCAGGAGTGTTTTTGTTTAACTTCGCATGGAGCCCGGACAGCCCCGTGGTTTTCCCCGGAGCTGAGGGTGATGAAACAATCGTTGAGACGGCTAGAGCGCCGGTGGCGGAAAACTCATTCTGAATCAGACCGGACACGGGTTAGAGCTCAACGTCGAGCCTACCAAGTGGCAATGGCGACGGCGAAGAGGGCCTTCTTCACCGCCTCCATTGCATCTGCAGAAAACAGCAGCAGGAGACTTTTTCAGGTGGTTCGCAATCTATCAGAACCACCTGTACCACCGGGGCCTGGTAGGGACCCCAAGATCTCCTGCAATGCTTTTGCAAAGTTTTTTGCAGATAAAATCGCTCAGATTCAGAAGGAGGTAGACTCCACCGTGGGAGCAGGGCCAGGGCGGGAGAGTGCCAGAGTTCTGTCTGGTCCTGTTACATGGGATCAATTCCAATCTGTTACCTCCGAGGATGTGGACAGGCTGCTTGGACGAGTGAAACCGACCACCTGTCTCTTTGATCCTTGCCCATCCTGGCTGATAAAAGCGAGCCGGGAAGGGCTGGGCGATGGGATCTGCGGGGTGGTGAATGCTTCCCTCTGTGAGGGAGCCTTCCCAGACCCGCTGAAAGAGGCGGTCATTAAACCGCTTCTTAAAAAAACATCTTTAGACCCGGCCAATTTGGCCAACTATCGCCCAGTCTCAAATCTGCCATTCTTGGGCAAGGTGATTGAGCGGGTGGTTGCTGAACAACTCCAAGCACGCCTGGAGGAAACGGACCATTTGGATCCCTTCCAATCGGGATTCAGGCCTCACCATGGGACTGAAACTGCCTTGGTCGCGCTGGTTGATGATCTCCGGCGGGCTAGGGACAAAGGTGAGAGCTGTTTCCTAGTTCTGCTGGATCTCTCAGCGGCCTTTGACACCATCGACCATAACATCCTTCTGGACCGTCTAGAGGGGCTGGGAGCTGGGGGCACTGTTATACAGTGGTTCCGCTCCTTCCTCCTGGGCCGTGTCCAGAAGGTGGTGGTGGGGGGTGAGTGTTCAGACCCCTGGGCTCTCACTTGTGGGGTGCCTCAGGGTTCTGTCCTCTCCCCCATGCTTTTTAATATCTATATGAAGCCGCTGGGAGAGATCATCAGGGGGTTTGGACTGGGTGTTCATCAGTATGCAGATGACACCCAGCTCTACCTCTCCTTTAAATCAGAACCAGTGAAGGCGGTGAAGGTCCTGTGTGAGTGCCTGGAGGCGGTTGGAGGTTGGATGGCGGCTAACAGATTGAGGTTGAATCCTGACAAGACAGAAGTACTGTTTTTGGGGGACAGGAAGCGGGCAGGTGTGGAGGATTCCCTGGTCCTGAATGGGGTAACTGTGCCCCTGAAGGACCAGGTGCGCAGCCTGGGAGTCATTTTGGACTCACAGCTATCCATGGAGGCGCAGATTAACTCTGTGTCCAGGGCAGCTGTCTACCAGCTCCACCTGGTACGCAGGCTAAGACCCTACCTCCCCGCGGACTGTCTCGCCAGAGTGGTGCATGCTCTAGTTATCTCACGCTTGGACTACTGCAATGCGCTCTACGTGGGGCTACCTTTGAAGGTGACCCGGAAACTGCAATTAATCCAGAATGCGGCAGCTAGACTGGTGACTGGGAGTGGCCGCCGGGACCACATAACACCGGTTCTGAGAGATCTGCATTGGCTCCCAGTACGTTTCCGAGCACGATTCAAAGTGTTGGTGCTGACCTTTAAAGCCCTAAACGGCCTCGGTCCTGTATACCTGAAGGAGCGTCTCCACCCCCATCGTTCAGCCCGGACACTGAGATCCAGCGCCGAGGGCCTTCTGGCGGTTCCCTCATTGCGAGAAGTGAGGCTACAGGGAACCAGACAGAGGGCCTTCTCGGTAGTGGCGCCCGCCCTGTGGAACGCCCTCCCATCAGATGTCAAAGAGATAAAGAATTACCTGACGTTCAGAAGACATCTTAAGGCAGCCCTGTTCAGGGATGTTTTTAATATGTAATGCTGTATTGTTTTTAATACTGATTGGGAGCCGCCCAGAGTGGCTGGGGAAACTCAGCCAGATGGGCGGGGTATAAATAATAAATTATTATTATTATTATATTATAGTCTGGTGCTAGCTTCACCCATTTGTGTGGATAAAGCAGAGCTGGTCACAATTAGTCACACATAATTTAAAATTATATCAAGATTGGATTAGTGTAATGCACTCTATGTCAGGCTGCCTCTGAAAAGTCCAACTAAAGTTTCTTTTATGCTGTAGGAACTTGCTGTCAGTTTCAGCTACAATTCAAAGTACTGGTCACTGGAGGACCACTAGCAATCAAGGTAGACAATACAGAGCTATATGAACCAATAGTATGACTCAGTATAAGGCAGCTTCCTATTATCTTGCTAACTCCTTTATGTGAAGTGGGGATTAGAGATCCTTCAGTATGTCCCATCTGCTTCTCAAGAGAAACTGGTAAGAACCCAAAGGATAATATTTTTTGTGCCAAAATCTCAGACTCTGGAGTTCTTAGTTCTGGGAGATCAATCTTGCCCTCTCTCTGGTGGCATACTGTTGCTAGCTGAAGACACTTTAAGTTTTACAAGCCTGTTCTTTCATGATGCCTGGTTTTCTTTTTTCCTGCTATTATTTTGCTTATCCCATGGTTTTTTTAAAAAAAAAATATGCCAGCCTGCCTCTTTCATGTTTTATACTGAGTTGCTTTTTTAATTTGTTGTGTTAGCCACCTTGGATCTCTCAGTCCTGAATCAGAAAGGAAGGATATAAATGCTTTTGATTAAACAGTAATTAAACACACAAGACCAGAAGCACCAGAGGTGCTTGAGTGCACCTCTCAGCTCAAACAACATTTCCAAAAACACTTCATCAGGTCTGCCACATCCTCTACAATATTGCAGCAAATTTCACAACACACCTTTGTGGTCACCATTTGCTTCTGGCAATACTAGAATAATATTCCTGTCAAACCCTGATGGGAGGTAAAACCACAGACTGCATTGTGCAGGCTTGATGGAGGTGAAAAAAGCATCCTCTTCTAACAGTGTTGTACTGAGTATGTAAGCACTGGTGGAGGAAGAGGAGTGCAGGGGGAACGCACTGCCCCGGGCAGCACGATCCCGGTGGGGTGCCATTGTGGCTGCTCCCCTGCCTGTGCTGGCACCATGCCCCCAGGACGCGCACTGTGCCCCTGTGGGCGGCACGCCACGCCCCTGGGACGTGTGCCAGCCCAGCCCCCACCTGCTCTCTGCCCCCCGGTGCCAGAGCATGAAGCTCTGCCACTGTATGTAAGAGCTCTGCTTAATAACCTAGCACAAATAAATTAATATTGCAACAAAATATTAAAGTGTGCTTATTTGAAACGTGCTGCCAGTATAATAATCTTTCCCTAAACTGAGGCAATTCTGGTTCTGTGAGCTATGTAATCTGGCATTTCTCCCACTGTTACAGTATTTGTGTGCTTAAAATTAAAAACAGCATTGTTTAGCTTAGGAGTGATTTTTTTTGGTCCAAGGACCGGGGCGATGGGAAGGCATGTGTACTATGCTGTTCTTCACCCTCCCACCATGACTGTGACTTGGAAGCTGTTCCTGTAGAAATGTGCATTTTTGCAACATTCCCAGTATCAAAAATTTGTCAAAATATTTTATGTGACCCCTTTTTTACTGCTTCAACCTATGCTGAGACAAAGGTCACTAACACATTTCACTCATTATACAGAAAATGGCCAGAAAGGGAAAGAAAGGGACCATCACACTTCTTAATGGGTGGAGACCCTGGTACTCATATTTGTAAAGCATGAAGACATCCAAACAATCAAAATGACCAGAACAAGCCAGATCTGGATCTCAACTGTTGCAGATAATATGCACGGTATGATTCTCCAATCATCTTGTAGGTCAAAACCCAAAGTAAGATCATGCCATCATAAAGCTATGACTATTAGATGTGATGGACATTTGGGCAGCCAGAGGTAATGTGACACGAGGAAGTCCTTAAAGAAGAGTTAAAACTACTACCCTATTAGAAACCTGGTTTCAGGCTTATTATTGATGCTTAATGCTTTTCCCTCTTGCTTTTGCAAAAAGCTTTTGCAAAAAGCTTTATACTCGTGTTATATTTAGCGAGGAGGGTGTACAAGTTTCCTTCTGCTCATCAATCACAGGGGAATGCATGTCAGAAGGTCATTCCTCCTAATTCCACATCTTAAGTTACATCAGTGACAACCTTTCCAGGCCCCACTTGACATCTTTTTATTAAGAATATGAATCCCAAGCCCTCCAGAGTAGGGGAAATGCTTTTTCATTATTTATCTCAGCAATAAATGTGGGCACTTCTCTCTGTCTGCAGTTAAATTGGGAAGTTCAGAAAGAAATCTATTTCCCCCTCAGCTACTGTGAGGTTGCAGAATGTGTCAAATTCAAAATGACAACAGTAGCTGCAGTGTTTCCACTTCCCCCTATGTTTCCCCTTTATTTCGTGCCCCCCTGCTGTTGCTTTGACTGTCTTACAGCAGCCGCAGCAGGAAGCAGAAATGAAAGCAAGAGCCACAAACGTGCACATAGGTTGGATTTCCCTCCTGGAGCAGCAGGAGGCAAAAATGATACGAATTATGTTGCCACTTCCTCTTAGGCAAAAGCATTAACATATGAATATGTAAAGTTATGTTTGTCCTTCCTATTAAAACAAATGGTATCTGCTGTCGTGTTCTGTAGTTTACAAACATATACTGCCAGGTGGGGTTATCAAAATATGCATAGATGGCCAAAGGCTGGATTCTGACTAGGAAATGCTGCACTGCCTATCCAGGCTTCAAGAAGTGACACTAAATGTCTCCTTTCAGAGATATTATAAGCAAATGTTTATATGAGAGTTCTGTAATTGCCTAAGAAAGCATTGCCAAAGCAAAGCATTCCCCCCTGTTAATGTCTCATAGGAGACAAGTGGCTCAAACAAAAATCTTGCTGAAAGTTTATTTTCCTAATTTGGATATATCCTTAAGAACAAAACCCCTTGCACTGTAAGCTTAGTTCTCTTTTCTTTATTGAATGTGCAGCTATTCACCATATCTTATAGTATATGGTATGGTAAATGTCAGAAGTTTGCTAGTAATTTAAAAAATATATTTAGGAAGCTAATCATGCTGCCATCATTTTAACGATTTACCCCCAAAATGACATCTACTGCCAGCTGTAAATACTAAAAACAAATTTAATAACAGCCAGTCATTTCTGAAATTCAGCTCCCACTGTCAAAGAGACTAGCTGCTGCTTAGTTTCAAAAGCTGATTACTTGGTCAGCAATGTGCAGATGATGTCACAGAAAAGCAGCAGCTGCTTATGCAGTTAAGTATGCAATATCTATCAATCACAGTGTTAAACAGCTGTGCCAATCAGGGAATAAGGAATCTGTGTTCTTATTAGTTAAGTCTTGACAATACAGTGGACACTTGGGTTGCGAACGTGATCCATGCGAGAAGCACGTTCACAACCTGCAGTGTTCGCAACCCGCAGCACCACGTCTGTGCATGCACGGGTCGTGATTCAGCGCTTCTGTGCATGCGCAAAGCACGATTTAGTGCTTCTGCACATGTGCAAGCGCAGAAACCTGGAAGTAACCCTTTCCGGTACTTCCGGGTTTGGCGTGGTGCGCAACCAGAAACATCTGTAACCTGAGGTATGACTGTACTCTCTCACCTTTACTTTTATGTATATACATAGATGTACATCCAAAGTGTTCTCCTTGAGTTTTATTTGCCCCAATCCTTAGTCAAAAGTTATCTGTGTACACAAGAACATAAACTGTAATACATTATGAGGTGCACATATTAAAATACATGCTTAAATGATGCATTCAGCACAGTGCTCGGATTTTCTTGGTGGAAGCTTAAAACAACAAAAAATGTCAGAATAGACATAAAATCACGCAACTTCTGGCACTTCTGGGACAAGATCACAGCCAAAGTTCTAACAGTTGGCACCACTGCATAAGGCATCACTACTGTTACCCTAATGAGGTAAGTCTTCTAAAAGCCAGTCAGTTTGAATAACAAGTATCTGTAGCAGCTTTAATTATTGCTTCAGTTACCTATTGTATTGAAGGACAAAACTATGCGTGGGTGTATTTGATTCCCTTGAGCTGGCATTTTGAAAATAATAAGCAGATTCTGCCATAAAGCACCCGTTGTTAATATTAGTTAACTCTGAAAGCAACAGCTTTTGGGGCACTCTTACTTTTTACTAAAAGCCTCAGGTATCTCAGCTTTTAACTAAAAGCCTCTAAGGTGGTTAACAAGATATACAAAACAACCTTCCCCCATATATTACAATCATGCCATGTCCTTAAAAATACCCTATAAAGCTCCTCTAATATCTACCATAGGGACGTGGGTGGTGCTGTGGTCTAAACCACAGAACCGAGGGCTTGCCAATCAGAAGGTTGGTGGTTCGAATCCCCGTGACGGGGTGAGCTCCCATTGTTCAGTCCCTGCTCCTGCCAACCTAGCAGTTTGAAAGCACGTCAAAGTGCAAGTAGATAAAGAGGTACGGCTCAAGCGGGAAGGTAAACAGCATTTCCGTGTGCTGCTCTGGTTCGCTAGAAGCGGCTTAGTCATGCTGGCCACATGACCCGGAAGCTGTCTGCGGTTAAACGCCGGCTCCCTTGGCCTATAGAGCGAGATGAGTGCGCAACCCCAGAGTCGTTCGCGACTGGACTTAACTGTCAGGGGTCCTTTACCTTTACCTAATATCTACCATACTCCAGAATGGGAATAGGGGAAGCATTCCTTAATTTTAAAACTAGAAGACATGATTTCTGGAAGTCATGCATCTGGAAGTCATGGCGTCTCTCTGCCCCAGTGAGCCACACTTCCTGTCAGAATTAGTTGTATGCAGTTGTTCTTTGCTCTTGTTCTTTTTTACAAAGTGAAGCTGCAAGGGTTGCAAACTACAGTGGAAAACAGAGAGCTATTTCCTAAATTAAAACCTGCCATATTGCAAAAGCCTCAAGTTGAAGCTGAATAGTTAGTCCAGGCCCTCTGCTACAATGGAGGGAGAGAAATATGTGACACCTTATTAATATTTATGTAATTCATAAAACAACCTTCACCCAAAGATCACAGAGTGGTTTACAACATAAAAACACAGAGTGTAAAAGACAATAACAAAAAACACAATACCCCCCAAGATACATTTATGTGAAATGATGGTTCAAGATCAAGTCTCAGGGTGCTTTTAGGTGGGCTGTTTATTCACACAAATTTTGGTTGTTATTCCACACTGTCTAGTGCAATTATCCCAACACTATTCTGTCCACAAAAAATCCGGCAGGAAAACTACCAAAAATTGTATTAAAAAGTGCAGGATAACAGCCACTAGCTGGTAATGTTGTATAACCTCCGCATGAACATATCAGGATGAATGCTCAATAAACAGCTGGTCTGAACTTCTTCCAATCTTCTTCCACCAGTCTTCAAAGTTTATCTACAAAAACATTGTAAAATTTATGAGTGCTAAGGGCATTGTAAATAAAATGATGGGGTTCTAGTGATTAAGATAAGTAAGAGTATAAAGGGAAGGATAAAGGATGAAAACGAATATGAATGAGCTTGCTGGAATTTTTTTTAAAGTGGAATACAAGAAGGGAAGGCGGGAGGAAGTAAGGAAAATAAGGTTTTGAAAGCTATTAAAATGAAAAAGAGTTTTCTTTTTACTTCTTTATTACTATGTTGAATTTTTTTTATGTTTCTTCTTTTTTCTCTTTATGATCCTTTGTTTGTGTTTGTATTTCTGATGTTTGTTGTTTGTTGTTTTTGAGTTTTTTCTGTGGATTGTTAATCTTTTGTAAAACTTAATAAATATCTTTAAAAAAATAAAAAATAAAAAAATAAACAGCTGGTCTGGAAGCTCCCTGTGCTTCTTTAGTCTCTGCTAGCCTTTCCTGTGCTCAGGAAGGAGGGACTAAGTAAATGTTACTAGAGCTGTTGTGAAACATTCCCACTTGATTTGCATAGCCCCATTTGTAGGGGGCAAAAAATGAAGAGGCATTTCATTGATGGCAGACATACTGGGGCAAACGTTTTAGGGGTGGGGTTATTGGTGGCAGCAGAAGCAACAACCCCACCCCTCCAACCATTGGCAGCTGCTGCTGGCCACCAATGTAACACTGCAATAAAGAATCATGCAGAAGAGACTTCTGGAGAAAACAATGGCTGTTAGAAGCCTGCTATGAGGAACACTGCTGCTACCACCAACCACCATGAAACACAGGCAGCAGCAGTTGAAGCAAGCAAAGCTTAACACCCTCAAATCTTCTCCCAAATTTGGCCAAAAGAGAAGGACAAGTGTTATAATAATTAGGGCCACTGAGATAACCAGGATAGTTAATTGGTCCCAGAATGCATGTGAGCAAATGATTTGGGTCTCAGGTTTCCAGACTGCATTGAGTAACAGACACAAAATCCCAGGTACAGAACACTACATTTAAAGGGCGTTTATTAGTTGTGTACATGCTATAAATCCTATAATGCCAAGCAGGAAGACTAGATTTCTTCTTTCTTTCTTTTTTGGGTGGGTTACTAAATTTTATGGGCTTGTTCTCAAAGCTGAAATAATATCATGATTGAAAACTACCACTTAATTTGACTGGCTAATATTTCAAAATCACAGCTATTATGTATGATTATATTTATAATCATACAGGGTTGAAACTTGCAATGCCATGAGCCTAAAGATTTAAAGAAAAAGGTATAATAGTCTTTTAAGAAACTCAGACATACAGCTAATACAGTGAGCAACAGTATATAAATTGCTGTGATATAACCCTACTGAGACAGAAGACTTTTTGTCCTCAGACCATATTAACCTTGGTCTTTCGGGAGGACACTTTGGCCTTCCTTACTTCTTGACAATTGCTGGCATCCCTGAAGTGCTAGACACATAATTTATGAACTGAGAAGGACTTTAATTAAAGTAATAGGCATGTTAACCTTTGAAAATCAATTCAAAGAGGAGTTAAGTGGATTAAGTTTATTTTTTTATCTTAAAGGTTTCCAAGCAACTTGTCCTCTGCTTTGTCATGGAGAATTATGCAGTGGAAAACATTCTGTTATTTTTATATGCATTATATATGTTCATGCAGTATGAATATGTTCCAGAACTGATATAACATTGCTTTCCAATTGCTGAAATAAAGGATCTAATCTTTAATATGTAACTAAGCAGGCAACTTCTTCCTTTTGTATTTTATAGTGAGTGAACAAAAACCAGTTCCCGGAAGTATAACACAGTCTCTAGATTCCCCCGTTTCCCCTTCCTTGCGAAGAATCCTAGATATGAAGGGAAATTTCCTTTGGCCTGCATTTTAAAGCAAACAGACCTAATTTGCATTTTCCAGACTTATATGTGAATTGGAATGCAATTAGCAACTGCACTACACACTTCTCTGAATTTTTCAGTATAGTTTCAGTTTAAAATGTGCACAAAAATGATATATTATGTGGACAAGGTTTACAAAAATGCATAGAAAATCACACAAAAATGCATACTTTAGAAGGGAAATGTAAATAATAGAGAAAAAAAGCATACATAGTAGATAAACTGGGGATATATCTATATATCTATATCTATATCTATATATATTGTATTTTTTCCTACACATAAGGGATATATGGAATGCATGGAAACCTGACATAGAACAGAAATAGCTGATCTCACAGAGCTACAATTCTCAGGGAGGTTTAACATTCAAACCTCTTCCCAGGTAACTTTGGGAATTGTACCTTTGGGAGAAGATTTGATGTCTACTAACAACTCTTAGCACCATTAATAAACTACAGTTCCCAGGATTCTTTGAGATGGGGGAAGCTAGGTATGACACTGCTTTAAATGTATAAGTGCAGATGGGGCCCTAGTCTTACAGTTCTGTAAATGCAGGCCATTTTCAAATAATACAAAAGACATAAGTCAATCTTCTGCAAGAAAATAGTTGCAAAATACTAAGAAAATAAAAGTAAATTAATTAAGTTCCTATCTGTATCAATGTATGTGGAACACAGAAGAGGGTTAGGGCAGCAGTCAGGGAGAGAAACTTGATGACACAAAGGAAATGCACAGGTTAAGGAACAACTACCAGAAACTGACTGAACAGAAATTAAGATGGACATATTACTATAACTAGTCAGCTAAAGAAACACTATCTGACACTTCCTTTTTATTTCTACTGAAAACTTGCCCACAGCCCATATTTCTGTTAGCAAGTTCTCAAATCTGTTGTGTCACTTTTGTGTCCACTGTAATAGAATGTCTTGTCAGGGTAGTTTGAAAACTCCCATATATCGATATTCAGTACTCACTAACCCTCTTGATTAAATCAAGACAGAAGATAAGAAGACAGAAGTTGCCCTACTTTTCTTTTTTTAAAAAACAACATTTTCACTTCATTAAAGTTGTACTCTTTAGCATAACTAAAACAACCTATAAAGAACATCAGTCTTCTGGAATAACAGTGCTTATAGTCTGATACTGTGACACACAAAATGGTTATGAAATATTTATTAGGATATAAGCCATTCCAGCTCATAGGAAAGAGCAGATCTATCCTCACCCATTTCTTGCTGTAGCAAGCTATCTCTCTTTACAAATACTTAGTCTTCAAGAAAAATACTACTTTTTTAAAGGAGCACCTAGCGACGGAGCAGAACATCCTAGTAACACAAGATCCAATTGCCATTGCTCAGCACCTCACCTGAGGTTCAGCTGTTACATCTGTCACCCCCCATATTTTACATTATTGATTTGTGTGAGTCACCTAGGAGATCCTAGGAGAATGGATAGAAATCAAATAAACAAATCATAACAAACTTACAGATTAGTACTATTATCATCATCATTCTATATACATAGTTCTTTATAAGAAATATAATAAAACTAAATTAGAAAATACTACCAGCATAACTACTCCTGTTTTATATACATCATTTACTGAACAACAGAGAACAATAATTATTGCATTCATGTAGGTTAAAATAGACAGCATTTTTTCACTTTATAATACTCTAATATTTGTGCTGGATTTTTATTTCTTGCATTTTCTAGGGGAAATGGGTTTATTGGAAGAAAGAGAAGTCACTACTAACTGTCAACGCTTATGCCGTAAACTAAAATGGTAAAAATGGGGTGCATGAAAAGTAAGGATCCCATATTTCTCAATTTCTTAACAATGTTGCTGGTTGTCACAATGGTTTCAAATAAACTTAAAGTGAATCAATGTTGCAGGATTGTAGCATCAAAGAGGTAGACGGAGACAGTATCTTAATCAGAGTTTGTCGCCTTTACAGATTTAACACTCTAGAAATACCATAATATTTTTGTTAAGATGTGTGGAAACTGGTGAACCTTTGGATAAGGAACTTTTAGATGAACAAAATGGGGGAGGAAGCAGTTAACTGTACTCTAATAAGCAAATGAAAATTCAGTGCTAAGCTTCTGTTTTATCTGAGCCAGGATAACAGAGCCATCATTTTAAACCACTGCTGTTTTAGATGACCATTTTTTAATGATTAATTTATATGTTTTATACTTCACAGGAATTCAACAAGGAGGAGAGAAAGTCATTTTAGGGTGGGCTTACTTGTCATTCAAACCAGTGCCCTAAAAGTTCCTGCAACAAGGAGTTAAAACAGATGCTATGCAACTGGACCCCATAAGCCCCACAAAGGGAGGAAAATGTTTTCACTGTGTAATTAGTTTTTTGTTTTGCTTGTCATCGCACATATATTTGAAACATTAACGAAGGGATCAGTAAAAAAGCATTTGTTTTATGGTGGGGAAGATAAATAATGTTTACAAAGGAAAATTTAAAACATGGTGACTTGAACATTTTTTTTCTTCCCTACTTGCAGTTTCGTAGAAGATGCAAATCTGTCTTGCATATTGCTTCCCAGCTGTCACTCTCTGCTTGGCATGAAAATTAAAACTATGATGACACACACTGCTTATTATGCTAAAATCTGAAAACAAAAGCTTAAGTGGGAATACAGCAAAACTCCTTAGATTGAAAAATTAATAATAAATGCTGGAAACATATAGACCAGGAAGAATATAATTGCTGTTTCATACTGACTGTCAAGCACATGACACATAAATCCATTGATTTATATATACAGCTCTTTTAAATATAATTCAAGTTTACGGCTTATCAACAACTGCATTTCTTGAATATAAATTAATAGGTCATATTTTAAAATATTTGAAGTTTTTTTGCAGGGGGAAGATGCAAGTTTAGAATATGGTTATATTATAGCACAGGGCAGAGGGTCCCACAGCCAAAGAAAGAATGTATGTGTGTCCATTATTTGGAGAACATTTCTGTATTTGATACCAGAGGAGGACACTATGATGCATTAAAACAGGCAAGGTGCCATTTACATGGGGCAGTCATAGAATATTGTAAAATCACAGCAAGTCAATAAATAGGTCAATGAACAATTTTGGACTAATACTGATATATACCTGAACTTTAATGACAGCCCAGAAGCTGAAACCTAGCCCAGTTATATATGGGCAGCCAATGCTGTAGGAATGAAAATCACGACAGACGAGCAGTGGGTGTCATGAGGCGTCTGCCGGGGAAGTCCCGGGAGCTCTCTTTTATTGAATATTACAAACATTGCCACAGCTGTGCTTGTGGCTGATTGGTTGATACAAACACAAAGAAACTCATTGCCTATTGGTTAATGCAAATGCAAGGCGGGGATTACATGTGAGAGGTGGGAATTACATGTGAACACTAATCACCGATAGATTAAAGGCTGGGAAACAAGGTTGGAACCAGACAGGCATGAAACCTCCCAATTAAATTATAACTAAAGATTGATATAGCATAAAACAATTACTAATGATTGATCATAGCATGAAAGAATACAGTAATCAAGTTCTATAGATGTGCTCGGCTATGCATGGAGAACGGGTCAACATGAACTTAAAATGAACTGGGCAAAGGAAGGAATGTCTTGGTGTTTGGAACAAGTCTGTGCAGTGTGTGCAGAAACAGGGAAAAGATCATTCCCAGAATGCAAGAGAAAAGAAGCAATGCTTCCCCATAATGCAACAGTTACGTGCAAAGGGAAAACATATGTGCAGAAGGAAAACTTCCCTTTATCTCCCCCTTTCTTTTCTTTTTTGCGAGGTGTTCTGGGTAAATATGGCAAAAATATTTCGGGATTAGTGGTGTGCCAGCGAATGCCCAAAATAAGTTCGCCAGGGTCGATGGGATAAAAATACTTCGGGATATGTGGTCTGCCAGCGTATGCCCGAAATAAGTCTGCCCACATCTCCCCTAAAGTTTACTGTTGGTGTTGCCATTTCGCAAAGTAGGCAGCAAGTAGTTTATTGGGTGGCTGAGGGGGAGAGAGAAGCCGAGAGAAGAGACTTATGAGGCCAGGAATGCATTGGAGGAAGCAACAGAACAAAATTAATATACATATAATAACAAGGGCATATTGAAAAAGATTACGGAGCCAATCCAAATTTGGCAGCCAACCAGTGAGCTACTGGGTAAACGACTCCCATAGGCCAGAGAATTCAACGTCTTGTTTAATGTGGTGTGTAAGATTTTGCAAATGAGAGATTTGGCGTTGAATAGCTTTTGAATTATCTGTGATATTGAAACAGCACATGTCATCCACTTGTTCACATCCATAATGATGAAGCATCAATAGATAATCGATAGCAGCGCGGTTCTGCAGAAGACCATGCTGGAGTTCACTCTGCTCTCTATTCAAAAGATGAAGGGCTTGTGATGTAAAGTTCAAAGCCTTTGCTGCGGAGCAAGCTAAAGAGTTAATATTCCTGCTATTCCGGACAGCCAATCCAGGGACTCCTAAGAGAGAGACAGCTAAAGAAATATATTCAGATCTGCTAGGGAGAGAATGACCGCTCCCCACTTAAAACGGGGGGCGCCTTTTGCGTGGACGCGTGCAGCCCTGGATCTGGAGTGGCCCCATCAGCATAGGCTTTGCCTTCCCTCAGGTGGGATACCTGGAGGTCCCCGCCTACCCCAGCGAGTTGTCCAATCCCACCTGGGGGAAGTGTTGCCAGGGAAACCAGGCCAGGTAAGGGGAGGGATTACCTGCCCACACAATAGAGGGTGGATAGAGAAACAGAATCATCACAATCATTAGTCAATTCCACAGAGCGTCGATATCGAGAGCGGGATAAATGATGCTTCTTGGGTAAAATAATAGACAAACGGCTTAAACAGCAAGGTGTGCCATGGCTGATGTTTGCAGGAATGTAATTAAATGTAAAGCCTGGACACGACCAGAACCAGCCTTCAGGCAGCTCTGTATATTTATATACATAAGAAATATTTACATAATCAGAACAATTAAAATTATCCTTGCCCATTTTCACACAGTTGGTTTTTGTGCAATTCACCATACGGGCACAAGTAACATTAAAGGAAGGCACGTATGGGGTTGATAGATCAATGGCCAAAGGTGGGCGTCGGCGCACTTGGTTACCCCAGTTGTGGTAACCGGTATAACCAAGGGTGCGGAGAGAATCATTTTGGGGTAGGGATGAGTAAAACCAGGTATCATTTTGCAAATCAAGGGGGTCATGACAAACAGGGATAAGGCAGGAGCCAAGCTTTTGAGCACCAGTTATGTGCTGGCAATAGTATGTCTCCATCAACAATTTAGCTGCAGCGTTTTACACATAACCCCACATAGAACATATTGAAATAATCAAGTTTTGCATTTACCAATGCATGAATCACTATGGCCAGACCATCCCTCTCCAAGAACAGTCATAGTTTATGTATCAGCCATAGTTGGTAAAAGGCACTCTTAGCCACTGAGGCCACATGAGCTTCCAATGCCAATGAACACTCCAAAATTCATAACTTTCACTTTCAGAAGGAGTGCAATCCCATCCAGAACAGGCCACTGGCCAGTCTCTGGACACAGAACTCACAAACCCACAGTGCCTCTGTCTTCCCAGGGTTCAAACTCAGTTTATTGGCCCTTATTCAGTCCAACACTGCACCTAGACAACAATCCAACTCGAGCACAGCCTCTTCTGACTTGGATGTCATGGAGAAGTAGAGTTGTGTGTCATCAGCGTATTGATGACATTTTGCCCCCAAACTCTGAATGACCACACCCAGTGGCTTCATATATATGTTAAACAGCATTGGGGACAAGACTGTACCTTGTGGTGCACCACAGCGTGGAGTCAAAATACAGTTTCCCAATGCTAGTCTGTGGATACAACTCTGCAGGTGGGATTGGAACCACTATAAAATTGTGTTCCACAGAGCTGGTTGAAGAGGATACCATGGTCAATGGTGTGACAAACCTCAAAGAGGAAAAAAAGAGAAAAGAGAGAGAAATAACCACAAAGAGATCAAGGAGCAGAAGCAGAATTGCATTCCTCATCCTGCTTTTGATACAAGTCGTTCATCAGGGTGACCAAGGCTGTTTCAGTTCCAAAACTGTGCTTGAAAGTACCGTGCAAATTGGTATTTGGTAAGCAGAGTTATGTAACTTAACAAGCATTCAGTCTGCTTCAGAGCAAGGCTTCTGTCACTAGGACTCTAGTCATCTCCCAGCCTGCTTCACAATACAATATGACATATGTGCCAATTTAATTTGAGTGGTTTTAAGCCTAGGACTTGCTGATCAGAAGGTTGGAGGTTCGAATACCCGTGACGGGGTGAGCTCCCGTTGCTCAGTCCCTGCTCCTGCCAACCTAGTAGTTCGAAAGCACATCAAAGTGCAAGTAGATAAATAGGTACTGCTCTGGCGGGAAGGTAAACGGTGTTTCCATGCGCTGCTCTGGTTTGCCAGAAGCGGCTTAGTCATGCTGGCCATATGACCCGGAAGCTGTACGCCGGCTCCCTTGGCCAATAAAGCGAGATGAGTGCCGCAACCCCAGAGTCGGTCACGACTGGACCTAATGGTCAGGGGTCCCTTTACCTTTACATTATATGTCCTTTCACTCCTCTTTGGGAGGGGAAGGGGTCTTCTCTGTACTATTGCCACAAATATTGTTCCAAACACAGTCTGTTGCCTACTTCTCTATGTTTCACATTGTGGGCATAATTTACATTCCATTGAAGTCAATGGCAAAAACCCAATGCTTTTAATGGAGACAGATACCACACAGTCTTGCCATCTGTTATCTATGGGCAAGTTTCATTGATTTCCTTATGACTTATATATAGCTTATGAAAAAGTAAAATTATAGCCTAGCAGAACTCAGTGGCCACTACAAAGTACCCATGGAGCTCCTGCATGAACAAGCTTCCTCATTCACATTAAAATAAGATAAAATAAAATAATCTTACCTGCAAATGTAAGTGCTTGAAGTAAATGAGGTACTGTACTCCTTTGACACATAGGAATTCTCATGTATACATGCAGGGCTTGTGCTTGATTTATGTTTTCTGTTTAAAAACACTACATTTTTCATTTGTTTGCAACAAGCCCCACTGTATTCAAGGCAACTCACTTCCAGGAATGTGTTCCTAACAGTTTGGCCTTAATATATAACTTTTCCTTACAAAGAGTCAGACAAACATAGGATGAAAACAATTTTTTAAAAAATGTCCTTACATATTCAGTAATGAACAGCATGGTAGAGTGTGTGGCATTTACCTAAGTTCTCAACAGCTGAGTCACTACTGCTTACTGCAGTGGCGGACTTCAGGATCTCAAATTACAGCAGTACCCTGTGCAACACTAACATTCAGGGGCTCCTGCCTCTCTCCCTTCTACAGCACTGCTTTGGCGCCCTCTGCACCATGGTGCCCAGTGCAGCAAATCTGGCACTCCTGCTATATATTTACACTACATGGAGCTCTCCACCACCTTGTCTCTCTGTCCTGGTAAGCAGCATTAGCTCAGGTATCAGGAAGTCAATTAAGTATTGTTACCCCACCATGCCGTCCACTACTGTACACATTATAAAAATTGTTTTTGGTTTATATTCATTTCTAGAAGATGATCCAAACATCCAAGGTTAAAAAATAACACATTACATAAATGTCATATAGTCCTTCATAAGGCTGTATTTGACTGGGCCAAAGTGCTCTTGAAGCTGGCCCAGCAATCTGGGAAGTGAGTAAATCTTCTCATGCTTTCAGTACACCTTCGGCTCTGATTAGCTTGAGTTACTGCAAGTTACTGTGGACGTATCTGGTAGATAGCAAAGCTGTTCATGACACCACTTTGCTAGTATCTGAATACAGCAGGGGTTCCTTCTTCAGTTAATACTGTGTAAAAGGGGAAGGGGGGAGAAGCTTGTAGTAATCTGATCTCTTCAAAGACTGAGAAAAGAACCATAACTGTGAGGTCATACCCTGGCTATAAAGTAGTCTTCTGCCTGACTTGCTCATAACAATTTGGATTTTGCTGCTAAATTGATCTTAATGTAATCTAATTTATTTTAATCCTGACAGCTGGGGGGGAAGAACAGACAACCTGCATTTCAGATAGTTAACTTAATGCAAGAGATTTGTGAACACAAAACTCTAGCCAACTATTGTGACATTATTATTTTTTTGAATTTGAATATATAAAGAACCTATTACAGGATAGCAAAGCTGCCAAAATAGGTAATATTTTCATTTACTAATGGATATGAATTAGCTCTCACTGGAAAAGTGTTTTATTATTATTATTTTCAGAAAGCTATTCTGCAAGGAGCATGATGCAAAAATATTGCCGTAGATATATCACAGTTATACACCATTCAGAGCCCTGGTCCTTGCCCTCATTAGCATTCTTGTGATGTGCATACGAATCTGGTAACACAGCTGGGAGCAGGTGGCATAGGAACAGACTCAAAATGAGTTGAAAGATTCATTAAGCTATGGACTAAGTAATTGAAAGCCATAGCATTAGGCTTGGTTGGGTTAGAAAAAGAATACTTCAAATACTGTCATGGGCAGGCCAGTCCTCAAAGTGCTACATTAAAATAAGTCCCACAGATATAAGTCTTCTGAGTAATTACTATAGGATGAAAACAATATGCACTTCAGAAAATGGGCATGGAGGAGAATAATTTACACTTCAAAAGTCCAAGAACAAATTAAGCTGCATATATAGTATGTTGGATTTATTGTGACACTGTGAGTTGCAAAATCATGTTTGGTATTGGCTATGTTTAAAGGGCTTGGATTTTCCACAGTTACATAGAAAACAGGAAAGAACACACACACACTCACACACACACACACACACACACACACACACTCAACCTGTTCTGCAAATTAACCAGCAGGTACCTAAATGCAAATGGTTGGATTTTGTTTACCTGTAAAGTTGTTTCACACACTATGGCACCTGAAACAGGTGTGGCAGTGAGTAGCTTTGTAGTCACTTAGGCAATGAAAATCCCTGGGAAGCTTGACATGTGAGTGCATGCACTTGGGGGTACAGTGCAGATGTCAGGGCTATTTAAGCTCATCCCACCCTTCTTTCCTGTTGGCAGTGCAGGCACTGCCGGTTGCCATTTGGGAGCTGAGTAGGAATCTTGCTCATGAATGATAGGTTTCATTAATTATGAACCCCAAAATTTTGGATCCTCTCCAAACCAGTGCCAAAGTTTTGTAGTCTTGTGGGGTTTTGTAGCATGAACCCCATTTTTTGTGATCCCCTCCCTAAACTGAGTAATCCATACTCTACTTGGTGGATCATAGGTTTTACTCAGAAATCCATCCTTGTCCAATTCACTCCAAACTGGTCCCAAGGGTTTGCAGTCATTTTGTAGGGTTCCTGCTACAAAACCAGGGTTCCTGTTTAACAGAACTCAAAATCCAGCATTGTCTGATTCAGGAAATATTCTGAGTTCATCATACCTCTTTAAAGATGAGCATATTTAAATCTAGCTACCTTTAAAATCTGAATAATTTCTTCATGGTTGGCATCCAGATAATGGTGGGAGACAGGACACAGACAAAAGATGGCCATTGTTAGCCATTGTACAACAGGAGCATGTTCTTTCAGCTCTTAATTTGCAGTATGGGCAAGGAAAGAATTGGGCAGGAAAGAAAATCACAGAACTATTGAAATTGCAGAACTGGCTCATTTCAAAGTTTCCTTACTTCCCTATAAGAATGCTTTGGCTAAAATATATTATAAAGAACCCAATATTTCAGTCAGTCTAGCTCCTGACTCCCATGAGGACGCAACAAAACTTTGGCACCAGTTTGGCGTGAACCAGACAGTGTTGGATTTCTGGGTGATACCAATGATTCCAGTTTGAGTATCCATTACTCAGTTTGGATTGCCTTACAAAACACACGATTCACACTACAAAACCCTACAAAATGACTATAAAACTTTGTCACTGTTTGGAGGTGGTCTAAATTTTGGGGTTCCTAGTTAATGAAGCTGTTGATGGGCTTCATTACACAGTCATTACATAGGTTAATTGGCCACATTGGCAGGTAGGTGCAGGATGTTATGCAGTAGTTAAGGTTGGGTGAGCACCCTTAGACACCTTTAAAGGTTAAAAGAGTAGTCTTGAAATTTTTCTTCAGGGCTGTGGGACTTATTGGTATGGTTAAAGAGCACCTTTGGGTCAACCTGTGTGTAACACCTGTTGAGAGTTATGGAGTCCCAGGAGGAGGTTGACCAGGAAAGCCATTCATCTGAATCAATCAAATGTTTATTCGGCTTTACGCCCATCATGAAACACAACACAACAAAACAAATCAAATAAAACAGCGGACTCGTACAAGCCACAAGTAGTATAACACAGTTCTGAAAATGTGGGTCTTAAGTAAATGGGAAGAGGAAAATCTACCCCTCACGTTTGGCAGGGTTGGGTCACTCACAAGTTGGTTATTAGTTAGATCCCACACCTTGTTTCCCCTATTCAGATCGTAAATGTGGCCCAGTTTACTCAGTCTTTGGTTCCTGTCCCTTTATTTCCCTCTTTGGTCACAATCAGAAATGCCATGTTGTTTAATGGTCACTTTAATTTCATTTGCATGTATGGTAAGCTGGATGCATAAGGCAGCTGGCATGCAAAAAAACTGGTTTGTTTTGCAAGCCAACACAAACCAATACATAAACAGACTGGTGGTAAAATGTGTGCAATCTGATTCCTGGCTGTTTTGCAGTAAGGACTTGCCATTAGGTGCTCAAAATTAAAGTAGCTGAGCCCTCATTTGAATCCTTGGAACTGTGGTGCAGAATTTTTCAGGACAAAATATTTTTTCAAGCTGCTGATTATCAAGAGGCTTGGTTAAAATTAACTGGAAAATGAACTTTAATTATACCAAATGCCAATTTTAAAAGAAAGGCTGGACAACATTGTTGACCTCACAAGTGAAAATGGAAATTTGCTCTTCTGTGAATTTTCGCTGATCCGGATAAGAGAAAAGAAAGGAAAAATTGGACAAAACTGGGTCAGTAAACAATACCAAAACACTTTATACTATCACAATGGAGATTAAATGCCATTGTCGCATTGTGGTTAGAGTGTCAGACTAGGACCTTGGGAGATGACTGTTCAAATCTCCACTGAGCAATGAAGCTCATTGGGTGACCTTGGGCCAGTCACCGCCTCTCAGCCTAACCTACCTCACAGAGTTGTGGGAATTAAATGAGAAGTAGGGAGAACCATGTACATCACCTTGCTCTCCTTGGAGATCTAAGGTAAATGAAATAAGTAAATAAAATAAAATGCTACAAAAGTTATGGTCTCTTTTACCTTAGTTTATGCAGATTGTCCTGAAATACAGTGTTTCCCTATGCAAAGCAGATATGAGATTTTCATATTGCATTAAAGGTTTAATTAAAGTAATGTTTTCTGATTACAAATTTGAGAATTATTCTTGTGTTTAGTATAATTCCCCAAATGATACAGTGGTGTGAAATTACACCCTGCAGTTTATAATAAATGCAATATGGCATTCAGTCTTGATTGAAAGCAAGAGATATGTGATATAATTATTTTCTTTCTCTTTTTTTGCAATATGGAATGCTTAAAAACATTATCACAAATATTTCCTCCATGGGACTTTTAAAGATAACATTAAAAGCGATCAAATGTTATGGTTGGCAAAGCATGATGGGTAGGTTCTCAATCTGCTTGCTGAAAATAGATCTCCCAACTGTGATTAACAATGAGTGTGCTTATACTGAATTAATGAATATACATGTTGACTTTCAGCTTCAATTCACTGGAATAATTACTTCACATTAACATATCAACAAGCCAGGAGCCAACAGTCTAATGTTTCAGGTCACTGACTATGTATAACAAAGGGTTTTCTTTTGGTGGCTTATTTAAACAGCTTCGATGTACATTTTCTACTCTTCCCATCTTTCTAATTGCAAATACTATCCATTAAAAAAGTTTATATATGCAATAAATGAACACTACAGGCATGATCCAGCAAAGTCTGACCACTTTTCTGTCCTATTGCTTCCTCTGAAGGAAAGGTAAGAATGCATTGACATTTGTCAACTCCCCTGAGATCACTGGGATTAAAATCTTGTTAATTTAAAAATGGATCGTGCCCAAAAAAGTATGCAAAAAACTGAGCCTGATGTAATGTTTTAAATGTAGTGGAAGCTGTCTGAATGAAGACTAAGCCAGAAGTTTCATTTTTGGTTTGAAAGGAGGGCTTCTGAGGGTTGTAGGGACTGTTGAGAAATCTTCCCTTTCCTCAAGTTCCCTCCGCTTCTTCTTTGCTGGGTGTTTGTGGCCCTGACAGTGATGGTGGCTGCATACACACTAACTTTTTTGTAGCACCAAAATGTAGTTTTTCTCAATCTGGAATTGTTCATGTCTGTCCTCAACATGCTGCTTTAAATCTAGATTGATTCTAGATTCTGCCATCCACAAGGATTGGGTGTGGTTACTTGACATGTGTTTGAAAAAGCTTCCCTTGGTTAGGTTACCCACACTTCCCCCTTCATCCACATGTCTTGGTATATGCCTAGCCACAGCATCACTGGGCAAGTGTTCGTACACACACACCCATTCTTGGGACCATCTACATCTGTTTTCAACTGGACACAGTGCAGGGTAACATAGAATCAATATGCAATGACCTTTTATTTTGGGAATGAATACAGTTTCTTCATAAGTGCTTTTCAGGTGGAAAAAATTGGCAATATATCTAGATTGTGTGGAAACCCCGCCCCCATCACGACTTACAGGACTATTTGGCTTTAATCAAAGTCAAATATCATTGGCTATTGGAAATTATCATCAAATCAAATCAGAACAAAGTAAACTTTCTGTGCCAGGTCTGATTTGGGTTCCGGGCATCACATGTCCAATGTTTGCAGGGCGTGCTGAAAAGTCACTATAAGAGAGCACCTTTTTGTAGGTGAAGTTGGGGAAATGATTTCATATTAGCCATAGTATGAATACAAATTCACTGCTTAAAAAAGAAATGCTTCAGAATCTTCCAAATGTGGATACAAAGCAGTTCCACCACACTTAACATGTTATATCTCCCTTCACTCTTCCTTAATTATTCTGTAAAATACTGCTTATTTGTTATGATTCTTTATGATATGACTGGAAGCCATGGCTACTTGATCAACTAGAGCAGCAGATCTAGAAGTCTTCATTCAAACATGCTGTTTGAAGACTCAAAATGCCTAAAGTCATGCCTGTTTAGGCATATGTATTTAGTCTTGGTTTAAAAAAAATAAAAATGAAAAAGACTTTTAAAGCTGTAGGCTTTAAAAAAAGAAAAACCCAGTTACAGTAATTCCCAATTCCTTATTTTTAAAATGTCCCACAACTATGTGATAGGAAACACTGCAAGAAATCTAGACCACTGATTTCCGATACAGTACCTAAGAAAAAACATCAGGTGTTGAAACCTGAATTGTACCAGCTTGTCAGCTGAATCATTTAAACCAGCACAGCTGTTTTCTCACAGGAGTCAAGACTTTCAGGCTGAAGCAGGATGGGCTGGAAGAACACTTTTTTTTAGCGCAGAAAAACAGGTATTTAAAAAACGAGTATCTGGATTTTACAACAATAAGTCACATGGTAAGTCACTCTCTCACACACATACAGTTGATGTATACTTTAATGTAAAAGCTGGTTACATATAATTTAATGTAAGAGTTACCTGATATTTCTAAAGGTAATGATATTATTGCAGCTAACATATAGTGAATATGAAAATACTACCATTTTGAGTATAATAAAATTTAGGACCTTTAATGTAATTAACAATAAAATATTTGGGCAGCAATTGCATCATTTACAGAATTAATCACTTTCTTAGAATCGTAAGGGCTCTAGTATTTCTTATGCTGCTATGATATGAAATTATCCAATTCACACCTCTTGGACTAATGTGTGGATCCAAAATACGAATTTCACACGTTTCTAAATGCTGCAGTACAGTTTAAACTTATCGAGATATGTGTTGAAACACATATGAAACACCCAGATACATATATTTGGAAAGAATTTTGTTGTTGGAGACCCAGGATGCAAAAGATTTCCTGCACCCTCTCTACTTCACAGATGGGCATAGTACTGCTGCACTCATATCCAGCTTGCAGGCTTCCTCTAGGCATCAGTTCAGCCACTACATTCTTCTGTCTTTGCTGGCATCTTTTGGGCACCATGTAAAGACTTACCTTTGGACTGAGATGATATTGTTTTGCTACTAGTGTGTTGCCTAAGCTCTGTGTGGCTCCTATGAGTTTTGTTGTTCTTTGTTTTGTGGTATAATGTATTTATACATTTGTATTTTTAAATGTGCTGTAAGTTGCTTGGATACCTTTGGGTAAATAGTGACTAATATATCTTAACAACAACAACAACAACAGCAGCAACAACAACAGCAACAACAGCAACAACAACAACAACAACAACAACAACAACAACAGTATATCTGTGCCTCTCAATAATAAAATTTTAGTCTGTTTCAAACTGCAAATTGTGTTTAATATCCCTGAACATGTTTATGGTTGTTTTAATACACTCTCTATTATACAACATTATTTTTGTGGAAAGACTCTAGAGCAGCACTATTGATGGTAAAGTTGGATCATGGATTTATACACTTCCAGTATGTCCCCCCCCCCCGTATTTGCCTCTGTTGTCCAACAACTCTTAACATCCCATTGCATTTTTTATTTATTACTGCCATATACAAAAATATTTTTAGAGGGATACAAGAAAATAAAGGCTTTGAAATAGTCTGCTGCTATGATTTTCTTTAAGACAGACAAAAAATGTCTGGGATTTGTAAGCATCAATAAGAATATTACATGACAAGGCCTATTCACCTGTTTAATTAACAGCACCATAAATATTCATAGGTCATTTTCAGTTGTAATTATTCTCAGATGGTCAGAAAAGCCTGAGTGTCTCACTAGAGCCTTAACCCCCTTTTAACCCTTTTTCAATTGAATAGCTCTTTCCAGCAAAACATTAAACCAGCCATTCAGCACTGACAACTTATTAGGACTCTAAGAGGTTCTTTCATGAAAGTATTATGTCATCCATGGCAAACCAAGTTCTTGTAAATAAGGATGCATGCAGTACTCCTAAAACTAGCAAATCAAAGAACAGGCAAATTCAAGCATTGAAGACTTCATGGAAATACCTCTAACATTATTTATTTATTATTTTAATTTACCACAATTATGAAGATACGTAAGAGTTGTGCTGGGATTCCACCAAAGCCCTATCTAGTTTCGTATACTGTTCCTACAGCGGCTAGCCAGATACAGTTGGAAGCCTGTAAATACTACATGAGCACAAAAACACTCTACCACTCGCATTTCTGAGCAACTAGTTTGGTGTGTGAAAATAGGGCCTGAAACTCGACTGGCAATTTGTGTGTGCATATAAAAAGTTCCAGGGGGGCTTTACCATTTGTCTGGAGCAGTGGTAGTTTCTTCCCATGGCAGGAGAAGTCCTCTTGGCTGGAGTATTTTTTTCCATACACTTGATCCTCCTTTAAACAATGTTATATACTACACAACATGATATATTGTTTCATGGGGCATTGTGGAGGCCACCAAGGTGTCCAATAAGAGGAGCTTGCCTGCTGATGCTGTCACCAAACAATGAGCCCTCCTCAATCATCATAAAATTTTGCCTTACCCCACATGAAAAATGCTGCACTGCTGTCCCCCAATTCATCACCTATGCCCAAGGAAACTCTGAACTTAAGTTTCTCAAATTGTAGTTCTCGCATGCAACTCAGCAATACTCATGTGATTTGGACCTGAAGGAATTCATTTTTATTTTTATTTTAAAGAAGGAGAGTACAGTATGAATTTTGGAGGGTGAGGGTGCAAGTGTATCTGCAATTTAAATAAAAAAATAAAAAAAATTCAACTAAGTAAACCTAAATTCTTTTGTTAGTTCACATGTTTTGGATCCTTTGTACTTTTCTAAACAGGATGTGTTTAAGAATCTTTAAGCTTAATTTCAAAGAGCAATAAATCATAAGACTAGTACAAATGTAAATCAGTCATAGAAGCTGATTTGTAGCACAATAAAGAACAACTTTAAATTGGTTTTGTTAAATATTTGCTTTAAAGCTTCATGCATTATTTGCAAAACACCTGCAAAGATAACCTTCAAGCAATAGATGACGTATAAAACAGGGTTCTATGAAACATGATGTTTAGGAGTAACACACTTCCATACCTAATGAATTTTAAGCACTGTGAAATGGAATGATAAAAAGTTCTGGGTAAGAACAACTAACAACATGCCTTTTGTTACAGAATACTTGTGCTGTTAAAAGAAAGAACTAGCAGATACGTATGGCTAAGAGGATGAAAAGTATAATAGTACTGAAGAATTTTTTGGTTTTTTTGGTGCAGTAATTGGACTGACTTACAGAGAGATAGTATAAGTAATGGAAAAATCTGGAGGCAATGAAACCCACCACACTCTAAATGTGCCATTTTATGTTTCAGCAACGTAAGATTAGACACAGTACTCTCAGACGTAGAATAAACACATTTATGTGTCCCATACATTTTACATTAATTTGGATAAGTGTTTACATTGCCTGTATACTTTAATAAGTAGTGAACAATACTAAGATGCCAAATATTAAAAATATTTCACTCATGACCACTCAAACAGCTGGTGCCACAAGTGAGTAAAAGTAGTACAGTGGTACCTCAGGTTACATACGCTTCAGGTTACAGACTCCACTAACCCAGAAATAGTAACTCAGGTTAAGAACTTTGCTTAAGGATGAGAACAGAAATCGTGCTCCAGCAGTGCGGCAGCAGCAGGAGGCCCCATTAGCTAAAGTGGTGCTTCAGGTTAAGAACAGTTCTAGGTTAAGAATGGACCTCCGGAACAAATTAAGTACTGCAAAGCAGGGGTGTAGCGCAGTCCGCCAGCACCCGGGGTTGGGTATGAGCACGCCCCCAAAGTGGGGCTGAAGCATGCTAACCCAGCCCTCGCTGCCATCACTATCAGGCAGGGGCAGGGCATGGAGGCTGAAGAACACCCTCTGTGCCCTGTTCCCACCTAGCGCATGAGCGCCCGCCTGTCAGTGGCAGGGGCTGGGTGAGTGCAGAGGGATAAAGCTGCTGCCATCCAGGATCTGTTTTTCTGCTATTGCTACAGCTGTACTTGAAATGGAAAGCCTGCTCACACAGAAGGCACACACCTATTTATTTTTTGAGCGGTTGGTTGGCTGGATGGGCAGGAAAACCGCTTTGCTTCATTGCTTTCTCTTTCCACCACCTGAGGCAAGAGGCTAAACTTTCCTCATGGTAGGGTCAGCCTTGTCCCCCAAACTGACTCAAAGGCTAAACAGGGACAAAATTTAAGGGGATAAATCTTCCAGGCCCTGGTACCAGAAAACAAAAACTCTTCCTAAACAGTGCATTAGGAGCTTTTGGAGTTAATGTTATCGATATAAAAAACAGAAACAGAAATACACAATTGGCAAATTAGTGTTTATTTTGCATTTCATTTACCACTATCAAAAATCCATAACTGCATGTTTAATAGCTTCTACGTTTCTTAGCACGTTACTTAAATTAAATAATTCTTTTCACTTATTCTCTTGCTGAAAATGGAAAGAAATAGAAGCAGAACAAGAAAATGGATTGGAGGAATGAAAGTAAACTATTTAATATTTCAGATTCTGGATGTGTAGCCGCAGTGTAGCAGGCTAATGTGTAAGCACTCAGCCTGTGTGCAAATCTTGCTTATGGTGACAAGGAAAGCAAAATGCATTAGGCTATCTAACCCTGATCCCTGGGGGACATTTGTCCACATCAGAAAGCTACTGCACAATTCAAGATGATAGCTTGTATTTTGCTTAAGAGAGGCTTGGGGCTGGAAGCAGAGGGTTGTTTCAGGACATGGGTTAGGTGGATCAACTCAGGATATGAGCAAATACTGAATATTCTAAATAACATATCCAAACAGATAGCATACCATGTAGCTAATGGAAAGGGCCAAAAATATAAGCTACCATGAAAAATAGAAAGTGCACAAATCTTTAGCTTTACGATTGCAATGATATTAGGACTGGAAGAAACAGGATATATCTGTCCAATACAATATAGAGTTTAGTATGGTGAATTTCCAGTCCTACTACCCTTAGATTACTGCTCCAATTGCTCATTTTTAAAGGTTTGGGTGTGTTCACACTGTCATTGTCTAGGATAAACTTCTCAACTAATTGAGAAGTCTGGTGGTTGTCAGGCAACAACAATCTAGACTCTTTCCTCCCTCTACCTGGCAAAAAGCTGCTAAAGAATGAAAAGGAATGAAAGAAACATGTCTCCGCCAGTCCCCTGCACATTCTCAAAATCAGATCTGGACAGCTGGGGGGCACTTTGAAACAGATCGTGGGGGAGAATGAATGAATGTGAGGAGAGGAAATGAAAACCCCACTGTGGCAGCAGAACCCTTCTGGAGCAGAACGGGATGCAACCCAAAGTTACTGATCAAAGTTATGCTGGCTCAAGTGAGCTTACTAAAATGAACCCCCTTCCCAAGGATCAAAACAGATGTAGAGCAATATGTGACATTTTAGGACTCTATTATCATATCAAACTGTCTAAATACATCACAAAGCTTCACTCTTGGCAAGCAAATTTTCCATATACTGTTGCTAAAGAACAGTCAAGAAAGCAGGCTGAAACAAACCACACAGTACATTCTCCCAGATCTGTTTCCAGAATTACTCATATTTCAGGCTTTGAACTACTCACTGTAACCTATAATAAATGAACAACAAATATATGAAAAACACTTTCTCTGACATTATCAGTCATAGCACAGATGAATGAACAGAAACAGACTCAATGCAGTTGCTTCTTACATTGTCAGTGACTCAGAAACCCAGGCAAGCATGAGAAAATCTCCCCAGAGTAGGCAAGACGAGTATGTTTATTGCTACTTCAGAGTAGTGTCTCTCTCTTAGTTTCTTTGCTTATATCTGATTTTTGCCAAGACTGCTAACGTAACAGAGGGCCAGTTTACATTCAGTAGAGTGGTTTTTTTGAAACTAGGCTATAGGTTCAAATGCTCCCCAGTTTAAAATTTCCTTCTGTTAACAGTATGAATAAATTGCTTAAGTCTGAGAGATGTATTAAACATATGTTCCTCTAAAAACTAGAAGGTACTGGCAGATTGCTGCAGCCTTCACTCCATAGCAATGGAGGTTTTGCTGACACCTTCATTATACACCTTTAGGCGCCAGGCAAAAATGTTCCTCTTCAACCAGGCCTTTGACTTATTAACATCCTATACCCTTTGAAATGTTTTTGTGGGAGGGGTGGGCGTTATTGATTTGTGTTTTTGCTGCTGCTGTTGTTTTTATTATTATTATTTTTTATCATGTGAACAGCCCTGAGATCTGCAGATGGAAGGGCAGTATATAAATAAAATGAATAATAATAATAATAATAATAGGGCAAATAGTGGTACAGCAACCATATAATACTGCAAAACCAGCCATGGTTGTCTGTATTGATACACTTTATCACCACTTAACACTTATTTAAAAATAAGAAAATTATCAGACTTACTGCTTGCTAAGTTTGTATGCACACTATGGCACAGCATTATAAAGCTTCCAAAAAAAGAGCTGAGTAGTAATGCAGTTGTGTTGAAATGCAAGCTATGCATTTGGTGTAGTTATTTCTGACTGAAGTGCCAAATACGATGCACAAATTTTCAAACAGTCACACAATCACATTTGATGCCTGTAAATTACTCTGCACGAAGCAGCGCATCTTGTGCTTGGTGACCCAGTTACACCTGACTGCGCAGGTCCAACCACTGTCCTTGACAATTCATAGGAATGTGGCAGGAACTGAAAAATATGCTGCTGCATTCACACACATCAGTACTTGGAAGAAGTAGCAATACCAATGGACATGTCGGGATAGATATTACTTCCTTCACATGGATGTGTCACTGAGGCCATTCCACTGTACGCCTGGAGCTTTGAAACAATTTGCCAACATCTGATTAATGTAGATCTGCAGGAAAATTCCATTTCTACTGGCCTTCCTCCCACATTTTTCCACTGAGGAGTCTTCAGTAGCTTCAAATCCAAGGGAGGGTGCTATAATTAGAAGGGTGCTATTTTCACCTCCCCATCTATTCCACCTGCTGTAATGGAGATGAAAGCAATACCCCCATAGATCCTCTGAAAGGGAGCTGGCTGGCTGACTGCATGTGAGTGTATATTTACATGAGTGTAGAGAGTGCGTGAGAGTGAGAGATAAAGATACACCCACCCTTTGGGTCCCTTTCACCACTGGGATCTAGGCGGTAGAAGCTTGACAATGAGGAGATGTTGCCATCAGGATCAAAAAGATTGCCCACCTTTGTGCTTGGAGGATTTAGTGCTCTGTGAATTGGAACAGTACTATAGTGGTATTAAGAGCCACGTAGAAGGCTGACACAGGACAGCAATATTAGGAAACTGCCACCGAGTCAGACTATTGGTCTATCTAGCTCAGGACTGGCAGCAACTCACCCAGTCATACCTAGAAATGGCAGGGATTGAATCTGAGACCTTCTGTATGTACGAATTAGAGTTCTCTGCGACAGTGTGATGGATCAGACTGTCTTTCCAATAATTATGTATAATTTATCCAGCTCTATGGCTAGCAGTGCAATCCTATAACATCTATTCAAAAGTATTTACCAGTTATCAGACTTCATTTCAGGATTGCTCCCTAACCCATTAATAGTTTGTTTACCTATTACATATTTATCCAGCCCTTCCACCAAAGAGCACAGGATTCTCCCCAGCAAGCCCTGATAAGAAGTAACGACTCTCCAGCAACTTTATGTATGTTTATTTACAAAAAGACACATTCAGAGCCCAGCTTCTCTCCTGCTCACATTTACATCAGTCTGAAGTTTTGCCCCTCCCACAGCAGGAAGGACACTAGACTCTCGCCTTTCCCTTCTTGCCCTTCTGTTGCCTTCTGATTTTATCCAAATGCCTAGAATGGGAACTGAGATACTGACCTTCCCCCTCCTCCCCACTCTGACTCGACACAGACTCAGATCTCTGCTTATCTGCTGATTGCCTAGCAACACTCTGGCTGCCTTCCAACTCTTCCTCTCCTTGAAAGCTAATAGAGTCTTCACTAGGAGGGGGGGTCAAGCTGCCCTTTCTTGATTCTGTTAGCCAGTTCTCATCTGCAGTCAGTCCCTTGTTCACTTAGTTCAATATCTGAGTCTAACTCATCTCCTGAGCTTGGGGGGGCACGTTCATGACACAAGTTTCCACTAAAAGCTTAATGACTGAGTGGGGATTAGAACCCAGATCCTCCTGAACCTACTTTGCCATGCTAACCACTGAGCAACACTTGTTATTCTACTACTCTTTTGAGAACTTGTAACAATGGATTACATTGATCATTGCAGCCAGTTGTATCACTGTATCCAAAAGTAAAGGGTGTGTAGAATTTACTTTGTTGAGTGTCCAATGCTGCAGGCATAAAGCTGCATGCACAATATGAAAATACTACCCACACTGTCTTGCTGTTATTCTAGCTTCTGCTTAATAGAACCAGCACGGCATTTTGAATAAACTGTTGTAAATTTCCAGTTCACATTTTTATATGACAGGAAGATAACAGTTTTGTGAATAAGGCCTCTATTAGGACAGAAGATATGAGTGGCAATTACAATCATTAAATGTAATTACATTTAAAATGATTAGCACTTTAGCTATCAATTATTGTGCATTGCACAGCAATTAAGGAGACAGACCAAATTTCAATTTAATTTTTATTACTCTATTTTCCATTCAAAACATTAAATGTGCTGAATATTTCTTTTCATGTATGTCATGTTCTTTGCTAAATTATCACCATACTTTTTCTTAATAAGACAGTCATTGCAAATGATATAGATGTCAAAACAATACATTTTGGACTTTTTACTACAAAAGGTGAGGAACTAAGTTACTGGCTGTGATTATTTCCCTGAGAAAAAATAATTTAAATACCTGCCTTTTATCCCCACAGTTGAATTGATTTCCCCCCATTAAGCCTGTGATATATAAAAAGGATAAATCGGTCAATTATGATTATTAACAAGCCACTGGATCACATTGTCTGCCTGGCATTGATCCTGAAATGCACAAGTATGTGAATGAAAATCTCACACTAACTCCTCTTTTCATTACAGCTTATTAGGAATTATACAGCTTGTAGCGTTGGCCATTGATCAGAATGTCTACAATGGGGACTATCTGGGGGCTTCTTCTTTTCGTTTATTTTACTGAAAATCACAATATTTAGCACAACATGAAGTATTAGCTTTCATCAGAGCAGAAGAAAAGCTCACAAATGTGACTGTGCGAACATTGTGAACATTGAAGGCAGATTCATATATTATTTCTACTGGCAGTGAACAGAATCCAAAAAGTTAGGTGTGCCCAGGCATGGAGGGGTCACTGGCTTCATGCCCTACCTATAGGCTTTCTAGAGCCCTCTAGTTTACCAGTGTAAGCGCAGGGTGCTACACTAGATGAGCCCTTGATCTGATCTAGCCAGGGAATTCTTAGGTTCTTAAGTCCAATTGAAATCACAATAACCTCGTGGTTTGTGCTTTGCTATGAAAGATAGGGTCCATGTTTCTCCCACAGATCAGAAGGGCATGTGAATCCCTGAAAACATGTAACTACTGGAACATGTGGTTTCCCTGCCCCTAATGATAGGACAAATATCTCTGTCCCATTATCATGGGGAAATTAACTTACACAAAAGTGGGAGGGTATTCAGCGAATTAGGTGCATGGGGTGAAATTCTAAGGTCTTCTGTGTGGGTTTTCTTACCTTAATACGAGGTGGTCAAGTGGTTTCCTTCTTTCTTTTCCTTCCTTCCTTTTTCTAAAACAAAAAACAAAAAAACAGAAACAACCTTGCTGTAGCACTATTCCTGTGGGGCATTTTGTTCCAGCCTGAAATGCCCTTGGGCTGCTGTAGGAAACCGAGTTGTCACTTGAAGCAGGGGAAAGACATTATTATTATTATTATTATTATTATTATTATTATTATTATTATTATTATTAAAAGAAAGATGAAGGGATGAAGAAAAACACACTGGCACCTCGTATTGAAATAAGAATATTCCCCCTCACCCCCAAAAGGCCTAAGAATTTCACTCCCATATAGACTGATTTTTATCCCATCCACTAGAAATCGTTCACCAAATATACACATATGCTTTTCATATATTTTAGGGAAAAAATCTTAATTAAGATCTGCCTTGTATATTACAGCAAATTTTAAAAGTTGGGTTCACTGATGGCAATGGGACTTAGGTGCATTTATTTTTTTCTGAGCTAAGGCCATGGCAATTAATCTTGTAAGATATTAACAGTGACACAAATATATTTTTGCTTGGATGTAAGCATTGGGATGCCAATGCACTGGGCTAGTGAAACCCCGGCCCACATCTGCAGCCAGATTTTATTTGACTTTCTAAATCCCCTGTTAATCATGAGCTGTTCAGTGAGAGGCAACTAAGAGAGGAAAGGGCTTTGTTGTGCAAAGTATACAAATGCAGCTCTTTCCTCTGCAAGAAGATCTGCTGCAAAAAGATTACAAGAGAGTTGGAAATGGTTCAGAAGAACTACATTCCTTGCAAATATGCAAAATATGCACAAAAGTTTCAGGATGCAGTTGCATTTTGAAGTTTGAGGTTTTAAATAGCTATAAGGCAAGGCTTGCAGTTCAGCTGTGCTTTGGCCCTATTTGCATTCTTCTGCTGAGATTACAGAGTTCTTTGTGCCTTTTGCACAGTCAGGACAGATGAAGGGTGTTGGAGAGCTTCTCTCTCTTTTTACAATAACTATGGAAAAAAGGAAGGTTAAACGTGAGTGAAGTTACTAAGAATTAAATATATGCTTTTCCTTCCAAGAGGAATATCTTTGGATATATGACTATTTATCTGTGTATTAAGGGTGTCTTGTCTCATCCATTGCTGGAATATGGCCTGTGGCAGCTTGTCACTGCAGTAACATAGCCTTTGGCCTGGAAATGGTTCCCCATCCCTGAAATACATATGTCATTTTTTTTAATTCATGTTCTGAAGGATATCCAAATGGGACTGGCTTTCTGTAGGACATCTAGGACTCCATCAGGTGGAAGATAAGTTTGACAACTTGTTCAACAAAAGGAGGGGGAAAACCCCAATTACAGCAGAGAAATAGGAGGGAAATCTGTGACAGACTTCCTAACATTCACTGTATCATGTAGTTTTGGCAGATTGTGTTGGTTTGGTATAACTTAATATGAGTAACACCAAGTAGCAAGTAGTCACTGCAACATAATGCTCATTCCTATAGCAGAGAGTTGTTTGGCATGAACCAAATACATAGTTTTATAAGAAGTCTCTTTGCCTACAAAACTGCAAGGCATGGTAAATAATGTATAACTACTTCTTACTATGTGTTGCCACTCTTCTTGACTATGCATCATTACAGACCTTTGATTGAAAACAGTATTAGCAGTGAGTCCGTAAGTGACTGTGGAGGCCAATTCTGGATCCACATGCCCTTCCACAGTGGGGACATAGGTTTTCGGTTTGGAGTTGATCATGGTGAGGGTTTGCCAAACATGCCTTCCTCTTAGCTCATTTTTCCTTTACACCCTAAGTTCATGGTTCTTCAAAGTCCACAACATCTATGGTAAAGGCTGTTCTCCAATTGGAGCACTCGCAAGTCAGTGTTTCCCAGTTATCAGTGCTCATGCTACATTTTTTTAGATTTGCCTTGAGAGAATCTTTAAACCTCTTTTGTTGTCTACCGGCATTCCACTTTCCATTCTTAAATTGAGTAGTTGCTTTGGAAGATGATAATCAGGCATCTGAACAACATGACCAGTCCATAAGGAAGAGCTATTTTTTAAAAAAATATATGTGGGGGACATTGCCTGGGCAACATTAGTTTTTATAGCTTCTGTCTCCTTGTTTGATCTCTGGATTCTGATATTTAGCTTGTTCTCTGGCTGTTGCTTTGATGACCTCTTCTGGCTCCTGCTCAACAACTGCCTACCGTTTAGCTCTGACAACCCACCAAGCCAAAAACAGCCAGCCAGTCATACATGGTTTATTAGGATAGCTTCATAAATCATGTATGCTTACTACTTGCTTGGGACTGATAGATAGGAGAGTTGTCAAGCAGATCAAAATGCAATATTTGGATTATCTGTGTTTAGAAAAGCATCTCACTTTTTACTTGGATACTTTCCATACATAGCTTCATATTTTCAGAAATAGCAGCTTTAGCGTGTGGTATCTCATACTCATAGCTGTTAAAGCCCTAAGTACATACTTAGATATTCTGCAATTATACTTTAGGAATTTGGCTCAAACCATGCTTGCCAGTCCAATGTTATAATTAACATAGCTGCAAGGAGTTTTGTTTCTCTCAGGAAATTTGAAATTGCAGCATTAGATGCAGTAAGTAAAGAAAAGGCATCTCAGCAATCTGAATCTAAAAATATACAGGTACATGACTTAAAGTTATAGCAATGTAAATGGCAAATCTCTAGAGATGGGCAATCTTCCCAAAGATAATATTTAGAGACTAAGACCTAAACGAACATAATATAGATAATATTTTAGAGACTAAGACCTAAACCACATTTCTAATGGCTGTCATATTCGTATTGTTTATTGCCATACTCATTTGTTAATTCAAACTTAATTCTATTGTGTTTTATGTTCGCTTAGTACGGTATGTGAATCTGGTCTGGGACCGTAATAAATTTCTTTCTTTCTTTCTTTCATTCCCAAAGCTTCCCTTGGCTATTACATGGGTTCTCCCTACCACCCAAAAAAAAAAAAAAAAAAAAAAAAAAAAAAAAAAAAACCCTTCTAGAAGAACTCTGGTAAATTTTCTGAACCTACAATATATATCCTCAGGGGACTTTCCCCTGCATCCATAGGGACAAATAACTCCATCCACAGTGATTCATAGGAAATTGGCCTTTGGCCCCTTTGCAGTGTATTTTCTTTCCCCAACATCCACCAGAAGGCATTACTTCCCTTGAGGGTAGAAAAAAGATGCTACAGGGGCAAAAGTGGAAGCCATGGGGGGAATACCTTGTTAGTCCTTACTCCCAACTCTCAGATTCTATCTTGCACTTCTTAAAATTAGCCTCTTGCAGCTTGGCTATGTTATATTGTATAGGGTTAAGTTTAAGGAGTATGTGGGAGCTTTGGCAGCTGAAGCAATGGTAGCTCTAGCTAGTAAGTCCCCAGGATACCTCACTAACAAAAACTTTACTCTGTCTGAATTTGTCATGCAGGAAAGCCAGCAATTCTTATTGTGCTCAGATTTAGGTGCTTTAAAAACTTGCAACTCCTTCAAATTTTTGAGCATGTTGTAGCCTTACCACATGTGAGAGCACATGGTGCACAAGACAACTCAACAAGAGACAGCCTAGACTGTCAGATAGCAAGTAGCATCAGGCTGAAGTTGCAGTACCATGGATAGTTCCACAGAGACAACCTGTCCAATGAAGCCTGAAACTCTGGTGAGGTTTTATGACCTTTTGGGCCAGGCTGCTCTTTCCATGCTCTGCTTACCACAGAATAGACAGTCTTAGTTGGGGTGGCCCTCTGGCATTCTGTTGCTTCCCACCTCACACCTTATGTGCTGCCTATACTATAGATCAGGTACTTGGCAAGTTTAGTAGACCTGTGAGTTTGAGATCAGGGCAAGGAGAGCAGGGCACACCACCCTGTCCCTCCTTTCCTTGATCTAAAGAAAAATAAAGCTCTCAATAAGGTAATTTGAACTATAAAAACAATTGTGCAGGGGGAATGTAATCAGGGGCTTTCCGGTGGTTTGCACTGCCTGTCACATGTGCAACTATCTCCTGTTGGACAGAATTCAGGGGTGTGTCCAAGGTGCAATGAGCTCCTGGCATTATATCTGTGTCCCACTCCCCTGCTATCAGAGAGAACGAGGGTCTCAGGGAAGCACAATGTCATTCTGAGGAAGATTAAAAGAGTGTCTTAGAAGGGACTGATTCCTTAGGGGACAAACAACTATCCTTTCCCAAAGTGCTTCAGTAAATATCCCATCAAACATCCACAGTGCAAGAGAGACTGTTTCTCTTTGCACAGCTCAGCCCCTCTCCTACATTGGACATGCTCCCTTAAACATGCCCACATTTCATTGACCAGGCCAGGACACCCAGTCTCCCTTCAATTCTGAATTGAGGACAGGATGCACAGAACTTCACCAGCAGTGGTTGATGTAAATCCCTTTTTCCTATTGATTTAAGTACACACACACAACCTTGTGGTCTTTTTCTGCTCTTTTAGATGTGGCAGCCATTTGTGTCATTTCACATCTTCACAGCAGCCACTTTGTGACTGGTGCCTTTGGCACTCTCAAAATCCCACAGGTGCCCAGTGGCCCCAAATATTAGCAACACTTGGCCTATTTTCAGCATATGGCTATTGACAATCGATCAGCCTCTCCAGAAAGAAAAATGTGTGCCAAAAACTAGTTACAGGGATATTTAACCAGTTTTGTCAGTGGACATTGTATAGATAATTTAATTCACAGGACCATATTCGAGAAATTCACCTTAGGGCCAGTTTATATATTAGTAAATAACTCCATGTGATGAGACTGAGGGCACCAATATGCAGTCATAATGAGTAACATCTGACACTGCATATTCATTGCTATAGCTTCTCCTTTCTGGTCACAACTGAACGAAGTTAGATAAAAAATGTGGCTACCAAATTGGTCATGATATATGGATAATAGAAGACTGTCAAACTATAATTATATAGTAGAATATAATACCATATCATGAGAGCTGCACTGAACTGATACAATAACTGTTTTGGAAAGAAATTGATATAATTAATCTGTCAAAAAGCCAGAGGAATAATGGCAAATATGAAACATCTAGTCTCATTAGTCAATGAATAAGGTATAATAGTTTAAATGTTACTGCAAGAAATATCTCACTAATCTGGGGAACATAATACAACTGAGAAAAAATGTAAAGCAGTAAAGAAGATAAGTTGCCAGTAGTAGTAGAAGTTCAGGGTGGTTGGTTTTTTTTTGCAGAAGTCAGCAGTGTCTGAATTGGCTGAAGAAGGATTGTTTATCCTGCTTGAATATAATAAGAAAATACTTTGACAGTTTGCTGGGAAGACTCCCTTTGGATTTCTTGTCCAGGGTTCAACACAAAATCTATCTAAGGGACAGCCATCTGCCCCACATGTTAAATGTTGTTCAACCTACCAACAGCCTTTCACATTAGCTGATTACTAAAAATATGGACGTTATCAGAACAGGTAACAGGTGAGTTTACTTTGGAGGCCCTCAGAGTAGATAACAGGTGATCCTACTTTAACCAAGTGACCATAATTTCACATGCAGCACAAACAGCCCTAGTATATGCAGGAGATGTGTACAACCCTGTAATCCATTTGTTAGAGCTCAGGAAAAATTGCTACCCATATTTCTTGTTTGTGGGTGGTGAAACAGTTAAGAGAAATTTTGTCGAATATCTGAGGTTGCTGTGTGTTAAATAGTATGGCATAATTATTGCTGAATGAAAATCTGTTGTTCGTTCAGGTTAGTGAATTGGATAAGAAAGCAAGCAAAAAAGACTGGAAAGCACAGGGGCAAGCCTACTGAATCTTTCAAATATATTACAATTGAATCCATGAATGCACCCAAAGTTCATGGATAAAACTGGGGAGGTAATTTCACTGAATATTTTCCAGGACAGTACTAAAAATTTTTCAACAGTTAGTAGCAGCTTGAAATACAGATTTCAAAAATTGCCCCCAAATAGTTTTTTGTGAAATTTTGACTCCTCTTCCCCCTGCTCCCCATATGTACAGTATATATGTGTACAAGAAACCATGAGCCAAAATTTCTTATATATACACTAATGTAGTAAAATGCTGTTGACAACTTACTGTCATGTTCATCCAGTTCAAGTCATACATCATGAAAATTGCTAAATACTTTCAGCATTCACTAAACAGCTTATCTAAGGCAAGGTCATATGCAAGCATTAAATCACCCAGAAATATAGCGTGAACATGTTAGCTATATGGTGAATCACTTTATATTTATAGCACCAGTGTTACCGTGCTTTTATGACCCAGAATGTTCTATCATTTAAGCTGTTAGTCAAATCCTGTGATCACATCAATCAAGATATATTTTTGACAGAAAACAGTGTTTGAAAGTGGAGATAACTTCCCTGCTCATAAGAAATTTCCTAGTTAGTTTAGTAATAAAATCAATGTGACAACAACTATGGAATAATTGTTGTCGTTTTCATAGAGTTAGTTTAAAGGGCACAAATGCATTTGCCTCATGCCTTTGCTGTTAATATGATATGATAGTTCTTTGAATCATACACATATGAATACCCCTTAGCTGCAAAATGCTGATTTTATGTCAAGAGAAAGAGAAAGCATGTGGAAACTGGTGTGTATGTAGTTCCAGTAGTTCTGCAGCTTTATAAAAAATATTTAAAAAATCCTATGTCAGTCTATCCAGAGAACAGGATGATCGAGAAATATGTCCAGTAGATTTGGGTGTCCAGAATGTTCTGGGCCTATAACCTGTTAGATATAGCACCAATATAGTCTTTGGTCTGAGCCTTGTGTAGAAATAAATCTTTTTTAAAGCTTTACTTACAGAACTTGGTTTAAAATGTTACAAAACAAGAAGAATGATACACTGCAAAAAGGAGCAATTAGTTTTAGCATTACAAATTTTTCTTATGCTGATCCCAGGGTGAGACTCTAAACATCAAGATAGCTTAGTTGGTGGACCATGAGACTTCTACTGTCAAGGTCATGGGTTCAAGTCCCATGCTGGGCAAAAGATTCCTGCATACAAGGATGATGACCTTTGTGGTCCCTTCCAACTCTACAATTCAACGATTCTATGATCTTTACTAAATTGTAGCTTCTCTGCTAAAAAGCACATCCTGTATCTGTCTCTTTCTCTTGCATGCTGGCAACTGACTATGTGCAGCTCTGTGTTGCAAGCAACCTCAATTTACATGTACAAACACTGATAAGGTACTCAAATTACAGTTTTCCTGTTGAGTCACAGACCTAACACTTGTGATGTAGTCACAAGGCTTAATCACAAGGTAGTCTACCACTCCCGGTGGAAGGATACTGGGTATGTCCCTAAAGCTTCTTTTACAACAACTTAAATATAATACATTAAAAAAATTAAAACATTTTATGTAAATTAAACTTCAACAATTCTTAAACCAGGCATTGAATTTTAACAGTGGTTACCCACACCTCGTTGCTGATTGTGAAAGGCCCTCAATAACAGTTCAAATTTCAGGGCCCCAAATCTGCAAATCTGCCACTGGCTTAATTATCCCATTATACTTTCAGCCAGGATAGATACCGTGTGGCAAATGCACATTTACTGTGACACAAGTATGAAAATTATTATTCTATCTCAATAAGCCCATATACAACTTTTCTTTTAAAAAAGAAAAAAAGAAAAAAGTGGTGGTACAAGAAAATGAAAGAAAAGAGCAAAGGGGAAATTATCAGTTTCTAAAGTATAACCCACTTCACAAAACCATACTTCTAGAAACTATTGTAGCATAGAAACAAGCAAGCAAGGAAACAAGCAAAAAACAACAACACCCTGGGTCTATGTTGGACACCTGCACTTTAATCCTTCATATCATTACACCGGGGAAGTCCCCAAAATTAGTAGCACTAATGCTGTATACACAGAATACAGCTAAAGTGCACCCCCCAAAAAAGAACAAAGGGAAATGTAGTTTAGCACTTACAGATCTATAATCCCCAGCATCCTTAACAAACTACAGTATTTTTCAGGGGTGGGGGTGGGATATGTCTTCAATGTGTGGTGTGGTCAAACAAGCCATTGGTTTAGGTGTATTATAGTCACATCAGTGAACTTTAGATCTGAACTGGCCGGCTTACCTTAAAATGCATACTCACTGTTTTGCTCAATAAATGCCGTGCCACTGGGAAGGTCAAACCTCATTACTGAGTTATGAGCACCCATTCATGTGGGTCACTGTATGTCTGAATCAAATTATTACCTATGGGCTAGTTTGTTGCTCAACACAAAGGAGTGATTTAAGGTACATTTCTAGGATGTCTGTGGTTCAGAACAACAGGAACACAGATAGAAATGAAACTGGGAATAGATTATTGTTTTGAGTTCTCTTCCCCACCCTTAAAATCTGTTAACAGTTGCTAACTTTTTTAATACTATATGTATTCTGTAATGTTACAACTAAAGGGAATATTGACTGATATATTGTGTACAACTACTGTATATATATTTAAGCAAATCCATTTCAAATAATAGTGTTAAGCAGACAGTGCAATTCTTGGAGAAAATCATTTAGAAGTTACTGTTTACTGAAAGGATTAAAATTAGTTTTTATTCTTTATGAAGACTACCTCCGACTCCAATTGTTATTAGCTGAAAGACATAATTTAACTTTAGTGGGAATTGCAATAGTCCCTTACAAAACAGTAGATTATTGGTTATCCAGCAGTCTGAGAATATGGCAAATGAATTTCACTGCTGAATATAACAGTACAGAGCAAACATGAAAAATTAATGCCTTGGGTAAGGAAAGAAAACTTCATCATAGAAACTAGCAACCCAGGGGAAGCTCTCTTAATATTAATGGCAAACTTTACAATCAACAAAAACAATAACCAGGCCATAGTGGATAGTGCAGATAAAATCTCAGCACATATCAAAATCATATCCAAGAAAATACACATATATCTGGGGAAATTTACCATTAAAATAAAAGGTCAAGGATTATACTGAAAGAACTGGAGGAAAATCATTTTAACCAAGGTTCTTATTACATCACAATGGCAACTTTTAGCACTGAGGAGCAGTATAAAAATGATGGAATAAGAACTTAAAGTTGTGAGATATGTATTTGAGACAAGTTTTAACCAATGTAGTTAATAAATAAGAAAAATAGAGCAAATATTTGAAGTTTTGTCAAGTACTTGTTATGCTATTTTCAGATCTATGAGAAAACAAGGCCAGAAATTAATTCACAGGGCTGAGGAAAGAACTGCACAATAAGAGATGATGTGTGAAGCTTGATAGAGTGCAGAATATTCCACAAGTTTATTGGACACTTGACAAAACGAACAGACTGGATTTAAGAGACTACGTTTCAGATGTACCAGATAACATTGGGAATTTCAGGCATATGCTCAGGGAATGTGAGCAACAACATTTGGGTGAAAGTTTTACATGGGCTTTAAATATAAATTATGTTAGAATTACGTTAACCCAAATACATAAGCATTTTTGTAACTCTTGGAATATCGGGGGGGGGGAGTTCTTAGCATTGGTTTTATGGCAGCTTCAACTATGGATGGACAAAGTTAAAGGTGCAGAATAAATTACTATGAAATATATGACTATGCCCATGCACAGCTTTCAACTATCTCATCCAGTAAAGCAATGATACTTTGGCAAACTCTTTGACTTTGTAATCACTGTTTTCCTGTGTGCTGCTCTACAGTAGTTTGGGATCAGGAGAGTCTAAATTTGCCCCCTCCTGCTTCCCTGCACTAATCCTATATTATTGTTAGAAAAAAACCAGTATTTTTGCCTTGTCCTTTTTGTTTTTATGACTTTTTCATGCCATGGAAGCTATAATTTCTCCAGTAAGTCAGTTTGTATTATTTGTCTTTGTACTCAGTCAAACCTCCTGTTAAATTAGAAATTCTCAGCTCCTATACCCTTCAGCTGCAGGTTAAATCAATACTGAAACAGAGGTAGTCTTGGTAGAATTCTTTTTGGTCTTAACACAACTAGCAGAAAAACAAATTCAAAGAGCCCAGATGTCCCTTTTGGTAAGCCCAGTTCCATAACACTATTGACCTTATAAAGTGTCAGCTTCCTAGAACCACTGAATAGTCTTCCAATGCTAACCTCTAAGGTGAAACATTTAGGCTGCAATAAACTTAAGCAGTATTGCTGTTTTATCCTATGACTTTTCACCTTTCATAAAGAAGGAATAGTAAAAATCTTGTTGCGATGCCACCAAGAATGAAAACTTGTGTCCATCTCTATATCTCAAATTTGAAACTGCTCTTTCCCTTCATGGCACATTGCACTCCTGCTTATAGGTGTGGGGGGAGTGGGGGACAGAGCAAGTGATTAAGTCCAGAGCCAGCTGAATGCACATAGGCTCAGGGGGAAGTTGGGGCTTCACCACCAACACAATTGGTTGCATGTGTCTGTAAGGGGCATTTTCATGCAAATGACTCCAGATTGGCTAGGTGTTTTCAATCACAAGGAAAAGGGGCTGAATTGAGTTGACTTGGTGATGACACCCTTCCAGGCTATTTTTAGTGAGTCTTGCTAAAAGCTATCTATGATGGAAGGTACTGGCATCTAGCAGCACATGACAATTGCTGATTGGATATATGTGTCCACAGGCTTTCAGCTGATAGCAGAGATTGAAAAAAGACACAAAGATACTGAATAAGTAATCAAATTGTCATGATTCACGATTGTGGGATGGTGAAAAAGTGGGCTCTGGTTCTGACTTTTGCAGGGTGGGGACAGTTATATCTGCCAACTTGAAAAAAACACTTCCGATATTGCAATGCTCCTCTTCCACATGTGTTCATTGTTCACAGGTATGTAGAATGGACTAACAAGTTATCCAGTGTACAAACAATTCTGTAGTGCTTCAATCACATGCCTGCACTTTACTGTCTGCCTAATATACACACCACTATGCTTCACTAGGAATATCTGCAACTTGGATTGCAGATCTTTGTGCAGCAGAAACCCTGTTAATGTTTGCATGATTGCTTAGCCATGGGTGAAAGAGATATGTTAAGAATCTGATTTTGTTGGGGTGGAGGTTGCATCTTCCAGCTCATTGAGACTGATTCACAGTTAGAATGCAAACAAACTGAGTTCAGGAGTCAATTCTGTAAATAGCTGCTGAGAGTATATTGTGAATTCTCTTCTTTTTAAAATTCTCTTTCCCGGCTACCTTTTCTGCTTCTTCCTGGGGTGCTCTTACAGTAATCAGCAATATACAGTGCTATCTCCCAGGGTTAGAACACTAATTTTCAGAACATGAGTTTCCACTGAATTGTTGCAAAGCAGCAGCAGGATGCAATTTGAAATAATGAATGCTTGGGTATTTAACCCTTCTTCTTTTCCCTATGTCCCAAATCATATCCCTTTCCTTCCTTCCACCATTTTTTACTTATAATATGGTAAGCACAACTGAGAGAGAAGAATGTGAAAAGAGGACTGCAGGGAGAACTGGTTGTGAATTAGGGAAAACTTTTCTACCTGCTTCTCTACTTCCAACTGCATCCCCCCCCCCCCCTGCTGCTTAGAGGCTGTTTGGTAGAGTTATTAGATCCAGATATCTGTAAGAATTCAAATTCCAAGCTTCAGCTTGACTCTGATCCCATAGATAGATGGAAATCTTCGTCTGCTTTGTAATTCTGAGAAGTGAAAGCTCCCATTCACCAGTTTTCTAAATAGTCTCATACATGTAGCCAAGGGAGCCAGCTGCGATTCAACACAAATGCAAGCTGAGAGCCTGCATATTGGCCATTAATGCTGAAGAAGAATGGGCTAGCAACCCATTCTAGAGGCTCTTTGTTGCTGCCCCATGCCTGTTGGCCTGCAATTCTTCTGCTGTTTAAACCAGTGGCTCCTGTCTGTAACTCCTTGCCTTCTTCAGGCTGATCCTATCCTGTGTGAGTAATAAAAACAAAAAGCCAGCCAACCAACCAGTATGGCTCTGAGGGCTGACCCACACTTCACTTGTTCTAGAAAGCATATGTCAGAATCGTTCTCTGTTTGCCCCACTACTTACCTTGGAAAAACCTGTTCTTTACCGCTAAATTGGAGCAAATGTCAATCCTACGAAAACTTGATTGATATTTATTCTGATTCAACTGTAAAGAGTAGGCTTCCCCAGTGGGGAGAGGCATGACAAGTGGAAGTGTGGGCAAGCCCTGAGTTGCCACACACCATTGAGCCACCTCCTCTTACCACCCAGCAGTGCTTTATTGCTATTGTTCACTATGCCTAGAATTAAGGAAAGATGCTATTGTGAACTAGGTTCCTTCTTGCTGCTCCTCCTCCTAGCCCAGTTTGGGAAGGAACAGATTAAGACTCAGACAATGGCCAGGTGAAAGACACAACCATTTCCAATTCTGTGTGCGCATTCTAACACCGTGTGGATGAATGCAAACACACACTTCTGACTCTCTTCCAGTCCAGAGCATTTGCAAAGGTGACACGAACAAAATCAACACACACAGATACAGTACACAAATTAAAATCAGGACATATTCCAGGCTTTGTGTGTATGTGTGTGTGTGACTTTAACCCCTTTTGTCTACCAACAAATATCCAGGCCATTAAAAGGACTGTGCTGTCTCCACCCTGCCCACTATGTCAAATGATAACCATAATGGAAAGCAGCCTCCAAACAAACAAGCAAACAAAAAGATCCAGCTTGCTACATGGAATTGGCACCATTCATTTGTGTTTCAAGAGGTTAAGCATACCAACATGGTATCCTAGAAAAAAACCAGATACTATAGAAAATATTAAAATGGGAATTAATATTTGAAGCCCCATTAAGCCTTTGTTGTGCTGTCTGCAGCTGCCACTGAGCAGCTTAATGGGAACCCAGCCAGTGACAGCTGGTCTCCTTCTGGAACAGTGCTGTTGGAGGGCAATGAGGTCACAGAACACAATATATCTTTTTCCCATGGATTCTGATGATTTGTGAGCTTTGAAGCTTCCAAATTCCGATTTGGAGTGTGGCTTCATCCCAAGCGTATCCATAATGAATCTCTCTCTTGCTTTCCTCTGTTGTCTTCTCCCCTGTGCAAGCTGCCCTTTTGCTTAAAAGTAAAATAAATCTGCAAAAACAGTAGAGCTGAATGGATTTGCATGTCACAGTTAATATAATAGATATATTGCTGAAGCTTGCACAGTTTGAAAATTCTCTTGAACCTTGCTGGGGTTTGCAGTGCTTGAAACCTGCTTTCAACTTTTTATGTTGACCCAGCAGGTAAGAAAGTGATGAAAAGTCCAGATGTGTTCAGGTGCCCTCATGTGTGCTCTCAGCACAGACATCCAGCAGATTAGGGATGTTTCTTCTGCCCACCACTGCCTACAAACTTGGCCCATATAACTTTGGTTAGGACAAGGAATGAGGTGGATCCTATGTTACTGCTGCTCTCCAATACTTGTGACGTTACTGACAATGGCGACAGGAAAGTGGAGCCTGTCTTGTTGCTGTTTCCATGGGTATTACCTTGACACTAAGGGTCAAACTACACATTATGGTCAATGCATAGTGCACAGCTATGCCTCTTTCTAATAAAATAAAATAAAATAAAAAAAAGCTGTGGAGAGGGAGACTCGTTTAAAGCTCTAAACAGCCTCGGCCCAGTATACCTGAGGGAGCGTCTCCACCCCCATCGTTCTGCCCGGACGCTGAGGTTCAGCACTCAGGGGCCTTCTGGCAGTTCCCTCACTGCAAGACGCAAAGTTACAGAGAACCAGGCAGAGGGCCTTCTCAGTAGTGGCGCCCACCCTATGGAATGCCCTCCCATCAGATGTCAAAGAGATAAACAACTACCTGACATTTAGAAGACATCTGAAGGCAGCACTGTTCAGGGAAGTTTTTAATGTGTGACATTTTAATGTATTTTTAATCTTTGTTGGAAGCCGCCCAGAGTGGCTGGGGAACAAATAAATAATAATAATAATAATTAGACGGCATATGTTTATTCCTTTCCTCTTCAGCTGTGACCCCCCCCCCCAAAAAAAGAACTGGCCTTGCCCAGCTATGAGGCTTAATAAAAATGTTCCCATTGACACCAATGGACACTTTGTTACTGAGTCTTATAGCTATGCAGGGTGTGATCGTTAGGGTAGAGCGTATGGCAAGGGAGCAGTGAAATATGTCTTCCCTACCTGCAGGGTATGGTCCTGATAGCAACCTTTCCTTCTGTGGAGATAATTAATTTAAGAAAATACCACAGGTGAATTAGCTGCATGTTGTGCATTAAGCATAACCTGAAGTTTGTTCCTAACTAATCATGGTCCCACTCCCTAATAGGTTCTGTCTAAACAGGTGGACAACTGAAGGCAGAAGGAAAATAAATTCTCCCTAGTTCCCAACCCCATAGCTATGTTAGGATTCTTGCTGCGTGTTTGCAGTAATGTGATTGTTGTCTATCACATGACTGTGTATGTTTTCATTCCACAGAGTGGGAAGTGACGAAGACAGGATGTTTTGTGTTACTGTGTTCCGTGAAGTAGGACTATTGTCCTTTTTCTTTCTCTCTTTGCTGTCTGATGAGAAAGAGGAAGGAGCTAAGGCAAAATTCTCCAAGTGTATTATATGTAAATAAAGTAGATTAGCCAAGATGCTGAGCTATTGAGTCTGTTACACGAACCACCAATACTCTGCAGGATCCTAAGTGTGTTGCTGCCTCTTGGTATAAGTCGCTGTGATGTTCTGGCTGAAGAAAGCTTTTGAAGCTCCCGAACGATTGACCAGGAGGGAAAGAACATGCCAGTCGGGCATGTGTCTCGACCAGGGTCCTACATGAGAGTAGGACGATCCTAACAAGCTGCACGTTAATGTCAGGTTGTGAGGAATTGCAATTCCATATATTTTAATAAATGCACACATACAAATAAGTAGTGAACAGACTTGGTTTCTTTCAGGGATATGACTGTTCAACCTCTTCAAAGCAAATTCTTAGTTTAATTAATTCTCTCTCTGGAAAGTCAGTTCCCATGAAAATTTTCTGCAGTATACTCAACAGCAGAAAAACTGAAGGATGGCAAATACAAGAGGAAAAAAATCTATTAATAACTTTCTGTTTCAGTAATTAATTGTAGAAGTGCACATAAAAACTAGTGTTGCAATATGTAGGTTTTAATCAAAGTGTATTTGATTGACTTTTCCAAATAACATTACAGTTCCTAATACAGATAGGTAGCCGTGTTGGTCTGCCATAGTCAAAACAAAAAAATTCCTTCCAGTAGCACCTTAAAGACCAACTAAGTCAGTTCTTGGTATGAGCTTTCGTGTGCATGCACACTTCTTCAGACAGTCATAACTACATAGTTTATTTTTCCAATAAAGCATTATATATCTCCTAGTTGTCTGGGAAAATGAAACATAAATATCCTGTTCCATAAGGGCCCAAGTCCAAATGAATGAACGAATGAATAAATACCAACTTTTGTTTCTGACAAATTATTCTACAATTTATGCTGCAATAAAATCTATGCTACAAACCTAAACACATTTACTGCAGAGTAAGCCCCACTGAATACAGTGTAGCTTACTTTTGAGTAAGCATGTATATTGCTGAATAAAGAATAAAGAATCTTAAGGAATCTTGAAGAATCTTAAGTAGAATTAAGCAAAAATGAAATTGCATCTCTTTCTATTTAAACCTGCTACAAGCAGAAAGAGGTTCCTGCAAAGTCTTTGCAACAAATGAAATGTAAAATAGCTTGCTGCAAAATTCAAAAGAAAAACAGTATGGACTTGAAGGACAAACATTCCCTCACTAGTACTCTGTTCTTATTTTAGGTCTCAATGGGGAATGAAATCACAGATGGAACCATGAAGTATGTTTACTCATACCAGGCCTTTGATATGCAAATGACTGTTCTGAGAGAATTAGAAATACACTGACCAGTATACATTCTTTTAGAAGAGAGAAAGCCACTGCTACCTAAGGGAGAAGGGTGATAAACATTTCTCACAGCAGACACATGGTGAATAACTGAATACTGACTGCTGTTAGAGTGCTTTCCTGAGGGAGTTGTTGCATTCTCAATGCAACATATTTTCTATGTTTAAATGCAAAAGAAAAAACCAGGTTATAGAAGATAGGGAGGAATTTCTATGAGGCTTTGGGATAACCATCAAAACAGAATCTTTCAGGTGCTTCATTTTTTAAGCCAACTTGATCTTTATTTGGTATTTATTGAAAGAAACCCATATTTCCTACATACATATTTTCGTTTTATAATGCCAAATTTTATTTTGGGCACCTGATTATTAGGATCCATGTGACAACTTAAGGTTAGCCCAAGGACTCAGAGGTCCTCTGGGAACACATAGCAATAGGATCTTGGCCACTGAAGTTTTATGAAAAAAACAATACAGTGCTTTATCCACCGGAATGCATTGTTGCTGAAATTAGTAATTTTATTTTGAAATACAGATTTGCCTATATTTGCCTATATTTCAGAGTATTATGAATTGAGACTGAAGCTTCTGACTGTTGACCCAGTTCTGAACTGAATTCAGAGGAATTCACCCATCACAATATACATAGCATGCACATGAAGATGCATATCTATATTTATTACCCAGTTGTGAAATCAGTCTTGACAAGGTTGGTCATCTATTAACAGGAAAAAGGGACTTAGTCAACTTTCTTCCAAACAAGTGGTCAGTATTGTCAAAGCCAACCAAAACCAACTATTAGTTATTGAATCTGTATACGGACAAAACCAGTATGGATCAATGTTTTTGCATATTCTTTCATGTGTGGGACCTGATCTACCAAGATCTGGGTGCAGAATCCTACCCCTTCACGTGGGTAGCCATTGCTGGATTGGGTCAATTATGGTGTACATTGGCAGGGATACTGTTATGAAATGTTACATTGTGGTAGCAAACAGAATGTTAGGTTAAATGTGTCTTTCTTCCAAATGCAAATAGCCTCTTCAAAAGAATGATTTTCATCAAGACAACACAAGGCGAAGAAATGGATAAACTCCCTCTCCCACTGTATTAATTCTTATCATTGTAAGCTCATAACCTCTAACATTTCTCTGTTGAAAATAGGGACTTCCTAAGGAAAAGCGGGACATTCCAGGATCAAATAAGAAGCCAGGATGGCTTCTGTAAATCTGGAACTGTCCCTGGAAAATAGGGACACTTGGAGGGTTTGTAAGCCAGTTGCTATTATGCAGATTTATAGGTATGTGCAGTATGCACAGAATTAAGGCCCCATGTGGCTGGAGGGCACCAAGTTATTAGTACACATTGTTAGAGGATATCTGTGTAGTGTGACAATGTGGAATTCTAGCATTTTGGGTTTGCTGTGGTGTTACCACTCTTGATTTCTCCATGAAGGAAGATCTTCCTCACACCTTTCAATCCAACAAATTACCATAGATGTTTTTCCTATGAATTTAATAGCCAGAACTGAAAAGCTAGGATACCGTGCAATAATTTATAAACATAATTTTCTGTATTGATACTTGAACAAACATGCATTTCTGCAGTTGTTCCTTGATCTATTAACATTGCACTAACTTTATGTATTAATATTATACGAAAGAATGTAAAAAAAGATTCAAAGTTTATTCTGATTTCAGCTACGCCACACAACTTTAAACAATCATCTATAAAGATTTTATTTCAACTCTAACTTGAGTTATAGGCTTTTTGGAATTTCAGCACTCTGCAGGGTAAGTAGTTATTTTTAAATGTCAGTGCAATACATTTACATGCAAATGTCAGATGGCTGATAAAACTGATGTTTAAAACAGATCTATAAAGCCTTGTGACAGGTTTGCTTCATGCACTGGCTGTTTAAACTCGGCATATTTATATGCACAGAGAGCTCAAATATAATAGCTGCTACATATGTATAAAATCAACAGGTCACACTAATGGAAAATTATCAAGGTCACATTGCTTGATGATGCTTCCATAGTGCCATAGTGCATAGTTCCTCATCATAATTCAGGCTCAAAGATACATTTTAATATTTTTACATTTGGTGAGAAGAGGCGATGCTGATTCAACAGGAACTGAGATTGGATAATCTGTTTCATATATTGTAGATTTGCCCAAACATAATACAGGTAACCTGCAATTTATTTTTCAAAATATGGGTCACTAGTTTTTATAAATCCAATATGACATTTTGCTAATAATTTTTCTTAAAGCACATACAATTCAATTCAACAAGTTGTGGCATCATAATATGATATGGTGAAACGTCTTCACAGTTCAGATCACAATTTGAGACATTGTGCTGGTAATGCCAACCAAATATGGATGTTGCACTGAAGTATGTCAACTTATCATTACTGGATTGGGCAAAGCTGTAAGGCAAGGAAGTTCTGTTTGAACTATGACATTTTCTCAATGCTTCCACAAATCTGTATAGTTCTATATTATTTCTGTGAAGACCTTAATCCAGAAAACCTAATCTCCCGTCTTCAAAGAAGCCAGCACTTCAAGTATTGCGTACAATACAAATTTGTGATAACATATTAATTTAATACTATTTGATTCTGCACATTGTGTTCTAAATCAGTGTTTCCTAAGCTTTTTTCGACTGTGGCCCCCTTCCAACCTTGTTTCTTTCCTGTGGCCCCCTAACCCATTCCTACTGGTAGAAAGGTAGCTATTTAAATGTTTTGTTTGTAAATAGAACGTGTTTTATTTAATTTTTTAAAATTTATACAAAATATAATTATATAAAATGATAGGAACATAATGAAATATTTTTGAAGCAGAAGAACATAGAATCATAGAGCTGGAAAGGACCCCATGGGTCATCTTTCTAGTGCAACCCCCTGCAACATAGGAAAGTCAGCTAGAGCATCCATGATAACCTCCGCTCAGAAACCTCCAAGAAAGGAGAGTCCAGAACTTCCCGAGGGAGATCTATCTTCTGTGTATTTTAAAAGTAAACAACACTTATTTGACCCCAGTTATTTGACATAGTTCAAAAGCATACCCTCCAACATTTCTCTGATGAAAATAGGGACGTCCTATTCCATAATACTAATTTTACAATTTATACCCCAACCACTCTGGGCGGCTTCCAACATATATAAAAACATAACAAAACATTCAAAACCCCTTCCCTATTATAGGGCTGCCTTCAAATGGCTCAGGGGTTGGATAACTCCATACCCTTCAATATTTTTCTAATAAAAATAGGGACATCCTAAGGAAAAGCAGGAATTCCAGGATCAAATAAGACTGGGACAACTTCTGTAAATCCAGAACTGTCCCTAGAAAATAGGGACACTTGGAGGGTCTGCAAAAGGGGCACAGGGAGTTCTGTATATATAGGAGAATTTTTTAAAGCAAGTGGTCCTCACTGACTTGGTGCAAAAGATCTTGTCATCTGAAGGAGACCCGGCTGCCTAGATAAAACACTATATCCCCACACAAATTTACCCGGACATAAGGCCTACTGAACTCAGTGCAGCTTTCTTCTGAGTAGACAGTTATTTACTAGATGCAAGTCAGCAGCACCAGACCATCCTGCTTAGCTAGGCACTGCAGTGGGTTTCACCCCGCACCTAGCAGAGCTAGGCTGATGCTGCCAACGGGCCCTGTGCCCCTCAGAAACATCTGAAGGCCCTGATTTGCTAGGCGCTGGAGTGGATTGCACCCCATATCTTGCAGAGTCAGGCCCAGGCTGCCACCTGGCCCAGCACTGGCAGCAGCTACAAGCAGTGGTCAAAACTGGAGCCTCAGCAATTGCCCCCTCCTGTTGGAAACAAACCAACAAACTTGGAATATCCTGGTGGCCCCCGGTTGGGAAACACTGTTCTAAATTACAACATAGGAATATTTTATAATAATACTAGTTATTATCATTATATAACTGTTACAATTTTATTTTTGGTATTTTAACATTTATGAACCATGCAGCCTAAAACACAAGCAAAACCCCCAAATAAAAAAAGAATATTTAAACACATTTTTGCTATAAATACAAATGCCTTCTGAGGTACAATTCCTTAAAGACACATTCAAGAACCCGAAAGATTCTGTTAAAGATTTCATTGTCCCAGAAATAGAATGGATTGTGAAAAAAACAATTGGAGCATAAATGTTTGACCCACATTGGAAGTTATCAAAATATTTCTGTAACTTTTTCCAAATGAAGACTTATTATGGATGCTATTGGACTGTACATCATTTTAATTAGAATTAACACTTTCATCTTGTCTGTGAATACATGTAGGATCAGTTTTGAAATACTTAGCTTGTGGGAATATAGTCAAGCTGTCATAGCAAAATTAAGACATTTTACATACATAGAGACTATTATAAAATAAGTAGATTCCAAATAACTAAGCATTCATTGTTGGTGTTTAGAGTAAAATCCTTCTGTGCATACAGTCTCATATCCTTTGGGAATTTATGCACACTTTGATCATTATCCCTTTGAAGTAACACTTCTTTAAAAGAGAGACATTTCAAGTGCAGTCTTCGACGCTGTTAGATGTTTTACTGGTAGGTAGGAGACTTATTTTACATAATTTATTCTGCAGATAGAGTGAATATCTTGGTTAGCGCAAACTGCAAAAGATAAGTTTCAAATATCCATCTTTATCTCCTAGGAACATTTACTTTGTGGGTTACATCAATTTCAAATTAGAAGTTTTAAAGACTGTCCTCATCAGGTCATCGTCCTGCCATCAAAACAAGTTTGACCCTTTTGCTATGTCCTCCAGTGCTATGACAAGCTCAAAGATTTAAGGAATGAGACTTTTCCCAGTAGTGGTGTAGTGGTTAAGAGAGGTGGACTCGTAATCTGGGGAACCGGGTTCGCCTCTCTGCTCCTCCACATGCAGCTGCTGGGTGACCTTGGGCTAGTCACACTTCTCTGAAATCTCTCAGCCTCACTCACCTCACAGAGTGTTTGTTGTGGGGGAGGAAGGGAAAGGAGATTATTAGCCGCTTTGAGACTCCTGAAGGGGAGTGAAAGGTGGGCTATCAAGTCCAAACTCCTCCTCCTCCTCCTCCTCCTCCTCCTCCTCCTTCAGTACTATTTTGATGAGTTCCATTGTATTCCATTGTTATAATATAAAATCTCAACATCATACAAGTCAAAAAGTATTTTACAGATAATCTCAGTGAAGGCAGTGAAAGATTATTACATATTGAGAGGGAATTACTCTGGTAAAGTGTTTTTGCATTCATTTGAGGACTACAGTGTGTTACAGTTACAGATAGGTAGCTGTGTTGGTCTGCCGTAGTCGAAACAAAATAAAAAAATTGTGTCCGATGCACACGAAAGCTCATACCAGTAACAAACTTAGTTGGTCTCTAAGGTGCTACTGGAAGGAATTTTTTAATTTTGTTTCGACTACAGGGTGTTATGTGAGCTAAGGGCTTCTACTGTGTGTACACAGAACCATTTACTTTCTGCACACAGTTGTATTTCACAGGGCACTGTTCCCTAAAACTGTAGAGAATGAGATGGGTCCAGCCTGTGTGACACTCCACACGGACAGAACCCAAGTGAGTATATATAATAGATTATAGCCCTTGTCTCTGATGGGAGATCTAGGTCAGGTGTGAAAGTCAGATCTAGTTACATTTAAAAAAGGGTGGGGGAAGAGATAAAGAGTGGTGCAAAACTTTTTTGTGCTGAAAGAGATAAAGAGTGGTGCAAAACTTTTTTGTGCTGACTTGATCTAATGTCTGCTTAGGAGACATGCTGGATTAGTGCTGACCCAGATATATGTGATGTGTTAACTTTGTGGGTGGGTGTAAAAGGGTAATTCTGAACTCTAGGAGCATTGTGAGCTACCTTATGCCAGGTCAGATTATTTGAGCCTGATGTTGTCTTTTCTGATTACCAGCAGCTTTCTGGTGTCTCAGGCAGGAATATATTCCATTACATTTTACCAGATTCTTTTATAAAAACAGTCTATGCCATTGCTGGAATCTGGGACCTTCTGCAGGGAAAGGATGCATTCTAGTATAGATGTAGAATTCATCTTGGATTTAATAAAGAATTTTATAAACGTTAATTTTCTAGCTCTGCTTAGCAGTCTAAGACAAGCAAAGAGGGAAGCAATAACATCTGAAGTTTATTTATTTATTAATTATTATTTCTTATTTATATTTATAGCCTACCCTTCTCCAAATGGCCCCATAGAAGTTTATATTAAAATGTCGGTCTAAAAGGCTTTAACTAAAACATCAAGTAAAATCAAATCGGAAGCAATCATAATACTAACAATACTACAGCATGAGGAAAACAACATTGATTTAGCTGATCATCTTCAAAGGCCTGGTCAATATATGCTTTTCTGTTGTAAGTACAGTAATTGATTAGGTCTTAGAATACTGCCACCTAGCGTAGTACAGTACATGAAGGAAATAATGCTTGCAGAGATTCTGGGGGAAAAGTCCAGAAAGGAAGCAATCTGCATATTTTGATTATAATTTTGTTCTCTAAAAAGCACAAGTGGGAATGCATAATGTGAATTATATTATTTCATGTCTTGGATTGGAGTAGTTACTGGATGGAAGTGTAGTCAAGACAAAGTCCTGGGGAAATACTCAAGAGCTGATTCGCATTCTGTTGCCAATATCAATTCATATTTAGTGATTTTGGATTTTTTTTTAAAAAAAGAAGAAGCTAATATGGACAGAATGCAGTTTTGCTGCAATAGAAAAGTAGGAGATTCATTGCTTTGCCCTGTGGGTGAAGAAGAGACTGCTAATCCTTCCCAGGTTAGGAGCTAATTGGCTTGTTTAGTGGACTGAGGATGCTTCCGCGTAGCAGTTGAGCTCAGTATTTTGCAGCATCCACATGAAAGTCATCCTCATTAAATAGATGTCCCAACAACACAGAGAGACAGTACAATCCCAGTTTTGTTACAAAGATCCAGCCTGTGGCATCTGCAGCCAATCCAGATATGGGAAATATCCAAGAAATTATACTTTTGTACTCAAGGTTTCCATGTACACCAAAGATAATACTTGAAATGGCTTGAGAAAATGTGTAATGAATGGAAATACGGTGCTGGTAGGGAATTTGTTGGCATGTGCAAAACCATCATAGTAAAATCCAGGAAAAGTTGCATGCAATCATAAAAAGACATTTGGAGCAGGAAATAAGAAGTGCCTATCACTAAGTCATATGGAAGCAGCAATAAAGCAGTGCCCATTTTTATGGAGCAATGAAGAAAATTTGTACTGTATTGGAATCAAAACATCCCAGGGAGAATGCAGATCTTGTCAACAACCGAAGAGTTATTACTCTGAGTTTTAACTAATTTGTGGCTAGTTTCACAATACTTGCAAGTACTTATTTCAACATTGTATTTTTGTATTGCAAAAAAATGTTTCTTAAGTATTTTAAGAAAATAAACATGATCTCTTAATGATCCCCAAGATCTGTGCTTGCTTTTGAGATTTAATATGAATTAGGTCTTGTATGAACTTTGTTGCATTTCCCAAGCTACACTATTCAAAAGGAAATCCTTTATTGATTTTGAAAGCACATTTCTCAGCATAATGCTTTGATAGTTAATCACTAACCCAAAGGAAAATAGGCATTATTATGTGGTTTAGATAAAAATATGGCAGGCACTAATAACTTACTCCAATGAAAGTACAGATGATCATCTTAGAAGTCTGATTTTGATTTTATGTTGTTTCCTAGAGATATTACCATATCTATGGCATTAAATGATACTTTATAAAATGTAATTATAATCCTAGACTGATGATGTTTCCAGATTTAAGCATTACTTAGGCACTGCATTCTCACTCATTCATTATTTTCATATTTGCCTTTTATTAGGTTTCTGTACCTCATGTTTCTTCTTCAAGTTGCTGCCCAAAAATGTACTCTTAAAACTGTAGCAATGCATGCTTCTTGCTCTAATGCAGGGGTAGGCAACCTAAGGCCCGGGGGCCGGATGTGGCCCAATAGCCTTCTCAATCCAGCCTGCGGACGGTCCAGGAATCAGCGTGCTTTTACAAGAGTAGAATGTGTCCTTTTATTTAAAATGCACCTCTGGGTTATTTGTGGGGCATAGGAATACGTTCATTATTTTTTTCAAAATATAGTCCGGCCCAGTGTTTCCCAACCTTGTGCCTCCAGCTGTTTTTGAACTACAACTCCCATCATCCCTGACTAGCAAGACCAGTGGCAAGGGATGATGGGAATTGTAGTCCAAAAACAGCTGGAGGCACAAGGTTGGGAAACACTAAGGGACGGTGGACCGGCCCATGGCTGAAAAAGGTTGCTGACCCCTGATGCAATGTAACACACAGGCATGTTTGCCAGGAAAAGAGAATGGCTGTGGCTTCATGTTGCAATGTACATCAGGAGGAAAACACAGTTTTATCATCGAGTAATGACTACAAGTAAAAAGGAAATAGCTTCCTATTTTATAAATTTGGATATGGATTTTGTGTGTGTGCAAAAAATCAATGCTGTACAATGTGCTGCTTTCATTTCATTTAGGATTAGATGAAGTTTTATGTCTTAAATAAGTCCACTGTATTATAAATATTAGAAGCATGTATGAGTTTAGAATTAAGGTATAGCAATAATGGAGTGTGTACAGAGTATTTTCCACATTTTCAACTGAAAAATGTCAGCTGTCAGCTTTGAAATAATGTTTAGCTGATCCTTTGCCTTCTAACCAGGGATGGGGGATCCAGATGTTGCTGAATTCCAATTCCCATTAGTCCCAACTAGATTGATCAAGGAGGGCTACAGGTTGCCCATCCCTGTTTTAAACAATTGAAAGATTAAATATAAATAAATTTACATATTACCCAAACCTAAATATAGATATATTTTAAATAAACTAGAAAAGAACAAGATAAATCAAAACTTAATATAGAAAAAGATACCAATCATTGCTATAGGAAAAGGTCTTACTTGATATTTTCTTTATCACTCCCTATAACACAACAGCAACAAAAACAGTTTTAAAAATAAGTACAGCTTAATTGTCAGTGCCACTGATTAAAATTTGCCTGTGGGGAGGGGAAAAGGGGTGAGGGTAGGATTCTAAATAAGGGTAAAGCAAAGAATGGACAGAACAAAGAAAGAAAAGGAAGGAAGGTACAAACGTAAGAAATAGAAGTATAAATTCAACGTATCAGCAAGGAGCAATACAACCATTTTTTTGAAAGAAATGCTTCTCTCCACTGCTTAATCAGATGCGCACAGCAAAAAGAGGAAGCTCCACGCTGCGCACAAAAAATATATAACCTAAGGCTGTCAATCCGTAATTGGCAACATCAAACTCTCACCAACAACAAGAGGAGCCCAATCACAACGGTGGACATCCAAACTAACCCGTCCGGCAACAGTGAGGTGTCTTATTAACCCCACCACAACCCGTGCTCTCCATGAAGGAGAACACGGTCTCCCAAAGTTTGTATCTCCAAAGCTTTCCTCCCTAAAGCTTTAACCTAGTGATTAAAATGTGCTGTCCTAAGCAACAATATATATCCCCATACAAGCAGGTGCTCCTGATGAAAGGTTTATCTCTGGAAAACACTTACTTTTCAAAAGAGGAATTAAGATGCTTAATGGCTGGTAATAATCGTCTCTAAAAGCCTCTAATTGTTTATACCAGGGATAGATATATTTTTTTCAGACCAAGGGCCACATTCCCTTCGGGAAACCTTTTGGGGGCCACATGGCACATGGATCCAGAAGCAAAAGCAATGAATGTACATTTTACATTTCTGCACACGGTCTAGTTTTACACATACTTGTTATCCTCTATCTAGGTCTTCCAAGCTAGGGCATTTAGTGCTGAGACACTCTTGACAATGTCAGAATACAAGGTCATATAGAGGATGTTTCAAACTTGCATTAAGAAGGGGCTGCTCCAAGGACTGGCACAGCAGTTCTGTTGGCCTGCAGCTACTCTGGCTCAGAGGATAAGAGCTGGTTTCCTGTACCAGTCCTAGGTGACAAGCCATTTTCTTGAACTACACTTGTCACACAGCTCTTGATTGTATGGTCTGCTGCTGCTGTGCATATTTTCCAGACATTTCCAGACCACGTTTCCAGGCACTGTAGAGCAAGGCAATTGATTGCTTATACAGAGACTGACAACTGAACCAGAAGATTTGAGCAGTTCTTTGTTACTGTTCATTTTTTTAAAAAAACATTTGGCAGACAGGAGAGGATTTTTAGTGCTCTTAATCTTGCAGCTTACTTTAGAACTCATTTACACATGCATGGACACAAATGTGTTGTGTAGAATTTAAAAACACATCAAATATAGCACCAACCTAGAACAGCCATTCAAAGATGTACAGACGTATGAAAATGCAATTCACCCCTGAGAATAATTCATAAAACCACTTGTCTCTATAGGAAGCCGAACTGAGGAACTACTAAAATAGTCATCTTACAACATGATCTGTTTAAACACTAATTTCCCACCTTCTAAGCAATTAAAGCAATTAAATAGAAATAGTTGAATAAGCATGCTTTTAAGTTCATTATGCTCCTGCCTAGGCTTTCTTGGTTCTGTAACAGACCTTATCCTCTTATTGAATATACACAGTCAAGTACAGGAGAGGTGGGGGGGGGCCTAATATATAGATTTATAATTGACCACGGAGCATTTAGATGATAGTTCTACTCTTTATATGAGAAATTATTAATATATTTTGGACACAATTCATGGGCTGAATGATGTTCTAACTGTCCTACCACCCTCGCCCAAACCCAAATAATAATGTGGTTACATTTTGCATTTCCAGATTAACGTACTAGCATTAGTACACAACTTTAATTATGATAACTTTAATCAAAGAGTTTTTCAAGAACATTAAGCTCAGAGCTATCTAATCTGTTTATTTTGAATGCTAGGTCAAGCTATGGTGGCTAGTTGGGCCAAAAAGATGGACATTCCATAAGCCATGTAGAGCATTTATCTTGTTTCTATTTAAGCCCAAGTTTAATGGAACATATATTTATTATTTGTAATTATTAGTCATATTAAACAGATTATCTAGGTAGATACCCATCACAGAAGCATTATCTGTTTGCATGTTTTTATTATTTTCTTTCATGGATGTAAGCTGCCCAAGAGTATTGGTATTAAAAAGTGGTTCACAAATTTATACAAACAATCAAATAGAAATAAAATGAAATACTTAATATATATATTTCTATTTCTATATATTTAAATTATATGAATATTTATTCACATGCCCAAATATCAGAATGCTATTTTCCCCCCTAGATCACTGCTTAACCTGAAATGGGGAGGTACTGTACTATATTGAGACACAAATAAATTCCCTCATACTCCATTGTCAAAAGCTTTCATTTATAGTCTCAACTTACTAACATTTCAATCTTTTCTACATACACTTGCAAATATAGTGATCACACTAATGTTTTACACTGAGCATTTGTTTCTGTGAGAAAGAACACAGCAATAACTAGTACCAAAGTAACTGTGCAGCAGTTACCAAAGTAACTGTGCAGTAACTGTGCTAGTACCAAAGTAACTGTGCAGCAGTACACTTGGGATGTACCGTCTACCTGTTCTTTAGTATTCATGCAAAGTATCTGCTGTTTCTTTTCTCAGAAGTAACTGCTTATTTTATCTTATACAATATGTAGTGCTTTAAAGACAAATATTGCCTTTATATATTGTATTGTTTCACACTTATGAATTTATTTATCACCCTCAGGATCCCCTCCAACTCTACAATTCCATGATACTCTGATCCTTAGGTACATAGCAGTAAATCTTTAATCTTCCATCGAATTAATCATATTTGATATTCATGCAGCAACTTAAATTTTGTATTCTTCATAACAAATGAAAAACTATTGTGCTTTACCCATTAATTTATTACAAGTAAGCATCTTTGTTTTCCCTGAACATGCACATTCTGTATTCTTTGTTGAAAATTGTTCTGATTTGAATATATCCTGAGCAACATACAACAGTAAAATAGATCATGAGCTCATAAAACTGATTTCGCCATTAAGTTCAGTGAAACCTGGATGACAGGCCAAGTGGTAAAACAACAAAAAGTGCCCTGGAATTAATTAAGAACAATGATCTTACCATGGCAGGAACCATCCACTTCTTCATACCCAACGCTGCAGATGCATCGTCCTAGAGGAACAAGCCAATCCCCATCTGCTCCACAATATAATTTTGGAGTGTCCCGCTCCTCAGCACTCTTCACACAGGAACCTCGTACTTCCACTAAAGATGAAGAATCAACCCTTGGAATAGTGTCAGGAAACATAGCCAAATTCCGAACAGTGAAAGGACACTTTTTGTAGTAAACACGGACAGAGACCAAAGCGATGCATGCACCAATGTCTTGAAAAGCAAGAAAAAATCCTTTCCTGTTTATTGGTCCCACCTCACGAACTTCTGTGTTCAGTTTAAGGATGCGATCACCCAAATCCATCTGAGTAAAACTCTCATCAGCTGCAATAGTATCAATTTTACTATACTGGTTTGGCTTGAACTTAATTCCATGGGATTCGTCTGATTCCAGGTAGTAGAGGTTAAATGTTTCCTTGCATGTTCCCAGTACCCATGGAATGCTGTTGCAGTCCCTCAGTGTAAACTTCATTTCCACATAAATTTTCTGAGCTGCATCACGGGAGATCCAATTTGTACGAAGCCAGTTGTTCTGGTTGGGTTCCATAACATTACATACCTGGTAAGTGTGGATGGGGCGATTATATTCATCCATTTCTGTTATAGCATCCCACTGAAAAGAAAATACAATTCATGAAAAAAAATAAATCTTTATCCACACTTTCAATTGTTGCCAGTATAGAAGACTGACCTTAAAATTGCAAGGAAACCAACACAAATATTGAAATCAGATGCATATTAAGGATCAGGCTATTATAATTCTAATGATTCTTATTTTATTTTCCTCTAGATGACTTTGAACCACACAATAATGTGTATTAATATTCAGTTGCGAGCCCAGGTGCAGTGAGCACACCACCCCTGAAGCTGGGGAGTGAGAAGCAAAAAATAACCTAAGTGGATGATCTGGGATCAAAACAGGCCACAGTGTTTATTGATTACAGATGTAAGTAGGCTTAGGGTTATCCTGAACCATCCAGTCAGTCTGCTGGCTGTTTACAATTGGGGTTTGATCTTGGGTTTGGATTGCCCTATGACATACTGTATTTTTCCGTCTATAAGACGCCCCCATGTATTAGATGCCCCCTATTTTTGGGGACTCAGATTTAGGGAAATGGGGGGAGATATATCTATTTATAAGACGCCCACCAAATTTTTGACATTATTTTTTTAGGGGGGAAATCTAGTCTTATGCACTGAAAAATACGGTACATTGAATAAGACCAATTCTTAAGGATCACCCCTCAGCCCTTGTCTGGGCATTCGGAAAGAAGCACCTCCCCTAGGATCCTTGCAACCGGGAGAGAGAGAGCTGCCCATGGGGGCAGGGTGAGCCAAGGCAGGGCATGCTGCGTGGAGTCTCTGCAGCTTTCCCCTCAGCTGTAGGGCAGCTGAGGCAGTGGGCAGACACAAGCCCTGCGTTGCTCGAAAAAGCAGCGCGGAGCTTGCAGGCAGTCTGCCCGCACCCTCCCTCTCAGGAGAGATGCATAGCTCAGGCATGCTGCAGGCCCTGCGGTGTGGTGCCCAGTGCCCCCTGCCTCACCTAGCTACGCCTCTGGATTGGGCAGATTCGTGGAGGAGAGGGCTGTTGAAGGCTACTAACCATAAAGGCTGTGTTCTGCCTGCAAAGTTGGAGGCAGCAATACTTCTGGTTTCTGGAAATCACTCGAGGGGAGAGTGCTCCTGCAGTGGCGTAAGAAGGGGGTGCAGTGGGTGCTGGAGTTATTTTTTCCGAAAACACATATTTTTGCCATTTTGTCACCCCTCAGTGATGACCCCTGGGGTGTCCCACATCCACTGCACCCCCCTTCCTGCGCCACTGGACCCCCCCCCCGACAATGTGCTCAAAACGCACCCACAATTCCTAGATTTGTGGGCGGGAAAAATTCAACCCCTTCCCCCCACCCCAGCCAACAGGAGAGGAAATGATTATCCCCATGGCTGTTGAGGTGTGTGGGAAGAGAAGCCCCAGCAATGACAGCCAGCTGCACTGCGCAACAACTGTGGCCTCACAGTTGAAAAGGTAAACGGGATTTGTCTTAATAAACAGCCTGTTAAGTTACTGAACCTCAATACACATTTGCAAGCAGGCACCAAATATATGCGTACAGTTTGCACATACAAGCTATAACTTACTTTCATATGGGAAGGCATTTGTCTAAAATGACCTTCATGTGAAAAGTGAGCCATAGCAACAGCAGGGATATTAGGTTTCCTGTATTTTGTTTGTCATGCTATATTCCAGGATCAAGCTTCTCTTATCAGAGCAATATGAACAGGTGACTTTCCATATGAAACTGATGTGGCACAATTGTCATGTGTATGACGGACACACAGATATGAATAACCCTTTAGTCTTATTTTAAATCAACATATATTTTATCCAATTAGATTTATTCAGGACTGAAATCTAAGTCATGGTTATAACCCTGACACTGAGAATATCAGTGTATTTCATATCTGTACGTTCAAAAGAAAATTTGAACTTATTTGCTATTACTCTGCAAACACTTGCAGAGTAGATAGTAAAGATAAATACAGTACAACAAGCCAGCAGTACTGAGTGGATGATTATGGATAATATATGTAAGAACATCATCATGAAGAATAAAGTTTACACAGAATAAATAAAAGATCATACTATATGCAAAAAGTTAAATAATGCATCAGAAGATAGCACTTCTAGGCATACATATTAGTTGCAGATCTGAATACTACAGCTGTGCCAAAGTGTAGTCATGTAGGAAACTAATCATACCGCTCTATTCTCCATACAGAAGGAAAATGAGGAAATTCCACTTTATTTGTATTTCACTCCAGCATGAATTGGAATATCTTCACTGTCATTAAACATGCACACACATGCACACATGAAGGAGAGTCTTTATTTAAAAGTGGGGAGAAAGTTATCATAAAGCTATGCTTTCCACAGCCTCATACACGAATTCACCCAGGAAGGAAGAGCACCCTGAAGGAGGCATAGAATATTGCCGTAAACCTTTTTGAAGCTACATCATTCCAAAGGCCCCAGAATGCACAGAGGTCCATGTGGACACATGTGGACACATGTGCACACACTCATGAGCCTCTGCTGCTTTGCAGCAGACCAACTGGTCCTTGAGAGATTTCTTTAAAATCCTTTGGACTGTTATATGAGGCACACCCGCAATTTCACAGGAAGTGATCATGCCTGAACAGCAAACAGACCCAGATTAGGTCTCTCAGCATAACTTGTTACTGGCTAAGGGTCCTGCAGATCCTTACCTATTTGAACTCCTCCTCCTCCTTGCCCCAGTACACCCTATTTTGGCAGGTTGCACTGTCTATTCCCTATGGGTAAGCTGGGAACAGCCAGACTAAACTAGGTAGAAGTATCCAACCCTCCTCCAGCATGAAAGATCCAGAGGCCGGACTGCTCTACTCATAAGTATTTCAGAAAAGGAGAAAAGACCCACAAAGCAAGAGGCAATAATGGAAAAAGTTCCCAATTAGCTTTCATAGGCAATCAGTTCCAGCCCACACTGGCCTGCCACCAAAAAGGAGAACTACTAAGTGCAATTCTTTTTTGTCAACTGTGCTATGGCAATGCAGCTGCAACAATTAAATAGGGGGAAAGCATGGCACCATCTTAGGTTTTGACCATGAGAAGACCCATTAATCTGAGGCAAATAAGTCCCTGCCTCCTGCTAACTCTTCCTGCTTAGCAATTGGAAGCAAACATGACTCTCCATGTGGGAATGAGAAAAACCTATTACCGTATTTTTCGCCCTATAGGACGCACTTTTTCTCCTCCAAAAATGAAGGGGAAATCTGTGTGCGTCCTATGGGGCGAATGCAGGCTTTCGCTGAAGCTTGGAGAGTGAGACGGGTCGGTGCGCACCGACCCCTCTCACTCTCCAGGCTTCAGGAAACTATCAGCAAGCCTGGGGAGCCTGCGGGAGTTCCCGCAGGGCTCCCTAGACTGCGGATAGCAGCCTGCTGCCCGAAGCGCGGGGCGCGCTGAAGCCACAATTGGGGGGGGATAATTTTTTCCCCCTTATCCCCCCCAAAAAAAACTAGGTGCGTCCTATGGGCCGGTGTGTCCTATAGGGCGAAAAATACAGTACGTTTATAGTCATTGAAGGTGACAACAGATGCAGTACAACAGAACGTATTATGTTTGCTCTAACCACTCCTATAGAAACAAAGCCTCCAAATGTGTGCACTGTTGCACCTGAGAAAGAAAATCACTAATACTAAGCATGTGAGCTACAAAGGCCTTTGAGACAGGCAATAGATGAGTAGCATTCTGTCTGTATATTGATTGATATACCACAAAGATGAGCATCTGTTCATAAATACCACTTCAACTACCAGAGTTCTTCCCCTTACTGTTATAAAATTCCATAACGTCTATTACTAACTTTTACAGCTTTTCATATTTGCTGTGCAATTGTTCTGAGGAAAATGGAATAAAAGTTGTTTGCATGCATATCTACATACAGTATAACAACCTTTTTCAATATTGGGTCCCCTGATGAACTACAACATCTGTGGACCGAAGGTTGAAAAAGGCAGCCCTGGAGACATCAAAATAAAGTTTTAAAAATATCTATAAGTATATAGATTTCACACAGCTCTGCCTTTCCAACACACTCAAATTAGAATTTCTTTATTTTGTATGTTCGTGTCCTCCAAATGTGCCTTGCTAGTAGGAATTACAAGTGCAGCTATTTATTCATAGTTCTTGCGCACAATGTTTGCAGCATACTTCCTATTTCCCAAAACTTAAATTAGATTCTGTAACTTGTCTAATTAGTGTTGCCTATTTAAAATACACATGTAAGCAAGCTCCAAAATACATTATTTGGTTTACAAAAACAATAACTGTGTTCCAATACTATGCACGTGTCTGTTTAAAGTCAGAACAGACCTCAATATAAAGTATGTCAATTTCTCATTGTTCTACAGTAGCAGCTTTTACAAAATTTCACAAGAGGAGCATTTCACCCTTATAAATGTACAACAGAAGCAGACATAATATCATTTTTTTCTAGTGGTACAACTTGAATAGCAATGTTAATAAACAAATATATAACCCACAATCTCTTATTACCTGTCAGAAAGCTGAGAAGGCAGAAAGAATACTATAAAAGCATGTGCTAAGTTAGTCGAACATACTGAATACATTTTTTATTTGAAATGCAAACATAATTCTCTAAAGAATAATGTTTGGAAGGGAGGTGGCAGGGATTTAGTCTCACTAAATCCAAAAAGAACAAATTTGTACATGCATAAAGAACCAAAGTTTGGCTTCATCTATGATTACTTGGAATTGGAAACAATGGATAATTCAATATAAGACAAATATTGAATGCCTTCAGAATGCCTGGTTAGACCCAAACTCACCATTTATAGCCATTATTGACCACAAATGTACAGTCGGGTCCATGACTTGGGATTCACTGACTATGTGTGCAAACACATCCATGAAGAAATGAAAGAGAAGTTTTTAAAATATGTTAATACTACATTAAATATGAGAAATGAGGATAGATCTACTTTCAAATATTTAAAGAACTGCACTAAAGATAATAGAATTCACTGTTTTTGTCTTTGCCACAGAGAGAAGCAGCAGGCAGTGGATCTGAGCTATAGGAATGGTAAGGTGGCAATTAGCAAATGTTTCTCAATACAAGTAAGAACTGATGAATACAGTTGAGGAATAAGTTAATGAAGCCAGAGTTTTTCTGCTACTTTTTATTTTCCACTCTCTTGTTTTTTGCACAAAGAAAGTATTTCCAAAATATTATGAATGATGTGTACATGTACAGCCTATGTGTCTGCTTGGCTGGAGGCAAAATACACATACCCAAATGGTGCCTCTATAAGCATAGTATTTATAAATTATGCTGCTCACCTCATTTTTGTTTTTAGAATTGGTTCTTTTTTTGATTTTTTTTTTATTGAAGCTTATAACTCAAAAAATATAAGATGCTGTAGTGCATGATATGCTACACAAAGCACTCTGAGGTGTATATTCAAGTCAACTAGAAGTTCCATCCTACCTCCCTTCTAATGTTGGTACCCTAAGTACTTGTTCCATATACAATCTTGCACATTTACTCTGAATCCAAGAGTAACATATAACATAGTGGCTCACAGATAATCTCCTATAAGAAATATTTTTAAAGACATGCCAAGGAGTGTTCTTTCAGAGAAGGCTTAATTACAGGGAATCCGGTCTCCGCATTTGTATGTACCTAGACAATACCTGACATTCCTTCAAGCTCTTTGATTTTAAGTAATAGTTTATATATTTGCTATTAAAGATTGGAAGTCTGTTGAATGTTACTGTAGCATGGATGCTTTTGAAAACTAAACAGCCCATAGTAGGCATTAGCTCCTTATAAGAAAAACTGTATGGATTTCTTTTTGATTATATTAGAGGCAAAGGTTTTATGCAAGTGTATTTTGGTTTGGTTTTGCATGTTTAGGAAATGCAGTCAGGAAATGTCGTCCAGAAGGCACTTACCAGATTTTCCAATGCATTGTGGCAACACTGCAAACCAACCCATGATACTGTTACCAGTTTATGGGGTGTGTGACACCCTAAATTCCTGGGTCCAATAAAAGGTAGACTTAATCAAGATTTGGGAAGTTAAACCATTACAAATCTCTTAAGTTAAAAATACAAGGCAGGCCAACCTGGTGATCGCTCATCAGTTTGTTACGGGTTATTAGGGGAGCAAAGCTTGTTAATAACCAAGTCATTATGGAAACAAGGGGGGAAGGGAGGTGGGTGATTAACAAAGCAGTTACTTTGTGCTGGACAGCAGTGGGGGTGTGAGCCCCTCCTTCCTCTAGAGAGGCAGTAAGCAGGAGACAAAAGGACAGAATTTTTAGGATGAAAGTTGGCAGTGATGCACTGGCAAAAACTGGGACAGGCTGTAAGAAGGAGACAGAACACATGTCTGATTTCTGATTTTAATCCAAGGCTGTTGTGCCTACGGGAAAGCAAGTGACCCTCTTGGAAACCTCTCCATCGTAGACTCAGGTTGTATATGCAGTATACGCAAATAAACCACAGTGTTCCCCTAGCTACCAGCATGAGTTTGACCAAACTGCGGGAGGCAGTGGAAGACAGGAGTGCCTGGTGTGCTCTGGTCCATGGGGTTACAAAGAGTCAGACACAACTAAATGACTAAATAACAACAATAATAAAGGCATCACAGTCTCCACTGTGCCTCATTTGTAAAAGGAAACACAAATCTTGGGTAAGGCCTGGAGCCTCACACCATTCAGAGATTGGGGTGGCATGCAACAAGCAGTACTGACACAACCAAGTTTATTTTGGCATGGGTGCTTGCGAATGTGTGCATGTTCTATCATATGAAGCCATCCATCACAAAAACAGATATAGGAGCAGGCATGTGAGGAGCAGAGAACCACCAAATCGCTACATTATATGTATTAGAGCCATCACAAGCCTATGTATCTGATATGCCAAAATGCTAAAAATGGTGTTGGCTGCACCTGACTCATCCAGTATGACAATGACAATTCTGAACCCAAGGATCTATGCAGCAATTATTGTGAATTTTTTTCAGACTAAGGCTACAATTTCCCATCCTTTACTCTGGACTTGTTTAAAGTAAAAAGAATTGCTCTAAGTTTAATCAGATAGTAGACAGATTGCTTATTTGGATACAAATTCCACTGATTTCAATAGACTACCCAGAAATGATGTTTAGGATTATAGCCTCAATGAGAAATGTGATTTCAATTTGTGACAGCTATGTAGTTACTCCAAAAAAGTTTGATTTAAAATATTTTTCTTCTTTTTAAAAGGAAGTAGAAAAGTAAAGTAGAACACAATGACTGTAATAATTTGAATTTGAACAGCTTAAGCATGGAATTGTCTTGCTGCAGGGAATTACTTTTAAAGCCAAAAGTTACAATGTGCTTCTTTCTCACCAAAAAGAAAAATGGTTGAACTGTCATCCTCCTAATGGGATAGTTTTCATGAAAACTATTTAAATATTCACTTTGAACCAATATCCTGGTTTGAACTTCAGAAATTAGAGCTTTGAATTCTGCTACTAGGCATTTAGTTAATAGTGCAGATCTCCATTCTTCATGAGGAAAGAAAGGATTCCGAATTTAAATAATGACTAATTTAAAGGATAAAATGGTGGTGAGGGCTATCAAATATGGATAATCTCTATTGAATTCAAGGCAAACAGTAAAAAAATGCAAAGGGTATCTATAAATGATGGATAACTAATTTATTTTAATGTAAGTTAGTATCTAGCCACTGTCTCCAAACCAAACTAATGATGGTTTGACAACCTCTACAACACATTTGGCTGGCAACTTGTTTAAAATGGGACATTAGTCCAGAGAGGTAAGTGGGCGAAGGCCACCAAAAAGGCAGAGGGTTCATCACCAAACCACTCTTAGATCTATTGTGCCTATTTACACATCACATAATGAATAGCATATGCATAATTGAAAAAGACAAAAATTATGGATAATTTTTCAAAAATTTGCATATGGTAATTTAAATGTAAATAAGCAACTTTTGAAATAATTTCTAGAATTCTTCTGTTAATTAACTACTCCAAGGAGTTCAGTGCAATGCACAGTTGTTCCCCGTTCCCATTTTATTCTCATAGGATAGCAAGTAACCCAAGTCCCAAAGGTTTCTCAGTATGGCACTCTAATTACTTTATCAGTGAAGTAGACTATACTCCACAAAAGCCTACACCACAGTAATAAATATTTTCATATTTAAGGTATGAATCATTTCTACTTTTGCTGCAGCAGACTAACATGCCTATACTTATGGAACACAAAATTATGGCGTCATTTCTGTGCCCTTCATAATGTACAAAATGCTTTGCAAACTCTAATACTTTGCAAAGTATTATCCTTCTACTCTGTGAAGATAAACACTCCATATGGAGTGTAGCCAAGTATAAGACTTGCCCATCTGCTGAGTACAGAGTTCAGTTGGACTCTAAACCCACAGCAAATCTTCTGCACATTTCTAAACTCCTGTTTTGAACTACTATAGTGAAACCTCTGCATAAACAAATCTGAATTGCTGTACTGAATTTTTCACTGTCAGATCCACAGTTGGAAGACAGAAGTACTATGATATTATTAACACATGCAGAATTCTGATGAAGCATATGCTAGCGATTTTACTTTGAGTGTATTTTTGCATGGGGGAACATCCCAAAGGCTGGGTTAGAGAACTATTATTTAAACATGATATGAAACTTCTGCTGAAACATCAGAACTGACATTTATTGGCCTGCATGGGAAACTTTGTATATAAACTTAGCTGAAGTCAGCACTATTTTGTCCTTCACTTAAATAGAGCATGAAATTTTTATGAATTTAAGTGTGTTGGTAGAGAGAAAGAATCACAACAAGAAGAAACATTTTGAGTGAAATGCTCAATTTATTAACACCTCCTCTATGTTTATATCAACTGCTGTTTCCTGGGTTTGAATGAAATGCATTGCAAAGATCTTTCTAACCTTGAGTGGTTCAGCAATGGAACAAAATAGCTTGACAGGCTGTGGAATTTGTTTTCTTTGATAATTAAAGGAAACTGAGAGGCAGTGTGCATTTTTTAAGTATACACTATCGATTGATTTGCTCTCTTACCTGCTTATGCCTGAGCTGTTTGTGCACTGTCAGGGATAATTGTCTTTTTAAAAAGCCCATATGCAAAATTATATACAAAAAAATAAGTATATTGTATATGAGTAAAAGTCAAGCTCTACGTGAGACTATATTCCTAGAGCATATACGGTAAGCATTCATTCACATGTATTTTTATCAAGTAGTATGCATTGTTTGGATCTGTTTATATGCTGGTAAATTTAGGGAACCTGATGTACATGCATATATGTGTATAATATGTGCTTAATATTATATAATATTGTATAATAATAAATACAATCTGTGAAAAATGTTCATATTTTTAATGGAACTGGGGGGAAACAACCTCGCTTCTCATCAGGGTCAAGACAAGAAGTAGAAAAAAATCAGAGGGTAAGGTCAAAACTGAGTAAATTCCATCCTTATGGGTATGAAAGGTGCTCCATATATTTTGGGCAGTTTTAGTCATACCAGTACAAATCCATGAACAAAAGATCCATGGAGCCACTATTAGGGTTTGATGTGTAGCTTTGTTTACATAGTTTCACGAAACCACACATATGGATTGCTGCACATATGAATGAGACCTGAATATTTATTGCACTGTAAATATTGCTATATTAAGGTCAGTATCTTGCAACCAATGAAGCATTTTAAAATACCATGAAACTATGGAGACTGTACAAAATACATAAATGAGGGCAAGACTGTATTGAAGAAAAACAAAATGCTGAATGGATATTTGGAGAACTGATTTTATAGCTTATGTTGGCTATACTGAAGAACCCAAATCTTCACAATAAATCTTCTCAACGTAAGAACAGTTTATAATCCCAAAACTATGATAATCCTAATAATTTATATCTTCATGATTTTCTTAAAATAAATATGAATACAATATATTTACCACAGTAATTTTGACTGCCTCTTTAAAGAGGGATTACATGAAACTGAAGACTTTTTTATGGTTTGCACTTTCCAGTTTTAAAGATTTAAAATAAAAGTTTATATTAGTGACATTCTTTAGCAATGACATTTTATAGCCTTGTAGCCAAATGTGCTTGAACAGGCATTTCTACACTCAGGGTTCTTCTTTTTGTATTGCTAGTATTTCTTTTTTAAGCTCTGGGGATAGTTTGTCTGCATGATAAAATATTCTGAAATGTAATTCCTACATCTTATTAAAAATCTGTGACTCATATTCAATTTGAACAGTAGTGAGATTCGCAGCTTGTAAAATGCCCCAGAGTGGACACCGGATCTGAAATCTACACAAAACAATAGAGTTAAAACCTTAGCTCTTCTTCCTGATGGGCTTCGCCAACAACATTACTAATACTACTACAGTACAATCATTAATAATGCTTAACATTTGTACAGAGTTTTTTGGTGTTCAAAGCACTTCCCATGAATATGACTTCTAAGACTTACAACAACTTTGTAGGTTCACTCACCTAATGAGTTAAGGTAGAGCTGAGAGTCAAATCAGATTCAAAGATCAGTCTCTTAGCTGCTACAGCACACCACAAAGGTTTCATTTAATTCCAACAGTATGCTATAAGGAATGTAAACATTACAAGGTAGAGAGAAAGAGGGCTTATACAACATCTTAAGGTTTTTTTTTTATAAAAAAAATGTGTTGATGTTGACTTAAGCATCATTTAAAATGTGTAGCCTGGAAGCTGACTCAGAATTGTGCATACATACATACATACATACATACCACTATGTTATGTGGGCCACAATTAGTTGAATTTACCCATCTAAATATTTCAGGAAGAGGCAGCAGTAAGCAGAATGGGAAAAATGCACTGAAGCACAAACAAGAATTGAAGAGAATATTCTCATAAATCAAAGTATAATGTTACTTATGGAGAAACTGACAAAGTTATGAAAGGTTGGGCTAAGAAACAAACTCTTGGGCCTATAAACATATTGATAGTACAGTGGTACCTCGGGTTACATACGCTTCAGGTTACATACGCTTCAGGTTACAGACTCTGCTAACCCAGAAATAGCACCTCGGGTTAAGAACTTTGCTTCAGGATGAGAACAGAAATCGTGCTCTGGTGGTGCGGCAGCAGCAGTAGGTCCCATTAGCTAAAGTGGTGCTTCAGGTTAAGAACAGTTTCAGGTTAAGAACGGACCTCCGGAATGAATTAAGTACTTAACCCGAGGTACCACTGTAAATTTTTGGCTACATATGATTCTCTCCCAACAAGAGAAAAAATATTCAGTGAAACATTGAAGTAAAGTAGAATGAAGCAACTGACTAGTTCCTACAAATGAGACAATCGAACTCTCTGTATGCAAAGCAAAACACAAATGAAATAAATATATCACTGTATTATAAAGCACCAGAGATTATACTGCAGATCTTAAAACACAGACTAGAAATAGTGACCTTCAGCTTCTCCTTGCTGTCACATATTACCCAAAATTTATTTCTATGTGACTGACATTTTCAGTATAACACAAATGCTCCAAGGTTTTAATTAAAGTTCTTCCTGCCCACATCTCATTCTCATCTTTTTTCTTCTTTAGACTCTGTTGATCAACCTCTTAAAATCTCTTCACACATCTTGTGATATACTTTCTGACAGCATCTCTTTCAAGTATTCAGGCCTCTGTTTTTTCTTTCTCTTGCTGTCTGCAGCATTTTTATTTTATGTTCTGTTTATATGTGATCTCATCTTGTCACAGGTCTTCTGTATGCTAATGCTTAGAAATATTTGCAACACTACATGAATCCTCAGGGGGCCCATTCATACATTATGAGTTGAACTAATCTGTGAAACAATCAACTCACAATAGTGGTCTCATCCTGTATGAACAATGCCTAGCAGAAACGATATTCATAGAAGATATCAACCAGTCAGATTTTTATTTTGTGTAGGCAGTGCTTATTACAAAGCAAGAGAAACCACAACTGCAAATTATGAAAACTTAATATTGAAGATGTAATGACAACTCCCACAAACAATTAAAATGGGGGAATAGATATTCCATCTTTTTCTCTGTGCACATTCTTCTCTCATGTTACATTGGCCACAATTATTTGCAGCAATAAGGGCTGATTCATAAGGCATTCTAATTTTATAGTTTTGACTATCATGAAATATCCTTTGTGCCCTGGAATATGTGGGTCTCATCAAAGGCCACATATCGGAGATGCTGAGTCACAAAACTGTGATACTAAGCAAGTATTTTGAGGAGAAATATTTCAGAGAGTTTATCAGTCATATCTCACAGATTAGTCTGTGGTTTGCTTGGGGAACAGGGAGTACATAGGGAATGGAATGACAGCTTGAGAAAGGATTCAGCATAACGAGGAAGCTAGCTTTGGTTGGTTGCGTAGGCACTTGCAAGCAAAACAGGAAAAAGCCATTTGGTGACACAATGAAAGATCCTTGTGTTCTGACTACAGCTGTTTCTGTCTGCAGGAGAGTTAAAAAGGCTCAAAATAATGTGAAAGCTGGTTTTGTTGGTTACCTAGGCAGTACCAAACAAATAGGAAAATGCCACTTAACACAGAATAAGGTCAATCTGGGTTCTCAGACAGCTGCTTTCGACTACAGGAGAGTGCAAGTTGCAGTTTATTTTCCAGTATTATTCAAGGTAAACAGGGGCAGACTGAGAAACAACTGCATGTGGTGACAAAAAGTGCTTGCTAATTTTGATTTGTATCTCTGATTCTATGATGTCCATAACTTCTATTTTTTAAAAGGAGAGTGAGAGAGAGGGGGATTTGGAGCCAGCCAATGGTGCAAACATGCATTTGTGGTCTGGCTAGAAAATGGATATAACCTGGCCAACTGTGCAATGTGTTAAACTTTTGTGCCCCCTCCTTTGAGTGGCAAGGGCATTTTCCAATGTGGTAATTTTTGTCAGGTCTGATTCTACGGTGACATGAATTTATTTTGGCACCCCCAAGGGAAGAAAGATGGACCCAGATAGGGAATTTTGAGGTCAATGAAACAATAATGAACTGCTCCTTCTCATTTTGAGCCATCTCCAAGTCATATACAATTTATTTATTTATCCCACTTTGTCCCAGTACAGCCAAGTCTTCTCACAGCATAAATTAAAACAGATACAACTACAACAGATATTTGATAAAAACCACAGCAATTGGTCAATTAGTTCTGTTTTGCACATTGGTAACTTTAGACATTCATATATTTTAAATAATTTTTAAAAAACATTTTTTGAGAGTGCTCTACATTTTTGTGCAATAACTACAGGTTATTATATTATAAAAGAAACACTTAATTGCGTTTCAAAATAGCTGTGCATGAAACTGGGCAAATTTGTTCAATGGGCTGCTAAGGCTTTTCTAGTACTACAGTTTCCAGATTCCATCATATAAATTATTTCAGAAACTGCTGTCTCATGTCTTTAATTGTGGGTTAGATCCAGGCTGCACATTCTCAAATACAGATCATACCTATGCATTCTCCATAAGGATGTATAGCCATTGCTCGTGCTCCTCACATGCCCACTCTTCCACAACCAATAGCTTGAACTGATTGCCTAAACTTAACATTAACTTTTCTCACTGGGGCCATTAATACTGAATGGTATTTTAATTGAAGGAATGTGGATAGGCTATTTTTCCCCTTGCAGCAAAAATAGCTTCCTTCTGTCTTTGCAGTGGCCAAATTCCTATCTCCATTACCAGTATATATTCACATGTAGACTTCACATGGTCACACATCAGTATGATGAGCTATCAAGCTAGCTAGTTATTTTTCCTTAATTAAAATTCACTGAGGTGAAAATCATTAGCATGGTATGAAAATAGAAGGGGGAAAAAAGCAAAACAACCTTTAGTCTATTGGGCACGGGTAATAAAGTTTTGTTTTTAACTCCATGAGAATCATCTCTGAAGGTCGAGTCGAAGGTTAACTCAGAGGAAATAAAATAAAACATTTTTGGAACTTCCCTTGCTTATTGTTCAACAGGAGCTTCCATTGCAAGACTTTACACACACACACACACACACACACACACACACACAAATAGAAGTTGCTTATAAAAATGCAAATCCAAAGTATGCATAAATATAGATGGAACATGTTTAACTTTAGCATAAAAAATGATGCAGAGAATCGTTCAGGTCTCTGGGTAATTTAAATCACAGTAATGAAACGGGAGTTGTTATTTGGAATGACATAGTGGAGACAAATCAGTACTTGGGCTCAAACAAAAAAAGCAAAATAAACTTAACCATTTTAAGGTTGCTGCAATATTTTCACATTTTTTTTCTAAAATGGTATTTTAGCTTATCAAATGGTAAAGTGAAACTATATTTTAAAATATGTCTCCAGGATAAGAATTAACAAAAATGTGTAACTTGCATTTTGTCAAACGCAGAATGAACTAAGATGATTAGTAGAATCACATGATAATCAACTGGACTGTATCACTTCAGGCTGTATATCCCTCATAAAAAACTCAAGGAGAAGACTGTACTGATTCTTTCTTCATGTGCTTCTCATCACTGTTGAAGAAGTTTTTTGGGGAGCATTCTCCCATCAGCAACCTGAAGTCTTGCAATCTGTGAAAAGCTTTACCACCTGATTCTGCTGATTGTATAAATAGGTCCTGTTCTTTAACACAGAAGATTCTGTTTCATTACAATAACACACAAATTATGGTTTCTGATTGAAGTAGTCAAGAAAGTGGTGTACTTTTAAAACTTGCCATTCAAATTTATGCTCCTCCAAATCTATTCACATCACTTTGCGAATTTTAAGCCCCCAAAGAGATCCTGCATAATCCAAGTTATAATATGGGGAAAAAAATACTACTTCAATTACACACACATGTGCTCACAAAGCCAGTTCTCAAACAAAACTGATGATCAGTCGTGCCAACTTGGACAGCATTAATCAGCTGTTTGTCATGGGCACTAAGGTGATGCCATGGTGATGAAGGTCAGATCGGGAGAAAGGTGTTGCCCATGGATGACCCTGGAGTGGTGCCCAGCGGGATGAGGTTGGTCTCTTCCCAGGAATCTCCACTTTTAATGACTCATTGGAATCACTACTCTGGCATCACTGGCCAGTTCCCACTGGGCCCCTCTCTGGGGTCAATAATGGGCAACACCTCTTACCTTTCCTTGCAGTCAGAGCAGCCTCTGCTCTGATGTTTTCCCACAAGTACAGTTCTTGCTAGTGCTCTGCCCATTGCTTCAACTGCTTGTTGCAGTCTGTGATGATCTCTCCAGACAAGGTTTTCAGCAGTACAGTTTTCTTGACTGTTGGTCTAAAAGTCCATGCCTTTGGACTTTGCGAGTGTTGCTGCTGTCAGCAGCAAGATGAATGCTCTGACACAGCTTTAGCCAGTAGTCATTAGCATATTGCCTGACAAGGGCGTCTCTCCTTGCCTTTCTCAGTGCAGTAAGCATCTTCTGACAGGGTGCACACTCATAGTTCACAAGTGCCTTGTGCTTTACCGTGATAACTGGCTCCATGTCCTTAATGCTAGCCTCAAACTGTTGGATATCTGCTGCCCTCTTTTTCCAAAAGAGGACGTAACTGTGTTGTTGGTTTCCTCTTTGATGAAGTTCCACCTTGCTTCACTGCTGTCTCGGGCAGTTCAGTAGTGCATGTTGGACGGAATCAAGAGTTCAGTTATGACTGTTCTGGCAGTGTTGATTCAAAGCAGCACTTGCTGCTTTCTGCTATGGGTTCTCTTTGGCTGGAGAAGGACCTTGTTCACCACCAGGGAGTGATCTGTGTTGCATTTGGCACCGTGTTAGCTCCAGGTGACATGAACACACTTCAGTACCAATTGCCTAGTGACAATCAAATCCAGCTGGTGCCAGTGGCCTGACCTTGGACGTATCCAGGACAGATAGGCGAGCACAACCAGTGTGGTCACACTAGGTGTAGAGCTTTGGGGGGAGGGGGAGCACAACTATCATATCTAATGGAAGGCGAGAGGCAAGGGGTGCTGGATTTTGGGGTTGCATAGGGTGTCACTGACATTTGAGACGCCAAGGTCTGCCACAGCATTATTTATTTATTTATTTATTTATTTATTTATTTATTTATATATATTTATACCCCGCCCTCCCCAGCTAAGGCCGGGCTCAGAGCGGCTTACAAACAATAATAAAAACAAGAAGAATGATTACAACTTAAAAACAAAAATAAAATACAACATTAAAATAATGGAACATTAAAATATTAAAATGTAGCCTCATCGCAGGAGGAGAAGGAAAAGAAAAAAAAAAAGAGAGAGAGAGAGGGAGGGAGGGAGGGAATCAAATTGGCTCCAAGCCAAAGGCCAGGCGGAACAACTCTGTCTTACAGGCCCTGCGGAAAGAAATCAGATCCTGCAGGGCCCTGGTCTCATGAGGCAGAGCGTTCCACCAGGCCGGAGCCAGAGTTGAAAAGGCCCTGGCTCTGGTTGAAGCCAATCTAACTTCCTTAGGGCCTGGGACCACTAGGGTGTTACTATTTATGGACCTTGAGGCTCTCCGTGGGGCATACCGGGAGAGGCGGTCCCGTAGGTACGAGGGTCCTAGGCCGTGAAGGGCTTTAAAGGTCAAAAGCAGCACCTTAAATCTGACCCTGTACTCCACCGGGAGCCAGTGCAGCTTGAAAAGCACTGGGTGAATATGCTCCCATGGCAGAGACCCCGTGAGGAGCCTCGCTGCAGCATTCTGTACCCGCTGGAGTTTCTGGGACAGCTTCAAGGGCAGCCCTGCATAGACCGAATTACAGTAGTCAAGCCTGGAGATGACCGTCGCATGGATCACTGTGGCCAAGTCAGGGCGGGAAAGGTAAGGGACCAACTGCTTGATGCGGCGAAGGTGGAAAAATGTCGCCTTGGCTGTTGCTGTAACCTGCGCCTCCATGGAAAGGGAGGCGTCAAGGATTACACCCAAACTCTTAACGGAAGGCAATGGCACTAACTGGGCCCCCGCAAGAGAAGGGAGTTGGTCCCTCATCCCCATGCCATCCCGACCTAGCCATAGGACCTGTCTTTGAAGGATTTAGTTTCAATCGGCTTCCACGAAACCATCTAGCCACAGCTTCCAAGCATCTGGTCAGTGTGTTCAGGGTCGAGTCGGTGTGGCCATCCATCAGCAGATAGAGCTGAGTGTCATCAGCATATTGGTGACAGCCCAGCCCAAAGCTCCGGATAATCTGGGCAAGGTGGCGCATAAAGATGTTAAAAAGCATCGGGGAGAGAATTGCGCCCTGCGGCACTCCACATACCAAGGAGTGGCGCGACGACATTTCCCTCCCTAGTGTCACCCTCTGTCCCCGACCAGAGATAAAAGAGCACAACCAGTTATGGGCTATGCCCTGTATCCCCACATCTGCGAGGCGGTGGTCATAAAATATATGAAATATTTTATGATTTAACATGCTTTTCCTATCCAGAAAACCTTTGCAGTGTGTAATGCACACAGCTGAGTTTCCCTATGCAAAAAGGAGCTACTGGGTTTCCACCCTCCCCCTCAAAAGTAATAAATTTAACTTATTCCACCCCTCCACAAAAAACAATTTCCCTTTTCTTCCCCCCTTTTTGCCCCACTTCAAAGTTTGCCAAAGGGGACTTGGTGGAGCCCCTGGAGCATATGTTTGTGGCAATGGGAGACTGCAGGTAGGAACAGAGGAAGGTGAAATCCCATTACTGTATGTGAGCTGGTCTGTTTGTGCAATGTTGTATTCTGCAAAAATGATGATGGTGATAATATAGAGTGGGTGCTGAAAGAACCTCCCCTGGGGTTAGTCACACTTGAATGCAGAGATTAATGGGATGCCTGGATAATGTTTCGGCTTTCAATGCTGGTTTCAATGACCCTGATGGAGATTTAGTACTGGAAAATATCCCTACGTTCTGGGTGTCCCACATGATCTAGAAACGAATTTGTGCCCAGTACAATATGCAGTTCACAATGAAAAATGCTCTTTATGCAGCAGTGGCATTGCAGTGCTAACACATGAAACATGCCTCTGATTTTAGCAGACTAGCAAGCAATTGTAATTAAATATTACAGCCCAAATACAGTATCCCCCCAACTATTACCATCAATACTAGATCCAAAATAAATAAATAAATAAATAAATAAATAATCACACCAAGATGACCTATAAGCCTTTTAGATGTTGTGAATGTTTTATGTCAATGTCAAGGTATATGTCCTATTTTTTATGTCTGATCAATAATTGCAAAATGTAACAAAAATATGCTTCCTGTTACCAGACTATTGCATCCCATTTACATTTTGGTTATCGCCTGTTTGCAGTAAAATGGTAGCAGCAAATTAAATTAAAATATACAATACTGCAGCCATTTTGAATCAATTAATTTCTCACAGTAAGATTGGATAGGGCAATATATCCTTCATGGCTCTTTATACCCAAACGAATGGTAATTTATTTAGCTATGAATGCTTTATTACTTAAATTCAATAAACTTGAAATAGTTGATCCATAAATGGCAGATCAAATCTGCCATCTTTAATTTAAAAATGTAATGTAATAATAAAAGCTTTACTCAAATTGATAGACTAGCCTAGTATGATAAGCTGAAATATCCAGACTCATTAAACTGAAATCCCCAAATTCTAGTTCAAGAGAGACTGCAAAAAATTAGTTAATGGTGAACAGAACACTTTGTTTTACCCTAAAATGATCTCTTTAAGTTATATTAGGCAACTAAGTGAAAATACTATATACTATTAGAAAGCCACCAAGCTGTAAGCAGCAGTCTACTTACTTAACTATTCTCTATCACTGAAGACTCCTGCACAAGGCCTCACCTTTCCATGAGAAACTTGGGACTTTGTGGAGAATTTCCATGCTTCTGAAACATCCAAATGCTGGTGCTGAAATTCCCCTAGTGACTGGCAAGTCATGTTGCACATTACAGCTGCAGTGTAGGGGCTGCAGGATTCCTGACCCAGGATAATGTAATATAGACTGGCCCTAAAATTCAAGGTTGTTACAAAAGAAGCAAAATGGTCGCTTCAAAATGGTGAAAAGGTACCCTTACAAATATCCTGCTATTATAGAGAGGGACAGAACTAAAATCCACCATGAGCTTGTCTCAAGTTACTTAGTTGTTTGGTTCAGTTTAGCTCATGTCCAGGTCCAAACTTGAATGACCTCCACTTGGTATCTGGGCTTCAGTAGGATGACTGACTTGGTGAGAAATTCTGAAGGCAGTGGCACAGAGTCTGCAGTTGCAGTTATTGTAGCTACCAAATGGCTTGCAGAGTGGCTAGGAGCAGTACTGCTGTATTTACTAGAAAGTATCTACTGGTGGCACTGGATCCAGATGTCCCATGAGATGAGGGTGGGGGCAGGGAGCCCCTTAAAGCCTGTTGACAGGAATTTAAAGGTTTGGACCAGGTTGCCGCTCAACCTGCTTCAGGCCAAGCCAAGCCACAGGGGAGGAGGAGTTAGATTTGGGTGACAGTAACCCAAGACTTCTTGGGAGAAAAGAAATGACAAATCTAGAAAGTTTCTTAAAAAGCAGAGACATCACCTTGCCGACAAAGGTCCATATAGTTAAAGCTATGGTTTTCCCAGTAGTGATGTATGGAAGTGAGAACTGGTCCATAAAGAAGGTTGATCGCCGAAGAATTGATGCTTTTGATTTATGGTGCTGGAGGAGACTCTTGAGAGTCCCATGGACTGCAAGAAGATCAAACCTATCCATTCTGAAGGAAATCAGCCCACTGGAAGGACAGATCCTGGAGCTGAGGCTCTAATACTTTGGCCACCGTGTGATCAGTGGTACCAAGATATACAACGTATTTATGGATAATTGTATGAGGTGCACCCTAACCTCAAAATTAATATACAAAACAAAATTTGATCTAATTAGATATTTTACTGCCTTTTTTAAAAAAAAGGAGAGCAAACAAAAGGGTGAGATCCAGCTCTGAGTAAGCAGATGCTGGCTCCCCAATGTAGCCTCCCACATGCTGGGAATCTACTTCAGAGGGCCTCCCAACCCTCTGGAGCATGTGAGGGTCTGGGTAAAGGGAAACAAAGGGTAAGTCTTGTTTGCACAAGCAGAAATGGGACAACACAACTGAATATCACCCTATATATGTTTTCTGGAATCTAGAAGAATAAAAATTAGCCCTTGATCCCAGGTGCAAAGATCCGTCCGGTGCTCCCCCCCCCCCGGATTGCCCAGTCTCAGGTACACAGGATGGCGGAGCCAGCCAGCTGCCTCAGCGCCTTGCTGGCTTGCTCGCTCCCAAACTCGCAGGAGTAGCAGAAGAGCCCGTCGCAACACCCTGACTGACGGGCGGGCTCTTCCCCGGACTCAACTCTTGGGCCCTGGACTCTCGGCCTGGTGCCCCTGAGAGGCCGGCACCCGGGTGCCCCACACCCCTAGTGCCTATGGATAAGACGGTCATGCTTGATACATAAACAATGTCTTGGCTAAACCATGCCAATTTTCACTTCACAGTTAACAGGCTGCAAAATTAGTGGCAAATATTTTGGCAATTTGGGGGCTGAAGTTAAAAGAGTACTGTACCTGCAGGTGTTCCTTTTAGCAGTTGCTCCCCCCCCCCAGTTCCCCTCTGGTGGATCATGCATTGGTACTCTGGGGAAATTGTGTGTGTGTGTGGGGGGGAATTGCAGCCATAATTCCCCCCCCATGACATTATTTGATGATAAACACTATTTGAAGATTTTGGCATGTGGCTAGAAAGACACACTTGGTTTAGAGAAAGGATCAATGGAACTGACTACATAGGTTCAAAAAGGCACCAACAAAGGAACTTTCTCTCAGCCATCCTCTGAAGTGTTTGCAATTAAAAAATAGGCAGTGCTATGAAGAAAAACAGTTATCTTCACTATAGAATGTTTCAGATAAAATTCTGCCTGGTGCATTGTTACTTAGCTTAAAAGCAACAGGGAGCCAAGTTAGATTTTAAAAAGAAAATAGAAAAATAGAAAAGGACGAGTTAAAGCAGAGAAAATAGAGTAGCTTCAAGATTTATATCTACTTTTAACAAAGAACAAAAAATACCATAGTGAGGGATCCTACAATACACATTATGGTACTAGAGAAAAAAGCAAATATATAAGGAAGTGCACTATGGACAGGTTAAAATAAGTCTTCACCCGCAGCAACTCAACAAACAGCTGCTCAGAAATGTTACATAGGCATAGAAACTTTCAAAACATGTACATTGAGTCAATCTGGCTTATTTATTTATCTTAAAAGAAAATCTGACAAACTAGCTCAAAAGTAGATTAAAGACAAATTTAGGGCTTCAGAAAAAAATTACAGTGAGGAATATTTGCAAATGCCTGTTTCACGAAAGAAAATAATGACTGTGATAAGCCACGGAGAGATAAAATCATTCCACACACACCCTTTACATATGCACAAAGGCATAATATTAACATTAAGGCTGCAGTCCTATGCCAATGTACCTGGAAGTAAGACTTACCCAGCAGTAAGAACTGAGTGAGAAGACTTGTATGGGATCACAGTGTAAGTTATAGAAGCAATAGTCTCATGACTAAAAATTAATACTGCAGATTTATTACACAATTTGTTAGCAGTTTTTTATTTCCTGATAGTTTGGTGTGTTTATGGTGCCATATTTAATACTACATATTCAATATAGTTTATACTGACAGCTTAGAGAACCACCATAAAGAGCAAACACACATTTACACTGTGCTTTTAAGAACATTTCATTCTAAAATGCATTTATTTATTTTTCCTCTGTAGTTTCTGGCTTTATCTATATCTGTCTGTCTGTCTGTCTGTCTGTCTGTCTGTCTGTCTGTCTCTGTCTGTCTGTCTGTCTGTTTATCTGTCTATCTATCTATCTATCTATCTATCTATCTATCTATCTATCTATCTATCTATCTATCTATACACATACATACATATATACAAATAAATACTGCTTATTGTCCCAGTGTGGATGCACGTAAGGCAGGGGTGAAGAGGGGTCAAAATTCCTTTCCTGTGAAACCAGCTGACAAAGTCATCAGCTGCAGGGACTCTTGGGGCTTTCCACAGTCAAATTTAAATGGGCCAATCAAAACCAACAAAAAGGCGAGGCTTGGGGTGGACCTGGAGGGAGCCTGGTTTCAGTCAGATCTGCCTCCAAATAATTTAAATTGACTGCACTTAAGAGTTAGCAGTGTTTATGCAATTTTTAATTCCCTCCCCCAAACATTCCCTTTTATTATCTCAATTCAGATATCCTTGTATAATTTTAACCTTGGCTTGGCATGACATTGAAATTGACAAATCATGATTTGTATTCAGTCAATAAACCAGAGCTAGAAACCTTTTTTTTTTGGCAACTGTTTATTCATATGTCATAGCTGATGCTCCATTTCTGAAGGCCACTGCACCATAGAGATGGTAGTACTTAGTGGAAAACTGCAAGCACACAAGGCAGTCCCACTAGTGGTTACCTAGCAACATCCTCTGTTGTGTCAATTTTTCCTGACCACAACCTGTTCCCACTATAAAAGAGTTTTCAGAACCATTCACAGCAGAACAGTAAAACAATAACAACATAAAAAAACCTACAACATTTATTTCTAAGAAAAATAAAATAAATTTTAAAGTCTCCAGTTTAAAGATAAATTTCACTGTAATGTTCTCCTCAAACTTAGATGTTCTAAGTATTTCTGAGCAAGAAAGCCACAGCTGTCATTATACGCAGAAATGGAGCCTGACATGTCCTGGTTTTCAGGTATAAAAATGGCATCAGGGAAAGCCCAGATGTATGGCGAGGAATTTTACTTTTTAAAATGTGGCAACCTTAAATGGAGGTCTCCTTGATCTGTGGGTGAGCAGCTATGCTCACGAGTGACTGAAGTAATTGTTTCCAGAAGGAAATTATTTTCACTTAATGGTCAGACGAGGTGGTTAAGAAAGGCTCTCTCATGCTCTAGACATACTGTGGGTAGCAGTATTCAGCAGCCACACAGACACAAGATATGAGGCAAGAGCATATTACTAGCCATTCAAACACCTCCCACAGTTCAGGCACATGTGGTCTCATGACAACACATTCTGATCCTGGTTCTGCAGTGCCAGCAATTCCATTATGCGTAGACCAATATTCATAACCACTTTAGCTGGAGAAAAATCCAGTTATGCCAGCTACTGCATTTAGCTGCTGCTGTAAATCTGGATCTGAAATTACACCCTGGTGAGTATCAATATAACAACCAGGATTAATTAAATAATGATAAATCTGAACAGGACCAAGAAGGAAATAAAAAAGGTAAAGGACCCCTGACAATTAAGTCCAGTCGCGAACGACTCTGGGGTTGGGCTCTCATCTTGCTTTACTGGCCGAGGGAGCCGACGTTTGTCCGCAGACAGTTTTTCTGGGTCATGTGGCCAGCATGACTAAGCCGCTTCTGGCAAACCAGAGCAGTGCACGGAAATGGTGTTTACCTTCCCGCTGGAGCGGTACCTATTTATCTACTTGCACTTTGACGTGCTTTTGAACTGCTAGGTTGGCAGGAGCAGGGACCGAGCAACGGGAGCTCACCCCATCACGGGGGTTCAAACCGCCAACCTGCCGACTGGCAAGCCCTAGGCTCAGTGGTTTATACCATAGGGCCACTCGACATGTTACCATATTCAAGAAAAGAGGAATAAAGAAATATTTTTAAAGCATTAACATCTGCTAGAAGTTCTTCTACACTGTCCTGTATACGGAAGAGGAAATGCTTGCTGTTATGAGATCCTGTTGCATTTTAGTAGAAGGCATATTGCTGGAGGAGACAGATAACCTTCTGGGAATACTGGGAAACCCTGTGGGAGTGTGTGTGTTGGAATATGTGTTGATCAAGAAGAAGAAGAATGTGACCATGTAGGGATGCTTTAGCAACAACTACAGAAGTTTAAAATCTGGACCTACACTCTCGTCTGTGGTACAAAGCTAGGGATGGGGAGTGAGCAATGCCGTAGAGGAAATAATACTTTCTACAAATGTTTGAAGAACAATCACAGGAGACTACACAAAAAAATTGAGATGAAGGGGAGGGAAATGCTATAGAGACTGATACCTGAAAAGGCAGGCATATGCTCTGCTGTTTACAAAGCCAACAATGGATCAAAGATTGCTACTGAGACAAGCTATAGGCTAGCATTATTGCCTAGGAGTAGCTGGCTAGAGATAATTTGACAGCACACATGGTATCACTTTGCCAGCAGTGAGATTAAATACAGTGATTTGGGATAGTGTCTGGGGATTCAAGTAACATTCAGATGATCCGAAGGGCAGCAAAAAGGAATGGAATGGTCCTGAATAGAAAGGTAAACAATGATTTGCCTATGCATTGGCAGCCTAAAACTATGGTTTGTGTCTAAATTATGATTAGTGCAAAACTATGTTTTGGTGTGATGTCTAAACTCATTAACAGCTGTCTGTGCTATCCAACAATATCCCAAGTTATAAACCCAAGGGTTGCTTTACATAGAGAAGTTCTGTTACTTGGACAGACATCACAATAATGTTTAACTGTTTGTTATTAATATATCACATGATTTTCAGTCTTTCAAAATACACAGAAATCATTTCAGCATTCTTACTGTATTTTTCTGGATATTTTGATAGCACACCTTGCAATGCTGAGAAAGCGGAACAGTGAAACATCCAGATGTATTACATAGGGTTTGTAAAAAACAGGTACTTTATAGAAGACTGGTCTTTGAATTGTATTTGCCTTTTGTAGAGTCACCAGTTTCACAGGGCTTGCCATAAGGAACACAGAATTTATGTCTGTGAAGCACTTTTAATATGGCAATGATTAATATTTAAATTACAACTACATCTAGGAATCTATAATAAATCACACTTCATTAGATCCCTTTCCAGTAAGTTTAAATAAGAGCTCCAAAGATTCGAGTTGCTAGATTTATATTGGCTGTGTAACCTTAATTTTCCCCACTTATGTACTGCTCTCAAGACAGACTTCTGGATTTAAGACTCACCACCTTTTCTGTAGTTAATGCTGCTGGCTCATGCAATTACAACAGCCACTCTGTAAATTGTCTTCTTTGCTTATGAATGCCAAATATCACAGCTGTTGTTGCTGAGATACCTTGGGTTTAGAATACATAAGAACAGACAGGTGTGCCAAGGCTAGTGGTGTTCCTGAGGCATCAAGCACCAATCTCAGACCTCTGCTTTTGATGAGCAGGTTGTATTAATACTTTCAGGCTCCTGTGAATTAGCACGGACAATACAGAAAATATCTGCTGTGCTCAGTGCAATGGACAACCGTTTGTATGCATATTCTAGAGGACTAAAAGTATATCAATTTTATTTCTTATGGAGCATTCAACTCCCGATTGAGCTGCTATTCATCCACAGGGTGAGAGAATGGAAAATAATATTCTGTATTTCCTTTTCTGACCTATGCTGTATTAATACTCCACCCTTTATTGTGTAGGTTTGTTTAGGGCATCATCCATAATTTGGAATGCTGCTGCAGCCTCCAATATTAAATTCCCAACATAAAAAATGCAGCTCAGGTGTAGACCAAGTTTTATGGATCTTTCTTATATCTGATTCTACCCAACTTGATTCCCAACAGGGACACAATTCCTTGCTCACTGGATGTGAACGCTGGTAGGAAAAATAAATGATAAAATCAGTGTTTTAATGTAGGAGACATGTGCATGCTGCTCATTGGTGAAAATGACAAATGTCCCTCCCCACCTGTCCAACAAGTCTGAACTAGATTTAGCTGGGGCTCCCATAATTTTCAAAGCACTGTCCCAGGGAAAAAGCTCACCTTAAATAGTCTCCATTTGGTGGAGGGATGATCACTTGGCTTGGTGGTTTGCTTTTGAAGCTTTTACTACTAGCTAGGTCTATCTGCTTCTTTGTCAGTCATAGGTGGGAAGAGGGCGTTTGATTGGCTGACTTGAAGAAAAAGTTATTCTATTTCTGTAAATTTTCCACAAGTTATTCTATTTCTGTAAATTAGCTATCAGAAAAAACTGCACTCCCTCTCTTTACTGCTCCTTTTCCTTTATTTGGTAGACACCTTGTCTGTAGTGACTGCAACAGCTTGTGGAGGATTGCAAATAATCAGATACTTTTTCTTATAAAATGAGAGGGGAGAAACAGGAATTCTCAACAGAGCAACAAGCTCAGAAGGTAGAGAGCCTGCTAGACAGCTGAAAGCTAGGCATGTTTATTCAGAAGCATGGTAACTTGTTTCCAGTGACACTTATTTCCAATTAACTACACTTGTATTATGTAGCAAAAAAGAAAGACAAAATACTACTCTCTTGCAGAGCCATCAGGTCACAAGGCAGAGAGGGAGAAGCAAACACTTCCTCCCAACCTTGAAATAGTGGCCTCTGCTTGGGGGTGTAAACACAACAGAGAATATTAGTATGCAGCAGTATGCAATCTATAGTTAAAGTAAACTGTTAACTGGATCTGCCACAAGTCATGAATGATCATCACACCATGTACAATTTCCAAATTACCATGCTATCTGGGATAAACTGGAATAAAAGCTGTAGCTTCACACAAAGGCTGGTGTTGGCACCCAGAATCCTAGAGCAGCTGCCAAGGCTCAAGCATCCAGCCAAGCCTCCTATGCTATGGTCGAAGGTACTGGCCATATGTTGGGTGCTGTGGGCCACTGTGGGAAACTCAGGTGTCCAGGAGCCCACTGGCATAGAAGGGAACCACACTTATAATTCCAGTTACAGATAGGTAGCCGTGTTGGTCTGCCATAGTCAAAACAAAACAAATTCCTTCCAGTAGCACCTTAAAGACCAACTAAGTCAGTTCTTGGTATGAGCTTTCGTGTGCATGTATCTGAAGAAGTGTGCATGCACACGAAAGCTCATACCAAGAACTGACTTAGTTGGTCTTTAAGGTGCTACTGGAAGGAATTTGTTTTGTTTACACTTATAATTGTCAGCTAACCCTGAAGTCAGCGCTGTGTCACACAGCCAGCATACATAGTAATTTAATACGGTTATTGTTAATATGTAGCACCCAATGTAGAACCCTATGGCCACTATGTTAAATTCTCTTTCAAAATGTTTAACATGTAAATATATCCTCCCTCTTGCACTTTCTATGCATATCCTTGCTGACCCAATACTTTCCACTGCACCATACACTTGGGCCCATCTCTGAATGTCTAGATGCCATCTTTGGTTCCTCCTAGGTGCTCAGCCCTCTGCTTTCATATATAAAATGATGGAGATGTGAAAGTAGCACATGACTCCTCTGTTGAGAAGGAATTACTTGCTAAAAATAAATAAGTAAATAAAAATAATGTATTTTTATACATTTTACAGTCCAAAACAAACACCTTTGTCTGCTGAGATCACCTTATTTCCCCCCTTAGCAGAGAAAAATAAGACTCATGTAAAATGCAGCTAGGGACAGGAGAACAGGAAGGCATAATATGATTTTCTTAACTAAGGGGGGGGGGGGTAAAAGGGTTATCAAAAGATATATTTGAACACATTACATTCAGATCAGTGCTGAAATTTGTTTCAGTCATAACAATACAAGATTGTTCTCATGAGATAGTTACATAGTCTAAAGCATGGGATCACATTTTTGTAGAGTTCATTTATCCAGATGGCAGTCAAAACATGATCTTGCTTTGGCCAATGCCAGTACAAAAGTGGTCATTTTCTGGCTAGTTATGCCATTGTGATTTGAGCAAAAATCACATGTTTTTTTTGAGTCTGACCAATGCTCATGACCTTTTAGCAGCCTGGGGAGGAATTTTATCCTTGCACTCTCCATAATGGAAAGCAAAACAAAGAATGTAGCAAATTCTCTTTTTTCTGGATTCTGCAGATAGAAATAACACACATTATCATTATAGGAATATTATTGTGACATCTTCCATCTAATGCTGCAGAGAGCATTAACTGAAATCTGAGACAGGTAAAAGCTCTCCTCAGAGTATATTTATTCAGAGCAGTTTGATCAATTTCAAGGCTATGTTGACATTAAAATACTCTATGAGGGGATATGTGATCCAAATTTTAGCCAGGGAAACATACACCTCTTTGTGTGCACATCTATCAGTCTTTTAATAGGACTTTCTTGATGTTGGTGATGGTAGAAGCATCTTCTTCATCCAAACACCAAAGTGCTGCATAAGTTGATTTCTTATAGTTCAGTTACAAGAATAAGCTTTATAGCACTTGCAGAAACCACATTCTTGACCATTGGAACCACTATTGGCCTTGTCCATTCAAGCCACCACAGCCCATCTTCTCATGCAGGGGAATTCCCTAACTCACTGAGGATTTGAGACCCATTGGCTACCCTCACCTGGTTTAGCCAGCCAGTCAAAGTTGTTCCTGGGGTGTCTATATATATATGTATGTATATGGTGTATGTATAAAATAATATGACGTACATATTTCAACTGCAAAGATGCTAAGTAGATGTGTATGTTTATTTGTTCACCTCTTTTGCATGTGTTGTTTCCCCACATTATCATTAAATATTAAAAAATCCATAATTTTAAGGCAAATTCAAACACACACACACTTAAACCACTTAAGAGGCTATTTTGATACTAAGTGGTATATAAATATATGAAATAAATATATACAACTTTGTTCATACATCTTTGTACTCAGGTGTTGGTTGTAAGCATGCAGCCGAATCTCCTAGTTAGAGAAATAGTGAATAATCTAGGCAAAATTAAACATTATTAAGGCAGATTGATTTCAACAGCAAAAAATAATGTGCTTAACTGTCTCATTTGCTTAAAGCATGCTTAAAATTGTCAGAATTGTGGCCAGGTCTGCCAGGTTCAACACTGCCGGTTACCCACTGGGCAAAGACTGCTTGTAACAGTTACCATCTCACTCTGCCTAACCCGATTATTGGTTCTATCAAAATGGTAAGTGCCAACCATCTGTTTTAGTACAGCATACATGGATGAGATCAAGCCAAAAAGCATTGTGCATGCTATGCTGAGTACTACAATTGTTTGAAATGTGAATACTCTTTATTCCTCCCACCCGCTATTGATCACGAAGGGGGTGGCTTTGTTACTGTTTTTTTCTGTAGACTGCCATCTAACATTTATTTATTTTTTTGGCCTTATAGTTTGATGCTATCAACAAATAATCTTCATTCCTGTGTAATTACATTTCTAGTGTATGGCATCCTTCTAGAAATAAAAATATCAATAATTAATGCAACACTTCTAATTTACATGGTACTCTACAGCCCTGTTTCTAAGTCTTAGATTTGGTGCCAGAGTACCTGCATCAGAGTTTGACTGACATTAAAAGGTTTATAGCTTGATACAAGCAAATGTGCTTAGACAGTCCTAACAGGGTCAGTGGGACTTGCTTCCTAATAAGAGTGCTAAGGATTTAAGCCTTCTCTAGATTCTAGTTAGATGCTAAAGCAGGAGCAAGTAATAACATAAAGTCAGTGGACTGCATGCACTTTTGTTTCAGTTGCACTGTTTCCTGTGTTATTGTCATATATGGCAACTTGCTCTATGACTGAATATCTGATAGACAGATTGGGTAAGTAGGGGAAAAAATCACACTGCATTCTTGCTGGATCCTGGATGAGGTACTCACTTACAAAGACATTATCTCTCCCAATCTACTTCTGTTAGAAAACCAAGAAAATCATGACATTTACCCAGTAATTCAATGAGAAATAATTTTCTGAAATGTCCCTATTCCTGACTTTGCTTCCTCAAATCATTTTAATGATTTTTCACCATGTTTACTTGGAAGTAAGTTCCACTGAACTCATGAGGCTTGCTTCTGATTAGCAGTGTAGTGCTATGCATGCCTAATCTTTAAACTCCCTCACCTGCTTCAAAACCACCTTTTCTTGAGAGGATATTTAACACTGCACCTGTGAAATAAAATGAGATGCTGAAGAAGTGTCCACCCAGTTTGTAAAAGTGTGTATTCCTGTGTCTACTAAAACATTTACCCCTAATGAATTTCAAGCAGAAGCAAGTATTTTGAATTTCTAAATTTAAATTTAAAAGTATGGGAAATATTTGACTGGCTATCAGAGTTTTGGGTTCATTAATTTAAAATGTCAGAATTCCAGGGTTGTTGTGTTTTTGTTTTTGTTTTAAATTCTCATTTTGGTATTTTTCACCATTTCTGATACATCAGGTGATACATCAAAGTAAATAAAATTAATTGTTTTAAAACATAAGTATTCCTGGGCAGCAGAGATGCAGAGTTATACGAATTCATAGACTTGCAGATGCGAACTGGTATTTTCTGTTCACTCAGTAAACAGTTCTAACCTGGTAATATTGCAGTGTCACTGGAGAGCAACATCCCTTTAATCTACAAAAATAAAAACCACACTAAGAACTGCTGAGTTTCTAGCTGGCTTCAAAAGGCATGTCTTACTGAGTCATCTGTAGGTTACACAAGTAATCATATGGTAGAGGAAGAAAAAAGTGTTCAATATACACACTGAACCTGTGTGTAATAATGCAGTAACATTGCCAGTGCCTAGGGCAAAAGCATTTCAGCACACAAACAGAGGATTAATGATCTGTTTCTGCAATACACTTTTGATTTTAATGTAACTTTTGATCTCTAATCAGAAAATCTTTTTGGAAAGAACATCTGGCCTAAAATTTATTCACATACTGTCGTGAGCAAATTTATCCCTTTGAAAACGATGTTCTGGTGCACACACTGAGCTTCCCACTTTTTTCAATGGAGAGGACAGTTCCTTGCAGACAAAGGAGTGCACAAGGGGAACAGCACTTTTCATTTTTGTGAATGAAGAAGGTTGTATGCAGCAGTATATTTCAAATCATTTAATATAATCTTTGGAAATGCAGTTGGCTAGTTTCATCCCTTCCTATTATTACTACCTTTCCAAGTTGAGAAACTGTTTTCTGCGGCAGGCAGAGAGCAGGTCAGGGAGTCTGATTTTCTTTAATAACTATACTGACTGACACCTTCTGATGTATTTATTCCTTCATTTTCTTTAATGGCAAATAACATATTTACAAAACAGCAAAAGCAATTTTGGCAAATTCGTCATGTTTCCTTATTTGAACTCTATAAATATAAAAAACAATTGCAAAAAATAACTTCTTTACAATAGTGACCTTCAAACACAGCAGTCTCGTCCCTTGAATTTCCCCAAAGCAACAGGAGATGACTCAAAGTCCTTAGTTTGCTGCATGTTCCTCAGAATGTCTAGTATCTTAAAATATTTTGTTTTAAAGTCTACTGAACATGCTCAGTTCAGTGCCATTTTCCATGCTGAGTTCATTGTCAGTTATTGAGCAGAGATATTTGCACCAGAAACTATCTGCTTTGTTTTGCTTGGATCTCTGCTGTCTATATTCATTTTGCACTGATCAAGAACTCAGCACATTATTAAGGTAATGAATGTCACTCACCAGATTTCCCATGTTCTGTGAATATGGTGTTTGACTTTGGAGTCCCATCTCCTTCTATTTACATTTTTTTTTGTCCAGAGGTGGAGTCATAAGGAAAAGTGTAATCTTAACCCTAATTAAAAGTTTACAATTGCTGTAAAAACTGCAGCTGCCTTTAATAAAACTACTTTTGTATGAAGTTTTGTAATTGGGGCCTATGCCAGATTGCTTATCATTACTTGGTGAGTAAATAAAGGTACTTCACATTTTCTAGGGCTGAGCACTGGCAGTAATAGTTTTTTTTGTTTTGTTTTTTACTGGCAGTAATAGTTAAGTTCTGAACTGCATTTAAGAAACCCAGCTCAAAGAAGGGGAGGCTAAGAGTTATGACTGTCTACCTGCAAAGCCTTGCAGAGTTTTGTTTTAAGTAGCTGCCAGAAATTTTGTCTTTGGCCATTTAGAATCAGTGAGTAGGTACCAGTAATGAGTGAGTACCATATACACTGCTTTTAGCACTATTGTTACTGTTGGTTCCAATGTTTTTTCAAGTAAAATTGTAACAGACCATTGAAATCGCTGGTGATGTGTTGCTCTGCTTTGGAGCATGATCATGCTTTCCCCCATCCACACAAATGATGGGATATGTTCAGACTGAGAAAACGTCTGTGGCTGTAGCCACATTCCTTTCATTCCCTTGTCCCTCCAATGAGTAAAAGTCAGTGGTATGAATGAAACTCCTGACAGTACAGTATGAGAATGCAAGCAGGGTGCTGATAGTGTGTGTGTGTGTGTGTGTGTGTGTGTGTGTGTGTTTGTATGTTGTATTCAGCACCTGGTATTCTGGAGTTTTGTAAAGAAGATTAGATGACACTATTGAGGTCACTATTTTGGTCTGTGCTATGGAACAAAACACACCATGCAAGTTAGTAATCTCTTTAGGCTAGGTTATTATCTTCCCTTACTCCCCCAAAAAAATCTGAGACAAGATACAGAAACCAAATAGGGCTTTGTTGTTTCTCAAAACTGTTTGTTTTCCCCTGTCTGCTACTGCTTTCAGAACAGTTTATTTCCTTTTAAGGCTTCTTTCCCCTTCCTTTACATTATATAAATGTTCTCCACCAGTAAATTGCACTACATAAGCTGTTACTGTCCTCTTCATTGATTCTTCCTACAATGTCAAGCTGAGCTGTCATAACCAACATGTCAAATTTATTTTGCAGCATGGACTAAATTCTCCCAGCAATTACATTTCAATAAAGTTTCTCCAAAATGAGAGGCTCTTACTATTATGTGGCACTTCAATGTCTGAAGTCAGGTTATTCTCAGGTAATCTCAACTTCCCCTTCTTAATGACATTGTCTGCACAGGTTCTATTTTACCTTGTGAATTGTTTCACCTTTTCATATTACTTCTGTTCATCTTGCTTTGAATTCCACCAACAGATTTTCTGGCTGTGAGCCCTCTCATTAAGACTTTAAGAAAATGGGAGAGTCTAGCTCCAGCCTGAAGCAAGTTTACACAGGGCACTGCTGGTTTGTGGAGGCATCCTGGTCTGTGTGAAACAAGCTAATACTCAATTTTACTTTCTTTTAATAGTTTCTTTGCTGACGCCACCTGCTGTTTGCTTTCCTCTATCTGCTGCTGATGGCCTTTTACATTAGGAATGGCCTGTGTGACTTCAGGCAAGGGTGAGAAAACAGGTAATAAGCATGCAATTATGGGGCAGCACTAGTTGCAGCAAATATGGACTATTGTTTGGCTCTGCAAGTGGGAAAGGCTCCCTGCAGCCAAGGGGCTTTAAAGTTCACAGTTGCTTCATGCAGAGAATGCTCAGTTTAAAACCAAATTATTCTTGGGATTTGGCACATCAAATGCTTGAGTGGTAGGTATAGGGCTGAAAGGTAATGTAATAGTAAAGAAGAATGTGTGTATCTGCACTCATATATTAAAAATGGCCATGCCCCTCTGCTGATATATGCCACCAGCAGTTAACATAAACAGCGAAAGCACACTTTCAGACAATTCAAAAGAAGAGGAAATAGGAAGGGAAGTTAATAATAACAACCAGCTGTAGCAATTTGAGTCATAAACTCATATAAATTTGTTCTTTCATAATTGTGGTATGAGATATCTCTCTCTCTCTCTCTCTCTCTCTCTCTCTCTCTCACACACACACACACACACACACACACACAGTGTATGTATATGTATACATGTGAGAATGATGCAAAGACAGAAAGTTGTGGTATTATATTCTAGAACATTGTGTTTTTGTTACAGGCATATATTAGTTTTCTGTTGGCTGGATCCCTAAGCTCCGTGTTACATGCTAATAAGTTAACATAGCTGAGGTCAGAAAAGACCAAGAGACAAAAGTAGGTAATGAAGACTGTGCCAGCAATAACCAATCAGTGGATAGGAGCTGAATTGGTTGTGCTAGTTGAGCTCTAAGGGATGTAGAACAGCGTAATTAGTATTCAAATATTGCAGCAAAGAAAAGAAACAAAGGGATTGTGGTTGACAAAGTATGGCTACCATCCTGAAGTGTATGCAAGCTGTCTGGATTAATAAAGTGTGTTCACCTGCCCATAAGCATTAGTGCTCCTCTGTTGCAGTCATCTGCATTCATGTGGATAAAACTGGAAGGAAGAAGTCAAAAACTAGGTGACTTTGAATACAACAAATAAAATGGGAACAAATGAAAGCCAGGAGAAAATGCAGTCAACAATGCAAAATTGAGACAGCAGCAATAAAAAGGAGCCCAGTAAAGAGAATTTAGCAGCCGCTTAACAGTACATAGGTAACAGGTAGCCAGCCATCTTATAGTTGCCAAATAACAATTAGCTTATGCTTTCCAAGGAGGGTAAATTGTATTGACATCAAAGTGCCTTAATGTAGCTGCCAAGTTCAGGGAGAGGGGGAAGATGAAAGGAAAGAGAGAGAAGCCAATTTTAGAAAGGAATTACTTATCCAGAATAAAAAGTACATCTGACAACTCAAGGAGAGGAATGGGGACGAGGGAGGAGAGATGAAAATTTTGTCATGTCTGTGAAAGGAAATAAATTCACTATGCAGAGTAAAAACACAGAAGTCTCATAACTTTGCATGAAAAAGTTCTATTGGCATTGAAAATAAGTTCAATCTTCCTTGTGATGCAGCATACATTAAAAAGAGCCATTCCAGTAGGAATGCATGTTGGCAGGTGTATATTTACTCTCCCAAAACTTTCATGAGCTCCACTGAAACTCATTTAGCTCCTCTAGGAATTCCTAGGATATTTTGTCTATAGATGAATTTCCAAAATTCCTCTGGGAATACAACATAATTACCATTTCTTTTTGTTATTGGCATCTGTGTGTCTCAGAAGACAATGGAGGAGTGTGCCTTTGGGGGTGAAGTCAAACCATTGGAGACTTACAGTGCCTGCTGTGGCTGTAGAGACTGATAAGGGAGAGACATGTTTTGCTACAGTTGGGATGAAGGCATCCAGTTGTGCTGCTGGATGAAGGCACCATGGCTTTTCTTCTCTCTGTGCTCCTCCCAGCAGTCATTACTCCTCTGGTCGCTGCTGTGAATACAGTACATGACTTAATTGTTTGTCTCTAAGCACTGTGGTGGTCCACAAGGGATTCCCACATGGCAGCCTTCAGGTCTCATTTGCAGACATATTTGTAACACAGAATTGGTGTGTCAACGGCCTGGTATCTGAAGCCAGCTCCCTGTAAAGCACATCCTTGGGAATCCTGCCATCTTCCAATCTGTGGACATGGCCAAGCCAGTGTAGATGTCACTGAGACAGGAGTGTGAACATGCTGAGAATGTGGGAATGAAAGAGCACTTCCCATAGATCATGGGATCCTTCTAGACTGCCTGGCCATGATGGACTTGGCGATATTGTGCTACTGTGGTTCTAGTCTTTCCTACAGGGTCAGCTCCAGAGGAGCCTATCTTATTAGCTATGCTTCCTATTGTCACCTATGGTTTTTAAAATTTACATAAAAATAATGAGGGAAATTGGATATATGTTTTGAGTATCATCATCAGCATACTAATGGCTCTATGTCTTCTTCCCATTTGTACTTGTTTTTGGTGTTGGTAATGGGCTAGATATGTGTGAACAAACTGCAACTTAATCTAGGCAGGACAGCAGTGCACCTAGTCTGCAGAAATGTTGATACTGGAATATAAATCCAATCTGTTTTGGATGGGGTTGCACTCCTCAGGTATATAACCTGGGTGCATTTCATGTCCAGAAGTGCTTCTGTCTAATTTGTGCACCTGCTATGCTTGTTCCTAAAGAAGTTGGATCTGACCATGGTGCCGGATACCTTAGTTATATTCTTATTGTACTACTGCAATGACCTCTACATGGGGCTGCCTTTAAAAAGTATCTAGAAACTTCAGTGCACTGCACAATGCAGCAGCCAAAATGTTAACAGCAGCTGGTTATGGGATTATGTTTCTCCCTTGTAAATGTAGGTGGACCAGAAAGGAGATAAGCTCCAGTGCTTGTTGTAATATAGTGTTTATTCTGCTCAGCTGTTTTTCAAACTTCCTTATCAATTGATGTGAATGGTGTTTAATTTCTTGAATCTGGAAAAGCCTTAATCTTCATTACTAAAATTGGAAACTATTTTTAAAAACCTATAAAATTAAATAAAAATTCTTAATGCATCTCTGAAATAAATTCCAACCTCTGGATAATATTTCTCTCCTCCTGCTCTCTTCTCTTGTAAAAAACAGCTTCTTCTTTGTTTCCGTACACTAACTGCAATTCAAAGTACTGGCTATGGTTTTAATGGCCCCAAATGGATTAAAAACAAGGTAGAATCTCCCTGATTGTTAAAATCTTGTGCAAAGACTCTTGCATATCCCATCAGTTTCAGAGTTGTGCTGGCTGGGGACAAAAGAGGCATGTCTGCCTCTTTCCCAAGACAGGCTTACCTAGCTCTCACACTTACGGCTTTTCCCTGTGGTATGGAAAACCTGTTTAGAGAGACTTCTGTACTCTTAAGATTATTTGTGTTATGCACTTGATACAATTTTTGTGAATAATTTGTCTGCTTTTGGTCATTTTAACATGTTTATTGGGTTTTATTTTTGTACTTGATAATTGTCTATTTTTCATTATCTTAATTCTCCTTGGAATGATTCATGGAAGGGCAGGATAGATAAATGCTTACAATAAGTAAATATATTAGCAAATGATGGTTTGGGAACCTAGGCTTTTAGAAACATTTAGTTCCTCTCTTTTTCTCAGAGAAATAGCTGGCTTTTTCAGGATTTTGTGCCAGGCTATGGGAGCTATAATATAAAAAAATCTACCACAGGAAAACAGTGTAATTACAACCTCATGTTCTCCAAATATAAGCACTAGAATGTAGCCTAAAGTTCATATTGTTTTTTGTCATATACTGAAAAGGGGTGGTGGGAACACACAAACAAACTAAAATAATGGTAGGAAGATTGTGTACATTTTTATATTTAAAAATTAATAAAAATACTTTTAACTTTAAAGGGAATTTTAAAATCTCAAGATCAATAATTCTCCATCTTAAATACTATGTTGGTCAGCATCTTTATAATGTTAGTTTAGGAAAAAAGAATGATGAATCAAATAGAAAACAACACCTTTCTAAGTATCCAGGAGTGACTAGTGTGATTACAGTGACCTTGATTCAGAAATGCATAAACAAGCAAAAGTGTCTAAGGAAAGTAAGGAAATGTATTAGCTTTACATTTTCTTGTTTCTATTTGTGGTGCATATGAAGAAATAATGTATAGATTAGGCTTGTCTCTCTAGGACATGTTTGCTGCCTAAACTGTTCAAGGCTATCAGCAAATAACAGAAGTGTGCAGTTGTGATTGGTAACCTGGGAAATGAGATAATTGTCCTAATTCAGTGATTCCTTTTCAGTCCAGGAGTTCCACTGCATACACACAGTTTCCCCTTCTATAAGAGGCTCACCATTCACTTAGTTAATTCAGGAGGTAGTTTTTAAAGTGCAAACATATTTATGTATATTGAAGCCATTGGGTAGGGCTTTGCCATGTGCAAGATTACATCAAGGCAAATGAAACTGTGGAACAACGCACAGTGCCAAGATATGTTATACCATGTATAAACTGGAAGGAGCGGGAAAAAGGAATACATTTTTCAATCTTGCAACTTGCTTAAGTGGGTAACTTTGCAGTCTTCCCACAGTCCAAATAAGATTTAACAATAGAGCTCAGTGGAGAAGGTATGCTGTCAAGACGTCTATTGTATCAAATGTTATGTGCATGCATGTTTATTAATATAATTTGCATTTTTAGTCAATAAAATCATTGCAAAATCACTTGAATAATATAACTTTAGCAGAACAAAATATGCAAGTACAAATAACAATATTTTAAATGAATCTGAAAAAAAGCTTTTCTTTCTTCCAGAGCAATTTCCATGATACCCAGAATATCTGACAGTTCCCAGGGACAGGAAACAATGTATAACGGGCATTTGTCAACTGTGTATAATTAACATGCATACACACTCCTTACTCCCATGTCTGACTAAAAATATAAATCAGGCACCCAGAAACATAGGGACCTTAAGCAATAGGTTTTAAAAAAGGTAAAGGATACCATCAAATCCAACAATTTTTCAAAACACAAAAGGAATTTCATGGGAAGCGGGAACGATGTCAAATAAGTAAAACAATGTATTTATGAAACATATTTTTAGCCAACCCTTCATCTAAAGTTTTGAGGGTGCACTACACTTCATTTGAAACCACAAACACAAAAACAAATAAATAGCAGAGAAAACAACAATACAAATCATTCAAAAAACCCTAGAGAACCTACAATGGCACTCATTACAGTGGCTTGCTAAAATCCCGCGAACACTTGGGCAAACAGGTACACTTTTACCTGATGCCGAAATGCTAAGTGTTGACACCAGTCATGCTTCCAGGAGGAAGAAGTTGAAGCTGGGCGCTGAGCCAAGGTAGGTAAGTGGGACAGAGGAAGTATACCTCTGAACACCAGATATTCTAGAAAAATGGAAGAGGAGACTGAATATGGATTTGCTTCTAGGCTTGTGTCTACTTGCTATGATATGCCTTTGGTTAATGTCGACTACCACTGCTTACTCTGATTGGCAATGATTCTCTAGTGCAGGCATATGCAAACTCAGCCCTCCAGATGTTTTGGTACTACAACTCCCATTATCCCTAGCTAACAGGACCAGTGGTCAGGGATGATGGGAATTGTAGTCCCAAAACATCTGAAGGGCCGAGTTTGCCTATGCCTGCTCTAGTGTCTTCAGCAGAGGGCTTCTCCAGTCCAGCCTCCGAAGATTCCTCCCTGTACTGGAGAAGCAAGGGACTGAAGAAGGTGCTTTATAAATGCAAAGCATGTGCTCTACTACTGAGCTATTGCTTTCTTACTGAAGTGCCGTATCTTTCCCCCCTGAATATTCCTACTTGTAGGGTATAAAATGTACTCTGAATTTTAATAAAGGCGCATTATCTAGTAGCAGTACATCAAAAGGACTGCCATTGGAAAGAATTTAAATGCCCATTTAGTGTCCAGCACAGAGCCCAGCATCTATTCACAAATCATCACAACTGTAATATATAGTGTCTTGCTTTCTTTGAAATCTGTGCATATTTATTTATATTTAGCTTTTAGATGTTATCCACAAAAGCTGCAATTCGGCCCCTTATTATTTATACATAACTCTCATTGATGTTTACTGGTGCATATGGCAATATTGCTTGGGAGAAAAAAGGTGCATTTTATATGTGCGTGTGTGGATGGCAAGTTAATGTTCTTATACAGTTTAAGTGTCAGAAAAAAGAATGTGAAAGTTACTAAGTTTAATGCAATCTGTGAAAAGACATCCCCAAAGATAAAACCTTACGGTGGTCGTTGCAGTAACACCTGTTTGCTCCTTTATGCTTGGCATCATGACGTATTTGGGATGTGCTATACTGGCAAGTTAATGCCAACAAGACACCCCTGAATTCTCTGTTTCAAAATCAAAACCATTATGTGTTGTAAATATCACGTTACATTGCTAATGTCCTCCTGGTTTTACTTTTTTCTTTTATAGGAAAGAGAAAAATAAATAATGGATACACCACTGGAACTGGAGTCAGGGAGAATTTGGGATCGAGTTCCAGAAATGGCCTAGGGAAAGCTTCTACGTTGTAAATTGGTATTCATATTGTGATGACCAACATATAAACATAGAAAAACAAGGTTCCAATTAGTGACATGCACAACAATTATGGGATGAGTGAATAAGAGATAGAAGAAACTGGACAGCAGATTTTGTGAACGTAGAAGTGGAGTAAAGAGACATTAGAGGGAGTACAGACAATATAGTATGCTGAATGCAGAAACTGGGAAGGGTGTAAAAGGAGGGTGTCTAATTAGCAGTGCATTTTTTCTGGGGGTTCGCAGGGGTACGCATACCCCCTAAACATTTTGTGAATATTTGTACTTTTGTCCATTCACTGTATTTATTCTTCCTGATTTGAACTATAAAATAGTGATTTTCTTGAGTAAAAATGAGAGTACCCCTAAACATTTTTTAAAGGAAAAAAAGCACTGTTAATCGGCTGAGAGATGGTCAGCGCTACTATGACTTGTTTTAAATCCATACACAGAAAAGGTGCTAGGTTAATCACTTTAAGGAAAAAAATTAAGTGCCATGTAGTGTGTGGTAACTGGAATAAAAATACACATACAACCTGATTATTTTTATCTGATACTAGTAGCAAAAGATAAAGCTGTTATAAAAGGCAGGAGTCCTTAGAGCAACTAAATGGGCAGCTCCAGTAAATGCCCTTAGTTACTGTGGCATGAAATGAGGAGCTAAAGCTAATCCCTTTAGCTATCCCACATGAAAATGAGATCTAAAGCTAATCCTTTTACAGTAGCTATACCACATGAAATGGGGTATTTAAGCAAATCCCCTTAATCATTATGGCAAGAATCAGGGAGCTAAAGTCAATCCCCTTAGCTATCCCACATGAAACAGAGAGTCAAAGCAATCTCTTTAGCTATGCTGGAGTTAAAAAGGAACTCCATCAACCCCTTTAAGCCATTATGACTTGAAATGGATACTAACATATTTCTCAACACAGAAAGGCCCTAATTAGGGAAACAATAATATCTACTGGTGCAGTGAACTGGTTGCATTCATATATTACGTGCTAATTGCTCTTTTTAATTACTTATATTGACAATATAAATCACAGTAAGAGCATATTGTACAAAACTAAACGTGATTTTAAAAGGTGCAGACCAGAAGATGAAGAAAGTTGGGAACTATGGATAAAGACAGCCCGTGCTTTTATCCATAATTACCTGACAGGTCATTGACCATTAATGCAACCCTTGAAAAGTTTCCCATATAGGGCATTGTGTTCATGAAGTGCTAGGTCTTAATATTGTGCAACTCTAAGGACATTAGTGCAGGGACCTTGAAATACATTGGGCAAAAACCTTCAACACCAGACTAGGCAGCCAGTTTCCATACATTTCCAAGAACCAGCCAGTCACTCTTCAGCTGATAGATGCCACCTTAGTTGTGAAAGGCTCCACATAGCTGCAGATTTTTTCTGCAGGACGGGTGGTGGTGGTGGTGGTTGAGTATATATTTGCCTCAGACCACAATAACACTGCACTGTGGAAGAATTTAAACAACCAATATGAAGTCAACATTGGATCATTGAGATATATGTGAGGTTGCTAAGTAGAATCAGTATTGGACCAGATGTTTACTGCGCCAAGTGCATCTTAATCCTTTTTTTATCATCATCACCATCATTTTATTTTTATGTTGCTTTCCCATAGTTAAAACCATGCTCTAGGCAACTTACAACATTATCACAAACATAACAAAATTCATAAATAAAAAGGTAAAGGGACCCCTGACCATTAGGTCCAGTCACACAAACAATCAACAAGTACACAACCAAATTGAAATAGTATCCACATAAGTCATAAGATCTAAAACTAAAGATATAAAAATTAATATCATTAACAACAAAAAACCCAAACAAAGCACCCTAAACAATACCACAGCCCAAGAGTGTGTTTAGCAGCTTTTGTAGCTGGAGTCATTCAGGGCCCCACCCTCCCAGACCAGGTGGGAAAAAGGCTTGTAACGCAGGGAGCAGGAATCACAGTCAAGATCTTGCTGGCGTGACTCGCAGGCCATTTGAAGGAACTTGTTCTTGTACGTGTCAGCCAGCATCTGCTCCATGGCCACTTCTGCTTCTTGTACTCCAGAAATGTCAAAGAGTCGTAGAGTTGGAAGGGATTCCAAAGGTTATCTAGTCAAACCCCCTACAATGCAGGAATCTCAACTAAAGCATCCAAGACATATGACCACCCAAGCTTTGCTTAAAAACCTCCAGTGAAGGAGAGTCTACAACCTCCTGAGGAAGTCCATTCCATAGTGACATAGCTCGTACTGTAAGACAGTTCTTCCCAATGTTTAAGTTTAGTCAGAATCTCCTTTATTGTAACTTGAAGCCATTGGTTTGACTCCTACCCTCCAGGGCAGGAGAAAACAAGCTTGCCCCATCTTCCATGTGACAGCCCTTCAGATGGCTATCATATCTCCTCTCAGTCTTCTCTTTCCCAGGCTAAAGATACCTAGCTCCTTCAACCATTCCTCATAAGGCTTGGTTTCCAGACCCCTGATCATCCTGATATCCTCCTCTGCACACGTTCCAGCTTGTCAATTTATACTTCTTAAGTTGTGGCACCCAGAACTGGACACAGTATTTCAGGTGTGGTCTCACCAAGGCAGAATACTATTACCTCTGTACACTATACTTCTGTTTATGCAGCCTGGAATAGCATTAGGTTTTTTTGCTGCTGCATCACACTGTTAACTCATGTTAACTTTGTGGTTCACTAAGACCGCTAGATCCTTTTCACATGTACTACTAGTAAACCAGGTGCCCCCCCCCCTTATATTTGTACATCTGTTTCTTTCTGCCTATGTGCAGAACCTTACATTTGTCACTACTGAAATTCATTTTGTTAGTTTTGGCCCAGTTCTCCAATTTGTTAAGGTCAGTTTGAATCCCAATTCTGTCTTCTGCAACATTAATTACCCCTCCCAGTTTGGTATCACCTGATTTTTTTGTCTGTCATTCAGCTTCATTCTCTGCATATTTTGTTACCATCCTGCTGACTCCATCCACCAAAGTCTCTCTTAGGTCGCTTTCCAACTCAGTTCCTAATTTTCTACACAGAAACTGTTGGATGGCCTCCATACTAGTGCTGAAGATGTCATCAGATGCGTAGGACAAAGTTTGTGTCTCTAGTGTTCAGATGTAAGTCAGTGCCTGCAGCAACTCGCACACTAGGTTTTTGTTGATGTCTAAGTCTGTAGGCTGTTCAGGGAAGCCAGCAGTTCCCTCAGCTTGTTGCTTGCTCCCTCCCTTCCCCCGCTGCCTGCCTTCCTCCCTCTTCCGCTTCCCACAGTACATCTCCTTTGACCTCCTTAGGCGGGTCCCTTCTACAAGCAGTGCCCTTCAGTTTGGCAACAAGCATTGATTTGGTTTTGCTTTCTTTAAAATTCTTAAATGTGCCCTTCAGTTTCAGAACAAAAAAAGCTTTCAGGGTAGCTCACATGAAACAAATAATAATAATAATAATAATAATAATAATAATAATAATAATAATAATAATAATAAATTTTAATTTAAAGTGGGGAAATAACCGTTACAGATTATAAAATAATAATAAAATAGTTTTAATTTTAAAATACGGAGCAACTCAGAAACTGCAGGAGCTAGCATACTTGAATCCAGGCTGCCCAGTTCTTAATGTAACAACAGCATTTTAAATTTTTTTTAGAGTGATAGCTTCAGTTACACAGACATTCTCTGCTACCAAGTGGACAGGCTGTTATTCCCAAATATGAGAGAGAATTCCAGAACAACCCTTGATATACTAAATGGTATTGGACAATCTTTTATATCTCAGCCTCACCAATTTGTAGAATAGAAATCTTAACAACTTACCTATGTGGATGGATGAGATAATGAAAATAAAAAAAAATGTGTATTTATTTTTTGAGCCTGATACTCAATGGTTCTTCAGATTTGATACATACAGTGCTGTAGTGCTACATTTAACATAGTTAGACACTTTGCTATAAGGTGCCAACTTTGTGGTTAAAAGGAGAGTTTGAGTCTTTTTGAAAATAACAGAATCTCTAATGACAAGTGCTTGAACTTTGCTCCTGCATCACGATATCTGTGGAAACATGGCAATTTCTGAAACATTTCTAAGGCAGTGACATGCAACTACTCCACTTGATAGCTTCAGGGGGTGATTCTGAATAAAATTACTGTTAGTGGTACTTCCCTAGACTCTAAAATATATCAGAACATATACAGATATGAATTTCCATAAACATTGACTTTATGTTCAGTATACAAGCTTATTTCCCATCTTTCCCAAGATTTCAAATATTCAAGTAGACTTTTTATTCTTTACACTTACTGCCCTTTTCACTATTGTCTGTGTGACTATAAACATACAAACTGTACTTTTCCAACTGGGTGAATATTCAAACCAAATCAATTTCTTTTAGCAAACAGAATAGAATTGAGCATGCAGACACACACACACACACACACAGAGAGAGAGAGAGAGAGAGAGAGAGAGAGAGAGAGAAGTGATGTCAGAAATCCAATCTGGAGAACAAGAGTAGGCTGTAATGTGCATAGTGTTTTTGGACACTGAAGGCTACTTGCAATTGAAGCTGCAGATTCCTACCACAATTTTAAACAAAGGACATATTGTCTTTCAATAAGGGGGTGACCTACATCAGAGGCAAGGAACCTCTGGTCTGCAAGCCAATCTTGGCCCATCAGGGTCAATGCAGAGTGTGTCCTCCCAGATTGGCCATTGTCTAAGGATGAAATCAGACATGCCAATAAATATGTCCCAAGAAGCCACATGGGGAGGTGTGACTTTCATCAGCAGTGCAAAGTGTCCACACTTGTTGTTTCAGAAGGAAAATTCATGGTGTGGTTTCTAATGATACATCTAGTTTGGCCCTAAAAGCCTTGAGAAGCTACAAACATGTATCACTTCAAGACAAATGATCATAGCTAACAAACTGCTAGTGGACTGACAGCTATGAGATAAACAATGCAAAGAGAGGGAGAGGGGAAGAGCGAAAGTGAGATGCCAGAGAGCCTAACAATGTTATCAAATTGGTTTAGGAAAAGACAAATATTCTATGGTTGAGTGAAAAATATACTGTGAATCATTATAAAAGGAAAGAGCAAAATCATACATCAACTGGAAGCAAGCAACAAACCACAAAATCCTCAAAATCAACAATATGAAACAACTGTTTGCATAGTATGATAAATTTAGCACCACAGACTCCTTCCTGAAACTTTTAAATAAATAAATAAATAAATAAATCAGCAACTGGAAATTATTCAAAGCCTTAGAAGAGCTCACCAGGGAGTGGAATACATTTATGAAGTGAAGTAATTACATCTGTGGTTAATTTCATCGGAAGCTTGCTAACTGACAAGGAAGCATTTACAATAGCTGCAATCACAGGGATTACATGTTCTCGGGAGTCCTGCTGTAGCCAAACAATCTGGGGTGCTCACACTAGACTGTTCAATGCAGATGTGTTCTAATTAGCTATTTTAGACACAGGTGTGCATATAAAAAAGTAAGCGCAGCTTACTGATGTGCTGGAAGATTCACAAGAAACTCCCTGTTTAACACTGGCACCATGTGGATTCCAGGCTCAGCATTCATTTAAAAATAAAATAGTGTTTGTTGCCCTTCCCCTTGTAAAGATAGCCTTGAAAATGTAAACTTCAAATTGATCCACTGAGATGAAAGCTATGGCTTTTGAAGCTACAGTAAATTTAGCACCTCTTGTCCTAGCAAGGCTCTTATTCCTTTAATATTAACCTGCTAAATCTTCAGTGGAGCCCTCTTGAATGCCCCAACTTCCTCAGGTGAACATGTGGTTGTAGGGAACGTAGGGAGTGGGCTCTTTCAGTGGCTGCACCTAAGCTCTGGAACTTCTAAGGGATGTCTGTTTTGCCTCTTTGATAATGTCCCTTTACTGGGCAGTAAAACAAACAAAAAACCCAACATTCCTTTTTCTTATAAACAGCATTGGTTCATAAGTGTTTTTATTTGCTGAGACTTAAAACAGAAAAGAAAAGCTCTGCTGAAATTGGTTTTAGTTGGATGATTTCTTTTTTATTCTACTGGTCTTAGCTTCATGTTTCAAGTTTTTTACTTTTGCATGTTTATGTTGCTTTGACATCTTGTTTCGTGTTAGCTACCTTGAACTAGTCTTATTTATCTTATGTATTTATTCGAACAATAAATAAAAGCTGTGTAACAGCCAAAATTCAGCTTTCTCCACTACTGCATTTCCATTCAGGGAAAAGTGTTGCCTGATATATTTCAACCTGTTTAAGACAGAGCGATCCTGCTGAGGAAAGAATGAAAAGTAGCAACTTTAGGTGGACTTACTCCTGCCCTTGCCTTGCTCACCACTCTGCTCTTGACCATGGTTGGTAAAGGAGGTAGCAGACAACAGGAATGGAAAGGAAACACTTGAAAGAAACAGTGGAACTTGACAGTATAGACAGCTGCCAGTCAGCATAGTCATTACTGAGCTAAGGTAGGCCACTGGATAAAGTCAGTATAAGGCAGCTTCCTATGTCCATTTATCTCTCACATAAGGATATTTGAAAGTTATGCACCTGGCCCTAAAATACATACCTGAACTTGTTTTGATTGATGTCTGCAGGAGACTTTGTGGATATTTAAGTTATAATTTAGAAAAATCTTAATAATTACTCAGAAGGAAACAGCTTATAAGAAGTAAATAAGGAAGCCAGATACAGGATGAATGAAGTCTTTTATTTGGTTGTTTGCATTGTTGTATGTTATGCTTATTGTATGTTATGTTCATGTTTAATGAGCGTGGATTTATGTATTGGGATGGGGGATTTATGTTATGTTGTAAATAAAATTTCCAGTAAAAATTTAAAATAAAAAATTGAAAGTTATGCACCTGGATCACAAAATGTCAGCGCTAGGCAAGAATCGAGTTTCAATACACCAGAAACCACTGTTGTACAGAATTGCCAGGTACTACCTATTTCTTCCAAATCCATAACTGACTACACCTTATTTCTGATTAATACAGTTCTAAAGATAAACCTGATCTTTCAGAGATGTTTCTCTTTCCCTCCCTCTCCCTCCCCCCCTCTCTCTCTTTAATGGCAGTATTACCACACAGCCTACATGCACATTTCATGAAATGGCCTTCTGATTTTAGTAGGTCCAAAGACAAATAACTTTCCGGGCCCTTTTCTGAAATACTGAGCCCAACTCTGCTTATGGGATTATAAAAGTGAGAAAATAACAAATGATTGAAACATGCGGAAAATTGTCACTTCAAACACTGAGCGAAGCAGCACACCAGAAAGCAAACCCTTCATAGATCTTCCCAGCAGTTCTGAAGCTTTATCTAATACACATGATATCCCCCCCACCTATTCAGAAGTGATAAAATGATAATACAGTGGTGCCTCGCAAGACGAAAAGAATCCGTTCCGTGAGTCTCTTCGTCTTGCGGTTTTTTCATCTTGCGAAGCAACTCTATTAGCGGCTTAGCAGATTAGCGCTATTAGCGGATTAGCGGCTATTAGCGGCTTAGCGGCAAAGCAGCTATTAGCGGCTTAGAAAAAGGGGGGGAAAGTGAAAAAAATCGCAAGACTTGCAAGACGTTTTCGTCTTGCGAAGCAAGCCCATAGAGAAATTTGTCTTGCGAAGCGCCTCGAAAAACGGAAAACCCTTTCGTCTAGCGGGTTTTTTGTCTTGCGAGGCATTCGTCTTGCGGGGCACCACTGTAGAGAGTACAGATTTGGGGGAGAAAGAAGACACTGAAGGTAGTGAGGAAGCTGTTGGAATAGCGGGGAGTAGCAAGCAGTTTGGTCTTCTCTAATTTGCTTGTTTCCCCCCAGAATCAAGTATAGGAATTTGTTACTGGGTTTTCATTAATTTCTTCAGATGGATGGAAATAATAAAACAGAATGTCTGGGTATCATTTTAAAGAGTGGTCATGTAATCAACATAAGGGTCTAAACTTGACAGTTTTCAGAAAGGTATGCCTCTATTTTTTTACAAAGAAACAGAATATGCCATATTCAGTTATTCATATAGACCTATTCAGAGCTCTTTTTAATGCTCACTTCTAGGGTTTAATTAATATTAGTGAATTTCAAACAAGACTAACAGACTCTCTTAGCAGCTGAAATAACCTCTATCACTCACTGGTGGTATTAAACTTTCACCTCTTAAAAAAAATATGCTGATAAATTTTCTTCTTGGTCTCTCTCTGTGTGTGGCTGCAGCCCAATTCATATAAAATACCAGATGTGGAGGATGTAGGCATGGCTTGGGGAAAACTACCTTGGCGGCCAAATTAGGACCCCTGCTAGTTCTAATTAGGTGTGTGGGGTGGAGGTTCCTTAGGCTTTCAATGGAATGGTTGTGTTTCAGCAGTCATCTCTCAGTTTAATAATCCAAGATGTAAATTAGCCTTGTTCTCCTGACACTCAGCTGCTTTGCTCCTCCATTCATGTGTTCTGTTAACTACGGTATACCTTTCCATTATGTCCAAACCAGGAAACTGGTTATTGGCTAACACTCCACCCCATTTTGAAAAGTAAAGATTATCACCCTGCCCTTACGTTCACACGGAAGCTGCCCTTACGTTCACACGGAAGAAGTGCCAACACTGAGGATTCCCACCCTTTGGCATGCTTTGGATAAATAATACAGTAAAGGAAGGATAAATGTAAGAAGGTACCATAATATCATGCTCTTTCATTTTTCTAATTTAGTCTCCCTCTCAGACTTTCAACATCAGCACGTCACCTCTTTCCCCTTGTACACTAAGCAGCCATTTTTTGTTCATTATCCCATATTTCTGTCTCAATATATTTTCATTTCCCATTCCCTTCTGAACAAGTCTTTGGTAGTTTACATTACAATTTGTATTTTATTTTATTTTATCAGTAAAGAGCGGTGGAATCTCTGCTGCCTTCAGAGCCCTGTTACTTCTGCCAATCTGAGTGGAAGGTGAGTGTTAGTACTGTATAATTCTAACTGCAGGCCGATAGGCCTGAATTAGGCTCATTGCCATTAACTTGACTGGTTTAGAATGCAGTGGCTCTTTGACCCTAGCTCTGCGATCTCCTTCAAAACACCCAGTTTCATCTGGCTACTACCAGCATCAATTAAGGAGTAATCTGGTGGGACTTTTAATCTCAGATGAAGATGAATTAGTTTAAAAAATTGGAGTCATCTGCCTCTTATCATCCTATTGATTTTAAGAAGGATTCTGCAGATGAATATAATAATAAATACAGTATACCACATCTTGTTTTCTCTCTGTTTTCCAAGGAAAACACATTTCAGAGTTAAAAATATAAAATACAGAGGACTGCAAATGTAAATTGTACTTATTAATAGACTGGAAATACAACCCGAGAGTAAAAAGGATTGTAAAACCTTGAAAAATCCATAAACTTGAAAACAGTCTAAGATTAAGAAATGCCATATTGCTTAAAGTCCCTAAGGGCAGAGTCACTAAAAGAACTTTAAAAAATATATATTTCGGTATTGAGGAAATATAATATATATTCCTAGAAAAAAAGAGCCAAAGGAGGAAACAAAAATTAAACCACTTTCAATACTCTGTGCACACAACCAAGCAGGATGTTCTGCTGCACAAAACTCACTAAATTGAAAAGGAGTTGCATGGTGATATGTGCCCCACATCTCTGATTATTTTGCACCATCTCAAGCATCGTCATAAAAACTCAGCATTGAAAAGGAAACACAACACATAAAAATAAATTATATACTGCCAACAGAATTGCTTAATTTAAAGAGTTCTCAGGATAAGAAGCTAATCTATAAAATGGATTAAGTGCTTAAATATATTGCATCTTAATTAAAAGTTGAACTATACAAGTTCCTCCAATGTGCTGTTAAGTGAACTAGCCAAGTGGAAAGCGTAACCTGATCTCTGAAGTGAAGAACTAATGATTTCTGGGGGAGGGGGGATCTCCTTTTCTCAATCTCTCACATGCACCAATCAAATTGAATTATGAATTTACAGCTGCACCCACCTTTATGTTTTAATCATGAGAGCACTCCTGCCACTTACTTCCAGTTGTAAACATATAAGGCCTAGTTTTATAGGTACTGCTATGCACAGAAAAGCATGTGGACTGTCAATATTCTTTTTTGCAAGAAGTTACTTCCATTTGCCAATCAGAAGCTGATTCCAAGACCTTTTTTAATAATCCCTTCATACCTTAATAGTGCCATAAGATTGAGATCACATAAGCAAAGCTGGAGATAAGTGGTTCACTAGAGGTGCCCATTATGAAAATTTCAACAATTCTAGAATCTGAAGGGGCCACATCATGGACTTGTCATTCTCACATGACATTACTTTTGACATTACCTGACCACAGTGAGTAGACCACATACCGCAGTGGCTTATACACCAGTAATGTAATGTCAAATGTAATGCTAGGAGAAGAGGAGCTGTAGGAACCAACTCCTAGGGGCTGAGGTCTCTTCGCCCCTCCCCAATAAAATATTTGAGGAGGCCCTCCCCCCAAGTTGATGGGCATTGCCATTCAAGTAGTGTGTGCGTGCGCTGTGTCATGTGATTGATTATGTGGGGCAGGGCTTACTTGAGCCACCCCAATATTTTAGTCAAGTTGGCAGTCCTGGAAGGATCCTTGAACAACAGAAGCCAAGAGAGAAGCCAAAAGGCCCAGCAGGCTGGGAAATTATTTTTGCCCTGGGCGTGGGGCCAAGTGCCGTTATTGGTCAGTTGGTCCCATGCCCAGGGGAATGTCCTCTAATTCCTGCTGCCACTGGCCCATTTGGCAGCAGAAGGACGATCCAGCCTGTAATAGGCCAGTTCACAGAGGAACCCTGGGGCTCGCCTGCAAAGCCTCCTGTCCGAGAAGGAGCGAATGGACCTACTGAAAAAAGGCTAGGCTAGATCTTGCTGTTCATACTTTATTTACTGGAGCTATCATGTTTATATATTGGTCTCCTACCAAGATTGAAACAGATGTACAGAATGACCCCATGGGTTCATTGCATACCCATAGTATTCTCAAACTTTGTTTCATTTCTACAAGTAGGAGTGTTGCAATAACTTATAACAAAATGTGGCAAGACTAGCAGTTTCACCAGCTATGACAGCTGAGGCTTCATAAAGCACTCCCAACAATTTGTATCCTCAGTATTTTATATTTGCATAACATCACGGCCAGAATCCAACAGCTGACTAATGCAAGTGCAGCTAGGGCTTTCCCCTTGTTAAGCAACAGCTTGCATTTGCTGATCCATGACTTCCATGGCTAGCAATGGGACCCTGTTTTGCAGATGGTTCATTGAACTGGGGTTAATGTTTGCAGTAATGAACTTTTAAACCTGACAAAACAAAATCTAGGTAACATTCATATTCTTAACAGCAAGTAGGGAAATTTTCAGATAGCCCTAATATACATTTTAAATCATGCTCAATACGATTTGAAGTATAACATTCATTCATATACTTTTTAAAAAAGTAAATCATAATTTTCACAAGGTTGCAAAAAAAAAAAAATATTCACACCTTAACAACAAAAATCCTAACTGTCATAAATATTTATGCTGTTTTGTATGTATAGCCTTTTATGTATGCAGTTCTATTATTAGAAATATTTACTAAATCCCAGTTTTTCATTGAGCTGAGTACTACTGCATTAGTTCTCAAAGGTACTGCCCATTTGTTTGACTTTATTTTAAAACTGCAAATGCAGAATAATGAAAATTTAAATAGATAGACTTACCCCATTTAGAGGATAGGTTTTCCATCCTAGCTCTCCAATTGCAGAGGTTGTATCAAGCAATACAACTAGAAATAAATAAAAGGTTAATTAGTTGAAAGAAAAACCCACTTTATACAGATATGAAAAAAACCTCATAGGTTTACAACTTGTGTATAAATAACAGCTGCTTTGATTTTTTTTGCATATCACAGATAATAAAACTTACTTATAGCAAACATTTACTTTCTACAAAAATAAGAAAAAAGATTGGCATGTTCTGGGGTTAGAATTAAAACATAACACATTAACACAGAAATACAAAGTGAAGTTGAAAAACCATAACAAAAGAAGAAAGAAGGGCAGTTCAGTGACAATGAATGCCCATTCTTACATCAGCCTCTGCAATAAGGCTCCTCCTCCTTCCTTTCTAAAAGTTCAAGGTCATGGGAAGAAGCCCCATGCTATGATTTCTTTCCACAGCAACACCACTTCCATTACAGGGAGACGCTGTTGTGGGAAGGGGGCAAGGCATGGGCTCCTCCTATGTGACCTTACATCTAAAGCACCAATAGCACACAGGTAAGAGCTCAATGTATAAAACCCAGGTGTGGAAGTTTCCACTTGCCCATTGGAACAAGCAAACCATGTTTCTAATTTAAAATGCTGATGACTTGCTGCAAAGTAAGAATGTTCAAAACGCCCGTGGTTGTGCATAACTCCCACCTGAGTTTTGACTGCCATTTTGAACCTAACCTACGGTAATCTCTTTGTTTTCTGTATCAGCAAAGTATATACGTTTCTGCTACTATTTTCTAATGTGCACAACAGAGAAATATAAGAAGTGGAGTCCTCTTAAGATAAGTACTGGGAACTGTGCTTGTTCATAAATGATCTGGAGTTAGGCATGAGCAGCAAGGTGAGCAAGCTGGCTGATGACACCAAATGATAGAGGCTGTCAAGAACAAAAAGAGATTGCAAACAGCTCCAAAATTCTCTCTCCAAACTGGGTGGACAGGCATTAAAATGGTAAATGTGATTCAGTGAAAGCAAGTGTAAAGTGATGCCCACTGGGGTGGAAATATATTAACTTCATATACAGTGGTACCTTGGGTTACATACGCTTCAGGTTACACACTCCGCTAACCCAGAAATAGTGCTTCAGGTTAAGAACTTCGCTTCAGGATGAGAACAGAAATCGGGCAACAGCGGCACGGCAGCAGCAGGAGGCCCCATTAGTTAAGTGGTGCTTCAGGTTAAGAACAGTTTCAGGTTGAGAACAGACCTCCGGAACAAATTAAGTACTTAACCTGAGGTACCACTGTATATGTTTCTGGGCCTGAAATGGCAGTGACTGCATGAGAGACATTTTGGTCCATGGTTAATAGCTGTATGAAAATGTTGATCCACAGTATGGTAGCTGTGAAATTTATTACGTGTTAGGCATCATTAGGAAAGAACCTGCAAATTTATTTTAACCACATTTATATACCGCTTAGTGGAACAAAAGACCTCTAAGCTGGTTACAGTATAAAACTGCCAAGAAGAAGAAGAAGAAGAAGAAGAAGAAGAAGAAGAGGAGGAGGAGTTTGGATTTGATATCCCACTTTATCACTACCCGAAGGAGTCTCAAAGTGGCTAACATTCTCCTTTCCCTTCCTCCCCCACAACAAACACTCTGTGAGGTGAGTGGGGCTGAGAGACTTCAAAGAAGTGTGACTGGCCCAAGGTCACCCAGTAGCTGCATGTGGAGGAGCGGAGACGCAAACCCAGTTCCCCAGATTACGAGTCTATTGCTCTTAACCACTATACCACACTGGCCCTCTACATCCTAATGCTGTTATACAAATTCATGACGTGACTGCAGTTGGAATGCTATGTACAGTTCTGTTTGCCTTATATCAATAAGGATATTGTAGAGCTGGAAATGGTTCAGAAAAGGGCGTCTAACATTATTACTAGGTGGAACAATAGAAAGGTTGCAACATTTGGGGCTTTTTAATTTAGAAAAAAGGCAAGTACAGAGGGGGCATGATAGAGCTGTGTAAATGAATGATGTAGTATAAAATGAGGCATGCTGTAGAGCAGAGGTCGGCAACTTAAGGCCCATAGGCCACAAGTGGCCTACGGGGGTCATTTAATTGGCCCACGAGCTGCCCCAAACTGAGCCGCCTGCTTGGCAAGTTCCCATGGGCTGCATTAAGCGGTGCAGTGTGGGGCAGGGACTCACTTCTGTGGCACTGGAAATCCCGTCTGTGTAGACACAGACACCGGAAATCACACGTGTGAAGACACAGATGCTGGAAATCGCAGGTGGGCGGGCACGATCCAGCTCATGGAGGGATCTCCACTGGAGTGAAGCAGCCCAGGAGAGGTAAATCTTGCCAACCCCTGCTGTAGAGAAAGTGGATAGGGAATCATTTACTCCCTCTTTCATATGGGTCATCAGGGTCATCAAATGAAGCTTAGTGTGGAAGATTCAGAACAGACAAAAGGAAATTATTCTTCACACAGAAATTGTTTATGAAGTTTGTTACCATGAGGCATATCAATGCCAACTTGTATGGCTTTAAAAGGGATTTAGACAAATAGGTATCAGTTCCTTTAAAAGGGGTTTAGACTAATAAGTATCAGTTTCTTGGTAGGTGGGAGGTTCTTGGTAGGTTCTGATTCAGCAGGGATCTTCTTATGTTTTCAAGATAGTTAAATGCATGCTGACTCCTTTAAAAGGTACTGAACTAGATTATAACGAGAGAGGCATAATCTATTTTGCCTCTGCTCCATAACATAGGAGGCAGCTCTACTAAGAACATCCAAAATTTTGCATGGATGAGTGTGACTGAAGAAGGAACACACAAACTAGGATGAGCCGCAAAGGCAATTAAATTGCCGGTAAAAATGCTTTTATTTGCATTATTCATCCAACGTAGTTTTTGGTATTTTGTGGAACTTTGAAAAAGTGTCTAATTGCTCTATGGAGAAAAATAAAGTTCAGTTTTGGAAGACCCAAGGGTAGTGAGTTTTGTCTTCAGCAATTTATTTTAAACTGTAAGCCTCTGTAGATAATACATTATGCACCGAATATTTCTCTAAGTAGAAATGACAGTTCAACAGCAGCATTAGGTGACCATAAAGTCTAATCTCTGAAGTAAGTCTCTGGCTTGCTTATTCGTCAGGGAAAGTTTGTTATAAGTCAATGTATGATGTTTGAATAATAAAATGTGACATAATTAGAGAACCAAATCACAAAGGTATTGATTAGGAAAATGTAATACAAGGCAAGTGGGTTATGAACCTACACACTGTCCAGTTATAGTAAACCTCCACAACTAAGAGAGCAAAACACATCCTGGACTAATTGGTTAAGCTGTCTGCGGACAAACACCGACCCTCGGCCTATAAAGCGAGATGAGCGCACAACCCCAGAGTCAGGGGTACCTTTACCTTTACCTTTAATCCTCATCCTAGTATAAAAGGAGTGATGAGGCAAGCAATACATGGAATGGCTTTTACATCCCAAAGCCAAACAGGATGCTGCTGAATATTCACCAAGTATGTCTTTGGTGAACACTAGAAATAACTGTTTTGTATCACTGATAACATAGAAGAGCACAGAGGGAGGCTTTGTAAGATTACTGAGTCCAGACTAAAAATTACCTAACTGCTCCACTGCCTAGAGTTGCTAAAAAGACATTTCATATCTAAGTAAAGCAACTCCACAAGGACATACAGGTTGGTCTATGGATGTTTGCTCAGTATTCCCATTACATTATTAGGTCATAGTCCTAAATATGTGCTCAGAAGACTAATTTTTTTTTTTTATATGTGTTCTAAGCTATCCTCTCCCTGGATCTAGAAGAAACTTTCTGAACATGGTGCCTGATAGATGTTGTTAGACTACAACAATCACCAGCCCCTGCTAGTGGGCATCAGGTTGAGGATGGCTGAACTAGTCTAGCTCTTGTACCCAGACTTTCTGATATTAAAGTCATCCTAGTGTGATCATCAAGTTTGCACACATAATTTATTCTTTGGGGTCAATTTATTCTTCAAAAAATAATGACAACTAAGAGTTGAAGCTTTATAAAGTAAGCTACACAGCTGAATAAAATTACAGTCTCTTTGGCAAGTACCATTAGGCAATTAAAATGGGAAAAATATGGACCTCCTAACAATACAGCTTTTTTTATTTCAACTTTCACTAGCAGCATTTTCTACCAAAACAACTCTAAAGGCTTAGAAAATGTTCCTGCTATGCTGAAATCTTTGACAATATTTGCATAGAAACTTTTCTAGGATAATGGGTATAATAGATGCCTACCCAGGGTTAGTATTTTTAACTATAATTTTTACCGCTGTGCAAATTGTTCTGCCTGAAGAAAACAGTGCATTCAGAATATATTCAGAAGCCCCAAATAGCTGCCTGTTTTCCAAAAGAGCCTAATCCAAAAGCATAACAAAAAGTATAAAGGGGATTTAAAAATTTACATTAATACACTGAGTGTGGAAGTTGGCCTTTCTAAGGTTTGAAAGTGCAGAAATAAGCTTCCTATTTTGTACATTAAAAGAGGGGAAAGAGGAAGAACAAATTTGTATTGGATTTAGCAGGTTAATTTTTTTAAAATAATAATCTTAGCCTACCCCAAGAGTTATCCGTGAATAATTAGAAGTCATGATCCTTCTGTTTGCTGTGGACTAGTTTACTATAAAAGTCTGTCATTTAATTCAATGGAAAGGGGAAAAAATCAGTTTAAATGCCCCATACATGAAGGCTCCCCATGTACATCAATATATTGAGACAGTGCTTTTTTCTAAAAAAAGTGTTTAGGGGTACTCTCATTTTGACTCAAGAAAATCAACATTTTGTAATTCAAATCAGGAAAAATAATTACAGTATATAGACAAAAGTACAAAGATTCAAAAAATGTTTAGGCGTATGCATACCCCTGCGTACCCCCAGAAAAAAGCACTGCATTGAGGGGACACTTAGATACACGTCTTTGTTAGTGTAGTAACATCACAACAAACAAAGGCTGATGGGAGTTGTAGTCCAACAAAATCTGGAGGTTAGCCACCCCTGCTTAGAATGTTCATAAACATTTTATGTATTGACAGAAATACAGAGTGTTCACAGGCAACTTTTCTGATAAAATTAAAAGATATTTGAAGGCAGTGTTTCCATAATAATAATAATAATAATAATAATAATAATAATAATAATAATTTATTCCCTGCCCATCAGGCTGGGATTACCGAGCCACTACAGATATTTCTGGAAAATCACTATTTCTTATTTGGCATTTGGGGATACATGGAGGCCCAGATACTTGGATTTTAAAATGGTGCTATCATGCCTGCATGCCTGCATTGGAGTTGGCTTCTGCTATGTGAACAAACCTAGGCTATGTCTAAATTCATTATTTCAAGAGGTCTTGCACTCTGCCCAGATTGTAAGCACTGCCAAATGTGCTTGGGTTGTAGCTGCTTTATAAAAATTGCAACCAGTTTCCGAATATACCTGCTTCAGAAGCCTGTGGAGAGGCTGGCTGCTGCAAAGAAAACCAACACACTACACCACAGGTGCAAGAAAGAGTCTCAACAGTTGTGGGAGAACTCAGGCAATGCATTTTTGGCGTTGTGAAAAAGGTGTACCACAATGTCCCTATTTCCATCTGTTAAATGTGAGACACTTCTGAATGTCCCAGTCCCAATGTACAATGTGCTTCTTGCAACAACCATTATTTATCTATCTATCTATAAAAAAACCATAAATCACAATATAATAAGAATACCTAAACAGCTTATATAAAGGCAATATAACAATATCAATGAATGAATATTTTAAAAAAAGATACATTGGTGGCTCTGGAGAGTGTTAGAAGCAAGAAGAGCTGTGCTGGCAAGGTATGAGAAGAGCATATAGGAGAACCCCCTCTCACTTTATAGCTGTTTACTTTTGTTGTTGTTTTATTTGCTTTTTGTCTTTGCTGGGTTTTTATTCATAAAGTAAGATACCCTTGTTCCAAATAAATGGGAGAGGAATAAAAGGAGGTGGGGGAGAAGAAAGCCCTGAGGCTAGGGGAGAAAAATACAGAAATACAGAAACCTGAGGTAACGTAGTTACAGGAGAGGGCTGAGGAAAACAGCAAGAAACTGACTGAGGAAAAGAGCAAAACCGAGAAATGGAGTACACTAAAGGGATATGGGAAAAGCTCACACAGGGAGCAGAAACTCAGTAGTACCGGCAGGAAGTTAAACGGACAAAGCAGGTGGGAATCCAAGGAGGAAGAAATGGCTGAAAGAAACAAGCCTGACTAGGTCATGGCCATCAGACATATGGCTTTATGGCAACCTTCACCAACCTATTTCTCTGCAGATTGATGTGGGGCTGAGGCTGATGGTAGTCCAAAATATGTGGAGGGGCACCTGGCTGCCAGAGCCTGCTCAACTGCTTCACTTTTGGGGTCCCCATAAGAGCCCACAGCATCCCTCATACACTACACTTGATACAGTCAGCTTCAGAGTCAATAGGCCATGGATGGCAGGCTGCCACACTTAACAACCAGACACAATCTAAAAACAGTCCCATCCTTGAGGCAAGCTTTTAGCAATGAAATAAAATAAAAGCATCCTACCCCTTAGGAACATGAGGCAAAATGCTGCCTGCTAAACCATGGTGCTGTACAAGTTCAGGTAGCTTAACTGAGTTCTCAAGTCACTGTCTGGCATAGCTCTAAAAACATAGGCCTGAAACTGGGTGTCTCCTACTCTGAGGGAAGGAGACAGGCTGGTCCTGGCCAAGGAAAGGTGGCGTTTTAGAAAGCTTCAACCAGGACAATCTTTGCCACTTCATTTTGTCTGGTGAGGGCTTTTGTGCCTTTTAAAAGCTTTGTGACTGGCAAAAATGTTACAGTATGTGATACTGTTTTTCCTGTTGCTGTACGGTGGGAATATCTGCAGCTGTTACTTTCCTGCCTGTCATGCACCTTGAAAAGCACAAAAGCTACGTGTGGGTCACTCTGTGAGAAAAGTGACTAACAAATAATTTTATTAACAACAACAACAACAACAATATTACAAAAACCAGCCCTTATTAGTTACGTTTTTTTCATTTCATAGTAACAATATGAGTAATAGAACAAGAGAGTCAACTAAGGGAGGCAGCGAACCCCAGTCCAGTTCAGAAAATTCCATTTTAAAAGTCTGTTTCCAGCTTGCTAGACACACCTTGTTGAGAATGCCAAAGGACTCAAAAGTAGGCTCCCCACCCTACATCACAAACTGCCCACATCTGAACAGACCGTCACTCCCTAGCAGGAAAGAAGCATTCTGTTGTGCCATCAAGTAAAAATAAAAATAAAATCAACCACTAAATCTTTGTTGTGCGTTAAATGGGCCAAAGTAGTCAAAATTAGTGTAGAATGTAATATTACTAATAGGAATCTGTGTTTCGGCCATTAAATAAATTAACTTCTTGCAGAACAATCAAAACCCTTCTGCTTTGTGAGAAAGGGATTTGTGACAAACATGTCCTAGGAAAGCAGTTCTTCTGAGACTTCCAATGGCCTGTAGTGAATATATCTGGGGGAAGGATGATTAGGCCGGTGGAGTGCAGCAGAAGTGTTGCATCACTACTCTTGAAAATGAAGTAATGTCACTTTGAGTGACTTAGTTCAAAGTAATTCTCCAAAGGTCTACTTCAGCCTTAAGTGCCTCTTATGTAACCCACTGAGGCAAGGGGAATGTCAGTAAGAATCTCTGGAGTGCTGCTGAGGAGCTATGAAGGCAAAGCCAAATATATATGCTGCATGCTGCATCAACAGCAAAGATGAAGGCTTTAGAATTTCTATATTTGCAGCTTCTAGGTTTCAGCAAAGTGTGTTTTTCATAGTGACTAACTGCAGTTATTTTCCAATGCATTTTTTTTTTGTAAACTAATTCTCTTCATTAAAAAAAAAAGCTTAAATGGCTCAGAATATTTGACAGATCTAATTATTTGAAAATGAGAGGGGAAGGATATACAGCATTAAAAGGGATATGAATATTTGTTTTCTGGTAAAAGGCTATCTGACCACTCTGGAAGATAAGAAGTAAAATAATTTTATTCTTTTACTGGATCACAAATACTGTTAAAATTATTTTTAAAAATGCTCCACTCAGTGCCCAGTCCAAAGTCTACCTACATCTGTATTCAATAAAGTTCTGGCACTTTTCAATTGAAAAAATTGTTTTAATTTTTTCACCTGTTACTGCCTCACCCCTTCCAGTCTCTGGGTACTCTGCACTTGGGTCCCCAACTTCAATTGATATAATAAACATTGACCTTTTCTGAATGAATATTGGCCTGTTATACAAATAGTACAGTTTATAACACTGCAACAGAGGTGGATCTTCAACTGACCTGAGCAATTCCCAAAAGGCAGTTTGCAGTGCAAAATTGGTTTTGTGAATTAACCTTAAGAAGTTCAGCAATGTACTAACAAATGGGGGGGGGGCTTTACAAAAAAGGCTAGATACAAATAAATGGAAGATCTAGGGCAAGGACTCTCTATTTTTAGAATATAGAGTACTAGGATTATATGAGGTCATATATTCATTTGTATATTTGTTAGCACTAGAAGCAGCACATTAATATATCAACAGGAAACTGGTTGCTTGTTTCCTTAAGTTAAGTTGCAGATATGGTGTACTAAATGTCAGCACATAATCAAACCTAATCTATTATCGATTCTATCTTCTTGTTTGCAAAATGCCCATCTGTGTCCCTTTCTGCAATAAGCATATGTTATTCTGCATATTTCAGGTAAGAGACAAGACCCTTCAGAGTGATGAATAAAAATAAGTAATACAACATGCATTAATTGAATTTTGATAATTTGGGACATCATTTTTTTCCACATTCACTACTAACTGGCAGTAGCTCTTCAGAGTTTACAGCCTTACCTGGATATTCTGGTGGTGGAACATAGGACCTTCTACATGCAAAGCATGATGTGTTCTGCCACTAGGTTATTGGGGGGAGGGATGTAGCCACAGAGCACCATTCTGCCATCATTTTGGTGTCCCCACTGGGGAACTGAGCTAGTAAGAATATGGCAAACTAATATAAAGTGCACTTGAAAATCACCTGCTTAAACTATTGAAATGCACTAGCTCTAATCTAATCAAAACATCTATCAGTTGATTGTAGAGATTTTAACTGACCTGCACAAGAGGAACACTTGATGTATGTGACCTACCATTTGAGGACTTTTTCCACCTCATTGGGGTGGAAAGGTAGGACAAAATAATAATAAATAGAATTAAAAAATGAATCTCAAGTGTACAGAGTAGCTAGCTATGAGTGAGAGAATCTTTTCATCAATAGCTACCTTTCTCCCAGTTGTGTCCCCTGAGAAAGGCTTATGTTATTTTGACACATTCTCATTCTTTCTTATACCTGAAGGAGCGTCTCCACCCCCATCGTTCAGCCCAGACACTGAGGTCTAGCACCGAGGGCCTTCTGGTGGTTCCCTCACTGCAAGAAGTGAGGTTACAGGGAACCAGGCAGAGGGCCTTCTCGGCAGTGGCACCCACCCTGTGGAACACCCTCCCACCAGATGTCAAGGAAAGAAACAACTATCTGACTTCTAGAAGACATCTGAAGGCAGCCCTGTTTGGGGAAGTTTTTAATGTTTGATGTTTTATTGCGTTTTTAATATCCTGCGGAAGCCACCCAGAGTGGTTGGAGAGGCCCAGTCAGATGGGCGGGGTATTAGTAATAAATTATTATTATTATTATTATTATTATTATTATTATTATTATCTAGTCTTAAGCAAGACTGATACTGATATGTTGTCTTTTAACTCTGATGAAATGGATTCGGTTCACAATATAACAAAAATAATGTGAAATTATTTATATATTTTTATTTGTTCTGTTTTGGATGTTATTGACTGTGTGTTTCCTTTATCATTTGTGCTTTTGTCTTTTGTAATTTGATTTAAATATTTCTTGCCCAGAGAACCATGTTACGGGGTGATTTAAAAATATAAGAAATAAATAATACAAGATTGACTTTAAACACCACTAAAAGCCCTGGTCATTGTGTACATGAAAGTTGCTCTTTCCAGACTACCCTACTTTTTTTTGTAACCTTAGTTTCAAAGGTTTGTTTCGTAGTGTTTGTTTCAAAAACTATAAGTGATCTTAGGTCCTGAGATTTCAGCAGGATTTGCAGAAAGACCCTATGAGGTCAAACAAGCGGCATGATATCAGAAGCCTCACTCTGATTTTGGAGGTCCTGTCTGAATGCCCACTGTTGCATCTTTAAACCCTGAATTCCAAGTGATTCGAGCGTTTTTGCTAGGATAAGCTAAACCTGACTGACCAGAAACTCCAATTTACGTAATCTGGAATTAGGTCAATTGTTTTTAGCATTCAGTGTTCTACTATTAAAAGGATTGTGTGTAGTGCTTTTTTGTGATGGTACTCACCAGTAGAGAGTATCATAACTTCTTTTATTACTGCACACGACAGCTACTGGTAATTTGCCCTGGCAGCCATGACACTTCTATCAAGATAGGAGTACCAGCACATCATTTATTTATTTTTTAAACCAAAAAGAGTAATGATTGTGTGTATGGTTAAACTCAGATATCTTACTGAAACCAATTGCTAATGACAAATCTTTCTGACTTTTTCATTCCATTCATCTTAATTTTACACATACACTGTCCCTTTTCAATCAGACCAGTATTTCAGTTGTTTAAACTGTGACATACAAAGATCATTACCAGATATTACAAGTCTGAATGGTGCTATCCAAGGGAATTATGGCAGGAAGCCAGTCCTCACTCTCTGCAGAGTATTTTAATAATCCTGAAATATGGTTAATGAGACGGTTGGGAGGTTTCTAATGCATGTAAAAAATTCTTTTCAACTTTGAAGCATTATTATACTTCACAGTCATTTAGCTGGCCATTTTCACTACAAGAAGGCTGAGATGAAAGACCGTCAGTTTGAACCTAACAGAGGCAGTATTTGAAAGAAGGGTGCTTTCTCAAGAGAAATTTATTTAAAGGGCATAGGTGCCTTTTGCCAACCCATATGCCACACATACATAAGCAACACAAAATCATACTGCTCTTCAGGCTGTGAAATATACCAGTATAGCAGTATGCTTCACTAATGTGGTCACCATAATGGAATGGTTTGTTCTGTTTCAATTTGTTGGATTTTTATATGCTTAAATAAAATAAAATAATTAAGCAAACATATATATCTGCTTCTGTAACTTGGAAAAAAATGACTAACTGCTGTCTGCTGTGCACAAATGAAGCATGGTGTTTTCCATCTTTTCCAGAGCAAAGCAGAAAGAAGGCAATTTGTCAATTATCTATGCTAATGAGTTCAAAAATATATGCACATTTAAATATATGCACACTTAAATTTGCCTGCTATCTACAATTGACATTAAGCTACTGAAAGAAAATGCATCTGGATAGCAGAATTGCTGGAAAGAATGGCTGAAAACAGACTAGGTGATTGGCAACCCCATGGAATAGCTATGATGTGTGGTTTTTTTGTTTGCTGTGTTATGATTTTAAAAGAGGCTGGTGGAAAAAACAAGACGCATCTCTTCACTTCAGCACATACTGATCATTGCATTATAGCAGACAGCATTATGAATATCCACAGAGGAAGCTTCCCATGCTTGCAGTTGATGCTGGAAGTTGTAAGCGCAGGAAGCAGCACTGATGGAATAAGGGCACAGGGAATCTGGGGTTTGCCATACTGTATCTGCCTTACTGCTTCCCTCATTTGAATTCTGTAATCCGTTCAAGGCTGCAAGGCGGAGAACAGGGATACCATGTTGCCTGCTAGTTTGAGCTCTGCTAAATGTCTTACTGAAAAGTATCAAGGGAGATGTAAAATAAATTCACCCACGTGGGCCTGCACACTGTAATCTGTCCCCCTGCTTTCCAACCCTCCACTACTTGCCAACCCTCCATTACTCTTCCCATAGTAACACCCTACACCTCTTTCCCTTTCCTCCAAATCCAACTTAGCCTGCTTTGCACTTTCCCAACCCCATTTCTGAAGCTTTGCCCCCATTTACATGCCACTTTCTCCCCCCTTCCTTTTCTGCCACCCCACTTGTATGCAGGCAGTTTCCGCAGTCACCTGGATCTTCCTCCTTCAACACATTGCAACAACTAAACCTCATTTTCACCTCCCCCCATTCTGAAGCTACCACTGCCTAGTATTCTACAGCAACTGTACACACACTACAGCATTATGATAAACCAGAGCAAATATATGCAGTATAGAGAAACTGGGTAGTCCCTTGTATATATATGTAGCTTTTGCACACCATCTATTTTCTCACCATCTATTTTCAGTTCACATGAGCTGTACCCTGGTATATATCGTCATGGATGACTCAGTAATAATAATAATAATAATAATAATAATAATAATAATAATAATAGTGCAGGAGATACCCCAGCATCAACAATGATTCACATGCTATTTTGGTCCATGGAAACGTTTGTCCAAGGAAGTCTGGGGCTGTTTGTGTGAAGAAGAAAAATCTATTGTACAAAGGACCCTAAGTGAACAAAAGATTCAATATGTAGCAGTAGCGATCAGATCGGTGAGCCATTAGTGAGGTTCAAAATGTAGCAGTAATGAACAAAATTGGTGTGCTGTTTCCATGAGACCAAGACTAGGACTAACCGCCTGAGAAACAGTTTCTATCCAAATGCGATTTTGGTTTTAAATGCAGTGTAAGGTAGTCTCTATGTGAGTATATTGTATTCAATTATGGGGTATCAGAGTTTTTAGGGGCTAACCAGGCTGGGATAATTGGGATAGCAGGCTTGTTGGTTTTTGCATGTCTGATGTAGATCTTTTCAATTTCGTTGTTCTGTATGGGACAATGACAATAAAGATTATTGTATCGAGGTCTGAGGGAAAAGGTTCCCCCTCCCCACATACACATTTAGAGGTTGTAATTTGATTTTTTTTTGTCATAGCCCATTTTGTCACCTAAATATTAGAATTTTGAAATTCAGTACATACTAACAAGGTGGTGTAGGTAGCAATTCTAGACATACTTAACCTGTGAACATGTCCCATTGCTCTTAACGGAGCTTATTTCTGACTAGGCTTGTATACAATTGCACTGTAAAACCCTAGGCATAGTTAATTAATACTGTATGGTCACAGAATAGGCACAAAGCAACAACAGCCTGTATAACAACAGCCTATATTCCTAATGAGGAAAATATATTGCTAAAGGATATGTAAAACATATTTAATTCTTTAATTCTCAACCTCACCGCACCCACAACCCTGTTGCTAGAATTATTTATATCCTTCCTTTTTTCCAGGGTGCTTAAGGCTGCATGTGTGATTCTTCTTCCCCCTTTTGACTTTTGTAACAGTTCTGTGTGAGGTAGATTTGGCTGACAGATCTAAGACCTAAGGTCGCTTGATGAGTTTCATGTCTGAGGAGAGATTTGAACCTGAGTCTCCCTAGTGCCAGTCTAACAAGCTAACCCACTCTAGCATATTGAAACTGGATGGCTACTCCTTTCCCCATACGTAGTGACTCAAAACATTTTAAAAAGGTAAAATAGAAATAATGTTTTCCAGAGACTGATATCAGAAAGTTAAAACTGCCCTCATAAATAGGATAATTGGAGCCTATGTGTCTCTGTATGTAGGAAGCTGCAGCTAACCTTTGCGAATACCTAGGAAGCAGCAGAGAACAGTCAGAAAATATAAAGGGCAGCTGCAACTTCAGTCTAACCAGAGGGCCTCAGCTACAGCAAGTCACATATTACATGCACCACTGATAGTGTTTACAATATATGACTTTCCCCCTTTTGTTCTATGTGCAGAGACCATAAAATGGATTGAGACTGAAACGCTCTTGGAAAATATATATTTTACCATGCCCCGTATTTTGTATGTGCATATATAGTACCTTCACGCTGTGTTTTGTCAGAGATAATCCTGACTGGTTTGACTTCATCTCTCCATCAAGAGATGCCAATACAGCACTTCCCTTCCCATTCAAAACTATACATAGAAGTTGCAGCAGTCACAACATGAAAATGAAGAATGATAGAAAACTAGTGTTGTCCCTTTTTCCCACTGTAGCCAAAGTTGGATGTAATGTAATTCTATAGTACATCATTTAGCTATAATATGAAGATGCACAACTGCACAGGGAAATCTTTGGAAAAGCCGATGTTCTTTTGTGAGTACCATTAGCCACATGTTTGCTCATTTTCAGCCCTTACATATTACAAGAGAAAAGAAGTTCCAGGTATCATTGATCTTCACCATCAAATTTCCATAAGTGGCTAGGGAAGAAAAATATCATCACTGCACCTTTTCCCTTTCAGGTCTAATACAAGCCCTGTTGACACAATAAACCTATTCAGGCATCTTCTTTACTTGCATGAAAATAAACACATGCAGGGGAGTGCAAGCATCTCCAAGGCCTTGTCTCTTTCACTAAGTGTTTAAGAGTGAAAGTATGAGGATGGGAGCCTCCTCTACTTGTGTAAGCACCATGCATAGTTTATAATACTGGATAAAGATTATGTTCCAGGTGGAGCGCAGTTAGCAGCACACCCCAACTCTTTCTCTTGTGTTTATTTATACATGGCAAGTAAATAGAACATCCAAATAGGATTGTTATATTTCAAATGTGCTATTACGTTAATTTACTCATATTTCCCTAAATATTTATTACATGAAAGGTACCCTTGAGAAGTCTTGCTTAAGTTTACAGGGGCAAGTAAGCAGTAGGGCAAGGGGCCACTGAACTTCTATACCATGATAGCAACAGCTGCTGGACAGCAATGATAGGTTCCATTGCCTTTTTGGCTACACAGGGATCCTGTGAATAAACAATCAATGACCACACACTGTACTGAGGCACTAACCTAGAAGTCTGCAGTGCCAACACAGATGGAATAAACCCAGTCCTCTCAGCACTTAGGCCTGTCCCCAGTCCGAAAAGGTCAGAGTGCTCTATCACTTATGAGAAGATTAATTTGGGCCATGAATAACCTGTGCCCCCATTGCTTAATCTCAGGACCTATCAGCAGAGATACTCCTAATCTCATACATAGATACATGTCTCAGATTCATGACTGTTTCTAGGTGGTAGAAACAGCCATGTCTACCTCATTTCTTCAGTGTAGGGACTGCTCTTGTCAAAGTGAATTAAATCTATTCACACCTTGCTGGGTAGTTATTATGTTTTGTATGAAGCAGCTCATGAAGCCTGAATAGTTGGTATTTGTAGTTTTAATTTTCCAAAGTAAAATGTCTAAAATATAATTTGTTTTCTTATTTAGACAAAAAATTTGACTGCATAAATATACTCTGTGAAGTAATAGGCTACTAGACTATAAAGGAAAGCAGAGGTGAGTGTGACCGGTTCAGTCACACTGGGTGCAGAGTCTCTGGGGCACCCATTCTCTGATGTAGCATGGAAGGTGAGAAGCAGAGGGTGAGGGCACTGAAATTTGAAACCCCAGGGTCCACCACTGAAGGAAAGAGCCAGTGCATTCAAGATTTGCATGCAGAAGGTTCCAGGTTCAGTTTCTGGCATTTTCTGTTAAAAGGATCAGATTGCAAAGATAATGTAAAAGACCTCTGTCTGAAAGTCACTGCCAGTCAGAGTAGACAATAGTGAGCAAGATGTGCAAATATTATGACTTGGAGGGCCATAATAAATATACATAGTGGCATGCCTATTTTTCCAATTAAAAAGCAAACTGGAGGTAATATGGCAAATAAAGTTACCCAGCAAACCTCTTGATGCCTTTACTGTAATGATGAAATCATGTTTTCAGACACATACACACATGCACACATACACATACAAATAGGAACAGTTGTTTTTTATTTAGCTCTAATTTGTTGGAAGCAATTTAGCAGTAATAATTGGGTAAGAGGTTTAATTGGGAGGGAAGGATTTTTTTTTAAAAAAAACCAACAACCACGACATGGAACTTTACAGACTTGTAGACATTTTTCTACAGAGGCCCAAGAGGGTTAAAATATGTGGATCATACCTCTCCCAGTCTCTGAAGGATTTATGTGTATCATAAGTTCTTAAGTAAAATTTAATGGAGTGTTCTGAGTAATTTTCTTTACAACCTTTTTGTCACCTTAAAGTTGGTTTCAGGCAGGGGAAAATTTATGTAAATGTCTGTATCAGCTGCGATTTCCTGGGTCATGGTCAGATCCTACAGCTACATGAAAAGCTCTACTCACAATGGCTGTTTTGGACTATAAATTGCCATCAGACAATGACAAAAGCATTATACTGTGGAAAGACTTCTTTTCTGGTCTCTCCAATAACCAAAATATAAAATGGCATTTCATTCCTTTAAAATAAAATAGCACATATGCTTCAACTTTTCCTATTTACCAGTGATGCTCAGCCTCAGGTTTTTTTGGTCCCTTTTACTTTTTTAGGGGGACATGCTCAGGATGCCTTTTTATACATTTGTGATAGCACATTCACATAGGCACTCAAGTCCTTCAGGTTTTCACCTATTCCTGTCTCTATTGTTTACACATGCATGCAGAATCTGGTGGATGGATATTGATTCTAGTTTGCCTGCATGTAAATGTGTGTGCAAGGAGACAAAATGCCAGTGTATTACTTGCTTTCTACCTCTTTAATCCACCCAATGTGTGGGTTAACGGACTATGTTCCCTGTTCTACAGAGGTCAGTTTTCTGTTTTAAGGTCTTTCAGAGGGCAGTCCTATATCTGAAGAGCAGTCTAGTCCAAATCCTGTTTGAATATAAATAACCATAAGAAGGGAGAATCAAACCCTTACCCTTTAAACCTGGTCAGCAGACTGAGTAGACACCTGATTACACTGCACCCTACTATGGCGAAGTGTATTATATTTCTGTTTAAATGATTATTTCTAAATTGCAACTATACTATATGCAAAACAGAGCCCTCTATTTGGGCAGCAATAATAATCTATTATTATTTTTGCCACCGTGCTGGTGCTTACTTCCAAGTAAATATGCACAGGATTGTGATGTGAATGTTTTGTTAAACATGACTGAGTCTTTAAAAAGAAAAGCACGTATGACAAAACGACAACACAACATACCCTACTAGCCAACTTTCCACAGATTACTAGAGTAAATGGATACAATAGTCAGCCTGAAAAAAAGGACTCAGCAGGTCATGATCTTTGATGTAAGAATAGATGTCTCAAAACACGTTTCTATTTTCGTCTGCAAAATGTTCAGGGATATGAAAGCATTAATAAAGCTTAAGTATTAGCTTTTAGCATCTAGAAATCTAATACCAGTCAACAATACACTATTTTTCTCACTTTACTGATGTTTGAAAGCCTTGAGCTGACAGATTGGCCACATATAATATATAGTGGTACCTTGGGTTACAAACACCTTGAGTTACAAACAATTCGGGTGACAGACTCCCCTAACCCAGAAGTAGTACCCCGGGTTCAGAACTTTACCTCAGGATGAGAACAGAAATCATGTGCCGGCGGCACAGCGGCAGTGGGAGGCCCCATTAGCTAAAGTGGTACCTCAGGTTAAGTCTGTTTTCAGGTTAAGAACAGACCTCTGGAACGAATTAAGTTCATAACCAGAGGTACCACTGTACTTTCAGCCCCAAGTAGCACCCACATTAAATGAATGATCCTATAAAACACCCCCACTTCCTGCTGCTGAGTCCCCATTGAACCAATAGCATGTGACACTACATGTGTGCTTTAAAAAGTATGCTTAAATTGGTTACTTTTATATTGATGAAAAAAGCAACTGTAGGAGTCTTCTTTGGAAAGTGCTGCCAATCTGGTCCCTGAACAGAGCTTCCACTGAAAAAAAAGGGGGGATGAGCTGCACTGAAAATGCATTTAGTCTCACTTAAGTGTCTGGCTCCCTCTACTCCATTTTAGAAAAAAATTGTCATGAATCAAAGTTACAGGTGAAAGCTGTTGATCTTTCTCATCTGCTCTTCACATTTTGAGTATGAGACTTGCTGATAGGGACGATTTGCCAGAGTCTCCTATCTGGGGCATACAGTGTGCAGTGGTTGTATTGTAAGAACGTCTAGGCTGCCTTGGGCTGCAAACTTCTGTCCCTAAGGGAGTTAGAGTTCCTTGAACATCTGCATGCAGGGAGAAGTTGACAGTCGTGGTTCCTCCCATTACAGTGTGGCAGTATCTCTATAGAGAGTAAGACAGATGGAGCATTATTCCAGAAGATGCAACAACTGTTAAGTTTATTTCTTCATACATATGTTAATGGAACAGGAGACAGCTTTAGGCCATGAGTTGGTAACCCTAACAGCAGCTGTACAGGGAGAATATTCTGCATAGTCTGAAAAGGGCTAGATTAAAGATTCCTCATAATTCTGAAGAATAAATATGATTCCCTAGAATAAATAAATGTTTTATTCAAGATTTTTAACTATAAAGGTACAAAATCTCTCTTACAAATCCCATCGCTTATTTTTAAAACAAAACACTGCTGTAGTGCTTTCACAAAATTATACTTTTCAAATTTTACTTAATGAGACAGCTCTCAAGGCCTCCATTTCAGTATTAACCTGCACATTAATATTCCACCCCTCTTACCAAAGAACTCAGGGAGACATACTTTGTTGGGTTACCCTTTTATCCTCATAACGACTCTAAGTTAGGATAAGTCAAGAGAAGTTGACGGCAAAAAGTATTCCGCTGAGTGTCATGGCTGAAGCAGGGATTCACACCAGGTCTCCCCATCCCAACACTCAAACCCAACCTTTTTCAACCTTGGGTCCCCAGATGTTGTTGGGCTACAATTCCCATGATTCCTGACCACTGGTCCTGTTAGCTAGGGATGATGGGGGTTGTAGTCCAGCAGCATCTGGAGACCCAAGGGTGAGAAAGGCTATTCTAACCACTATACCACATTTGCTTTCATAGATGTCTATAGAGAAAATTAATGGATTTTGTTAGGACTGAGTGTACCACCAAAGACAAGTACCCCATCAAGGTACTCTTTCTTTAAAAAAAAACTGCTTAGAAACATTGTTAAAGGACAATTGAATTTAGCCACAGGCTAAAGCTAACAATTAAATCATTTTAAAACTATGAAGAGCCCTTAAACTTTGTTTATGTGCTTAGCAAATGCTATCATGAACTTGGTGCTCTATGGCTGCACCTATGTCAGCCTGTTTTGTTGGCCTCACTGAGATTCAAAAGTAACCTAACCAATTATTCAATCAGGATGCTTCAGAGAAATATTATCATTAAATCCCTCATTTGTATTCCACAAATAGAAGACAATGGCTGTGCTTAACCCAGCGGCCAAAAGGAATGGTAAATAATTTGATTATTCTCTATGTAGTCACCAAATTAAGAACTGGTTCAGATGACTAGTGGCCACATGAGCTTCGCGACCTGATTGGATGCCATTGGATGCCTTGTTCTTTCCTCATCTAAATAGTACAGTATTTCTAGATTGAATGTAAATATTTGTGGTTGTATATTGGGGGACGGCGCTGTGTGGAGAGAGTCTCCTCCTTTAAATTCTTGGGAGTTTACCTTAGTGAGGACTTCACTTGCAAAATCAACATAACTCAGGTGGTCAGAAAGGCCCAACAGAGACTCCCTTTCTTCAGGGTCTTGCGAAAGAATAATGTTAAACAACAATTGATGAACTCCTTTTAGTAAAGGTAAAGGTACTCCTGACCGTTCGGTCCGGTCGTGGATGACTCTGGGGTTGCGGCGCTCATCTCGCTTTATTGGCCGAGGGAGCCGGCGTACAGCTTCCAGGTCATGTGGCCAGCATGACTAAGCTGCTTCTGGCAAACCAGAGCAGCACACGGAAACACCATTTACCTTCCCGCCGGAGCGGTACCTATTTATCTACTTGCACTTGACATGCTTTCGAACTGCTAGGTGGGCAGGAGCTGGGACCAAACAACAGGAACTCATCCCATCATGAGGATTCGAACCGCCGACCTTCTGATCGGCAAGCCCTAGGCTCTGTGGTTTAGACCACAGCCCTACCCGCGTCCTTGAACTCCTTTTACCGATCCACAATAGAAAGTGTCCTTCCATATTGTATCACAGTGTGGTATGCTGGCCTGACAGCCATGGACAGAAAGTCTTTACAGAGGGTGGTGAATACAGCACATGATATCATGGGCTGTCCCTTGAGTCCGCTAGATGACATCGCAAGGGATCATTGCCTTAGGAGAGTGAGAAAAATTCTCAGGGATGACTCATACCCTGGCCATCACTTCTTTAATCTTCTACCCTCGGGCAGGAGATATAGAAGTATAATCAGCAGTACCAACAGGCTAAAAAATAGCTTCTATCCGTGGGCTGTTAGGCTGTTGAATGAAAAATAACATAGCAAAATTGACTTGCGAGGTGGTGTGTTGTTTGATAAGAGATTGAGTGTTTTTGGGGGCGAGGCTTGTTTAATTTCATTGTACACAGGTTGTACAATGACAATAAGGTATTATTATTATTATTATTGTTAATCCAAAATGCTTGTCAGCTAGCTCTTAGGTTGCATTATTTCCTAACACTTACCCTGGAAGTAGTAACACTTTCTGCTGCAGGACACCATCGTAAACCTTTAATTTACTCGCCACATCCTTTCCCTATCCACTTATATACTTTTATCTGCCTTTGGCTTGCCCCAATTCTTCATCTACCCTGGTCATTCCACCCCCACCCCTTTGTGCACCTAGTTCCCAATATGTATTTGCTATTGTTTGTAATAGTATTTTAAATACATGGAATCTCATTACACAATTCTCTCTCTCTCTCTCTCTCTCTCTCTCTCTCTCTCATATTCACAAGATACCTAGAATGAGGATAGAATAATGATTTCATTTATTTATTACCCTAAAGTGCCAAGGCAGGTTACAACATTAGAACACAACCTTAAAAACAGTTTAAAACAACTTGCAACAATAATAAAAAAGCAAAATCAGAGAGAGGGCCAAGCTCTCTGCCCTCGGTCTGGTATTTTGTGGTTAACAAAATAAACAAATAAAAGATAGCCACCAGAGGGTGCTGTTCACCACCGTGAAGACCACAACCAAATGCCAGGAAAGGAGGGGTTGCGTTTAGGAATGCTCCCTTTTGAGCCAACACAGTTCAACATGTTGAGCTCTTGAGATGATAGCTGTCTCACATGTTCTCACTCAATCATATAAATATACTCTTTGATGGGATGAATTTGACATGACTTTATCCAGTAGGCTTCATTTTAGGGCTAAAGCAAGTGTAACTTTAAATGTGTGCATTTATTTAATGTGACTGTTTTTTTACTTTAGCAGCAGCTGGGGGTGGGGAGAGTAGGATCAGGATTACATTGCAAAAGGAGGAGGCATGGGCCCTGTTCCCTTCCTCACAATTAAAGTCACCTTCTCTGAAGCTGCTTTGCTTTAAGAATGACATTTCTATCGACACTAGTAAACAAATAATAATAATAATAATATTTAAAATGTACGTCATTTTAGCTCTTTCAAATGTGCAAAAATCTTTACATATATTATCATGCTGGAATCCTTCCAACAATCCTTTAAGGCAGGCCACAATTATTATCCATATAGAAGACAGGCAAAGCATCATTTGTCCAACGCCAACTAGTATGTGTTCATGATAGATGGGAAATTCAAACCATAGACTTCCTTATCTATTAGGCAATCTTTTAGCCATTACTCTGCATCAGCTCTCTAGGCCTAGGACTTCCTCATTCAGTAAATGTTTCAGTCCTACTGCATTATTTTCAGCACCTGTCATGCTCCTTTAAATTTATTCCAATCATTTAAAAACATAATCATTTCTTTTTCTGTCTATGTTTGTTATGGAACTGAAATTCCCTAACAAACCTAGAAAGAAATTATAATCAAGATAAAACATGCATGTTAAGTGAATCTTCGATATTTACTTACTGTGCTTAATTGCTCCTATTGGTATTTTCGGTTTGTGAAATTAGAGTGTTCTTACCCAATTCTGGAACCTGAGCCCTTTCACCTGAGATTAGGGGTGTTGTGAACTTTCCAGCCAGCAATAAAACCACTGTGGTTTTTTGTTTGATGGTTTTTTTTAAAAAAAATCTTACTCCTTCAAAGGCTTGGCTATTGGTTGAATACTAATAGAAGGGAACTAAAAACAACAACAGTTTGCATGGAGAGCTCACACAGCCAGAAGACCAAGATTTCAAGCTGATTTTTGATGCAGTGCTTGTGCACAGCATTCTGTGAACAATTATCTGGGCTGTCCACAGATCTCTTCAATAGTGGAGGCCAGTCCTTACCTCAGTCACAATTTATTTTTGAAGTTACCACTCAATTAAGACAGAACGAAGAAGTTTACTCCTTTGTCAATACTATTGTTTCACTCTGCCTTGCCACAGATGGAACTCGGCACCATCCATTGATTTACAAGGGAGGGGAAACCATCGAGAAGCTCAGGAAGTAAATTTAAAGAATTAAAGCTTCCGTTCTGTTAGCACAGCAGAGAAGAAAGAGCCATCACCTCATGAATACAAATTTTAAAATCATTTTTTTTTTTGAAAAAAACCCACAACACAAGACCCTGTGGTTTCATGCCGATTAGAATTCTACCTCTTATTATGGGGAATTATGCTTTCAAAGAGGAACTGTAGATACAACCTTTTCTTACACATGACACTACCTCACACTGGGTCAGACTATTTGTTTTTCTAGCCCATATTATCTACTTTTGTGGGCAGTGGTTCTCCAGGGTCTCAGGATGAGATCATTCCATTGCCTGCACCTTATTTCTCTTCTTTACCTTTAACAATTGTAAATCCTAGAGTTTGAACCTAGAATCTCATGCACGTAAAGCATATGCTCAGCTATGATCTCTCCCCATGCCTTGCACGGTGGAACATAAACTGAGTTGTTCAAAAAAGTGGGTTTGAATTTGTACAATATGCAGCTGCAGTAATATGAAGACGATGTCAATAATGATGCTATTAGCAACCTGGCAATGCCTAAATGCCGCTGAAATCAATGAGGCTTAACATTCCAGTGGTCCACAAGTTTACTTCAAAAGCATTTTTAGTGGGCTAAAGAGGGGAAACCAAGACTTTCCCTTTTCTGGTTCACACCCATTACCCCCTCACCCTGAGATAATTTCTGTGCAACTTGTACTTTATCACTAAATTATCTTGAAACAAAGGAGGACAAAGACATTGGTTGCTCAAAGCAGATCCAAGTCGAAACTTTCTTTGTAGCTGACAGAGCAATATGCAAATAGAAATGATTCAGCCCTTTGCATATATTCTTAAGCAAACTGTTTTGTGAAATTAGCACTACAAAATATCCTCATGGAGTGCTTCGTTGTGTTTTTGCTGAGTACAGAAGAAACAGATTATAGAACCTTGAATTTTATTTTATTTTGCCTCCTATCAATTAAAATAATTAATTGGTACTTGCTCAGGTATATTTATGCAGTTAGTGGTTCTACACTTGCAATGCTCCCTTTCTATATTATTCCACCTCAAGGCTATGTAAGTCTGCTTCACTTTTCAACATACTTTGTTTAAGCAAAGTATGTGTAGTGTATCCTTAAGGAGGATGGTGTGTGGTGCTTTTGAGCTTACAAATAATATTTCATAGACTCGATCAGTCTATCAATCTGAGCAGATTTTTAAATTATATGATTGACTGCATGATAATGCTGCCTAAGACTGGCATTTTGCAGAGTGTGGAAAGGTTTGAATAAAGGAACCAACCATTAAATAAAAAGAGGTAAAGGTAAAAGGTAAAAGACCTCTGGATAGTTAAGTCCAGTCAAAGGCCACTATGGGGTTGTGGCACTAATCTCGCTTTCAAGCTGAGGAAGCTGGTGTTTGTCCACAGACAACTTTCTGGATGATGTGGCAAGCATGAATAAACTGCTTCTGGTGCAATGGAACACCGTGATGGAAACCACAGTGCACAGAAATGCCATTTAAATACAAAGAACCAACATGTAAATATGCCTTAGTGCTATCTACAATATAGAACTTTTTTTTTTGTTTATTCATCATTTAGCATTTATTTATTTAACAAAGTACCACCACTGTATATGTAAATAAACATCGGGGGTGGGTGGGGGCACCATGTTCCTCTTCCTGAGTAGACATTCCCCAAAGCATGCAGAATGATTTAATTTAGTCAGTCACTTCAATGACCTCCTTTGGACTCACAGCTAGTGTGCTTATGCTAGGGGAAAGGATCAACTGATTTTTTCTAAGTGCCTGGTCTAGCAATTGAATCTGTATTAATGATTTTGAATACAAGCTCAAGAGTGGTGGTGAATTTGGGCTAACAAGTCTAGAATAAATTATAATCTTCACAAAAAGGCTAGGCATCCTGTCCCCGAATACTATTTCACTCTGATTTTTTAAAAACTTCCTAATAACATTTGAGAATGGAATTCCACCTTGACAGTTTTTGCTGGGGTAGTGGTTAGCCTAGTCATTCCTTCACAATCATACTGCTATTTTTACAATAATTTCCATTTAAACACTGCTGGTTTAAAGTTTCTTGTTTTGAAAACAATCTGTGCTTTGGCACTTTGGGTGTCTTATGGCAGAAAGGCAGCATAAAAATAAACAACAACAACAACAAACCTATAGGATAAACATGATATCTAATTTGAATTTCTTTAAAGTTCTTCCTCTTCATAATACATTTAAGGAAATTAAATTTGTAACAATAAAATAGGTAGTGTAGCTTGGTGGTTAAGTGCATGAGCTATAAGCTGGAAAATTCCTATATTTGCCCTTCTCAACCTTAGATCCCCAGACATTGTTGGACTACAACTCCCATCATCCCTAGCTAGCAGGACCAGTGGTTATAGATGATAAAAGTTATAATCCAACAACATCTGGGGATTCACGGTTGAGAAAGGCTGTTCTAGGTCAATGAATTCACTGAATGGACTTAGGCAAATTACTAAATCTGATGTGCAGCCTATTATTATTTATCTCATTGCTTTTTAGAAAACATCTCAAAGCAACTTACAATATAGTTAAAATACGGTAACTTATCAAGCAGATAAAACCCATAAACACAACAATAAAATATTAAACTTATTAAATTAATGAAGGAATGAAGGTGTTCATCCATCAACAAGAGTCAGAAGGACAAATCAGGTTATAGATCATATTACTGTACATTATGATCTAAATTTAGACTGAAAAGCCAGGGGAAAAGGAATGTTTTTTTCTGGTGTTCAAAAAGCTGCCACTGTTGGTGCTATGCAGGGCTTTTTTCAGCTGGAACACATTGGAATTCAGTTCCAGCACCTCTCAGGTGGGCGCCATTGCTATTATAAGAGAACAAGGATGTTGCTCATGCTGAGGCCTTCATGCTGAGTTCTGGCATCTCTTTTTCTAGAAAAATAGCACTGGTGCTACGTGACTTTCCTGGGGAGAGTGTTGCACAATTGGGGAGGTCCATTGTCTCATTAACAACCTCTGTACCTCCATCAGGGGAAATACCCAGAGAAGATCCTATGATGGTGATACTAAGTACTAGGTAGGTTCATATGGGGAGAAATGTTCCTTGAGATATCAGTGTCCCAAGCCATATAAGGCTTTATAGGTTACAACCACCATTTTCGAAATGAAGCCAGAAACCAATTAGTAGTCAGTGCAGCTGGGTAAGGATTGGTGTTATATGCTCAGAACATCTAGTCTCATTCAGCAATCTTGCTGCCAACCGCTGCACTAGCTGCAATTTCTGAACCATCTTCAAAAGTGCACTAAAGTATAAGCTATTGCACCACACGAAACCCAGACAACAGAAGCTAGGCTATCCCCATCCAAACAGTCGCAGCTAGGCCACCAGCCTAAGCTGATGGAAAACACTCTTGTGTCATGGACGTCACTTGTGCCTCCAGAGACAGGAACAAACCCAGAAGTACTCCTAAGCTGCACACCACTTTCATTAGAGAAAGTGCAACACCATCCAGAGAAGGTTGAACCTTATCTATCTGGTCTAGAGAGCTACTCACCAATACTAACTAAGTCTTATCTGGATTAAGTATGGAATAGTATGGAAACAGAAATATCACAGGGTTGATGCATGGATTAGTGATGGCTCACCTTCATGCAGTAAATCCAACTGATGTCAGTGACATCCATTTTGCCTTGTCACAATTGCCTTTCTCTGGAGTGGGTGGGTGAGTGGTATAAACAATATCACCATCAGGGTGTCCCACATTTATATAGACACCAGAGGAGCAGTTCGGGGTGAAGTCAAAGAGAGATGGCAATCACACAGCATTTTAGTATCATAAGACCCAGACAAAATATGTGAAGAGATTTGAGCTCTTAGGGAAAAAACCACGCACTGTACCAATTTTGCTTAAAGGCTAATCTATAACACAGCATTTATTAGTTAAGCGCAATATAGCAGAGACTGTTTAAGAGCAGATAAGGTTATCAGTGTAGTTTAACTGCAATTTTAGTAGAGCATGTAGACAAATAAAATGCTAGGTCAACTACCTATTTAAGAAATGGAGGTAGCTGCCAGTGCAAGTGTTTATTTAAAAAAATTGCCTAGTATTAGTTTGTTGACTACATCTCTGAGTTATTTTCTGAAAATGTTTTTTTGCTGTGTTGATTTATGCAGATGAGACCAAAGAACAACTAGGGTCAAGGCAACTGACATATACAAAGTTCTGTCTAATGTATTTTGGAACACACATTTAATTATTATGTTGCTTGGCCTAGAGGTAAAATTGGATCAATTCAAATAAGACAAATGGTTTGAGGGGCAGGTGTTGGATGTTGGTGGACACAAATAATGAAGGGGTCAAATCATGCAATTTTGTTGCCAGACTTCTGGGTTAGTGCCTCCGGCAATGGCGGAGCTCCTCCGAACGGGAGGAACTTGCTCCGTGAAAAGTAGGGTCTGAACCGCCACGGCGAAGGCGGAGACCCACTGAAATCACAGGCAGAAGAAGCCTGTGAACTTGGGATTCGGCTGGCACCCTTTGCGCCTCCCCTACTCACGGGGAAACCCTGTTTTGGGGATCCGGAGCGACGGGGGGTGAGCAGCGCGGTGCTTTGAATCGACTGCTTCTTTCACGGAGTGAAGCCGCATTGCTGCTGCCGGAGAGCGCTGACTTTTTCCTGTGGACAATTGGACTTTAAACAACAACCCGTGAGTAGTACGGAAAATTGGATCTTTAAATACCTTAATTTGACATCGAACGGGGAAGGTTCAAAACAGGAAGTCCGCCTTCCCCTTTTGTAAATAGACGGAAGCAAAGAGCTTACAAGTTAAGGTCTTGGAAAGCCTTATGTAAAGGATTAAACTTCCATCGATTGAAATTATTAGACCCCCCCTTGGAAGCAGGAGAAGAGGGGGAAAATTTTGGGCCGTGTATCCTGAAGGAGAGAGTGATTAGAATTAAATTGCCACTGCTCTGAACCTGGGAACGGACTGACAGTGATTGACGTTTTGGGAGAGTTCATTGACAGCGAAGAGAACGGATGTTGACAGTCGGTTGAATAAGAGAAATATATTGTTTCCATTGTCCACTTCTGCGTTTAAAAGGGAGGAAAAGTAACTGAAAATTGAAACCAACTTTACTTTTTGAACTTTCTTTGAAAGGATTGATGCAAGTGGAGACTGTTTCCCTCTAGAGGGAGCTTTTGAAACTGTTACAAGAGTGGAGCTGGGAAATCTCCAGCTGCTTGATAAGAAGTGTGGGAACTAGAGATTGACCTTGGACATTCGAGAATGTCGACAGGAGAAGCCTTAGTAACTGCATTTTGCAAGATAAACTATTTGCTGGAACAGCTTCATAAAAAATTGGATGTTATGATTACTAAAACTGACATTTTGGGACCAAAAGTGAGCACCAATACAGAAATTATTCAGGATTTGACACAGGAATCTATTTTAGCAGGACAAATTGCTGAAAAGGAGAAGGAGAAAGTTGTTGTTGTCGAACCTAAAGCAATACAAGGGGGAGCCTTAGTCTTACAGAGGCAAATCGAAGACTATAAGTCGAGGCCCTTTATGATTGAAACTAGAAAAAGTCAGACTCTGAAGATCGGAGCCTGGCCTGGACTGGAAAAGGAAAGTTGGAAAGATCCCTCTATGCAGGGATTAATTGACTTTTGGAATATGGACTTGGGTCAGGAATTTTGAAATATGCCCTGAAATACTTTATGGATCCTAGCTTTAATTGTGGAAATTTGGCTGACCTGTCGAGAGGGAGTGGAGGTGTCGTTGGATTGGAGTTTCCTCGAGATCCGCTCTTTAGCATCAAAGAATATGAAGAAGAACTGCAGAAGGGATGTGGAAAAGAATTAAGAGCCTCGGACATAAGATCTCCAGGTTGATGGACTGTATGGAGTGGACGGAAGTGTCTGTCAGAGCCCGAGACCGGGGAGAGGAGATGGTGGAAGAAGATTGGAAGATTTAAAGTCTATATATAGAAATATTTCCAGTTACAGATAGGTAGCCGTGTTGGTCTGCCATGGTCAAAACAAAATAAAAAAATTCCTTCCAGTAGCACCTTAAAGACCAACTGAGTTAGTTCTAGGTATGAGCTTTCGTGTGCATGCACACTTCTTCAGATACAAGATACAATATAGAAATATTGTAAAATTAAATGTTTAAATATTGTAAAATTAATGAGTGACAGGAAAATGTTGGAATGAATTTTTATGGCCTTAGTAGAAATGCTATAAAGAGTTAAGCTTAAATAAGTATACTAATTTTAATGGAAATAAGATTAAAAATATGTTAAGACATTTATATGATAGAAAATGGAGAAAGATGGAAAGGAATTGCTAAAACAATTAATGAAAGTGGAATACAAAGAGGGAGGTGAGAGGAGGTCGATGATATAAGGGAATGAAAGTTAGAATATGGGAAAGGTATGATGTATGTTTTTTAAATTGTTTTTGTTTTGTTTTGTTTTGTTTAGTTCATTGCGTTGGGTGATGTGTTGAGGTTGTGTTTTGTATGGTTTATATATTGTATTGTATTGTTTTATTTTTTCTTGTTCTTTTTTTTCTTTCTTCTCTTTTCTCTCTTTTTCCTTTTTAAAAAGTAATAAATATTATTTTTAAAAAATCATGCAATTTTGTTCTCATAGCACACTACATGGGGGATCATCAGGAGATAATTATGCTCAAGCTCGCAGATGAAGGGATATTGCAACATGGGTTTAAATATTTCCTATATACCCCGTGATAGTGCACATAGTGCATTTGAGCAAATGTATTTAGTTTTTTAACGCTCTAGTATGTTGTTGAAAGTAATAGCACAGAAAATGTAAATTTCACCATTTTTTGTTATATTTTTAAAAATATATATCTGGAGAATCTCCTCCCATTTAATAATCAGCAATATACTGGATGTTGTACAGAACACCAGCTGTGCATGGAAGGCTAAGAGTCATTAGTTAGTCAAATGCCATAGGGCTCAAAGCAGGAGTCAGTGGTTCTCTTTAATAAAGGTAGGCACAGCAGTAAATTTTGGTCTGTACAGAGGCTGCCAGAGAGCTAAAATACAGTATACCACAGCTAGTAAAACAATGCTAAATGCATTTTGCATTATGCAAATATGAATGAAGATTAAGATCCACAATTCTAAAATGGCTTTATGATAAGGCATTTAGAATGGTATTTAGGGTGGGCTTGAACATTCATTATGTGTATGATGATAGATGAAGAGACTTATATTGTTTGTTAATGGTGTATCAGTCAATCCATGTTGGGTTGCATGGACCTGTAAAATTGGATCCTCAGTATGAAAACTGAATTAGTTACTGGCAAAATCGAAACCTACAACCGGTATCCAAATTGAAAAAACATACTGCACTTCCACACCTTGGCTGTCTATTTTTTTTAGCTGACAGCAACGTTAGTTACCCAATTATAAATCTCTGGAAATAGTCCTTAAAAGAGAGAGCCTGCCTGCAGCCTTACTTACAGCGGTGCAGATTGATTCTTTCTTTCATCTTACATTATATGTTTCTTTATAGCACTCTCACACGTAGCTCAGTTAAAAAAAAAAAAAAAGGCTTTCCCAAAATAACCTTGCTTTGATGAGCATCTTTTTGTTTTTTGCCCAATGTCTCCTGCAAGGGTAGAATTCTGTACTCTCAGAAATCAATAGAGATTCATCTGTTGACATTCTGTGGCTTTTCCTGTCATCATGAGTATCCACAGATTGCTAAGTAGTAACGAGACTGGTTGCCATGAGGCTCCCAAAAGAAAGAAAGGTAGGATCCAGAATGGCTCAGATGTTACCTTTTATTAGACCAATTATGCTGCTAGGCAGAGTAGAAAGTGCTCAGAAATCTCCTGAGGAGAGCAGGACCCACCTGAAAGCTTTTCTACTGACTCAGCCAACAGAGGTGGTCACTTTAAAAGATTTAATCTGAAACATTTTGGGTTTTGTTTTTTTTAGTGGGACAGCCAATGCAGTCTAATGGATATAGTGTCTGATATTTTAAATGAATTTTATTTGATAAAAAGTATCAAGCCATGAAAACGTACACTACAGTGTTTGGGTTTTAGGACACCTGGGCTGGACTTGTATAAGGGCAAGCAAGACAAAGAATGCAAAAGCATATTGCGTGTTAAAATAATTATATAAAAGATAATGCTAGAGAGGGTGGTAATAGTGAAAGGGCACATGCATGCAAATGGGATAATTAGTTTCAGATGATCACATCTATAAAAGATACCTTTGCTACAGAAAGCTAAGGTCAGGATCCCACTTTGTAAACTGCTTTAGGTTTTATTACAATCCAGCAGTATACAAATCCTGTGAAATAAATGATAAATAAATAGGATCCAAAAAGACCCATGTGCACAGACTAATATGATATGAACTCTCCAAGGTTTCCCTTGCAGTTGCAAGGGCTTGTGCAGATACTGGAGACTATTTTAGAGGAACCCCTGACTTTTCAGGGAAGTAAGAGGCTTCTGTATGAAGATAGGCCTCAGAAGCCTACTGTGTATCTGCAGAAGCAATGCTGATGTCTTCAGAATACCACCCAAAACAAATGAATACTAAGTTTGTTGTTAGGAAGGTGACCAGGGGGTGGGTGGGTACGCTTTCATGGCAATGTGATGAAGGGAAAAAGAAAATGAGCAAAAACCCACAAATGAACCCAGAGGCACTGGCTTTCAGCTTTTTGTTTAGGCTATGCTACTGAAACTGATGCCCTCTGGTTCCCACCCACCCCCAGTTTTCTTAATTACAGTAGTTTAAAAAAATCCCATCCATCTCATATACCTGTAGGAGAAGCAGTGCTTTCCATCAAGCAGTGGTCTGATCTCATGGTCTTTAACTCACTTGAGTAAAACAAGAGTCGTGATGTGTATGCAAACTAAAATGGAGAGCTCCGAAGTTTCACTGAGATTTCTAATCAGCAGCACAGCTTCAGATCACTCTTCAGACTTAGAATAATTGACCCGCCACTGTGGCCAGAGCCTGGGGAATCCTGCAATTACCACCCCGAGTTCCACTTCCTCTCCACCGTGCATGAGAATGCAAAGGCTTCTTCCCACCCCCACTGTCAGCTACCAAAGTGGGGCAAGTCAATAGACACTCGCTGATGAGAAGCAGCCAAGCTTCTGCCAGCCCATCGCGAGGATCCAATAACCCTTCTATGCCTGTGGGGGCTGCCCTTCCCCCCAGCAAACACCCTGCGGCCCTGAGCTGCTTTTTAAAAATATTATTATTATTATTATTGCACATTCAGTCTTGCCTCCCTCTCCAGCGCATCCCTCTCCCTTCCCACCCAACAGTTTCCCTTTACCTTGATTGCTGGAGACGTGGCTGCAGCCCGCCGGACACGCTGTCAGCAGAGGGAAGACCAGGCTAAATTTCCAAAGGAAGAAGCCCCTCATTTCACTGCTGCCCATGGCTGGTGCTGGAGCCCCTTGTCCTGGCCTCCGGGAGAGGCAGGGGGCTTCAACTTCTCTTCCTCCTCCAGGCTAATGGGCAATGCCTGAGGCCCCAAGGGGAAGGAGGGTCCAGGCTACCAGGCGCTGCCAAGCCTGAAGAAATCGCATCCACCTGAGTGAGAGGGCGTCCTGAGCCGAGCCAGGCTCCCTCTGAGCAGCAGCAGAGGCCGAGGGGGACCGTCGAGTTGGGAAGGCGAAGGGCTTGCGAGCAAGGCGAGGAGCGCTCGGCAGGCAAACTTTCCCTGGCTGAGGCGCAGTGTGCGTAAAATCCGTGTGTGTGTGTGTGTGTGTGTGTGTGTGTGTGTGTGTGGAGGGTGGGTGGGGGGAATTGCCCAGCCTGGTGGCGCCCACCTGGCTGCCTTCTTGCGTCTCACTTCTCTTTCAGCCTTGCAGCACCATCCCGTTTACTGGCCGCCAACCCCACAACTGCAACAGCCTCCTGGGGGGCAGCGACATCTTCGCCCCCCTCGCCGAATGCCCGTCCTCCCGGCTGCCCATGAGGGGCAGGCAGCGCCCGGGAGCCAGAATAATTTCCTCCCTTTGGTGGTGGGAAGGTCCCCTCGCCGAGGCGCCTTCTCCGGTCCGCGGCTGGAAGGTGCTGAAACGCTGGACAGCTCCCCGCCTCCGCTCAGCCGTCAAGAAAACTTGCCAGGCGGGATTTCCCAGCCGCCGCCGCCACGGACTCCCTTTGGCTGGGACAGTGGCTCCCTGACGCCAAGCAGTCGCGGATCACACTCAGTTGGGCTGGTTGTCTTCCGCGCGCCTACCGGCATCTCCGCGCCTTCCCATCGCCTGCGGTTTGGGGATGGACCATTCTCTTCCCCGCCCTGCCCTCCTCCTTTGCTTTTCTGGAGGGTGGTTGTTTTTGAAGCCCTGGGCAGGGGAGCTAAGCAGGATCAATATTACCTGGCGTCCGAGCCGGCAGGAGGGCTGCTGAGGTTTTCTGGGCACGCCACATTTCAAGCAGCAGCCACCGCTTGCTGCAGAAATCCCCCCCCCTCTCTCTCCTCCTTCCTCGCCAAAAAAAGAGGGGGGTCACGATAATATTGGATCCTTAAATGGGTGTGTGGGAGGGGAGGGGAGGGAGGAAAGCAAGCAATAAAAGAAATCGGACTCTTGTTGTGTCACCTCCCCAGTTCTCTGGAGAAGAGGTGAGACCGGTAAGTATATGGATGTGTGGGCAAAAGGCAGAGAGGGAAGATGATGCTCTCGCTTAAGCTGAGAAGCTGTGAGCAGCCCGCGGGTCAAATACAGCCTGTTCGGCACTAGAGGGGGTTAGTTGACAAGACAAAAAAAAAACCTCCGAAAACAAAACACAAAAAGGTCTCTCTATTTTGCTTTGGGAGGGCGGCTGTGGCTAAACTTTAAAATTGCATCAGCTTAAAAGGACACTGGTAATCCTTAGGGCGCAGGTGGCAAGTTGCTATCTCCAGCTTTCTCGCCACTCCCAACGCAAGTTGCTTTCTTCCTTCGCTATGGAATTCTTACTTTCCCTTCTTATTTTCTGCCACTCATAGTGCTCAAGGCTAAGGTCACGAGGAAGGTGAGCGATTGGGGGTTGGGTAAGGAAACTGGAGCACTGAATTCAGAAGTTTTAATGTAGGTACATCTCACATCTCACAGCATCGAGGTAAGCATAACTGAGATAACATAAGTGAAGCATTTATTGCATTAGGACGCAGCTGGAGAACTTGTGGCCTTCCAGATGTTCCTGAACTACAATTCCCATCAGCCCAAGCCAGTGTAGCCAGTGGCCAGGTGTGATGGGAACTGCAATTCAGTAATATCTGGAGGCCCATGGGTCCAGATTAGGGGAAATGCTATATAAATACTGTACAGTGGTGGCACAAAGAGAGCTAAAACGTCTGGGGGGAAAAGGGGGGGGGGAAGGAGGGGATTACAATAAGACTGTGAGGCAAAGGGAAGCTGAGTGGTGTAATGACGTGAGAACGGAATGCCTGTGCCAAGATCAGCTGCCCTGAAGTACAGTTGTGTGTTTTCAGCCACTGGAGAGGAGCATGCATGGGTGCTGTGCCCTCCCCGGATCTGGCAGCAGCTGAATGCCACTTGATCAGCACTGATCAGTTGTTTGGCAAGATCAAAATTGGGGGTGGAGGGAGCTCTGGCCAAGGCGAGCCACAGGGCTTAGCTGCTACAAGTGGGGAGAACAGAGGAGAGGCTGATATTGAGGGTACTGGTAGCAGCCCAGCTTTTTGCCTGGGTCAAAGCTTTTGTGTTGCCTGACCTCAGTGAGTATGTCTGCAACAGCTGCAACCTCAGAGGCAGTAGGCTGATCTGCCAAGAAGGAGGGGCAGGAGGAAAAGGCAACCCCCTAGCTAAGTTCCTTGGTGGGGGTGAGGGGAAGAGGACCCCCATAGTCTGGGGCCAGGGAAGGAATGGAGAGGGCCAGGCAAGGGAAGAGGCACCTGATGGTGACAGGAGGAGATGCTAGCCAGCTGTGTGGGATCCAGGATGGTTACAAGTTCTGTGTCTCTTCAACTCCCTGTGAGGAGATGGAGGGCAGGGCTACCCTGCCTCAAGGAAAGCTGACAGGAGTCTCAAGTTGAGATGTTGAGGATTGGGGCAAAACAGAATTGGCAGTAAGAAAGGATCTGGGGGAGAAAGGACAGCCTATGCCATATCCACTGATTTTTACTGAAGAAACGGGTGGGGAAGGTGAAGGGAGAAGGAGGGCACCACTGTTTCAGCCAAGGAGGACCGACCTGGGAGCCCAAGCAAATGAGGAGCCTACCTGGGGCAGTGCTTGGGTGATGGACTGGTCTCAGTCAAAGCAGCATGTAGAAGCTCGCTTCCCTGAGGGTACACCAACACCCCGAAACACCCTCTGCTTGGAGCTAGAGTGCAGGGAGTCCCTAGTGAAGGTAACTAAGGGAGGGGGAGTACAAAGAGAACCCATCCCATGATGCAACAGGTGGATGAAAAAAGCGCACAAGAGCATCACTCTTCAGTGCTTCTCCTATACCTTTGTTTGAGATGCTTTTATGTGTACCTTTTGGGATGCAGGTGGTGCTGTGGTCTAAACCACTGAGCCTTTTGGGCTTGCAGATCAGAAGGTCAGGATTTACCTTTTTTTTATTGTGTACCTTTGTCCAGATGCCTATAACTTCCCATTTACCTCATTGACATGGAATGAAAACACAGGACTCCCTAATCAGAAGCATAATTTCATTTTCACACATTTTAAAAAATAAATAAATTAGCAGAAGGTGCTTTGTAATCAGCATTGTTGTCTTCTCTGGCTTGGTTCTCTGAGGTCTCAAGCAGAAGCTTTCCTTGTCTAGCTTCTTGCAAACATTGTCCTTGTAGAGGCCAGGTGCTGAACCAGGGATCTTCTGCATTCAGATCTGCAAGTGTTTGACCACTGTCTTATGGTAATGCCCTTATATCTTGGAAAATATAGGTACATTGCAATGAAAGAATGGAGGCCTCCTATTCCACAAATTCTACCAGCATAGTATTCATAGTCATACTTCCAGTGTGACTATGTCTGCCACAAAAGTGGACCCATGGACCACATCAAGAAAGTTGACTATATTATCTAAGTTGTACTTAGCTGAACTTTAAAAAACAAACATGTAAAAAGGTATTTTTTTTTAACACCACAGATAACATCCTAACCCTTTTATGTATTTCTGTGTGTATGTTCGCGTGCTGTGTCATAGGCTGTGGGAAAAGTGACTGACAATATAACAGGGGGAAAATCACAGGGAAAAAAGAATATTGCTTCCACTACCAAGCCAAGTAAAGGCTGAACTCCAAATAACCTTGAACTCTTCAAGACACAGGAAACAGTTACACAACAGAACACTGGCAAGAGCTAACAGTACATCTTAGGTGCATGTTTTGTTGGTGAATTTCTTATTAATTGTTCTTTATCATAGTTTGAAAAATTGATTCTAGAAAAACTTACTAATATTTATATTTCCATTAATTCTTTTAGGCTAATTTTCTTTAAGCTTAGAGTTAATTATAATCATTATGTGCATCCTATAAAAATCATAATCACCCTGAAAAACCTTCACAATGTAATAGCTGGTGGGGGAGAAGGATTTATATTATCACCTCTATAGAAGGGGGTGGCTCACATTCAGTATTTTTTGTGATTAGAAAAACCAGAATGCATATTTTCCAATTACAAATGTAAATCAGGTATGGATGTTTCACATTATCTATCTATCTATCTATCTATCTATCTATCTATCTATCTATCTATCTATCTATCTATCTGACATCTCCAGAATCAGAATAGAATTTGGCACCCTGTTTACCAACAATAACAAAGAACTTCCCTGAACAGTTTAAATATTATTTTAGCATGGCGTTCTATAGAGAACTACAATTTATACCGTAAAATCATTTATTCCATTAGGGCAGAATCAAAGGGAAAGCTTTCATCAGACAGACCTGCTCTTGGCAGACACACACAAAAGTGTGTGTGTGTGTGTGTGTGTGTGTGTGTTTATTTAAAAATATTCTTTTGATGTTAATTAACTGTCCTCAGAGCTGAGAGGAGGTATCCAACTGTCCTATTATTTAATTGATTCTCTCTTGCTTTTTAAAACATATAGAAATATAGACAATGAAAAATTTGCCAACCGACACACATTGATGGCATGCTTATAAACCATTTATTAGTCAAGAAACTACAGAGGAAGCAGCTGTGAAGCATACTTTGTCTGCAGTTTTCTGTAGGCGCCTTGTCTAGATCTGGAGGGAAGACAATCTCTCTCTCTCTTTTAATTCTCTGCCATACTGCATAGATCAAAATTCTGTGTGGTTGTCTTGTAAGTCATTCTTCAGGATGCAATGTGCAGTGAGATTACTTGGAAGTTTGACACTATCCCAGGTATTAAAAGGACACTGTGATCCAAACTTTACTGTGCTATTTAAAGATTGTGTGTGTTTTAGGCAACAGAAATAGATTGTTTTGTTTTGTTTTGTTTTGTTTTGTTTTATTTTATTTTATTTTATTTTATTTTATTTTATTTTATTTTATTTTATTTTATTTTATTTTATTTTATTTTATTTTATTTTATATATATATATATATATATATATATATATATATATATATATATATGGATTCTGAAAGAGATGGTATGTTGTGGTTGTAAAAAAATCTATTTAACTGAAAGAAGATTAAAAAAGCTAACAACCCATTGTTAGCTGATGGTTTATTTTAATAAGTCACCGTAGTTTTAGTTCATGTTTTGCCTGTTCCTAAATGTATTATTCTAAGTCACCCTGTATTAGAATTTAGGGTTGCAGCCATAATTTGGGATAAGTGGTTCATATCTATGCAGACTGACTTCCCAGTATAGAGTTACAGTCTAGGTCTACTGTTCATTTCATAGGTCAATTCGTTATCCCACTTCTACTGCATCTTAATCCAACCCTACAGTTACTTCCACCAGTCACTTGAAGTTGTCTTGTATAGTGATTTTAAGACAAGGGTGCCATTCAGTATTTCATAGACCAAGCAAATGATAGGTGATTGATTATTTACAAAATTGGTGCAGAAGGGAAGAAGGCTTATTATTTAGCTCAAGCTGCTCAGCCTTCATAAAATAAAATCAAAGCCCTGTCAATAGTTCACTCTCTTTTGTAATTAACAGTTTCACAAAATGTGCTATTCATTTGTTAAGACTGCAATCCTGTACCCACTTACTTTGGAGTAAGCCCCGCTGAACCTCATGAGACTTAATTTGGAGTAGACATGCATAGGCTTGAAATGCAAAGAGTTCAATTATATTAGTAATTTTCAGAGTTCATGTTTTAGGAAGCAAAGTGAGTAATAGTTCATCAGGAATAAAAAAAAAGCATTCAGCAGAAAGGTCATGTATAATGTTTGAAGCATGTGAAGGAAATAAAACACATAGCAGTACACAATCAAAGAGAATAAGAGATGTTAAAGATGAAATAGATTTCTGCTACAAAGTTATACAAAATATGCTCTTCTTTGTTGGAAATACTGCTGGAAAAAATGTGGTTTTCAATTGATATTATCAGCTGTTGAGACTTCACTTTTCAAAAACATAGTATAAAAAACAAATTAAACATCTTTAATTTTATTGTGATTTTGTTAGTCAGCCTTATATCCAATGACATTCAAAATCATATGGAGAAATTTAAAATATTTATACAGAATAATATGGGGAAATTATATCACACAATGCTGTTAAAATTTTGAGCTCTGATATAATTTACAGTCTGGTACAATTCCAACATTTACTCACTGTCAGTGGCTAGCAGCTCTTTTCTAGTAAATTTTTGCAAATTTTCTTATTGACTTGTGCTGTAGATATAGCAAAGAATGCAATAACAGATGTTTACCTTTGTGTCCTGCCAACACATTATTTCTGGCTTGATGCCAGGGATGCAAAACTACTTTCTCCTACCAACTATCTCCATTTTAAAAATGTGTATATACATTCTCTGTTAATGGAACCTTAAACTGTACTGCTAAGGTGAATTGCCAACATTTTTGAGTATACCAATCTGATTTTCTTTGATATTGGTTCTAATTCCAGTAGACACCTGCTAAGTTTTATAGTTTCATATCTGAACTTCAGCACCTGTTCATACATTCCTGCAATTCATCTTTATATAAGTTGAAGTTCAACACCTGGCCCTTGAAAAATTGCTAATTCTCAACCTTACAGGGTGTGATGATAATGAGGATGGTCTAATCAGCGTACATAGCATTTTAGAGAGTAACAAAAACAAAATAAATAAATAAAAGATGGTGTTAGGTGGGTTTGTAAAGCTGATATGTCTACTAGTTATTGAGCTTTCACCCAGTATTTCATTTGGTTCTATTCTGGATCTTAATCTAATTTTAACAAGGCATTGGCTTGTTAGGTTGCCACAAAGGTTTAGTTATTTGTGGATATAATCTTTCATTAACTGAATGCTTGTATGTTTTCTGGATTAAGCAGTGCTAAAGTCAGGAGATATGATATGTTTTCGGGGGGTGGGTGGGGGAGTGCATGTATACTGCACACACACACTTGCAGTCCTACAAACCCTTATCTGGGAGGAAACCCCATTGAACACTGTAGGGCTGGGATGCCTTTGGGAGTCAAGGACTGCACCCACATAAAAGTTGCAGATAGATGGTAGAAGGATCCTGAGTGAAGATCTCCCAGGGTGAGGCACTGGGAGAGGAAAGGAAAGTTCTCAGGTGAGAGCTGGAAGAATCTGCCATTTTCTGTGGTGAGCTGGGATTATGTCCTACCTTTGGATAGAAAGAAAATTCTGTGAGCACTGTTTTTGTATTTTAGAAACCCTGATGCTGATTTTCTCCTTCCCATTTTATGCTGTTGCTGTTATGAGAATCTGTATTTTATTATGTATTTCTTATTCTAATTGCAGTTATATAACTGTTTTGATTTTTATATTGCATAGCTATTAATTTTTGAATTGACGTTTGTGTTTTGTGTTGTAATCTATTTCAGTGATGACTATAATAATAATAATAATAATAATAATAATAATAAACATCATTACAAGAACACAGTTTTTCAAAATCAATAAAAAAGCATGAATAATAAAATCATACGCACACAATCACGGCTATAATACCTAACAAACTCAAGGTTCAAAACAGTTTAACTGTGGCTATGTAAGCTAGAGAAAACAAGCTGATCTTCACTAAGTTCTGAAAACCCATCAATGTTGTGGCCATCTGTGCTTCTGAGGGAAAAGAGTTTCACAGTCAGAGCACAACCACAGAGAAGGACCTATTCTGGGTTCCTACACAAAACCCTTGGTGGAACCACAAGCAGGAGCTACTCTGCCAATCTTAATAGTATATTCTGTGAACTGCCCTGAGACCTCCAGGTATAGGGCAGTATATAAATTCAATCAATCAATCAATCAATCAATCAAACAAGCCTTGGCTGGCTGATAGAGGGCTCCATATGTCACCATCAACACCTTTGCTGTTCTAAAATTTGCTAGTTCTACTCAGGTATGAGCCTTCTTAATAGTGTGATGCTTTGCTGAGGAAACATGGGATGGGGCTTTAAGATACATACACGATCAGAGAAATCTCATTACAAATCCCAGCCCTTGCCATGACAGCACTGTAAGTTTAGAGCAAATGCAAATTGCTACTATATATTCCACTTCTACATGTTCTACTTCATTTCACAATACCTTCGCTATAATAATGGGGAAATGTCATGGTTTTGAATTGAAATCATTTGGCTACTGATTGACTGTCAGGACCTAATATGGTATCTATTTAAAGATTTTAATTGTTTGGATTTTTAAAGGTTTTTTCCCCCCTTTTTCTCTCCTACGTCCCATCTCAGTACAGGTGCCTTGCAGATGAAAATGAGAAAACACTGAGGTTGTAAACCACAGCACAGTACAAATAACAAGAAATGCAAACAACTCGACTTATTACCGAGACGTATATCTTTGCCCTCATCCATAATGAAGAAAGTGCTTCAGGCTCAAGAACAGACACGGTTATCGTCACCACAGATGAATGTTCTGTTTGAACAATAACTCTGGCTTTTGTTGTGCCTGTATTATCTTTCTGTTTGGCATGATGTGGCATGTATGATTCTATGCACTATGCTAAGATTGTTTGTAGTAAAAGCAAGCGATTCATCCCACAGGACACTATGCTAATGCGGGGCATGATTGCAATCCCTTGCACAGGACACTATGCTAATGCGGGGCATGATTGCAATCCCTTGCACAGGACACTATGCTAATGTGGGGCATGATTGCAATCCCTTGCACAGAGAACATGTCCAATCTTGGCTGAAAATCGTTTTCTCTTTTACTATACACAAATTCCACTGTTTATGCTCAAGCATCTGCAACCACAGCACCCAAATGGAAACCAAGCCGTGTCCTGTGACCCGGGCAAAATGTTATGCTATGCAAATATTCTATTATATTTGTCTATTACAATAATGTATAGTCTACCATCCTATTAAATTCCCTGGGCAACTAGCAATACAAAATCAATGCTAGAATGAAAACATTTAAAAAACACAAAAACTCTATATACTGAAAACAGCTGGATCCAGAATCTAAACTGAGCTGTGTCAGAATCTCATGGAGATAAAACAACTTAGGCAATTAAAAACAAAGCTCTTCAGCAGGCGCCAAAATGCATCTAGGAGTATGCTGGGATTTTTTTTTTTTTTGTCTCAGCTGGAGACAATTTCAGGTCTCCTGGCACTTGCTTCTTTTTGAGGTATTATAAGCACTCAAGGTCCTGAAACTTCTATCGCATGCTGTATTAGGTTTTTGTTAAATTCTTCTACATACAAAGTGTCAAAACACTTTAGCCTTTCCTTCTTTTCCCTCCCTTGAGCATTTTGGTTGTTCCTTTCCATTTTTAGCTGCTTTTAAGATGAGGCAACTAGAATTGTAGACTGTAATCCACAGCACAATCTTTGGCAACTAGTGGCATAGAATAATTCATGGCTTGGTCCATATTTACATTTTTTTTCCTGTCTGGAAGCATTTTGAAAATATTTCACAGTGCAATCCTATGCATATTTATTGAGAAGTAAGTTCCACTGGAGCTTGCTCCCAGGTAAGTGTGCATAGGATTGCATACCCTCCTACATTTATCCAATGAAAATAGGGATGTCCTATTCAACAACAACAACAACAACAACAACGCTATTATTTATACCCCACACATCTGACTAGGTTGCTCCAGCCACTCTAGGCAGCTTCCAGCATATATAATAACATAATAGAACATTAAACATTAAAAAAACTTCCCTGTACACGGCTCAGAGGTCTTCTAAACATTGTATAGTATACTAATCTCCTTGGCTCAGGGGTCACATAGCTTCTGATGAAAAGAGGGACATCCTATCATACCTTCCAATATATCTCCTAAGAAAATGGGGAAGGAAAAGTGGGACATTCTGGAATCAAATCAGAAACTGGGACAGCTTCTGTAAATCTGGGACTGTCCCTGGAAAATGATGACACTTGGAGGGTCTGAGATAGTTCTGTTGTCAATACATGTTCTGGGTTGTAATCAAGTAACCATTGATTTAGCTAATAAAGTATGTATGTCTCCCAAGATTTTCAACACAAACATGGAGACAGTGTTCCTTTTAAATGCATCAGTTTAAAAATAATGGCAGGGGTTCTTCAGTTATTCACAGTATCTATTATACAGACATGGCTAAGAGCATCACTTCCTTTGAACTCCGTGTTCCCTTTGTGACAGGAAATTCTCATGAAACATAAAAAGAGACTTTACTACAAAGATTCCCAATTAAAATAAATAAATAAGTCCACGGTGACACTTGGATTAATTAACTTCACCACTTCATTAAGCCTCAGCATCTCTAATGTTTTACATACTGCAGGCTGCTTAGAAGATAAATAAGAGTGGAGAATAAGTGTAGGGACAAAATCACATCATTGGTCCTTCAAAGTTAGTATTGTCCCCACTGATTGGTAGCAGTTTTCTATCATTTCAGTCAGAAGTCTTTCCCAGCCCCATCTGGAGATGTCAAAGAATGAACCAGAGTCATTCTGCATGCAAATTATCACTCCGTCACTGAGCTAAGGACTTCCTCCATATGGAATTTAAAGCAAGGAGCAGCAGTAACACTGCTGTCACTGCTGTTGCTGCTATTAAATACTTAGATCATGAGCATCTCATCATAATCCCTCCTCAGCTGATTTCTCCCTCTCCCTCCCCCTCTTTAGGACACATGCAATTTAACAGTAATTTTAAAATATAAATGCAGAGAAGGTGAATGGTTATTTTTACCAGAGGCCCACGTAAGATACTGCATTATCTCAGAATGCAAAAAATAAAATAAAACTGGGGACCTTCAAACTCTTTTGCAGCCACCATTTGCCTCAGATCACACCCTGGAGAGTCACCACTAGGGTCTTGCTTACAGATTGTTTGCAGTCTGCATTTAAGTTGGTGGCCTCTCTGTCTAATCCTGGCAGTGTTTGGAGGGCATTGGAACAATGTGGAGAAGGATTTAAACTAGCAACTTGCTAAATGCATGGCTGATTCCATTCACTAGCATTTAGCATGGATAATGTACTATATAACACAGCTGAGGAACTACAAGAAAAGCCTGCAGAACCTCCATCTGGCTTTGACTTCTCATCCAGAGATTTCACTCAGCTTAATGCCAATTTGCTCCACAATTCTTACCTTGATTATTCTTACAACAGCCCTGTGCTGTAGGTTAAGTGAAATATAGTGACTTGCCCTGGAATAAATATGATGGTGCAGTGTTCTTGCATTGATTCCATTCCTTTCAGTGCGGAGCATTCATGAGACTCTCCCAGCGGATTGTTCACTCAGATTTTGACTGAATACTCTATCATGTAAAACAAATTAAATCTGCAGTCTTAATATTAATGTCAGGAAAATGTCTATGCATGTGCCTGTCCTGACATAAATAGGGTAGCCTCTGACTGTGGAACACACACCGTGTTCATGATAGGAACTTTTGATTGGTGACAGTCTCTGACTGTGTAACTCACTCCACATTTCTTAAGATGTAGATCCTACTGGTTACAATACAACTTACTTTTGGGTTGTTGTTTTTTTAAATAAAGAAAACAGCTTCTGTAATTTCTTAACTTTTTGACTTCAGACTGAGCTAGCTTACTGACCATTATTTTAAAGCCTCTTTTCTCTTCCTTCCTATTGGTTCATCATCCAGTAATATTTTGCAATAATTTTGATTTGTAATAATTTTTAATAATTATTATTACTAATTAGTTCAACAAATTTGAATTTGTGGCCTTTGCCTAAGCAATATGGTATTAAATATTTAAAAGTGCTTACCATATGTAACATTTATCCCTTAATGTAACTGCTAATAAAATGGACAAAATCTTGGAGTAAAAATGGAAATGAACATACTCTGGAATTTCCATCAAAATTGTTTAATGAAACTATTCCAGAATTGCAACAGTGACTGGCAAATAAACAGTTTGAATTGTTGCTTAACATTTTATTCAGGGTTTAAAATTTCAAGAAAATCAGGATTAAATGCCAGAAAGAAAGAATGATGGTATGGTAGAAGTCACCTTAAAGGCAAGAATTTTCTCTTATATTGGTAAGAATAGAAAAACATTTCCCCCAATCTTAAATTTCCACAGTAAATATTGCAATATGCAGTAATTGGAATCCAGTTTTCTTCTAATTTGACCAATACATTTTATATATTTTTCCTATTTTTCACAATTACTCAAAACATTATGCTTAAGTTTTTTTTTGCAAGCTCCTTTATCTTCTTCATCCAAATAAGTTATCAGTATAAAAAATGGATCCAATTCCAATATTAAACCATTTATTTAAACAATAGCCTTCACTTTGGGGGAGTCAATAGGACTGGCTACTATAACAATTTCACTATAATTAAATAAGAAAAAAAATTCTGCCTAATCAACTTAAATCTGTCACTGTTAATTTTATTTTTTTAATTTATTATACTTATTTTTCACCACAATCTTTTAAATCTCAAAGTGACTTACAAGTTAAAAAAAAAAGTTTGTTCAATGATACAGCAATTTATCTTGCAATTTCCCCAAACATAAAGCTAATGAAAAATGTCTGATTGACCTTGCAATCCTATGCATCCATACTTGGAAGTAAGTCATACTGTTTCATTGGGGCTTACTCCCTAGTAAGTGTGCTTAGAACTGCTGCTTGTGTTATCCTATTTTCTCACAACTCTTATAATAGATTGACTAGCCAAACTCTATTGCCCCTAAACTATTTAAGTAAATAATTTCCAATACTAAATTCAAAATGAATTTATATACCCCACGAGGTAGTACATAGCTTATTACATTATTTACCACTGATTATCAGATTCATTTGTGCATCTGTTTCTTGTAAAATGTCATGTGCAATCCTATACATATTTACTGAGAGTAAGCCCCATAGTGAGACTTACTCCCAGGTAAGCGTGTATATGATTGCAGCCAAAATGTCTTACTCAAAAGTATTAGAATCAGATGATGTCCAACTTTGTAATCTTTGCCTAATTTAACCTTGTATAAAAGCTATGATTAAATTTACAAATACTGAAAAGTTATCTGCCATGGAGATTAAATTTCAGATTCCATGAATTTGTTTTTGCAGAAGTAACTACTATAGAGTAATAAAAAAATTCAAAAGTAGGGGGTCCATGGCTTGGCTTTTGAAAAATAGGGGGTCATCAGTAATTAGCTAATTGGGAACCACTAATTTGGACAATTTTATTGTATTGAATAGTTGTGCAGTAGAAAGGATTTCATTTCAGCAGGAGCAGCTTGTCACACAAACTAGAACTGCTGGCATTGGTTCTTCACAACTGTTAAAAGTGCAGAAGATGTTCTCTTTTTCAGCTAGCCACCATATCTGTCAAGGAGCTGCTTAGAACCTGTTGATAAAAGCAATGAATGTGCCAACATGTGTGTAAAGCCATAATCAAGGTTAAATTCAACAGACAACAGAACAAATCACCAAGCTGTATAAATGATGCCTTGTTTAGTTATCAGTTGCCACATGGACAACAGCTTCCACATTTGTATGGGCCTCAGATTGCTCAGAGAACATTGTTTGTTGTTTCTAAATTGAAATTGCATGATACAACACCTTTAGGCACCAGGCAAAAATATTCCTCTTCAATCAGGCCTTTGGCTGACTGACACCTGATGCCATTTTAAATGTGTTGGGGGGGGTTATTGATTTGTTATTCTTATTTTTATTATGTATTTTGTGGTTTTTAATCTTGTATTTTTATGTAGGGAAGGACACATGTTGCTCTATTCTTTTTAAATACACAAAAATAAAACCACAATTGCCATTTTTGGTGAATTTCTGAAAAGCTGCAGTATCAGAGAAGATTGTGTTGATTGTAATAGTGGTAGACTGGACTTGAGAAGTCAACACATCTTTGAAGCACAATAACAGAAACTGTATCGAGCCTTGATGAAGCATGGAATGATAGAAAAATATTATGACAATTTCATTCATATAGTTTTGATAGCTAAAGTGCATTTAGGTACATACAGATATGGGAAAGCTAATGCCCAAAGTGTGCTACTGATAATTTTGATAACACAGGAGGCTTTGAAAAATCATGCAAGGAGGTGGACACCATCAACCTAAATGGAGCAAGCAGCAAAATGACTTCATGCTCCTGTGCCATGGTGCACTAATATGGTAAAGCTGGTTGCACCACATTACAATATATGGACTAGGATTCAGTTCACAGCTACTCAGTGTTTAATGGATAGTCCTGGCACAATGATTTCTCTAATTGCCAGCCTTTCACCTCTAAAATGCAATTAATAACCTGCTTGACAGGGGAGAGAAAGGCTGAGATAAGAGAAGTATTGTTACATGCCCTGAGCCATAGTGATAGATTTGGCTAAAAATAAATACTAATCCTTTCCATCTCCAATATGCTACCAACGAGCGATATACATTCAGCAGTTTCTTCTGAATGGATTGAATTTTGTCGCATAACCACAGCTAAACCCCATGAGAAAATCTGTCCTTTCATTTTCCTTCTGTTTAAAACTTTTGCTTCTACCGTGCAAATGTTTGATGAACTCATCTTGAAGACAGCAGTGAGTCATCTCATGTAAGTGCTACATTTCAGCCTAATATGCCTTCTTATTGGGATCGGAATATTCCTTTTTGCGGAACAGTTTGATCTACAGCATTCACAAATAGGACCACAAATCTACCTGTGAAACAAGTGTGAGTTGAGTGGCTTTTTTAGTGTTTGCTTTTTAAAAAGAAAGTCTAATCATGCAGAAATATACCAGTTATAATTTGTAAGTTAATCAAACCATTGTAGTCAGAGTCTCACTGCAGGCAGCTACCTTTTTCTCTCAGAGAAATGAGAATGGTATTGATATTTTGAGTGATATAATTCCTTCCTTCCAGATGCTCAACTGCATGAATTCATGTGATGATACTTGCAGGTCTTACCCAACGTAATTACAGGATCAACAACCATTGAGGACATATAGTACAGTTACAGCAGAAAAGAAAATTGCATTATCTTCCAGGGTCTTAAAATGATGCCAGAAAAACAATGGATCAGGGTAAGAGGTACAGGATAAGGGGAACCAGGGTTCTTGCACATACAAGTAATCATTTCACATTTAATGGCTCACCCATCCAGCTTGAAATATATGCCAAGATATACATGGAAATTATATTTGATGGAACACCATACAACAGATTTTGTGGCCATTATGTTTAAGACACTGAAAGTGGCCACTTCAATGCACATTATTCCCTGTTTAGGGAAGTTTTTAGTGACTGATGTTTTAATGTTTTTTAAAAATATTTTGTTGTAAGCCACCCAGAGTGGCTGGGGAAACCCAGACAGATGGGCGGGGTATAAACAATAAATTATTATTATTATTATTATTATTATTATTATTATTATTATTAATAACTTTTAATTTAGGGGTTGAGAGCCTGCAGACCTCCAGATGTCCACTAACCCAAGCCAGCATGGCCAAGGGTGCTCCAAAAATTTGGAGTCCTACAAAATTTGGAAGGCAGCAGGTTCCCCATCCTCACTCTGCTACAATTTGGATACAGAATGGGATGGAAGTCTTAAATAACTGCAGTGAAGTCCCTCCCATGGGGTGGGTGGGATTTGTAATATTTGGCAATGGAGGGGGAAAGTGCTCCATGCACTTATGGAGAATGAGAGATCAAAACTGGTTACAGTGTTCTTAATCAAATTTAAAACCTTTCCCCCTCCATATAGAACAGACTCATACGACAGGCATTCCAGGAGGAAATATTTCAGACATTGTCTCTTACTCTGACTGATGTATGCTCTTGTGTGCTCACAAAAACTATTCAGGTTATAACATTTTGTACCCAGAATTATAATAAGTTACTTGTAATGAATATGTATATTTGCTCATGTTTAGTTGAAAAGATTTTCAAGAAATAATAATAATAATAATAACAATAATAACAATAACAACAACAATAATAATCGGTTTCCTGCTCATCTGACTGGGTTGCCCCAGCCACTCTGGGTGGCTTCCAGCATATATAAAACTATTGTAAAACACTGAACCTTAAAAAGCTTCCCTATACAGTATGGAACTCAGGCATGTGAAATAAAACTGCAATCTTCAGTTTCATGCAGGACACCACTAGAGGGACTTGTACAGCCGAGAGTCTCTTGCATGAGCCTCAGAAAGACACATGCAGCAAATAAATTATTATTAACAGACAATGGACAAATTGTGTATTTCTATTTTAGGTTGTAAATTTCATAAGAAGAACGAAAGGCATGTTATTTCTCATTTAACGAGTGTGTACCCATTTAACTATACGGTCCTGTAAAATGTAATTATAATGGAATATATATTTGCACGTTTATACATTTGTTCAGCTTTGTGTTTTGTTTCCTTTCATTGCCATTGAACAACAGTGGCATAAATCTTAGCCTCATTGCTAAATTTAGCAGGAAGCTCTGTAATCACTGAGAATGTATGACTCTGTGAATGACAAAAGGACAGGAGAAATAATTTGCATGGATAACAAATGAATGAGGGGTTGGTTTATTTGACAAGACCAAAGGTCACAATAAATCACTGTAAAGTAAGTACATAGCAACAGGATCATAAAAGGATTAAATTATGCAGCACAATCATCATAAAATCTGTTATCAACATCCTTCATGTACATTTGTTGATGTTTTTACTATAGCCATTGGCCAAAATGGGCATTGAGCAACATATCTAGTTTAATACCCTAAATAATTTTCAATTTACCATTTCTCCTCATTTAAAGATCATTTCTGATCTTATCATTTGACTCTGAGATTGAATCCAATGGTGGTTTTACACTAGGATTGTAGTAAGTAAGGGGCAATCAGCAAAAATCACTTGTCTTGCCGCGCACAAGCAGAACTGCTTTTCTGCTAGCACAAAGATGGGAGAAGATTAAGTTGCATATAATGACCCAGCAGATGACCAGGAAGAGATCAGCTAGCAATGGGGATAAAAATCTCTTAACCTCCTCTGAATACTTGCTGGGTTGTTCAGATCTAGAACATGCTTGCTTAGCGTGCCATGGTTTGAGCATCGAGGTAGCACTCTTAGAAACAGTTTCTTAGCATGCTCTGCTTCATCTCATAATTGCTGGCCCAGTCTGAATCAGAACTGAGGGAATTTACTCATCCTTATCTTTAAGCGTACTTTCATTACAAAGGAAGCATGGACTTGTGAGCATTTAGTTTTGTCTACATCATATGAATATGAGCAGCATCATGGGAAGGAGGTTTCCAGCTACACCCCCTTGGAAGCCTTATAAGAAGCTGCTGCTGGAGAGGGACTGTGAGCAACATCATGGAAGGAGTGCTTCTAGGACCAAAGGGAAACTGTGAAGCTCTCTTGTTATTTTTGCTAATGGATGCTGCATGTTGTTTAAGTAAGCTTGTTATATTCAAAGTATTGAAATGTAGTTTCTGCATGTCATATTTTTGCTTGGCTATGTTACTATGAAATTGTGACCTTGCTATTGTTTTGCTTTGTTATTATGTAGTGTTTGTTTGAAATGTATCCCCTTCTTCGTTGTAAGCTGCTTTGAGCACGATCTTTTGTGTGTGGAAAAGCAGCATACAAATAAAATGAATGAATTAAATGAATGAATGAAATTAAAATACAAACAGAAAAGTTTGCCTACCAAGAAAGCAGTTACACTTTCATCCAATTTATGTAACAGACAATTAATATGACCATTACACAAATTCTTCACAGCCTGTGTGTCCAGCCATAAAGTATTTGATCCCACCTGTAGCAAAATGAGTAGAAGCGTATTTCTCTTTTTTGTATAATAACGTGCATCCAGTTCTTCTGTCCAACTTGGGTGCTCAGACAGTTGTCCCTTTGTTGCTGTAAATTCATATCTCTGCCTGCACTCCCCCAGCAATACCAGTTTCTTAGGCTGGAAATTCTTATGTATATCACCCGTGATCCGACTGAAGACTTCATCATAACCGAGTCTAATTCCTGACTTCAATGAAGAATGCTCTTCATCTGGCCCCTTTTAAATTGCAACACCATGCCCAGAGTTTCATTTCATTGTCAGCCAGTAAATCCACCCAATTGTATGGAGCTCCTCACATTTTAATCACTGGACAAAGAGTACAATTGTTCATGGAATCCTGGACTTCTAGATTGTTGTACTCTTTCTTTATTTGCCTCACCTTCACACTTCAGAGATCTCTGCCTGTGGGCAGAAATAGTAATCATTGTTCTCAGAATGGCTTCAGCTTGTTACAGAAGACATACACAGAGTGCCTTCATGCAGAATTCTTTGTTCTCAATTTCGGAAGTAACTCGTTTGAGGATGTAAGACTGCTAAGGCTGTGATCCTAAACACAGTTACCTAGGAGTAAGTCAGCAAGGCTTACTTCCTAGCAGACATGTATGGAATTGAACTGTAAAGATATAACCAACTTTATAGTTGTCGTCCCCCCATCAAATGGGTGATAAACAATATAACTCTCCATAGGTGACTTAATTAAAATTCCTGGCAGCTTAACATTTGTGAAGTAGAAGTATGTCACATGACTGCTATGGTTCTTATTACCACGATGTCAGTTTGAGGAAGTAAAAACAACCAAGAGGCTTGTGAGATCTTAGAAGACTAACACAACAATCTGTCTCTTCAGAAGTAAGTCCTATTGAATTCAGTGGGGCTTATTCCGAGGTAAATGGGTTAGCATTGCAGTCTAGGATTGGTATTACTACTATTATTATTTAATAATAAGAGGCACATTAAAGGTTTCAACCTTTTCATCTGAAAAATGATGTGCTCTTTCATGCTACCATTTCTATCTTTATAGAAATGTGTGCTCACACTTGACACACATATGGATGTGCAGTGTTGGCTCACGGAAGGGTCATAACTCAGTGGCTAAACATAGACTATGTATGCAAGTCTATGCATAATTCCATGTTCAGTTCCCAGTAGCTGTAGTTTACAATATCTCAGGTTGTAGCATTCTGAAATATCTTTTGAATTATATTGAAACAGACTGGGCTAAATTGACCAGTGGTCTTGCACAGCTTAAGGCTGAGTTTCATGTTTAGCTTCACATGTTGCTTAGTTCCATAAATCTGTATCAAAATTTATGCAAAAACGATCAGTTCAGTTAAAATGGAATGAACTCAATTTAACTGAAGTGTCAAGGTTTATGCAAAAATGATATCACGCAGGGCTTATTTAACTGCGCTTGGTATTTGAACTGTCATGCTTTAACACCTCGTCTGCTTAAAATGAGTTATAAAAGGGTTGTTTTCATTATGCACAAAATGAATGTGGATTCTAGCCTTGTGCAAAACAAGAGTTCCCAAAATGAAGAACAAGCATCTGATGTGTCAAGCCATAGTTTCCTTTACAAACCAAAACACAATTGCTAAAGGATAACATGCATAAGCACAGTTTAATAATGGACTTTGATTTGTTAAGTACACTCTGATTAAGTATTCAAGATACACTGCAGTAGTTTATGCTTTCCTCTAAGAGCGTGCCTATTGCACCATTTCCAGGCTGTAAATTATTTACAGCTGTTGAACATTATGCCATTAATAATTTATTTACTTATGAAATTGTAAATTATAATGTACTGACAAATTCTATGCAAGCTGGTGTAAATAATCAGACATATTGGGCGCAATCCAGACCGAGCTATAGGTGTGCCTGTGTGTCATGCTGAAAAGAAGGGATGCTTGTGGCCTTAAACCCTCTTTTATTGCCGTAAGGCACAGGTGTGCCAAGCTTGCTGTGTATTGTGCTCAATGAACATAGACATTTGTTGGATATTTTCACACAGTGCCCAGGAAATAAAAGTAGATTTTAATTTTCCAGAGGAGCGACAAAATGGAGCTCCCTTCATATTAAATGTATCCATCACTTTAACAAACTGATTTCTTTTCTGGTGTGTCTTGTGCATGTGTGCAGAAAGCAGGTGCGTGTCCATACATTCCAACTAGTATGGGATATATATTATGAAGGGCAGTATACAGATGTCCTAAATAGACAAATAAAACAAATAGAACATGCATTCGAAATTTTAAGATCCATTCATAAGTTGATGCATAATTTACAACCACCACCAAAAAATATTTGGGGAAAACAACAGCACTGCCATTCTGCTTCCAGTGCAGCTTTTGATCTACCAGATGTATCCATAAATATAAGTGAAAGGAAAGTGCAGCATCCTTACACTCCCCCAATCTGTCCCAGATGGTTGGGGGATCCATGGAAGGGAGTGCAGGGCGCTGCAACAAGAAAGGGGAATGAGCAAAAATTGTCTTCTCTTAACTTAGTGATATTGGATACCTCTGCTGGATCAAAAGCCATTCTATGTGCAGAACAGCAGCACTGGATTTCACACTTACATGTTAAAAACAAAGGGGGAGGCTATTACTCAGTGCTGGAGCCTTCGGCCCAGCAGAATCAGGTGACCTAAATAGCCAATGAGATAACATCTAATTATGGTCCTGGTTCCTCATTCTGGCTCAGCTTGTTGCTCAGTGCAGATTGAACAGCAAAGGACTGCCTGCCTGGCTAGCAGACCTGACACAATCTTCTATTTTTCTTCTTGTTTCAGTTAACAGTTCTGGGCCTGTAGTTCTATTCCAGCCAGCAAATGCTTTTCTCCTCCAAAGATGTGCTGTAGCTGTATCACTGGTCCATCTGCATGATTATTTTTAAAGTCTCAGTGGTGACTGCTCTCCTAATGAGCCAAGATAAAAATCATTAAAATGTAATTGTGTGCAGGTTTTACAGATAAGTTTCTGTTCTGGGATGAGGCAGTCCTGACAGACTGTAATATTTCTAAGGCAATATACTCCTCCCCACCTGTTTAATGAGCCGTGCTTTTTTAATCTGCGAGATTCTGGTGCTAGGCGGAACGAATACTCCAGAGGTTGTGTCATATCCTGTACGTTGATGGTGATCATGTTCAACTCAGATGGGCACAGACACTGAGAAGAAAGGGGCTCTTGACACAACGCATATGGCCATCAAAAATAGTATTTCAGATGGTTTCCTGTGTGACTTTGTAGGTGGTTTGAATTTGATGCACTAATGGAGATGCATGGGTCTGTGGGTAGCATCACTCCTCTTTTGCTTGTGCAGTCTACACTACTAATGGGGATCACCCTGGGTTTTCTTCATCACTCATAATACTTGAAGCTGGGACCACCCAATGAACCTGAACCTTGGAAGATTCAGACCAGACAAAAGAAAGTACTTCTTCACACAGATAAACTGCAATGATGGCCACCGACTTGGATGGCTTTAAAATCAGATTAGAAAAATCCATGAAGGATAGAGATGATGGCTATGCCCTGCCTCCATTGCTGGAGGTAGAAGGCCTCTGATTACCAGTTTCTAAGGATAACAGCTTTCCAGCTGGGAGTACATAGCTTTTGCACTTAGGTTCTGCTTTCAGGTTTCCCATAGGCATCTGGCAGACAACTCTGATAGCAGGATGCTGGACTGGGTAGGACTTTGGCTTGCTCCAGCAGGGATCCTTTTGCATTGTTAGGGTGCTGTGTGTATTATTTCTGCTTCCTAACTTCTAAGTCGTGGGGAAGGCACCTTTATGGAAATACCTTATATCAGATTAGCATTCCAGTGCAGCATTCACAGCACAGAAAACTGCCATGTAAGTATGTCCTTACGTATTGCAATGGAACAAAGTGGGGGGGGGGGCAGGGGGAGAGATTTCCAGATTTGCTTTCACCCAGCTGTTCTAATTCTCTGATAAAGTACATAGCTTATACTGACAGACTAAAGCGTAATCTGCTGCTAACTGTCCTAATATTTCATGATGGGGTAGAATATAAATATAGAAAGATAGATAACACAGCCCTGGTTCATACATTCACTGTGTGCTGTTGCTGCAGTAGTGGGGTAATGCAAGCCTCCCTGCGCTGCCCTGTTTATAGCCTGCAGTGTGAGCAAAGCCACTGGTCAATGGTCCATCACAAACAAGCCTGTTTTTTAAAAATTAATGTCCCTTTCCCCCCCAGAAAAAAACAAAGTGGGAGAAGATAGTTTACAGCAGGCCTCCACCTGATGGGATATTCATTTGGCAAGGCTTGTTCAAGCTATAGGCTATCTATAGTATGTGGAACTGTCAGGTAACTGTACAACACTATAGCAGTGCTTTCCCCGAGTGAATGTGTGAAGAAGAGTGGATTCTACTTTTTAGGTTACCCACCAGCTCCTCTACTTTCAGTAATCAGCTGCGGTAAGAATGGGTGAGTGTACACTTACTAAGATGGAAATAATTCCATGTATTTTCAGCTCAATCTCAAGTGAAGTTAAATTTTGGGAAATGTAACTGAAGTGAAAAGCAGTCTTTGGAACAGAAAATGTCAGCAGCCTTAATAACTCCTTTGGATCTTGATCACTTTAATTCCATCTTGCTTGGTATGTGAAACGTTGGATGAATGCACCAGACTCTGACACCAATGCGACGTACTTTTACCTTGGACTATAAATAGCTGAAACTTCTTTCTCATGACTTTTTAATGTTATAGCCAGAGGTGGATGTGAATTTATTAAAAAAAAATCAACAGGGAAAGAATAAATTCTGCAGCTCAGGAATATTTCCATGCAATAGAGCAAAGGTAGTAAACAAGGTGAAACTTGCAGGATGTTTAGCTTTTGCTTAAAGATTTAAAAGGTGTTAAGGGATAGGAACCCCATCTCTTACTTATCTGGAGATTCTAGGGATTGTATCTGAAACCAGGAAATATGCATAGACCATGCTTACAACCTATGAACAGCTGTCCCTCCACTGCTTAACATAATACTAACCTGGCGTTTGGTGATATACCTTTAATGATGTAGGTAGCTTCTTGAAAGACAGTGCAAATTGTGTCACTAAATGACAAGTTTAGTTCAGGCCAGTGAAAGCTCCTCCTCCATGTAGATAACATCAGGTGATGTGGGTTCTTAGTATGAATGAAGGATTCACACAAGCAATTTTTTTGAGGGAAAGGAATTGCACAACTCTGACATTCATATGCTGGTGTTGACTGATAAAGCCTCACATGGTTCAGGACCTCAATACCTTAAGAATCGTCTCTCCCCGTACAAACTGACCAGGACCCTGCACTTGTCATCTGAGGCCCTCCTCCTATGTCTCTTCTCTCAGAGAGGTTCAGAGGGTGGCAACAAGAGAATGGTCTCTTTCTGTGGTGGCTCCCTGGTTGTGGAATGCTCTCCCCAGTGAAGCTTGCCTGGCACCATCATTAGTTCAGGCTAGTGAAAGCTCCTCCTCCATGTAGATAACATCACGTGATGTGGGTGCTTAGTATGAATGCAGGATTCACACAAGCAGATGCCAGGCAAAAGCATTCCTCTTTAACCAAGCCTATGGCTATTAAATAATCTGTGGCTGGTAAAAGTGTGGGAAAGAAAACTGTTGATGTTTTATAATGTGTTTCTAATGTACACTACTCTGAGATCTTTCAATAAAGGGCGGTATATAAAATGAAATAAATAAATAAATAAATAAATAAATAAATAATAATAATACAGTGGACGCTTGGGTTGTGAACATGATCCGTGCGGGAGGCACGTTTGCAACCCGCAGTGTTCGCAACCCGCAGCGCTGCGTCTGCACACACATGGGTCACAATTCGGTGCTTCTGCGCATGTACAAAGTGCAATTTAGCACTTCTGCACATGTATGAGTGCCCATTCTGGTACTTCCAGGTTCAGCGCGGTGCGCAACCTGAAAACATGCAACCTGAAGCATCTGTAACCTGAGGTATGACTGTAATAATAATAATAAATATCTGAAATTGGTTTAGTGTAACTGAGTGTAAAGCTCAGTTCACCTTACCCTTTTCCCAGATTGAAGTAGGGTTGGATCTGTGTTACAGATCAGCACAGAATCTATTCTTTTTCCAGACATACCTGGTATCTAATTCCTTCCAGTAGCACCTTAAAGACCAACTAAGTCAGTTCTTGGTATGAGCTTTCGTGTGCATGCACACTTCTTCAGATACACTGAAACAGAAGTTTCCAGACCCTTCTATATAGTGAGAAGGTGGGGAGGGGTATTACTCAGAAGGGTGGTGGGAATGGGTGATTGGCAGATAGCTGTGATGAGCCTGTTGACGACTCTTAACGACTGCAATAGGTCTTACAGGAGGAAGCAAGGGGTGAAAAGGTGAAAAATGGCTTTGTCATGTATAATGAGATAAGAATCCAAGGTCTTTGTTCAGGCCAGGTTTCTCCATGGTTTTAAGTTTGGTGATAAGTTGTAATTCAGCAGCTTCTCTTTCCAGTCTATTTCTGAAATTCCTTTGTAGTAAAACAGCTACTTTGAGATCTTGTATAGAATGTCCTGGGAGATTGAAGTGTTCTCCTACTGGTTTCTCTGTCTTGTGATTCCTGATGCCCGATTTATGTCCATTTATTCTTTGGCGTAAGGTCTGGCCTGTTTGTCCAATATAGAGAGCTGAAGGACACTGTTGGCATTTGATGGCCATGCTTCCTCCTGTAAGACCTATTGCAGTCGTTAAGAGTCGTAATACCCCTCCCCACCTTCTCACTATATAGAAGGGTCTGGAAACTTCTGTTTCAGTGTATCTGAAGAAGTGTGCATGCACATGAAAGCTCATACCAAGAACTGACTTAGTTGGTCTTTAAGGTGCTACTGGAAGGAATTTTGTTTTGTTTTGACTATGGCAGACCCACACGGCTACCTATCTGTAACTGGTATCTAATGATAGTACACAATAAACAACACTCACAGGAACAGGTTCTGCACAGATCTCTGTGGCAATACAACTGTCTGAATCTTGCAGCACAAATGGAAAAATGTGTGTGTGTGAACTAGCTGTAACTTGGCTCAGAGATGACTGCTATGCGCAGCTGCTTTTCTATCTTAAAGGGACACAGCCAATAGCTGTCACTGTTCAGAACTCAAAAGTCTAATTTCCTCCTTGTCTGCTTTTTATGAAATTGACAGTCATGAATAAAAAAACTCACCTGCAGGCACAGTGTGGAGTTCTGTATTAATAAATCCCTAAAGCACAAAAATAAAGGGCACAACAAAATAATGTGGTGCCAATTTCAGTGAGATCAGTTTAATCTTTCATGCTGATACAGGGAGGCATTTATGAAGCTGGAGCATCTTTCAAATTTAGTCTCATATTTATATTTGTGCTTTAGATTAAGCAAGATTTTGCTTTCAAGAGCTTGTCTTTGGTCTACTGTGAATATCAAATTATTTAGTACTTGCATATTTGTGTGTGAGTTTATTTGATTTTGGATTATTAAGTTATTGAGATGAATATTAATAGGTATCCTGGGATGTTATATGCATTTCATTTTTTGTCATAGATATATGTCGATTTGCTCTAGGCACACTTGAAAAAGGCATGACTAGTTGCACTAGAATGTAGATGGGGATGTATATTCCAATATTCCAAGTTCACATTTGCAATGTCTAATACATACATGAATCACTTGATGGATCTTAGGTGTATTGAGATAAAGGTTGTTTAGAATAATTCTCTGGAAATATAGCTTGAATAGGGATCATTTGCATGACAATCGTTTTTTTAAATAAGATTTTATTAAAGCTTTTTCATAATGCAGTAAGATAAAAGAAACTAATCTAAATAAAAACAAAAAACATTAAAAGAAAGAGGAAACAGCAAATGAAAACAAAAAAATAGAAGAAAAGAGAAAAAAATAAAAGGACTTCTGATTTTCTATTTGTTCATTCCATAGACAAAGAAGTCAATGAAATATCACTTTAGGATGATATCCAACTGGTTTACTTTACTTTCTGTTAGGCAACATTTCCCCAGTCTTCTGCCTCAAAAGTCTCAGATTAATTCATTTTCCCTTTTACACAAAAAGTCCAAAAGGGGTTCTGTAATTATTGTTATTAATAAATGTCATCAGTAGCTTTTCTCTTATCAAGCATATCAACCTTGTCTCTAATAACTTCAACAATCATTCCTCCATAATAAATAATAATAAAATTTTCCCTCTTTGGGTGTCTCTTCACTGTAATTTTATATTAAAGTAATATTCCATAATTCCTTTCTTATGTATTAATGAATTTGTATCAATTTCCGTATCTTCCGTTCCCAGTTACTGTTGTATTTCCTGTGGTTTTCTATCCTGGATTAAAAAAATTAACTCTTCCATTTCCACTTATTCCATCCTTTTTCCAAAAAGAGCACCAGAGGTTTGACACAATACAAAACAAAAATATTGTACAACTTAACTATACCATATTACTTCATGAACCTGCAAATATACTCCTCCTTGTTCTGTATTTTGTAGTATTTGCTTTAGTATTTGAAAATTGTAAACCACTCTGAGTAATCAACTAACTAACTAACTAACTAACTAACTAACTAACTAACTAACTAACTAACTAATCAACTATAAATGAATGAATGAATGAATGAATGGTGAGAGGGTTGCCAGCCAAATGTCAAGTAGCATATAAACTTATTCTGGCTGAAGCCAACACTGAGGTCCTGGTGTATAGGACCAAAGGCCTTTCAGCATCCTGTTTGAACAACTAATTGCTTACTGCCAAACAGTGAGGTTTAGAATCAGTTTAAATGGAAGGTATCAAATCCAAGTGGATTTCCACTACAGGGTTGCTGATAAAACTGTGTGAGGGAGGACATGAGGATCAATTTTCAGCCTTCAAAGTGGCTGAATGCTACTTTTGGGAAAAAATATTCACTCTTTGAATTCCTTCATGTATCATTTCAACAGTGGCTAAATTAAGACAAATCCTTCTCTTGAATGCCTTCTGATTTCTGAAACTATGAATATTCTGTCATTATTATACTGAAATTACTGTTCTCCCTCAGCTGGGATTAGAGCCATAAGAAACAAAAAGCCCACACAGAAGCATTTTTTTAAAAAAATGGAATAAAATATGGAAAGAGTAATAGAAGATGATGAAGATGGTGGAATTGGATACATGAGGGAAAAATTGTTAGCAAGTTCTGGAGAGAAAAGAACACTTCTGTTCTATTTAATATGAGAGCTCTTAGTGTGATTGTTCTTACCATTTGCAATTTGAATATATTATGTTTCCATTCACAAAACAATAACTACCTGTGTGAAATGGTTTCCAAAGGAGATAATGCAGTCTGGAAAGATGATGCTGAATTAAAATATGTAGCTGTGAGAATGTAAGGGAACTAAATTCAGTGAACATACTGAATTATATCCAACTATCTACAGAAGTAACAAGCCCTAAACAAATTGGATGGTTGCATTATTATTTTTTTGCATCTCATATATTATTGGGAATGAATATAGAATTAGCTATAAGGAGAATACAGCGGAATTGGTTGAAAAGACACCCCTCCCCAGCATTTTTAAAAAGTGTTTGTTGAGGAAAAAGTTCAAACAAACTGATCAATTAAAGAAACATGACCATCACCCTAAAATGGGTTTATTTTGCCCTTAATGTCACCCCTGGGGCAAAGAAGGTGAGTCCCAAGGCTTTGCGGAATGCCACCCTATCACCAAGTTTTGGCGAGAGTCGGGTGTTTTAGCTGTGGTGGAAGTGGCGGGGCATATATGTGTGTGTGTGTGTGTGTGTGTGTGTGTGTGTGTAAATAAACCAAATATCATAAAGACACCACAGTCTCTGCTCTGCCTTATTTCCAAAAGGAAATATAGACCCCAGGTAAGGGCCTGGAACTGTTAGAATCTCGCACCGCTCAGAGATTGGGGTGGCATGCAACAATATAATATTCATAGCTATACCTCAAACCTTTTAAAGGGATATGTGTATATTTTAATGTGATTCTAGTATTATATTTTAACAAAATTGTATGTTCTGTGTTGAACTGAACAACAACGTATTTGCACCAAGGTTATTTATAAATTCATTCTTCTCTGACCTGGAAATGTACCCACCCCATTCTGCAAAGACCTTGATTTAAAACCTAACCAGGAAATATTTATTTTCTAAATAAGAGAAATATATTTTAAAATGCTTTCTTGTAAAGCTGGCCTTGTAGAGCATTTTGAAAGCTTCAGAATGGATATTACCACTTGTTGCTTAGAGATACACTTATTGCTTGAAATTTACTTGAACGTGTTTTTTTATCTTCAGTAATAGTGGCCTTGTGCTCACTACGATTGCAAACATCTGTCTAGTTTTTTGTATTTCAGATTGCATGTAGTGGCTCACATGAGATAGGGTGCTCACTGAAGGTGAGGCCTCAAAATAATAATCCCTCCCAAAATTCCATTACACTTTGAAAATGAGTGCTTCAAGGAGAAGGCTAGGGTAGGTCTCTTCTCTCTGACATATAGTTTCTAGATGCATGACTTTTTTGTATGGAGGAGTATTGCAGGCAGATGCCATCTGTAACTGATGATTTGTCAGTTTTTAATTTGACAGTAAGGCCTGGAACTTAATCTCATTTTACCATTATTTACCTCGGACTCTCTTCCTGAAAAAGTTAGTTCAGGCTCAGGGATCTGTCCTATGTCTTCTGCTGTGAAGACAGATGAAAGAATTCATTCATCTTATCTGCAATATCCCTTCCTTTCTTCAGTACACCCTTGACTATCTTGTTGTCCAGAGGTTCAACTGCTTCCCTAGTCAGTCTCCTACTGCTAATGCATTTCTGTTTTATGAGTGACTATGAATCTGTCTTGAGCAGTAAGAATATGATTGCCTTGGCATTCAGCAAATGAATGATTCTTCCGTATAAGATGGTGGGGTTAGTTATAGACTAGGAGTAACTTCACCCAGATGGTACAAAGACTCTTTAAAACAATTTATTCCTTTGCGCAGTAAAGGAATTTGCCACAAATAATATTTATATTATACCAGCTTCAATCAGAAAAGCCAATGTAATGTTCTATTTAATAGTACACCTTTAAGGCTAGGAGGCGCTCAAATATCTCCCTTAAGAAATAGAGTTCCAGGACTCTTTTATATTAAAGTTGCTACATTTTGGTATGACTCCCATGAGAGAAAAAAAAGATCATTTACACATCAATTCCCAGGCTGAGTTTATTGAATCCATGCAGAGTGACTAAATATAGTGTTCAAGAGAGCAGTAACTGAGCTATAGCTTAAACCTTCTCACTATAGCTGTGAGATGATTTAAAGTCCAATTTTTCAATCTTGACACTTAATCCATGGGTGTAAATTACTCCAGGGACCAATCAGTGCTCCATTATTTAATATAGAAGCTAAATATGAAGCTGGATTGCTTGCATCCTACAAGCTCTTGTACATTGCTCTTATCAAGTCATACATCACCTGGGGAATTTTGAAAGCAGGCAAAGAGAAGGAGCTTGACAATTCAAGCTATTTAAGAAGAGATGTAAGTCCTTTTTTTTAGTATATAATTGATGGTACAAATGTTGAATTGTGCTGAACACTGTAAATAAAATAACAAATTTAAGCAACTTTAATGGAATAAAAATATAGAAGGTGCAATTAAGTGAATGAAGCTCTGTTGATGTCCATGGTGTACAGTGGTACGTCAGGTTAAGTACTTAATTCGTTCTGGAGGTCCGTTCTTAACCTGAAACTGTTCTTAACCTGAAGCACCACTTTAGCTAATGGGGCCTCCCGCTGCTGCCGCGCCGCTGGAGCACAATTTCTATTCTCATCCTGAAGCAAAGTTCTTAACCCGAGGTACTATTTCTGGGTTAGCGGAGTCTGTAACCTGAAGTGTATGTAACCTGAAGCGTATGTAACCAGAGGTACCACTGTATACATATTTGCCTTTAGCTAGTCAATTCTATCAGCATGTTGAAAGTGGACTTGTTTAGTCTGAGACTTAATACATCTTGGGATTAAGAACAATATTTCATTATTCTGAATCTCCTTACTCCAAATGCATGAAGTCAGTATAGCAGCAACAGACCTGTGTGGGCTTTGTAGGCTTTGGAGTCAACTTCAGAGTGCAGATGGTGGCCCAATTGGGAGGCTCCTGCCTGTCCCATGAGATTCCCCACATTGTCAGTTGAGTGTAACAAAACAAAACCAAAGGGTTGAGGAAATCAGTCATGTATCCTAAAATCTATGAATTGGAATCCCACATATAATGAACAAATAACTGAAGATGTGGCTCCAAAGACTAGAGAAGAGATTGTGAGCAAAAAAATGCAATTCCTTTAAATTTGAAACAAGGTGGTTGGCTTTCTTTTTTAAAAATAATATTTTTTTCCCTCACCTTGTACTGAGGTTACTCTTCTATAGGCAAAATGATCTAATCCACTGAATACTGATGCATGGCAAAGTATAAAGATCAGAACATTCAGATGCAAATGAAAGAGAAGAATGGAGAGTCTGTGAATAGGATTATTGTACAGAACCACTTCCTTGAGGTTTTACTGAAGACTACAATCACACTTCATACAGTAATAAAACAAGCTCTAGTGGGGAGCCACATCGTTCCACTAACATTGTTCAGAATCTATTGTGCTTGTCCCAAGGCACTGGACAAGAAAGGGGGAGAACTAGGTTATCATTTTCCCCAGCAACAAGGCCTAGGAAATTCCCCCACCCCAACTGCTTCTGAAAATATTGCTTGATGGTTAGTACTGTTTTAATGACAAGACTGTCTTTAAAATAAAGAATAAGAATACTCTGAAAAATAAAAAATAGTGAATAAGAACATTCTGAGAACTATAAAGAATGTCCATTATGTTTTCAATCTTCAAACCGTTCTTTTTCTGTTTTTTTAAATTTAATGTAATGCTTTTTTTTCAGTGTTGAAGAAAGATGACACTCAGCTAGAAATATACTAATCCTAACAGACAGGCTAATCTAGCAGCTCGTCAAAAACCAACGTGTTTGTTGCTTAGCTTTTTCTGCTTTAACAAAATGCATTTTGTCAGGATTTGAAGGAGCTAGTATGAGATATCAGAACCTGAGTCTATCTAGTTGAAAGCACAGGCATTCATACAGTTATTTAGTGCAGACAGAACACTCCTGATCACTCAGGAGTATTTAGTGCAGACAGAACACTCCTGATTTCTAGAGTTTGATAATAGACTATTCAAGTCTACCTCTCCTTTTTTTTTAAAGTTGTCACTCCATGGTTAGGAGTGAATGATACAAAAGTATCACTGCACCATAAATCAGGGGTGGACTCTTAGGACTTTCAGAAGGCCACAACTACCAGCTACAGCTTCTCTCGCCAGTGGCCTTGCTCCACACCTCTTCCAGTGTTTTGCCTGGCTGGAATGTGTCCATGAACTCTGATAATGGTTTTTGCTTGCCTGAGTGGAGGATAGAGAGTCTACTGTACAAAGGTAACATTTCCTCTGACCACATCCAACACGGCTATATGGAACTCTAAAGTTTGCCCCAAAAGGGAATTGAGCTCTTAAGCTGAAAAATGAATTTATATGAGGGAGGGAGCAGGGAGGGAGAAACAACACAGAAGCTTGTAGCATGCTGCCAACCTAGTAATTTGTGGAGGGACTGGGAATATTACAGCTGCACCAGGCCACTGAGATGATACATAGACAAGGGGTGTACCACAGGCACAAGATTTGCCACTTGTCAATCAGACAGCCTCAGCCGTTCCATGGGTTACCTGTCCGTCACATCAGCTTTGTTTATCCACTCCACATTCACTACTGGAAAACTTATAAATAGCTATAACTCCCCCACCCTGCTGCCTCTTTTGACAGAAGTGCATGCTGGTGTACTAGTCCCTTCAGAGTAGGGTCTTCTGTGCTGGACATCCTTAAAAAGTTTGTTTGTTTATAAAAAGGCAATGTTTATAACTTTTTTAAAAGGGCACAATTAGATGAAATCTGCAGGCAAGGCTACACCTTCTGTGGGAATGAATTTTGCTGAAATAAAGATTGATTATAGGACCTCTGCATCAACTCATGCTTACATTGTAGAGAGCACTACTTTCCTCGTAGAAGCCTCAAATCCCCCCAAAGCCCTTCACCTTGGGTGGGTCATCATTCAAGACTCTTATGGTTCTTTCACACACCCCTAGATAGGCAATCATTTTGCTGGCACAATGAGAGTAACATTCCCCTTACCACTGCTGAGACAATGTAGTTATATCTGACTGCACCTGAGATTAATGCTAGGACATCCATGTGGTTAGCGATTCCTATGTTTTCAAATATTTATAGAGAGGAGAAGGCTATCTTTCATAATCTTACTATTAATAATGTGGGTGTTTTTACATGCACTTTATAAGTACACATTACACAATGAAGCTCTATTTCCATATTGTGTTTAGACTATTTCATTTTCATTTAGGATTGTTTAATAAAATGCAAATGTGCAGTGTTTGAAAAATCTGCTTCAAACTCATTAAAGTTAATATATACAGTAGAACACTCTATGTACAGTGATGAAAGTATGTCAGTCTATCTGGGTGAAAAGCTACAGTTTCTCATAGTTTTGACTGGATATATTCTGCTTTTCATTTGTTGCATGGTATTTCCCAGATGCAGATGTCAGTGATGAGAAGCAGGGGGACAAAAGTCATTATCATTTATCATTCCCCAAATGCATGCATAAAATTAGCCTACATTTCAATAAGTGACTAGAGTTTTTAAAATACTCAATGCAGGACTTCAAAATATGATATTTAAGAGTGTGTACTCAGCAGGTTCCTTGTATACAACTCCCAACCTCACACGAAAGTAATTAAGTACATGCAATAAGCAAATGACAGATCAGCTTTTCTTCAGCTATTTCTTATTTGTAGTATGACAAATTCAAGTTTCCACCTTTTTTTCATTACATGTTAAGTAGCTATTCATAGAAAACCAATGAGAGAAAATAAATGGCACATTTGTATGACCCTATCAAGTACGGCACAGGAAGAATGTTCACCAATGTCTGATCTTTAAAGGTTCATGACTGGAAATAAAAGTCAGGATGTCTTCCAGGATCTGCTTCTGGTCCAACACACCCAGTAAAAACAATAAATAAATTGGTAACAAGCATATCAGCAGTGTGTTGGGCAGCTTGGCTTCATCTAAGAATCATTGTAGATTAGATATGTAAATTAATAATTCTCCTACCAACTCATGCCATTGATTCACCTAGCTCAGTGCTGTCAAAGCAGAAGTTCTCCAGCATTTCTGACAGCAGCCTTTTCCAGATAACAGTGATGAATGCGAGCTCTTTCACAGGTCTCCTGCTCAAAAAGAAAAGGAAAACTTTGGCCCAATGATGTCCTGGTTATTTGTGGTAAACTCAAGAGATGTTTGGACGATTGCCTTGTATCAAGTTAGACTATAAGAGCATCTAGCTCAATACTGTCCACTGTGCAAGCAGATCCACACCATACATTTAAAGCACATTCAGTGCACATTTCAAGCACAATTTCCCCCAAAGAAAACTCTACTTTACCCCTCACAGAGCTACAACTCCCAGCTCCCTTAAACTGCAGTTCCCTTGATTCTTTGTGGGGAAGAGTCATGCTTTACATCTATGCTGTGGCTCTGACCTTTGTGGCAGTACAGTACAGACCCGTGTGTCTGCTTTGTGATCCTTTCAACTAGAGAGACTGAACCTGGGGTATTTGGCAAGCAAAACATGTGCCCTGCTACTGATTACCCCTCTATTCTACACCCAGTTCCTATCTCAAGTCTTCATTCTTGGCATGTGGGGGGCAATGAGGCTTATGGAGCTTTTGCGTGTGGCACACACTTAACTCTCTTCCACTAAAATCAATGGGACTTAACCCATTGTTAGCATTGCTTAACCTTGGTTGGTTGGAATGTGTCCAGCACAATTTAATTCACTTCCCTTTTTCTGTTCTGTATAATACTCATTCTGTCAAGAACACTTTCATCTATTGTTCCTCCCACTTGTGTTGCCTTTAGCACTTTTGCTCAGAAATTTGCTCAGCAGGTTTCCTGATTTATTCATATGCTAGTCAAGTTAGAATACTTAAATTACTTATACTCAGAAGTAAATTTTGCTGAAATCAATGGACCTCACTTACAAGTAAATGTGTTTAGGATTGGAGAGTTGCCTTAATGCAGCAATTAATGTATTGGAAACAAAGGTTAATTTTCAGTGCTCCCTTTGTGTTATTGGTTTGGTGGGTTAGATTTTCAAGTAGAGGTGAAGGAAAAGGAAAGGTATAACATTTCTCAAGCTACTCTCTCTTTCCTTACACAAGATGCACTGACAGCCATTATTTATTATTTAAATAAAATATGTGTGACTTCAACTATGGAGCTGTCAAACATTCAATAAATTGCTATAACAAATTCATAGGGATAAAACTTTTAATATTTGCTATCGATTCATTTGTTCATTGCTATGAATGTTTTAGTGAGCTGAGAGCATCATTTTTGTTAGTTTTTTTATATAAAGGAAGAGAATAAACGTGTTCATCATTTCTGCCATCCTGTGAAGAAATGAATAACCTACCTAACAATAATTCTGCATTGTCAGATGGGGCATTTACTATGTACCCGCTAATAGCTCTATTTAGAATATTTTAACTTCCCAATAAATAAAATTATTTTAAAAATCACCCTCTTCTCAGCAATAGAATATTTTAAGTTTTTTCAGTATGATTAAAATATTGGGTTGTATAGTCATGGACAGAGTTCACCCTTTCATAAAGCAGCTTAGTATGTGGTAAATTGAGAATAAGAGTTTTTATATTTAAATCTGTGGGTTCTAAACATGTGGACTTCTAAAAATGAAAGAAGTGTACGAGAAGCAGCACTGCTAGTGTCTCAGATATAGGAGCAAAACCCCTTTCAGTGAGATTTTGAGGGGGCTTTGATCTTGGTTGGAGGGGACCAATTCTGAGAGGAGAGGTAGAGATCTCCATTGTCCCAACTCCATTACCTCTTTCTCTTTGTGGGGGAGGGAAGATAGCTCCCTAGTTTCCATCCTTTTCTTCCCTTTTCTGGTCCAGTCTCATCCTTTACGAGCCCATTCTCTCTCTGATGGTTATCAACCAACCCAAACCCTGCAATAATCATCTGAGGCCTTTCTTTGGGTGCCTTCTCCATAAGAGTTCCAGAGGGTGGCAGCAAAAGAAATGGCCTTTTCTGTGTTGGCTCCCCACTTGTGGAATGTTCTCCCAGAGGCAGCTTGTCTGGCATTTTCATTACATATCTTTAGGCACCAGGTGAAAATGTTTCTCTTCAACCAGGCATTGGGTTGATTAACATTCTATGGCAAGCATGGGCAAACTCAGGCCCTCCAGATGTTTTGGAACTACTATTCCCATCATCCCTAGCTAACAGGACCAGTGGTCAGGGATGATGGGAATGGTAGTCTTAAAACATCTGGAGGGCGGGAGTTTGCCTATGCCTGTTCTATGGCCTTTTAAATGTTTCTGTGGGAGGGGGTTATTGGTTTGTGTTGCTTTATTATGTATTCTGAATTTTCATTTTGTATTTTTATATTGTGAACCACTCTGTGATTTTCAGTTTAAGAGCAGAATAGAGATGTAATAAACAAACAGGGTAATAATTTACCCTGGGCTTTGACCATTCAGGTATTTTGTTTTGTGGAACCCATCACTTTTGTTTAATGTCCACCATTTCACACACACCCCCTTCCGGTTTGGACCTGAATATATTGTTGTAACCTACCTTGGGACCTTATGGGGAAGGTTAATAGTTGGGCACTACTCTTCCTGTCAGGCTAGCAAGCAAGAGACAACCCTTCCATGTGTGCTGGCTCCATGGGTTGGCATGCTCCCTGGCCTCCTGGGGTAGCCCCCTGCAGAGCCAGCTGTTATGGAGCCAAATTTAGTACTAACACAGTAGCTGCCTAGGAGCAGGCTAGGCCCAGTAGCCCCAGACATCACCGAATGGAAAGGATGTTTAACAACAAGAGTGAGACCAAACCCTTAGCTTCCCTACCACCATTGGGTCAACACTGTCACATGGGCAGGACCACTTAGCTGTCATTCACATAATGTCATTATGACATCAGTTAACAATTTCACACTGTCTCTTCTTGGCACTAATCAGCTGATGGGTGCATGATATCCCCTTTGAAAGTACGCCATCAGTGCCAAACAGTTGTGAACACCAGTTCGAGCTCCTTAGAAAAACAGCAGAATAAAAAGTGTAATAATGAAGATTATGTAGCTGCAAGCAGAGAAAGTCTTGTTTTAATTGATTTTATGTAAGATGCTCTGGGAATTTTTACGCTCAAGTGTGAGTGCAAATCCTCTAAATAAATGAATAATAAGATGAAAGCTAATGAGATGATACCTTTACCTGTACACTAACTTTTAAAATGCTGGAAGTAACATATTTCAGCTCAGATATTGTCAGGTCAGGTTTAGATGTTCAAAGCAAAATTTTAATATAAACTATATGATTGACATGTTCAGTTTGATGTTAACTCTTCTGAGTTTAATGAGAAAGAGTTGATCAGGGAAGGAACTATGCTGCTTGTATTACAAATATAGACTGGCTTTGTTTACAGGAATCAATCCACAACCTTCCAGAGGGATGGCACTGGGAAACAATGAAAAACGATAAGATGTTTTAAAAGCCCTTCTTACTGGAAACAGTTCAGTTTTCCTTAGCCTCCTAGCTCTAACTTTTCCCCATATATTCTACTCCATTTTAATGTCCTGATTGTCTTGTCCGCCTCTGAGTTTCAGTTTCTTTTGCATGTTAACAAGTACAACCTGTTTAATGTCATCATCTTTCTTGTGCTTTAGGAATTTTTTCTGGGTGACTGCCTACAGTGGGCTGCCAGAGTTAGTCCTTGATCAATGAAGTGTCCTCAACTCAAGCCTTCGTTCCTCTATTACATTGTGTCAGCCAGAGGCTTAAACACATTGAAGCTTCTGCTGTGTTATTTTTCTTCATTCAGTGTATCATCCCCAGAGAGCACCAGGGAATAAATAGATTTTGTGCCCAGGTGTTATGTCTGTATTGTGTACGTATCAAGCTGCTGCCATACACCCAGCCACTGGAAGATTGTAAAGGAGAAGCTTACAGGGGACAATGCAGGGCATGCCTTCCTAACACCATTTTAACTGGCAGGAAAGTCCATTTGGAATATTCATGTCTCAGATAACAACACATATTTTTTGCCTGTTTAGATATTATATAAATTTATAAATAGTATGTTTTACTATACGAATCACTCAAGAGAATGCTTTCATGTAAATTAATTGATAAAGCATATCAACATAGCTGTCAACCTTCCTTTATTTGGCAGGAAACTCCCTTATTCCAGCGCCATTTCCCGCTGCTATCCTGGATTGCTGCTATCCTGTAAATTTCCCGGATTTCAAAGGAAGCAGCTCCTCTCTCTCCCTGCCAGCCAGGGAGGCTCTTCAACTGTGTTGCTCGGCTGCATTGCTCACCAATAAGGAGTCTGAGAACGACTGGGGGGTGGAGCTTACATGCCTTGTGCCGATCAAATCGGCCACGTTGCCTGGGGACTCACCTTTGCTTCAGCACTTCCCAGTGGAGAGGTGACGGTGTAGTTTTCCTTGCTGCTGTATCCCTTTGCCGGGTTGCTGCGCTGTGGGAACCACTGCTTGAGGCTTCGTTTGACTGCTGGCTGGGCTTTCTGCCTTTGGGCCTTTGGCTCGGAGGGGCTCTACTCTCTCTCTCTCTCTCTCTCTCTCTCTCTCTCTCTCTCTCTGTGTGTGTGTGTGTGTGAAAGTGAATGTGTCACTTAAGCCGATAGTAGGAATGCTGTAGCTTCACACACTTACCTTCACACAATGTGTAATTAACTTGGGGAATTTTTTTACTGCAGGATGTGGTGAGGCCAGTACTTTAGATTTACAAGGGGATCTGAGAGATGAATGGGAGATACGGTTTGTCAGTATTAATGGACAGCTAAATAGAAACTTAACCCCAAAAGTTAGGACCAAGATTCAAATCCTGACTGGGTAACTTTGCTCACTAGTAACATAGAACCATGAGGATGAGATGGTTGGACAGTTGGCTGCTGATCCCTTATTTTCAAGGCTGCTGATCCCTTATTTTCAAATCTCAAAGTTGACAGCTATGCATATTAAATCTGTTTTGACAATCGCCCTATTGCAATATAGTGGTACCTCGGTTTATGAACAGTCTTGTTTATGAACTATTTGATTTACGAACTCTGCAAAACCCGAAGTAGTGTTCCAGTTTGTGAACTTCACCTTGGTCTCAAATGGAAGCTGAAAGGTGGAAGGGCACTGGCAGTGGGAGGCATCATTAGGGAAAGCGCTCCTTGGTTTAAGAATGGATTTGGTTTAAGAACGGACTTCAGGAATGGATTGAGTTTGTAAACTGAGGTACCATCTGTACTAGTAGAATACATGAGTGGGAACAAGTGTGCAATGTGCCTACAGAAGCAGAGAAGACCTCCTACTGCAATTAAACACTCTCCAACTAGTAGAAGGGTGTGGTGGGATGTGTGTGTGCGCGCACACACACACACACACACACACCCCTACCACGTGCATCCCTCCTCTCCCTTCTTGCATGTTTATTTAGTAAGGCCCATTTTAAACCGCCATGGCTTCCCCCAAAGAATTCTAGTAAGTGTAGTTTGTTAAGGGTGCTGAGTGTTGCTAGGAGGCCCCTGTTCCTTCCACAGAGGTACAGTTCCCAGAGTTCCCTGGGAAGAGGGATGGACTGTTAGACCACTCTGAATTGTAGCTCTGTGAGGCCTGAGGTGGAGGACAAGATGGCACCCCCTCCATTCCATGTGTGGAAGTTGACTGGACTGGCAGTTGTATACTGGCGATAGGATGGTGTCCTCCACAACACCCGAGTCTGACAACACACAGCTGTGTCCTCCAAGGAAATTGTACAGGCAAAGGCTCAGGAGGAAGTGTTAAAGGGGCTCTGCTGTTCCCCTGCAGCTGCTGCCTGAGGCTATCACTTCACTCTGCCTAATAGTAGAGCCAGCCTTCATCATTTTGGTAGTGAGTAGACAACATATATTTTAAAATCGAAGAAAAAGAAACCCACAAAACTTACAAATTGCTTCAACATCCCCCCCCCCAAACAATACTGAAATGCTGACCTCCAAATTTACTGATTCTAAGTAGGAGAGCATTTTTTTGTATGTGGGAGCGAGACATTTTGTATGTGGAGGGAGCTCAACTTTATAGGGCATAAAGCTTTTCACTGACAGAAATTTACAATCTGAATGGAAGGTGAACTTTTGCTTTCCCCATGATTTCAGGTTCAAGGGGCACAGGTACATTTCATCAGCAGCTTCCTTAGGATTGTAAAATATAATTTGCTATTATGGCAAAGGCTATCTGATATTGTAATTGCACTGGCTTGTAAAATATCAAAAGTATCAAATTAAAAAATATGCCAATAGGATTGAGGACAGTGATAAGTGTTTTTGGGAACTATGAAGGCACTGTTGGGAGAGACTGCAACTACAGCTGAAGCATCAAGTAATGGATATTGATCTTGATACCTTTGTTAAAAGGGAAATTGATTGCTGTGTTATGGACTTCTTATAGTGTCTTGAGGTGCTGCAAGAAATCAACAACATGAGAATTCTGACAATAATGTTCATTTTTAGGTAACAAGCCTATATTTAAAAAAAAAATATGTCTGTAACGTATATTCATAGGAAGCTTATATTGAACAGGCAGCAAAATGACTGGCATATCAATGAACAATTATCTAATTTTAGAAGAGTTTGCCTACATGCTTTGGGGCCCCAAGACTTCAAACTCACAGTAAAATCATCAAAGACCCGGGAGAGTTTCCATTGCATAATCTGATAGTTTTACTTTTTATGTGAAAGGAATTGGTTGTTCCCTTATTCAGCACTGATCATTGTGATGGCACAGTCCCACAAGTTTTAATGGAATTGTAGAGGTGCAAATGCTATTGAATCCTCTCCTTAGTTTCAAGTTGTTTCCAAATTACTTGTTTTTTCAGCATTCATCTTGATTTGTTTACACAAAGTTTGTGGGGAGGTTATAAAATGTTGGTCTCTCACTGAGTATTCATTCTAATTTGTTTGTGGGAAAGTGGTATGGCATCACATGAAACAATGATCATTTCACATTTTCTACTGCATTTCCCTATCGCTTTCTTTGCCACAAAAATTATTTTTTCGGGGGGACGGGGGACGGGACATGGATTTGTTTCACAAGAGCACCAAATCCACCTCAATCACATGGCTCGAATTTTTAAACCTGTCACAAAATGGTCACAGTCTGGAAGTGTCCTCCTGAGTCTTGCTAAAGTGCAAGTGAAAAACACCAATTCACTGATTAGCTCTAGCAACACTGAAAAGGACCCATTACTCCCAGAGAAGTGTGTAGCTGTACGAAATGTTGTTTCTTAATTTCCAGGAATGGTTATGCTAAAATCCTGATAAATAAAATCAAAGTAGAAGAAGAGTTGTGTCTTTAGAAAATAGATACTGTAATATATGTTAATAGGGCACTGCTACACTAATGTAGTTTAATGCATGCCATCAGCAAAATAAATCTCATCTCTAGGCTATAATCTTGAACATGGTAAGACATATAACGGCACTCTGGATTGCAGCTTTGTTATTCTCATTATATTTTATATCTTCAAATCTTAATTGTTTATGAAATGACAACAGGTTTTATATATTTTTTCCTCTTGTCATTTTTCCATTTCAGCATGAAAGCATAAAAAATAAGAAGTTTGTATAGTACACATGGGGTTGATGGTGTTTGCCTTGCTGGAAGGGTGGAAGATGTTACCAGGTAGCAACAGCCATTCCAAAGGATGTAGGAGAGCCAATTATGCCTATATCCCATTTTTTCTGCACTAGTTGAACCACAGGCATGGGGGCACATACCTGGCAGCTATATATATTCTTCAAATCTCTCTCTCTTTCTCTCTTTCTCTCTTTCTCTCTTTCTGTTTCCTTGCTGTATAGCAATGAAGTTCCCTCAGGCTCTGCGGTGTCAGCTCCTGGGCCCTCAACTTCTTCTTGCAGCTGACTAAGGGACACTGAAAGTAACCATGAAGGACTGGCAGGAAGAGAAAGAGAAGAGAGTGATCATTTGTACAGCATATGCCATTTATTGAAGCAGCTACAGTTGAAGTCTCCCCTGAGCACCACTTGTAGTATCAGCTGAAGGGTCTCTCTCCCTTTTCAGGGTCTGGATTGCAAGTGAACGGTGCAAGAATATTTGAGTGCTCTCTCAGCAGAGGAGAATCGGTCAAATACCAATGCCTTCAGTCTGTTTACTGCCTTGCCAGACCTGCTTAAGCAGTCCTGATAATGCTGTTCTTTTTCTTCTCTGGGAGTCAAGGATCGGGCATTCTTTAAATTACAGCACCTTGTGGATGAGCCCGAAGATCATGATACCATGATGAAAGAAATCCTCATGATATATTAGGAGATGAAAAATATCTTTCAATTCCCTTTTCACACAAGTAATCAGGTATTTCCCAAGGAGCCTTGCAGTAGCTCAAAAGCCTTGATAGATGCTGTCAGCTTTAATTAGCTGCATTCTGATCCTTTACCCAAAGAGGTCAGTGACAAAATTGCCATTCATTGATGTTTACGTTGGCAGTGAGACTCCTGCAGTGATACCTACAAAATATGTCTTTAAGTTCATGGCTGTGAATGATGCTCCTGTCTGCCCCTGCACATCCTTCAAGAATAAAATTATATAGGAAACCTGTACAATTAATATTAGTGTTAAAGTGTTATTTTAAAGAAAGGCTTCATGTATGATTGCACATTTTTTTAATTGCTTGCAATAAATTTGCTTGATAAAGCCATTCCTTACAGATTCTTGATTACTGGTTTAACAGAACAGTTACTTTCTTTTACTTTGTGTTATTACTGAATCATTGTTTCTGTGCTTTCATTCTGAAGCTGTATACCAGGGTGGGGAACCTCTAGCCCTCCACATTACTGGACTAGAATTCCCACCATCCCCTATGAATGGCCTTGTGGCAGGGATGATGATGATGATGATGATGATATTTATACCCCACCAATCAGGCTGGGTTTCTCCAGCCACTCTGGGTGGCTTCCAACAAAATATTAAAATACAATAGTTCTTCAGATATTAAAAGCTTCCCTAAACAGGGCTGCCTTCAGATGTCTTCTAAAAGACTGGTAGTTGTTTTTTCCTTTGACATCTGGTGGGAGGGTATTCCACAGGGCGGGTGCCACTACTGAGAAGGCCCTCTGCCTGGTTCCCTGTAACTTCACTTCTTGCAGTGAGGGAACCGCCAGAAGGGCCTTGGCGCTTGACCTCAGTGTCCAGGCAGAACGATGGGGGTGGAGACGCTCCTTCAGGGATGGAACCTGGGACCTTCTACATGTAAAAATGTTCTTTCACTGAGCTATGGCCTTCCCCTTCATATGGACCAGCTGTCAGAGAAATGAATTGTTATTAAGGATATGAGGACATAAGAAGAGCCTGCTGGATCAGGTCAGTGGCCAGTCGAACGGGGATTCAAACCGCCAACCTTCTGATCGGCAAGTCCTAGGCTCTGTGGTTTAACCCACAGCACCACCTGTGTCCCATGTTTATATGTATATGCTGATACATTTAAAATGTTGAGAAATGTACCACAACATGTGGCAAAATACATGTGGTGGATTGTTAAGTTCTGATCCGCACATCAGTCTGAGAAGATCAGTCTGAGAAGATTGTACATAGGAATCACAACTCTTGAATTTCTCAAACATGCATATCTTTGGACACATCAGGTACTCACTCAAAGCCTGAGGGGTCATGCATTTGCAGAAGTTTTGAGTACACCTCTCCATCCAGATACAGACACTGGCTCTCAGAGATGGTTCTAAAATTCTTCTTGTCCCGGTTTTGAAGTTCTGAGTATCCTAGTTTTATTCCTGAAGTGGAGTTGATACATTAGGAATACTACCCCAAACCATATAAAATATCTAAGCCAGAACTATATTAATAGTCTAGCCTTCTACAACTAGGAGTGTACATAAGACCCTTGAGTCTCACATCCCTTCCAAGAATTGTATCCTTTAGGGCCAGTGTGCTAAATTCAAGGGTGATGAATCCATTTCAAAGACCATTCCCTGGCCATCACAGAAGTGGATTTTACTAGCTGTCTATTCCAGATATTTGATCATGCCTCATTATCTGAAACTACTTGTTCTATGTCTTTCCCCATACTCCCTTTAATGAAGGGAGTTTGTTGTTTTATCATTCAATAAAGATTAAATCTTTGAAACCAATCCTTTTGTACTGTGTTTGTATTCTAAAAGTAAGTACTCAAAACTAGTTAAGTCTCTGTGTACAGATCCCTTTACTGATGTTTTAGTAACGAAATGATGTGCTTGGTGAAGATTGAGCTAATTGATGTGTAGTCCTTGTAACTTATTGACTAATTTCTCTATAGATAGGCTTTAGACATGTTTTTGAGGGAGAACTCAGCTGGTAAAACTGACTTTGGATTTCACCACATCACCTCAGAACTGCATCCATACAGTTCTCTCACAGCACATTGGAATGATCTATCACCCATTTGGGGAACAACTGCATAGTTATAAGAGATCTGCAGGAGTTTCTTGTGTTTGGGGATCTGATCATGTTCTGCAATATTAGAAAAGCATTCGTTTCATTGTATTGCACTAGTCTCCTGGTGTTCATCTGAAGTTGGCTACCCTACAATTTCCACCCTTTGTTTCTAGCTGTGCCCTGTGGACAAACACAGAACAAGTCTGCTTAAAAATGGAAAACAAGGAAATGAGAATGTTTGTGAGCTCCTTGCAGCTTGTAGCATCCTGAGGGACAGCATGGCTCGCTGGCTGGCAGAAACCATGAACAGTAGCACTTGTGTAAGGATGGGAGGAGATAGAACCTCCAACAAAATGTTGCAGACTATTTGTAGAAATAGAGGGTTGCATCCATTGCTGCACGAGCTTTGTTCCACTTACACAGCAGAACTCCCCTTGGAAGGGCTGCTCTGGTTGCACAACAGAACCTCCCAATCATCTCCTCTTCCAGCACCCACATCAACCCCCCCCCCAATGTTCCAGAGAGTCCCCCAGCCTTCTGAACCAGATTTTGAGGGTGCATGGGTGTGTGGGAATTAGACCCTCGTTCCCATTTGCAGAGTACAGTTGTACCTTGGACCCTGAAAGCCTTGCGAGTTGAACATTTTTGGCTCCTGAATGCCACAAACCCAGAAGTGAGTGTTCTGGTTTGCAAACGTTCTTTGGAACCCAAACATCCGACACGGCTTCTGTGGCTTCCAAAGCTTCCTGCAGCCAATCAGAAGTTGCACCTTGGTTTCCAAACATTTTGGAAGTTGAATGGACTTCCGGAATGGATTCCGTTCGACTTCTGAGGTACGACTGTATGTGGAATCAGCCTTTAATTAGCCCCCCCCCAAAAAAAACCTATGCAAGACACTCTCTGTTAAAGTTTAATTAACATATAACTTTTACTTAGTGTATTTGTACTTGCAGATTAAAATATACAATGCAGGTGGATGTTTCTTAAGTTGCTAAAACATTTTACATAGATTTGTATCGAAGGCTGACTAACATTTACAGACTGACTGACACTGAGGCAGCAGCACAACACAACATACCTGTTGCTCTGTTAAAACTGTCCTACTAACTGCCATAACTGTACCAACTGAAATAACTGCCACAGAGTGTATGACATTCTAGAGTTCTACAGCTCTTCAATTAACCCTTTAATATGTGTTTTGGATGCTAACATCCCTCATGGGGTGGCTGCAGGAAAGAGAAGAGAAGGAGGTTCTGTGGGAAAAGCAAAAATCTGTTGCATGAGTGAAACTGCAGCATTGCATACAATCCAGAATGTAGACGTATAGTGTGAGACAGGGCCACAAATTCCATAATTTTGAAGCAACTCCTCCCTTCCCTGCCCCCAAACCTTCTATGTTTGAAGAAAGAGATCCACCTGCAAATAACATGCAGAAAAAAATGCAATTGGTATGACCATTGTAGGTTTCCTGGCTAGCATTATAAATTGTGAATTCAGATGGGAGGGAGGAAGACAATATGGCATTTTGACAGTGGTCTGTTGTAATGTTACATATTATTTACTTGTTAGATAAACAACATATTTTTTTACCAAATAATAATGAGTTATAAGTGGCATTCCCAACTCTAAACTGATGGCAACAACAACAATACAAAAGCTTAAGGTACTAGAAGTACAATCCTGCTTATAATATCAAAATGACAAGTTTGGGATACTGCAATGGGAATACTAAGCTATTGGAACACTGTGCTGCCTCCCCCCCCCCATGGTGGATGTTCAGTTTCTGTGCATAGTGTTCAGTTTGTGCAAAGTTATCTCTTGCCAAAATTCTCTTTTGTGTGCCTATAGTTCTAAAGACATAAGGATGAAACTTTAGGTTGCACATCTTGATATATTTTATTTGAAGGGGGAGCTAAAGACATGTGGTTGCCTGAGGCAAAGGGCAAGAGGATGCCCTCCCTTATTCCACATACAGAAGCAAACTAGATTGACAGTTGAATTTTGCTTTGATGCTGCCAAGAGGATGATGCCATGCACTGCACATATGGACAGAGGGCTTTTTTAGGAGGTGCACTGGATGGTAGGCTGCTTGGCACCCACAGCTCTGTTCTCCAACACCTCTCCATCACATGTCCAGTGTGGTGTAGTGTTTAAGAGCGGTAGTCTCGTAATCTGGGGAACCGGGTTCGCGTCTCCGCTCCTCCACATGCAGCTGCTGGGTGACCTTGGGCCAGTCACAATTCTTTGAAGTCTCTCAGCCCCACTCACCTCTCAGAGTGTTTGTTGTGGGGGAGGAAGGGAAAGGAGATTGTTAGCCACTTTGAGACTCCTTAGGGTAGTGATAAAGTGGGATATCAAATCCAAACTCCTCCTCCTCTTCTTCTTCTTCTTCTTCTTCTTCTTCTTCTTCTTCTTCCTCTTCTTCTTCTTCTTCTTCTTCTTCTTCTTCTTCTTCTCCTCCTCCTCACCACAGCATCTGCATTCTGAGGCAACTGCCTCCCTGCCTAATGCTAGGGCTGACTCTGTTTATCTGTGTTATCTTGGTAGGGCTTTTACCTATGACTGGCTGTGGGACTGGAGGGCTAAGAAGTGGAAAATCTATGTTCTAGGGCTGCCCACTGACTTTATTGGGAATGTTTTATGCTATGTCTTCTGTTACCACAACATAACATCAACTCAAAGGAGAGAAAATGAGTCCTGGGAGATCATAGGCCTTTGCGGTATACCCCACTCCACACCCTTTTGCTAACAGTGTAGCATTTGTCGTAGCTTCCTCTAGTGTAAGGATACTGCTATCTGTAAATATGAGTGTTCAAATTACCATCAAATGAGTACTATTATAACTTTACAAAATGTTTATAGAGCATTCTGGCTATATAACTTTTCTATTTTGAATCTGTAAGTGGGGTTCATTAAATGTCTCCTTGTACACCCATGTTTGTGTTTAAAATGAAATTGGTTTGGGATCCTGATCTAGATCAGGAACATTGAGTAGATGGAGGGGTGTTTACCAGTAATTCCCCTGCACTGTGGTCCTGACTAAGATTCTCCACTAACTGACACCAAAAGTGGCTGGGGCAAATAGTCCCTCTAAAGGGGTATTTTCATCATGACAATGGGACCAGGAGAAACTATCCAGATTGTAGCCCCACCCCCTAGCTGCTTTTCATTCAAAAACCACATACACACAAATGCAAAGACATATTTAAGATACTCTTTAGTTTGGCTCACAGAGGATGGAACAGATATCTAAGGATTAGGTTGCTGAGATTTGTCCATTAAAATCATATTTGCAAGGTTCACTTGGAACGTAATAAAGATTTTAGGAAATTTACAGAATTTTTATTCCAGTTTAGTAGGCAGTGACTATCATGAAAGTACTCACACAATTTCTTTCCCCTAGAATATTGAAATGTTAAGCTATTAGGGGAAATGAGCATAGGAGTTACGCACCCATAATAACTCATAATTGCATGGTACAATAATTTTCATTGACCATAAACAGAAAATGTAATTTTGGAAGTAGGAAGCTATTTTTACTAAGATAGCTATTTACATTTCAAGTATTTGAATATACATGGGTGGGTTGTTTCCTGCATTAACACTCTTCTCTGTGCCAATTGAAAAATGTCAACCCAGAACTATTTCAGATTTTGCTAACTGCGTTTCCTGGCAGCCTTCATGCCATGTTAAATTCTGCTTTAGAGAGTCGTCTGAACTTCAAGAACAGCTGTGTGTGTGTTTTTTTATGTGTGTGAGCATCCGATGAGTTGCAGTGGAAAGGCAGGACAGTGGCATCCCATCCAATATGATTAGCCAATCCGTTTTAGTTGGGAAATATCACTTAAGTCTGCATAATACCACTAATGCTTATGAGATAAGCACTGTAAATGCAACCCTTGAAAGGAACTGCTGGATAATTCTTTTTCTCTCTTTGTTATATTGATGACAGGATCAGGACATGAGAATACTGGTAGCACTCAGGCAAGTATCTCCAGCAGGTAGAAGTGTTGTTATGCATGACACCAATCCATCCAGCTACCAGTACACCCAACAGTTTATTGTTGGTATCTGATGGCTAACTTTATCCCGTCATGTATTCTAATCTACGTATAAGCAGTGATAAGTAATATACTTTTGATGCTGTCATATAAAGATTTTCCTAGAAACCCTAGTGTAATGACTTTGGGTGTTTGACTCCACCATTCACCTAGAGCCCTATGGCATGCCATTCTGGCATAGATTCTCTTTCTGAAAACCCACCTGATCTTGGCTGCTAGGTGAATTGGTGAGGGTAGGAAAGACCACTGAGAGTTGCATGTGTTAAGTCTGTATGTTTAAAGCACTGTAGCCCTAGCACAATGCATCCACTCCAAAAACAACAGACTTTTTTTGATTTGTTAAGTGACGGGGGAATGGATTGAAAAATGTGATATTAATGCATGATTAATGCAGAGATGTGTAAACAGCCTGCAAGCAAATCAGGTTGGATGCAGGATGAATATTCATTGTCATATAGCCACCCCATAAAAAACTAAAAATGAATGCTAAGTAAAGGCTGGGAATGATCTAACCATCGTGTCAGCTCTGTGCCAGCCAATCAGGAGCAATGCTTGATGAGCAGGTTGTCTGGAAAAACCCTGATTGTTAGTGCCATTCCCATGACTGTTGCCCATTCCTCCCAGGGATGTAGTAAGGGGGCCATGCACTCTTGAGGCCCCTTAAGGATATTTCTCTCTGTACAAGGAGGCAAGGAGAGTCCAGCTCCACTGTTTCACTTCTAATCCTGGAAGAAAAACCAACACTTTTTAATGTATCACATACATTTAGAGATATTCCTTCCTTCCTTCCCTCACGTCTCACTCTAGTCAGGCTCTGTCAGACACCAAACAATTCTGTGAGGCCAAATGATAGAGGACCACTAATCCAGATTTCAGCATTTGGGCCAGCACAAGTGTTTGTATCAGTAGATATGAAACTACTGAGCTGGAAGCATTTTTGTGATGCTGTCAAAGAAGTCTATTGGCTAAAAGCCACTGTGGTTATTTTTACAGCTCCTCTCAAGGTCTGTGACTGACAGGAGAAAAATCATCTTGTCTCAGACAAAAATGGTACTTTTGAGGCTGTTTTTATAGAGCTAGCTTGAATGCGGTGCTGTACCATAGTGACACAATTTGTCTCCAAAGAATTTATTTAAAAAGAAGATGAAGAAGAGGTAAGCTGAAGCGATTAAACATAGAGAGGGAAAAATGAATGTTAGCTCAATTTACCATTAAGAATTTTAGAACCAGTAAGGGAGCTTACTAGCAAACAGGGGCTGGCTTGCCTCTCAGTGTTAATTTTTGGAGGTTCACGCCCAGCCTCAGTAATCAAATTTCTTGCTGGGAGGTGGGGCCAGCCCCATTTATAAATAGGGGGTGGAGCTGACAATAGCCAGACAGTCAGCTCTGGAGATTCACCCTCCCTACCCTCCCTTTGTTTAATGTTTCTTGTTTGCAGGTTAACTTTTTCTTCCTGTTTAACGGGCGCTGCTACAGTCTTTGACTGGTTGCTATTGAAGGACCGGGAAGAAATTTTCCTGCATTGGCAGGTTTTGTCTTCCCCGTAGCATTTCGACACAACTTTGGCGGTTATGGCCTTGGGTGGAATTCTTAAGTCTTTCCTTCCCTATATATGGGGGGGGGGGGGGCGTGAAGTGGTGACTCACCCCCCTGCGGCAGTGATTCCAGGGTCCCCCTCTTAAAAGGGTTATATATATATGGGTGTCACTGGCCATACACTGAAAGGTTGTCAGTGAACTACCCTGCGTGCGGGGATATAGGCTTGGCTGCCTGCTACACATCTCGCAGCTCACCCCCATATCCCATTTACCCTGATGAGCCCAAGTTCCCCCCGACTGGGGGGCTGGGCCAAGCCAAGGTCTTCCTACATTTGGAAATTTAATAAAGTTGTGGCATAATTTTAATTCCATATAACATTTTCAGAGTCTTTATTCCTTCCTTATGATCCCTGGGGGCTGGGGCTGTCGCCGCCTGGTCATGCAATAATTATTATTTATACCCTGTCCATCTGGGTGAGTTTCCCCAGCCACTCCGTTCATCACAATTTAGAGATGGAAGATACAGTACTTCTTTCACCTGGCATCCAGAAGCCACAAGGAAATGATTTCATTTTATTTGTACCACACTTTTTAGCTAAGATCCACTCCCAAAGCAGTTTACAATAAAATTCCAGTACCTGAGCTAGTTACTGCTACTGCAACTTAATCAGCCTGGATTTCAAAGTCTCAGCAGGGATTAAAGTGCAGGGCTATAGCTCAGTTGGTAGACTGTGGTGCTGATAATGCCAAGGTCACAGGTTCAATCCCCATAAGGGACAGCTGCATATTTCTGCCTCAATTTCCAGTTCAGTGTTCCAGTTTTAATTCAGCTGCAAGGACTCCTGTAGATGCAACTTTGCCTCATTGTCACATGTTCTGTACCCCTGTTTTTCATGGTTCTCCTTCCAAGTAGAACCCCTGCTTGATTTAGTACCTGAATTATTGCAAGTTCAAGGGAGTTTTCAGAGAGAAGCTGTCAACTAAATGAAATTGTCTTTCAATGAGATTTCAATGTGCTCAATTAGAGAAAAGTACTTTTTTGTACAACTGTTGCTAAGAAATCGTGGATGTAGCGGACAGAAGTTTTCCTGCCTAATCTTCTGAAGCTCATGAAAGGTAGGAGCAAAGGACAAACTAGAGGGGGTGCCACTCACACAATTAGCAATTGGATAAATAGCCTTTAAAGTAGACTGTAGGCATTGGAAAGCAATTGGGACTGGGACCCTCATGTCTGAGTTAGGGGACCTTTTACACTTTGAGTTAGTGTGGTGTAGTGGGTAAGAGCGGTAGACTCGTAATCTGGTGAACTGGGTTCGCATCTCCGCTCCTCCACATGCAGCTGCTGGGTGACCTTGGGCCACTCACAATTCTTTGAAGTCTCTCAGCCCCACTCACCTCTCAGAGTGTTTGTTGTGGGGAAGGAAGGGAAAGGAGATTGTTAGCCGCTTTGAGACTCCTTAGGGTAGTGATAAAGCAGGATATCAAATCCAAACTCTTCTTCTTCTTCTTTGTCACCTGCTGTAGCCACAGTCAGTGGTCAGCTCTTGAGTTTTGTATTGGGAGGAAAAATCCCATTTGCTTCAATGGGAGCTTCTTTGTATTGTAAGGAGTGGAAGCCTTGATGTGGATTAGAAATGTAGCACCAAGCAAAGTATTAAAGCCCCCTCACCAAATGCCAGAGTCCTGATCCCCGCCCCCATGGTAAAAAAGAAGGAAAAAACTATTCATGTAATTGTGAATTGTGGTGTTATGTGTAGTTTGGCCCTAAGCCTTGATGCTGTTCTGTCAATGTCTGGTGAAAGAATGATTAGGAATATTGATGTTTTCCCTCCAAATCTTCATTTGAGGGGAAACAGAAGCTTTATATATATATATATATATATATATATATATATATATATATATGCTTTCGTAGATTTTCACGGGTACAGGAATGCAGGTTTTGGTGTCCTCGGGTGTCTTCCCGTGTAAAAGTTGGGGTGTCTAGGCGACGTTTCGACGAGGTCTCACTCGTCATCTTCAGGCTGGTGCTTTCGGCTTCTTGTTACTGGAACAGAGCAGGATCTCAGTGTTTGAGTTCCTATAAATACTGTAGAGGGGGTGTGGTGTATAGCCTCCAATGTTCTGGGCAGAGAGGAAGTTCCCAGGCTAGTGTGCCTTTTCTTCTTTTGTTCCTTAATTACTTGAGAGATATCTTGAGTGATTTCTTGAGTGATATCCTGAGTACCACTTAGGTGGGTCATTAGGTGTGGATTAGTTGTTAAAGTCTTTGTGTCTTGACCTCTTGAACTTTGTGAAGAGTTTTCCTGATATATATATATATATACACACACACACACACACACACACACACTTTTTTTTATAAAAAAGATGCATATTCTAAATAGAGGGTCTCCCCCAATCAATTTGTAAAGTTTGTGTCATTCAAGTGATCCACTTTCCTTTTCGGCCATAGCCCTATTATCTCAAGCCCATCATCGTGTGTTAGATCTATCGCAGTAATCCACATTTGTTCTCGGAAGAATCTCTAATCAGAATCCCTATTCTTCTCTCTTTCTAAAAATCATTTTTATCTGGCAGCAGGGTGAACAGGAAGTGGCACATTCCCATTTTGCCTCAGGTAGTGAAATGGGACAGGCCATCCAGGCTGTGAGAGTGATGGAAACGAACAGTACATATAAGTTTGCCTATGCACAGTGTATGCACATTTGTGACATGTGGGCCCACAGGGCTGCATCTTTTACCGTATTTTTTGCACCATAACACTCACTTTTTTCCTCCTAGAAAGTAAGGGGAAATGTCTGTGTGTGTTATGGAGGAAATGCCTATGGGTGGCATGCCTACAGATTTTCCTCCTCTAAAAACTACATGGGTGTTATGGTCGGGTGCGTGTTATAGAGCGAAAAATACGGTAATTACTTAGCTACATCCTTGCCTCTGATGATGATCTTTACATATGAGCAGGTTCTGGTGGAGGTAGGTCAGGCATAGGCAAACTCGGCCCTCCAGATGTTTTGGGACTACAACTCCCATCATCCCTAGCTAACAGGACCAGTGGTCAGGGATGATGGGAGTTGTAGTCCCAAAACATCTGGAGGGCCGAGTTTGTCCATGCCTGAGGTAGGTGATCCTTGTGTTGGATTGTGCTGTTTTAAAACGTACATTTTTTAAAAAAATGAATAAACACTGTACTATGTCTAGCTTGCCTTTTTATAGTTACTACTTGATAGATAGGAAGAAGAAGAAGAAGAGTTTGGATTTGATATCCCGCTTTATCACTACCCGAAGGAGTCTCAAAGTGGCTAACATTCTCCTTTCCCTTCCTCCCCCACAACAAACACTCTGTGAGGTGAGTGGGGCTGAGAGACCAAAGAAGTGTGACTGGCCCAAGGTCACCCAGCAGCTGCATGTGGAGGAGTGGAGACGCGAACCCGGTTCCCCAGATTATGAGACTACCGCTCTTAACCACTACACCACACTGGCTCTCTCTCTAGGAGAACATAAACACATAGGTCAATTGGATTTAGAAGCTTTGTGTTCAGTTAGGTTCTGTCCTTCCTTTCAGTTCTTTATTGGGTGTTATTTAAGACAGGGATTTTGAATGTTGGGGACATAGTCTCATTTTAAAATACAATACTGCTTTATTGTAAAATACCCTAATCAGGTTTATACCTAACATCTTGTTAGCCACTGCCGGCTCTATAAAACAAGGCACCATGTCCCCTTAGCTGCCGTGTCTACATTTACAATTCATGAAGCATCCAGCATGACACTTCAGATTTATATACCTATAAACATTTAGGTTTCAGAGTAAATGAAGGACTGTATATTAACATCTCTACTCGTTTCTTATTCCAGTATTTCAGACTAACTGGAAGCATGTTGGGAAGCAGATACAAGAGACCAGAAACTCGCATTGCACAAATCAGAAAGAAATCAACCTGGTCATAAAGCTAAGTGGCTCTCACCTAGATCTGAAAAATGAACTTCAAGATATAAAGGCTGGAAACAGGAGAAGTGTAATGTCATTAGAAGGGAGTGAATGGGATAGGCCAGCTTTTATTTTTGAGCTCCAAAATATAAACAATGTTGAGTATCATTGTCTAAACAAAAGTGTTTTCAGCAGGTGCCAAAAAGAGTGCAGTGGATAACACCTGCCTGATTTCAATAGGCAGGGAGTTCCAAAGTTTAGGTGCTGCCACATTAAAAAACTGAGTTGGCATAAAGCTAAACTGATGGTCAGAAGTAGCGGCATCAGCACAATTGGCAGTAAGCATCATGTGCATCTCAAGGAGGCAAGAAGCGATGATAACAGTAAAAAACCCAGCCTACCCTAATGCAGATCACCCCCTTGTGGGACTTCAACTCTTTTTTCCTTTGCCCTCCCAGCAAGGCATTGCCAGTCGTCCTTGCCCTTTCCTTTCCTTTCCTTTGCCGTCTCCCTCTGTTGTTTCTGCGGCTGTCAATATTTAGATTGCAAACTCCATGGGGCAGGGAGCTGTCGTTTTTTGTAATGCTTGTGTTGTTGTACAATGGTGACATTGTATAAATAATTAATGCCACCAATAACTCTCTCCAAATAGTGTCTGCGTGCATATGGTTAAAACAAGGAGCAATGGGTAACCTTCAGGAAGAAGATATACAGCTGGCTTATGTTGCAATACAACAGTTGACCCAGCACAGCAGCAGCTTGTTTTCTGACTGTAATAAACTGAACACCGAGCTAGATTTGCTTTTAATCCCTGCAAAATGTAAAATGGATTGGCCTGTTTCTAATGCTAATCAGGTCTTTGTGCCCCGCTTGTGGGTTTCCCTAAAGCATCTGCTTGCCCGGTGTTGCAAATAGGTTGCGGACTCTTGGTCTGATCCAGTAAGTTTCTTTTTATGTTCTTATACAGAGCCATGTTTTATACAGTACACATTTTTTTAAAGAAAAATATACAATATGAAATCATTATCATAATCATTTTAGAACCAAGCTGTTAGATTAAACTCTTTGAAATTGGTGCTCGCTGTCCTGGATTATTGTCTCTCTAATGCATTGCGGTAGCAAGTTTTAAAACAATACGAATCTGAGAGCAACAAAGCTTTCTGTATGAGGTCCGCAAATATTTACAATTCAATGAAAATGCAGATTGCTGTGTGACTTTGTAACACATGCAGAAATGTCGCTTAAATATATTCAGATGTGAACACTAACAATATAGTTTGCATTTTGGTAGGGGGTTTAAAGGTGTTCATTTACAGCAAAAACCTTTGTTTGCTAAAGTTAACCCAACACCATTTTGTTGCTTATTTTAGCTTGAAAGTCAGTGGGAACACAATGGGAGGGCACTGCTCTAACATCAAGGGAAGCTGTTCAGTGGTACAGCTTCTGCCTTGTGTGCAGAAGGTTCCAGGTTTAATCTGTGGCATCTTCAGGTAGTGATGGGAGAGATCCCTGGCTGAAATTTTGGAATGTCTCTGCCTGTCATGGTACACAACATTCTAGTACAGTGTTTCCCAAATGTGGGTCTCCACCTGTTTTTGGACTACAATTCCCATCATCCCTGACCACGGGTCCTGCTAGCTAAGGGATGATGGGAGTTGTAGTCTAAAAACAGCTGGAGACCCAAGTTTGGGAAACACTGGTCTAGTACATCCACCGCTACACCTACAGTAGAGCTGTGTGCCTTCAGCATATTGCTGACAATGTACTCCAAAACTCCAGATAACTCAACTCAGTGGTTTTGTGTAGACGTTAAACAGCATAATTCTAATTAGCTACACAACCCAATCATTATACCGCTTTCTTCTTATGCAAGACACTTTGTAACAATAACAACAAACATTTTCCTTACAAGGTTTCTGCATTGTGGTTAAAGACAAGACTTTTCTCCGCGGCCCTTAAATAAAACTGCATCTGTAGCCTCTGACCGCTTGACTTAATGCAACGTTACCACTTCATTGGCAAGTCTACATGGCCACTCAGATTCTCCAGGATTTGTAATAGTGATAACATGGGGTTAACAACGTAAGAGACTGTGGAGAGCTGCCTTTTCATGCAGTACAGATTGACATCTGAAAAGCTTTTAAGGACATATCACTATCATGGTCTCCAGCCATCTGAATCTAATCTCAATTTTAATCTGTTGACAATTACACAGTGGTTCAAGGCCAGTAAAGCTTCTATCCACCAATTATTCTCAGTGATGTACCAGAATGCACTGCCCATAAAAGTCTGATTCCAAGGCATCTAAAAGAATGATTTCTTCAGTATGAACTTTCTCACATAGCTTTGTCAGCATACAGCTTGGTCAGGCACTCCTCTTCTTGAGTGTCTCAGTTATCTCAAGTTAGGTGTGTAGCTGCAAGGGCCATATCTTTCTCATTATGGAACTCCCAGTTTAGGGAGCCAATTAAGCTAGTTCTTTCAGGGTATTTCAGAGGGTGGCCAAGATCATTTAACTTCACGAAGCCTTTGAGAGAGAAGCTAAATGGGTATTATTTATGCTGATATTGGAAGTTTGTTGTGGGTTTTTAGCACTCTGGTGGCGTTTCATGTGCTTTTAGATGTTTTGGAGTTTTTTTATGTGGTAACTTATAATAGATGGAAAGCACCTGGTCATTATTTTGTGCATTTGCTTTGGAATGAGCGGAAGTTGAACTGAATGGCCTCATTTTGCTCACTTTTTCATGTGTTCTGACACAAATGCACATCCTATGGAAATACATAACCTGATGGTGATGGTGACAACAACAAAACATTATTTTCATTTCACATGCCATTTTTTGGGGTGGGGGGGGGTAGCCACATTCTGAGGAACATCTGGGGAACATCACCCAGAGAATTTGTCATAAGAGAAAAGAGTGATTGTGAATAGTTTGAAAATTTGTTTGTTTTCTGTGAGGGGGATAAATAATTATGACTTACGTAGATGACTGAGGAATGTGTTCTTGGGCACTGCAGAATAAGGGCAGTAATTACCGCACTGTTGAGAGGAAGAAAGTAGTATTCTGAAAATTGTTTCCAAATTAATACACATTTCCTCCAGGTTTTTTTTCTTTTTTTTTTTTTAAGAAAGCGAAAATTAGCACTCTGGCTGTAGATGAGACAGATGCTCAGCCTCTAGCTACTGTACCCCCCCGTGGCTCTCGTGATACCAGTCTGATTGAATATGAGCACAGCAGTGCTTTCTCTCCTTGAGACAGTCTGACAAATGTTCTTTGTGTGAAGGGGCATTTGGTTGCTGTAGTAAACAAAGCCTTGCTCCTTTCCTCCAGATGTCTGTAGAAATAATGACATCTCACAGTTCCCGTGCAACCCACCATATCTCATTCCCTCTAGAGAGATGGTGATGCACAGATGCCATCAGATAGCTCTTGTTACCAGCGCAAAGATGTTTGTAGCCATCAGGCTAAATGTTCCCTCGCTACACAAAATCCACAGGTGATAGAAGTAGCTGCCCAAACCCCTCACAGCCCTCTTTCACGTCACTGGTGGCAAGGAACAGCAACAAATTCTTCCATCAGAGTGCTGGTTCGACGCAACATGATGGGTAAAAGTGTGAGCCACGGGCTAGAATGCCATTCCTGGTTCAGATCTCACCTCAACCACAAACTTGCCTGGTGCCATAGGAAGCCACTGTTCACACTGCCCCAGCCTTCATTCCTCATCAGCGGTAGGGACTTTCAATACTCAAAAATAGCTGTGGCTACTGACAAAACACAATCCAGAAGGTGACCCGTGGAGATGGATCTACAAACTGTCTGAATATGCATTCATAATTCATCAGAAACCTGGAAAGCAGAATGGAGTCACAGATGCTCTCAGCAGTGAAAATAAGAGGAGTGAAAGCAGATATAGTCTGGTCCTGGGAAGGCAATATAGGGAACAATTTAAGGACCCTAAGCTGTATATAGTGAATCAACGGATGTATTAACAGAGACATATACAGGGGAGACTTGACCCAGTTATGGGGAAGAAAGAATACATCCATTGATTCTGTTGGAAACATACTTGCTTGTGGGAGCTGAAAGGATTTTTATGCTTGAATCCTTAGATAAAAGTACTTGAATGCATGATAATGATGCAGCTGGACACTTCGGGCTATGGACAGATATTTGACTGGGCATCAGACAGGTTTTTTTGGCTTGGCATGGCAAAGGATGTTAAACGACAGGCATATTCATGTCTCATGTGCCAAGAAAGGGAAGTGCCAGCAAGATGAGAAAAATCACATTAGGGTAGGTGCCACAGCCTATGAAAACATGAGGATTTATTCAAATAGATTTGAAAGGTCCACTTCTGGAAAGAGCGGCTTGAAACCAGCATTTTCTTGCAGGATGTTTGGAGGTTTTAGCTGGGGAGTTCAGCTATAATATATCCTTGACCATCACATCCCCTTCTATCAGGGAAGATTGTTTTCTTCTACTGAGCATGCAGCTTTGGCAGGCATGTACATGAAGCGGTGAGGGAGGACACTCAGCTAGCCATCCAGATCAGCTAAATGAACCCTCGTGATCAATGGGGTGACAGATGTTGCAGCCAGATTGCCCTCATATGCAACTTGGAGGGTGTCTTTTTGCACTGTCGGCTGAAGGAATTCATGGGGAAATGCTTTCAGAGACAGTTTCAAATTGTCATGGCAATGCCATGGTTTGCTGACAATATTCTTATTTTACTGCTTACACGCACACACACAATCATTATTTGAATTTACCGTGTTTTCATTATTGTTATTTGCAATATGTGTGTGTGTACACCTTTGGGCACCCTTCCCTTTGTTTACCTGGAAGTAGGGAAAGAGGTGTGATGGTGGCAGAAGCAATGGGAAGCAGGGAGGGGAAAGTGACTGAAACACCAGAGAGGTGAATGCTACTAGCCCAAAAATAGAAAGAAGAAGAATTACCAACAAAGGAAGAATGGCAGACGAAATTGATGGAATATGCTGAAATGGCAAAACTGAGAGGGAAGATCAAAAACCAAGAGGATCAAGTATTTGTTAGAGACCGGAGTAAGTTTGTAGTTTACTTAAAAAACCACTGTAAACAGTTTAGATTATTGGTAGCATTATAATGACATTTGTAATGTGAAATTGGTTATGATAATGAGGGATATACAATAGTTGGATAAAGCATAAGATCCAGAAAACTAAAACTTTTATTATATGAACCTATGGGAGGGAGGGGAGGAAGTCTGAAGGTTCAGAGAACCTTGTAATTTGATGTTTGAATTGGTTAGAGATAAAGTGTATAAAAATGTGAAAATCTAATAAAAAAATTATATATAGTGGTACCTCGGGTTAAGTACTTAATTCATTCTGGAGGTCCGTTCTTAACCTGAAACTGTTCTTAACCTGAAGCACCACTTTAGCTAATGGGGCCTCCTGCTGCCGCCGGGCCGCCGGAGCACGATTTCTCTTCTCATCCTGAAGCAAAGTTCTTAACCCGAGGTAATATTTCTGGGTTAGCGGAGTCTGTAACCTGAAGCGTATGTAACCTGAAGCATATGTAACCCAAGGTACCACTGTATATATAAAAGAAACACCAGAGAGATGGTTCTTGGGACTTGGAGTCTACCCTGGGTTTAACCACAAAGCAGCATAGGAGGCTGCCTTATACTAAGTCAGACCACTTTTCCATGTAGCTCACTATCGCTTACACTGACTAGTATTGGCTTCCCAGGTTTTCAGGCAGGGGGCACTCCCAGCACAACCTGGACATTGCAAGGATTGAACCTGGACATCCTGCAACGCCCTACCACTTAGCTATGGTCCTTATGGCAGTAGCTCCCAGTCACCATCCTTGTCCCTATCTGACTGCTGCAAGTTAGCAAACTGCTCTACACTCATCCATAAATCAGAAGCTCTCCTGCCTCCTCTACTTGGAACAGGAGCAGAACAAGGAGGAAAAAGCAGTGAATAGGGGAGTGAGGGGAAGTTTGACTGACTGAGGCTTTCTTCAGTTTATATTAGTTAGTTTGTTCATCTGTTCAGTTGTGAAGACTGGCTGGTAGCATAGCAGAAAAACATGTCACGAGCCTTCTTTTTATATTGAGTATTCTCTTGCATTGAGACAATTTGGATGAATGGCCTTCATGCGCACTTCCCAATCAACAAATACTACCCCATGAGGGGAAAAGCTACTCCTACAATGTTCAGCCCAGGACAACTTTGTCCCTAAGCCACCTCATTGAAGGTAAACAGGTAAGGAAAAGCATTGATCAGTTATCAGACTGATCTGGACATTGGAACCAGAGTTGACATGCCCCAGAATAATATAGGTTGCTCACTCAATTTCCCCCTTGAACTAGGCCTGGGGAGCCTCCAGATGTTGCTCAACTTCAACTCCCATCATCACTAGCCATTGGTCATGCTTGCTGGGGATGATGGGAGATGTGGTTCAGCAACACTTGGATGGCCAAAGGTTCCTCACACCTGCATTAAAAATTGGGAAACCTGCAGTATCTGGGTCAAGTTAATTTTTTGGGGGGAAATAAATGCCTATTGCAGATTCTTGTAAGTTATAATAAACTTGTGGCCAGTGGTTAAATCCATTTGCTGTTTTGTTCCTTCCCTCCATGGGCATAAGGGCAAAGTGTGTGCATAAATACATCCTTAATTAGCAAATAACATTTGCCACACTCTGCAGAAAGTTCCTTGATAATTAAGTTTAAATGTACAAACATGCTTCATATAGTAGAGACTGCATAATAGGGGGCAGGTTGGGAGTTGCTAGGAAGGTAATTGTAGGAGAAGAGCCACCTGCTTCTCCTTGTCTCTTTCGCTTCTGGCAACCTCCCACATACTCACTTTTCCTTCCCACTTTCTTAAATTGAGAGAAAGCAGAAGAGAAGGCAAGAGGCAATTAAAGGCAGGATGCCATCCCCCATTGCCAGCTGTTGTTTGAAAGGTGAGGTGAGGGGAACCTATGGATTCTATATAATCAGAATAATATAATACTTATTTATCTATTTATATAAATTACCAGAAAAATTACCGCTCACTGGAAAAGATTGCAAAACAAGACATTTCACCTGCAGGCTTACAATCTAATACATACAACATGCAGAAAAATAGAATTGGGGATGGAAAGAGAAATAAGCAAACTTAGGCAAGCAAACTTATTTCCTCTTATAATGGCCAGCTTGAATGGAAATGGTTCAGGGAGAAGAACAGCCAAATGGCAGCTGGTCTCTCTGCAAGACAACAGAGTAAGCCCTGCACTATCCCATCTCTTCTGTTGCAACCAGGTGGAGTCACTGCTAATAAATAGCAGCTCCAGGGAGACGGAACCAAATGACAGCTCTTCCAGGAAAAACAAATGGACCACCTGGGTAGGTGGAATATCTCCTTACTCATAGCTTAAGACACAAGAAGTATAGCTAGGGAACAATTGGTAGTGCAATAGATGTGCAGTTTGGACATCCGATATTGTTGAGTGTGAGCATGTGCAGTCTATGAGTTTGCTTTGGCTCACATCCCATTTCTAAAACTAAGTTCAGAATTGTAGCATGCACAGTTTGCCACAATGTTTAGTTCCTTCAGGTAATATGTATATTTCCTTCTTCCTTCTATATTAATGTTGTATAACACATCAATGTACTAAAGAAGAAGAAGAAGATTTAGATGTGATTCTAATTATCACATTTTTAAAATTGTGTAGTGTGGATGTGCAATCCAGTGAATTATTAAAACACCACACCAAAAGAATTTTTAGATATATCCGCTGTATCTGCTAAAATAGGGGAGGAGGCTCCATCAGTATTGGCATTCTGTAAGCTCTTGAATGTTTAAACAAGCATTCCCCAAATCTAAACCTGTATCTCCAACTTTGATTGTTGTTTTAACTGTTATGCTGTATTGATGAGCTTGCTTAATATATATATTAGTCATAGATGTTTTACTGTAGTTTAGGGTTGCCATATTTCAAAAAGTGAAAATTCAGAGCTTTTTGCTGAGCTTTTTTTTTTAAGGAAAGTCAGCCAAAACGACACTGCCAACTTGGATTGCCATACACAATATGTTGATGTATGGCAAACCTACTATACCTGTTTTACTATGTATTTTAATTACAGAACAACTGTGTATTCCAAATGCTTGAATAGGTACTTGAGCCCCTCCAGATGTTGTTGGACTATATCCCATCATCCCTGACCACTGGCCATTATGGCTGAAACTTATGGGAGTTAGAGTAAAAAGAAACAAACATGTGGAGGACCCCTGCCCCATTGTATCTGTTTGACTTTGGAAAGGATCAGGTAAGCCAGAAGTTTGAAATCTTGTGAACATACTGGATGAGGAGACTTTTGGAAGGCTCATGTAATGGAGGGGTGGTAGACTTGGTATTTAATTCTGTAACATCTTGGTTTGTTTTTCATGAGAATTGCTTTGGCACAGATCTTTTTTTCTCCTGTGTAGCTGGCCAGTGTGAAAGGTCCTGATTTTCCTAATTTACAAACAAGCTGACTAATTGAGCCATGTGCTTGCACCATCAGTAATATTAAACAAATAGTGACAATAATGATTTTATACTACATAGGGGAGCGTGATGCTTACATTGGGTAAATAGAATTATCACCTGCTAAGATACACAAAAGTATTATTATTCTTATTTATTAAATTTCTATACAGCCCTTAATTCGAGGATCACAGGGTGGTTCACAATTTAAAAACTCAAAAATACATACTAACAAAACAATAACAACTACCCCTAACCAAGAAGAGAAGAAAATGGAGGTATATTCCTTTAGCACACAATCTAAAAGTAAAAAATGCAAAGCAGGCTGTATTAAACTGTTGAATCTATTAGTGCTTTTGAAGGCCAGTCTTTCCTTAAAATACTAATTCACACTGGAAGAGACTGCTTGACGATACAGCTCTATTGCTGACAGAACGAGGTCTGTGTTTCTGGCACCAAATCTGCCTATAATCAAACCAACTGTCAGCACTCAAGCATTAAGCACGGGCCACCTCATATATACAGAAGCACAAATTGGCCAGAATCCAACTGGCAAAAACTTCCTGTGGATTTGCTCCTGGAGCACTTCAGTGGAGACACAGTATTTTCTCCTAAGCATGCATTCTTTGGGATTTGCTTGCTGCTATGAAGGAGTGGTTAAGAGTATGACATGTGCCCTGGGTAGGGATGCTGCCAGGTTTGAGGGGACTCAGAATTAGGTGCTTGTTTCAGATAACATTACTGGGACATAGGAGGCAGGCCTCAATTGTGACATGTGGTGCTGCTAGTGCAGCTCCAGCTACCCACAGCTCCCTCAGAGCTCTGGGCAAGGCAGACACTGCCATTTTTCTTATCCTCAATTCTTCTGGTCCCTTCCCTTCCCCCAACAATATATGGGCTCAGAGGCATTGAGGGAAAAGGCAGCTGCAGCTAATTGGTTCAGCCATTTTAAATGAACCGCATGGTGAGGCCATAGCAATTGCCCTCCTATGCTGGATGCTGATGGCAGGGCCAGAACTAGGAGAACTGGGTGCGCCTTTCTTCCTCAGCCAGAAATTTATATTCTATGTGGGTTGGTTCCTGTGCGAGAGGCAGGAATAACCAGGAGGAGGGTATGTATGTGCCTAACCTTGGTGTTATTAGCACCATGCTCTAACCAACTGAGCCAGCCTGGGAAACTGGATGATTGGTGGGTGCTGATGTGATATTGGGGCTGAGAGGGAAAATCAATAATGGCAGCATGTACTAGGGTCAGACGGAGGAGGTAGAGGAGTTTCAGGGCTATTACCAGGGTTCCTGGACTGGAGGATATACAATATTATCATAGAAGAGTATGGGGAGGTAGACACGACATATGTCGCCCCCGTTCAGCCTTCTCTCAACAGAGATCTGGGTAGCCATGTTGCTGACCTGCCCTCCCATCTGGTGATGATGTTGCTTAATGCCAGATTGGTCCACAAAAAAACCCTCCCATCTATGATTTGATTCAGGATGGGGCTGGTGATCAGGGGTGTGTTACTGAGACCTGTGTGGGTGAGCTGGCAGGCCCTGATCTTAGTCAGCTGTGCCTACATGGATATTCAGTTATTCAGTGAAGCACAAGTCAAAGTTAGCGGAACAAGGACGGGGTATTGCAATGATCCATAAAAGTGCCATTATTCTTACCTGGAAGCCAGTCCATCTGGGACTTGGATGCGAAGGATGCGGAAACAGAACAGAGATCTTGCTGGTGTGCCATCCACCCCATTGCCTAACCTTATCCCTGGCTGAGCTGGCAGAGATGGTCCCTGGTATGGTGTTGATGAATCCTAGGACACTAGTTACAGCACCACAGACCATAGATCAGATAAATATTAGACAAAGCAACACGCAAGTAAAGGGAGACTACAAAAATTTTCTGCACTTGACCTAACTGGAACAATAAATAGGAATGTGTGCCTTAATTTTTTAATTAAATCCAGTAAAGTTAAAAAGAAAAGGAAAAAGCCATCCTTTGGAAAGGAGGTGGTGGTTAAGCACTGCCAAAATATGTTTAGTATGAATGTGCTGTTAAACAACTTGGCACCAGTTTGAGGTTGATTTTGAACTAATTCTATGGCTGACCAGAGAAACAGGAAGAAGCTCTCTATTCATTATTACTGTACTGAAGTTCACATGGTGCAGGAAAGTATGCAGGCCTGTATCTTTGCCAAACTGAGGAGAACGGATGGATTTCCCCTCCTCTAAAAGTTAGAGAATGGATTATTTTTAAACCAAAACAATCTACTCAGTTGAAACGCTTCATTGTGTTCCTGTGAAAGAATGAATGTACAATCAAGGGATGCCTCCCCTCCCAGAAAAAGAGTTGAAGAAATCTACCAAGTACGATGACAACGTAAGTATAACAAAATAAGGAGGGTTGAAAGGACTTTGACAGTTTTCATTAACAGTGTTGTCTGAGGGAAAATGCCTACTTTGCCACTTTTGGCAGTAAGCTAAGACATCAGTACAGGAAACATAATTACTCTGGGCCCTGAGCCAAGTAATTCTGTGGTACCATTATCATGCAAAACACATTAAAGGTCTGACAGAAATTAGAGAATCTCTGTATACCTCCTTTTTAAAATGTCATGCTGTCACTTAAAAACTTGATCTCGTGATCATAGGTAGAAGCCTTCTTTTTAAAGTAAGTTTTATCTTTTCAAACTTTTTTGGATACAAAGGGTTAGGGTAGCAAAAAAATAAATAAATGTTGAAAAACAGAATGACAAAACCTTACTTTCCCAAGGCACTATTAAATAGCTGTGTTTGGGGAAAAAATCTTTCTAAACTGTGAAGTTTATTTCTATCTTTTAAAAGTAATCCATTCATTTTATTTTTCTGTGTTGGATTTAGATTAACATTTCAGTCATGGATGCGGCTACCTGGGTGTAAGCATCAGTCAATGGGAGTAATTTCCAATTAGACATGTATAGCATTGCACTACAAAGTTAGTCAAATTTAGGTTCAGTTGAAATCAATGGAACTGAAGTTAATTATGAAACCGTGTTATCACTGATTTTAGTGGAACTAAAATTGGTTTGGGTAGCTTACTTTGGATCCAACCCCACATTAGTGAGTCCTCACTCAAACTAAGGGCATAAAGAAGTTAAAGGGGCACAATCACATCTTATTTAAATCAACAGGATTTAGACCCACAGTTATTCAGTAAAACAAAAGCACACCTAGGTTTTTTGCGGAGGCAGGATATTATGTCCCATGGCTGTACTTCGCAATCTATTTCTTCTTGAGCTATTTTTTTTCTTTAGGCTTACTTGGCTACTTATGAGTTAATGATTATCAGTGATTGCCAGTTTGCATTTTTAACTTAAATATTCAATGTAATAATTTCATTTTTCGATTGTCTTTCAGTGAATTCACATATTCAATAAAGCCAGCCAACTCCAAATAATACATAGCTAAGCTGTGATTAACTTCACACCTACCAGCTTGACTTTCCTGCAGGGTTATTTCCTGACAAGATAAAAAGCAAAGATCCTTGACTGATGTATCACCAGTTAATAACTAAGTCTAGCAATTCCATAGGTTTAGATTAAACAGTAAATGCAATTACTTGTATTCAGTGTTTCTGAATTCACCCTTTGCAAACTGAGTTGTAAGTCAGCAGTAAACATTTTGTCACTTTCCCCCGTGTTTAGGTTGGCCTCCATTTTTCAACTATTTGAGTATCCTGGATAATACCATTGAATTCAGTTCGATTTACTTCCGAGCAAACATGCATAGTCTCAGGCTGTAAGGACAAGTATTGTGTCCCAGTACAACCATGACCACCTATTGATGTCAGATATTGTCTTTAAGAGAGATGATAGTTCTTAATAGCAATCCTGGAAAGTCAAGGTAATGGTCTATTTTACAAGGGTAAAGTGACTTGATTACTATTGATCTCAGCTTCCCTGAATTAGAGCTAGTTAGAAATTGGAAAATGTTTTTTCATCATAGGCTTCATGATTTCCCCCTCAGTTTTCTCCCCATCAGTTTTACAATTATCCAGCCAATGTTACCTTATCCTTCTTAAAAGGCCAAAGAAATGCCAGCTCTTCTGCTCCTTGATCCTTCCCTGATTCTCTCGGAATCTCAGCCTTTTCCTCTTGTAAACCAGCTCATGGCCTTAGCAAAATAAAAAAATTCCTTCCAGTAGCACCTTAAAGACCAACTAAGTTAGTTCTAGGTATGAGCTTTCGTGTGCATGCACACTTCTTCAGATACGAAAGATACGAAAGATACCTTAAAGACCAACTAAGTTAGTTCTAGGTATGAGCTTTCGTGTGCATGCACACTTCTTCAGATACGAAAGATACGAAAGCTCATACCTAGAACTAACTTAGTTGGTCTTTAAGGTGCTACTGGAAGGAATTTTTTTATTTTGTTTTGACTATGGCAGACCAGCACGGCTACCTATCTGTAACCAGCTCATGGCCTTGTAATTGATGAGTTATCCTCCCAAAGGGGACAGCTATATACTTAACACAAAAGGGCAATGCAGTATGTGAGTTGTTTCTCTACCCCTATTCAGGAATACATATTCTAAGTTGAATTGAAACTTGTGAGGGACAATGTGCTAACTCCAGCTGCTGTTGCCCTCTGTAAGTTGGAGGGTGAGCATCTCTAGTGGGCTCCTTGCTTTACTTCTGTAGGCTCCATGCACAATGTAGAGTCCTGGAAAACCATGGTTCTACCTTACACGATGGGGCCACATGGATAGAACAGACTCCCTGCTACAGACAGATGTGTTCCAATTTGTGGAAGGCAATAGCACCTGTGGTACCCTCTTTTCCCATTTCATGTTTACTCCCCTTGCATTATCTCAGTTGTGGGGAACCTTTGGCCCTCCTGAACTCACAACTCCCATCAGCAAGCACGGCCAGTGGTCAGGGATGACAGCAATATCTGGAGGGCCAAAGTTCTCCTACCCCTGCATTAGCTTGATGGTGTCGCATTCCAAAGTCTGATGAGTATGACATTGTAAACAATGGAGAATTATTCCCAGTTATCAAGGTAACTTCTCCTGATAGCTCCCCTTGTGAGGCAACAGCCTAACAAAGGATTGTTTTCCAGCACCTGTGACACCATGAATAGGTGTTAAAAGCCTGCCTCCATTAGACAGCAACAGACAAATTATATTCAACAGTGGTGTAGACAGGAGCCCCTGATAGGACTTTATATAATAATACAAACCAAAGCTATAACATGGCACTGATAAAATCTGTTCATATCACCGAAAATTCAAAAATTATACTACCACAGTTGTTCTGATGACAGCAGCATGCTAATGCAGCAAGAACTGTGCACCGTGCAGTTATGACATTCTGCTTCTTAAGCATTTTCTATTTCTTCTAATGATTTCTCTGTTTCCTTTTTTGTTGCTTAAGTAGCTTTTTATTATTTTCCCCAATGTGGAATCCTTTATACTAACAGCTTTATGTTTTCATTTTTATGACTGCCATTTTTCTCTCATTTTTTCTCCCCTTCCCGCCTGTTTGCTTTTGATTTCTTCTGCAGATCATATTTTAAAGAGGATTTTTTTCCTTGAGGATAGTTGCCACAAGGTTCCCCCTCCCATCTTGATAAAGATGCTTTTTATCTACAGTTTATTGAAATGCTTCATCCCCTTTATAACAAATAGTAATAAAAAGTGAGAAATAATAAACAATAAAAAAACTGAAATTCAGAAAATCAAACATGTTATCTCTTCGGATGTGATAAAAATGCTTAATATTTTTTTCAAAATAATAGATTGGTGTAGCCTGGAACTGATAGGGAACTCTGAAAGGCTCTGTCTCCAGATGCTTAAGCTATGTGATACAACACTGGCTCCTGTCTGGGCATACTAGTCTCTGTGAGGCGCTCATGCATTGCATTCAGATAGTCTTAGGGTTAGTCCTGAGGATCCCTAGTTCAAAAGATTATGTAGCAGGTGAGACCCTGGAGAGCTGCTGTCAGTTGGAGTTCTTTCTTTGGCAATCACTTGTAGCTGAATAAGATTGTCTTCCATGAATATGGTCTTAACGGTGAGTCCGTAAGTGACTGTGGAGGTCAATTCTGGATCCACACGTCCTTCCACAGTGGGGACATAGGTTTCCAGGTGGGAGTTGATCACGGTGTGGGTTTGCCAAACGTGCCTTCCTTAGCTCATTTCTCCTTTTCACCCTCAGTTCGTGCTTCTTCAGAGTCCATGACACCTTTGGCAAAGGCTGTTCTCCAATTGGAGCACTCGCAGGCCAGTGTTTCCCAGTTATCAGTGCCACATTTTTTTAATAGATTTGCCTTGAGAGCATCTTTAAACCTCTTTTGTTTTCCATCGGTATTTCGCTTTCCATTCTTAAGTTGGGAATAGAGAGGTTGCTTTGGAAGACAATAATCAGGCACCTGAACAATATGACCAGAGCAGACGACACTGACCTAGATGATCGGACTCATGATATGGCATCTTTATACATTCATGCATTCACATGATGGCAGCCATAATATTGGTTTGAGGGTTTTCAAGAAGAATCTGAGATGGGCATCTAGTTTGCATTCTTTTCTCTGCACAGCATATATATTGTCACGTGTGAGTGGTTTATGTATAAGTGGTTGATAGAAGTAATGTTTGCAGTGGTGAATGGTTGTGTGAAATGGATGGTGTGTGAGTGCACATAAGTTGGGTAGATTGAAATTTTTATATTATACTGCCTTGTAGTGCTCTCTGATGTTATTTGTTTTTATATTATGTTGATGTATATGGATGTTGTTTATGTATTTCATTATGTGAGTCATTTGACAGACATGGCTTTATTGTACTTAGTGTGTTCTTAGTGTATACACACATATACCCCTATGCACGTATCATTGTAAACTGCTTAAAATCTTTCTGATAGTAAGTGCGATACTAATAGATATGGTAAATAAATAAATAAATGCACCTTGTTGGTTGAGCTTGGCCTAGTGACACACCACCTCACAGAGTTGTGGGAATGACAGTGGGAGAGGGAGAAACGATGTGAGGTGCCCTAAATTCCTTAAAGGAGATGTGGGACTAAAATGTGCTAAACAAATAATTAAAATAAATATCCCTGGAGCAACAGCCAGCCAATCAACCAACCAGGTTTATTGCACTAAGGGTGAGTTTATGCATGCGTATCTGTCATCTGATGACTGCGAGAGATATTAGGCTCCTTTGTGCTGGCCTGAGTTTACAAAAATCCACAACATACTTGCAGGTGTCAATTGCCTGTGATATTTTGATGGTTTGTAATTCAGGGGCAAATGATGCTTTAAATGTCAGCCATCTCAGCTGTTTCACTGGTCATTAACTCATAAGTCTCATTAGTTTTTCTAAGGTGCAAAAGGTGTGGGAGGGCAATGGATAATGACAGATTTGGGAGGGCATTTGGTGACATGGGCAGTCTGTATTGAATTTGGGCTGATCTCTCATAAACTTCTGCTGAGTTTCCTCATAAAAGAGGAAGGGACTTCTACTGGAGGAAGGCAATCAGAAATAATGCCTCATATAGTTTAATGTCAAACAACACTGAGATATTCAGTGATTGATTTCATTTTCCTGAAAAGGACACTAAAAACTATGAGTAGTACAGATTGCCACCTGTTAAAATGAGATAATAGGGCCAACGTGTGCTTGGCAACATGACTTAAATATGACCACGTGGCTGAACATGGCATCACTTCTGGCCATGTACAAAGCATGTCACTTCCAGTCATGTGGTCTCTGTTTTGGTCATGTGAACAACCCCACAACATTAGTTTTGACAGCTGGTGACATCATGTCTGGTCATGTGGTTTTTATTTTGGTCACATGGCGAAGCACAGGGTATCTACACTATTTCATTTTAACAGGAAGTAGAACTGTTCTCCTACCATTATTTACATAAATGGCAATACAAGGGGGGGGGAGGAGCTGTCAGTTAATTTATATGCTTCAAAGGATGCCCCAAATGAGCACCTAACTGTCCTAACATGACACAACATGGAAAACAAGTATTCTGGCATTATGTAGATTACTTACTTGAAAGAAGACTATGTCACAATTCATTTAGTCTATACCCATAGCAGGATTTAAATAAGTGCATCATATATACATGCATGTGCAAATCAGGCCTAAGACACCTGGTGCAATGTGAAGAGCCTCAAAAATCTAAGAAAGATGTCTGTAATGAAAGTTTGCATCCCAGCTGGGGAGTCAGTGGCAAACAACCTGAAGTACGTATGGGAAGAAAGGGTCAGGGGCAAACAGAGAAGACATCATACATTCACAAGTCACACTAAGGGTCATAAAGATAATGCTAACAGAACCATCCTCAGGCACCTCTTCAGTGCTGAAAACAGAGATGCTCAAACTGCTGCCTTAGAATGTCTTATTGAAGTCAATGGGCTGGATTCCAAGTTGTTCTGCTCAAGGTGGAAAAAGGAGGCAGGGAGGTGATTTCTGCAAGTTCAGCCACTTGCGTCTCCTGCAAAGCTCCTCTTCAGAGCTGAGCTGTACATCAGGTGTCATAGGAAGCTGCAGGGGAAAAGAGGAATATGTGAAGATTGGTTTCCTGTATATGATTCACTGTGTCAACACTCCCATTTTTCTTTATGATGAAGAATATATGAAGGATAGAGGGCATGTCCTACTTCAATACAGAGTCAGTTTAAGGTTCTGGGGTGTTTTCAGAATATTTAATGAAACTGATGAGTTAGCTATTGTTTCCTGTTATGAGTAGAAGCTAGAAAGACTCTTCAGGATAAGAAGAAAAAAAATTCCAGTTAATCCCCCAACCCCCACAAAATATTAGCATCAATGGATTTTATTTAGTTCTAGGTATGAGCTTTCGTGTGCATGCACACTTCTTCAGATACCAGTATCTGAAGAAGTGTGCATGGTATCTGAAGTGTGCATGGTATCTGAAGAAGTGTGCATGGTATCTGAAGTGTGCATGGTATCTGAAGAAGTGTGCATGGTATCTGAAGAAGTGTGCATGCACACGAAAGCTCATACCTAGAACTAACTCAGTTGGTCTTTAAGGTGCTACTGGAAGGAATTTTTTTATTTTGTTTTGACCATGGCAGACCAACACGGCTACCTATCTGTAACTGGATTTTATTTACAATCCAAGTGTCAATTATTCTGCAATGTGAAGGTTTATAATAGAAATGCTAATACATATTGATAAAAATACCAGCTATTTGACTAGGCTTTCATAACACAACACACCGCCACCTTTATGAACAATGATAATAAAGAAATGGAAGTACAGTGCCTACAACAAAGCACATTTCAACCAAAAGAAAAGGTCTAGGAAGAGGTAATATAATCTGAAAGTGGGTTACAATTACACTCAAAGTTGCTTTTATTTTTCCGGAGCATCTAAATGACCCTTTCACATAAGATTGCTTCTGTAAGCAAGATTTCCCTATTCCGTCTCAGATTTCTGGGTTTTACCAATAAATTTGCACTTATCCACGGGATGTCCTCTCAACTTCTATCCTAGTGGAAGTATCATGAAGAATTTAAAACTGAAGCTGAAACTCTTTAAGCATTGCATTTCGGATCTGGATTAATGTTATCCATTATCTCCTGCCATGAAAACTTTTGAAACGTGAACCTTATTATACAAAGGGCAGAGATCATATGTCTGACATAAAGATTAAGCAATTGATCTGTGTGCTGTGAATGCTGATCTCTGATACCACGACTCCATGGCTACCGGACAGGACCAAAAAGATGCAATAAAATAAGTTATATGGCAGAATGTCATTATCACTTTCTTAATTATAGGAATTTGTATCATTTTATTTTGAGATAAAATTGTGAAACATCCCAAACATAAAGGACATCCCAGCCCAAACACAACATAATCCAGAGGTGTATGTTTAGCAGAGTGGAAATGACTCTGAAAGTTTCTGTATCTTTACACTCAGACCTTAAACTCTTTCTTAACACACAACCCCTTTGAGATTAAAAAGAAAATAGGCTCTTTGATCTGAGAAGTGTTGGAGGGGAAAGGAAATTTAAAAAGCCATGTGGGATGCAATGAAGGGATGTGTTAATATTACTTAATCAAATTAATGTTGCTGCCTTGCACACTCAACTGAAGTGTAGCCATAAGTTGTAATGCTACCTGAAGTCCTATAAGTAGCAGAGAAACATTGAATGTAATTGTATAAGGATAGCAAGAAAACTGATAATGCATTCATTAGGAGGATAAGGCTACAATCCTATATTCTTTACCTGGTAGTTAAGTCCCATGGAATCCATTGAGAAGACACATTTAGGATTGTGCTGTTAATGGATGAGAATAATATGTATTTTGTTATTTGCTAATGTAAATGTCACATGAAAAGGTGCTATTTTTAAGAGTAGAACATTTTTTAATCACGTACACTGCCCATTTCTCCATTGTCTTCTTTCTTTTACCCTTCCACATGCAGATGCATCAGTTAGAAATAAGGCTCATTAAACTCCTTGCATCGATCACCTGGAAATTCACTGATCCTTGTTAGCAAATTGGAAGAACAGCTGGCTATTCATGGTGTAGTTTTAACCCCCATTTCTGTTCTAATCCTTGAAATTTTGCACCACAGTTATCTTTCTTATTGCCTTTTCCTATCAAAAGTGCTTTGTTTTGCAATGCATATATTCATTCTCTCTCTCTCTCTCTCTCTCTCTCTCTCTCTCTCTCTCTCTCTCTATATATATATATATATATATTTCTGAACCCAGAAGTCAGGCAGAACCTGTGTCATGTGTTGGACTCCAACATATATTAGAAAACAAGCAGTTTAGATTTACTCCTGGTGATTGAGACCAATTTGAACCAAGATGACTGTAGGTGAGTGAGACGAATTTGAACCACTGGCTATAGAAGTTTTAGTTCACAAAAAATGCACACTTTCACACATATGGTTATATTTCCTTAAAATGGTCTATAATGCATATGCATAATCTATAATAGCTTCTCTCTTATTCCACTGCAGGACTGACCCTAGCCTTAGACAGAGGTGGTAGACATCAGAAGCCTGCAGGAGCTCCCTCACCATTCACCTTGAGTCCTCTAAGCCAGTAGATGTTGCACAATCACTAATGTTGTAACAAACCAGTCAGATTCTGTATGTGGAACAAGAGGGCACCATCATGCCCTTCATTGCAATCAGGAAAATGTCTTGTGCTGGTGTTCCACTGTTCCAAACAGCAAGCAGCACTATCATGGATGTGGCCAAGGTGGGGCAGGGAGGGGCAGCTGCCCCCCATCAATAAAAATCAATAAAATACATAGCAAACTGATGTTCTGCCCCCCCCCAACAAAAGGCCTGCTCCCCCTAACAAAAATCCTTGTTCTGCCCATGAGTAGTACCCCCTGGTTCTGAGACAATAGTGAAAGGAATTTGACCTGGAACATTTTGAACAATGGGCTATGTCCTCATCTTAAAGTGACTTGTCATTTGGGGAAGTAGAATTCTTCAGAATAATAATAATAATAATAATAATAATAATAATAATAATTCATTTATACCCGATTATAACCGATCTGACTGGGTTTCCACAGCCACTCTGGGCAGCTTCCAACAGAATATTAAAATACAACTGTCTATTAAACATTAAGAGCTTCCCTAAACAAGGCTGCCTTCAGATGTATTTTGAAAGTCTGGTAGTTGCTGTTCTCTTTGACATTTGGTGGGTGCCACTACCGAGAAGGCCCTCTGCCTCATTCCCTGTAACTTGGCTTCTCACAGTGAGGGAACCACCGGAAGGCCCTCGGCACTGGACCTCAGTGTCTGGACAGAATGATGGGGGTGGAGACACTCCTTCAGGTATACTGGACCAAGGCCGTTTAGGGCTTTAAAGGTCAGCACCAACACTTTTAATTGTGCTCAGAAACGTAGTGGGAGCCAATGTAGGTCTTTCAAGACTGTTGTTATGTGTTCTTGGCGGCCGCTCCCAGTCACCAGTCTAGCTGCCGTATTCTGGATTAGTTGTAGTTTCCAGGTCACCTTCAAAGGTAGCCCAACGTAGAGCGTATTACAGTAGTCCAAGCAAGAGATAACTAGAGCATGCACCACTCTGGTGAGACAGTCTGCGGGCAGGTAGGATCTCAGCCTGCGTATCAGATGGAGCTGATAGCTGCCCTGGACACAGAATTGACTTGTGCCTCCATGGACAGCTGTGAGTCCAAAATGACTCCCAGGCTGCGCACCTGGTCCTTCAGGGGCACAGTTACCCCATTCAGGACCAGGGAGTCCTCCACACCTGCCTGCCTCCTGTCCACCCAAAACAGTACTGTCTTGTCAGGATTCAGTCTCAGTCTGTTAGCTACCATCCATCCTCCAACCACCTCCAGACACTCACACAGGACCTTCACCTCCTTCACTGGTTCTGATTTGAAAGAGAGGTAGAGCTGGGTATCATCCACATACTGATGAACACCCAGCCCAAACCCCCTGATGATCTCTCCCAGCGGCTGCATGTAGATGTTGAAAAGCATGGGGGAAAGGCCTGAATCCCGATGGGAAGGGATCCAAATTGTCTGCTTCTTCCAGACATGCCTGGAGTTGTTCAGCAACCACTCGCTCAATCACCTTGCCCAAGAATGGAAGATTTGAGACTAGCCTCCAAATCTCATAAACCCTGACTGGAGTTTATCTGTCAGGATCCTATCCTACGAAGGTTCTAGGGAAACCCTCTCCGAGGAAGAGGCATGGGTCCCTGTGAGTTTTATATGTTTATAAGCAATGAAAGAAATTGTGTAGTGTTTAACCTGGGATTTTTGAACATTATATGTGCTACTCGCATAAAGAAGACAATATATAAGAAGGCTAAGTATTTTATGAAATGGGATACACAAGATTTCCTCCAATGGTAGTCAAGAACTCTTCATTTGAGATTAAATTTTTTTGGTTCTGTGGTCTGTAAACTTAATTTAGCTTATTTATTTTGCGGCTTGCTCTACCATGTTTACAAATCTACCCTATGAACTAAAATGCTATAAAAAGAACTCTTTTTCTTCCAGCATCTACTGTGTGATCAGTTTCAGCAGTTGACAAGGTTAGCCTAAAGCAAACAAGTAGAATGAGTATTTCCTAAACCAATAGTAGGAGATCAAGAATTAGAAGAAAAAGTCAATTATTATTGACTTTGTTTTTTCATTAAAAGGTAATAGAAATTGTTTTCTGTTTCTCATAAAACAAGCATTTCTTACACTGTGCAGTAAGGATTTTTTATATTATAAAGACTGAGTTAAATTCTAGTTTTATTGACTTCGGTACAGGTATAATTTTGTTTCTGCCTTTTGCTATTATAAACATGACCTTGAAAGCTTTATTCTCTTATAACTTGGCATACACAATGCTTTTTAATCTTTATATTATATTACATTTGTAATGTATTAGGTAGATGCTAGAATGGTGCTCTAGCATCTAAGATACTTCCTTTTATCATCACCAACCACTTACAGCAGGGCTACTCCCCACTTTTTGTAGTCATAGGCAAGCTGCCCTCAGGAGACCTCTGGTGGCACCTGCCTGCCCATCTGCTTACCATTTGGTTGGCTGCCTGTCTGCTCACAGTGCTGACATAAGACTCATTTGCACATGGAGTCACTTCCCATTTTAATTACAGCAGCCTTGCCTCAAATGTTTGTAGGTTGGTGACACCCACATAATGAAGGCAGCACTGGTGACTTCTTTACACAGGTATGTACACCCAAGACAAGATGGGGTTTAAATCCCACTTCAGTACCGTAGAAAGTGGGTTGCTTCAGGTTGCCTCAGGCATGATCTGCTTTATCTTGGATTGAAGCCTGATGTTCCCTTGCATCATATAACTGCACTGACTAGATATCAACAAAGCCCTGAAGAGGCTAGTTTGTCTGTGAATTCCACCCTTTTCTGACAAATGGTTAAAAAGTTAGAGCTAATTTTTTAACCATTTGTCAAAAATGGTGGAATTCACAGACAAAGTGGCCTCTTCAGGCAGGGGTAAAGGAAGGTGTGGGGTGTTGGGGGGTGGGGGTGGGGAAAACCACCCGGCGGCACATGCGCTGCCAGGTGGTTTGCCACCGGTGCTGCTCAAGCGTCGTATGGACAACAGCGGGATTCTCTGCTTGTGGCTGCAGTGGTGGTGGAGGGATTCTCCATATGCAGGGGCAGCGGGGTGGGGGCAGCGGGGCAAGCCCCTCACGTGGTGCCTTCTTGTCACCCCCCAGATATGGCATCCGGGGTACACCGTCCCCCATGCCAGCTTCCTCCACCACTGTCTTCAGGGTCTATGAAGTCTACCAATTTTCAGAGAAATATGTACAGGTGTTCTTTTATGTTACTTGAAGTTTATAATGTTTTTCAGAGAGCTGGTTACAATTTGAAGGCATGGTCAACTCTTTTGAGGGAATTTAAGACCAGCCTCAAGGGAATCCCTGAAAATGAGAACTACTCCATTTGTGTGAACAGAGTTTCTAATCATACAGAAGAGTCGTGGACATGTAGGTCCCTTTTCTCACTAATGATGAACATAGAAGTGTCAGTGGGGCCAGTCAGTGCTGTTTAGCTCCCCTTCTGCTCATTGATCATGCATGTATTATGTGAGACAGAGAGAACACGTGTTGAGGACAGAGAGGGGAGCCTTTATCAGGATAAGGACCATGTTCCCTTGTGGGCAACCTTCTGGTGCCTGCATGTCAGTAGTGGATGTGGCCAGAGGCAAAATAGGTGAAGCTGCATACATGACTCTTACATTCTATCCAGGCAACAGCCAGAGCTTTGTACACACAAGCACATGGAGAGAGAGAGAGAGAGAGAGAACCAGTCAAAGCAAACAATTGGTATTATCAAAGGACACATCAGCCAGGCAGAAGCATGTAATAATAATAATAATAATAATAATAATAATAATAATAATAATAATATCCTGCCTTTTTCCCTGGCAGAGACTCAAGGTGGCTTCCAGATAAATTCGAAACAGCTATAAAAACATAGAGAAAAATCATTTAGAAAAATCATTTAGACGCCACCAAGTGTGCGTATGAGTAGGGTGGGACTGAGAAAAGGTCCTCCCCCAAAGATCTCAGAGCCCTTACAGGAGAGCTACATTTGACTCCCGGGCCTGAGTTTTCCCTCTCTGAGCTTGAGTTAATTGGTGGCATGTGCTGCATGGATTTATTTTTAAAGAGCTGCCGTGAAATACCCTAAAAGGAATTCTTCTGCAGCAAAGAAGTGCAGTAAAGCCAAACGCAGCTTTCTACTTCCTTTTAACATTACTGCCATAAATGTGTTCCATGAAGGGGAAAAAAGAAGCAGCCAAAAATATTTATACTGACACAAGTATATGAATTTTTTCCTCTACTTTCCTTCATGCTAAAAATATTGATCCATACTAGAATTAAAAATTGCTTTGGGAAAATCATCATCATCATCATCATCATCATCATCATCATCATCATCATCATCACAGGACAATGGCATCCTGAATGTGCTGCTTTTGAATTTGTTCTAGCAAATTAAAAGGACGCCTCAGATAATGTAATAAACTGTGTTAAGCCTAGTGGTGGTACTAAGTCAGCTGTGATGCTGGAAAGATTTGATTCTCCCTTAGGTCATTTACTGATATGCTGAATGATGCTCGCTGAAGTACCAATCAATATGTGGTTCCGCAGGATACCTTTTCATCTTTTGATTTGACATCATTTGATAATGTGTTTTTTCCCCGTTGCCATTTCCTCCACTTATCATAACATTGTAGTACTTTATGAGCCTTTCCTTCCTCATCTAACATGGTCCTTTTAAAACCTAAATGAAATATAACTATGCTCTCTCTCTTATCCTTGCAATCTGTTGGCACACTCTTATCTTCATATGATCAGTGCTTCTTAAATCAATTTTAGTTATACTAGATAAGGTTCTATTGCTGTACACAGCATCACTAGGAATACATATATTCATGGAGCTTTTTATAGTATTTAGTTATAGAATTATACTTGCAGTTGGAGGCAGGTTATACATGAATCTCAGAAAAATTCAGGCTATGAATATTAAGGATCAGATTCACTCAACTCCATAAGGGATTTGTATATACAAGTCCCGATAGCATTAATACGATACTGGTGTCCAACTTTCTTAGATTCTCAACAGTATTGCTAGGGATTAAGAATAAAAAAGTCATCTATCTGCCTGAAGATGATGTTATCAAATCTGTTTTGCTGTCCTAGGTGTCTGATTTGCATGGATATTGTAACGTTTAGCTCTTATGAAGTTCATATAAAAAATGTGACCAGGGCATAACAGTTCCACAAATTGTTGTCACATGTGGAACTAGCTGTAAATCCTTCCCAAAATGAAGACCCAGTCAATCATGAAGGCTGTGATAGCATGAGTCCTACTTGAGAATTGCCTGTTAATGGAGTGTTTGGAAGCACTTCTCAGAAACAGGAATCCTGGTGATATAAACTGAAGGGCACAAAACCTTTATATCTCTACTGAGGAAAGATATGCATGTATTTGTGATTCTGAGCTGCCTAAAAACTAAAAAAAACTACTTTTCCGAGGGATATAATGGACCAGACCATGAGAACCTATTAGAGCTAAATTGATGTTAGCCAAACTGAGGGCCAGAAAGGCTGGAAATAGTGTGAGAATAGTTGTTGGGTTTGGGTGAGGCACAAAGTCAAGTCTTCACTCTTGCAACATTCTCTCATGCTATACTGTTTCCTCTTTCCATGCACTAGAAGCAAAACCACAATAGTCTACAAGGTTCAGGGTAACTGCCGCCCTTCTCCATGGTCCTCGGCTCACAGGATGCCACAGGGCACCACTTTGCCTCTTTTGTATTGAAATGACAGTGTTTATGGTAATACAAGGGTTTGCTCTGGAGGACAGTGAATAGCCTACTCTGTAGTTTTAGTTGCTTGGGTGTGTCTTAGGGTGATAGCCAACACCAGGCTGGTGGGCATGATGGGACTTCCCCTTCCTCTATTCTCCCTGAAGCCTTTGCACACACCTCAAATCTTCTCCCCAACCCTCCAGAGCAGGTTTTGTAGATGCACAAGTACTGACTGCAAGGGGGAGAGGAATGGGAAGCCCCCACTCAGCAAGCAGAAGTCTGGTGTTCAAGTGAAATGCCACCATTAGATGCCACCCATAACGTTGTTATGTCACATTACAATTTCATTATGCTACCCGATTTTTATATATTGTAATGTATGTATTGTGGTTGCATTTTATAGCCCGCTCCATTGTTAGAAATCCTCTTATAAATAAATAAATAAATAAATAAATAAATAAATAAAAATAATGTCATATCCAGAGATAACTGAATTCTTAATTATAACTAAGGTGCGAGGCGATTGTTATTGTGTTATGTATTTTTTTGTTTTTTGGGGCCTGCAATCTTGAGATAAAGAGTGGTATATAAATTAATTTTTTAAAAAATCTGAAGTACCAGCTTTAAATAAATATAAATATTGTTTTATTAATATTTTGACAAATTAATAAAATCATATTAGACCCAGCTATTTACAGATTCTTTTTTAAAAAGGACAGAAAACCAAAGCATGCCAACTTCACTTTTTTGTTGCTTCCAATATATATATGATATATTCTGCATATGACCTTCTTTTAAAAATGCATACGTATTTAATTAGTATTCCAAAATTTCATTTATTGGCTGTATTCTGACTCTGATATTTGCCGGGGAGGCTTTTGCATCTTAAATGGTGGAGCAGTGTTGTTGTTTTTAATTCCTCTTTTATAGCAAAGATAAAGTTGACATAATTATTATATCTGCTGTTGTTGGAGTCATTCTTCTTGACATCCATGTTGCCCTGCTGGCATTTTTACAGCAATCCAATTTTCTACATTTGTTCCAGCAACACACGTACACATGACATTTTCAAAGGAAGTGACTCAAAAATGAAATAAAAAAGTTGGGAGCCTGAAGTTTTAATCATGACTCTTCTGCCATTCATAGGGCAAGGGACAACAATGGCTGATTGACAGTGAGTTCTCTAATGACACTATGGTGAATCAAAGCTGTGCTGGCTCTAAATGGTCCTGAAATAGAAAAGCTTGGATTTCGGGGGATTTGGTGTGTGATTGAGGAGGAAAGAATGTGGGAAGCCTTATGGTAATCTTCTTTAATTAAAAGATCAGACAGTATGGGGGCTGGGTTCAGGTCATGGATTCCATACTGCAGCTGCATAACCCGCTTACATTTTGTTACAGTAGATTCTCAATGGAGAAATTGTGCAGCAGTGTTGCTAATAATACAGACTCAGATAACTCTGGATAAGCTAAGATAACTAAGGGACAGCAGACCTCATTAGCATTATCTCACTGCTGCTCTAAAGTCCTGTGTAGATGACCCAGTGACACAAGATGGTAAGTAACACAGTATAATCTTATCAAATTCCTGGAGATTCTGAATCCTGGTGTCAAAGGTAAATATCTCACTGGATTAAAGTCTCCCTTAAATATGAGCTGTCTCCATGCTATGATTTCCCCAGAAGTCTCAAAGTCAATTAACTGATCTCTGAATTTATTGGAAATGCTAGCTATTTTTTTTAATATAAAAAAATAAGTAAATTGCATTGTTTTCAAGGACGGAAAGGGAGTAAGCAATTACTGTAGAAAGAAGTAATCTGCCAAATGTTGTTTTACATTTGGTCTGGATGATTTCATTTGCCTTCTGGCTTTCTTCTACTGTATCAACTGTGCTCTTTGGGAGGTGGGTGAATTTTGTCAATTTACGGTGAGTACTGTGTCTCACCCAATTGTTACCATACTTGCCCCTACTAGTCTGCGGCACAAAGCATTCTAATAGACAGTGCCAGATTAAACCCTAGGCAGTCAAAATATTGGGGGACCTCTCACAAATTATCTCCTAACACGTTTTTGTAATTGTCTTTCAAGATCAAATCAATATTGTCACAGGGCCCATAAAAGATGTGGGGTCTACAGGCCAGTGCGTACTTTGCCTATTTGGTATTACAGCACTGCTAATAGGCATTACTATTTCAGTGCTTTCTCCACATCTCACAAATTTATCTGACCATTTTACTTTGATGTTGAGCAAAGGGTCACCTTCCATTTCAAAAGCATGTTTGGAACTTTGGGTGGAATTTAAGCAAAGTAGACAACCTCTGCTTCCACAGAGTTCTATGTATACCTAATAGCTTTGTATATGCAACAGAGCTTACAAGACTACTGAATTTTGAGTGCATGTTCAAAAATGATGCATGTTGTCAATGAACTGTCAGTAAGTGATCAAACACCAAATAAGCCAATAATTTTGAAAGGCGGCGACAAAGCTAATAGCTTGTAAACAAGAAGTATATTCAATTCTGAGCACCTCACCTCAGAAAGGATATTGTACAGTTGGAAACAGGCTCAAAAAAGTTCAAGCCAAAGTGAGCAACACTACTCTGAGAAAGGCGGCAGCACTTGGGACCTTTTTCGTTTAGAGGAAAGGGAAATAAGAGAAGTCACAATAGAAGTTCATAAAATTATGCATGGCATAATCACAGGTGCCTATTGAGGCTGAGTGTTGGGGGATTCAGGACACATAAAAGAAAGGACTTATTCACAAAGAGCACAGTTAAACTATGGAATTTGCTCTTACAGGAGGAAGGAATGGCCACCAACTTGAAAAGATGTTTAGATAAATTCATAAAAGTAAAAACCATGTTCTGCCTATGTGGTTGGAGGCAGTATGCTTCTGAATATCAGCTTCTGGAAACTGCAGGACGGGAAAGTGCCTGGCTGGATCAGGCCAGGGGTCCATCTGGTCCAACATCCTATTCTCATAATGACCAACTAAAGGTAAAAAGGTAAAGGACCTCTGGACGGTTGAGTCTAGTCAAAGGTGTTGGATTACGTTCTGGGGCCGCCTGCAAGCCCCCGGAACTCCGAACGTCCTCCCGTGAGCGCAGCTCTGGAGAAGGCATTTCCCTCTTCTCAAGGGCGCTCCAGCGACATAAATCAACTGATTTATGCACACTAATCTTCTGGCTTAACACAGCAAGAAGCGTAAGACATCGTTGGTCTAAACTATGTATTTATTTACACACTATACACAGACAAAGCATAATGGTGTCTGTTCTCTTCAGCTTGGAGAGAACGATAGACAGATATAAAAGCGAAAGTACATTGTAACAGTACCCACAGTGGAAGAGATAAGATTGTTCTTCCTCTTCTCACACTCTACTCATACAGCATGTGAATTACACTAGTCACATATGCAGCATCAGAGGAGTGATTTGCTAACATCAGGCAACTCTGAGGTTGCGGCACTCATCTTGCTTTCAGGATGAGGGAGCCAGCATTTGTCCACAGACAGCTTTCCAGGTCATATGGCCAGCATGACTAAACTGCTTCTGGAGCAACAGAACACTGTCATGTAAGCCAGAGCACATGGAGACATCATTTAGCTTCCCACCGCAGCGTTACCTATTTATCTACTTGCACTCTTGCAAGATTTAATGTATTGCCTTCAGCTGTACTTGAGGAACGATTCCACACGAAAAATGCTTATGTTTCTGTGGAGATGGCAGTACTGAATCGGTGGTGCATGCCCTTCTGGCTTGCACTCTTTATAAATACTTGAGGAATGAGGTTATCACCCCTCTTTTATTATCCATTCTGGGTCGCCCAACCACTGCCACAGTACGATACGATACGATATCTTTATTGTCATTGTCCCTTGCGGAAAGTGTCCTTTCTCTTGGCAGATCAAGATGAGCAGGTGACAGCAAAGGTTGGAAGGTTTTTAGCTGGGACAATTAGAATATTCGACTATTGATTCAAAACCCTAAAATGTATTTTATATAATTGACTTTTTATTTCTATTCTTTATATATCGTATTGTTGTTTTATTGCTATGGCCGATGGCTGACGCAAATAAAGATACATTCATTCATACTTGCACTGGAGTGGTTTCAAACTGCTAGGTTGGCAGGAGCTGGGACAGAGCAATGGGAGCTCACCTTCTGATTGGCAAGCCCAAGAGGCTGAGTGGTTTAGACCACAGTGCCTGTGGGAAGCCTGAAGGAGGACCTGAGCACAAGAACAATCTCCCCTGCTGCCATTTCCGGTAACTGGTATTCAGAAGCATACTACCTCTGACAGGGGAGGTACAACATAGTCAACAGGGTTAGTAGTCTTGGGGCAGGTAAGCTCAAGAAATAATGACCTGCCCAAGACCACCTACTATATGACTTTCAGAGACATCTGAAGGTAGCCCTGTATCGGGAAATTTTATAGGTTTGATGCTTCGTTTTTAATACTCTGTTGGAAGCTGCCCAGAGTCACTGTGGCAACACAATCAGATGGGTAGGGTATAAGTAATACATTATTGTTGTTGTTGTTCTTGTTGTTGTTCTTGTTATTATTATTATTATTACCACCAAGTGAATTTCACAGATAACCAGGAATTTACATCAGGGTTATTCTCTCAAATGAATCAGATGCACCACCTATTGCACCATGAGGTATTTTCTGTCTCTAAGTATACAATTTGGTGTACTCTTACTTGAAAAAAGAAATATGCCATTGAATTTAGCAAGATCTAGTTCTGCAGCAATACCCATAGGTATATGTCATAGCTTTTGCAAGTAAATCGGTTCTATTTCTCTAGTGGTATGGAAATGGCTTTTGGTGAGATCATTCTAGCAGAAATACTTTGTACTGAGGAATGAAAAATGAGGAGTGATTACATGATTAAGAGACATTTCTTAAATAAAAAGATCCTGTTGTTTTCCATCCTTTCCTTTGCGTTTTAGTGTTGTGCTTTCATAATCGTTTTCCTTAAGGCATTGCGTGACAAGGAAAGAAATGTTTCTCAGGTCAATCTGTGTCAGCAGAACAGAACTGAACTCTTGTGATGACCAGCACAGAGATAGCTTTTTTTTAAAAAGGTCCTTCTTTAAATAAAACTGCCAACAAACAGAACATATTCCTATCCCTTGACACCATGTCCTAAGATTCAGATGTAATATAACAAAAGAGACAGAAATAACAAAGTGGGTTATCCTGAGCGTGTAAATCCTAACACAGTTGATATACACCAGGGTAGATTTTTGCCTGGGGATAATTTAGCCAAAAGAAAATTGATTTTCTTTTTACTTTTGGAAATGGCCTGATGATTTGGTTATTCCTGCCTAAAGTAAGCCCTGCAGCTTTACCTACATCTCTTGTGCCAGAAACCAGAGGGAAAGCTTCTTCTCTGACTTTGCTTCTGTATAATCAATACTTTCCACAAAACAGTTCTTTGCAATGTTTTCATTGCAGGTTAAACAAGGAATGGAAACCTTAAGGCAGTGAGGATACACCCAAAGGCAGTGAACAGCAGTTTAAAACGTGGGAAATTTTGAGGTAAGTCAATTACAGGTGCAACATTTCAACTGGCGCAATACAATAATAGAAATGGGGAAAGCTCAACTGGTGAATGGCTTGGACATTCTGTTAAAAAAAAGGTAACACAATTATATTCACAGATCTTAGAATGCATAGGAGTTTCAATATTTTATTTGGAGGTGCAACCAAACTTCACCAGAACTGAAATGTTGAGGCATATATAGAAATGCTTGTTCAGGAGATTTGTTTACAGTTAGTTTCCACTTCTTTGGGCTTATTTTACAGGCAAATAAATTATTAGAAAGGATAGGGAAATTTGGAATGATGAAATGTGCAGTGGTTATCTAGATTTGAAGATAGATTCCTGGATAGCACACAGGATTCCAGAAAAGGTCCAAAGAATCATCTGAACACCCTTCCCTACATGCTGAGACTTAGGAGCTAATTTAGAGTCTTTGGAGAAGGGGAAGAGTTTATTCAGTGCCTCTTGTAATGGCACAACCTGAGCCAAGTAGATCTTGCCCATCAGTATTGGTAGGCTAACTGATATCCAGAAAGTGCTTTGCAAACTAATAATAAAAATAGTAGTAGTAGTAGTAGTAGTAGTAGTAGTAGTAATAATAATAATAATAATAATAATTTGCTGGTGTCAGTGTGTTGAAAACTGGAATCCATGACAAATCAATTACAGATTGGGTGGCGAAGAAGATGTGGGTGGCTGCAACACTAAAAAAAGGAAAGTGCCTTTGAAGGTCATTTTCAAGGTCACACATCACTGCATGTCATGGGATAGGCTGCTTTTGCAAAAGATTTGCTACTCAGACATGAACAGATCTGAACAGACAATACTCTGAAAAGAAGTCTAGCCGCTACATATCTAACACAGTAAGCCTGCAACTTATGTAGGGGTTATGTTCTGGGGTTTGCACCTAAAGCCTAAATCAGGCTTTCTCAACCTCGGCCCTCCAGATGTTTTTGACCTACAACTCCCATGATCCCTAGCTAGCAGGACCAGTGCTCAGGGATGATGGGAATTGTAGTCTCAAAACATCTGGAGGGCCGAGATTGAGGAAGCCTGGCCTAAATCATGTATAGTCAAAACACATTGGGTTCACTGGTAGGTGGGATTGCCAAAATATTTTTTCCTGGAACCCTGCAACCTTTCTGCTCCCTTTTATTTATTTTTATTTTGCCACACATGTAAAGCTGAATATGCACAAGTTAAATGTGCGTAAGTTGTGGGCTTACTTATATAAGAACATTGAAAGTCTATACTTCCCAGGCCCTGACTCAGGTCTAATGACAACTTTTGCCCAGAAATACCTCGCTTAGTCTAGATTTTGCTTTGTACAAAGGAAAAATGGATGAGTGGGGCACCACATACCTCTTAATGTGGTTCACCGGGAGATGGGGGACCCAGGAACCATCAAGCTGGATGGATCAGTTTCCCCACCTGTTTTATAGATTTATTCTTACTGCCATTGATTCTAAACAGTAAACAGATTTATTGCAGACTACTGACATTTAGCTACACAGCCTAAGCCTGGAAAGCAAAGTATCAATTTCTGCAGTGGAATATAATTATGCCTTCACATTCATATCTTGCTTCCAAGAAAGTGTGCCTTCAATATCCATATCTGGCTTCCAAGAAAGTGTGCTTAGGATCAAAGTGCTTGGGAGTGTCAGTCAATATTGCATTGTAGGAAATAAATTAAGAAACAATAATTTGTACAGGTTCCTGTACATTTAAAGCAGCACATATGATTAAACTGAGAACAGAGAGAAGTGCCAGACTCTAATGGTTTATTGAACTAGAACAGTTTATTTAAAAAAAAACCCTGAACTCTAATTCTATACATTTCCTTCATGTTTCTAAGGATTTTGAAAAGAGATATTTTCTCAAGGCATTTTAGAGATAGACAAAATCACTAAAGAATTCTGCAAGGATCCCCAACTGGATTTTGGTACCAGATATTCATGGAACATTTGAGGTTGTATCCAGCTAGGTTACTCAGAGCAGACTTACTGAAATGGATGTCCATTAATTTCTACGGCTATAGTTGGATATGGCCCCTGTATTCTGCTCTTGCTGATGTCTCTCCTTGACACTAGTAGTGGAATCCATGAGGCATCTATGCAGAGACTCTTGAGTTGGTAAACAATAATAAATGTCAAATCGTGGAAGCAATTTCTCTTGAACAGGCACCAGTAGAGTTGGCTGTACTCCAAGTTTGTTCCACATAAAATTATAGCAGTGAAGGTAGGTAGACCCTGTTAATTCAGGGATCTGATCAAGGCTAGAACATACCACCATGGCCAAAGCACCAACACTATGTGGCTCTTTAAATCAAGGTTGAGATTTGCTCAGAGGCAATCCATTGGAACAAAGCACATACTCTCCAACACGCCACAGAGGAAAACCAGGACATGTGTCTTTTGGGACCCTGCTCCCGAACAAGTCATGTGACTCTCATGAGAGCATGGTCCCCCAAAATGTGCATCTTTTGGGGCCATGCTCTTGTGGGAGTCAAAACGGAACATCTCAGGATCCAATCAGAAGCCGGGTTGGCTTCTGTAAACCCCAGATGTGCCAGTTTTACAGTAAGCATGTATGTAACCATAACCAGTGAAACCACAGATTCAGGATTATAAACAAATTGAGTCAAATAATTTATTAGCTTTTTTGGTGTCTAAAGTTCATAGTTGTCAATTGAAGGCAGTAGACCAGATCACAGTGCCCTGTAAAGCATTGTAGGCAGCAATAAAAGAATAAGAAAAATAAAAGACACCCCTCCCCCCAGAAAACTTCAAAATGAACCAACAGCTGTCACAAAATGGCTCTCTACACACATTTTAAATTGATCAGGAACTGCCTCAGGTAGCCAAATGTTTTCATCTATACCTTTACTTTACATGAGCAAACCCAAGTAAGACATAATCTATGAATTACTGTAACTGATCTGGAAGGAAGAATCTGTAACTGGGAGCCCTGTTTTATCAGCAGTTGTCCATTCAGGGCACTTGGACACACTACAGCACTGGTTGCCAAAACAATGTGAAGGTTTCACTTTTATTTTGGCTTCATGGCTGTTTTCTACCTTCTAAACCCATACAAGGTCTCTCATAGAAGGCAGCAATAGTTAATGGAAAATTCCAAACAACATACAAATGACACAGTCATCCATTTTGGTGCATCATGGCTGCTCTACCGTGTGCTCATGGCAGTTGCTGGTTCTGCAGGCCTAGTCAGGTACACATTATTAACAGATCCTATGGCATCCTTTGGCTCCATGTCATGCATCTTCAAAAGATCACTGTAATTTACAAAAACAGTGAGATTGAAACAAACACACATTTAACAGTAGACCCTCCAAAATAAAAAAATCTAAACAGGGACCCTCCAAAATAAATAAATCTTGGTCCACTTGTAAATTGAGGCATATATTTGAGGCATGAGGGTGAAAGCATTCCTGCTAAATCTGATTGCTGATTCTGTATCATTTAATTTATCTTCCTTTTACCTTTCACAGTCATAAGTTTTGCTTATTTTGTCATTGCAGTAAAGGTATTTTTTTCAGTTAAAAATATGCAGTGAATGCCTCTACCGTGAATAATGTGAATGCAGAGTTAGCCGAAGGGTATGTGTTTGGAGCTAGATAACACCCATCAGCTAATCCACTCTAGGAGACCAGAACTGGTAGAGAAGAGAGGATAGTTACTGTATCTGGGTTTCAGGAAAGCAGGGCCACTTTGAGGGCATGTGGATTATTAGCTGGAAGGTAGGAGGGCAGGGAATCCTGATGGGTCTGTTTTCAGGGTGTTCTTTATATTGCTACAGAGAGAGCCAGAAACCTTCCAACTCAGCCTAGCTAATAGGGCATATCTGCCATAGGGAAATTATTATGCTATTACTTCAGAGCCTCCATGCAGTTCCTTTCCATTTCAAAGCTCCCAGTCAGATTGGCATGTCAGTTTTCTAATCTGAATTTTGAGCATGTCCATGTACTAGTTTCTCCCTGCCTTTTGGGATTCTTTTTGTAAGCACACATCCCTTTAAAGTTGACTAATTTGCCCAGTAAATCATCAGCATGACGGGCTGCAGCAGACGTTGCTGCATGTCTCAAATGCTTGGCCATTTTAATTCAGTAACTAGCCTGGGTCAATGACGATACAAAAATAAATATACTGTGAAAACAAAATGGTTTTAGTATATTAAGTCTTAAATGCCTTTAGGGTTTTACATGCTTTTCTAAATTGAAATTTCATACACAGAAGGTACCTCCAACATCATGGTGGTTCCTAATCCCATGCTTTTGCGATAATTTCCTTTCTAGGGAAGGAGAGAGAAAAATAAACGTAATTGCTTAAACTCTGAAAAATGCTTTTCTTTGAACTCAATGAAGCTCAAAGATGAATAGTGTAGTAGGAAAGGGAATTCAGCTCTATTTATGTCTGCTTGTACTGTGAAATTGGTTGTTTGTGATCTCTAAAGACTTGTTTTCTTTTCAGCATACTACCCTGTAGTTTAAGCCAAACAGGAAGTCCGGGCTGGGAGAAAATTACATCTTTGGGACATGGTATTTCTATATTTATGAAAAGTACCTGTGCTTGTTTTACAAACTTTGGGGTCTTCTGCACTAACTGTGATTAAAAGCCACTGAAATGTGACCCACAGAACAGCAGCAACAGTCTTAAACAGACTGGTGGGATGAGCAATTCAAGGTAGAAGAATGACACATTGCGAACAGTATAGAGCTGACAGCAAAAAAGGAGAAGGTTATCCCCATGTTGCATGTTGAGTCCCACAATGCCACCCCCACCAAGAAATGCACACATCACACACTGATTTTTGTTTAAGGTTTTTGGCATCAATTTTGGCCACAACTTTATTTAAATACAGAATTGTGAGTGGTTGCTTAGGCATTGGTTATGACTATCTGTCCATGCCCAGGGACAGAGCTGACTTCCGGATTCCAGTGGAAGCCAGCGTGGGAAACAAGTATTGGGTGAGAAAATGAGGCTGGGCAACAAACCATCACTTCTCACCCTCATGTTCCGGTGGGGCTTGCACGGCCCAGGTCCGATTCCAGGGACAAGGACGAAAGAATGGCAAGCCCCTGGATTCCTTTAACGGAATTCCCTTTTCCGCACCACCATTGGAGGGGTAGGCACTTACCCCTCCTCCAACCAATTTTTTAACCAATGCCTAACCGCCAACCTTACAAGTTGTGACGATTTGCTACGCAGTAGGCAAAAACCAAATGGCACCAGCCAATCAGCCAAATGGCAAAATTCCTACCAGGCCCCTGCACCAAGGCAGACGACCCCATGACAGGCATAGCAAGGTCAAGCAAACAACCCCCCCCTTTAAGGGAGGGTGGGCAGGTGATCCGGTGCGAAAGCCAAGAGGACGCCCAGTAATGGCGACCTGTATTTAAAGGCTCTAACCCCACCTCCAAATTGGCTACATACAAAACTCCCCAGTAACCCAATTAACCACTTGAAGGCCTGGGTTATCCAACCTGCCCAGTCATACCAGGGTGGCCTGTATTCCCCAACCGCAACACATGCTCTCATTTAGGGAGAACACGTTTTGAGGGAGCCTCACTCCATAACATCCTGTTCAAACCATTCTGTATCTTGACTTCATTAAAATGTGAGATTGCTCACCCCTGCCAACACCAGCGAATGGCATGGAGAGCAGGGGTGGATAATGATGTCTCTGGATCTGGGTCAAGCTCAACCAAAAATTATGAAGGCAGGGACATATTCAATACAGATTTGTTGTATTTTGTAATATGTAGTTCCACACCAATACAGTAGCCTTATTCAGATGCTGAAAAAAGAAGTGTGTGGGAATAAAATGCAGAGGGTGTGGAGGGCTGTGGGAAGGTTGCTAAACACAAGCTGCTGAATGTGTGAAGAATCTCCCTTAAGTCTCAAATGCAGACGTTGGAAGTGAAGTCAGTGGGGATGGGAATCTTGGTGATATGTGTCCTTTGAAAGCCTGAAGCGTTTCCAGATATCAGGTGCAATATTGTTATTGCTGCAAATATTATTCTCACTATTATACAGTGGTACCTCGGGTTACATACGCTTCAGGTTACATACACTTCAGGTTACATACTCCTCTAACCCAGAAATATTATCTCGGGTTAAGAACTTTGCTTCAGGATGAGAACAGAAATTGTGCTCTGGCAGTGCGGCAGCAGCAGGAGACCCCATTGGCTAAAGTGGTGCTTCAGGTTAAGAACAGTTTCAGGTTAAGAACGGACCTCCGGAACAAATTAAGTACTTAACCTGAGGTACCACTGTATTTATTAGTTGCTTTTTCAAAAACAAAAAAATGAAGAATAACTTAACTCTAAAAACATATATGAAAACAACCTAAAGTATAATAATATGCAGAATGGAGCAAATCCAACTCAACACCTGATTGATTTTTTATCTTAGATAATCGCTGACCGCAAGGGGCCATTGGTCTTAAACCAGCAAAAACAAGCATGTCCACTTCCCACATAAGTGAGGCATCTGCCAGAAGATGGAGCTGCAGATACATGAAGCCAGTCCCCTGCTGTTCTTGTGCTTCACTGAGCCTAGCTTGTTGGCTCTGGGTGCTGCAGACATATTAAGCATATTGTCTCCCATGTGCAAATTGAGCCCTGCTAACTGAGCGGTTTGCCAGGTGACACTGGGAATCAATGAAACACCACTTAGCAGTTTAACGCCCGAGAACCTACTTGTGTTGTCTGAGACACTTGTCTTTCCTATGAACAGCAAATGGCTACCCAGCTATCTAACAACTCTTCCTCACTGAAGACTTCTGTTCAGGTATTCTTCCATTCCTTATCCAGATTGCTTTCCTGGCTACAACACATTGGCCAAGTTTTGGATATAACACCGGTGTTTCAGTGTCATGTGCATGTGTCTTAGTCTTGTGGGTTCCCCCACTCTTCTCTAGCGTGCTCATAAGCAGGAGACTGGAATCATCCATTTCCAGTTTAATCTGAGTTCCTTGCTACATTGAAACTAAGGGGACTCTGTTTACTTTAATAAATCAGACCCACAAACTATGGTTTGATCCTGCCTTGTTAGACCAAACCATAGTTTAAACTAGCCAGAGTTCATCTGAGTTTGGATGTAAGAAGAAGAAGAAGAAGAAGAGTTTGGATTTGATATCCCACCTTTCACCCCCCTTAAGGAGTCTCAAAGCAGCTAACAATCTCCTTTCCCTTCCTCCCCCACAACAAACACTCTGTGAGGTGAGTGAGGCTGAGAGACTTCAGAGAAGTGTGGCTAGCCCAAGGTCACCCAGCAGCTGCATGTGGAGGAGCGGAGACACGAACCTGGTTCCCCAGATTACGAGTCCACCACTCTTAACCACTACACCACGCTGGCTGGTGGCAGATAACATCTGATAAATTGAAAAGGAGAAGTGAATACTTCCAATCTTTTAGGGCTGGCCTTGCAAGGGGAAGCCTGGCAGATCCAACTCTAGTTGGCACTGATTATGGGGCTTTTGGGCTTTGCCTCAGGTACCAAAATGTCTTCTTAGGTCTGCACTGGAGGATGAGGACAGAAGCTTGTGTAGACTTATGCATGCAATGCTAAATCATAGTTTGTTGTATGCTCCAACTTTAATAAAACATTTACCTAATATCACTGGGAATTGCTGCAGATTTCTTACACACTGGCTGGCTTTATTAATTTTATTTATTTTAAGGTACAGGCTATTTTTCCAACCAAATGAGCCCTCAAAACAATATTGAACTAAAACAGTAAAAATAGTATAAAAATTCAACACAGTTAAAACAACAGACATGAAAACAACACCACAAAACCAGAGCAGTGCTATGGAAGACAAAGCTGTATAAACAAAGCTGACAGTTATGTGCTTTTTGACTATAAACATACATTGCCATGCAATGCAATGCTGCCTTATATTAGCTTAGGCCACTGGTTCTCCCTCCCACCACAAATTTAACTATATACTTTGTTGTTCTCACGTGTTTTTAGCTTACATCATTCTGGTAAATATTTACAACATCCCTGCAAGGTAAGCAGATATTATTTCTACCACAGATAGAAACACTGACAGGTTTGTTAAGGCAGACAAGAACAGCTTGTCTAAAGCTACAGAGTGAGTCCGTGACCAAGGTTCTTGACCAAAATACTGCATCAGCTCATGATGAACAAACCCTGAAACCCACTTTCCACCTTTTTTGGAAGCTAATACTGAGACAGAAACTGAACTGTAGACTAAGATCAAATCTTGAGCAAAGTGCTGATTTGCTGCTGCTATATGGCAACATATATCCTTATTGTGAAGCATCCCGAATGTTACTGATGTTGTCTTGATAAGGAAATTCACAACGAACTCCAAAAGATTTATTATACTTTTTTTATTAACACATGGAAATGAATGAATGTTAGGCAATTCCATCTTGCCAGTAATTGCTAGTGATCAAAATCTAACCTTTACTTGGATTTGACTTGAAACTGTGTGTAATTTATTCAGCATTAAAGCTCTTAACACTCCAGATCCACAGTCATTTGACTGGGGCTGAAATGAAAGTGTGCACAGTCATGCCAAACACATAAGTATATCTGACTCTGATTGGTATGAGAAGGAAAATCTAAAATGTAATTTTACCGATAAACACCGAAAACAGAATGGCCCCATTTAAAACTGGCTAGTGGGTGACACTGTGGGTTAAACCACAGAGCCTAGGTCTTGCCGATCAGAAGGTCAGTGGTTCGAATCCCTGCAACAGGGTGAGCTCCCGTTGCTCGGTCCCTGCTCCTGCTAACCTAGCAGTTTGAAAGCACAAAGTGCAAATAGATAAATAAGTATCGCTCTGGCAGGAAGGTAAATGGCATTTCCATGCGCTGCTCTGGTTCGCCAGATGACCACATGACCCGGAAGCTGTACACTAGCTCCCTTGGCCAATAAAGCGAGATGAGCACCACAACTCCTTTACTTTTACCTAGATTTATAACAATACATAAACAGCTCTATCCACCACAGATGATCAGAGATTAAGGAATGGAACTTCTTCAGGGTCTAGGTCTACACTGGTGTGCAGATCCAGTTAAGTAGTCAGAATTTGGTTTCTGAGGATGGCAGAGGCAGTTTGCTCAGCAGACAGGACAGCTCAGAGCTGGTAGGAGCATTCAGACTTCAGCATCTAACCCTCTTTAACATCTTTCACTGCTGCTCTGGGAGAAAGGCTACCCATACTGGCCAAGGAACCATGCTAATCCTTGGTGAGGAGAAACCACCTACCCACCAACGAAACACCTTTTAGTACAGTGCTACTTGTAGCTATTTCCTGGGGTGGGAGATATTCCCCGGACCCAGTTCAGCAGAGTCTGAGCAGCAGTCGAATAAGAAAGGAGCAGGAAGAGGCATTGGTGTTTGTTTGTTTGGTTGTTGTTGTTGTTGTTGTTGTTGTTGTTGTTGTTGTTGTTGTTAAACATGTAGTCCCCTGTTCTCTGTCCCAGCTGCCCCATCAGAAAGGCCAATCAACCAAGGGAGTTCTCACTGACACATTTGGCCTTGTTAGCTAGTTTGATAGCATGTGGCCTCAAACACACAATCCAAGAAGCTCTGGCAAAGATTCAAGATGCCTAATTTTCTTATACTGCCTTTTAAAAGAAAACAAGTTTCTAGTCCACATGGCTTGAGGGGAAAAATGAAATAAATTTAAGAAATAAAGGATATTTTGCATGTCTTTTTCCTCGCTGCATATCCTGTCTTTATTTTATTGTGTAGGGATATTCTCAGTATAGTTTAGCAGCTTGCTCTTTGATATATTCAAGATATATTTGCAAAAATAGTATACCAAGGTGCTTTAGGAGCATTTGTTGTGGCTTCTTTTTATATCTGAATGCCTAACAATTTCTTCTGTCAATGTTAACGTGTTGTTCTGTTCCTGCAGTTTGTTATATTTGTTGCTATGCTGTTAGTAAACACTGATGGTACTATATTATCAAAATGTTATAAGTTGATTCATTATTATAAATTTGTTATGGCACTGAACTGCTTCATTTTTTGCTTTTATATATGCATGTTGTATTTATTTTGGTGTAATTTGATATATTTTTATGGATTGTTTTGCCTCAGCATGCCCAGAAACATCTGTAAAAAGAACTAAAGAGTGAAAAAATGACTCCCACCCGTTGCCTTCTGGCCTTACCAGGTTGCAGTGGTTGTGATCATTCCAATGTCTTTCTTCCCCCCAACTCTCCACCCCGAAGTTATGCTTTGGATCGTTGGTGCAGCATTTTCATTTTCCAGATTGCCATCACTTTGGGAAAATGAAGGTGGTTTGGCTTCTGCTCCATAGCAGTGCACCTGCTTTGCGAAAGGTTTTTTTTATTTCATAGAATCATAGAATCATAGAACTGCAGAGTTGGAAGGGACCCTGAGGATCATCTAGTCCAACCCCCTGCAATGCAGGAATATGCAGCTGGTCCATACAGGGATTGAACCTGCAACCTTGAGTGTTATCAGCACCATGGTCTAACCAACTGAGCTATCCAGGCTCATTTTATAATTTATATTTATAATATTTATTTATTTATTTATTTATTTATTTATTTATTTATTTATAACCTTGCTGCTGGTGGGGTGCTGCAGGGCTCTGAGCCTGTATCCCCGAGTTTGCACCTAGCAGCACCACTGAAAATGGATGGCTTGCTCTTTTTAATATCCATGTGCTCACACAGTCCAGCTAGGGTTCCCATAGGCAATATGCTTAGGTGATCAAAGGTGACCCACAATTTATGTTTTATGTCGAACATCACTTGTCAGGGCCGGCTCTGCTATTAAGAAGAGTGTGGCAGCTGCCTCAGGTGGCAGATGCTGGGAACCAGCAGTGGCAGCTCCCTGTTTCTGCTGACCTTCTAGGTCAGGCTTCCTCAGCCTTGGCCCTCCAGATGTTTTTGGCCTACAACTCCCATGATCCCTAGCTAGCAGGACCAGTGGTCAGGGATGATGGGAATTGTAGTCTCAAAACATCTGGAGGGCTGAGGTTGAGGAAGCCTATTCCAGGTGTTTCTTTCTATTTGAGGAAGAGGTCTGCGTTCCACACAGTCTGTCCTGTACCACCACCTAAACTAGGGGCAGGTCCACACCATACACTTAGAGTACATCCAATGTTAAGGGTGTTGGAAACTAGATCTGTCGGGGCATATTACAGTTCCCATGATTCTTTGGAGGAAATAATTTGCTTTAAAGGTACACTGGTTATGCTTTGAATGTGCTGAAGAGCGCCAACAACTGCCTGTCTAGTTAGATTTCATAGATGGAAGGGGTGTGTGTTCCATTTTGTCATTTAACTCGTGCAGAAAAATGTCTTGGGGCATAAAATGTGTAATTCTGCTTTAGACAAACTTGTGCTACTAGAAAGGAGATCCAAATCTAATATGGCAGAGCATATAATACGTAGTGCAGCCCTGTGTCTTTAAAAGCTCTGAAATGAAAAGTGTCTGAAATGAAGCTCCTGCAGAATGAGAAATTTCTAAGATTGTTTTGACGAGGCCAGCGACACCATTACAGCACCAAACCATTAACATTTAAAATACATTAACCCACTGGCTAATTTATTCCAGGGGCTACTGCAGCCTAGAAGAATCTGATGGCTTACGAACAGGAGATGTATCCACATATTATCCTCACCAATGAAAGATGCATGGTTCTTGCTATGTCCACATTTCCTGCTGCTGGAAAAGGTAGCAAGAAACTATGCTTATTTCAAAGTAGGGAAATTAAATGTATATTACATTTTGTGGCAGATGAAGTGGAAGTCGGGATATGAAGCTGGAGATTTTTTGTTGCGAAAGCTCATTTTAAGTTTTTTTTTTAATTTGAGAACCACACATGTCATTTTAAACTACATGTTAATATGCAAACAGTTGGTGGCCAAACTATGTTATATTTAGATTCCCTTGAGAATAGAATGAATGTGAATGATTTGCTCCTGTATGGTCTGGCTCAGCAGCTTCCACAATATAGTGTTTTGGGATGACATGGAGCTGACACTAAGTTTATGGCTGGATGGTGCTCAAGCAGAGGTATGAACATTTGTATGAACACTGAAAAAGTATGCATAGTCTACCAAAGGAACTGAAGAGACTGATTATGTATGCTACAACAGCTGCAAGGATGCTTCTTGCCCAGAGTTGGAAAGATGATAAGATACCTACCAGGGTAGACTAGCATATGAAATTATTGAACTACGCAGAGATGGCAAGACTAACTGGGAAAATCAGAAACCAGAAGGATCAAAACTTCAACAAAGAATGGGACAAATTTACATTATATTTGAAAGACCACTGTAAACACCTGAGCTCTTTGGAAGGTTTTAAATAACTCTTGCAATGTTACACAGACTTTGGATACAATGGAGGATTGTAAATTAGATGGACATAATATGCAGTTTAAAAAAGTTACTTAAAGAACCCATGGAGGGGATGAGGGACGTCTTGAGAAGCAAAGACTCTTGTGTTATTACTTTTATTTGTGATTATGAATGTGAATGGAGTTGTAAAATCAATTTTTTTAAAAGAAAAAGGAAAAAGAAAAAGTACGCACAGTAACCTTAATCTGCAATTTAGGTGCTAGCAGATGGCATCTTTGGACAGCTGCCTGGGCCTCAACAGGGCCAGCTGCTAACACCTGTCTTATAGGCTGCACTCCCCTGAGTGGCATAGAGCCACTATTTACATTTTTACTCAATCCCTTGGGGTGATGGTACATCAGTGGCATTGTGGGAAATTAAAGATGGCTGCTCCAAGCTACCTGAGACAGAATGAATCTGAGACCTTTTGCATGCTAAACTCCTGAGCTACAGTGCAACCTCAGACCTAGGGACCAAGGGCAGCTTATCAGGCCTCTCTAGTTGGCTCTCAAGATCCTACCCAGGCCACACCACTCACCAACCCTCTTCGGCACCCTTATCAAGTTTTTTGGCCTAACTGGAATGTTTCCCGGAACTGCCAGGACAGAGAGGTGCATGAGGAGAAAACATCTGGCTTTTGCATGGCTAGAATGTAGCCAAGACCAAGGTCAGAGTCTCACTGGTGACTCCAACTGCTTTGCCTCTGGCCCCACGCACTTTTTCATTTTTGGCATGTGGCCCTAGATAACTGCTTATGGGAAAATGTGGACCTTGGGCTAAAAATGGTTCCTGCCACCCTTGCACAAGACATTGCCAAACCGGGAGTATTTGTATGCTCATAACGGCCCTTTCTGAGCCATCGTGATTGTGTAGTGGATTCGTATTCAACAGTCAGATGGAGGCATCTGTTCATAAAATGTTGCCTCCCTATGAGCTCTTACCATTCACTCTCTCTAGGCAGGATCCTTGCAGACTCCCTTGGTGGTGGTGGGGAGACAGACTGCTGGATAGTGTGTGATCCAGCCTGTTGAATCATCTATGGCAGATTCTGGTGATGCTTGGGAAATTACGCCTAACTGTGACAGCAAAATAGGCGACTCAGTCTAGAAGCTGAAACATGTGGAAGGGCATTCATTCCATTCATTATGGAGTCAACAGGATTAATTTCGCTAAATCAAGGGCAACATTGTAAATCTTTCCTTTGGAAAAGAAAAAAAAAGGTCAATATTTTAGTGGAAATAATTCCATCTCAGAGCAAAGGCATGCCGAGTTCAAATGTGATCTATCGCTTCCAAGCAATCAAGTCCAATTTTTCAATATTTTAATTCTCCCTCCCCTCCAACTTGTGCTCATTCGATACATTCAAGAAAATTGTGATTTCCTCGTCGTTCTGGGAGCAGCAGGAAATTAATTCAAGCCGCTGCGTGCATTCTTCATTGGGAATGGTTTGCATACATTGTTTCTGATGTTCCCTTTTCCCCACAACACTGCAGAGGGAACACATAACTTTGCAAGCAGAATGTCTCCAGTTCAATCCCTTGCATCTTCAGTTAAAACAACAACCATCAGGTGACACGTGAGGTAAATAGACCCTGGAGAGTTGCTGACAGAGTAGACATCTTTGAGTTATATGGACAAATAATCTGACCCCATGCAAGGCAGATTTCTATGTTCCTATATATCACCTCCCACTCTGTTTTTCTTCTTCTCATCATTCTAAACCACAGAATTCCTGTTAGTTAAAAATTCTGTATGTTTGACTGTGGTGTTTTAAACATTTTGGTTCCATACAGAGAACAATTATTTGCAAAATGCCCTGTAAAATCCTATACAAGTATGAGCAGAGTCTCTTAGCATAGTAAAAATAAAAGTGAGTAAACATGATTAACTGCTAGCTATGATGCTAAACATACTCAATTATTCAAGCAAATGTTTTTTTTTCCCTGTTGGGTAATGAGAAATTTATGGATTAGCCTTTTCCTCCCTTTCTAATAATTCCTCCTGATATTCAGGATTGAGGAGCACAATAATGAAATGCTCACTTGATTTTTGTCAATAACACTTCAATTTCTGTTTTTAAGATTAAACTGCAAGTACTGCTGAAATCAATGGAGTAATAGTTACATGAAAGATGGATATGCCCAGATGAAACAAATGATGTGGAACCCGCTGTTTGGCAACTGGCCCTGTTCTATCAATCTCTGCATCTATTTTGCTTTATAATTAAGAAGTTAGGGGAGTCAGTGTTATCCAGGGTTGGGAAACTGGATCTGGATCGTGGACTGGATCTGGGAGATGGAAGTCCAAGTCCTGCCTCTACCATAAATTCATGGACAAGCCACTCTTGATTAGTGGCATCTTTCAGTTTGTCAAATGGCTATGGAAATGCCCTATGACCCGAGGTTATTGTGGCTGCAAACCTACTATAGATTGAGAAGCATATTACAAATTAGGCATGCTAAAGGGTCACATTTTATTGAGATGCTACAGATATAAGGTTCCTCATTGTTTCCCAGGCTCTAGATTAATTAATTATTATAAGTCTTTAGGGGTTAAACATGTTGGAAATGCATCAGCAGAAATCATTCAGTGTGTATCTTAAAGGTCAATTCTGTTCTTAGTACGTTAACTAACTGGGGAGGGGGGTGATTGGAGACGTTGCAAAGCAACCAGTGAAGGTAGCATTATCTTTTGTGTGGTAGCACAAGCTCTGAGAGGCTGTCTAGGTGTGAGGGAGTTAACTTGTAAGTGTTTAGTTGAATGTCTCCCTGCAGTGAACAAAAAGGACAAACCTCTCTGTTTCTTTCTGCTTACCGTATTTTTTTGCCCCATAGGACGCACCGCCCCATAGGATGCACCTAGATTTTTTTTGGGGGGGGGGAAATAAAGAAAAAAAAAATTATTTCGCCCCCAGGTGCGGGGCTGGCGCGGGGGAAGCTCAGGCTTCCCCTGACCCCAGCTCCCAGAACAGGCTGCCGCCCCAAGCCTCGCACGCCCGGCAGGACCTCCCGCCGGGCGCGCAAGGCTTGCGGGCATCTGCCCGAAGCACGGGGCGTGCTCCGCAGCGCGCCCCATGCTCTGGGCTGCAGGCTGCTGCCCCAAGCCTTGCGCGCCCGGGGGGAGTTCCCACGGGCGTGCAAGGCTTGTGGACACTTGCCCGAAGCACGGGGTGTCCTCCGGAGGGCGCCCCGTGCTACGGACTGCAGGCTGCCGCCCGCAAGCCTTGCGAGCCCGCGGGAACTCCCCCCAGGCGCGCAAGGCTTGCGGACACTTGCCTGAAGCACGGGGCATCCTCCGGAGGGCGCCCCGTGCTCCGGGCTGCAGGCTGCTGCCCGCAAGCCTTGCGAGCCCGCGGGAACTACCCCCGGGCGCGCAAGGCTTGCGGATAGCTTCCTGAAGCCTGGAGAGCGAGAGGGGTCGATGCGCACCGATGCCTCTCGCTCTCCAGGCTTCAGCAAAAGCCTGCATTCGCCCCATAGGACGCACGCACATTTCCCCTTCATTTTTGTAGGGGAAAAATGCATCCTATAGGGCGAAAAATACGGTAAATTGTATACTCTTTTGTACAGTGAAGTGCCTCTGCTATTATTAGTAAGACTCTTTAAGGAGACGAGGCCTCCCACATGCAGTAATGATTTCTAGGAATTCTTGAAAACAACCTCTTTTTTTGCTAATGGCATTCATATTTACCTATATGAATTTTTCCAGCCCATAATTCTTAGCTGCTCTGTGGATCAAGTGCCATTTCCCTATAAGCTCTTCTCTAGCTTAGAATGGAAAAGGTCCCTGGCAACTGGAAAGCTACCATTTCATTGTTCTAGGTGCCAGGGAAGAATGGGAGCTAATCTGCAAGGCCAAATGGTACCTGTTGGCACTGACTCCCCAGGTACACTTGGAGTGAGCAGAAAGGACAGTGAGATAGGCCTTAAAGACTCATAAGTAGGATGGAATTTGTGGGCATGCAGATAATTTGATAGACTTGCAGAATGGAGGAGAGGCTGCCAGTCTACATTGCATTCTTGATGTCATTGGGATCATAATAGATTTTCAAATTTCAGAACTGAACTCAGGAAAAAACAAACCCACCCTATTCTGGGCTTGAATTACTGTCTGTTTTATCTTTGGTGGCCTTTTGTGACATCTCTTTTAGTTATCTTTTAGACCCCTACCCTTTCTCTCACAATTCAACAACTCTTCTGTTTTGCCATTTTTTAAAAAGTAAAATGTTCACATCAGCTGTCCAATTCCTAGTTTTTGCAGTATGTCCATTTCTAGAGGTATGCATTCATTTCAGAATAAATGAAAATCTGGACTGATTTCATTCTCTGCAAAATGAGTTCCATGAGGAATGAATGGGTATGGCTGTGTGCAAATGGATATTTTATTTTATTTTTGTTAGTCACATTTGTGAGGAGGCTTATCATTTTCTGTGGTAATAGCAACTGAGCTGATTTCAGTGGCTACTCCTGGTGGCTGTCATTTGTTTTCCCCAGAATGCACCCAATGTTGTTCTGGAAAAGATAGGAAAAGGAATGGAAACCTTTTACAACGTATTTGCAGAAACAACAACAACAAAAATGGACTCACTGACAGGATTTAAATAAACATTTACAAAGTGTGTTCTCCCTCATGGAGAGCACGGGTTGCGGGCGGGGCTGACAAGACACCTCACTGTTACTAGGCAAATGGTTTGGCCATCCTGTAAGCAGGGGCGGGCTGTTCCTGGGGAAATTTAGATGTTGCCAATTAGTGATTGACAGCCCTATTTGTTAAATACAAGGCATGCAGCAACGGACGTCCACTTTCGCTGCATGCTTCGGATCACCAGGAGCACTTGGACCGTGGAGTTATCTTCTCATTGTTTGGTTACATTTCTTTATTCCCCCCGTCTCTTTAATCCTCTCTAGTCCCTTAATTAATTTAATTCCACCCCTTTTCTTTTCCTCTTTGATTTCCCACCCCACCCCTTACCCTGCCCTTTGAGAAGCTCCTCCCTGTACCTGTGAGCGCTGCCTGTGCATAATCCTCCTTGGCTTGTCTTTCCCAATAGGGAGAGAGCCCCCATTTAGGGGCTTTCTTTTGCAGAAAGGTTTCCCTCATTTTAACTGTTTGTTAATTGTGGGGCTAGTCAGGACTGTTCCCAGCCTAGCTGGAATCACTTTCGTTTTTAGTATCCCCAAAGGTGGCTTTATTTTGGGTGTGTGCAGCGCTGTCGGCCGAATTTTAATCTAGCCTTGGGCAGGAGCACCATTTTGAGTTTCCTTTAATATTGCAATGAGTCAAAGATTTTTAAGAGCAGAAGCAGTGAGGCCTGCATTTAAGCCTAGGCCTGCTGCAGTTAGCAGTAAACATGTGACTCATTCTCTCTCTAAGAATGTATCTTTTGCTTGCAGGCTCAGTTGCTATTGCATATTTGGGGCAGACAGAGTGGAGCCAGGGTCTCTGTGCCTCCAATGACTACGAGTACTCTGTGTATGCTCTTTAACTATGCTGTTTCTGTGGCTTAGTGGCTAGAGGACAGGACTAGGTCCTGGAAGACAGGGTTCATTTCCCCCTCTTAGCCATTGTTGGAGCCTATTCCAACTTCCAAGGCCCTGCGCACGACAGACTTTATACAAGGGTATCTGCAAATTAAAGCTTTACTATAACAGACATTGCAGCGGACTGAATACTGATAGTTTTAACAGCACATCCAATCTGCAGCAGGTGGACCAAATATTGCAGGATCTGCTAAAGGATGGGGGCCAGTTCTTCTGAATGGCCGAGGACTGCCAGCTTAAGGCTAAGAAATCCATCCAATCCTTCTCATAAGAACTAAAAGCAGAAGGGGAAATGGAAGCTGCTGCTCTCTGTAATTGACAACTAATTGTCAAAGTGCCACAGGTGGTCTGGAAAAGTCTGGCAGTAGCTGAGTGTCTGGAGCCCAGGATCTGATGCGCTCCATCTAAAAATGGGATAGAGTGTCAGCGACATCATTAGAGGATCCTGTAATCAGGAGAGCATAAAGCACAATATTAAACTTTAAGCAGCGCAGCTCAAAGCGTGAGCGGAGGGGCGGAGACTCCGCTGGAGCGTGAGGACTGTTTTGCCAAAACCACTGCCTGGTTATCAGACCAAAAGCAGATCCGATGGTCACTGAACTCCTCGGGCCACATGTGAACTGCTACTACAATGGGGAAAACTCAAGAAAAGTTAGGTCACATAATTGCTTCACCACACCGGGCTGGAGGCCATGGCTATGCACACCAGCAGCCCCTGAAATAAAAAACCAAAGGGCAAAGATCCAGCAGCATCAGCATGAACCTGAAAATCCCTGTGCAGGTTCAAGGTATCCTGCCATGGCCAACTACTATTGCATTCATTTTGGAATTGCAACCATCGCATGAGATCTGCCTATCACCTCACTTGGTAAGCGTACACAAAGGTAAGGGGACCTTAGGCCACAGGCAGCCTGGCCTAGCAGGAATGGAAGGGGTGGCCTGGGGCAACCACTCTGCATGCAAGATTAATTAAGTGACCCAGCAAGATCGTATCTGATGAAGCAACACTTGCTACAGAGGAAGTATTACAAAATAACTTCCTTCAAGGCGGACAGCTTCTCCATAGGCAAGTGGTATGTTTTAGCAACGATATCCATCTGGATCCCTAAATAAAATGGGAATATGGGCAAAAGGTATTGAGCTATTGCTTGCCAGCTTCCAGCCCCCGCTTGGGCAGGGAGCATCATGTGCTGCCATCATGATATGTAAATTTACAGGGCCGACGCTGGCCAGAACCCCTAAATAAGTCCCGACAAAGCTGCCGCCGAGCACAATCCATGCAATGCAACTACACACTCCGTGTGCCTGCTCGGTGGTAGTTTGTCTAGGCATTGGTTCCGACTATCTGCACCTGACCTCAGCAGGGCAGCACTGACGACTGGGTCCCACCATATTGTCAGTACAAGCAAACATCGTGGGGGAGCAATGAACCAGGATCAGACTCAAGCGCACCCCAAATGCTCCAGGGACCCTTGTGTGGCCCTACCCCTCAAAAGGGGTCGACAAAATCATGGCGAATCCTTGGATTCCTTTAAAGGATTACCTTTGTGCATTGGAGGGGACAGGTGCTCCGACCCCCCCCCCCAGACTACCTTGAACCAATGCCTTAAATTATTTTGAGTCTAGAGAGAGCTGCCATCAACTCATCCAAGTCCTCCTGCATGCAGGAACGCAAACTTATGCTGTAAGAAGACGGCAAGTCATTCTCGTCCAGCTGCACCACTAGCACTGCGGGAGGACCTGTACAGGTCACACTCAACCGCACCAAAGGAAGGAACTCCTCCCAAAGCATTCCCCATCTGGACACCCAGTATATGTTCACTTGGGCAGGAAGACTGAGCTGGCGCCCCAGTCCAGACTCGTCAGCGCGCTTGCCAGCCCAGTGTACAATGCTTTATTTATTTGTTTATTTATTTATTTTACTTTATTTTATTTTATTTATTTTCCACCGCCTTATTAACATGCTTTCTGGCCTGCTCAAGCGCCAATCTAAATGTGCACAGCTGCTCCTATGAAAAAAGGAAATAACAGACAGGCATCAGCACAGACATCATTGGTGACACTTCCTGTTGTAACCCTTGTCAGCATAAGACTTCCAATGACCAGTATTCACAATCCTGTCTACTGACAGGCCCCCAGTGTGCAGCCTTTGCAGCAGCCCTATTCGGAAGGAATGAGGTGTGTTCAGCAGTAGGCAAGCCGCAGGCCATAATAACTGGTGCACGACGTAAGCACATTGATGCCTGGCTAACAGGAACCCATTTTCATGCACTAGGAGCGGGCCAGCCCCCAGGGGAATGAAAAGCCAAATATTTCTGGTATCCATAACTGGGCAAGGGCGCTCCTCACCTGTGAGGGGAAGCCTGATGGTGGCACTCCTGCCCACTAGGTCTGTTTTAGAGTTCCCCACTCTAATGACCAGCTCCAAAGCAGATAAAGAAAAGTCCTGAAGCAATAAGCCTCCAGACTCTCAGCTCCGTGCTGGCTCCAAGACAATTTCCCCAACCCTCAGTGCACCAAAAATGCAATGGAATACTGAAAGGAGTCTCGCCTTGATCTTTAACCAGCAGACAAGTTATAACTTGTTGCAGATACTGCATAGGTAAAAATTGACCGACTTCCTGCCCACTGTCCTATGAGGTTGGAGCCTAGTAACAGTGAGCTGGATGCGGTTGCTTTGGGATTGAAGGAAGGGTTGCATTTGTGAGTGGTTTGGCGGTGAGCTTCAGTGCTCAGTTGGCAGTTAGGCATTGGTCTGGAATTGGTTGCTAGGGGGTATGGATTCGGCTGTGCCTGCCCCCCAAAATGCTGCTGCTGCTGAAGGGTTTTACCGTTAAAGGAACCCAGGGGCTCCCCCATGCTTTTGTCCGAAACCCCCTGGCAAGGGGCTAGGGCCACGCAAGCCCCTGGGAGCATGCTGGGGAGAGGTGAGGCATGGTTCCCAGTCCCGTCTCTCTCCCCAGGTGACTTACCCTTCCTGACTTCGCGGGGGGTGCGAATGTCAGAGCTGTCCCCGTGCGGGGGCAGTTAGTGCTACCAATGCCTAAGCAACTACTCACATTGCTGTATTTGAATAAAGTTGTGGCCAAAATTATGCCAAAAACCTTAAACAAAAATTAAGTGTCAATTGTGTTTTTCTTGGGGTCTTGGGGACCTCGATGCGCAACTTTATTTACAGAGAACAAGAAATTTAACAATGTGACAACATAGTACTATATATAAACAGCAGAACGTAACATTTGACATAATAAACCAGAAATGGAAGCTGAGGGAAGTCAATAGAGAGGGGGAAAATTGGAAAATGAATGTTATTGATATTAGATATTTGTTATGAGAAAAAGAAAATCAATAAAACTTATTTTAAGAAAGAAAGAAAAAGAAATGAACAGTCATAGGCAAACTTGGCCCTCCAGATGTTTTGGGACTACAACTCCCATCATCCCTAGCTAACAGGACCAGTGGTCAGTGATAATGGGAATTGTAGTCCCAAAAGATCTGGAGGTTCGAGTTTGCCTATGCCTGGAAATGAATATGGGTGTACAAATCAACAAGTTCTCATTCATTCATTCAACTCACAACAAACTAAAGGTTTTAACCACAAAACAGATGGGACAATGAAAAAAGCTAAACTGAAATTCTTGCACACTCTTAGAAATCTGGTCAGTATAATCCTCCCACATACCTTGTTTCATTATCAGAAGATAGCATGACAGGTACTAGGGTCTGAATAACAGTTATTGGTGCTGCTCCAACCCATGTTTACACACACATTGAATAGCAGAGTATGTATCCAAAGGACCACCAGAGCAATACTGTTTCCAGAGGCATATAATTGAATGCATATAATGTTTTGGGCTTTTTAATTGTGACTGTGCACTGCAGTGACTTTGACAGATCTGTTATGCTCTTGATAGTGTTCACTGTGTAACCCTGCTTATGTCGCAGCAAGCTTTATCATTTTACAAATTTAAAACCATTTCAAACGGTGAATTCTTTTTATGTTAAAAACATTTGTGGCAAGGGGATGGCTTTTTAGGAGGGTTCCAAATTACTGAAATTCTTAGACGTATGCAATATGTTTACAGTAGTACCCCAGGTTACATACGCTTCAGGTTACAGACACCACTAACCCAGAAATATTACCTCAGGTTAATAACTTTGCTTCAGGATGAGAACAGAAATCGTGCTCCGGTGGCACGGCAGCAGCAGGAGGCCCCATTAGCTAAAGTGGTGGTTTTTTGTGGTAGTTTTATGTAGTTTTTCAATTTCATTGTTCCGCAAGGGACAATGACAATAAAGATATCGTATCGTATCGTATCGTGGTGCTTCAGGTTAAGAACAGTTTCAGGTTAAGAACGGACCTCCAGAACGAATTAAGTACTTAACCCGAGGTACCACTGTATATATATTCATTAGGGAGCCTTCTGCAATGAGCTGCCAGTCAAGTTTACACATGTAGTAGAATAAGGTGGTAATGAGGTAGAAAAGTTCTGTGAACTGACTGTATCAGTGGTTTGCTGTCATGGACTGCATGAAAAGTGCAGGGGGCCTTTGTGGACCATTTAATAATAATTTTAAAAATTCCATGCTGGCATCACTGTCAAACCCAGCACTGTATTATGAAAATCACAGTCCTAGGCCAGGCTGCTAAGAAGGCCCCCTAGAATACCCTGGGGGAAAATTAGTAGAATGCACCAGCACCATATTATGAAAAGCAGAGACCCCAAACCAGGGTTTTACCAGCCTGTTCATTCAATCTGGCTCTGGTCACAATGGCTTCCATCTCTGTTGTCATAAAAAAGTAAAAATAAAGTGCAGGGCTAAGTACAGATATTCTGGAAGGTTGCACAGCTGTTACACAGATCATCTTCATGGGCTCTGTGGACCATCAGTGATCAACAGACTACAGTTTCATAACATCTGGGCTATATCCTTTCAGACTGTGGATGGTAGGAGGAACCACTATTCTGAATGCTCCATTAGGAGAAAAACACAATGCAACCAGAAACCTGTTTGCTAAATTGGATTTTGCGCTAGTTGACTCTTTGATTTTAAAATATTCCATCTTTGTTAGACCTGATCCCCCTCCCACACAAGCGCACACACAGAGACGTTGTTGACCTCCCACAGAGTGAGATTTTGGTAAATTACACTACTCCTCTCAAGACCAGTTGCAATAAATCTGATATGACTGGCAAACATGAATTAGGTCAGTGTATCTTAAAGTTCATTACAATAGAATCTCTGTTGCGGACTAATAATAAATAGTAATGTTCAGATAACAGCCAAGGAAGTGTAATGTCTGGGCACTGAGAGAACATAAATAAGGATCTGAACTCATCGGATCCTGTTCTGAATAGAATGATTGTTTGCCCTGTGGGCTTCTATCAGGGTGATTGATGAAGGGTTTTCTTTTCTGACTACTGAAAATTCAAAGTAATAAAAAATGTATCCAACTCCAAGACTTTCAATCCTCCTTGCCTGTTCCTAGGAGCTCCCCTTCCAAAGAATGATTGAGGACCACAAATACAGAATATGAAGGACAGCCAGCCCAGTAAGAATATATGAGATGGTAATTCAGGTTGCCGTAAAACCAGAGTAATTTAAAGGGACATAGCTATAATGGGATATTTTACTATGGCATGCAATCTTGTAGCAAAAGCTTTCTGAAATCCCATTAAAATCAATACAACTTGAGTGCTTTACCATCCGCTTGGGCTCTATTGATTTTAATGGCACTTGCTTAATCATGCTCAATTGTCTCCAAATTGTGGTGCATCACACTCTATTAATATTATATTATGCACATACTATTTTAATAGTTATTTGTAAAATATGGGGAATATTTATTCTAGGGCAAACTGCCCTCGATCCAGTACCGTGTGGTGCTTGGCCTAATTTCATGTGGACGGAAAGGAGGGGAAAGGAGATGGCAGAAAGACAGAGGGAAGGGGAGGACGAAGGGAGAGAGATGAAAGCGTAGATCCCATTATTTTGACCTCCACCACTTTTGGTGCCAACCACTTTGGGCTCCAACTCTGCCTACTGCTGACTCTAGCCTGGTCCACCACAGATTGCCCCCAAGGTGGTGCATAAGTGGTTAGCATCTGAAAGCTACTGATGGTTGTATCTTCACCGATGGCAGCAGAACCAACCAAAATGGGGCAATTTGTGGCTGGAGAGGGAGCAGAACTGGGCTGGTACAGGAGCCACTGGAAGCTGAACTGGCCCTGTTGTTGTCATGTGTACTGCAGTGATCTGGGTCTGATCTGGGTGCATCAGGCTGGCTTTATATTGAATATTGAATATTGAATATTGAATATTGAATATTGAATATTGGCTTTACATTGTATATTGAAGTTGTATTGTTTCCTGTCTCAGCTCCGCCTGTGAGTGGCAGAATTGTGGATACAAAGGTGGCCACCCTGGTCCATGAAAACCTGATGCCGCAGGACAGGGGTTTGGATTGTCACCTAAGAATCAGAGCTTTGTATCAGGAATCTCTCCTTCATATCCTCTGCCATAAATTCAATAACAGCAAAATCACAAACATGACTACTCGGAAGCAAATCCAATGAAACAAACATCCAGGTAAATATCTATAGGATGGTTATAATCCTGTAAGCATAGGAATTTGAGCACAATCCTATGCATGTCTACTAAAAAGTAAGACCCACTGAGTTAAAAAATGTTTGGAATTTGATATAGAATTGCCACCAAAATAGTATTGGGAGTGTCACTCTGAAAAACCCTATGTAAAGTGGAACACTCTCCCTTCAGATGTAAGGCCATAAAGAACCACATAACTTTTAGAAGACACCTGAAGGCAGCCCTGTATCAGGAAGTTTTTGATATTTGATGTTTTACTATGTTTTATATATGCTGTAAGCAGATTTCTTTGGGTGTGTGTGTGTACAACAACTATTATTATTATTATTAACATTTATATGCTAACCTATAACAATGGGTTTACAGCAAAGAATAAAACCAAATGATCATGTACAGTTGTTGCAAAGATTACAAGTGAATGTATGTGATGTGTTTTCAACTTCTAAAGCAATATAAAGCAATATGTGTGAGGCTTCTGCAGCACCACAGATCACCCCTTTTGGCCCATATATGATGTCAGGTGATTGGCATGGCTTGAGCAAAAAGACTCAGTGAGGCAAATGGGAATCCTGCTGGGCCAAATTATGTCTATGGCCTGAAAGTTCCTGACTCCTGCACTATACAAATGGCATTTTTTATTAATTTTTGAGGAACATTGAATAGCTTGCTTCTGATATTTTAAAAAAGGCATACGTAAGAATCTTCTAATTATTAATATAAAGAAATAATAACAATAAGACAGCTCTCAGCGGACTAATCAAAATCAGGAGGCATTCTGACTTCAAGATATTATCCCCTAAACTGTAATTCAAGTCTGTTCTGCTCATCATGACTACAATGAAAGCTCTAGTCATCTGACTCAATTGACTTTTCCCTTAAATAATTAGAAGCTCTTTGTTGCAATGGCTTAACATAAATTCATCCTTCGTCCTTTAATGACATGCTGGCAGTTTGTTAGTCTTGCAGCTTATTTTTCCTTGAATGCCTCTATTCATTGCAATTTTAATAGCTCAGGTAGAAATGCACACTCTAGTCGCCAGAAGACCATGAGACAAGAAACTTACAGATTTTCTGCAGTAAATTCTTTTTAAAAGGTACTAGAATTTGATTTGAAGCTTGTTTTATGAATTGATATTTCAGACTTGATCACCCCCTCCCCAATTAATATTTATTTATCTATCCATCACATCCCTTTTTGTATCCTGCCCTTTTTCCAGACAACACCACAAGTTGGCTAACAGAATATGATGTACTGTAATACACTAAATACAAAACTGAAACCATACAAAATTAAGATAACTTACAATGTTCAGCAGCAATAATCAAACAACCACAGCTACTCCAGGACTCCAAATCAGATAAGTCCCAAAAACTTGGACAAATAAAAACACTTTTAACTTGATCCTAAATATACCGGTACCTTTTGTGACAGAAATGCAGATGTCACTTCGGAGAGAGTTCTAGAAACAGGATGCCAATAATGGAACACTGCCCTGAATGTGGTGGTGCATGTGCTCCTCTGCACCTTCCAGTCCCTGGTTATAATTGTTCTGGCTCTCTATTTCTTTATTATTATGCATAATGAATCAAACAGTAGTGCATTCAAGTCCCTTTGATATTTTAGTGCGGGAGATTTAAACCCTTGTTTATCTTTCCCGCTGAAGCAATGGGACTTAGGACTCAGCTATACAGTACAGCTGCAAATAAAATGTTTTAAGTGCAATATACAATGTGACCTTAGATGACGATGGTGAGCCTTATGGAAAATTCAATGTATTTTTAAAAACGCTTTTTTTTTTTTTTTAAAAAAAAGCATTTTCAGAATGGCTTTTATATGTGTGTAGATTCCATCTTAGAAGTGCTTAAACTGGTTTGGACCATGTTCTTTATTGATTATATGTTGCACTGTTGTTCTATCGTTCCTCTAAGGTGTTCATGAAATGATATGTTTCTGGCCCACAGCCACAACTACTGAGAGGCAGGGCCAATGAGCTCCATGACGAAACATGGATTTAAACACTGATTTGTTGCTTCCAAGCCCAAATGGCAGTCACTGTGCTACACTGGTTCCCCTACAGTATTATTGTGGTCTTTGTTGAAAGTAACTTCTGTCTGACATACAAGGACTTTCTTCCAATTAAGGTGTCTAGATTGGAGTGTCAACCTTCTGGGGCCATATTCTGCCAATATTTATTTCAGCTGAATAACAATGATTTCAGCAAGGCGTGAGATTAAATACAAATGAACTGGTCCACTCTGGTTTCAGAAGCTCAAGGACTGGATTGAAATGCTCCAGTAGCGCAGTGCCCACCAACCAATTCCTCTTGATGATATTGGGGAAAGGTCCTAAATTGAAAACACAAGCCTTCTTATGAAATCTATTGATCCTTGTGCACAAGAGATTGATTCCCATTTCTCACATATATCACTAGCAAAACAGATTGCACTGGAACTCTGGGAGGTATGACCTAAGGCTTTCCATTGAGCTTGGTCTAGTATGTGCTTTAAAATATTACAATGGAATTGTGTTCATATGCATTGCACTGATTTAAAGGAAGCTATACTATAAATACAGTATAGTGCATTATAACTATTACTATTAGATTTCTTATATTTTCCTGGCTGGACTTGCTGTCTGGGGATGACGAGAGACCCAGCTTATCTGGGAGCATGTCCTATTGAAACGAGCGTCTTCTCGCTCATATTCATTAGCTGATCTAACTGTCAGCCACAGTGCTTATTTGTGGATAGCTCCTGCACTATATGGAGAAAGTTTAATTCTTTCCAATGGAGCCGGACGTATAGCCTAGTGATGATTCTGTGGGAAAGACCTGATCGGTAGGGTCATGCCAATATGATCAGTTTATTTAAACATCATTGTTAAAATTAGCCCCACATGGCTGGGAGAACGTAGGCAAAAGGGTTCTTCCTTTCTGGATGCTTGAGAACAGAATTATTCAAATGCAAAGCATATTTCAACATTTACCTTTTGCCCCATGCTTTCTAGGCACAGGGCTGTGCTTTAAAACTCCATTTCCAAGCATTTTATTGTTGTTTTTGTTTCTGCACTGCCATGTTCCCCAGGAAAACCCACACTTTAACACTGAATCAGAACAAAAATGGCAATTCTGGTTTTCCACAGATTACCGTTCGCTCGGATTCAGCAGTAAAAATGAGGTTTTTCACAGGGAAAGCACTGGGGGAAAGAGAGTGCTCATACATAGGTCTTTAAAGAATGAACCTGTGCCTAGAAATGCGACACAAACAAAAGTCTGGATGAGTCCTCCATTTCTTCCAACCTTTCAGAAGGTTTAGGGATTTTTGGTATATAATAATTTAATAATATAATTTTATTATTTGTACCCTGCCTGTCTGACTGGGTTGCCCCAAACCACTCTGGAAGAGTTTATATGCATAAACTCTACCATACCATGCAAAATAAGGCCAGCTTTCAATATTTTAGCTAGCCACAGCCACTGACATTCTTATTTTCTCTTCATATCTGCTTTATTACAATTGAGTAAAACACATGTTAACCATAAATACCTAAAAAATACCTAAAATACCTACTTAATTGTCCTCTGTGTGTCGGAATATTTCACTGAGTCCACATAGGGCTACAGTTCCATCTGTTCCATCTAAATACAACATAAAGGTGCCAGCCAAGGAGGCATATACTTCCAATTATCCCTTCCATTAGATAGAATGACTGAAGGGAGTTCCGAGAGTCTATATGCAACTTAAAGTCTCCCAGAGATAAGAAAGGGAGGCTAAATTATTCATAATTCATTTATATCCATTGAGTCTTGTGGAAATTTTATTCCACTGGCACTACACCAGTAATGCATTTGGCCTATAGGCTTTTCCATTGTTGAGCTGATTTTATATTTCTGATAGTGATTGCTGCTTTGGGTGTGTGCAGTAGATTATGATATTTGATGACGGTCCATGGTCAGAGGCAGGATTCTTTTGAATGCCAGCTGCTGGAAAGCGGAGGGTTCTCTGACACTCAGGTCCTGCTCATGAGTTTCCCACAGGCATCTGGCTGCCCACTGTGAAAACAGGATGCTGGACTAGGTGAATCCTGCAAACTCTTCTCATGTGCTTATGATGTGATCATTGTCAGATTCTGGATGGTCATATGGATATTATATGCTTTTGTTCATAGCATGGATAAATAAAAATGTTGCCAATGTTTTCCCTCTAAGAAGGCAATATTTTAGAATGCAGGTCTGGTGGGCATGATCTCTGGCTTCAGAAGAGTACATCAGCAAAAGGCTTTTATTAAAAACTTTAGGTTCCTGTGGGAATGAAAGAATGTCAGTGGCTGAGCGACGCTACCATTGTTGCGGTTGTAGAACATTCTTTGCATTCAAATGATGCAATGATGCCCCAGTCCAGGAATTCCTTCTGGTTACAGAATATCCAGTGCGCTTAGAAAGTTTCCCCACTAAGAGGAACATACTCATTTATTGCAAATGATCAGACATCTCTCCCTGTAGTACTCTTCGGGTGTTCAGTCTCCTTTATACATAAGCAAGTTCACAAGAAGTGGGGAAGTGCTTCCAAGTCTTGCTTCCCTCCGGTGTGTTATCTGTTCACAATTTAGGGCCTCCACAAGGTTGAAGATGAATATTTAGAACCCTGCACAAGCAGAGGGTTAAATCAAGAACCCACTTCAAATCTTCACCCTCAGGTATGTGGAAGGTGCATTAAAAGTACGTACACATAATGTGTTGGATGGGGCAGGGCTTGGCAGCACCCACCGACCGTTGCTCTTGTATTTTTTACTTGTGAGAAGTCTGAATGCCCAAATAGGACTAGTGTCTTCAGGATATACATTTTGATTGGATCCATCCATCCAATGTGTATGAGTAAGTATAATTTGTTGCAGTTACCAGGACATGTTCAAGGGGCTTTGGGACAGGGTGATAGCTGCAATTTTGCCATTAGTTCTGCATGAATTAGTTGAATGAGTATACATGTTTACATACGTTATTTCAATTGCAATGGCTCATGGGACTGGACGCTAAACGTTGCTTGTTTATAATGTCAGAACTCTGAAAATGATGAAGGAATTAGTGAGCTTTGTTAAGAAAAGAAATAAAAGTACCCATTATTCATTAGCTATACAATTAAAATCATATATTGGACAAGGTGTATATTTTCACAATGCTAGCACTATTTAGACTTGGTGCCTAAGCTTTTCTAATTACAATCTGTGTAATTGTGAAACTTATGTGAATTACTAGAGACAGGTTAATTTAAATATTGTTAACATTTTTTTTTAGAATGACAGTCCTAATACAGCACAATAATCAGAATAAATCTATTTGACAGAGTCAGTAATTACCAACTTGAACTTCAATTAGTTCTGAGCAGCTAGGCTAATTCCAGCTCTTTTCTTGGACTTAGCAATAATTACCATTTTTTTCTTCCCAAACTTTCCTAAACATTGAAGCAGGGCGGGGAGTGGAGGTGGCAGGCAGGAGAAGTGAGGCAATGATCTATTATGTAAAAACAACATGTGTATTTAGCACCTGCCTTTTCAGTAATTCCATTTTTAGCTGTGAAAAAGCACACATGCTAACAAAATCCATCTGCAGGAGACAGACAAATCATTACTCCTTTGTTACGTTTAAGTAATGAAGACTATCACTGAGAGAGTCCTGCAGGTAAGGAAAATGGCTCCAAACGACATAGGGAACAGTGTGAAACTGACGAAAAGCTGCTAAAAGCGAATCAAGAATGTTTTTCCCCCTAACACATCAAATTCATATTCTCCCTTTTCTCTTCAAGTTATCCTGCTTTGCATGGATTCTGTTTCAGAGTAGTAGTTCTGTTGACTCCAGACTGTCACTAATTTCTGGGACGAATGTAAACATGCTGAAAATTTAGGATTCTGAAATTTAAAGGCCTTTGTCCTCTTAGGAAAACAAATACACTTAAAAAAAAAGAATCAGACTTCTTGTGGTATACAAAGTGATGGGGAAACACATTGAAAAGTGTAGGATAAACGAATGATTAATGGGAAGGCATATAAATGCTCTGCAAGCAAATCAGGATAAATGGAGAATGAATGCTCATTGTTATATAACTACCCTACAGAAAAATCAGAATGAATACTTAGTAAAGGCCACATATAAGCTAACCTCTGTGTAAGCTTTGTGAAAGGAAACTGGGGAAAATGCTCAATAGAAGGAACTTTTACAGTGAAATTAGTAGTCCGTGCTATAAACAGGAAGACAGGTATGCTCTTCCATTTATGCCTAAAATTTGCTAATCTGAACGCTTTCCAGCCCACCACATGAACCAGGGAAAGAATTTCCCTATCATCCTTAATGAGATGAGGCAATAAATTGATATTGGGCTGGCTTCTGTTTCTTGGGCAGGTTGGTCATTTGTGCGGCAGTGTAAGAGTAGCTGCACCTATTTAAGCAAGCCATTAACCCTGTTGTGCTAAGACCTCAGTCACCTACAGTACCAGAATTTTGGGAGTAGAGATTAGCCATTTGCTTAAGGGTTTTAAAATCAGCTTCAGGAAGGGGCCTTTCTCAGCTCTTCTGCACTGCTACATCAATGGGTTCAAGAACTGGTTTCAGTTGGCCACGGTCTTTTGCCATATAAATTTGGCACCACCATTGGTAGGTTCAGTGCTGGTTCGTGGGAAGGAGACACACAGGAGCTCATGAAGACAGGGTTATCCTAAATCACTTCTTGCGGTTTGAGGGAAACTCAAATAGGGATCAGTCCTTGGTGCCTGACATCCTCACTGATCTTATGGTTATAACACTCTAATCCAGTATTTGGAGGTAGGGTGGGTCGCATGCAGAAGAGCAGCAAGAGAAGCTACTTTCTGTCTTCCACCTTGGTGGCAATTATAATGAGTTTAGGGTGTTGGCTTTAACTAGATACAAATGCTTCAGATCAGACATGGGAAAAATTTGTTGCCCATAGGTCAGCTCCTTCATTCTTGTTCTTCATTCTCTCTTTCATTTTTAGAGGTGTAAGTACAATTATCCTTTCTTTTGACTTTACAGAGGAAGAAAAATGATCAAAGCTGTGGTCCTTTCCTCAATTTACTCAGGAGTAATTATTTATTTGAAAGTTGTATATCCTGCCATTCTTGCCAGAGGCAACTCACAACAGCTAAGAATGATCGGGTTAAAATAGCACACGTAGATGAACAGACCATTTAAAACATAATACAATTTAATTGATTAACCCCTGTGCTCTCTCACACAGTACTTAATAAGCATAATTCAGAATAGTGGGATATTTTTAAAGTGTCATAGAGTTGTAATGCACATTTTATCTCAAAATACATATATTCTGTCTCAAAACATCTCTCTCTCTCTCTCTCTCTCTCTCTCTCTCTCTCTCACACACACACACACACACACACCAATAACTGTTTTTTTTTATATGTGAACATTGTGAATGTGAGTAGATAACTATATCCTACCTAATAGACATGTTATTCCTGGAGGTGCAGATCATTTTGGAGTTCAAAAAATTGAATTTCTCAAGCATCTCTAAGAGTAACACTTTGGCCCATTCAGTGTTATGACCAACAAAGCAAATTCAGTTGATTCTTCTATGTGTCAGCACTATTTAAGAATGCTATAATATTTGAAAGACTCACCTAGGCTTAGTAGAAACAAACAAACAATATATAAATAACCTACTTTCTTGCTCCTGCAACTGAGTGGCTTGCAGCATAAACACAAAACATTATAATGCAATAATAAAAATACGATTAAATAAAATTACAAATTCCTATGGACTTTAAATAAGACACTGTTGGAAAAATATAGACAAAAAGAGCACATATTTGTTTGACTTACAGATGCCACTCATTTGCATGTTCAGACCCAGAGACCTCCCCCCTAAATAAACACACATTTGACTCAAATTTTAGTTTTGGTCTTTGGCAGAATTTAGGCCACAACTTTATTGATTAGAGAAAGTGAGTGTCTGCATAGGCTCTGGTTCGACTAGCTCCCTGCACACTTGCAGGTAGCGCTGACCCATAGCTTTATCATAGGTCAGCCAAGGGTGAACACCTGAGGTAGGTGGAAAGCCGGGGAACAGACTATGTCCACTCCCCAGATGCTCCCCTGGACTCAGGCACGGGCACAACCCCCTCTTGGGGGTTGACCAAACCAAGTTGAGTCCCTGGATTCCTTTAACGGAATACCCTTCACATAGGGATGGCAAGACCGTTCTCCCATCCCTATCACCTGAACCAGTGCCTATCCGCAACCTTACAAGTTGTGACGATTTGCTATGTGACAGGCAAAACTCAAATGGCAGCAACCAATCAGCCAAGTGGGGAAAATTCCTTCCATGCCCCTGTCCCAATGACAGACGACACATGACGGCATAGCAAGGTCAATTGCAAAATGCCCTAAATATAGGGAGAGGTGGGCGGGTGTTCCGATGCATGAGCCGAAAAAGGAAGCTCTGGGTCATGTGCCTATATAGGTCCCTTGGTCCATTTAGAAAGCTCCCCATTGGCCATATTAAACCCAGCAATGAGGGACTAACCAATCAGGTGTTGTGGCTGTCCAATATACCCACCCACAACCAGGAGGTCAGTCTTCAGGTCTCACGGCAACACGTGCCCTCTTTTAGGATGGATACGCTTTCACCAGTAACAGGATACAAAAGTATAACAGTAAATATTTGACTATCCCATAGGCCTGTGATACTCATATGCAGAAGAATTAATGCAGTCAAGCATTTTTTAATTTTTTTTAAAGGTGTGCTGATTCTAGTAAATCCTTTACTGTACACCAAGAGATTCTTGTTAGGTATCATTTCAACACTGAAGGCTTTGGCAATGAGTCTATAAAATCTGTGTGATCATAATGCTGTTCTAATTAAAGACATTCTTATTTGAGCACAGCTGTTAAATGTATTCTGAGAGACCTCTGAGATGCTATTCTTATTCATATGGACTTTCTTTTGCAAAGTTATGTTATATGTAAAGTAGCTTTCCAGGTTTGAAAGTTGTGTTGATGCAAAAATATTTCATAAACAAACAACGGATAAAGGTTCTGTAACAGTACTTTATTTTGTAAACTGTGGGTTTACTATCAGAAGTGTGCTGCACAAAACTTGCATATTCTTATAAAGTGATACAACATTAATATTTGCAGCATAAGACGGTAAAAGGTATACAGTCATAAGGGCACAGCAATGAAGGAACTCTCAAACCTATGTAACTTATGAAATATTTGTAAACACCAGGATTACGGCAGCTACAGAACTACAAAGGCACTGAAGAATAATTGTGCGAGTCTAGCCTCTTCAATAATGGATGGTTATAACACCAGATATTTTAGCAAAGGGGTTTTTTTATTCATATTTCAACAATGCAGTGTATATTATGCAGACACTGCTGCTTCCAGAGGCATCTTTGACCATTAGCTACTATGGCAGCAAATCACCTATTTTTGGCCAGTTATGCATTTCCCCAATGAAACAGTTAGTCCAGATCAAGTTAGTCCATTTCCCCAATGAAACAGAATATCTACTTAACAAGAGAAACTGGTTTGACTTTCCTTTTTCTTTTCCTAGCAAACCTCTTCTTCAGACTCAGGACTTTCAACTACAAAGTAAGAGAGCTGGATGTGGTTGGTAGATTCAGGTTTGTTTGTTTGTTTTTAAAAGGGGGATCCACTAGTTGCAACAGGCTTTACGCCACTGGGACACCTCACCCATAATAAGCTACTGCTTCAAAATGACATCTCGGACCACTAGCTCCAAAGACAACAAATTACATACGCTTGACCAGCTCTTTAGCTATGCAAAGGTTCATTCTCCCTCCAAAAGGGAGTAAGCCAAGACAAAGGGGCGGGGGGAATTGATGTATGCATAGGATGGAGAGCGATTCACACATTTTAGGTCTTTTGGTCATAAGTGTGGGAAAGCTGTGTGCTAGCACTGCATCTCATGACGGTTGTTGTTTAGTCGTTTAGTCGTGTCCGACTCTTCCTGACCCCATGGACCAGAGCACGCCAGGCACTTCTGTCTTCCACTGCCTCCTGCAGTTTGGTCAAACTCATGCTGGTAGCTTCGAGAACACTGTCCAACCATCTCATCCTCTGTCGTCCCCTTCTCCTTGTGCCCTCCAACTTTCCCAACATCAGGGTCTTTTCCAGGGAGTCTTCTCTACTCATGAGGTGGCCAAAGTATTGGAGTCTCAGCTTCAGGATCTGTCCTTCCAGTGAGCACTCAGGGCTGATTTCCTTCAGAATGTGTAGGTTTGATCTTCTTGCAGTCCATGGGACTCTCAAGAGTCTCCTCCAGCACCATAATTCAATAGCATCAATTCTTCGGCGATCAGCCTTATTTATGGTCCAGCTCTCACTTCCATACATCACTACTGGGAAAACCATAGCTTTTATGGACCTTTGTTGGCAAGGTGATGTCTCTGCTTTTTAAGATGCTGTCTAGGTTTGTCATTGCTTTTCTCCCAAGAATCTCATGACTAGATCAGAAATAACAAAGATATAGCTACTTGTTCTGTGCATCCACTACTTCTTGGCTCCCAGAGGAACGGCATTCACTCAATGGTGGAGCATCTGCTTTGCATGGACAAGGTCCCAGGTTTAGTTCCTGATACCTCCAGGCAGGGCTGCAAGAGAAACCTGCCTCATATCCTGAAGTTCTGTATTCATTGTAAACAGAGCTGAGCTAGACGGACTAATAATGGTCTGGCTCCGTGCAAGACATCTTTCTGCATCCTCTAAAGTTTCAAGGACAGGACAGAAGTAATTGTTGCTAAGGGAAGAGAGTTGAGAAGTGGTGATATTAGCTGAAAAATTAAAATGCCTTGAGCTATTAGAAGCAGCGTCACATGAGTTCGGGCATGTCAGTATAGTCTGCAATGGGCTCAGCAGACTCTCAGCATGTCAGAGCAAGGAACAGTTGGGAGACATTGGCTCTCATGAGAACAGAAGTCTGCCTTAAGACCATATCGGCTCAGACTGGTGATCTTGCTGATTTCCCGTCTGTTGATTTAGCAACTGATTCAGCGATATTCTTCGCTCTTGCTCACATTCGCCACACTCATTATTTAAGGGTCAACAGTTCAGGATTTTCTACATGACAGGAAGATGAAATCCTTTTAAGCCAACAACAACTGCAACTGCTGATCAAGCTGGTCAAATTGAAATCTAGCCCAACTTTCAAAGCAATGTCACCTTCAAGCCTTGTTTTAATACTTTCTGACTGAAATGCCACAAATGGGATGAATGATGCTTTGGAAGAGGAAGGTGGATTCTCAGACCTCAGCCTCCCAATTGGCTCAAAAAGCAGTCTCAAAGTGGCAGGCCATCACCCACTTCAGTCAGGTCCCTGATACCCACCAGGATTTTCTAAATCACCACCATAAGCTCTGTTTAAAATTCATAAAACATAGATTTGTAGAATTGGAAGTGACCTTGAGGGTCATCTAGTCCCACCACCTGCATTGCAGGATTCTCAAGTAAAGCAGATGGCCATCCAGCCTCTGACCAAGGAAGAATAGAGTTCCTTTGATCAGGACACTGTTCTTCTGTTGATGCAGCCTGGAATAGCATTAGCTTTTTTGCTGCTGCATCACACTGTCGACTCATGTTAAGCTTGTGGTCCACTAAGACCCCTAGATCCTTTTCACTTGTAATACTGGCAAACCAGGTGCCCCCCCATCTTATATTTCTGCAGCTAGTTTTTCCTGCTAAGTAAGTAATAAAGATATACAATTTAAATTAGGTTGTCACTGCAGAGCCTAGGACTTGTCCATCAGAAGGTCGGTGGTTCGAATCCCCATGACGGGGTGAGCTTCCGTTCCTCGGTCCCTGCTCCTGCCAACCTAGCAGTTTGAAAGCACGTCAAAGTGCAAGTAGATAAATAGGTACCGCTGCGGCAAGAAGGTAAATGGCATTTTCGTGCGCTGCTCTGGTTCTCCAGAAGCTGCTTTGTCATGCTGGCCACATGACCTGGAAGCTGTACGCCGGCTCCCTCGGCCAATAAAGCGAGATGAGCGCTGCAACCCCAGAGTTGGTCACGACTGGACCTAATGGTCAGGGGTCCCTTTACCTTTACCTTAGGAAGGTAACAGTGTCAGGGAAGACCAGGATCCTCAGCTGGAAGTAATTAGCTTGGTAACCCACTAGATGAGGGCTGAGATGTAAGTATGCAGTGGTGGTGATGTATTTTTTCTTATATCCCTATGGGCTGGAATAAGTATTTGAGTAGTGGACATGGTTTCAGAGAAATCCACCCTCTGGTCCCCACCCCAACACAGCTAAACCTGTGACATGGGGATGATCATATGGCAAGAGCTATCCCTACCATTAGGCAGAATGGGACACCTCAAGTGGAGCATATGTCTTGGGCTGGCACTGTTGATGGTGCTAGTGTCCAAAGTTCTGAACCAAAAAGGAATTAGGCAGGTCTGGGAACTGTCTTTCACCTCCGATAAATTCTGCAGTTACTCCAATGTAAAAACAAGGGCATGCCTGTCATGATGCCAGTGCTACAGGAATGACAGCACATAAAAATGACATAAAATAAAGCAGTTTGATATTAATACTTTACAGTTCACCTCTTTTTCAATTGTCCCTTTTCTTCCTTTATCAGATTAATATGTCTTTCCCTCCTTATCTCCCTTCCTTCCCCCCATGCCAAGGCAAGCCATGTTTACTGTTATTGTCAAGAGTCAAGAGTATCTCTTCCTTCTGGCAGAATCAACTAGTAAAGAATCCCTTTCTTAAGTTTGTCATGCAGCATTTAAAAATTTTCTCCTTGAATTTAGAGTTTCTCGAAATGGCTTGAAATCTAAAAATATTGCTGGCAGAAGCAGTTATACAAGACATCTTAATTATTATGTTTCCAAGGAAATGACAGCCTGCGTAAGGGAAGCTGACAAGTCTCCCTGCAGCTATGTGCTTTTTATACTGGAACTTTAGGCTATTATAAATTACCTAGGACCGAGACTGGCATGAACACAATATGTCAGATTTAAACCAGCTGCCACATGATGCACTGAGACTGTTAACCCTTTCTCTGCCCGCTGGCTCATCTGCCCTTCCCTTGCCTGCCTATGACAGAAACGAAGCTGGGAATACAAAGGCATTCAAACAGAGCTGTTTAAATTGCACCCACCGCCCCTCCTGCTACCAGACCACAACTATTCATTTCAGATGATCAAAGTGAGCATGAAAGCTCAGTACGTTGGGCGGCTGTTGTGCGCCCTGCCCGCTGTTCTTGACAGCCGTTGTTTGATTTGAGGCACGGCTTGATGTGCCGACTGCCAGATCTTCATATCAGAAGAGGCACTCGATCTTCCTGCCTGCTGGCTCCTAGTTAGAGGTGAACGAGGGAACCAGTTCAGTGATCTGGCTTGTGCGGCGCATATAACAACAAAGTACAAAGTCAAGCATGCATGGTAAAGTAGAGATTGCTGAGCAGATGCTTTGGGGATTGCAGTGTCATGCTGGCATATTTTGGCCTTCCGAACGAGTCTGACTTGCTTTGTATATATACGGTATATAGCAGGAAAAGTGGGGCAGAGCGCATTTCACTGTGAAATGATTAGTTTTGGTTTGTGTATAAATAACACATGCCATAATAAATTACTGCATTGTTAACATTCCCTTTTTCTTGCCTGAATGTATATCGCTACAACAGCACAAGCATGGAACAGATTCACGGTATCAAAAAGGAACATTATATCCTGTCCTTAACAGGGATAGAGTCTTCTCTGTCTTCCTTGTCTTTTAAATGGCCTAAAAGCTCACACATTACACTGTTTTGCTTGCTCAGTGTTGCATTAAGGAGAAATAGTGCTGCTAATCAGCAATACCACCCAGCTTTTGCCATGATTCACAAGCAGCATGGTTGTTTTTTCATTCACTGGTCTCTTACTAGTCCACACAGCTGGAACAAACCTGCAGGAACCAATATGGTATGTCTACTCTACATACATGGAAGTGAAAGCTGGACCATAAAGAAGGCTGATCACTGAAGAATTGATGCTTTTGAATTATGGTGCTGGAGGAGACTCTTGAGAGTCCCATGGACTGCAAGAAGATCAAACGTATCCATTCTTAAGGAAATCAGCCCTGAGTGCTCACTGGAAGGACAGATCGTGAAGCTGAGGCTCCAATACTTTGGCCACTTCATGAGAAGAGAAGACTCCCTGGAAAAGACCCTGATGTTGGGAAAGATGGAGGGCACAAGGAGAAGGGGACAACAGGGGACGAGATGGTTGGACAGTGTTCTCAAAGCTACAAACATGAGTCTGACCAAACTGCAGGAGGCAGTGGAAGACAGGAGTGCCTGGCGTGCTCTGGTCCACGAAGAGTCGGACACGACTAAACGACTAAACAACAACAACTCTACATACACAATGTGTAGAAGGAACAAGATGGGGGGGTGCTGCACATAAGACAATTGCCGCTTCTCAATGAAGTGGAGAAAATAAGTTGAACCTGATGAAGAATCATATATGGAATGACTACTGGGATAGCTCAGTCGCAGAACATGAGACATTGTATACCTGTGAAGAGATCCAAGATTTAGAACCTCAAAGCCAAAGTGAGAGCATTTGGGTCAAAATTAAGGGAGAGAAGAATAACAGTGACCTCATTGTGGGAGTTTACTATAGATCCCCAAGCCAAATGGAGGACATAGATGATGCCTTCCTGGAACAGATGGCCAAGCATGCAAAAGGAAGGGAGATAGTAGTAATGGGGGACTTCAATTACCCGGATATTTGTTGGATGTCAAACTCAGCCAAGAACATAAGGTCAAACAGATTCCTCACTGGCCTTGATTCTATGATTCTATGATTCTAATCTCAAGGTTGTGGTTTCAAGCCCTACATTGGGCAAAAGATTCCTGCAGCTCAGGGAGTTGGACTAGCTGACCCTCATGGTCCCTTCCAGCTCTATGATTCTATGGTCATACTTAACAACTGCTTGATGAGGTGGGCTCTTGAAACACTGAGGTTATCGGTACAATTTTCATAATTTCAGCACAAAATGAGCAAAATACTACCAACCTTTCTATCATCTTGGCACAGTTACATGGAAATGACTTCCACTGAAATCAGTAGAACGTACAGTGTTACCTCGGGTTAAGTACTTAATTTGTTCCGGAGGTTTGTTCTTAACTTGAAACTGTTCTTAACCTGAAGCACCACTTTAGCTAATGGGGCCTCCTGCTGCCGCTGCGCCGCCACCACACAATTTCTGTTCTCATCCTGAAGCAAAGTTCTTAACCTGAGGTACTATTTCTGGGTTAGCGGAGTCTGTAACCTGAAGCGTATGTAACCTGAAGCGTATGTAACCCGAGGTACCACTGTACCTTGAAGGAGTTGTGTTTAGCAGTGAGCTGAGAGTTCTGCTGTTGAATTTACTCCTTACTTTATCAGTAATGAAAACATAATAGACACAGATTTTGCAGGGAATATCCATGAGCAGGAGTTTATGATTATGGATGATGGACTTTTTTCTTCTTGTCTGACCTGGAGAAAATCTTCTTAGGTAGAAATCCTAAATTTCTACGAAGGGCAATGGAAGGCATGTAAGATGCTGCAGAGCTGTCTCTCAGCATCTAGAAGATGGAGGTTTGCCACTGGAGGCACACAAGTTGTTGTAGTGAAGAGCTCCACTAGTATTGCTGTCCTGCTGTTTATGCATCAATAGTGGTAGGAGGTGAAAGGGGTATGTGTGGTATGGATGGGGAAAGCCTGAGACCTTTGAGATCAAAAATTCTCCCATTCCCTTGACATCACCCATATCCAGCAAAAACAAAACAAAACCCCAAAACACAAAAATCCACTTGTGAAATTTTGTCAGCCTGGATAAATTATTTTTTCTCTATTATGGTTAAAGGGAGGATAAGAAATAAAAAGTTCAGACTTTTCAAGGAGAAAATAAAATAAAATATCTGTCTGGTGAGGAACACACCTGGTAGGGTTTGGAAATAGTGTGTTTCCTCTGCCGTGGATTCCGCCATTCCCAACATGAGTAGACTTTCTCTATACTTTATTGTTCTAGACATTTCTAAAATGAGCTACCAGTATATTGTGGTCTGAAGGTATGTGATGTGGCAACCATATTGAAGCTCAAGAGGGCTGGCTCTTTTCAGTGCCTAAATAAGAGACGGCCTACAAGCCCTATAGATGACACAAACATTTGGGAATATTTATGTACTAAAATTAAAATATATCCAAGGAAACAGGGAAGTAAGGTGTTTTGTAGATAGCCCAGTCTAAAAACATTAAAAAAGAGAGAGCAAAACCTCCCTTGGAAATTAATCTGTGCCTTCACTTCGTTCTCCCTAGTTAATGCATTTTAAGCTGTTTATGTTATGGATGATTCATGTTTGTACTTAATTTATATTTAGTACTAATATTTTAGTGTGAATTCTTGCCTCAGTGGTAATGTTTCGTGAGCTGGCAGGGATAATTGGAGACAAGTTTGGGGGGTGAAAACTCGATGTATGCTATTTGCTACAAATATATTTCTAAAATGAAGACAAAATACTGTTAACATACTGCCTAAATATATATAAAATAGTTTCTCTCTCTCCCCTCCCCCCCACATCTAGACAATATACATCTAGGGTATTTAGAACAGTAACTCAAAGGGCAGATTAGCTACTGTGGAGAGAAACTAGCCTACGCCATAATGGTTATTTAGACAGAGCTGAAAGCAGCTGCTCCTTTTAAACCTTTTCTTTCAGAGTTTCTAGTTTATCTCATAAGCCATACATTCAAAGGAAGCATGTAATGAAGAGAATTTAATGTCAGCTCTTCTTAGTGCTTTGAATTTAGCACTAAAGCCTTGAAAGAAACCTGCCCTCAAAGTCACAGATATTCTAGTTCATTCTGCCATCCTGCAATTAACTTCAGTAAAGTTAAAAGAGAATAAGTGAGGAAAGTATTTTGAAAAACGGTTTCACTTGTATGAAGAGGCATTGAATCCTTTACCTGTGCTCCTCACCATACTCCCGAAGCTCCTCAGAGTTGAAATCTCAGACACACTTACTTACATTTTGGAGAAATTCCACATGTCGCACAATGCAGTAAGTGTGAATTCACACACAATTAATTCCAGTAACAGCAAATTCATAGCGAAATCTATGATTTCCAGGCTATGAACAGATTGTTTCCAGGCTATGAGAATTCTCAAGGAAACACAGATACACACTTCCGAGCAACATTTAGTGTTTGTCTTTTAGACATAATGCTGGTCTGGGGAATGGCTGTTAGTGTGTGTTTCTGTGAAGTGGTACATTTTATTCTCGCACTCCCTTTCTAGCTGGTGGCCTGCCAAATATCATTTTATAGTGCAGGGCCCCACAGCTACCAGTCTTCCCTGAAACCTTAATGAACCTTGTTTAAAGTTTAATAAGTCTGCAGGCAACAACATATGAGACTTGGAATTGTACTGCACCGTGTTACCCAGGACTGGGAAGGTCCTTAACTGGAATGATTCCGTAAGCCAATAGAAATTACATAAATATACTACAACACATGTCGTTTTATTAACTTTTCATTAACTAAAATGTTAAATAGAATAAAGGACCACAGTACATCTTATAAAACTTACCATGTGCTATGAAATATTCCATTAAAAAGCCAATATCTTCTGCATGTACTGAAACTGGGAACAAGATAGGGGCATTAAGATCTAGAGGAGAAAGCATATTTACTTTTACATTTCCTCTCCATCTTCCTTTCCCCAGCCCTTTGAAGGAAAATCGTGCCATTGAGAAATGGTTGAAAAGTGATTATCCCATGAAACACTGTCTTGATGAATATTAAAATAATTTAGAGTAATATGTTGCTACTATTGCCCTTCATAATTCTTAATGCTAGGCAGTTAAATAAATTGAGCTCCTTATTTGAAATTGACAGTTATAGGAAACAGCAATCTAATTTCAGAATTGACCATAATGCATTTCCCCCCTCCCAGACACAGATTAGACAATGAAAGTTTAATAGTTTTGCAATAAACAAATAGTAAACTCATGTTATTCGCTTACAGTATAGCTAGTTTCATATGCATTATCTTTATGCTTCGGCTGGAATAAAATAAACTTATGTGGGTATTGAGGATAAACTATGTGTCTTTGATGTTTCTCAAGCAACTTTTAGCCTGGCTGCCGGCAAGCAACTTTTTGGTTTATGACCAGATTGCTTGTTCAGCCATGCAAACAGCTGTAATAGAACTTTCAAAGACATATCTAGCAGCATTCATGGGGCCCTTTCCTACTGGCACATAACTTTGTAGGATTGCAGCCATTCCCACCCCCCATTTTTTAAAAAATGCCCAAAAATTATGCACATAACTTTGCATGACTACCTACTGATTATATGGTTGGCACTTGACAGTTCTGATCATTTGTTTGAAGAGAGAAGGAAGAAAGCTCCTTATTGATGGATTGTGCTGAAGCCTAGTGATAGTTCTTTCAAATATTGTGAATTTCTACTTTGAAGTTCCCTGAATTGCTTTGGAGAAGCTCTAGGTTGCATTCCTATACAGTATACACTTAACCTAGGACTAAATCTTACTAAATTAGGTGGACTTACTTCAGTGTGAGTAAATATATGTACAGGATTGGGTTGTTACTTGATCTTATGCCATGGAGTTTTGTTTTGTTTTTGAATGCAAAATATGAGTCTGATTGTAACAGGTCATAAAACACAGGGATTGGACAAGAAAATAATATTTAACTATAGACTCAGAGACATTATTTTTTCTCCAGTGTAATTGTTATATACTTCAAGGAATCAGTTTCCCCCAATTCTGGTCAAAGAAAAATAACTCAGTTTATATATATTCACATTTATATAAAATTTATATAAAATTTACATTTCTCACCTAAAATTCAAAATAAATTTGAATTTGTCTATGCCTTTAAAATTTTGAGAAAGTTTACAGCTCCAGTGCAGGCAAAAACAAAAAGACATAATCAGAATATTGGTAACGCTTCATATGTAATGTTTTTAGATGAGCTGTGATCATTTAAAAATAATAAAAGCAATATAACTTGGTGATACTATTTAGAATGTATGGGTATGTTCTATATTCATTGAACATTAGCACTGAAAATTATGAGATCACCTTTTCTAGATACTTCTATTATGCAGGACAATTGCATTGATCTCTTAATCCTAATACATCACTTTCAGGTGTATATCAAATTTATCTTCCTAAAGAGACTCCTTCATAGGTCCCTTGTCAAGCTTAAACACCATGTAATCTGAAGTGCATGCCATTTATTATAACTGAATATACACCATATAGGCATGCTTAGAGTCTCTGCTTAACACTTTAATCCTATCTATAACAGAATATAAAGAGCCTACCTGTGTATGCAAATGCTGCTTTTAAGAAGCATTGCTTGTAGACTTTCTATTCCAACCCCTTGCTTGATGCCAGAAATCCAGAGCTTTTGTACCCACAAGACATTCCTCCTAATATTCAACCAAAATCTAGCCTTCTGTTACTTAGACCAGTTAGATTAGGTTCTGCCCTCTGGAACAACTGAGAACTAGGCTGTCTACACATTGCCATTTACTCAGCATCCATTGGACTTGCACTGTTGGTTTGTGATGCACACAACATTAACCACAAGCCACATCTATCCAGTAGTTTCTTGAGAAATACCGCACGTTGATTCACTTCTCCTCAAAACCAGGTTCAATTCAATTTGAGAACATAAATCATATGAAGACATACATACCCACTCTGTACTCATTGGAGCGTACAAACAGTGGAGGGGGGGGGGGAGCCCTGCTGTGTCAAGTCTGTACACACATAGTCTCTGCCATCTTCTATTGTGGCAGCCATTCTAGTGTTTAAAAACTGCTATGATGTTCCTGCTAAGTCTTTTAAGGAGTAAACAGGCCCACTTCTTTAAATTCATCACAGGATTTCTAGATCCTCTAAAGACTCTCCTCCCTGGAAGAGAGGGGAGTGGTTGTGGGCAGGAGACCGAGCTCCGCCCCTGGTAGGGGGCCTTAGCCCCCTCCCCTCCTTACCTGGCTGGCACCCACGCCCACCGGAGGCAGCCAACCAGGTGTCTCCGGGGGGCGTGTGTAGCAGCTTAATGCTGTGGCGCCAGCTCCGCCTCCTCCTCATTCGTCGTCGTCCCTCAGCGAGTCACCCACCCTCCACTCCCATTTAGCTCAGGGTCTAGGTTTTTGGCCTTGCTATGGACCTTAGGTTGGTCGCCCCGGTTGTCTGGGGGGCCTGGTAGGAATTTTTCCATTTGGCATTAGGCTTTTTGGTTTTTTCGCCTACCTCGTAGCAATCGTCACAACTTTTGTGGTATTGGTGGGTAGGTTAGGCATTGGATTCATGTGTCGTACTGTGTCAAGGGCTAGGTGTGGCCATCGCCTATGCTATCTACCGTGGGTTATTCTGTTAAAGGAATCTGGCGGTCGTGTATTCCGTCCGATGCCTGCTTGGCGGGAGGCCATGGCACAACCCTCGGTGACATCAGGGGGTGAGCCTATAGTTGGATTAGCATCAACAGGCTCCACCTACTGTTGAATAAACCCACCTCCTATAGTCATCCAATGCCTAAGCCAATACCTTTTCACTGCTGTAATCAATAAAGTTGTGGCCTTTCCTTGCCCATTAACCTTATATCGCGTGTCCTTGTGTATTTATTTCACATAGCGGGGGTCGGGCCCTCGATCCACAAGTGTCCCTATTTTCCAGGGACAGTCCCAGATTTTCAGAAGCTGTCCCAGTTTCTTCTGATTTGTTCCCAGAATGTCCCACTTTTCCTTAGGATGTCCCTATTTTCATCGGAGAAATGTTGGAGAGTATGGGAGGATGTTCCTATTTGCATCAGAGAAATGTTGCAATGTATGGAGTTATCCAACCCCTGAGCCATCTGAAGACTACCGTATATAGGGAAGTTTTTTTAATGTGCATTTATTTATTTATTTATTTATGTTTTTATATATGTTGGAAGCCACCCAGAGTGGTTGGGGCAACCCAGTCAGATAGGTGGTGTATAAATAGTAAAATTATTGTTTTTATGATGATGATGGAATAGGACATCCCTATTTTCATCAGAGAAATGTTGACGGGCATGGACGTCATCCCTGGCCATTTTTATTACATTCTCTAAACTCATTCTAATTTGCCTATATACATTCTGTTGTAGGCAGCTCAAATCTCTGTGTGGCAAGAGGTTCGAATGGTGCCTGTACAGAGTTCACTTTCTTTCAAATGGTCAGCCGATATTGTGGTGTATTTAGGATATATGGTTTTATTCACACACCTATATAACCTGAGCATAGGATGTGAGGACTCACAGTGTTAGCACTCTAACAGATCTTGCTTCTCTATTCAGTTTCCAGAGAAGTCCCAAATTCAGCACAGAGCAAGACACATCTCTTTCTACAGCTTCCAACACCAGCCCAATGCTTTCTCACAACTCTCACATCCATCATCTCCTTGGCCTGTTGTCCTTCACTCTAGGATGATATGGCATCCATCAAGGTGAAGTGGGAAAAGGCCCACCCATTTGTTTCTATGGTTTTTCAATGCTGATAAGAGCAGTTAGGGACATTGTGTTGTGAAGAAACTTGCCTAACTGGTTCAGCAGCCTCTTCTACTACATTCTAAGACTCTTTGAAACAGATTCACAGGCCTGGAAGGCAGCCTTGCCTGGAGGGCATCTTGCTTGGCTTAAACCTTGAACCACCTACAAACTGATATGTCAGCATATCAACAAGCTAGATGTATTGTAGTGAACCACACGCTGGTTAGTACTAAAACCAGCATGCTAGAAGAATCAGCACTTGGGCCTAGGACAGCATAATGGTTCCTACCAAGTCCTGATTTTCTTTTCTTTTATGCTTCCAGGTTTGCAAATGCAATATCTCGAGTTTAGAAGTGCCTGTTTCTGGAAGACTAAAGGCTAAATAAACTCAATGAATCTTGAAGGATTTTTTTCTTTACTTTCTCAGAGTTTCCTCCCGCTTTGTACTTAAGTGCATTGCAATTAATTTAGCATTTCATTTTTTTTTTTAAAAAAGTTGGCTTACTTCTGATGGCTGTTCTGTGCAATTCAAATTTTAAAATAGGAATTACTCAAGATGGTAAAAAATTAATTACAGCCCCAGACCCATTATTAAAGCCAACGCACCTCAGTCAAACAATACTTCTTCTAATATTTTTGGTGCATTTAAGATACCCTGCGGTTATCTTAATGTAACCTTCCTCCAATATTCTTTTCTTGGTTAAAAAATTAGATGTACTAATTTATACATGTCAGAAAAAAACATGTCACCTCTCCATCCCTCCTGTTAATTCAGTTCACAGCTTTCTTCTTTGCTCATTGAAATAACTGAAACTATAACAATTTTTAAAGAAGTGCATTCAGGTACCAGGCACCACCAAACACAAGTATCACTTGGAAATGACTTCAACGTTTTCATTTTAGGCCTTTATCTTAATTTCAGTTCTGGTTTATTATGGTCCCCATGCAATCTTTTAACTTCCAATCCGGCTTTGTCTAATGAAGAGGTGAGAGCTGGGTTATGTGTGCAGCATGGTTTGTATGGTTACAGCGACTGGCAGAATGCCATTACAGGGAGGGCATCTTGAATTTCCGCAGTGAGTGCAACATAGGTGCCACCAGCAACAAAAGTTCCTAAGAGTCTTTCGCAAAAGAGAAGTGAGTTTTCCAAGTTTATTAAAATCTGAACTATACAAGAATTTCTGGCTTTTCCCTGCCCAAACCCTCCAGCCTTCATAGTCTCCCCAATCCCTACTATGAACTCCAACCTCCAAACCACACACCCCTCCCATTCAGCTACTTTTAAGTGGTGGCAAAAGCAGCAAGAGTGACACTGTGGGTGAGTGGGGAGGACAGTGGACAGAGGTTTCTTATTGGGCTGATCACAAAGTGCTTCTCTGCCTCCTTAACCCCGTTCTCAGGCCAAGAATGTGGGAAACTACTTTCTGCACACTAGTAGGTGGCCTGGAGAAATTGTTCAAATAACTTTCATTTGTGGTGGCATGGGACATTAGCACATAGCCAGAAGCTTCTCTACCTTTGGCAAGCTTTTCTCCCGTTTGTTTTTTAAAAAATAAAAACAGTTTTTGCTCCTACTTTCCCAGAATAGCAGTGATCCTTTGCCACCCAGCAAGCAGTTTCAGGCTTATCCTGTGCCCTTCTGTTTCTCCTCAGATACATTTTTTGCTTCAGATGCATTGTGGGCTGAGGTGACCCTGGACAGACAGTTAAGTATAGCTGCCACACAGAAAGATATTTCTAAATTTGTCTGGCAGGGCAAAAAGCCCAGAATTAAGTTTAAGATACTAACTGATGCGAAAGAAAGAGGGGGCTTTGCCCTGCCAGACTTAAAGTTGTACTATGAAGCCGCAGCCTTCTGCTGGCTAAAAGACTGGCTACTTCTCGAAGACACTGACGTACTGGATTTGGAAGGTTTTAACAATACTTTTGGTTGGCATGCATACTTATGGTACGACAAGGTTAAGATTAATAAGGCCTTTAAGAACCATATTGTTAGGAAAGCAGTATTTAACGTCTGGATAAAATACAAAGACTTACTGGAAAACAAGACTCCGAGGTGGCTTTCGCCTCTGGAAGCTAAGGCCCGAAAAAGACCCAATATGGAGGCCAAATGGCCAAAATATTGGGAGATATTAGAAAAAGATGGAGACAATTGGAAATTGCGGAGTTTGGAGAAAATGAAGGATAAAGTGCGAGACTGGTTACATTACGCTCAGATTAAAGAAGTTTTCAAAAATGATAAAAAGTTAGGGTTCCAGGTGGAGAATGGTTAAATCGGCTATGATAAAGTGGGCACAGGACATTGGGCATAACATTATGTTTGAGGACTGGGAAAGGTTGTGGACCACTGGGCTGAACTTCACCGCATGTAATGCTCTGAAGGAAAATGTAATGAAAATGATATATAGATGGTACATGACCCCAGTTAAACTTGCCAAAATATACCATTCGTCTGATAATAAATGCTGGAAATGTAAAGAAAATGAAGGAACATTCTTTCACCTCTGGTGGACATGCCCTAAGGTGAAGGCCTTCTGGGAAATGATATATAATGAACTGAAAAAGGTATTTAAATATACCTTCACTAAGAAACCAGAGGCCTTCCTTCTGGGTATTGTCGGCCAGAAGGTGCTAAAGAAGGATCGAACATTTTTTATGTATGCAACAACGGCAGCAAGGATACTCATTGCTAAAAACTGGAAAACTCAAGATCTACCCACACTGGAAGAGTGGCAGATGCAGCTGATGGACTATATGCAACTGGCCGAGATGACTGGCAGAATCCGAGACCTGGGAGAAGAGAGGATTGAGGAAGATTGGAAGAAATTTAAGATGTATTTACAAAAATATTGTAATTTGGTTGAATGTTAAGAAGGATGCTAGATTATAAAAAAAATTGGCCACCGCTAAATTAGATTTGAATTTGATGATAAGTGAGACTAAGGAAAACATAATTTTTTTTTTGGAGAATTATATTTAAATGAGTGGATATAAGATCGTAAACAAGTTGATAATTTGCTTGGAAAAACCTTTTAATGATGTAAATGGGAGCGGGAGACGTGAGGGAGTCCAAAGAAATGATGAAACTATGTTGTGTTAGAAGTAAGATTGTTGATTATTTGTGTATTTGTATTCAAAAATCTTAATAAATATTTATAAAAAAAAAAAAGTATAGCTGCCACTGTGCGAAAGTGGAAACAAAAACTGTTTAACACATGGAGAAAATGGGGTTTTTTGTTTTGCTTTGAAAGGGTGAGAAGCCTATGTGTCTCTCTGCTGAATTAATCCACCCCTCCCTGAGAATGCTGCAACAAAGGAATGAGATTATTCCACACCTTCTCTCACCTTTCCGATTTTTTTTGCCATAACGCCTGAGAATGTGGAGAAAAGGTTTGTCTGAGAATGTTCAATGTTTTCCTTTCTCTTCCTTCTTCTCCATCACCCTGACACACTGATTAGCAGCTTGCAGGGGCAGAATAGCCCAAAGACAAGAGGAAATGTTATTTCCCTTGATTTTTGCACCCCGGGGTTGTTGTTACCCAACATATATTGGTGGTAGAGAAGGGAAGGGGGATAGAACTTCCTTGTTTCCCTTCCACATCCTTGCTGTTTTGCCTGCTTCCAATTTTGAAAGATCAACATCAAAAAACCAAAGATCATGGCCACTGGTCCCATCACCTCCTGGCAAATAGAAGGGGAAGAAATGGAGGCAGTGAGAGATTTTACTTTCTTGGGCTCCATGATCACTGCAGATGGTGACAGCAGTCACGAAATTAAAAGACGCCTGCTTCTTGGGAGGAAAGCAATGACAAACCTAGACAGCATCTTAAAAAGCAGAGACATCACCTTGCCAACAAAGGTCCGTATAGTTAAAGCTATGTTTTTTCCAGTAGTGATGTATGGAAGTGAGAGCTGGACCATAAAGAAGGCTGATCGCCGAAGAACTGATGCTTTTGAATTATGGTGCTGGAGGAGACTCTTGAGAGTCCCATGGACTGCAAGATTAAACCTATCCATTCTGAAGGAAATCAGCCCTGAGTGCTCACTGGAAGGACAGATCCTGAAACTGAGATTCCAATACTTTGGCCACCTGGAAAAGACCCTGATGTTGGGAAAGATGGAGGGCACAAAGAGAAGGGGACAACAGAGGACGAGATGGTTGGACAGTGTTCTCAAAGCTACCAGCATGAGTTTGACCAAACTGCGGGAGGCAGTAGAAGACAGGAATGCCTGGCGTGCTCTGGTCCATGGGGTCACAAAGAGTCGGAAATGACTAAACGACTAAACAACTACAACAAAGTGAAGAGAGGGAGTCTGTGTTGAACGAGCTTCTTGGGTTGCTCACATACTGTTGGGGACTACAAAGTCTGGACAGAGGCATTTTTCTGAGCCCTTGCATTAGTTTGCACCCTGCAGCTCCTGATAAAGTTGCATTCCAGTGTCCCCCACAGATAATTTCTTAGTTAAACCAAGGTGAACTTGGAAGAGCTTCATTGAGTATTTGTTCTGATTTCTTTGCAGGGAGCTCATGAGACAATGAGCATTCATCGTCAGCTGCTTATACGATGGTTATACATCTTCCTGTTGATCATTCATTCATCCTACAATTTTCAGTTAATTTCCAAAGTGCTTTCCTAACTAAAATAAAGCAAATGGATCTGTTGCAGTAAGGCAGCAGTAGCCCTCCAGATGTTGTTGGACTACAATTCCCATCAGCCTCAGCAGGCATTGCCAATGATAAGGGATGATGGGAATTGTATTCCTATGGTATCTAGAGGGAACCACAATGGATATGCATGCATTGGACTAAAGAATGCACTTGAATCCCTCCTGAAAAATTCTCTCTCTCTCTCTCTCTCTCTCTCCAGTATCTACCTTTGGTACTGATGAATGCAACATTTATCCTGTGTTTCTGAACGTATTCCTCGGTCCCTCATATCAAATCGGCCTGATGAGAAATTAACTGTTAAAAATTCTAAAGACAAAGAAGGAAAAAATGCAACTCTTTGCAACATTCAAAAAACTGAATTAGGATTTACTATTGTGTTGGCAATAATTAATTTTCAAAATCTGTGCCCTTTCGTAGGCAATTGTCTCACTGGGGCATTGGGCCTCTTATAAGCAAAAGTATGAAAGGTTCACATTCTGTGGATGTTTCCCATCTTTTCTACCCTCGAATAAACAGTTATTTAGCTGTTTTGGAACTTTATGGCCACAATTGGACTGTGTGCAGCTAAAGCCATTAGTAAAACTATCACCTGAGGTATGTTTCCAATTGCTAAACAGCTTGGGCATTATAAGAACCTCTTATCCATAAAGCACTTAAAAAGACTTTGTAATGAGATTTTAGAAGGACATGGATTGATTACCTCTTATCCTCATTTAGGAAATGATACCCCCTCCTGGATTTTAACGTCTGTTTTCACTAATGCCTACAGTTTAGAATCTTCTAATATATTTTACTCTGGTCTAGCAATGTACTATCTCTGCCACAGAAAATGCCATTAAGCTTCAAATGGGCTGGATTCAAGTAGAAACTTCCAATACAATGGATGTTGCAGATAACAATACTAACAGTTTTTAGGGTTCCATGTATTTGGAAACAACATTATCTGGTTTTCTGGCCTTTGTTTATTGTCAAAATACATGCAGAGTCTAATTAAAAACTGGGCTCTCTTTTATTTTACAGGTGTAGATGCCTTTAACATGAATCTTCCGTTTTTAAAGAAGGGCAGGGTTCAAAATGGGCAGTGGCATATTAGGTAAAATGAATCTATTACAACTCAGCATTTGTGTTGCACACCATTTTATTATTCTGTTTTTGTTTTTTAAATCCCATCTTGTAATTATTGCTAAAAATACTACGGCACAATAATGCCATAGCATTTTAGCAGCTGCCACACGTATTGTCAGCAAATTAAAAGGACTTTGTGTGGTCACATAAATAATATTTCCAAATTAAGAAAAAAGTGACATACACATTTTACTTTCAGTTTATATCTCTTCCTTTTTTTTTTTTTTATATTTTTATTGAGTTTTTAACAACACAAAAAGAAAAACTCATTTACATCCAAGTACATATCACTTATTTTCATTATCTGGACTTCCCTCAACTCTTCCGACAATCTTTCGTAATTTCCATCCTATCTACACATTTCCTAACTTCAACATTACTATTAAGTATTACAGTTCTATCTCTAAATATCTTCACGTAACGTTCCTCATTCTTTTACAAAGCTTCTTTAAAACACACTAACGTTGTATGTTCCTCACATGCAGTTTCCAAATATTCCGTAAATTTCCCCCAGTCTTCCAAAAATTTCTGATCTTTTTGATATCTTATTTTACCTGTTAATTTGTCTAATTCTCAGTTTATATCTCTTCCATCTGCTCATCATGAAAGAACAAAGTAGTCTGTTAAGAGATGAGTTGAGAGCTGGGAAATCCCTAGATTATATCTTTTTTAAAAATTGTTTTTATTAAAGATTTTATTGGGTTACAAAAGTACATACAGAGTCTCTGTTTTCAGTTCATAGAATCCTTTCTACAGATCAGTTATATTCGATGTGAGACGATAATGTTATAGAAAGTATAAGGTTGAGGGAGAAGAGAGGTGGAGAGAGAGCGTGGGAGAGAAGGGGGGTAGTAAACTTTCATTATTTTACATACCTTATGACTCTACTATGAACAAGCTAGCAAGTGGCTCTGAGCTTTCAATTTGCAACAATAATGTTGACTTGCTGTGGGTTAAACCATAGAGCCTAGCACTTGCCGATCAGAAGGTCGGCGGTTCAAATCCCCACGACGGGGTGAGCTCCCGTTGCTCGGTCCCTGCTCCTGCCAACCTAGCAGTTCGAAAGCATGTCAAACTCCAGTGGGAAGGTAAACAGTGTTTCCGTGTGATGCTCTGGTTAATCAGAAGCGGCTTAGTCCTGCTGGCCACATGACCCGGAAGCTGTACGCCGTATCCCTCGGCCAATAAAGCGAGATGAGCGCCGCAACCCCAGAGTCGGTCATGACTGGACCTAATGGTCAGGGGTCCCTTTACCTTTACCTATATTGTAGGATTTCTTGAATTAGGGGCCCTAGCTCCATGGTGCAGCTCATGCTTTGCATGCTGAAGGTCCCAGTTTCAAAGCCTGACACCTGCACTTAAAGGTTCCCATAACAAGTGATATGAAAAACATCTCCTTTAGACTCCCCCGAGAGTTGCTGTCAGTCACAGTAGGCAATACTGCCCTAGGCTGACAAAAAGGCCGACCTGTAAATCAACTTCCTATTCTCTTTGCACATCCAAAATATGCAGCAGCAACCCCGGCTCAAAATGAAGATGGGCTAGACTCATTACAGAATATCTAGAAACATTTGCTCTTAGTGGTAATAAATCTTTTACATTGTTAGGTCCTGGCAACTTTTTAAGAAGTGCTGCCAATGGCCAATATAGACCAAAGGTCTATGTTTATCAATGGATAAGGAGATTCTGACTCCAGAACATTAGCTTTGCTTCCAGCTAGAGGTTAAACTATTTGTGATGTGGGAAAGAGGCCTTAAAGACCTTGAAAACACAAATCGGTCTTGTGAGTGAAACAGTTTAAAGCATAGTTGCTATTGATCGGTTGCACATTCCTTTAATTGAAATTGCCTTTGCATGTAATAGTCTTCAATAAGCTTTTTTCTTTGTTTACAGTATAACTAATGGCTTTCTAACAATTGTCCCAAATGTCTGGATAAATAAGACTGCAACTTATTGAGGGTTTCTTGTATGGCTTGTATGTCTCTAGGGAAACACATATTTAGAAAATGGTGAGGAAGGTCAAAAAGTTCAGCTCTATTGTACTATTCTCGTTACTTTTGTACTATTCTCGTTATATACTGGAAAGGTTTGGTTTGAATGTTATTAATTTTTTGTGTGGAGAGGGAGTCATTAAGGATTCATTTAATCTCTCCCCACATGTCTCTCTCCCTCTCCACCCTGCCCAGGAAATCTGTATGAAAATTTCATGCATCATAAAGATAACCTAGGTATGGGGGTGAGACTAGAGAAGGGGGCCTTTGGCTGTTCATCATGGTCTCATGACCTGGCAATAGTATTCCATAGTGCCAGTCTTCAGTAGACCAGCAACAGCACCCCACTGATTAATATGGTTTGGATTTGGTGTAACTGTACACCAGCTTAATCTATACCAATGTGCTTCATGTCAGCTTCTTGTGCCCAAGACTGCTTCCTTAGTTTAAACTGTTTTGTTGTTCAAACTTAGACCACACAGCCCCAGCCTCTGGGATTTTAGACTAGTTTGCTGTAAATATTTTGAAGAGGGAATAATTTACAAACAATGCAGTAATGCCTGTCCTTAAAGACAGATAATTTATTACTGCATATGAAGTTTGCTTTGCTGCTGTTTTTAAATTCAATTTATTAGTTTTATATTTTTCTTAAAGCAGTTTCCCTGTTTATTCATTCTGAATCAAAGTCAATGCCTTTTCACAATTCCATACAGACTTCATGTGGAACAGACACACAGAAGTTGTTTAAACAGCAAAATATGAGCATCTTTCCAAATGCCACAGATGGTTTCCCTCTTTTAAATAAGGTTATTGAAGGTCTGGTTATGTTAATGAAAATTACTTAGGAATCCACAATTGCATTTACTTCTGGGAGAAATGATAATATGCCCTTTAAAACAAGAGTCCCTTCTGAGCTACAGTAAACTTCAGATGCTAATATGGCACCCTAACTCTAAAATCCGTGACCTCAGCAAATACCAAACATATTTATAGCTGGCTATGAGTGCACTTCTTAAATATGTCAGTCAACCCAATCTTTTTTAAAGCTTGACCTGCTGTTCTCTGGAGTGCACCTGTGTCTCCTCTCTATAAACTAAACCCACAACCAGCATCAGTCAACATCTAAAAATTAATTCCCAGGTGAACAATTTTTCACTTCATAGCCACTGCTGATGCAGTCTATTAAGTTTCTTCACTTAACGTGTTTTAAAAGGCATGTCATAGTCATAGTCTTAGCCTTAGCCTTTCCCCCTTTTTAAAGCAACGTATTTTGCTGTTAGGGAAGGGTGAAAGTAAACAAGCTGTGTTAAATAGAGTGAATGATCAAGGAAGCTGAAATGCTAATCCTGTATTTTGGAGAAATTAATTCTCAAGGAAGATCAAACTACGGAGAACCATCAATTTCCAGTGCTTGGGGGGTGGGCAGCACACAATTCAATATATGCAACTCACTCTGAATACAGGGAATAGGATGGAATTTAAATTTCTTGTGTATGATTGAGTTTCACACACTTTACTACTAACATTACTGGCAAGTTTCCATAAATACAAAATTGAACTTTGACTCCTTGCTAGAAAATTCTGAAAATGGAACATTTTTGACACTTTCCACTTGAAACCCAGGAATCCACTTGCAATTGTGGCCACCATTCCAGTGTAATACAAACCAAGCCACCAAGGAGCAGCAGGTTGCAGCAGGGTGGAAAGTTAAGAACATAAGAAGAGCATGCTGGATCAGGCAGTTGTCCCATCTAGTCCAGCATCTCCCTTGACTCACTTGAGCCAGCCTTGAACCAGGGAGCTCAGAAAACAGGACAAACCATACACACAGTAGATTCCAAGCCCTGTAGATCATCATATGAATGAGCAAATCTCTGATTAGGAAAGAAAAAACTCCCCCCCCCACCTCCCACCCCATCATGCAATTGGCAGTCAGAAACACATATATGACTGGAGAATTCGAAATGATTTACTGGTGTATGAACCCTTCTTCCCTGCTCTTTTTGCTTTTTGCTTTCTGCTTTTTCCAGGTAGCACATGCAATATCACTGTTCCCCGAGAAGCGCCAATACATCTTGATGTATGGGCATGTGTGAAAGAAGAGGGCCTAATAAATATAATTAGGATTGTGCTATAAAGTGCATTATTCATTATACTGAATGCAATATGTTTGTTGAATATAATATTTGTAGGATTAAGATGTAACATTTCAGGAAGCTGTTATAACCCCCTTACCCCCGCTTTACATGTCAGAAAGCAAATAACCATAGTTGTATGAGCTTCTTACTACAATGCCGTGATTGAGGGACAAATATGAATAGCCACATCACAATAAATCTGCATCACTCTATGCTGCCAGCAACATGGTCAAACGATGATGCCACCACAGCACTAAGTCACTTGTTTTGAGAGGGGAGGATACAAGTCCGGGGGGGGGGGGTGGATAAAAAAATCCCAGTGAAAGAGCTGGCACCCCTCTGCCTTGGGAGACAATGGGGAAGTGTCTTTGGGAGTGAGGTCAAGCTGTTGGATGGTTGCAGTGCCTGCTGTGGTTATAGAGACCAATGCAAAGGAGACATATTTTGTTGCACCTGGGGCAGATGGAGGCGTCTGGTTGTGGTGCTGCAGATGCACCTCAGCGTTCCTTCCCTCAGAACCACTGGCAGTCATCTTTGAGAATTCCTGGAGAACAGGTGAAGTCCCGGCAGACTGGAGGAGGGCAAATGTTGTCCCTATTTTCAAAAAGGGGAAAAGAGAGGACCCAAATAATTACCGCCCAGTCAGTCTGACATCAATACCAGGGAAGATTCTGGAGCAGATCATTAAGCAAACAGTCTGTGAGCACCTAGAAAGGAATGCTGTGATCACCAATAGTCAGCATGGATTTCTGAAAAATAAGTCATGTCAGACTAACCTGATCTCGTTTTTTTGACAGAATTACAAGCCTGGTAGATGAAGGGAACACAGTGGATGTAGCCTACCTTGATTTCAGCAAGGCATTTGACAAGGTGCCCCATGATATTCTTGTAAAGAAGCTGGTAAAATGCGGTCTTGACTATGCTACCACTCGGTGGATTTGTAACTGGCTGACTGACCGAACCCAAAGGGTGCTCATCAATGGTTCCTCTTCATCCTGGAGAAGAGTGACTAGTGGGGTGCCACAGGGTTCTGTCTTGGGCCCGGTCTTATTCAACATCTTTATCAACGACTTGGATGATGGACTCAAGGGCATCCTGATCAAATTTGCAGATGACACCAAACTGGGAGGGGTGGCTAACACCCCAGAGGACAGGATCACACTTCAAAACGACCTTGACAGATTAGAGAACTGGGCCAAAACAAACAAGATGAATTTTAACAGGGAGAAATGTAAAGTATTGCACTTGGGCAAAAAAAATGAGAGGCACAAATACAAGATGGGTGACACCTGGCTTGAGAGCAGTACATGTGAAAAGGCTCTAGGAGTCTTGGTTGACCACAAACTTGACATGAGCCAACAGTGTGACGCGGCAGCTAAAAAAGCCAATGCAATTCTGGGCTGCATCAATAGGAGTATAGCATCTAGATCAAGGGAAGTAATAGTGCCACTGTATTCTGCTCTGGTCAGACCTCACCTGGAGTACTGTGTCCAGTTGTGGGCATCACAGTTCAAGAAGGACACTGACAAACTGGAACGTCTCCAGAGGAAGGCAACCAAAATGGTCAAAGGCCTGGAAACGATGCCTTATGAGGAACGGCTAAGGGAGCTGGGCATGTTTAGCCTGGAGAAGAGGAGGTTAAGGGGTGATATGATAGCCATGTTCAAATATATAAAAGGATGCCACATAGAGGAGGGAGAAAGGTTGTTTTCTGCTGCTCCAGAGAAGCGGACATGGAGCAATGGATCCAAACTACAAGAAAGAAGATTCCACCTAAACATTAGGAAGAACTTCCTGACAGTAAGAGCTGTTCGACAGTGGAATTTGCTGCCAAGGAGTGTGGTAGAGTCTCCTTCTTTGGAGATCTTTAAGCAAAGGCTTGACAACCATATGTCAGGAGTGCTCTGATGGTGTTTCCTGCTTGGCAGGGGGTTGGACTCAATGGCCCTTGTGGTCTCTTCCAACTCTATGATTCTATGATTCTATGCTCTCCCCCCAGCAGTCATTTCTCCTGTAGTCACTGCTGTGGATACACAACCTGACTGTGTCTAGGCACTGTGGTCACCTGCAAGGGATTCCCACAGTGCCGAGTTGACACTGCCTGCCTTCATGTCTCATTTGCAGACATTTTTGTAACAGAGAGCTCGCCTGGTGAGAGAAAAGAACATTATATATTTATTTGTTTATGATTTCTATACCGCTCTTAGTCTGAGGATCATAGGGCGGTTTACAATATAAAAACACAAAGACATAAAGAGAAGCCTTATTGGATTGACCAAAATGCCTGACTAGATGCCTATCAGGTTCAGTTTCCTGCTTCTATAGTGGCCAACCAGAAAAAGGGAAAGGGAAAAAAAGGGGGGGGGACCACAAGATACGGTGATCGTATTCAGCTTTGATGGTTTTGAGCAGGACGTGGGAACAACCACACTCTCCTCCTCCTGCTGAAACTGCTTTTCTGTGGCATGCAGTGTCTAGTCCTGGCATACAGCTATAATCAGGACTAGTAGCCATCCTCTGTGAATTTATCGAATCCCCTTTTGAAGTCATCTAAATTGGTTGCCTTCACCAAATTTTATAGAAGCAAATCTAGGGATGCCATATATTTCAAAAATCCAGACACAAAAGTTGTTGAGTTTTATTTGGGAAAAGTTGTTGACATTTCCCCCAAAGTTGTTGAAATTTAGCCAAGATCTACACTACCAACATGGGTAGCCATGCATTCAGAATTTACCAGACATTTTGCCAATTTCCACCCAGACACAGTTTCAGACTATGCACTGTGTGGAGGAATGCTTTACAGTGGTACCTCGGGTTACATACACTTCAGGTTACCATACATACGCTTCAGGTTACAGACTCCGCTAACCCAGAAATAGTGCTTCAGGTTAAGAACTTTGCCTCAGGATGAGAACAGAAATTGTGCTCCGGTGGCGCGGAGGCAGCAGGAGGCCCCATTAGCTAAAGTGGTGCTTCAGGTTAAGAACAGTTTCGGGTTAAAAACGGACCTCCGGAACGAATTAAGTACTTAACCTGAGGTACCACTGTATTCTGTTTGCTCTGAATCTCCCCCTCTTCAGCTTCACAGGTTGATTGAGAATCTAGTGCAGGGCTGGGGAACCTGTGGTAAGAATTAGGATGGCCACATTTCCTGCAGCTCGACAAGCCTTAGAGGAGTGCAGAGCTGGTCCTAGGAAAATAGAACATCCAGTTTCTTTAACTGCCTAATATACATGTTTTGTTTTGTTTTTTAAAAAGGAGTGAGCTTTTTGCTTGAATATGGTTCTTTGAAAGGTTACACATTAAAATACAAATCTAGATTATGCAAACATTTCATTTGTTTGATTGACAAATGTAGGCCATTTCCTTTTTGTAGATGGTTAGATTTTATACGAATGTAGGCGGTTTTTAATTAAGAGCTCTATATGATACATATACACACAGTGTGTGACACCACTTGAATAAAATATTTGTCATTCTTGTTTGAATTTCAATAAGTCTGAGTTGTTTCAGGCAATTTCCTTAAAACAGGCACAACTAATTATCAGAAGTGATCCTGTAACATATTGCAGAGAAGTAACCCACTGAGAGAATCTGAACCGACAGTCCCTGGGAAAAAGAAGCCATTGTTTATGGCTCTGAGGTCCCATGCATGAGAGAGAGGCTGATAAATGCGCAACCCCCCCAAAACAAACAAACAAACAAACAAACAAAACCCATACAACAAACAAAAAACACCAAGCCCACTTTACAAATGAGTCATGCTTCTCACAAGGTTCTCTTGTTGCCTTATGGACCAAGTAGGTTTTATTGGCTCCCTAAATTATTGTTGCATGTGTGCACTGATGGATAACTGGGTGTTAGGAATTGTTTTTTCAGGTTATACTTGGGCCACAGCAAGGAAGTACAGTGTAGTCAGGAGAATTCAGAAGCACGGGCTTTGTTGGGTGAGCACCTAAAGGCATGGTCAAAGTTTCCAGCTTGAAGGTGGAATTAGAAAGGTGATTTCAGTGGCTGGCAGAGCCAGGAGGAGGTGGTGGCATGAGGGAATGCAGAATGGGAATAAGGTGATCCTAAAGAGGGGCCCAGCAGGCTGTGGGGGCCTCTATTCAGGGGGGAGAATTGGAGACTAGTAATAGGGAGGGTGAGAGGCAAGTACCCCTGGATTCCCCACCCATGCCCTCCCCACAGCAAGCATGTTTCATCTTCCCACTACTCATGCAAGACCCTACCAGGGAGTAGGAGGCATGTGAGAGTGAGACAGTCTCCATGCACTGAGAGGGGAAGGTGGGGATTGTGCCCCCCACAGGAGGAAGGACGGTTCTTGGAGATGCCGCCCCCCCCCATCCTCTTGCTCAAGAAGATGTGAGAAACTCAGGCAGCAGAGGTTGCAGCACACAGTAAGTAGTTTCACAGCAGAATCCTATACCCGTATATTCAGAAATAAGTCCAGCTGAATTCTATGGGGCTGTTTACTCTCAGGAATGTAGATATAAATAATATAAATAGTAATAACCTTAATGAATTAAATTAACCCTTATTCCAACCAGGAGTGGCTGTTGTCGAAGGGTTGATCTAGAGCAACAGGCTCCTGGCAGCAGAGGGAGGGATGTGGTGGTGGCAAGGTTGGGGTTGTGTGGAACCAGTTAGGCACTCACGCCAGTGTGCTCACACAGGTCCAACATGTGCTTGTTTCCCTGTTCCAGTAAGAAGCCCTGACTCTGCTTCTGGGAGGCTATTGCATTGTCTTTGTCCCACCAGTAAAACCACTCCTGATCCCAACCTGTGTATCTTGTGTCAACTTTCATTTGGGGACAGGTGGAAACAATCCTGTAGTCAGAAGTATGGGAAGGAGAGGAGCTCTATCGCTTGTTCAGAGTATCTTAATGGATATGCCAGTGGAAGGAATAATATAATTGCTATCACTTTCAGAAGACTTGAAGCTGCAGAATCTTACATGAGAAGTGTGTGTGTGTGTGTGTGTGTGTGTGTGTGTGTTTGTGTGTGTGTGTGTGTGTTATCTGTCTGTCTGTCTTTCTGCCTGTCTGTCTGTCTGTGTGGAGAATGCCACTGAGAACTCCTTTTGTTCATGCACTAAAAAGTTTCTATAATCACTCCAGACTTACTGGTGCCATTGCATTTAGAAATCAGAGATTGCCAGAATATCTAATGAATCTATCACTGTCCATGGATAGATTATGTGCTGTGTTGAAAAGCAACTATTAACTTTAACCTTGTGCCTCTTGATCTCCTTGTGCTAAGTTTTCAGGAAAAGATTTATAAAGCAGACTTTGAAATTGACATATTTTATGTGGAACTGCATTTGTGATGTCATGCCGTGCATCTTTCATACCATTAAAAATCTTCCTATCATGTTAAAAAGCCACTTGCTTCTGAAAGGAAAGCTGTTGCTTTCTCAGGAACTTACAGTTCCTTCTGTGTGGCTAGGTGGGCATACAGAAAAGTAATAAGAGCTCCAATCAATAGTTTCCTATATATTAAGTACAGGTGATGGTCAACAGACAACATTCCCAGTGGATTGCAGCAATTTGCAGAATCTAACAATCTACTCTGCTTTATTGGTAATGGTTATCTGTGAGTCACGGAGATTCATCTAATTATGACAAAATAGCTCTGACTCCTCCAGAGTTGAAGTACTTGTATTGCATTTTGTGCTGGAGGACTTGTGTGAATGTGTTCTTCTAGAAGGACAATATCACTTCAGTTGGCAGATGTTACTTTGTATCAGGACTCATATTCACTTTTTCTTGCTATTACATTATTCCAAGAACAATGGATGAAATATTATTTCAGTTTATGAGACAGTGGAAGAGTGCAGCTTCTTGTAGTCGAAGCATACCTTTATTGTGCCACTAACAAGGAATGGATTTGTAACTGAGTTGTGAGAGAAGTCAGTTTAAATTAAATGGATAAGCTCGTAATAAGTGCAGAAAGCAAAAGCTTTCTGTAGTTTATGTTACTGGGCTCTTTATTGGTCATACTGTGGGCAATATACATAAATATGGAGGGTCACATGTGTTCACATCCAATGACTGGCAGGCACCGAAGTTGAATGGAAGATTTGGCAGAGAAATAGACTAGTAGCCTCCCTCAACAATAAGTGGCATGACCTGTAGGAAGACAGCGGATGTGACCATGGTAAAGCACTGGCTCTCTGTCATGTGCTCCTGGGCCTGAACTTCCCTGCTTTTGCCATGCACCAATTAAAGGCACAAATCCTCTTTGCATTAACAAAGCTCTGCCTCTGTGTTCTGACCTAACCTTTTAGTTGCAGGAGATGGGCTGGGTCCTCCGACACTAAAGGTGACCTGAGAGGAAATTAGTCTGAGAAAGTATTGTAGGACAAATTTCTTTCCCCTTTGTTCCTACTTGCGTTGGTTTGGTAGTTCTTTATTCTACGGCTGCACCTGTTAGGGTATTCATAGAATTCAGTTTATTAGCAATTTGCTCTAATGCTTTGTATTCCTAGGTAATTATCAAGATAATGAAGCAATTCACCATTTCCCTGGATAACTATCTTCCTGTTTAAGATGCAGTTCCTGTTTAAGATGCAGTTACTTGGGTGCAAGCCCCACTGAACATAGTGAGACCTCCTTCTGATAAACATGGTTAGGGTGCTATAAGATACAGCATTTGGTTTGTGAAGTTGAAGGCATCTGTAACTTTAAGAGTTGTTGCTCAGCAGCTCTGCTGATTTATTCTTCTGAGTCTATGTAATGTAATCCAAGTGGAAAGGGGTTTCTGGTAGAAAGAGAGTTGGCAGTGCCCTAAGATGCTCTGTGCTTATAAGTCACTAATAAATCACACTGTGGTGATAGTGATACCCTGCTGTTACTTTCAAGCTAATTCTCTTTGAGGATTTGGCCTACTTGCCGCAGGGTGTAGTTATCACCCTTGTTCACTGCCTTATGATATGCTTTACACCTGTGAATAGTCAGCATTCATTGGGTGTTATCTTTTATCAAGCATTGTATTCAGTGATGTCTCTCTATGGATGGAATGCACTTTGATTTGATGGCGGCATCTGTCCCTCTCACCACTGCAGCCTTCCCACACCCCCTAAATCTGCTCCAAAATATTAGGTGTCCCTTCAAAACAGTAAAGGAGGTGACAGAGATGCTGCAAGATGGAACAGGAACCATCAAAAATAATTTCCTCTCCGTTTCACTAGCAGAAGCATCTGTTGGACCAAACAAATTTTGGTCAGAGAACGGTCCCCACTTGATACAACCCTAAGTCATTATTTGCAGAAATCTTCCTAACGAAGCAGATTTCTCAAAGAGAATGAGTTGGTTGTATGATTCAGCACAGCAATTCAGTGTTCTGAAGCTGAATTGGGATGTTTCCTAGCCCTTGACTGGAGCGAAAGACAGATGCTTGGATTAATGAGCACACCATATTGATAAATGATGCCTTTTGGCTGCTTGAGTTTCATTCTGTTTGTCATCATCTTGAAGTGCACTTGAGCAGAACTTTCTGCTTTGACTCCTAAACATGAACTTTGTTTACATTGACTTGTAAGGATTAATTCTGTTTTCTGAACCTTGTTCTGAACTCACAGCTAGTTCGCTGGCTCTAAATAATTCCTCCCCAAGAATACAAAGGCAAAACGGAAAAAGACTGCCTGTTATCATGACAACAATGCATAAGTAGAAATTTCATTTATTCACCACGAAGATGAAATCTGATTAGATCCAAAAATACATAGCAGCATGTATGCTCCCTAAACATGTAATTGGTTCTTCCATTTTAATGAGGACTGCTTTACTCATTTCACTTCCTGGGTATAAATGGATGGTGTTTTTGCATGTATGTCCATACAGTGACAAGCTTGTACTTGCAAATGTACCCAACATATGAGAAAAAGCTAAAGCATTATTATTTTATTTTTTAATAAAAAAGTTTATTTGTTTATTTTTTAAAAGCCCCCACCCTGCAAAGGAGAAACAACTGAATAGAGTTGTTTCTCCATTAACCTTCATTTGCAATTTAAGTCTTCTCATGCTAGCAAAACTGTAACCAAATGGCACCTCATGCACACACAAGAGGGAAGTATCACTGGACTGGGTGTAACACTAAGATTTTCAGATACTCAATTAAAAAAATAAATCCTAAGGGAATGACCCAGAGTGACGTAATGGTACAGAATACGTATTGACTGAATCAGAAGGAAAAAACTGACAACTAGATGAATAGGGTGGAAATAAGAGGTGCCTTTGGTTGGATTCAGCAAGACTCTTACATATTTATTTTACATTATGTTCTTATGCACATTTATCAGGAAGCCAGAATTTGCTGTAGCTCTCTCTGTGAGTGTATGCACAATTAGAAACCTGAGTTTGCGACTATGTTATGTGTGAACTGACCCTGGGAGAAACAGCTTCCCATTCACATGCAAACTGAAGTGAAAGCAGATTGATACCTCTATTCTGTTTTCATACCATATTTTTTTTTGTCAAACTGATTCTCCCCCCCCCCCCCCCGCCCAGTAGACATTATAATCTCTCTCCTGATAGCTTGAACATTACAAAGAGTTTCACAAAAAAGGAAGGATTTGGATACAAACTACCCACTACATCACACTTTAAGTTGTCCTGTGAAAGAAATATAGATGCTCATCTTCTCAAATCAGCCTCTGTTAAAGAAAATAAAAACCCTTGATGTTCTCTGGGCAGAAGCTTTTTGCTGTTGTCTGCAAAAGGAGCTCTCACAGTTGGACATGTAATAAGATTCCTCTCAGCTGGAAGATTAATATCAGCTCACCTCACCTCTCTAGTACAGTATAGGATGAGAATAATGTACCAAGCAGAAATTTGTTTCAAACTTCTCTCAATAAATAAATGATGAATGATTATGAATAAAATCAATTTGACTTCCAAATTGCTGATCTTTCTGTCCATTTTTAATTTATACATTTTCTTCTGACAGAAATAAGCTCATGGTGCTACACACATACACTCACACACATCTATTGCATTTTTTCTGCTTATCAAGCCATCATTAATGATGCAGCCTGCACACAGTTCACAATTCTGCTCTGCTCCAAGCAAACAAAGACCTGTGCTCTCAGTGATGCAGTGAGAGCTATGCTAGGCATCTTAATCTGAATGGAATAAAGTGCACAGATTTCCTCACAGCCACAAAGAGGTCCTTCTGCTTTTCCACTGGGAACAGAAGTTTATAGAATATTTGGCCAGGGGACTGGATTAATCTGCAGATCATAAACCAGCAGATAAGTTATTTAAAATATGGTAAATCCATCTTGTGGACTCTTTAAGTTGCCATGGAAATTCATAATTTATTAAAGTTAAGGGAAAACTTGTTTCGAAAAAGTAAGTTTGGATACGTTTCCCCGAAGGTGGAAACTTTTACTCTTCTTTTTAATAGGCCTTGTTCCTTAGCCATATCAAAGAGAATAAAATGATGAGTAAAATTATATGTCAGTATTGTCAGATATAGCCATTGTAAAAAGCAACTTACACTTTCCCAGATCACCTCAATAGAAGCACCAAGCAAAGCACAGTCAAACAACTGGAGTTGGAGTTTAATTTATATGCTGCCTCCCACATATTAAATTGTGTGTGGCTTAACCAATATCAGCAAACAACAACAACAACAGAATAAAAATATATGCCAAAATACAACAATGCATTTCAAGATATAACATCATTGTTTCAAAAATATTTTCCAGCCATGATTAAAGGAAAAACATTTGCATCTAGATAAAGGCTAATACTGAGCTGAAATCTCTCCCTGTTCCCAATTTTTCAAAAAAATAATATTAAAAAAATTATTCCCCTGGAAAAATGGGAGCATTTTTTCCCTGCTGCTTCCTTGGGGTGGAGGAAATGGGAAATTGCTGAAATGATTGGGAAGGTGTTGCCATTTACCTTGCTGACTCCTGTTGAGAAGTGTAGCTGGCAGGAAGTTTAGAAGAGTGTCGTGCCATGTTCTGCTGGCCACAGTTTTCACAATGCATTAGGAATGATGTGGCACACAATTACTCCCAATGCATTTCAGGAAGGGTAGCTAGTGGGAAGCTGCAAAGAGAGAATGCAAGGCTTTTTTTTTTAAAAAAAAAAAAGAACAGAAACAAAATGAAATATAAGAAAAATGAAAGGTGGAAACAAAACTCTCATAAGATTAAATAAGTTAGGTGACAATCTCTTCCTGAAAATTCTGAAGAATTTATTTCCCCTCCATGATTTTCTTGCAGAGGTTTGGTTGGAGATGCTCCAGACCTGTGAGTGAGCAACTAAATGCTACTTTCATTCTGCTTTATCACTAAATTGCTTCACTTTTCCACCTCAAGCTGTCAGAGTCTTGCTGGCATAAGGGTTATAGCTGCTTTAACCTCCCATCACAACAAGGATATTGATACCCCAGAGTAATGCTTCATTCTCTGCCACTGTCATTTTGTGCTTTACCCGGTGAAAGGGTTTTCTGGAGCAATCCAATCTCACACAATAGATGTAACTTGAGGATAGGATCACCTTTGCAAGGCATTCATTGAATGGCACCATCATTATTACCATCTGATAGAAAAGAGCTCCAGATAGAATCCTCTGCTTTCAAGAGATTTTCAGCACATGGAACATGTGAATTCTAGCAAGCCTGATTTCTATATTAATTACACTAAAAGAAAGGATTTTGGGAGGCCTTTGTATGTCTTCATCTCCACAAGCAGGAACAAACGATTTTGATCAAAGGTTGGTTTACAGGCACAGATGAATAGCATGAAAAATTTATGCAAGATATTCCAGTCAAGGAGGAACCAATGAAATCTTTATGTGAAATCGCAGAATAGAAGACTTCAGTATTAACCATATAAACTCTTCTCTTGCCACACATCTAATTCTTCTGAAAACTTGAAGCATACAATTCGTTTTCAAATTAAAGATAACTTTAGCCTGCAACCCTATGCAAACCTATGTGAGAATCATTCCCATCAAACTCAGTGGAACATACTTCTGAGTAAACTTAAAATGTAGAATCCTATACACAAGGAATGATGGACTGTTGCCCTCCAGACTACAACTCTCATAATCCCTGACCATTGGTCATGTTAGCTGGCGATGATGGGAGCTCTAGTCCAACAGCATGTGGGGCAGGGGCACAGGTTCCCTACCTGTACCATACATACTTAACTGGAAATCAGTTCCATTAGATTCAAGGGGGCAAGGTTTTTAGCAGATACAATATAAATTTAGTTCGGTTCACCTTTAAAAGTGGATCTAACTAATTTGCCTTTCCCTAAACAACACAGGAACCAAAATGGAACGACCCCTTGAAGCTTCCTCTTTTATTTTTGCAGTTCAGTTCTCTACCCAAGAAATGTGTACCAAAATTCATTTACTTTTTATCATGTAAGTTTTACGTAGTTCTTAACTTGTCTGTTATTTCTCCACAGGGAAGAACCAGAGGGCAGGGACTCTCTTAATACTGATGTTTGTAAGCAGCTTTGAGAGCTTTTAGTGGCACGATGCCACAAATAAGCAAATAAACAAATTGTGCATAAAAATACAATTGATTAGTGAAAATAATAAAATGTATGCTGCAGAAAATTGATTGCAAAAAGGTATATATTGCACTAAAACGCTGATGAATTTTCATGTGAACTTAAAAAAATAATAATAATCGCAAACTTATGTGGAGGACTGAACTCATGATTTGAAAAATAAGAAACTGAGAGGAACCAAAATTTACTGATTAATCCATCCCAGCCCCAGCCAGCATGAGCAGTGGCAAGAGATTATGAGATTTGTAGTCCAGCAACATCACGAGGACACCACATTGGCTACCCCAGGTTAATGCTGCAGAGATATTCTTCAGTCATATCTAGAAACCTAACTGCGGGAGGCAGCGGAAGACAGGAGTGCCTGGTGTGCTCTGGTCCATGGGGTCACGAAGAGTCGGACACAACTAAACGACAAAACAACAACATCTAGAAACCTTGAACAAAAGGCTTGTGTCAGTAGTTTTCAACCAGTGTGTCGTGGCACCCTGGGGTGCCTTGAGTGATGGTCAGGGGTGCCGTGGGCAACACTGGCCTCTGTCAATGTTTCCTTCCCTCCCTCCTCTGAAGCCCCTTTGCATATCTGCCTCCCCAAGGCTTGCACAGTTTTTTTGTTGCAGCAGCCATGGCTACAAGCTTCCCAAGTGAATGGTGCCTCTGGGGCTGGCCAGGAGCTGGTGGTGGCCAGGAGCTGAGGTGGTCTTGGAGTAAGCAAGCAAGTGGTTGAGGGAACCCAGCCAGCCAGTCCACAAGCCCTTGTTGCTGGGAATGGACAGACAAGTGGGAGGCCGGGCAGGCAAGCAGGGTCTGGGGGCATCCTCTTTGGTGCAAAGTGAGGAGGCACCTTTCTTTGGCATGGAGGGGGGACAGCTCAGAGACCAGGAGTAGTGGCAGCGGCTGCCTGGAGGACTCCCAAGGAGAGGGGAGGGAAGAGGAGGCTGGGGAAACACTCCACAAAGGGAGGGTGCTTGAGAAAGGGTGAGAGGCTGCCATCTCTGCAGGCAAGGGGTGACATAACTGGGCTCCTGAGCCCCACAGGAGTGCCGCAGAAAGATGGTAGTTGGTCAAGGGAGCTGTGGATTCAAACAGGCTGAAAACCTCTGGCTTATGTAATTCTGGCAAAAAAACCCAAAACTCTTCTGAGAACATAGAGAATGGCACCATGTCTTATATGGGGAATACCTTCTAAAAGTATTGCACTCTATAAGATGGTGGTTGCATACTGTCTTCAGACATAGTTGGGTATATACTGGAGTTGTGCCCAGAAGAAGTGACTAATATGTACTGCCTGCTGAGGCTACAAAACATCCGAGTCAGAAATGTGTTTTCAGCAGTCCATCAATAATTCAGCAATCACTGAATGAAGCTGTATCCTCTGACCTGGCAATGTAGTAGAAAATTGCCTTTGCCCACCCTGATTCAGATAGTTCCCATTGGACATGTGCCATGGTCTTCACTTCCAGTAACCATTAATCTGTCCGGAAAGGAAGAAATAAAAGGAACAGCTCGCATCAGCCTCAAAGTAAGGAATCCTAATGGCTGTCAAATATTCACAGTAATTCTCAGAACTTTGGCACCATTTGTTTTACGCCAGATTAATGGAAGCAAGGAGTAAGGTTAGGGTGTGAGAAGCAGCAGTCAGACACAATGGCAGAAAAAAGTCTTCCTTGTTTAGAGAGAACTGAATGGAAGGGACTAAGGCGCCTTACAAAAGAACCTTTTGCTATATTGATACCTGCACAATGAGCTCACCTGGCACAGATTCCCTCTGTTGAAGTAGGAGGTTATTCCCCCAACTGACAGTGCTGGCAACAAACCAAATTTAGTTTGGTTTATAGGCTGCTGGTGGGCTGTATAAAATACACCACAAACATTTATGAAACATCAAAGAGATCTATACAGGAGAGAAATAGCAAGGCAGTTTGAAACGGATACAATCATATACAAAATCTAAATTAACACGCTGAAAAATAAATAGCCTACTGAACTAGTTCTGGTCTTGCTACACTCCAATGGGGCCAATCACATTTAAAATATGATTAAGAAACCTTGAGGGGGTGGGAGTTCTCACTAGGTGAGATGGTTTGTAGGTGGTTCTGTTACCTGGCATCCAGGCATCAGCAAAGGGTAAATGCTTAGGTGTGGCAATGATGGTAAGTTCTCTTCCAAGTCTTCTGGGTGCTCTAGCTGCTAGTTCTAGTCTTGCTGGTACTGAGTAGGCCACTTTAAATGGCTCTCTGAGAATTCTCTGAGAATTATTTTATGCTGCATCTGACCTTCTCATACGCTTGATGTAAAGTGAGACTGCATCTGTCATCAGTGGCGGAGCTACACGTTCTGGCACCGGCAGTGGAGAACAGGCAGGGCCGTGGCTGGCGCATGTCCTGGGGAGGGGCGTGGTGACCTCCCGGGGGTGTGGTGCGCTGGCACCCTGCCAGGGATGTCACCCGGGGGGACCGCCCCCCCCGCCCCCTTCGTCCGCCAGTGTCTGTCATGGATGCTTTAGCTGAGATTCCTGTATTGCAGGGGGTTCAATAGATGACCCTTAAGGATATCTTTCAATTCTATGATTCTATGATATGCTTCTCTCTATTTGTTGTTGGAATAGTTGGAAGTTGGCAGCGGTTTTTCTGGAGAGAAAATGGAGTGTGCCTCTTGGGGGTGAAGTCAAACGGCTGTGTTAGCAGCACCAAAGTGACCTTCTCAGGACGCAAGCCTGGGCAGTTTGTATGGAGGTCCTGAGATGCCCCCTCTGCCTCACTGATGTGTTCCAAAGGAAAGCAGAGCAATATGTTTGGCACCAGCTTGGCTACAGGTGTTGCCGCAAGGAGGAGTACAAAGTGCCGCCCAACTGTTTTAGGGACTCCAGTCCATATTTGTGCAGGGTTTACTCCTTAGCCTTTTCTTCTCTTGAATATATCTCACGAGGCAACAGAGGGTTAGGATCAGAGTTTTCCTTCTTTGAGATGGGCTACAGTTCCAGGTTGATGAGCCCCATCTGCCCTTCTCTTCTACAAGCAAGTGCAGAAACCGCCTTATTGACTGTTGGACCCACTGTTGGTCTCATCCACTCAATCCCCCAGAGCCTACGTTTCCCAAAAAAACTCAGGCACTGTGGTCGATAGTCAGAGATGATGGGACTTATATATCTGTGATATTTTTACATGAGAATGCAGTTCAGAAATATTTGAATAAATAAAATTGAACAAATAGTTCCACATCATCTGGAGGGCACCTTCTGGAACTTGAACAATTTCTAAAATTACTGGTAATTTTAGTGATTCACAAATTGCTGCAGGTTCCATTTTATTTATATAATTTGCAGCTACATTATGATGTACATGAACATGCTGGGAAAAAGCAACCTTCGTACGCATGATCACTGCAAGATTCGTCTTGTGCAGTATTTTACTCATGCACATTGGTCAAGCACCACACATAAGTAATTTTGGGATAACCAATTGTACAATTTCAGAAAGTTTCTCCTTTCTTCCATGAATAGTTTTATCAATGTGCCTGTGTGTATTCTTAGTACAGAAAGGTGGGAGAAGAATGGAAACTTGGATAAAATTTGCATTTAACGCACTCTGTACACTGCTTAAAAAGTGCAGACACCACTTAGAAGCTATACTGTTGAAATAAATAAAATAAATGATCAGATATAAAAACAGGAAGAACTGAGCATATCTGATACATCAATTCTGCATTGCAAAACATTATCAGACAGTTCTGAATCCCACAATTTTGGTATACATTTGAATAGGGAGAAATATGGGGGCATTTGAAGGTGAGGTGGTTTGGAGTAGTGAGAGCTTTGATGTTTTTTGACTTCAACTGAACCAATGTCTGACTTCTCAGGATCTGTCCCTGCCAATTGGCCCCAAAGTTTAAAAGTCACCCCTATCTTAAATAAAGAGTTGTTAAAGAAAAATTGAAATAGCAACAGTAATGCCTACATCTACTACTGCCACAACTACCACATTTATTTGGCATTGTACAAAACATTTTCTGCCTGATATTTAAGGAAAATAGTGTTGCAGTACTATATAATTTGGGGATTATCCTTGCTAGGCATAGATTGAATACACTTAATGGGGATTTGCTTATGTGTACATTTTTATTGTTAAAAAAAAAAACCATAATCTCTGGATGACTGACAGTTTAATCTCAAACTCCATGTACAATTCTGTTGCTTGGACAACCACTATTTCTATGAAACAGTAAACAGATTCTAATTTTCATTTTGAAAACTGGCCTTTTAAACATATTCCCTTCCTAATTACCTGCCACAATTTTATTTTCTCTCTTCAACTAGATTCATTCTTTGCTTCTACATTTCTTTCTGATCCTGAATTGTCTGTGGAAGAAAAAAGAATGTGAAACATTTGGACTGTGCAATATAGAAACAGTTTCCTGCATTAAAACACATTCTCTGCATACTTTAAGGAGAAGGCTATTTTGCCCCAAGTCCTAGTGGGGATTACTGGAGGAACCCCATTTTTTCTTTTCTTTCTCATATTTTCTCTTACAACAGTCATCATACAGTAACCATTACCAGTCCCTAATGAAGTACTCTATATGCAGTAACCTAATAAAGATAAAAGGCTCCATCAAACATTATCTGAGTTATGTATTATCCAAGTCATGTTTTCCCTTACTTGTGCCCTTGTTAAAGACAAGTCTGTCAACTTTATTCATGATTTCAGCAAGAATTTAAGGGCATCTCCCACTCTTGAGACCATAACTGATAAAGATGCAGGAGAACCCCACCTTAGGTGCTCTCTCTCTCTCTCTCTCTCTCTCTCTCTCTCTCTCCTTTCCCCAAGCTGTGTCCTTAGCTCACTTAGTATGGCAGTGCGCATAGTGTTGTTATGTGAAATCACTTGCTGTTTTCAGACCTTTCCACTCCTCACACGACAGGGTGAGCTGAGGATGAAGTTTTAGCCTGGACTTTGAATTGCCGTGCTTCTATGCATACAGAAAAATATATTTTCTTCTTCTTTAAATGAAATGAAGGACTAGACAGATAGATAATATCAAAGGGAAATCAATGCCTAACCACGCACTGGTAGCAGATGATGGGGTGCGGCGGCAGCTATTACCTTACCTCCTGGCAGCAGAGTCACTGCTGTTTCTGGGAGGGGGAGTGCAATGGGCAAAGTGGCAGGGAGACTGGCATTATGCAATCACACCAGTGGAGCCTGTGCAGCAGTCCCAGACCTTGCCCCTCCCACTTTCCCTTCTGGTAATTTGCAGTGACTCCGCTGATGAGTGGTCAAGTAAGACCCCCCCCCATCTTGCCACCTGCTTCTGCCAAAGGGTTATTTAATGAATTAATTGGCTGACAACCAGCTGTTGCCCTCCACAAGTTATTGGACTGCAACTCCCATAATCCCTGACCACTGGCTCCATTGGCTAGGTCAGGTGGGAGTTCACCATCCCTCTTCTACAAGACATAAAGGTGCTGGATTCTAATCCTCATGGGTGCCCGGAGCTCCTAGGTGCACACACTTTACAGTTAAATTGAACAGATGGTGAGGGAGATGTTTATGCATTCAGAATAAAGTGACTGAGCAGCTCTTCCTGTTTCCTGTAGTGCCTTCAAAAGCAGAACCCCATCTCAGTTTGGGGTTGGGTGACTTAAAGATATGCACAAAAAAGAACAGTAGTATCTAAACTAGGAGCCTGCACGAATAAGTGAGATAAACTGAATTCCTGATCTTTATCGCCATTTATCTCTGCACTTATTTTCCTTGGCTCCTATTTGAATATAGGTTCCCTAGCTAGTACTCTTCCTTCAGCCATCTAGCTTCTAGGCGTCTTGTATGTTAGCTGCCCTGCCCATCTTCTAGGTGCTTCTAGGCTCTTGCTATTTTCCAGTAGGATTCAATTGCACTCAGGCTGCACAATGAAAGCGGATTTGGTGCTCTTGTGTAACAAACCACCTTCACTCCAAAATTGGATTTTTTGAAATTAGTGATTGGAAAATGCACTGGAAAGCATAAGATAACCTCTCTGCAAATAAATCAGAATGAATGGTCAATAATCAGGCCATCTTTAAATGATTTAAGAAGATGATTTCTTAGTTCCCACCTGATCATACACAGTGATTGTTAACAATAAAACAGGGGTGAGCATTTAATCCCAGCCAGACTAACAATGTCCTATTCTCTCTGAAAAGCTAGGAGCTATGAGAATCAGGAAGCTAAGTAAGAATTTTATTGACTAGAAGATGTCATCATCCCAGCTCAGCAATTCTGTGTCACGGGTTTTACTACAGTAAGTGCAATGCAGTATGAAACATACTCAATACACAGTGGCGTAGCGTGGGTTATCAGCACCCGGGGCAAGGCAAGTAATTTGCGCCCCCTAACCCGTGGATTTGTGCCCCCTAACCCGTGGATTTGCGCCCCCTAACCCGTGGATTTCCCTAACCCCCAGATGTTGCGCCTGGTGCGGCCGGCCCCCCCTGCACCCCCCACGCTACGCCACTGTCAATACAATACAGTGCAATAACAATTGTCCAAGTGGACTCCTCCCACTTGCTCCTGTCAATCACAACATTGTCAAATGATTGGTGCACTTATTACAAGCCAATATGCACAGCAGAGCAAAAACCTCTCTATCCTGCTGTGAAGGATATTGTATCCTGTGAAGGGACAGAAAACAATGCATCAGTTTTATTATCACTGCTATGATAAAGACAATTACTGAAACTTATATTGATTAATGTCATGTTCCATTAAAAAAAAACTATTATGCAAAAGCAATCTGGCATAGCCCAGGAAAAAATAATTTAAAAACTCTTTTAATTTAGAAGATAAATTGTCAACAGATATTATTAATACAAGCAAATAAAGTACTCACATGATTAAGGTACTCTTTGGTGACAAAATGATAAAGTGTTTTATGCAAGAGAGGAAGTCATTGAATCCCTTCATATTAGTGCAGAGTAAAACAGAGTTGTAATAAAAAGATTGGCCACAATCCAATCTTGACTTTAGCATATTTAACACCTCTTTGGATTGCAGTTAATACCTCTTGAGGGGAAAAATTTGAAATAAACTGTTTTACCCCAGTCTTAAACATATTATTAGATGAGATAGGTCCTGGTATACTGCTAAACCATACTGCAACAACATTTGTCTAGGGCAGGCATGTCCAACAGGTAGATCACTGAATGTCTGCGGTAGATCACTGGTAGATCATTGGCTCCGCCCAAAGAAGCTGAACAACTGTGGCTCCCCTAAAAAAAGCTCAGCATTTTACCTCCTTGCTGAAAACTCAACAACTTTGACCTGAACCCCCCAAAAGGGGGTAGATCACTGCCAGTTTTTAACTCTGTGAGTAGATAGCAGTCTCTTTGGAGTTGGCCACCCCTGGTCTGGGGAATGGGCCACAGATCAGTTTTGATCCTCTGTCTGAAAGTCTTTAAACAGTAGCTACAGGGAACCTAAAGGAGAGGAAGAAACTCATGGAAATCCCTAACCCACTCAGTAGACTGATTAATCTTGCTTTATATAAAGATATAGTAATATATATATAATATATAGTAATATATAGTAATATAGTAATGCTGCACACATCTGAACCTTTTTTAAAATTAAAAATAGATTTTATTTTCATTCAGAAACAGTGCATTAAAACCAAAACAACATAAACCAACATTTATATTACATAAGCATACACAAGAACATAAGAAATATAAGAAGAGTCTGCTGAATGGGGCCAATGGCCCATCTAGTCCAGCATCTTGTTCCCACAGTGGCCAACCAGATGCCTGTGGGGAACTCTCAAGAAGGACCCAAGCACAAGAGCACTGTCTCCTCCTGTGGTTTCCAGCAGCTGGTATTCAGAAGCATTGCTTGCCTCTGTAGGCTGGTGGCCTACATGTAGGCTGAGCATAACCAGTAGATACTGATAACCTTGCCTTCCATGAATTTCTCCAATCCTCTTTTAAAGTTATCCAAGCTGGTGGCAATCACTGTCTCTTGTGGGAGTGAGTTCAATAGTTTAACTATGTGCTGTGTGAGTATATAAAGAACCTTCCCTCAAAAAATAAAATGAAAAATGAAAGAAAGAACACCCCACCCCAGGCTGTGAATAACACCAGGGGGAACACATACTTTGTACATAAAGCCTAGATCTTGCCATTCAAACCCACATTAAAAAACATGGGGGGGGGGGGAAGGATAGGACATGCTGTAAGCCACACTAAGTAGAGACACAGCCTTGCCTACAATAGCACACTTCATCAAAAGCACAGATGAGAGAAAGTTTGCTCAGCTTACCAGGAGATATGAAATCTCCCACAAAGGAGGTTCACCTGTTTTTTCATCTAATTGTGATTAGATTGTGATTCCAGCATGAGTAAATTGGTATCTGAAGAAGCGTGCATGACACGAAAGCTTATACCAGAACAAACTTAGTTGGTCTATTGGACTGGACATTTTTTTGTATTTTTTCATTTTTATTTCGACTGCATTCGTAAAAACAGTTTAAATATTTTAATGGAAGGTTTATGAGAATATGATATAATAATATAACATATTACTAGTGGTAAAAAATAATAATCAAAAGCTTCCAAAGGATTCTTAAGCAGTATGTTTTTAAATCTCAAGATTATTACTGAAAGGATGGTGTTTGTCCTATGATAGAGACAAATTCAAGAGAAAGGAATTGTGTTGGTAATTTCCAAAAATCTTTGGGCACTGACCCTCATGTTTTTAGATGGTTGTTCCTCATGAGCTTTCAAGGAATCACTAATTTAGAAAGAATATCTGGCCTATTTCAAATGCCAAAGACAAGGTGAAGGAGCATTTATTTTATTTTTTAAAAATGCAAGATGCAACACTTAGTGCTCCTCATTTTTCTTGAACACTGTTTTGAACACTTCAGATATCCATTGCCACCTCTATTAGAAAGAGAGAATAGCTATACAAGTGGCATCAAATTTGAGAATACTGAATGGATTAAGGGTTTTCATTCTTATCATTTAAATGTTTAGCTGCTGGAGCAGTTGTATGCAAAATTAGCTACCTGTCTCTTGTCAAATTAGAAACTTCAGGATAAAAAGGCACCATTTGTTGAGCCATATGGGGACTGGAAGGCTCACTGGTGATACATTAACCTTTTATCCCTGAGACTTGAAGTTCAGATATTTTATGTGAAGAATATGGAAATACAGTAAACCACTGTCATGCATGTGATGATTAAATAGGAAAAGAGCAGCTGCAAATTAGCTCTTACTGAACCATGGTCAGTATGTGCTAAGTTTATGGTTACAACTATTTTATCGTTAGTCCCTACTGGGAATTTACCAGAATGGCAGATAGAGTTCGATTTGAACAGCATGGTGTGTTGCAGAAATATCTTTCAAATTGCTTTCTGGAGAGAAGAACAACAGGGCAATGATTTGGTGATCAAATTATAATTGTAAAGAGATTAAAGAATAGCAGTTTTTTTTATTTATTGCATTTATATACCACCCAAGTAACTTAGTTCTCTGGGCAGTTTATGTTATTATTGTTGTTTAGTCGTTTAGTCGTTTCTGACTCTTCATGACCCCATGGACCAGAGCACGCCAGGCAGTTTATAGACTCCTTCAAATTACAAAATATAATCCCAAGGTTTAAACAGCTAAACCAATTACAAAACAATTACTAAACCAATTACAAAACAATCACACAAAACAGAAACAAAACAAAACAAAAAACCTAGTATGGATGCAGCTGCTAAAAGTCTAAAATCAACATTAAAACCAAGAATAATAATTTGATAATAATTTTCTGCAAAAACCTAACAGTACAAGTAAAAAAACACACACCACTGTAACTAACAGGACTGGAAGAACAAGAAGTCATCTCATAGTGCCTGAACGATTATAGAAAGGGCATCAGGTGAGCCTCACTAGAAGGGCATTCTATGTTCAGTGCACCACTGATCTGCTCAGTGGTACCACCAACCTTTGGTGTGAAATTCTCTTTCAACTACCACCCACAAAACAAATTATTTATTCTCCTACATGTCTCCTTCACTTCTCCCAGACTATGACTGCCTAGGATTAGACAGAGTGAGGTGTCAGGCAGTTAATTTGGGGTGCCATGAAAGGAAAGCAAGTGGTTAGTTCTTTAATTTCTCCTGGTATTTTCTACTTCTACATTTTGCGCTTGGTGGGATTTTCTGCCTCGGAGCCAAACTAATTTTACATTGACTTAATGGGATTGGTGGCGAGGGGGCACCATTTGCTTTTCTGCCTCAGGCAGCAAAATGTCTCTCTTTCTGTGTTACATAGTGTGCATGTACTCCTCAATAACAGTGAGTCAAACAAATAAGTCAAACAAGAATGTGGAAATTCACAAGATATAAAAATGAGATTTCCAAATTCCAAAAAATTGAAATTGAAATTCAATTGAAAATGAAAAATGTTGGTGTGAATGCCTATCAGAAAATGTTTTAGTTCTTCTGTATAAATGTACCATGATTTTATTTTATTTTTTTAAAAAACCAGTATATTTTCTGTTTATGTCAGCTAACAGTATTGCTGGCAGTTGCAGGAGTCATAACTCTACAGATAATAAATAAACTGGTGAGGTGGGTGAGAAAGAAATACTATCTGATTAGTGTTGTGAACGAGTGGCATTTTCTGGACAGAGGTGACATTTTATGAGTTGGAGTGCTAGCAAGTATTGTGTAGGCTGCTGTGAGAGCTTTTGTAAAATCCATATGTCTAACACAGTTGCTTTGAGAAAGAAAAGATGTTTATCAAATCACAAGCTGAAGAGCTTATCTAAAGTCATTGTATCTTCTTGAAGCTTTCAAAACTGTGTGTATGGATATCCTCTGGGATTCACCTATACCTTTCCCCCTATGGTTTGATGTGCCAAAAAGAGGTTTTGCAAATATGAATCATTAATGCAGCCACCTTCCTTGTTTTGTTTGCTTTGCTCACTGCTAAGGCATACATTAAAAAGCAGGGGACATTTTGCCAAGTATTAAGGAGATATTTAATATATTGGCAAGAACTTGGATATATTCCTTAAATAGGGTTGCCATATTTCAAAAAGTAAAAACCTGGACACCTCGAAAGTTGTTGAACTTTTTTTTTTATTCTGCCTTTGAAATCCCTGTAATGTCCAGGAAAATCTGGAAGGATGGAAGTCCTACCTTAAAGAATGAGAGACTTTTAAGGGAATGGTCAAGTTCTCAGCTCATGTTTTCTATAATACTTAGAATTTCTTTGGAGAAAACAAAACTAGTATTAAAAATCAAACCTATAATCCTACTACCCACTGAACTCTTGCATGTCTAAACTTGTTCTGCATGACTCCTAAAGCCTGGAACTCTCTGCAGGGGAAGAAAAACTGAGAGGGTGGGGACCAAATATGTCCATGATATAGTAGAACTCATTACTCAACCAGAATCTGGACAGGAGACCTATGTACATCTGACTGGTTGGAATGTTTCCCAAAATAACCCAGGACATACCACTTTTTGAGAAGAGCTTTTCTGGATCAAAGACCAAACAACACTCTATTTCCCATAATGGCTTACCAGATGCCTATGGGAAGACCATGAGCAGGGCCAATAATAGCCCACTTGGTGGCACTGTGGGTTAAACCACAGAGCCTAGGACTTGTTGACCAGAAGGTCGGTGGTTTGAATCCCTGCGACGAGGTGAGCTCCCGTTGCTCGGTCCCTGTTCCTGCCAACCTAGCAGTTCGAAAGCACGTCAAAGTGCAAGTAGATAAATAGGTACCGCGGGAAGGTAAATGGCGTTTCTGTGTGTTGCTCTGGTTTGCCAGAAGCGGCTTAGTCATGGTGGCCACATGACCCGGAAGCTGTACGCCGGCTCCCTCGGCCAATAAAGTGAGATGAGAGCCGCAACCCCAGAGTCGGTCACAACTGGACCTAATGCTCAGGGGTCCCTTTACCTTTACTGTTCTTCAAAAGTGGTATTCAGAGGAATGGTATACTATTTGGAGATAGTATATAGTTATCTTGACTAGCAGACAGCAATAGGATCCAAATTTCATACCAGGTGGACATAGTTCTTCTTAGTGCCTTTCTAGGACCTCACAATTAAAGGCATAGTGAAATGTCCGTGGCTTGATAACCCCTGTATGGAGTCATATCAGAGACATTGGGCTTGATTGATTGGGCAGGCACCCTGCTGAGATCCTCAAGCTACGTGTGAATGGGCTGGCACACATAGTAAATTTATGCAGCGGTGAATTATCTAGCTAACTAAGCAAAACCATTTGAAGGCATGGTTTGGTCATGGAGGGCACAAGGCATTTGAAGGGGGGGCAAGTGTTGGCTGATGGGGTTGCCCTGATAAGAACACAGGCTGCTTACGACTCCAGGGGTGACTGTCCACTCAGCACTTGCATGGGGCTGGCTTTGGGATCTCCAACCATCACTGAAAAGTGAGGGCAGGAAATCCCCTTCTCCTTCTAGTACCACATAGGAATGGAATGAGACTGCTGGTCTCATCTTGCAGTCCTCAATGGTTCTGATAGAGAAGGGTTTTACTCACAGCCTAAGTGCCGTATCAAACAGGCCTAAGCTTCTTTAAGTAAAGCCTGCTGTGAACTGGGATGGATTTTTTCAATGAGCAGAATGTAGGCCTTTTCTTTTTCTTTTGCAAGCCAGAAAGAAACCAAGGGAGAATCAGTGCAAATTATTCAGCTCAGCTCAATTTGGCATATAGTATGTATTCTGCTGTGTGTACTCTGCTGTTTAATGACTTACTTTGGTAGAATCTCTCAAACTGAACACATGTTGGGGAGGGCAACTCTCTGCTTACTTCACATGCACTAGTTTGTTGGAATACGTTTCCATAGCTGCAGGCCATATAATATTTTTTTTTTTTTTGCCTTATTCTCAGCTCAATTAAGATGTGACATATTTTTCCTGTTCAGCGGTTTCCTTTTATCTCCATTCCTTCTCATGTTTCTATGGTTTTTGTTTTTTTTCTCTTTCTCGCGATAGGCCACTGCTGAATACTGATGAGAGGAAAATTACTGTTAACTGCCATGGAAATATGTAAATTGTGTACAGCCTGATAATTATATATTTATATATATATATATTCCAAAGTATTTTCCACTAAGGGGTTGGGTAAAATTTGGAATGGAAACTTCCTCACAATGTTATTTAGGCCCAAGTTGTTCTATCCTTTTATGAGTTTCTGTTGGCCACAACTCCTTGATGAATATTTCATCATTTGTCTATTTTTTATTTCCTCCCTAGCATTATCTGGTCACAACTTCAACTGCTCCTCAGTGCTGCCTAAAGAAAAAGCACCTCCTAAGGGCATCATACTCAAATATGCTTTGGGTCTTTGGGCTAAATTGTTTCGGGCATGGATCACACACTCCAGCTTGGGTAGCTCTGTCGGTTAGAGCATGGTGCTGATGAAGCCAAGGTTGCAGGTTCACTCCCTGTATAGGACAGCTGCATATTACAGTGGTACCCCAGTTTTCAAACGTCTCAGAGTCTAGCGTTTCGGTTTTTGAATGCCGAAAACCTGGAAATAAATGCTTACGTTTTTGAACGTGCCTCAGAAGTCGAAAGGCTTCTGCTGAGTCCCCCCCCCCCATTTTCTCTATTGAATTTGCAGACCGCCCTTTGCACCTCAGTTTTCAAATGTTTCAGAATTCATTTTTTTAAAAAACATATTTATTAAACTTTTACAAAAAAAAGAACACATAGCAACAACACAAATGAAGAAAAACAAACATAGTCAAAAATACAGAAAAATAAAAAAATACAGAAAAATAAAATTACACCAATCTAAAAATAAAAAATAAAAACTCCAATTTTTAAATTCATACTTAGTTAACCTTCTTTCTTGACTTCCTCACGCCTCCCTTTTTTGTGTTCCTCTTTACCCAATCAGATACAGCAAATCTTTACCCTCTTTTAAAACTCATTTCTAATTATTAGAATCATTCTATTATGTCTCCGATCTTCCTCCTTGTATTTTAAACACCTTTAACATATTGTTTTACTTTTGACATAATATGGCTTTAGTCTTTTACTCTTTACTATTACATTTTTACATACTTTTTCAAACTGTATCACTAATGCCATATTATTGTCATATCCAACATCATTTTAACATTCATAAACTTTGCAGTATTTCTGCAGGTAATCTTTGAACTTCTTCCAGTTCTCTTCCACCGATTCTTCTCCCAGGTCTCGGATTCTGCCAGTCATTTCTGCCATCTCCATATAGTCTATTACTTTCATCTGCCATTCTTCCAAGGTGGGCAAATCTTGTGTCTTCCAGTACTTTGCGATAAGTATCCTTGCTGCTGTTGTTGCATACATAAAAAACGTTCTATCTTTCTTTAACACCAATTGGCCGACTATGCCCAAGAGAAAGGCCTCTGGTTTCTTAAGGAAGGTATATTTAAATACCTTTTTCAGTTCATTATATATCATCTCCCAGAAAGCCTTAATCTTTGGGCACGTCCACCACCTATAAATCATTTTCATAATATTTTCTCTTAGGGCATTACATGCCGTAAATTTCATACCGGTGGTCCACAACTTTTCCCAGTCAGCAAACATAATATTATGATCAATGCCCTGTGACCATTTAACCATAGCTGATTTAACTGTTTCATCCTGTGTATTCCATTTTAACAGCAAGTTATACATTCTTGATAGAATCTTAGTTTTAGGTTCTAACAGTTCTGTTTCCAATTTCGATTTTTCCACCTGGAAGTCCATTTTTTTTATCCAATTTATAGGCCTCTCTTATTTGATAATAATGAAGCCAATCTCGCACTTTATCTTTTAATTTCTCAAAACTCTGCAGTTTCAATTTGTCTCCATCTTGTTCTAATATCTCCCAATATTTCAGCCATTTGGCCTCCATATTGAGTCTTTTCAAAGCCTTTGCTTCCATGGGTGACAACCACCTTGGGGTCTTATTTTCCAGTAAATCTTTGTTTCTTATCCAGACATTAAATAATGCTTTCCTGACAATATGGTGTTTGAAAGTTTTGTGCGCTTTAACCTTGTCGTACCACAAATATGCATGCCATCCAAAAGCATTGTTAAAACCTTCCAAATCCAAAATATCAGTGTTCTTAAGAAGCAGCCAGTCTTTCAGCCAGCAAAAAGCGGCTGATTCATAATAAAGTTTAAAGTCTGGCAGGGCAAACCCCCCTCTTTCCTTTGCATCAGTTAATATTTTAAATTTTATTCTGGGCTTTTTGCCCTGCCAGACAAATCTGGAGATATCTCTCTGCCACTTCTTGAAACAATCCATCTTGTCCACAATCTGCAAAGTTTGAAACAAAAATAACATTTTTGGCAATACATTCATCTTTATAACTGCAATTCAACCCAACGAGGAAAGCTTCAGTTTAGACCATATTTCTAAATCTTTTTTAACTTCTGACCAACATTTCTCATAATTGTCCTTAAATAAATTCAAGTTTTTAGCTGTCATGTTAATCCAAATGTTTCAGAATTCAAATGCTCTTCCGGAACGGATTGGGTTCGAAAACCGAGGTACCACTGTACTCCATTGCAGGGGGTTGGACTAGATGATCCTCACAGTTCCTTCGAACTCTACAATTCCATGATTCTAAGACACAAATACTTAGGAAACACATGCAAGGTCACACAAAGTACACAGTGAAGAAAAAGCAATTGATGTCATATGACGTCAGTTGACAGGCATCTAAAAATGGCTCCACTGGCCAAAAGGAGAGGCTCGGAGGGCCTAATCAGGCTTGTGGACTGGAGTGTCCCATTGCTGGTCTGGTGTGACATCATATGATCTATCCTTGTTATTCTATTAGCCAACTAGTACATTCTTAAGAGCCAATTTATCCATGCCCTTAATTCTGTACTTCAACTGTTCTTTAATATCAGTGGGATTCTTGGTTATTATGCTTGAAAACTTTGTAAGGATTTACAGGCTGAATTTTATTATTTACAGTAATTAGGTATAACTGGGTATGAAATCAGCACTGAATGAAAGTCCGCTTTAGGTTGGTTTTTGTTAAAGTTTTCTAAGAATCTCCCATCCCACAAAAAATAATAATACTTAGAGCAAAATGGAATGGAGATACAGAAAACAGCCCCTTAAAGCATATAACCAACTTCTTTTTAATGTACTATCGTTTTGAAAACCAGATTTCACTATGTCTCTGTAATGTTTTAAACATCTCAGACACTTTTCACTCCTCCAGCTCTCTCTGCATAATTTTCACTGTTATGTGTCGGCTTTTACCCATTTATGTGTTTTCAACATTCACCTAATTGGAAACCAATTTAACAACTTTAAAAGGCACTTTATAAGTCATATTTCTGTTAAGTCTTCTTAAAAGAAAGAATTTAAATAATCCTTTGGAGCAATGCTTGAAAAGTTGCCTTGCTATCAAATCTAAGATCTCCTCCTCCTCCTCCTCCTTCTTCTCCTTCTTCTTCTATTACTACTACTGCTGCTACTACTACTGCTACCCCACCCATCTGGCTGGGTTGCCCCAGCTATTCTGGGCAGCTTTCAACTCATATAAAAACATAATAAAACATTGAACATTAAAAACTTCCCGATACAGGGCTGCGTTCAGATGTCTTCTAAAAGTCAGATAGTTGTTTATTTCCTTGACATCTGATAGGAGGGCGTTCCACAGTAGAGACCCTCTGCCTGGTTTCCTGTAGCTTCATTTCTCACAGTGAGGGAACCTCTAGAAGGTCCTCGGAGCTGGACCTCAGTGTCCAGGTTGAACGATGGAAGTGGAGACATTCCGGTATAGATTAGTCAGTGGTATGTTTCCCATTTGGTTTTTTTTCTGCACTAAATAATTCATGTTATAACATTTTCCTAAACTTCATAGGTCCTAAGTTTTCACTATCTGATCTAAAGGAGCTTCCATGCATTGGTTACATAATAGGCAGCATTATCTGATGGTGAGACCCATTTTGTCCATCAAGCTGCATATTGTATACACTAACTGCGGCAGTTCCACTGAGTTTCAGACAAAAGACGTTTCCAACCTTACCAGAACATGCTGGGGAATGAACCTAGGCCCTTTTGCCTGCAAAGCAGATATTCTGCTACTGATCTAGGGATCCTTCCTGACACTTGCAAAAGGCAAGGAAAGAACTCTCATTCAGTGAACAAAAGCTCTTTCCATGAACAGAGCAGTATCTGTGTTGTTTTAAAATTCCAATATCCTGGTTTTTATCATTAGGCATGTTTTGTCTTAATGAACGAAGACACCTGAAAAGCATTTCAAAGCACAAGCACAGTGGCACATTTTGCAAAATACTTTAGAGCAACCTCAGACTTTTCAAACCTGTATGCAAATTAAACTAGATGATCCAACACTAAATATTCTGTATCTGCCTGAAAATTAAGTGCATGTTTAAGTGCCTATGAAGAATCATTGACACTAATGGGATTACTTACAGAAACAAAACAAAACCCCACATTAAAACCTCTGTATGGTTCATTGAACACTCAGAATATTATCCCTTGAGACATAATCTCGCCATGATTAGTAACTGGATCCATTCTAATAACGTGTACCTTAGTGGTTTAACTGGTCTTGTTTTGACAAAATCTATTTAAAAAGAATATGGGTGCATTTCTATCAAACTCTTAACATGAAATATGACTTGTTTTCTCCCATTTAAAAAAATGTTCTTCCTTTATTGTGGCAATGAATTAGTTGTTGAAATCCCTCAAAAACATCGTTTTATGCAATCTCTCTCTTCTGGAATTGTAAATATAGCAGCATATTATATATCCAAAACTGTTGAATGGAATCCATAACAAAAGATGATCCAAGAGTCCAGAATGGTTTATCCACTGTTAGATTAGAATATACACACATACACCGGAGCATAATTGAACACAGGCTTTGATCATGTGCATTTGATGTATTGTGCATAAAACAGATATAGTTTATTATATTTTGAGTACTGATCTTTTACGCTACCTTCATAGAAATTTATGCACAGCAGTGGAGGTGATCTACTCTGTTCAATGGAAGGAATTCCCTTGCTGAACTTGTATCGGCACTCTGTCAGGTCTCAGCAGTCTCCAGACAGACGGGCTCCAGGAAAGGGGAAGAGCTGGCTGTCAGTCCAAGTCGGCCAGAACAGATAGGGTTCAACTTCCAAGCATCAATCAAAGAAACCAGATGCAGGTATCTAGTCAAAACTCAAAACCTAGCAAAACAGAGATAAAAAAAGAGGAAGTAGAATCCGAGACCATCAATGCCCACACAGAAGAGACTAGTTGCTCACACTGATGAGAAGGCTCCAAAGCTAAGGATTTATAGGGCCTGGTGAATAGGGATTGCCTTTTGTTGTATGGAAAATTACTAGGTGCAGCTGTATGGAAAATTACTAGGTGCAGCTGATCCTTTGAAAGTAAAGTGCACAGTCTGTCAGGATTGCAGTGGAAATGGAGAACTAGCAGTACAGGTGCTGTGGGCGTGTGGCATAATACAAAATGGCTGTCACATCAAAAGGAGCAGAAAGAAACAGAAAATAATGCAAGTTTTAGAGTGCAGTCTTGTGCATGGTTATTTGGAAGTAAATCCAACTGTGTACAGTGGGATGTAGGAAAATATACTAGGATTGCAGACTCAGTTTCATATATTTTTGTTTCTGAAAGATAATTGAGGGCAACATTTAGAGCAGTATTACAACTTCTGCCATATAATTTTCCTAAATGCATTTCAGTATTAAAAATACGAAGGGTGATCCAGGTAAACTTAAGCATGTTTAGGAACCATCAATCACAAACGGAAAGTTAAGTATGTGTATTACTTTTTCTCCTGCTGAAATCAAAAGGACTAAAAAGTGCTTAACTTCGGCTAAAGTGTGTTCTCCTTCATGGAGAGCATGTGTTGCAGTGGGGGCCGCCAGGACACTCCAAAGTTGGGGGCGGGCTAATTGATCATTGGCCACTGATGCGATTGGGGCTTCCCCTGTTGTTGGGAAGAAGTTAATTGCCATTTGTTGACTGACATCCAGAAATGCTAAAACTCCTTGCACGAGGCTAGGGCTTCCTCTTTTCGCCTGTGCATCGGATTGCCCGTCCGCCCCCTCCCTAGAATTAGGGTTGTTCGCTTGACCTTGCTATGCCTGTCATGGGGTTGTCTGCTCTTGGGGCAGGGGCCCAGTAGGAATTTTGTCCATCTGGCTGATTGGCTGGGGCCATTTGGTTTTTGCCTACTGCATAGCAAATCATCACAACTTGTAAGGTTGCAGTTAGGCATTGGTTTATGGTTTGGTTGGTTGAGGGGCATGGATTGGCTGTGCCTGCCCCTCTAATGCTGCTGCTGCTGCAAGGGATTCCGTTAAAGGAATTGGGGGCTAACTATTGCTTGTTCACTCTGTCAAGGGGGCTCGGGCCATAGCAATGAGCTCCGGGTTGCATTTGGGGTGAGGGCAGGTTCCCTGCTCCGTCGCTACCCCCAAGTGTATTCCCCTTTTCTGACTTTCGCATCGTGCGGAATGTCAGTCTGTCCCCCATGGTGCCTAAGCAACCACTCACAAATTTGTATTTTAATAAAGTTGTGGCCAAAATTATGCCAAAAATCTTAAACAAAAAATTCTGTGTGATGTGTGAGTTATGGGGGTGGCCCTGGGGACCTCGACACACAAATATTTCAATGTAAACTTCAATATCAACTGTGTCCTGGTTCACATGCCACATTAAGTCAAACACTCAGACTCTAAGAGAGGCGATCACAGACACTTCACTTCTCTCTAGTCTTTTGCTGCTGTGTTGCTGCGAGCTAAGCCATAATTTAAATAAGCATGTTGTCTGAACCCAGTTTAGTTCTCCTGGGCAAACCACCACCTGTAACCCATAAAATTAAGCTGGTCTGGAGAGAGCTGAGCCATGAGCCTGGCTTTGGATAACATGCTAAGTGAAACTGTGGCATAAGTCAGTATGGCACAGCAGCAAAATCAGGGAACAGTGAAGCATGTATGACATTTTCAGAAGCCCATATTCTTGTGCCCATATGATAGGCCATTGTTTGACTAAGAAAGTTGTGTGAACCAGGCCAGAGTTTCATTGGCTGGGGGGAAATTTATTACCAGGAGTTGCAGGTTCTTTTCATGTAGATTTTAATTAAATGAGTTAAATGTTAATACTTCCATTTTCAAATCTATAATACTGTTGGCTATATTGGACTATTGCTTGTTTTGACTACAGTCGTCACCTTTATGCATACTTTATTAAAAATAAAGTCTGGTGGCATTATCACAAGATTTTGGATAAAATCCCTGCTAAGCCATAAAGCTTACGTGGGGGCTTCTGCAAGTTACTGTCTTACAGACTTATTGATCTCACAGGGCTGTTGTGAGGATAAAATGAAAGAAGTTTATATTGCAATTTGCCCTGAGACCTGGGTTAGGGAAAGAAGTTTAAGTAAATACATAAACAAGCCTGTTTATATTAATTTCAGTCTGCTTCCCTGCAAATGTTAGGTTAGATTATATCTGTTTGATATGACAGGACAATTTTATACTACATTATGTCTCAGTAAAAATTCCCAACTCAGGGCAATTTATGCCCTGTAGATTTATGGATTTATGGACTGTAAAACAGCTATGAGGAACACGTGGACCTTCTTATGTTTTTTTTTGTGTGTAGGTCCCCAGGCCACCCCTCAAATAACTTCACACATAACACGTAATTTTAGTTTTGGTTTTTGGGCACTATTTTGGCTACAACTTTATTAAAATACAAAATCAGTGAGTGGTTGTTTAGACATTGGTTATGACTATCTGTCCCCCCACCTGGGACAGAACTGACATCCCGAGGTCCGATCGATAGCCAGTAGAAGGGAAAGTCAAACTTGGGGGTCATTTGCACTAAGCATCGGACCCACGCCGCTCACCCCAGCAGCTCCCCGAAAGCTTGCCGGCCCTGGTCCCATGACAGGGATTCCCATGACAGGGATTGGGCGGCCCTGGTCCCATGACAGGGATTGGATGAAATCATGGCAAGCCCCAGGATTCTTTTAATGGAATTCCCTTCAGCGCAATAGGAGGGGCAGGCACAGCCTATCCTGACTCCTCCACCACCAGTATATTATAACCCATGCCTAACCGCAACCTTACAAGTTGTGACGAATTGTTGAGTAGTAGGCAAAAACCAAATGGCACAGCCAATCACCAAATGGCAAAATTCCTACTAGGCCCCTGCGCCAAGGCAGATGACCCCATGACAGGCAAAGCAAGGTCAACTGGAAAAGAGGGCGGGCGGGTGATCCGATGCACTCTGCAAAGAGAAAGAGAAACCAGAGTGCACCAATATTTAAAGACTATGGTCCCACCCACCCAATTTGCAACATACAATTTGCCCCAGCAACCCGGTTATCCAATCACAATGCCAGGCAACAACTATTAAGCTGCCTGGCAACAAGAGGCCTGGCCCGGTGGCCCACACCGCAACACGTGCTCTCATTTATTGGAGAACACACTTTGTACTCCAACTCCCATCATCTCAGACCACTGGCCATATTACCTTGGGCTGCTGGGAGCTGTGGTTCAACAATATATGGAAGGTCACAGGTTTAAAATACACCTGCTGTAGAATAATAGAATTTTAGATTGGGAAGAGAACTTGAAAATCATTAAGCCCAACCCCCTGCTTGGTGAGAGATATTCAGTTCAGGATGCAACTGCAGCATGCCAACCTATGCTTAAACAGAATAATAAAATTGTTATTTGGAAGGGGTCAGCCTCTACTTAAATACTTCCAATGAAGGAGAGACCACCACTTCTGGAGGCGCTGTCAAGCAATTCTTACGATTAGGAAGTTTCTTCCAATGTTTACCTGAAATTCCCTAGAATGTCTGTATGTTGATTTTAGTCTTATCCTCTGTAGCAGCAAAGATTAAATCACACTTGGTAGCGATGTGGGAAAGGGCCTTCTTGGTGTCTGCCCCCATATTTGGAACTCCTTCCATGGAGAAGCTATCCTTCCCCCAGCAAGTGAAGACTTACTTGTTCCAACAGGCTTTTTAGAATGGGATGCTTTTAATTAAAGGGCTGGTGCCATCCAGTTTTCATTGTAATTATTGGTATGTTTTAAACGCTGATCAACGCACAGTATTCGCAGTAGGGCTCTGTTCTCAGCAGCCCTTTTTAGGATCCACTCTGCTCAACCTGAAAAGGGGGAGGGGCTAGAAAAGGCGCCCTAAACATAATCTGCCTCCCTTTTTACAGACTCATTGTTAAAACTGTGTTCATGGAAGACAGTCTTACTCAGCTACGAGTGATTGCCAAAGAAGAAGAAGAAGTTTTAAACAGATGAATGAGAGAGTTTTAATTCTAACAATGTTTAATGTATTTTAATCATAGATTTGTATATGCTTTTAGCAGTTGTTGTTTTTATCTGTAAACCGTTTTGAGAAAAAGGTGGGGTATAAATAAATATATAATCTTGATACTAATGATATTAAGGCTACTCCATCTTGTAGAAGACATAATACAGTTGACAGCCCTTTGATATAGCCATCATGTGTCCCTTAAGCTTCTCTTCTCAAGGTTAAACAAGCACATCACTTTCAACTGTTGCTCAAAGAACTTGGTTTTGAGACTCCTCAACATTCTGAGTGAAATCCTCTGGCTGGGCTCCAGTGTGTCAACATCTTTCTTAAAATATAATGTCCAGAATTGGATGCAGTACTCCAGATATAGCCTGACCAGTGTATATAAGTATCGAGTATGGCATGTTCATGTTCCAACTTAGCATTATTGTTTAAAAGTTAACCAAGAAGATTTAAGAGGTGTTTGTTTTCTCATTGTTTATTTATTTTTATTTAAATTTAAAGGTTAACCATTTTTACAATTAATTCAGACAGCCAAGGAAGGTGTAACACAATGAATCAAAAAGGAAATGAAAATGATGACAAAGTAACATAAACTTGAAATAAAAACAATCAGATATTATAGTGAAAGTAACATCAGATTAAAAAAATGCTTTAAGATGAAATAAAAGTCAGTGTGATGTAATATATACACAGTACTCTGATGAAAAGAACTTTTAGTTCCAATAAACATGTCTCATTCTGAATTGGTCAGTTTTTGAAGCTGTGCTATCCTGTTCTTATGCTGAAGTTTATATTTGAGTTCTGAAAATGTTCAAAAATTTAAATATGAGAAAAATTTCAGTTTTCCAAAATTTCCCGTGCTGTTTTGAAATTCCAGAGGCATAGGTTCAGTTTATGGCTTTCATTTTGCTTAGTAATGAAGTGGCATTCAGTGAACATATATGTGTGTTGAAAAATACACTTTGGTGTAAGAATATATTTCAATTAACAAGGTTGCAATCTTCTTTACATTTAATAGGAAGTAAGCTCCATTAAACTCGGTAGGATTTACTTCCGACTGAACACGCATAGCATCAGGTTGTTAACACTGTTAGTTTGTGGTTAATGAAGTGCCTCATTCTCAGGTGTCCTCTTTTTTTCTCTTTTTCTTTTTTTTTGATAGGAATCTGCCATGTACTAAGCCTGGAATGAGGAGGAGTACTGGTAATTCTTCAGAAAATATCCAGTTAGTCCATATTTAGGCATTTAAATCATTGAGAATTTCAATTAAAAATAAATAGGACCCTGCTACATATTACACTTAATCCTTTTGCCCTTAATAACCTGGGTCTACAGCCAGTAGCCTTTTGTCTTGCTCATATTCACCAAAGGACCTGAAGCCATCTTCAACACCTTCAACCAGGCCTTGCCTTCAGTGCAGTCCAAATGCAATGTATCATGAAGCCCTGTATTCTTGGACTATCCTCCAATAATAGTCCCCCTGTTAAGGTCAGTATAAGGCATTTTACAACCAAGGCTTAAACACAGAGATTTTTTTAAAAAGTCCTATGCCAGTTATGATGGTTGGACAGTGTTCTCGAAGCTACCAGAATGAGTTTGACCAAACTGCGGGAGGCAGTGGAAGACAGGAGTGCCTGGCGTGCTCTGGTCCATGGGGTCACGAAGAGTCGGATATGACTAAACAACAACAACAAATGCCAGTTATAGAGTTATTGTTGTTTAGTCGTTTAGTCATGTCCAGTCGGACCCCTTGGACTTCGTGACCCCTTGGACCAGAGCACGCCAGTTATAGTGTAGTGATGTTTAAATGGTTAGAAGACAATTGAGCATGCACCAAACAGTTCCGCTGTGATGTGATCTATTTATAAAGAGAGAAGCAGGTAGTCCACTTTTTCCAGCATTTCCTGACAGAAGAGAAAGATGGTCTACACCTTGTTCTGCTACCACAATGATATCTATTGAAAAGTAGGATACCTGTTGTGTTAGTTCTCACTTGCAGTGAGATGTTCTGTTTAAGAAGAAGGAAGATGCTCAGCCTTTGGCAGTCAGTCGCTCTGCTTTCATAAAGATTTTGTCAGCTATTCTGCACTCTTTACTAAGCACATTTACATTTATGTGCCTTTGGCTATGTACATCAATCATACATCTCATTTTTGATAGCTGAGATGTTATGTTTTGGGGAGATGTGGGTAGAACCTTTCCATTCAACTTTTTTGGAGTTTACTTTGAGACTTCTCTGTTGATTATAATTTCCTGATCTCTGTCTGAATCTGGGCTTTCTTGGGTAAGAGGGGAAAAAAGCCTATAAATCAGAAGGAAGAAGTGTGAGAAGTCAGAAGTTTAAAAATGCAGTCATTGGCTGCTCTTCTCTCAGCTCCATCCTTCCGTGACTACTGCAGAGAAACTGGGCTGATGCTAATCTGGGAGGACAGTCACACCTCATGAAAGAATCATCACTGCTAATCAAATCAGAGCGAAAACCCACCACTCTGCATCACTGGAGACATTTCATGTGCTGAATATTTCATGGCATGGGGGCTGTGGCCATAGACAAAACACTCCACACGGCTCCTTGTTGCGTGCAAATATTTACTTAAACACTCCAGTGCGGTCAAACTGGTGTGCAGCAACACCAGCAAGCCTTGAGTGATCCTTATAAATAATAGTAATTGCATGTGACACCATGCTTGCTAGGTCACAGTGGCTTGCTATCAGCAAGCCGCCCCCCCCCCCCCCCCGCTTTGCCAGGGCTCCCCTTGTCTGCATGATTAAGTGGGCAGTATGCCACAGGAAATCTGATGCATACGAGATGACAAATGTCTGTTTTGGCTGCTGAGAATTGAACTCAATCGTAGATCTGCAGAAACATCAAAACACAATCAAGGATTGACATCAAACCCGTGAGCCAGGAGATTTCCTCAGGCAAAAAGGGTTGCTTTAGTTCTTCTTAAGCTGCTACAGCAATTAATTTCTGCTGAGTTGTTACAAAAATATTCCCTTCTATCTCTCCCTTTTTGGTGGTTCTTTAGATTTGGGTTGTAGCATATGATTAGCAAAAGACGAAAGTGCAACGAAGCAAGGAGTTTGCTTCCGATGATATTATATTCATCACTATTAGGTTTTTTAATAAAAGTAATTATTTTGAATCCTTTTTGTTTTCTCTCAATTCTTGAACACCCCCTCCCCAACTTATTCATGTACGTTTAGTTGAGAAAAGAACTGAAATGACTTTTTGCTCCTTCATGGTCAACAACACCTTGACTTGCTTCATATCTGATCTTTCCAGAATCTGTAGTAGTAGTAGTTTGGATTTGATATCCCGCCTTTCACTCCCTTTAAGGAGTCTCAAAGCGGCTAACATTCTCCTTTCCCTTCCTCCCCCACAACAAACACTCTGTGAGGTGAGTGGGGCTGAGAGACTTCAAAGAAGTGTGACTGGCCCAAGGTCACCCAGCAGCTGCATGTGGAGGAGCGGAGACGCGAACCCGGTTCCCCAGATTAGGAGACTACCGCTCTTAACCACTACACCACACTGGCTCTCTAATCTGGAAGAAAGGTATGAAGCCAGGAGGTCCCAACAAGAATTTATCCCATTCTGATTTTGTTCTTTTGACTTATTGTATAGAAAGTATCACCAAGGAGACATTGTTCCCTGATCTGATCAGGGAACACAGTGGGTCACTGACAAAGAAGTGACTCTATAATATGATAAAATGCTGCAAATTTTTTTTCTTTGCAAGACAAGAAGCTCATTAAATGATCCAGTGACTGATTACAATGAATGATAATCTCTCAGCAAATATTGTTACCAGTATTCACAGAAATAATGTGTGTGGCATGACATTTCTAATTGACTTAGATTATTGGCATCCATATTATTACGCTGTCTGATGTATCTAGTATGAAATAAGAAGGAAAAAATAGAGCTGTATTATCCGGTAGGTTGGGTACAACTAAATCCTTGGCTACTGGTCAACATTCCAGTTGAAGTGCAATTTTTGGTTGTTTGCTTCTCAGAATGAGTATGCAACTAACCTCTATGCTTTGAGTTTGTTCCACGTGAGCTTCATCTTAGCACATTTATAGGTATGAATATGTGTTTCTCTGTTGAATTGCTGGCAAATGTGATTTCAGCCTCAGAGAAATGGGGAGACAAAAAAATGTGGAACACCTAAGTCCTTTTTTTTTTTTTTTTACAGATCCTTAATGTGAAGATGCAATCATGTTTCCCTTTCTCTGTGACAGACAGCTTGATGTGAAACACAGCTGTCTCAAAATGTGCATGCAAACCCTGTTAAAACAGTGCATGAAAGGAATGGGATGTTTGCATGATTATCTGAAGATGCTTTCCATGTGGCATTTTCCCTAATAGGCACCTGTGTATTGTCAACAAGAAAAAAAGAAAGGTCCTTTGTATCCACTAATTTTTATTGTTTTATTTGTGTGCTTTCCAGCATTATCTTTTAATTAAACAATTTTGGTTAAATTTTAGCTGGTTCTCCTCCTCCTCCTCTTTATAATGGTGGCAGCAGCTAATTCCTTTGCTTTCTCAACACCTTGTGCATAAGACCTGCTGCATCTCAGCATCAATTCTAACTGCAATAAGCTCTGCTTTTTCTGATGAAAGGTAAAGGCTTATGATACTGGTAATAAGTAGCTCCAACTTCTTACAGCAATTAAAAATTGAACATGCCATTGTCATGAATGCTGAGCAGTTGTGAAAAATCACTGAACAGGATTATTTTTAAATTGGCCTTTATGCTCAGTAATTCTGAAAACATTACATTTTAGGTCTAGAAAAGGCATTATCCTATAAATAAATATACGTTTTTAAAACAACAACAGCAGTAATCATATGCCTTGCTTCATTCTGTTGCTTCAGAATAGACCAGGTTCTGCCCTCTCCTCACTTATATGTAATATCATTTTATGCAAAGTCTTCAGTCCCATAAAGTATTTCAGATATAACCCAGAGCAAGATTAGTGCTTTTGCAAATAATAGCATCATTGCCAACAGGACCCCCAAGCTATGGACTTCTCTCTTCCAGGCTGGTGCAACTTCCATCGGAAACAGGCTGCCTTTCCATCTCCTGGACTAGAATTTGGAACACAAAACAAAGGTCTTTTCAGGATTCATAATCAATGCACTGATCCAGCCCACCACCACTTTCAGGTATCTGTCTGACACCTCAGCAGCCTCTTTCATTTCAGATGCAACACAGATAGGGGTTGGGTGTCATCTACAAACACCTGAGAATAACCTGCCAGTGATTGGCTAAATGTTGATGATGATAATAACAATAGGGCTGCCTCACTCAGTCTCGTCACCGTCTTTCACTTCAGCTTTCAGTCCTGCAGTCTGAAGATGGTTGATACTAGGGAAGGTGGTGTTTTAGGTATTTGGGTCCCAAGCCAATGCTCATACTAATACCTTGAACTGTATCTCACTGGCAGCTAGTATAGTGCTCTAAGAATCAGTGACACATGGTCCTATCATGCTGCCCCAATTATATATACTTTTTCAACATCATTTTTATTTGATTTTATAAATACGAATTTATAACCATACCAAATACACATCCATGTAATGAGATTACTCTGAATCTCGGGACTTCCCTCCATCCCCTCGATGGGTCCTATTGTCAACATTTTCAACTGTGTATTATTTTGTAATCTGTATTTTATGTCTATCCATATTGTCAGTAGTATTTGTTATTTCACAAGTGAGATTAAAATCCTGCTAATGTTTTCAGCTTCTTACAGTGGTCTCCTAAATAAATTATAAACTGGCTGCCCCAATTATAAACCTAGAACCCGCATTCTGCACTAGCTGCAGTCACTGGGCTGTCTTCAAGGGCAATTCCACATATAGCATATTGCAGTAGTTAGGGGGGAAGTCACCACAGCACGGACAACCAAGACCAGGTTATCCACAGTGACTGGACTTGTGCAGCACAGTAGGCAGAAAACTTACCTATTTCCACACCAGGACACAGGTGAAATAAAAAGTCCAAAATAGGTCCACAATCTATAAATAAGGGGGGGGGGTGTCCTGCTGAGACAGACCAAATTAAGTATCTTTTTCTATACTTTCCTGAAAAGCTCTAATCTATAACCTCACTCGAAAGATATTTCAATGCCTCAGTTATATTTAGCTGCCATTTTATACATACCTAGGAACAGGTTCCATTGAACTACCAAAATTCCATCATCTACCTACCCAGGTATTAAAGGTACTAGAGCCTTGTTTTCCTTTGCATCTGATCACCTTGCAAACAAATAAACAAAATCAACCCAGAGTGTTGTTAATTTAGGAATCATACTACATATTGCAATACTACGTATTGAGGGTACCTCAGGTTACATATGCTTCAGGTTACACACGCTTCAGGTTACAGACTCCTCTAACCCAGAAATATTACCTCGGGTTAAGAACTTTGGTTCAGGATGAGAACAGAAATCGCACAGCGGCAGCGGGAGGGCCCATTAGCTAAAGTGGTGCTTCTGGTTAAGAACAGTTTCAGGTTAAGAACAGACCTCCAGAAAGAATTAAGTTCTTAACCCGAGGTACCACTTTATTCATCCTTCATAACAGGAAAAAATATTTGGTTTATTCTGACCAATGGTCACAGCAGTAAAATTGTAGTTTTCTTCGTAATAAAAAAAGAGTGTGAATTAGTATTTTGCTTTAAACTTTATGAAATGCTATGAAAAACAAAATTTAGGCAGATGGAAGATAAAACAGGTAATTCAAACATTCCCCAAGAAAACAGGCCGTCATCTCACAAGATTGCATCGACATTGGTGTGCTCAGGCCTAGTGTTGACTATTTCCTATTTCTGCTGATGAACGGGGTTGATGCATTAAATCTATCTTAGCAAGTGGCAATCAAGTTTAAGACAGTAACGAGGCCAGCTGCATCTCTCATTGACTCTTGAAGGTCAAGCTTTTCTAAATCTGTTGCCGCTTAATAAATAAGGCTGCTGATGTGATGTTGTTAGGTGCTGAGATTTCAACCCCAAGGATTCGTCCAGCCTTTGCATTGTCGGGAATGGTAGCTTCATTTATTATTATATTCCAGATGGAGCTTTACAGTTCATGCAGATGGCAGCGTGTGTCAAAGAGGCTACACATTTTGAAAGAGCCATGACACCTCCCCAATTTCTGTGAAAAACGAAAGTCATAATGCCATATTCAGAGCTGACAGAACATTAAAGCATGGAAGCGAGGGGTCAAAGCACTCAACCCACTTAGGGTAGTACAAGTGAAAGCTGTGGTTCAATTGCTGCCACAGCTGGGAACAGAAAACAATAATGATCAGTTGTACATTTATAAGCCCTTGACATTTCTGTCAAGGTGAAGCCTTTGCAAACAAGGTATTTGCTGTAGATCTGTAAGAAAATGGATATTTGGGTGATATGCAAAATCAATTCACCGATGACTGGTGTAGGACTCCCAGTCAATTTGCTAAAAACAAGGAAAAAGATGCAGCACTGTGTTCAAGACAGCAAAGGAAACAACTAACACTTCTTATGTGTGTTTAGGAACAATCACTCCACGCTGAGGAGCAATGCTTTTTTTCTATTGGATGAAGAGGCAGTCATTCAAATCCCTGGGTTAAAAGCTGGTTAACTTGTTACATCAACACTTGAATGGAAACATTATTGAAATCAGTGGGATTTACTTGTAAATTCATAGCTTTATGATTGAGGGCCAAGTTATCCTAACATGAATATCATTCTGCAGCAATGCAATGTAGGCTTGTGGTGTAGAAGCACCAGACATAATCTAAGGTTTTATAAAACTTAATACATCAGTAGATCTGGAAAATAAGACATAAGCTAGTTAATTCTTACTTTAAGCTTTAAAATAATGCTTTAGCAATGACTCATTTTAGTACTCCTCTCCCTATTCACTACAACAGTTTGTGCTTTCAGTGAACTACTTACTTCATCTTTGCCAAAAAGCCAAGCTACTTTTGATAATTTTTCTTTGATTAAATGAACAAACGGCACCATGATTTCTGGAATTCTTTTGAGATAGAAGAAGAAGAAGAAGAAGAAGAAGAAGAAGAAGAAGAAGAAGAAGAAGAGCAGCAGGAGGAGTTCGGATTTGATATCTTGCTTTATCACTACCCTAAGGAATCTCAAAGCAGCTAACAATCTCCTTTCCCTTCGTCCCCCACAACAAACACTCTGTGAGGTGAGTGAGGCTGAGAGACTTCAGAGAAGTGTGACTAGCATCTGCATGTGGAGAAGCGGGGAATCAAACCCAGTTCACCAGATTATGAGTCTGTTGCTCTTAACCACTACACCACACCACACCACACCACACCACACCGAGATTAGTCCTGTTTTGTTGTGAAAAACAAATTGCAGTGGCAGGGCCAGCCCAGGATGTTTCGTCACTTGAGGCAAAACAAAAAATGTTGCCTGCCAATACTGTGCCCGGTCCCCAAGCAGCACAGCCTGATGCTTGCCAAAGCCATGCCACCCACTGAAGCTGTGTTGTCCACCACCCATTTTTTGAATTTGGCACCCAATGCAACCCCCACATGCAATCAGTTCCCTACTCCTGTACTCATGTATCAAGTCAGCTTGTGGTACTGCCATAATACATTGGCTTTTGTGCTTTTTTTGTGAGATCTTGCATCGAGACAGTGAGAGACTCTTTATAGCACCAAATCTCTGAACACTTGTAGCTTGAAACTATCCATATTTCCTTGCAAGTAAATACTTTTATTTTTTTAAAATGGAGTCTGCATAGGATTGCTGCCATATTGTATGAATGAGCAAGAAATTGTTTCACAATTCAGTACAGAAAGCAAGCTTTGTACGCACTTATAAATGTGGTAGTAGACTGCATTTACAAAGATGATAAGTAGCCCAGTAAAGACTGAAGTGTTTGATACAGTCATTTTACCTTTCTTTACTCTTCCAGTTTCCAATAAAATAAGATTGTCTATAAAGTGCTATAGCCAATAATGGTATACAGCAGGTAGGACATGAAGAAAATAATGTCATGTATTTTTGTGTGTGCATAGCATTCTTTTCTGGAACAAATTATTCTTTCATGGAATGTATATGTATTGCATAACTCAGGTAAAATGATTTGCCCCATTTCATTATATTTTATTGGCTTAATGTGACAGCTGTGGTTGTACTGATGCTTTTATGTAGATTTATTTCAATATGCATTTTTTACTGTTGTCTCTCCCTGCCTCCATTACTGCTATAGCTTAGTGCTTTTTGCCCAGATTTAATTTTCAGTCTTGTGTGAATCCAGGTAGAGGGCCAATGTCAAATTATCCCCCTTTTGTTAAACGCATCTCTCGAAAAATATTCATTTGACTTCTCAAATTGCCATTTATCATTTAAATTACATGGCAAAGAGGGGATTCTTTGTTATGCCTTGGAGGGTTTAATGATGAGACATATCAAATGTTGTATTGATTCTTTCATCCATGGCTTTCCTGACAGCACTTGTGCACGCCAAATAAAATCATTCATTTTTCTTTTCTACGTTCATTGTGCAACGTAGTGATACGAAATAGTTTTAGTTGAGTGCTCTTAAGGCCTCTCATTGGTTGCACATTTTGCCCTTCAAACAAGTGTTAAGAGTTCTTCTTATTGATTCTCAGACTAAGCATTTTCATTTTTTTGTTTCTATACTTTGACCTGTAACCCTAGCATCCATTAGGATACTGAACCAGCAAGGTGTAGACACATCGACTACAAAGAACAAAATGAAAATGACACTGTCTCCAGCTAGGGATGCATTAATAGACCTGAATTCAAACATAGAAAAGGCAATTTTTTTCCTGCTGGGAAGCAAAGTCCTCAGGAGAGTCATCTCAGACTGAAAAACATGATATGAAAATCAATAAAGGCCCTATTGTGCTAGTGATGTGTCCGGGAAGTGTCATTTTATATCTTAATAGTGGATATCTGAAGGAAGTTAAAGCTACTTTGCTGATAATAATTGGATAAATCCCCTTTCTTCAGTGGTCTATTTTGCTGTTAAATATTAAAGTGAAAAAAAGAATGTGTGCACAGTCCATTTTGAAACCAGATCCAACCCAAATCAATGCATACGATTGCCATTAGATTTGTTCATTAGTACGAAAGCATTTATATTTTGCAGAATTGATTTCCAACTCTACCCTCTGAACAAAGGGCTGTGCAATACAGAAAATAAAATGCCCCGGTGCACTAAATTTGAAGCACAAATTGGAAGAAATACTTCAAAATTCAGATATTTATTCTGGTCTGGGATCTGACACACAGCACTTGATATTATTTGAAATTTAAACTCGTAGAAAATGCATTCCTAGTCAATGGTGAATTCCATTGCTTTCAGTGAGGCTTACTCTCAAGTATGTGTTTCAGGATTGCAGCCTTGGTTATCTATTTCAGCTAGTTAGAATATTTAGGATGCCCCCTTTAAAGAGAAAACAAAAAGTTTCATGCGTTTTGCTTTTTGTTTTGTGAAGCAGGTAGACCTTCTGTGAAAGTGGAAACGCACTAGAGCAACATTGTTCTACGTGGCTGAATAAAACAGTCTCCTATCCTTAGCCTTGCCGCTGCATTTTGCATGCGATGATGTTCCAGGTTACAGGAGTATCAACTTCACCATATATTGGCAGACCAGTCACTTAAAGCGCAAGCTAATCAATCTCTGACCTATTTTCAATCTATTGCATTGAATCAAGAACACAGAGGCAAAAGGCTGGTCTCTATCAGTCTTGCAGAGCTTTTGGATCTTATCGCTGGTCTTTTAGCAGTCCTTAAAGCTTCTTGGAGGAAGAATTTAAATGTTCAAATAGAGGAATCTGAATGGAAATAACTGTGGCAGCTAAACCTTATAAATCTGTTTTATCATATGTGAGGGAATGTACCCTTAGAGGTGTGCAGAGATGGTATTGTACACTTGTGCAGATGATTCATCTCGCATTGCAATCAACACAGGATAGCTGGTGGTGCTGTGGGCTTTGAGGGACATTCCTTCTTTGTGGTGGAAATGCCCTTGGGTTTCATTATTCTGGTCTCAAATATATCAAGAAATATGGTACCCCTTTATAAAATGAACACTCTGAAGACTAGCACGCACCAACTTCTTAAACTGGCACAACCTTCTGTTTGGAGGGGAGTAGGCCGGAACTGGAGGAAACTTAACGTTCTGTTCATATTTTTTTGAAAATCAAATGAAAATCTTTCATAAAAAGAAATATATATTTTTTTAAAGTGCCTTTCAGGCCTCTTCGCAACATGATAATATGAAAACTTGTTGCCCTAAACAAAAAATTAGGAAATGAATTTATCTCATCGGACAAAACTAAAAAGAGAGGAGTAGTACTATATATTAAAAACAAATTAGAAGCTCAACAAATTTTTAAAGATGATGAGGGTAGAATCGTGGCAGTACAAGTTAGGTGGCAAGGTGAAAAATTAATAATTGTCGGAGTATATGCACCAAATGAAAACAGAATGGACTTTTCAAAGAATTAGAGGAAAAATTATTTGAATATATGGACCAAAAGATTATAATAATGGGTGACATGAATGCAGTTGTGTCATTGGACATGGACAGATTAAGAGCTACAGGTAAATCTAAAGAAGGGAAATTACCAAAGACATTCTTTTCAATGGTAGAGAACTGCAATTTAATAGATATTTGGAGACTGAAACACCCATTAGAAAAACAATTCACGTATCAGTCAGAAGCAAATCAATCAATGTCAAGAATCAATCAGATGTGGATAACTAATGAGCTTACAACAAGAATTTTAAAGATCGAAATTCAACCTAAGGGGTACTATCAGATCATAATCCAATAAAGTGTATCTTGAAAGGATATGAAGAAAAATCTTTCCGATGGAGACTAAATGAGACTGTTTTTGATGATCAAAAAGTTGTAGAGGAGGCACAAAAGTGCTTGAAGGACTATTTTCTAAATAATATGAATCAAGGAACAAAAATAACCCCAGTTTGGGATGCTAGTAAAGCTGTAATGAGAGGACTTTTTATTCAACAGAATTCAATTAAGAATAAATTAAGAGAAAATGGGAAGAAAGAAATTTTAAAACAAATAATGGAGAATGAGAAGAGATTGGTTACTAGTCCCGAAGATAAAAAAATGAAAATGAATATTAAAGTGCTACAAGCACAATTTGCAATGATAATTGTCAGAGCTGCCCGAGGTCCCAGCTCACAAAGGACCAACGCCAGTTCCTTGTTATATACAAAAGTCTTTATTGAAGTTCAGTTTCGATTTCAAAGCCGCGGCGCGCAGCTCTACGTCTCAAACTCTAGACCGCTGAAGCTCCGTCTGAATCTCCTCCCCCCAGACACCAGTTTAAGACTCTAGCCTTGCTCCACCTCTTCCTTTGCTCTTTCCTCCTCTGGGTCCGCCTGTCCGCTGGGGTCTTGCCCTTTCTAGACTCTTCTGATGCTGAGTCCCCTGAGTCTTCCCCCTGCCTCCGGCGGGCTTTAGGACCTGGTTCCCAATCCGGGTTTTCTGCTGTCCCGCGCGCCTGTACATTCGAACTTGGCGCGCGCGCCCAGCCGGCAACCTTTCTCCTGACCGTTACACTGCTCCTGTCACTGCTTCCCCCTTCGGGGAGGCTAGCTGGACCTGACTTCCCCTCCGTTCCCTCACTCTCGGATAGAGGCGTGGTCAGCCCTGACTCATCTTCTCTCCCTGCTGGAGGAGACGCTGGCCCTGATACGTGGGACTCTTCCCCCCCACTACGCTCTGGTGGGGAAGCTGGTCCTGATCTCCCGCTGCTGCTTTGGGAGTCCCCGCTGGCCCCTTGCTTCTGGTGCGTCCCCCCTGGGACCCCCCTTGCCCTGGCCATCGGCGCCCCCCTCTGGGAATCTTCTGAATCGCTGGAGAAGCTCATGGAATCTCTCGGGCCACTGTCATACTCCCCTACGCTGCCCTCAGATTCTTCCCCTTCGCTCTCCGTTTCCTCTCTCCCCTGTGCCTCTGCTCCTGAGCCCCTGACAATAATAAACAGAGAAGTAGAATGGAATATTAAAAGAATGAGACAAAAGAACTTTGAATTTGCAAACAAGTCAGGAAAACTGCTTGCTTGGCAGATAAAAAAAAAGGAAAGAGCAAAATGCTATTCACAGAATAATTGTGGAAGATAAAGAGATTGAAGATCCGAAAGGGATAAGAAAAGGATTTCTGGACTTTTATAGACAATTATTATTTTTTAAAAAATAATATTTATTAAGATTTTGGAAATTACAGAAAAAAGAAAAGAAAAATTTAACATACAAAGACATAAACAAAAACAAAAACCCTACATAAAACATTAAATTAACAAGACAAAACAAAAGTAATTAAAAACAATTCCAATATTTTCAATCCTAACTTTTATACGCTTGTTTCACTGACTTCCTCGCACCTCCCTTTTTGTATTCCACTTCAATTAACTGTTTCAGCAAATCCTTTCCATCTTCATCTATTTTCTATCTTATAGTTAATTTTAACATAGAATATTTTAAATCTTATTCCCCATTAAATCTAATATACCTATTTAGACTTAACCTGTTACACCATTTACACTAAGGCCAAAAACAATTCCATTCCAAGATTTTTCTATCCCTCATTAAATTTTACAAAATTTCCCTATATAGACTTTAAACTTTCCAATCTTCTTCACCGTCTCCTCTTCCTGGTCTCGGCCTCTACCAGTCCTTTCCGTCAATTCCATATAGTCCTTCAACCTGGAGATCTTATGTCCGAGGCTCTTAACTCTTCTCCACATCCCTTCTGCTCATATTCTTTAATTTTAGAGAGCAGATCTCGAGGAAGTTCCAACCCAACTGTACTTTTATTCCATCTCAACAGGTCAGCCAGATTTCCATAGTTAAAACTAGGATCCATAAAATATTTCGACTCTTGTTTTAGGGTTCCGCCAAATCCAGAGGCCCCCAAAACTCCAATCTCCTCCTGATCCAAATCCATGTCCCAAATGCCAATTGATCCCTGCATAAGGGGATCTCTCCAACTTTCCTTTTCCAGTCCAGGTCAGGCTCCAATCTTCGAAATCTGACTTTTTCTAGTTTCAATCATAAGGGGCCTCAACTTGTAATCATCAATTTGCCTCTGTAAGGTTAAGGCTCCCCCTTGTATTGCTTTGGGTTCGACCGCAGCAACTTTCTCCTTCTCCTTTTCAACGGTCTGCCCTATTAAAATAGATTCCTGTGCCAGATCCTGAATTATTTCTGTGTTGATATTCACTTTTAGTCCCGAAATGTCCATTTTAGTAGCCATAGCATCAATCTTATTATGAAGCTTTTCCAGCAAATGATTTATCTTGCAAAATGCAGACACTATTATCTTTTCTTTCAACATCTTGTTTCAAGGTCAGTCTCAAGTTCTCACAATTCTTATCTTACAGCTGGGTTCCTCAGCTCGACTCTTGAAACAGTTTCAAAGACTCCCTCTAGGGGAGAGCAATCTCCACTTTGTATCAATCCTTTCCGACACAATTGCTAAGGTATAACTAGTTTCAGTTTTCAATTACTTTACCAGTTACTTTGTTCTTCCTTTTAAAACGCAGAAGCGAACAGTGGAGATAATATATTTCTCTTATTAACTGATTGTTTTTCACTGTCAATGAATTCTTCCAAACGTCAATCTGCTGGCAACCCGTTCCCAGGGGTTCAGAGCAGTGATGATTTAATTTTTATCACTATCTCCTGCAGGATGTACAGTTTCCCCCCTCTTCCCCTGCTTCCAAGGGGGGTTTAATAGTTTCAATCAATGAAACTTTAATCCTTCACATGAGGCTTTCCAAGACCTTAGCTTGCAACCTCTTTGCTTCAGTCTATTTACAAAAAGGGAAGGCGGACTTCCTGTTTTGAACCTTCCCCGTTCGTTGCCGAATTAAGATATTTAAAAATCCAATTTTCCGTTCTACTCACGGGTTGTTGTTTAAAATCCAATTGTCCACAGGAAAAAGTCAGCGCTCTCCGGCAATAGCAATGCGGCTTCACTCCATGAAAAAAGCAGTCGATTCAAAGCACCACACCACTCACCCCACGTCACTCCGGATCCCCCAAACAGGGTTTCCCCGTGAGTAGGGGAGGCGCGAATGGTGCCAGCCGAATCCCAGGTTCACAGGCTTCTTCCGTCTGTGATTTCTGTGGGTCTCCGCCTTCGCTGTGGCGGTTCAGACCCTACTTTTCATGGAGCAAGTTCCTCCCGATCGGAGGAGCTCCGCCATTGTCGGAGGCGCCAACCCGGAAGTTCCTTTTATAGACAATTATACAAGAAAAAAGAAAAAGTCAATATAAAAAAAAATAGAGGAATACTTAATAGAAAAAGGGGTGCAGAAAATTCTGACAAAAGAAAGAGGAAAATTAAATGAGAAGATAGAATTAGAGGAGATCAGAAATGCAATGAAAGAATTAAAAAGTGGGAAGACACCGGGACCCGATGGACTAAGTGCAAGATATTATAAAGAATTGAAGGACATCCTACTTGTCCCATTAAAAGAAGTTATGAACAACATTTTATTAAACAGAGAAATACCAGAAACTTGGAAAGAAGCATATATCACTTTGATACCCAAGCAAGACTCTGATCTAAATCAGGTTAAAAATTTTAGGCCGATCTCGCTTTTGAACAATGATTATAAATTATTTGCAAACATAGTAGCAAACAGGTTAAAAAAAGTATTGAAGGAATTAATACATAAAGAGGTTTAATACATAAAGAGGCAGGCGGGTTTCCTGCCAGGTAGACAAATGAAAGACAATATTAGAAACATAATTAATATTTTGGAATACCTGAATGCTAAGAATGACAAACAAGCGATGTTAATATTTGTGGATGCAGAGAAGGCCTTCGATAATATTTCTTGGGAATTTATGTTAAAGAATTTTGAAATGATGGAGGTGGGACAATCGTTTTTAAATGGTATTAAGGCTATATATATGGATCAAAGAGCTAAATTAATAGTTAATAATGTGATGACGGAAAATATAAAGATAACTAAGGGAACAAGACAAGGATGTCCTCTATCACCTCTGTTATTTATCACGGTCCTGGAAGTGTTTTTAAGGGCAATTAGAAGTAATGATCAGATAAAAGGGGTAACGGTGGATAGAAAAGAATTTAAGGTTAAAGCCTTTGCGGATGACTTAGCATTAACTTTGGAAGACCCCATGAACACGGTAACAGAAGTGTTGAAAGAAATGGACCAGTTTGGTCAGTTGGCAGGATTACAGCAGCAAACAGATTACAGCAGCAAACTGAAATAGAAGTGGTAAAGAAAGTTAAATATTTAGGAGTTTGGTTAACCCCCAGGAGTATTGACTTGTTTCAGAATAATTATATTCCAACATGGAATAAGATCAAAAGGGACTTAGAGGTGTGGGGAAGAATGAAATTGTCATTTTGGGGAAGAATTGCAACGATAAAAATGAATGTGCTACCGAAGATGTTATTCTTGTTTCAGACAGTTCCAGTAATCAAAGGGGCAGCGATTTTTAAAAATTGGCAACGAGAAATTTCAAGGTATATCTGGCAGGGTAAGAAGCCAAGATATTGACGGACGCAAAAGAAAGAGGAGGCTTCGCCCTGCCAGACTTGAAATTATATTACGAAGCATCATGCCTCTGTTGGTTGAAGGAATGGATGAAATTAGAAGACACGGATGTGTGACTTCTGGGTTGGCACCCCCGACAATGGCAGAATTCCTCTGATCGGGAGGAATTTGTTCCGTGGAAATCAGGGTCTGGCCGCCACGGCGAAGGCGGAGACCCAGTAAAAATCACAGGCGGGAGAAGCCTGTGAACGTGGGATTCGGCTGGCACCTTTTGCGCCTCCCCTACTCGCAGGGAGACCCAGTTTCGGGGATCCAGAGCGACGTGGGGTGAGCGGCGCGGTGCTTCGAATTGACTGCTTCTTTCACGGAGTGAAGCTGCACTGCTGTTGCCGGAGAGCGCTGACTTTTTCCTGTGGACAATTTGATCCTAAACAACTACCCGTGAGTAGAACGGAAAACTGGATTTTTAAATTTGGCACCGAAACGGGGAGGTTTCAAACAGGAAGTCCACCTCCCCCTTTTGTAAATAGATTGAAGCAAAGAGCTTGCAAGCTAAAGTCTTGGAAAGTCCTCTGTAAAGGATTAAACTTCCATCGGCTAAAATCATTAAACCCCCCCTTGGAAGCAGGAGAAGGGGGGGGGAATTTGGGATCGCGTAAGCCTGCAGGAGAGAGTGAAGAAAGTTAAATTACCACAGCTCTGAACCTGGAAACGGGCTGCTAGTAAGACTGACGTTTTGGGAAAGTTCATTGACTGTGAATAAAATGTATCTTAACAGCTAGTTAAATAAGAGAAATACATTGTTTCCATTGTCTCCTTCTGCGTTTAAAAAGGAGTAAAAGTAACTGAAAATTGAAACTAATTTTATTGTTTGAACTGTGCTTAAAAGGATTGATACAAATAGAAATTGTTTCCCTCTAGAGGGAGCCTTTGAAACTGTTACAAGAGTTCAGCTGGTGGAATCTCCAGCTGCAAGATAAAAAACCTTGGATAGGTTAAGAATGTCAACAGAAGAAGCCTTAGTGATTGCATTATGTAAGATAAGTGATTCATTGGAACAGCTCCACAAGAAGACAGATTTGATTACCAATAAAATTGATAACTTGGGACAAAGAGTGAACATCTATACAGAAGCCGTTCAGGAATCGATGCAGGAATCTACTTTGGCGTGGCAGGCTGTGGAGAAGGCGAGGGGAAAAGTTGTTGTTGTTGAACCTAAAGTAATACGGGTGGAGAGGGAGAGAGCCCCAGCCTTACAGAGGCAATTTAATGACTATAAGTTGTTGCCTTCTATGATTGAATTCAGAGAAGGTCAGATTTTGAGGATTGGAGCCCTGCTTGGACTGGAGAAGGAAAGTTGGATAGATCACCTCATGCAGGGATTTACTGACCTTTGGGACCTGGACCTGGGTCAGGAGGAGATTGGAGTTGTGGGGACTTTCAGATTTGGAGAGATTTTGAAACACGTCCTGAAATATCTTTTGGATTTTAGTTTTAATTACGGAGATTTGGCTGACCTGTCGAGAAGGAATAAAAACATTGCTAGGTCGGAGCTTCCCCGATATCTACTCTTCAGCATCAAAGGATGGAAATTAAGAACAAGATCAGCAGACGACAAAGTAAAGTGCATGTATAAATATGAAGAAGACCTGCAGAAGGGACTTAGAAAAGAGTTAAGAGCCTCGGACAGAAGATCACCAGGTTGATGAACTATATGGAATTGACGGAAATGACTGGCAGAATCCGAGACCAGGGAGAAGAGACAGTGGAAGAAGATTGGAAAAAGTTTAAAGTTTATTTATAGAAATACTGTAAAATTAATGAGTGTCAGAAAAATGTTGGAATGAAATTATAAGGCTTTAGTAGAAATGTTATAAGGAGTTAAGCATAAATAAGTATTATAGTATTAATGGAAAATAAGGTTAAAATAAATTAAGATAATTATATGACAGAAAATATAGAAAGATGGAAAGGAATTGCTGAAACAATTAATAGAAGTGGAATACAAAAAGGGAGGTGAGAGGAGGTCGATGAAACAAGGGAATGAAAGATAAGGAATTGAAATGGTATGATGTATGTTTTTAAATTGTTTTTGCTTTGTTTTGTTTAGTCTAATGTGTTAATGTTGCGTTGTGTACTGTTTATATATTGTATCGTATTGTTTTCTTTCTTTCTTTTGCTTCTTCTTTTTTCCCTTTCTTTTTCTTCTTTATTGTAAGGTTTAAAAGTAATAAATATTATTTTTTTAAAAAAATAGAAGAGACAGATGTGTTAGATCTTGAAGGTTTTGATAATAGATTCGGGTGGCACGCGTATTTGTGGTATGACAAGAGACGAGTACATAAAGGTTTAGAAAATCACATTATAAGAAGGTCTTTGATTGAAGTGTGGGAAAGATATAAAAACTTGTTGGAACAAAAAACTCCATATTGGTTGTCGCCGTTGGAAGCGATAAGTGTGAAGAAAGTCAATATGACAGGGGGTTGGGTGACATATGAGAAGTTAATGTGTAAAAGTGTAGGAAAATGGAAAATGAGACCATTTGAAGAAGTTAAGGACTATGTGAATGATTGGCTGCATTATTTTCAAATTAATGAGATGTTTAGAAAAGATTTAAATCAGAGGGGTTTTGCTGACAAAGAATCAAAATTTCAGACAGAAATATTGAATAATGATTATAAGAATTTAGCAAAAATGTATATTACTGGAATGGTTTACGAAGGATGAGGAGGTAAAATCAGTTATGATCGACTGGGCCAAATATATAGGGCATAATATACAAATGGAGGATTGGGAAAGACTTTGGAAAGAAGGTTTAAGATTCACTGCATGCACAGTTATAAAAGAAAATGTTATGAAAATGATGTACCGATGGTATGTAACACCTGTGAAGTTAGCAAAAATGTATAAGATAAGTAACAAATGTTGGAAATGTAAAGAAAAAGAAGGTACCTTTTTCATATGTGGTGGGAATGTAAGAAGGTAAAATGCTTTTGGGAAATGATTTATAATGAATTGAAGAAAATGTTGAAATATACATTTGTTAAGAAACCAGAAGCATTTTTACTAGGCATTACAGGTAATGAGATAAATAAGAAAGAAAAGAAGTTATTTTTATATGCAGTGACAGCAGCAAGAATATTGATGGCCCAGAAATGGAAACAAGAGGAATTACCTACGATAGAAGAATGGAGAACTAAAATGATGGATTATGCAGAATTGGACAGAATGACAGGAAGGATCCGGAATCGACGAGATCAAAGAATTACAGAAGATTGGGAAAAGTTTATCCAATATATGCAAAAACTGAGTGATAATAAAATTACGTTTGTAAGTTTCAAGGAAGCTCTGTGAGGGGAAAGGGTTAAAAGGGCAGAAATGTGTAAAAGGTAACAAAAGGAATGAATGGCAGACAAATTGAGGGAAGTCAAAAAAGAGAAGTAAGATGTAATTAAGATGTATGGAATCTATAAATTTGTTTTTGTATTTGAAAATTAATAAAAAATATAATATATAAAAAATAAAGAACTTTTAATATGCTCCTAGGCTTTTAATAGCACAGCAATGAAAACCTTGAAAAAACTGTATTTGTCTTTGTGGTATAAGAACTTACGGATTTTGGCTATTGAGGAAAAACTAACATTTTAATTGCATGTCTGCAAAAGCATGGAGGAATCAGAATGCTTTTATTTCATTGGGTGGGATTTTTTTTCTTATGCTTTGGACTTAAGTGCCAAATTTTCACTGTCCATGCCACCTTGGGAAATATGGATGTGTTGATTCCTATTGGTGTGTTACCATTTCTTCCTCTTACTATTTTTGTTTGTTTGCGTGCTTGCTTGCTTTGTATATGTTATGATACTGCACCTTTGGGTTGTTAATAACGGTCGTTATGTTAAAATAAAGCAGGGTGGGGGGGGGACTTTTTAAGAAGATGTTTCCACGCACTTTTTAAGGGCAATCCCACACAGAGGAGGTAACTGTCTAATCTATATATGTTAAACACTGCTGAGTACATTTGATTTATCTTATGTGCCAGGGCATGTTGTATGAATGAGAGAAGGCTATTACTTTCTTCCATTGGCAACACAAATAAAATTCCTGTTTTGTTTCCTGGTGGAAGTGGCTACATCTCCATACAAGGTAGAGAAGGTGATATTTTCTTAAAAACAACAGCCATACCCCACCCCATACTGATACAGGATTTAAAAGATCTGGCAGAGAAAAAAGAGAGATAAATAGCTGTAATATAACATCCTTTAGTATAATATCCCTCTTGGCTTTTTTTGTAGAGACAGATAATTTTTCTTCATGAGAACTTTCATACACATTTTGTTTATGTATTCACTGCATTTTTCTGCAGATTTTCCTCACATGGGTTCTTTGCTTTGTCAGTTTAAAATGGAAAGGTTACCATTGTATTGCAGGACACCTACATTCCTGATTAACTCTTCTGCACATCTCATCTCTGAGATTCATTGGAACAATGTGCACTTAGTTAACATCTCCTATTCACATTCAAGACCAGTAATTTAATGAATGTTTTTGACACCCTCATTAATCTGAATAATGCATTTTATTAAAATTAGATTCTAAATTCAGAGCTATCCTTGTAACAGTAGCTCTTTCTTTGTCACTTCACCTTGTTCTCTGGAGAGAAATGTTAGATGCAGCTTTATATCCACTTACCAAAAGGGTCTTCTGTGTGGAAACGGTAACAACTGACTTTTTGAACTCCCAGCTCCGCGATTCTATGATTCTATGATTCATTTTAAAACCGATCAGACAGATCACATTTTCTAAAAGTAGAACTTTGTGACATTGTAGTTAGAATTTTAAATGCAGGAAATACAATTTTGGGAAGCACATATATGGCTGATTGTTGTATTCCTACATCTAAGTGGCAATTTGCAAACAGAAACCACTACCACAACTTATTATCTTGTTATAATAGAATCATAGAATTGTAGAGATGGAACCCAAGGGTCATCTAGTCCAACCCCCTGCAATGCTGGAATCTCCACAAAAGCATCCATGTGGTAATTTTTTTAAAATTAATAATCACTTGTGGTAATGTCTTTTTAAATTTCAAATAAAGTTTCCAAGAACTAATGAAACAAAATGAACCATAGGTAGTATTCCCCCTACTTTTCATTATTTTAAAAAAGATACCATTCAGGGCAAAGCTCTCCCAAGGTGGATTACAAATAAAAATAATAAAACAACAACAAATTTTACTGAATGTAAGTTTACCAGTTTTGCATTACATGTACACATACCTTATTGGGAGGTAGAGAAGGAATAATTCTAGTTATAGAATTGTTACCTTTTAATAACCCATGCAGTATTTGACTCATCTTTATATGTAGTGTGTGCATTTGTATTTTACATATGAATTTGTTGTTTGAAATTCAGTTTTAAGAAATAAATAAGGCTGTCAAAATCTACTAGTCACAGTTGGCATTGTGGTCTAAACCACTGAGCCCCTTGGGCTTGCTGATCAGAAGGTTGGCGGTTCGAATCCCCGCGACGGGCTGACCTCCTGTTGTTCTGTCCCAGCTCCTGCCAACCTAGCAGTTCGAAAGCATGCCGGTGCAAGTATATTAAATAGGTACCACTGTGGCGGGAAAGTAAACAGCATTTCTGTGCACTCTGGTTTCTGTCACAGTGTCTCGTTGCACCAGAAGTGGTTTAGTCATACTGGCCACATGACCTGGAAAGCTGTCTGTGGACAAACGCCAGCTCCCTCAGCCTGAAAGCGAGATGAGTGCCGCAACCCCATAGTTGCCTTTGTCTGGACTTCACCGTCCAGGGGTCCTTTACCTTTTACTAGCCATAATGGTTATGTAATGCCTCCACTGTGAGAGGCAGTGTACCTCTGAATATCAGTTGCTGGGAATCACAAGTTGGGTGGGGACGAGTTACTATAGAACTCAGGTCCTGCTTGCAGACGTCCTATAAGCGTTTAGTTGGCCACTGGGAAAAGAAGATACTCAACTAGATGTACTTTTCGTATGATCCAGCCGAGCTCTTCTTTATGCTCTTATGAGTGTTGCTATAATATCAAATATGAAGATACCCCAATATGAAACAAAATTTAGATTTAAATAAATAAATAGCATACTTTGCCTGCCAAAGAATATTATAATATTAGCTCCCTCCAAAAAAGGAAATGTAGTGGGAAATCATACTAGAGAGATCCAAGTTAATTTTAGATGTGTGGGATGAGTGATGCATCTATTTGAAGATGAGGAAATGGCACCGATCATTTCTACAGTTCAAAATTCAAAATGTTGTATTGTTTTTGTTTTACGTTAGGGGATTGCCATATTGGTTAAGATTTGTCTTACTTTAAAGGGGTGGACCAAGAGCAGGGAGGAAGGTGGTTTAAGAAGGAAAGCAAGAAGACAAGGGACCCCAGGGATATCCTCTGACAAGGAACTTCAGAAACCTGGAACCAGCCCTGATCATATTACATGATATAACAAGTTCCCATCTCAGCCAGCTGGGATTTACCAATATATGTATATCATCTATATCTATATCATCTATATCTATATCTATATCTATATCTATATCTATATCTATATCTATATCTATATCTATATCTATATCTATATCATCTATATCTGTTATTGTTAAGAAGCAATGAGATAATAGCATCATTTCTCATAAAGTCAGGTGCAATTATTAGCCTGGAAGAAGGTTCCTTTGTGAATTAGTTGCAGTCTCAATTTTTTTTGCTGAGGTCCTTTTTTTGCTGATGTCTCCTGCAGAAGTTCCATTAAATTGTACATGTCAGGAAATATAATGAAGCTAAATAATGCTCACTATAAGAAACAGGAAACGACATATATAATTCTTAGTTGTTTCAAATAAATATTCTAACTAGAACTTTAAATAACATGATGTCTCTTTGTATGTCTCAGCTACTTTAACACCCTCAACTGTACCATAGTTTGACGCAAACAGACATTACATTAGTTTTAACATCTGTCTTAGTAAATTTACTGCATGTGGAAGGTTTGTACAAGATAATAGATCGCTCTTAATAGCTGTAGAATTTACACTATGGTGCCTTTATAGCCAGCAGCTTGCTTTTATTCATTCTTGAAACAACTGTGCAACACGCATGACACATTGATAACCTAAAAAGCAAAAGCAAGGATGTTGGACTACAAGCAAAAAAATCAAAAGTCGATATTCGATCAATACCTTTATTAGGTAAACCAAGATGCCACTTGTGGAAGTTTTCAAGTTCTCCAGAATTCTTCATCAGGCTGGATAGCAAACAAAACATATATATTGATATAGACAGACATAGAGGGCATACAGTGTCCACAAAATTCATTTTGCATTTGTAGCATTTAGAAGCAGCTCTGTCTGTTTTGGATTTGATCTGTACCATTCTGATTCATTGCATAATTTGAATCTAAAGGGGATCCGCTAAATCGAAAGCTTTATTTTAAGCAACCCCACTACACTGACTATAACAGGAACTATAACTTTTTCTTTCCCTTTTTACACAGGTGGATGAGATTCTTGGGCAAAGGAGTGCATTAAGCCAGGCAAATTTTAAACAGAGACACATATGCTCTCTAGCTTTTTTCATTTCCTGTCAGAATTGGATATGAACTGCAAGCATGTTAACTCCTTCTGAGGAGATGAAGCCTGCCAAATTTCAGAAACATAAGAGCAGCATCCTTTTGCACAGGCAGACATTGCAATTTTGGAATGGGAAAATAGAAATCATGTTCCCTGACCTAGTTTTGTAGGGGTGCGGGGTGCGAATCAGTTAAAAAATCTGGGACACAAGGGAGATGTCCCTGGGTAAGAAATCTGCCAAAGCTGAGACAAGTTGATTGAGGAGCATGTTCAATAATTTTACATTTGCTATGAAAAAAACTTGCCCCCTCCATTTGTGGAAGTACACACCATGAATGAAAGAGAGAGAGAGAGAGATGATTTTTATGGAGGATAAAGCAATCTATGGCTACTATTCATGAGGCCTATGCCCTTTCTCCATGGTTAGAGGTAATAGTGCTTCTGAATACCAGTTGCTGAAAACCTGCGGGAGCTGTTACATTCGTGTCCCATTTGCAGGTTTCAAACAGGCATCTGGTTGGCCTCTTCCAGTATTCTTATGGTAAGAAATCAATTAATCAAACAAACAAACAAACAAACAAACAAAGCATGTACAGTGGTACCTTGGTTCTCAAACTTAATCAGTTTTGTAGTTTTAAAATTTATTTATTTATTTGCAATGTAACAAGCTATATGTCTTACAATACATGACATATATATAGTACATCTCGTAGAGTAAATTGAGATTTCAGTCATATACACGCACATACACACAAAAAATATATATACTTGTCTTTTCTTACATACTGTAGTTACAAACCTTAAGCTTCAGCTGTGTTTATGCTACTTTTTATGCGGTTATTAACAAAGATTATTAACAAAAGTTATTAACAAAAAATATCATAAAAACTTTGGACTTCCTGTCAATTCCCATTGTATGCTTTTATTCTAATAGTGAATGTACCTATCATTATTAATCTATTCCTTATATACTCTCTAATACATTCTTACAATAATTTGTACCATTAATCATACTTCTCCTAAATTTCTTTATCCAAGATCATTCAAATGCTGCCATAGACGAAAAACCACTGGTATATTTTTTACATATCTCTTGTATTTATCCCATTTTTGTGCAAATTCTTGTCTTGAACTGCCCCTTAGGCTGTTGGTCAATTGTGCCATTTTCACATATTCTTGTAACTTATTCTGCCAATCCATTATAGCCGGAACATTTTCCCTTTCCAGTTCTTTGCTACTAGTGTCCAGGCCGCCACTGTAGTGTATAGAAATATTTCACTTAATCCATTCTGGAAGTCTGTTCCAAAACCAAGGTGCGCTCTCCCATAGAAAGTAATGAAAAATTGATTAATCCGTTCCAGACTTTTAAAAACAACCTCTAAAACAGCAATTTAACATGAATTTTACTATTTAACGAGACCATTGATCCATAAAATGAAAGCAATAAACAATGTACGTACTGCAGTCACACAATCAATCAATCAATCAATCAACCAACCAACCAACCAACCAACCAACCAGTAGCTGAACTAGGTTCCACACAGTCACAAAAACAAAACAAAAAAGCCGCAAAAACAGTCAGACCTCAGCGTAACACTCAAAATGGAAGTGTGGCACTTAAAACGGAGCTTGTTCGGCTTCCGAAAAAAAGTTTGCAAACTGGAACACTTCCGGGTTTGCAGTGTTTGGGTTCCAAGTTGTTTGAGTACCAAGGCGTTTGAGAACCAAGGTATCACTGTAGTTAAAACAGCACCTTCAAAGCAAATCAGAGGAACAGCAGCATGCTTGGGAATCTGCATCATTTACAAAAACCAAACCAAACCAAAAAAATGTTTAGGTAAATGTTTTAGGGATTTAAAAAAACCCTCTGAAGAAGGGGACAAAACCCAGTGCAGACCAATGAAGAATTAACATTCTCAGTAGTGATGGAATACCAAGGCAGGTCAGAGGAAGAAAACTGGGAGAAGAAGGTAAGGAATGAAACTGAATGGCTGGAATTCTGAACCGTAGTGCTCCATACTGCACCATTTTGTGGCAGGTTCACTTGGAAACTTTAAAAACAACAACATAAACATTAGATTTCTCAGGGTTCTGATAAGTGCTTGCAGTAAGCTCAACATTACTTCAGCAGCTCAATGCAAAATAAAAGCTTCAGTAACTTTCCTCCTCATTTAAAAGCCATTATATAGTTGAATTGAACAGCAAGCTTTCTTCGGCAGCTGTCAATAAGAAATTTGTTGGGTTCTTCTTTTACTACTTCTTTTACGTACATTGATTTATTCTTGGTGTTTTCTCCCCATTGATAAGACCTTCAGACTTTATGTGACAATAGATAAAACTCTCAATGCCGGCAATGCATTTTATAAATGTAAATTAGTAACTCTAAATGCACAATATGAATGTGTCAGAAATTGTTATATTTCTGTAGGAAAAATCCACTTATGAGAAATTAAATGTAATGGCTTTGTTGCAGATCGCATTCAAAGGCAAAAGACAGAAGAGATGTCATGGCAAAATCAAACATGGAAGGTCAGCAGGGTTTCCAGCTGTTATCAGCTGTGGTTGACTACATTTTACATTGTAGAGTTATTCAGCTGGTAAAGGTGAGGCATAAAATTCCCACAACCAGCATCCTTGGGAGGAAATGTTGACTTTAGAATAATAATATTTAATTCTTTTCTTTAAGATCCATATCACTTTTAGGTGAACCTCACAAACCTGTTTATATAGACATATTGTAATAAACTACTACTACTACTACTACTAATAATAACAATAATTTCATTATTTATACCCTGCCTATCAGGCTGGGTTTCCCCAGCCACGCTGGGCGACTTACAAAATAAAACATTGAATGCTAAAAATACAGGGCTGCCTTCAGATGTCTTCTAAAACTTCTGTTATTCTTTATCTCCTCCACAGAGCGGGCACCACTACAGTGGTACCTCAGGTTACATACACTTCAGGTTACATACGCTTCAGGTTACAGACTCCGCTAACCCAGAAATAGTACCTCGGGTTAAGAACTTTGCTTCAGGATGAGAACAGAAATCGTGCTCCGGTGGCACGGCAGCAGCAGAAGGCCCCATTAGCTAAAGTGGTGCTTCAGGTTAAGAACAGTTTCAGGTTAAGAATGGACCTCCGGAACGAATGAAGTACTTAACCTGAGGTACCAATGTAACGAGAAGGCCCTTTACCTGGTTCCCTGTAGCTTCATTTCTCTCAGTGAGGGAACCAGCAGAAGACCCCTGGAGGAGGACCTCAGTGTCTGGGCTGAGTGATGGGAGTAGAGACACTTCTTCAGGTATAGATTAGTCAGCGATATGTTTCCCAGCCTTTATACAGCCGTGGCAATACAAAAGAAGCAGCAGAAGCAGTATTGTAGCAAACGACACACATACACAGTACAGAAGATCAATTATTTTGTTGTGTTAAAATAGGATTATGAAAAGTTAAAGGCATCTAAATCAACACACTCTAAAGAAATAAAGCACTCCAGAAATATTCATAAGAATGTGGTTTTCTGTTTCGAATATGCACTGGTATTGCAATTTGGGCAAACATGTTTTAACATCCAATTGTTGCAGGGATAAAAGGAAATCTAACAAAAGGAAGCTACATACACAAAGCAACACCTTTTGATCCACTATGAAGAAGCATTTAGTTTTAGTCAGGGAACAACTTTCATGCACTTTCATTGAAGACAAAGCAAAAGGGTCATTGTAAAAGCATTTTTCTGGGTTGGAAGTAAATGCCACAATATGGTTAAAAAGGGCAGCTCTCTGATGGACAAAATAGATTTAGCTCACTCTCTCAAGGATTGTTACATAAAGCACGGAGCTCCTATTTCTTGTCAGAGGGTGGTTTTTACAAGGTTCTATAAACCAGCTTGGTCTTTTCAACATCTTTTTGGAAACAGTTGCTCTCACCTTTTGATCGTTTCATTAAGCTGTTGGTGTTATGGAATCATAGCATTGTAGCAAACTGAAAGGCCAATCTGTGACTAAGGACCATTTCTTCCAAAGACTCCCCATCTATCTATCAATCAACGCAGATAGGAAAGGGATATCTTAAAATACTGACAAATAAACTTAAACACCAGTTAAATGGTTTGGAGAAGAATAAAACAAATTACTCATAAGGTTGTGCCTGAAACTGAAGTCAAATTGAAGCAGTCTCACATTCATAGAAGAGCTATTGAATTTATTTCAAGAAAAATGGTTATCTAAAGCATTGCTTGCTCCCACATGGCCCTGTCTAATTTTTGAGATAATAATAATAAGAGAACCTGGATCAGGTTCTTAACACTAGATGGGTATTGACTAGAGCCAGGCCCTTTTTGGCAGTGGACCCTGGCTCTGCAAAAATCTTCCCAGATCACTGTCTTAGGTAACATCCCTTGTTAAATTTGAGGCACTGGGTAAAAACTTTCATATTTATCAAAGCTCTCTCTCTCTCTCTCTCTGTGTGTGTGTCTGTCTGTATCTATCTATATCTATCTATCTATCATCTATCTATCTATCATCTATCTATCTATCTATCTATCTATCTATCTATCTATCTATCATCTATCTATCTATCATCTATCAAGGGACATGGGTGGCACTGTGGTCTAAACCACAGAGCCTAGGGCTTACCAATCAGAAGGTCGGCGGTTCAAATCCCCACGATGGAGTGAGCTCCCATTGCTCGGTCCCTGCTTCTGCCAACCTAGCAATTCGAAAGCACGTCAAAGTGCAAGTAGATAAATAGGTACCGCTCCAGCGAGAAGGTAAACAACGTTTCCATGCACTGCTCTGGTTTGCCAGAAGCAGCTTAGTCATGCTGGCCACATGACCCGGAAGCTGTACGCCGGCTCCCTCGGCCAATAAAGCGAGATGAGCGCCGCAACCCCAGAGTCATCCACAACTGGACCTAATGGTCAGGTGTCCCTTTACCTTTACCTTATATCTATCATCTATCTATCTATCTATCTATCTATCTATCTATCCTGCTTTATTTTTAGAATCTGGTTTTCTTTATAATGTGTTCTTATATTTATTGTATTGATATGAATTGCATTGTTTTTATTCATTGTGCTGTACTTCAAACTGTCTTGGGAATAATAACTGAATATAAGCATTCATAATAACTAAATCAATAAAGTCAAAGCAGTACGTCTTTTCGAAGCAAACTTCTGAAAAGTTATTTTACATAGTTGTCAATTCACCTATGACAGAACAATTCCAGAAATATCTGGGATAAGTCCCCAACCCGGTCTTATATTAGTTTAAAGGTATTTGTACCTTTAAATCCCCCCCCCCCGGTGAACCAGTAAACCATTTGTGGTGTTGTTGTTGTTGCTGCTGTTATACACATTTAAAATTACACCAAAGTAGCCTAGATGCATCATATACTTCATAATACATTTTTGAAGGAATAGTTCCTGTACAAATTTCAGGTGTCAAAGCCACAGCTATTTATTTTTCACCTGAATAAATGATTCTCATGCTTGTTCTTTTGAAACAGTCCCATCACCAATTATAATAGATAAAATCTGAATATTCTTGTCAGACTATGAACTTCAAAGCAAACAGAACAGCAGACTGTGACAAAGAACGTAATCAGCAGAAATCCCTCATAGGTGTGCTTTGTACTACCGTGTATTTGTGTGGTGTGTGGAATTAAAGCTGTGTCAGGATGTTACTCCAAAAGTTTGCAAAATATGTCATTGTTTATTGGAGTTATTTTAATTTGATGAGCTGCATGCCATCGGTGTTAGTCAGCAGCAGCAACTATTGCAACAGTGACAGGCATTAACTCTGCTCTGTGCTGCTCCTGATGAATGTCAACCAAAAGGGAGAGCTCCTTACCAGGTAGATGTCTTGAGACAGCAATACAGAGAACGGGTAGCTGGGATGACACTGTTCAGAAATATGGCTTCTGATTGGTCAGCAGATCTTGACAGGAGCCACTGACGTCTTTGGCTTGTGTCTGTACTGACCACTGTATTCACATTGGCTGACACAACCACACATTGCCTCCATCACTGGCCCACACCACCTACTGACAGGGGAACTGGGGCTGCTTAATCTCATAAAATCATAGTTGTACAGTTGGAAAGAATCTCCAAGGGCAGAGGCGGAGCTAGCTGTTCCGGCATCTGGAGCGGCACACATGCTGTGCACCTGGGGGTGGGGCTGGCCGCCCATGGGATAACACCCTGGGTGGGCCACACCCTTGCACCCCCTTCCTCCACCAGTGCCCAAGGGTCATCTAGTCAACCCTCCGGCAAGGCAGGAATTGTTACTAAAGCATCCCTGACAGGTGGCCATCCAACCTCCAATGAAGGAGAGTTCCTCACCTTATGAGGGAGCCCATTCCACTGTTGAACAGCTCTTCCTTCAACAATGTCTAGGCAATACGATGACCATGTACATACGCAATAGACAATCTTTATAGAATTCCTTCAAACCATAACAAGTACAAAATGAAATATTTAGTCTCAAAGTCTCTGAAAATCTTTAGTTTATGAAGCAATTCTGTATCCTCCCACCACGCTGACGAAGAATTCTACAAAACAGCAGTCAATATCCGGAATCACTGTTCAGTGTTGGACATCATATTTGCCGAATACTCAAAGCTTTACAGCTTGTCTTTCATCGTACAAAGTCTGGTACCTTGCTTCATTAAAGATTTTCAGAGACTTTGAGACTAAAGATTCTGATGTTCTCTTTGCAACACAGGGGTTTATTTGGCTACAAACAGCTCTTATAGTCAGAAAGTTCTTCCAAAGGTTCTCAATTGGTGCTCAGCGACAGAGTGTTACTACCTGCACCATTGTGTTAGGTGCCACTGATGATGTTATCAAAACAAACTTTTGATGGAATGGGGGTGGAGATAAGTGATCTGTCTTTTTATTCCTGTACTAGAGTGGTGCTGTCTTGATTGTGTGTTTAAAAAGAAAGATGGGGAAGAGTTTGTTATTGTTGTTATTGGTTTCTATTGATTTATTGGTTTGTTTGTTGCTTGTATAGGATATTTTGTTTATTAATGTTTGGTGTTTCTTTGTGTTTCAATATATGTTGTAAGCCTCCCAAAATCACTGGGGAAACCCAGCCAGAAGGATGGGATATAAATTTAAAAATAATTATAATTATAATAATTATATGAATACAGGGTTTAAGTGTTTTGATTTGGTGATATAAATTACAACATTCAGAATGGGCAATACTTATTTTTAAACTAAGTTTCTGTCTTACGCAAATGAGAAGAAAACTTAAAGTGGCTGAAATGGAATTATTTAATTTAGCCACTTTATGAGCTTGCTTGTAATTCATTTAACCACTTATAATTTATTCATTGTAATCCATTTACTCAATATAATTCATTTACCCAATAATACAATTCATTTACCAGTTTTATTCATGTGCTCAGTATAATTAAGTCTTTTGAAATGAATATATTTGTAAAGATTCATTGGGTTTCTTTACGGAAAGCATTAAGATGTCTCAGTTAAGTCAAAAGAAAAATAGGGACTATTGTCTTATAGATTAGCTTTTCATAATAACTTCTATCATTTCCCCCTTCAAGATACCTTCAGAATTGATACTAATATTGGCTTGTAGTTTTCTAGTACAAGTATTCAATTGAAATGGCAGGTTGTTTTATTTTACAACATGCTAATGGGTAAAAATTTGGGGAAAATATGGGGCAAAATTCAACACAGAAAGCCTATAGATCACTGACCATTGGAAACTGAACACTTTAGTTACTAATACTGTATACCCCAATTCAGTCATTTAAAAAACTCTTAGGCACACGTATTTGCAGAAGAAAAGCAGGATTGAGAAACCTCAAGCCCAGGTAAAGATGTGTTAAAGGTAAAGGTAAAGATGTTACTGGGCAAAACGGGATCTTACTGATTGGTGGCACCTGCAAAAGTCACATGTATGGCATTTTTCAAGCCCTGGCAATCAGCTGATCCCCAGGACTTGATTTGTGCTGTTCTTCCCACCTATCAACCACGTTAAGTGGGCTCAGTTGGGTCCAGTTTCTCACCCCCTGGCTAAAGCTTTCTCATACACTCAACCGCTTCAGAAGGTACTGCTTCAGTTAAATACAGTCATCTGTGTTAGAGAGTAGCAAATTTCTCTACTTCAGTACCATGCCAGTTTCTGTTCTGCTCTATCTCCACATTAATCTACTAAAGAGAACAAATCTCAAATCACATATTTAAATTTGAGGTGTGTGCTGAATAGATCACTGGTGATCTGGAAAGTTGCCCTGCTTTGGAGCCTCACCTTTAGGTGTGCATCAAAACGTCACTTTGGGAAAAACAAACCTTCATGTCTCCCCATTCATTATTATGGGAAAATAAAAACCAGCTACAACTTTGTTACCTTTTGACATATATGGCTGAAATATTCAAGCATGACACCTGCTCCTGAGTGGATGAACCCTGATAAGTGTCAGACAAACAGCTTTGGTGTTTCTTTTCTGTGGGCTGCTTTCAAATTTTGAAATACAGAAAAAAAGAGTAGTTTATAACATTTTAATTTTTGAGAAGAATTTGCAGGAAGGCTAGCTCATTCTGAGGGAATAATGCCAAATTTCAGAAGGATAGGGCAGTGATTTTCCTGGAAACAGGGGTCCTTTACAGTTCTGGAAGGATAAAAAGGATTCATTTATTTTTCTATTGTTTTGTGGGGGAAATGTATGAGAATACCACAGAGATGTTCCTAAGTAAGAGGCTTGCCAAATTTCAGAAAGATAGGTACAGCAGTTCTTTGTTTTGTTCAGCTTTGGAGCAGAAAACTGAAAGGGGATTTGCTTCCCTCCTGGTGGTTTGGGGAAGAATTTGCATGAAAACAGCATAGATTGTAAATGTGACCCTTAGACAAGTAACCTAAAATGTTGCAGAAGGATTGGTGCAGGAGTAATGAATAAAAAAACAAGTTTGTGAGATTGGTTGGTTTTATTTTTCTGCCCACAGACAACAGACATTCCTTCCACATGCACAGTGATTGGGTGTCAAAAGAAGAACTGAGAAAATATTATTCCCTGACTGGGCAGTCAGAGTCTGTCTGAGTTTTCTTGGATCCCCTAAACTCTGTTGTGACCCTGAAAATTCAGGAACTACCCTTCTCAATTTGGGATGCCATGACAGACACCTGCATCATCCTGCGACAGCCCCAAATATCTCAATTTTTGCTCAGCATTTGGTATTCATCCAAGTCAAGTGCACACAACTAATTTAAATATATCTCTCAATACAGATTTCCATGCATATTTTCCTCTAAAAATAGAATTTTTGATATATTTAAATAGCCAAACACTGCAATGCACATCCAGCGAAGTACAATATCCAATGGATAGTCAAGTTCCAATCCATATATTAGCAAGAGAGGTTCAGATCAGGTCATTTCCTATTGGAATTTACAAAGATGAATTTCTTCACCATCTAAAATCTCTGTGCTTCATCCTTTGTACTCAGGGATCCATGAATAAATACCTTATTTTTCCCTGTTGTATTTCTGAGCAGCATTCAAGTGCAAAACATGTGCGTAGTGAGGAAATTGAGAAATATATGCTAATGTAAGAACTGCATGTTTTCCTTTAAATATAGAGCTATAGTAGACATTCCACCACCCGTAACATTAAAGAGCTTAGTTTTCCATCATTACCTGTAGATGAAGAATAATCTTCCTAGCAGTGTGGCAATTGGGTAAAATGTAGATGTCTGTTTATTATTCCTATAGTTGTTCCTCCTTTGTAAATAAGAAGCTGCTACCTGATTATTTTAAAGATGGGTTTTATTTAAACAGAAGGCTCAGCAGTAGTTCTAGATTTTGTAGTCTGCTGTCATCGACTGCAGGATATTTGCCATTAGAATCACAGTACATACAAAGACAAGCCCAAATTTAAAATGCCCAAATACAGATACCAGAACACTGCAGAGGAAGACTATAGATAATTAACATTTATTAGCAATTTGTTTCATGGGTAAGCTTGAGTGTGAGCTATGTGGAAGGAAAATGCTTCAAAAACTCAGGAAATGTAAAAATAAATATATGAGGAAAAGAATAGGACTTTTTTCAACTTACTTTCAACTTCATTCCATCTGTTAGCAATGGTGAGATGTAACAATTTAAGATCACAGCAGAAAGCAAGCAGCATAGATTATGCAAGTTATGGTTAGAGATGAGTTAGACAAGTGGAATGAGACTGTTTTACCAGAGAGAAGGTTGCAGGGGAAAACGGGGGTGTGGGGTTTTTTTTTGTCCTTACTGGTGAAAACAATAACTTTTAAGTCATCATTTTGATTCTTCTCAGCATTCCGCCCCCCACCCCACCTGCCCTGAGAGTCTGAAACATTATTTTGGAATTTCACAGGACCCAAAAATAAAAATAAAAATCTTAAATCTGTTTAAAAAGGAAAGTTACAAATGACCCTTGTGTGTCTTGTTGCATAATATGCAAATGAAGTCTTTACCATTGTTTGCAATGCATGCTGTCAAATATGTTAGCTTTGCAGATTATTTCACTTTGAATGGATGAAAAGCGTGAAAGAATCTTTATTGTGCTTCTGCCTCTCTCTGTTTTTCTTTCTTTCTTTCTTTTTTTGAATGAGGTTTTTGTTCCATTGAAGGTACAATAATTGCTTCAGATAAGAATGGAAAACGTGATGTGACATTGATATTCTCAGATAAATATAAATGATATAACACTTAATGGTGTTCACGGCGCAATTTTCACTGCAGCTGACGTTCAGAATTGATTCTAGTTTTCCAACAAAACTCAAATCTATTCCAGGCCCACAAGCAAACTTGCTGGTCCATTTTTATTTTATTTTCAGGCTTTCCAATGGAAATATAAATAGTTAATGATGCAGGGCAACCTAGGTATCTCCTGATATATCACTTATAGCCTTTGCAATGGATGATGAAATTTAACCTGGGTGGTTTTAGACTATTGAAAAAGAATGGAATATCTCTGTACCAAAAAAGGGAGCAGATTATGACAAGGGAAAGATCAATAATTAATCCACCTTATATTAAATATCTCCAGATAAGGACCTGTTTTTGAAAAGGAAGAAATGAAAAACAAAAATATATAATACAGCCAGAGAAAAAAATTGCCCCTGAAAAGCTATTGTCTATGGTGGGAAAGCTTTTTTCAAAGATATATGGAATATTGCCAAACCTTAAGAAATAACTCAATATATGATAAAGCATGAATTATGAGAAAAGGTCTGTTATTTTCTGTTTAATGAAGGTTCTTTGCCTTAGTTAGTATGAATTATAAATAATAATAATAATAATAATAATAATAATAATAATAATAAAAAAATGGTCATGCAATATCACTGGATGCTACAGAGCATCAGTAAAATGGTGATGGAAGATGTTGGAAATGGTATCTTTTTTCTCATGTGGTGGAAGTGCCAAAAAGCACTTTTCCATGGTAGGAAAAGTTAATGAAAAAATGTCAGTTACATAGCATCCTGAATCCTTAATACTGGTAAGTGCGCAAGGGCAGGGGAGTACCAGGCAGGTGTCTATATATAGCCACCTTAGCAAGCAACTTCCAATAAATTATGGAAAGGTACCTGAAATCCCAAACAATCCCAAACAAGGTACCTGAAATCCCAAACAAAGCGGTTTTAATTAGGAACAGCTAGGAACATTATCTTTATACTACAAATTTACGTAGAATACGCATGTATGGCACCAAAATCTAAGAACAAACTTTACAGAAAGTTAAGGATGCTTACAAATCGATCCTCTGTAAATCTGTGCAAGTCCCCACTGAGTTCAATGAGGTTTACTCTCATGTAAGCATGTACTCTCATGTTGCAGTTTAAGTTACATTGAAATAAATTAGGCTTACACTGTGTTCTCATGAGCATTTACTTGGAAATATGGTCAAAGGAACTTAGTGGAACTTACTTCCAAGTAAACATGTATAGGTTGCAATCGTGCTTTAAATGCCACTGAACCCCCTGAGACTCACAACTGCATAAAACATCTGGGAACACCATTCTATGGTGCTTAAATCTCACCAATTCATCTCTTAATTGGGTCCCTTCAAAGTTGCTTTCAAAAACCCACCATGCTAATTAGGATTAAATGCACTTCCATTCGTTTACTTCAGTTTGTATTTTTTCTCCTTCTCCTTTGCAACCCCTCCTTGTGTGTTTTGGAGAGGATAACCCTAGTATTTTTGAGCAGTGGCTAGAAAAGCTAAAAATACCTATCACCCAAATAGATTGTTAATTGGTTAACAAATCACATGTTGTCCCACTTTTCATTTAAGAAGCATGATTCTTACCCTGCTCCTTTTATACTCACACAAGTGAGGGCGACTGGGCTGATATATAACAGCAGGGTTCATCCAACAAACCTGCCTGTGCACACTCCAGGTTGAAAATTTTCAGGACATATATTTTGTGTAAAGATCCCAGTTTTATTACAGAAGCTTAATGATCACATGTAAACGCAGGCTTGGAATCTGCCTAGAGAATGAAGCACATGCAGATATATACTTATCTTGGATCTTGGGCAACACCACCTGGCTCAAACCCCACCACCTATTTTAACTTCATGAAAATGTACTGGGGAAGGAGGGGTGGTCCCTGTTTGCCCATCCTGCCCTGCTGTCCAGTGTCCAGCAGGGGAGTCCTTTCAGGTCCCAAGAACATCAGATAAACCATACACTGAGCTAGATTGCAAACGAGGTGATTGGTCAGAGGCCCTTCACTGAAGGGTGACTCATTAGTGACCACCAAATTACCAGTCTGCCCTAAACTCCAAGTTGAGGCAGTAAGATAAAACTAGTTAGAGGCAAATCATTCCTCCCTCGCCAAATCAGAACATAGCAGAGAAGGTGAAAAAAGTACACCTGAAGGCAGATCAGGGACACTGCTCCCCCATCCTATTCGCCCCTCAGTAGTGACTTAATTGGCAGATCACTAAGGATGATGCATCAAGAGTGGTGCTGACAAGCTGGAAATGAGTAGTGAGAGATGCTGTTAATAAATGAACTACTGTAGGTGGATGCTCAGAAGTTCAAAATATGCTGTCTCTTCTTCATTCATTCAGTATCATAAGTAGAAAATGTTAACACTATGATATTTGCCAGCAAACCAACTATCATCTGAATCTATTCTTAGCAATGCCATTTTTTGGAGAGATACTGCAGGTGGTCAAAGGTTTAATCTTGTTTATCACTGACTTGCAAACATGTGAGCGACAAAAATAGCCAGCTTAAAAGGACAGGGTGAAAAAGGTAGAGACTAAAAGTCACGAGATTTAGCCAAACTTGAAGTAGAGTGAATCTCACTCATATTTTCACACACATATCCCAATTAATTTCCTCTCTGTCAACTGGGAAACAATTAACTTAAGACATAAAGTAAAAAAAAAAATTCTTAAATAGCTCATTTACAAACCAATAATCTTACAAATGTCAGGAAGACGCATTAAAAAAGGTGAAAAGATACCATAATAAAAGCACATTAAGTAAGAATGCAGAGGCTACTAAGTGGGAAATAATCTATTCTTCTGTAATATCCCTGACCTGGGCTCCACAAACAATTAGTTGAGGCCTTTTGAACTGGGTGAATTCATATACCAAACTTCTCCAGTTCAAATTTCACTATTTGTAATGCAGACTTGGATAAAATAACTCTCATTCCTATTATGCTGGGAGATGACTAGGCTAGGCTCAACCAATAATTTTGTGGTATTATGTATCAGAATAAGCCCCGATGAACACATTTGAACTTGCTTCTGAGCAGACATGTTAAAGTGCAATCCTATATATGTCTGCCTTTCTATGTTTATGTATTTACTTAAGACATAATCTGCAGTAGAAGCCTTACTGGATACAGTGGTGCCCCGCAAGACGAATGCCTCGCAAGACGAAAAACCCGCTAGACGAAAGGGTTTTCCGTTTTTCGAGGCGCTTCGCAAGACGAATTTCTCTATGGGCTTGCTTCGCAAGACGAAAACGTCTTGCGAGTCTTGCGATTTTTTCGGCTTCCCCCCCTTTTTCTAAGCCGCTAAGCCGCTAATAGCCATTTAGCCGCTTTGCCGCTAATAGCGGCTAAACCGCTAATAGCGCTAATCCGCTAAGCCGCTAATAGGGTTGCTTCGCAAGACGAAAAAACTGCAAGACGAAGAGACTCGCGGAACGGATTCTTTTCGTCTTGTGAGGCACCACTGTACACTAGTCCAAAAGCTACACAATAAATTTATTCTTTAACAAAAGCATCACAGAAAAGTCCTGGCTCCACATGGATAGAACTATGTTCAGTGCCACCTAGGGTGTATTGTATAGTATATGACATTATCCAAACAATATTTACCCCAAGTTTATTTACAGTGTAGTTAAAACACACACACACAAAATACAATTCAGTTCAAATGAATAAGCAAATAGCACAGTTCACATAATTCCTCTTACTGATTTCAATGGATTTTACTCCAGCAAAGTGAGTATAGGATTGCAGCCTAGCTGTAGTTTGCATTGCCTATACTTTTCATAGCATCTAATCTGCAGCTTTTAAGAACACAGCAGCAGGGACACAGATACTTTCATCTTAAAAAAAACCTTTTAGAAAACTCATTCATCTTCCAGGCCTACAGAGTATTTCTGAGACGATGCATCCTGCTTGTCAAAGCTATCGAAGGGCATCTGCCTCTGTGATGGCTAAATGGCTTTTCCTGCAATGGATGTGAACCATCTCAAGATAATCTCTTTGAGGGAAAAAAAAAATGGAAATGCTGTAATCTTTATCCTCTCAGGGGCTATGAGCTTCCCACTAATAGCACCAAATTTAGACTAAGTTATTTGAGATAATCTCAAAGAGAGGATCCAGATGTTAAAATATACTTGTAAGAGAATGATTGATAAATGTGTACAAGGTCATTGTGCTGAAAGTGGCAAGATTACAAAGATGCTGTTGCTTTCCCTTTTCTTCTTCCTCTGGCTCTATCCTCCTTCCGAGGTTTGCAAAAACTATGAGGCAGAGATGTTTAACTGTCTCTGTGTGTGACTTGTAGAAGTGATATTCCACTAGAGCTGAACTGGATTTTGGTGAGTTTTGATTTATCATTTAAAAAATCTGCATTTCTAGCAATGGAAAATCCTTACCCAAGCTGCTGTACAATATCATAAGTGCAATGAAAGTGTTTCTCTGCTTTTTGTCCAAGTAACAGTCCTCCTCTGCCTCCCACCAGCACTGCCTATACCCACATGGGCTGGAGATAAATAAATAATCCTAATTTCATTCATGATGTGCAGACTGAAATGATTTTCAGTATAACAACTTGTATGAAACAGTTACATATTTAAAAACAGTTAGAACAATTGCATATATACAATTTTTAAAAAACAAAAACAAAACAAAAACCAGGCAATTATAAATATTAAAACAGTTGAAAACAATAGCACATACACAATATCAATACCAGTCCAAGACAGGTACCAAGTAAGATAAAAATTTTTTAGAAGCCTCTCCGACTTCAGATGTTACTGAGAAATAGAGCTGTATGGTGATGATACCTTGTCTCAGTGTAGCGTTTACAGAGAGTAGCTCTAAGTAAGTCCTACTAAATTTAATGGTGCTTACTCCTAAGTAAGTGGGTTTAGGATTACAGCCTAAGCTTTGACTCGAATGGGTGAAAGGTGTCCTCTGGATATTGTTGGAAAAGCATGACTAATGGTCATGGATGACAGGAAATGGAGTCCAATAACTTGAGGGCATTATATTGGTTAATGCTGATGCAGACAATCCTATTATGTGCAATGGAATGAAGCTCACATAATTGCTTTTAAGTAAATAAGGTTTTCGCTATAATGCAACAATTTCAACAAAATGCTTACATCGTCTCCAGTACATATGAATAATTTGCAGGTAACATTAAAAGCAAACACAGAAACAACCAACCAAACGAAATAACAACAACCCTATTCATCTTTGGTTAAATGACAGATGATAACACCAATGAGGTATAATCCTCAAAAAGAAATCTTTCATTTACATACAACCCTTGCTTCAGTTTACTACTTTGAGTGAATACTGATGGCCAGTTTATGTGACTGAAAAGCATATGACCAAAAAATCAAATTGAAAGCATGCAAAAATTCACAAAAAATGAATAAAAAAATCCCAGAGCCACATAATGAAACAAACAACACCAGTGGCATAGCTTGTCCTAGATTTAGGAACTTATATCAGAGCCCCACCACCACCACCTTACAGTACAAGAGCCTCCAGACAACCCCAGACAGGTGGCAGAAACGATGGACAGGCAGCCGCAAGGTGTGTTGTGCTAAAGCTGCAGTTACACACCACCATGTTCATTAAATGCTTAACACCTCCTGAAAGTAAGTGTGCTGAGAGTGGCAGGAAGCTCAGCTACTCAGATTCTACCTGAGAAGAGAAAGGGCAGGCTGCTTGAATGTCTTCATTGGCCCCCAAACCCTCAAGATGGCATCTGATAGCTAAGGTTGCTTATACTCTCTGTGAACGCACTTTCAGGAATTACTTGAAGCTAAGTTTAATAGGTGTGTGTAGACTCAGCCTCAGCGCCGAAAGGCACCTTGCCTTCTTGCTCATCTGCTCCAGCCAGCCAGCAAACCAGCTACCCCAAAGCAGACTACTACTGTGGGTGGTAGGAAGGCAGGCAGTGTGTGAAAACACTGGTGCGTGGCATTTGGGTGAAGAGTAGCCCTGACCATCTATCAAAGGAAGAAGAAGAAGAAGAAGAAGAAGAAGAAGAAGAAGAAGAAGAAGAAGAAGAAGAAGAAGAAGAAGAAGAAACCATTTTGCCACATCTTAGTTGGAACTGGCCCAGCTGTTATAGGTACAACACACCAGGAAGCTTCTCACCATAATGTACCTTGGAATGAACAGGCCTTGGAACTGTGAAAGTCCTGCATGTGGTATGTCATTTGCACTAAGCAATCTCTCCTTTTGCCTATTATTGTTTTTGAATTTTGTGATTTTTAAAATTTATACACACATAGTTTTGAAACGTTTTTGGAAAATGTTCTGGAGGTTCCTATTACAGCTCACAGGAGCATGTGGCTGTAATCCTGAACACAGTTACCTGGGAACAAGTCTCATGCACATTAGTGGAATTTGTGAGTAGACATGCATAGGACTGTACTGTTGATCAAAAATGATGGAGTATCCTCTGTTAACCAGCAGAAAATGCTTGTGTAAAAGAGTCCTTAATTTGGACCAGTTGATATCTAGAATGGATGATAATAAAGTCCTATTAAAAGAAAAATAAGTGGTTTGAGGCCAAGATACCGTATTTTTCGCCCTATAGGACGCACTTTTTCCCCTCCAAAAATGAAGGGGAAATGTGTGTGCGTCCTATGGGGCAAATGCAGGCTTTCGCTGAAGCCTGGAGAGCGAGAGTGGTTGGTGCGCACCGAGCCCTCTCGCTCTCCAGGCTTCAGGAAGCTATCCACAAGTCTTGCAAGCCCGGCAGGAGGTCCCGCGGGCTCGCAAGGCTTGCGGGCAGCAGCCTGCAGCCCAAAAGCTCGGGGGACAGCGGGGAGGCGCAGCGCCACCACCCCGCTATTCCTCGACCTGGTCTGGAGGCTGGGGGGGGGGAGAAGCAAGCTTGCTTCTCCCCCCCGCCAGCCCCACAAACTCGGGGGACAGCAGGGCAAGCCGCTGCCCCACGGAGGCTAGAGAGGCTGTCCCTGAAGGCAGAAGAGGGAGACGGAGCACTCGGTCTCCCTCTTCTAGCTTGGGGATGGCTGCGCAAACCTAGGGGGGGGGAAATAATTTTTTTCCCCTTGATTCCCCCCCCCCCAAAAAAACTAGGTGCGTCCTATGGGCCGGTGCGTCCTATAGGGCGAAAAATACGGTACTTCTTCACTATGCTGTCACAATTTAGGCACAAGAGAGACAAATGCTTTTATGAAGAAACCTTGGGCTGTGCAAATGTTTGTGGATGTTGTCATGTTATTGTTGTAGGGATTTTTTTTTAAAGCCACCTCATACCTTATTCCTGCCACTTTTACTGATGCAAACGATTCCCCCCCCCCCATATATGTGAATACTAAGTAATGGTTTTGAGTGCACCACCTGGAGCTGTAAGCTTACATATTCTTAGACTCTACAGTAATTAGTTTCTGACTGTCAACCACATCTTTATTATTTACACAAGCAACAGTGTTTAATTCACATCAAGTCTCATTTCTGTTTCAGTCTAAGCAAGCTGTGGAACAGGCAGCTTCACAGTGCACTGTAAACAACAGATAGCCCAGCTGCTCCTCAGAAGGAAGTTTTTAATTTCTTCTTATTAGAATTGCTCACAGCTAATTAAAAATAAACTTTGAAGATTGACATTTTTAAACAGGCCCCATATTGCATCACTCTGGTGGGCACTTTGCTTTCAACAAAGTAGTTTCTAGACACAGAAAATTCACCTAAGTACTCACATTTCATGCCATATATGGCTTTCAGGACTGTTTAAGTCCTTTGTGCACATATTTATAGGACTAATGAATATAATGGCCATGTTTACATGGTAGGAAAGAGACTGTGCACATCAACTTTGCACTGAAAAACAGAAACAGAAGATTCATAAAGCAAATTTGCAAATTTTATGCCTGCTTCACTTTAGAAAGGTGATATCCAACTATCATACTCGGAGTAAACCCATTGAAATCAGTGGGCTACTTAAGTCCTTGGATTTCAGTGGGTCTCCTCCACGTATGACTAATGTTGGATATTACACAAAGAGAATTAATTTCAGTGAGGTCATTTTGCAAAATACCATGGTTAACTACTATAACGGGGTTATACTGTTAAAAGCACACAGGGTACACCATTCAGGTTTTTAATGTTTGTAATTTGACAGCGCCATTTATCATTAGGTACCTGTTAATGAGCCATTGCAAAAACTGCAGAATTGCAGTGAGGAAGGAGTAGATGCAGATCACACTACGTGGAAAACAAAATATGTCTCAGGTTACGTGCAGCTCCTATCATCCACCCAGGGTCCTCCTTCAATCATTTTAAATGCACCATTAAGTAACACTGAAGGGATTGGAAGACGTGTCCCTGATTGTAAAAATGGCTCTAATATTTCAGGAAGTGCGATGGCACAGTATTAGCCGTACTCCTTGTCAAATGGGTCACTTATTTTTTCATAAACACAGACCTTAGCAGTTGAAAGTCAAAAATCTTCCTCCCCAAATGTCAAAAATGCCATATTCATGGGACTTGGGAAACAAGGTATAATTGTGTGTGGTGAAAGCAGATTAATATAAAAGTGATCCAGTCGTCGACCTCCTTCATTTCATTAAAATTGGGTTCCTGGAAATAAAATGACTTGCTTGAAGCAAAGCTTTAATAAATCTCCAACTAACTATAGATTGCATTAATTTTTCAGGGGCGACTTATCTCCCAACTTTCACTGCATATTATGCGTATCTGGCCTCAAAGAGAGAGATAAACTAGTAAGGAGATGGGGCAGGGAAGATGAGAAACAAGTTCTAAGCACTACTCTTTGCAGGTTCTGATTACTTACTTGGTATTGGTGACAGGTGCCTTTCCAAACTAGTTTATCTGTGTGGTTCTATTATAACCAGCAACTTTCAGACAATTTTGTTCCAGTCACTGAACTAACATTATGCACTGAATGGTGTTGTCAACTGAAAGCTGGAAAAAGGTAGAGAGAGACAGATGTAGCCCAGCTATAGCCCCATTGTGGGCCCGGGGCAGTGGAGTTGTAGGCTTTGGGGCTAAGGCATGTACAGTATAGTTGCTTTAAACACAGGATTTAAACAGGCCACAACTTTATTGATGTTAGCAGGCTTTGGTACAGGCACTGGGTGTTTATCCTGAATCAACCAACCTGTGTGCTGGCTGACAATTTTGGCAGGGTTAACCAAGGTTAAGGATCACCCTATGATGTACATAAAATCGGGACAACCCCTCCAAAATCACATATATTTTTTTAGCAGGTGCTATGGCCCAGCAGCCCTTATCTGGGTGTCCAGAGAGAAGTATCTCCCCCTGGATCCCTTTAAAAGGGAGACCCTGATCCCTTGGAGCAGCATGCTTAGTAAAAGCTAAAGGTAAAGGTCCAGTTGCGGATGACTCTGGAGTTGCGGTGCTCATCTCGTTCTATAGGCCGGCATTTGTCCGCAGACAGCTTCCGGGTCATGTGGCCATCATGACTAAGCCACTTCTGGTTAAGCCAGAGCAGCACACGGAAACACTGTTTACCTTCCCGCCGGAGCGGTACCTATTTAACTACTTGCACTTTAACATGCTTTTGAACTGCTAGGTGGGCAGGAGCTGGGACCGAACAACGGGAGCTCACTCCTGAGTAGCAAGATCACTGTTATTCACAATGGAAGATTAGCACCTGGCACATTCCACTTTATGTACACAGGAATTTAAAAAGTCCTGTTGAATTTCTTGCCCTCCTTGCTTTAAGCAAGTCTTCCTGAAAAGTCAGGCTGTGAAGTGCTGTTTTTTTAGCCTAAATCCTTAGGTCTCATGTGCCCTTAATCGGCTCAAAGTAATATTAATAATTCCTGGTCCCAGCCTAGATCTTTACAGGTTCTCTGCAGTTGTGGTTCGCTGTCAAAAAAGGAAGGTAGGAATACTTTAGAAGTGTTTTAAAATAAAACCTCTTCAGTAATCCAGGAATAAAGCAAAAGCTGTTACCAGATGTAGTACAGCAAAATATCAGTATTATATATCACAAAGGTGGTGTTGGAGGAACTGCTCCATTTCAATGCTTCCAGGAGAGGCTCCACAGGACAAGTCTGGTAGGTATTGCTTAAATGTTCTATTACTATTATTATTATATTATGATGATCTTTCCTTGCTACAAATTGGAGCTGAGTGCCCCTTTTCCATTTCATGTCAATTTTGTCTCACCAATTTTTGGATGTCATCAGACTTCCCTGAATGCTGATTATTTTGAATTTGACCTTGACATATAAATTGTATATAGAAAGAAAAGCTCCTGAACTGCAAGTCAGTGTTGATGCAATAAAAATATGTGTCAAGTTCTTCAAATTGCCACAGTCATAATCAGTAGTCTAATATTCCTAAGATCATAGTACATTTAAACTCTATAACTAAACTGAATGGCAGATCTGACTGTACATTAGAAGAGATTATAAGTCAGGTAAAAGGGCAAATGAGACCATCTTAAACAGCATGAACTACAATCCTGTGATGTAACCTCGTCAACTCGCATATTTCAGTAAAGTTAAATCTGAGTGATTCCTGACATGTTAACTAAAATTTATAAACTGTAATGAAAAATCATTGGAACAGTAACCTACCTGAATGTGACCAAGCCTACACTGAACATTCATCCCTTCAATATATCAGTGATTTTAGGGGTGGGGCCAGAAATCCTCTTGAATATTAGGAGGGGCAAACATTTGGGTGTGGTCTTCTCTATCTTCCAATGTGTGCAGGGGCTGAAAATGGAACACCCATGTGAAATGGTTGCTGCCTGTATTAGATTATGAACATTCATTTTTAAGAGATGTACAATGCTTAGAAAATTTTAGGCACTTTCTGACTGGATGGTGATGGTACATGGGTTTTCAATGACACACACACATTTGTTTGTTTTTCAGCAGGACTAGTGCAAGAAGACTTTAAAATGTTGGCACTAGTAGGGGGAAAACCCATTTGGCTTCTACTCCAGCTAGCAAAATGTCTGCTTGATCTGCTGTATGCATGCAAACCAAAGTAGCATTTGAATATAAAAAAAAGATTACCAAAGGAAAATCTATTCCTTAATTTAGCATATGCAGCCAAAATGTAAAATGAAAAACATAACTGCAAAGTATCCAGATTATATCACTATTTTTTATAATTAGGCTCTCAAGATAGGCAAATCGCTTTGAAGAGGAATTGATTCTATAAGTCACAAAATTAAATAACTATTTCTTAAATAAAAGACAATTACTTGAATGTTTTTATGACCATGATCAGAAAAAACCCATGTATAAACTGGTAGCTAGGGAGTTAAACATTTTGTATTAGCTATTGAGACCCGTTTTTTCCTGTTTAAAAATATTGTCTGCGAGATACTTTGATGCATGTACAGAAAGAGAATAAATTCTCTGTTGAATAAGGACAGCACGTGGAGCTTTCAACTCCCTTTGGAGTTGGTCTAGGAATTTTTCATATTCTGATCCTCTTCAAAAGAAATATCAAAGTGTCTCTGCGGACATCCAGAATTTTACTGCTTTTTCCCATTGTCATTGTGCCTCCAGGGGTATTTACCATTGGATTATCTCCATAGCTTGATCAGCCCAATATTCCTTCATCTCTTTCCTGTTCTCCTTATGTCTCAATTTAACTTTTTTGAGTTCAATGGGGAAACTGTAAAACTGACAAAGCTGCATTCCGTGAACCCCTTTATGAGTGCTTTGACCTGAGATTGAAGAGAAACTGTAATGACCTCTCCCACTCAGTGGTCATGATCTAGAGCAGCCTTTACTATCCTGGTGCCTTCTAGATGCTTTGACTACAATTCTCATTAGCCCCAGCCAGCACATGGTGAAGCACACATTTCAAAGGCTTATCTAGGGTAGCTACAAGATATTTGTGGGCAGAAACTGATGGGTAGCATAAATATAGTGTTATGAGGGGTTTTTTTTTGGGGGGGGGGTTAGGCTGTATGCCTGAGTCCACTTCTAATTCCTGGATTCTGCACAGATTCAATTTCTGGAATAGCCAGGCTAGCTTCCTGGTGACCTAAGTATGGGTCATTAACGAAGGAAGTGGCTCGGTGCCAGAAGCCAAATGGGTTGGCTTTCCTTCCTCAACTCACTGGTAGTTAGAAAGACAAAGGCCAGGATTGAGAGTTGGTGTGTGTCAGGCAATAGCTGGAAGCAAGCCTGCAGGCTGGCCATGCCTGATTTCTGCTGGAATGCAAGACTGTGGCTATGGGAGAAGCAAGGCCCTCTTGAAATGTTAATGCTGTGAACCCCTCCATCATCAGCTTGGGTTGTATATGTGTGTAAATAAACCATGTATCACAAGGACACCACAGTCTGGGCTGTCCTTCATTCTGAAGGAAACCAAAGCTTGGAGACTCTGGAATCTTGCACTGCTTGGAGCGCTTGCATTTCACAATGATGTTTCTGAGCAAGGACTGTGGTTGGACATGGCACTTACAAAACTGAAGCAAACTCACTTCTCCTTTGACATACATACTAATGGAAAGCAAAGAAAAGAGTGTCAGTCAGGCCACAGCAACCCTTAGCATAAACTTGTACAGTGGAATCAATAGAAGTATGGGATTGAGAAGATAAAGCCATAGAGCTTTGCGTCACATACATATGTAAGAAGGAACAGGGTGAAAAATTAAGAAGAAAGCATCCCTGTAAAAATTGATTGCCATTGCCTTGAAAGGCAATCTAGTTCAATCTCTCACTGGTGACCCTGCTAATTTTTCTTTCATAAAAAGCTACTTCTTCCTTTGCCTTGCAAACTGTTTGAGGTTATACTTCTGTATCACTGTCAAGCAAGCAATTCACCTCATGCCAAATATATGTATTCTTCCCCACTGGTATGAAAGGGTATATTTTTCTCCTGTGCATTGTCAGTCTGTTTGTTTCTTTTCTTAATAGATCATAAAAATATCTCTAAATTCTCTATCAATGTGTCTTTGCTCGCTGTCAAGTGGGAGTTTCTAAATCATCACTCAAGGGGAGGTGACACATTTATTACTCAATTTTTAGGCGGCAACGTGATCCCTTTAACATGCACCCTCATGAGTCAACATGGCAAGATGATACTGTTTATATCAAAATGGATGTAGGGCTGATGTGAGTGCTTTTCAACATCCAGCTTTCAGAGAATTTTGCTGTTACAAACCTCCCAAAATCTAGTTCTAGATTGTACAGAAAAAGGGTGTTATGCCTGTCATGAAGTAGAGATCCTGTGAGCAAGTTTCGCTGGGTGGAACCCCTCAGGCAGGTGGTAACAATTAGTCCCCAAAGTGGGAGCATGTGATGGGGCTGGCTGTTTGCCAGCATTCCCCCACCCCTATAAATATTTGAGTTAACCTGCCAAGGGAGGGAGGGAACACACCGTGTTTTTGACTTGCTGTTTGATGTTCTGTAGCTGGTGCTAGAGAAGAAGCCGATAAAACCTGGTAACACATTCGGTGCCTGATTGATTGATTACTAGCTTGGAGGGAGGACTCTGGAAACTGACCCCCTCCTTGACAAGGCCAAAATAATTTCTTAAAAATTATTTCCTAAAATGAGTGAGGACCTTACTGTAGCACTGTATTAACTGATGCAATAGGTTAATTGCAAACTGATGTGCGAGTGATGCATAAATCATCTGCAAACTCTATGTATCTTCATCGACAACAGCAGGTGGTTGTGTTACTATTATATCCATGTCAAAGAGCAGTGTCAACACAAGGATTTCTACCAAATATAAGGTGTAAGTAAGGTTACTTCCACTACTGTTGTCTTAGTAGTATAAAGAACATTTTGGCTGTTTCTACAAGATCCCCTGCTATGTTTGGCATCAATCTTCTACAGTTAGCAGCTCTGCAGCTTTGTAGTCATATACTGAAACATCCTATGGAATCGCTCAAAAATAGGAAGGGGCTCAAAAAAAGTAGTGAACTACAAAATGCTGCAAATATAGAGGCAAGGAATATGTGCTTGTTCTCCATCTGGCATGCTCATGATTATTTATTTCATGAAATGTATAATACCACCCCTTGCCAGGGTAGCTCCCTAGAACAAAAAGTTAATTTGGTGTTGCTAAAATGCAGCTCTCTGCACCCACTGGATACAGAGTAAAAGTTGTTGCTGTTTACTGAATTTGCATAGGCTGCTCATCATCCCTGGGCAGAACAAAGAATAAGATACAATGTGAAATGCATGGTACAATAATAGCTGAAGTACCAAAACAAAGACAATATAACGCAGCACAAAACTTTCCTTTCTAGCAGAGGAAGCATCAAAGTATTGGCAGCTCAGTTGATAAAACATTGCAACGCCAGAGTTTGGCTTGATTGTTTAAAAAGAAGTTGTTTAATGAAATCCCAGGAAAAGAGCAGATGATCAAGAAGGCACTAGGCAATCCTTTCTGAGGGTGCTATTCCATAGGTGGTCTGCCAGTATCAGAAAGGCCCTCTCCCTAGTTGTCACGTTTGGTCTGCATGACTGTATATGTATTTGTGAATGTTGAGAAGGAAACATGATTGTAGTGTTAGGGCTCATCCACACTTCTGCTTCTGTTGTGCCTAGAAAGCATAGATCCGGGCAAAACCTTCTTTTTAGTGATACATTAAACATCAATCGGGGGAACAAACATCAATCGGGGGAAACCTGAGTTTGAGTTCCCTTCTGAGAGAAGCTGAGTCCCAGACCCAGCAGAATGTTGGACTTCTGCTAGCCAACAGCAGTCAGCTGCACTTTCCCTTCATGGAGTCACACAAACATTGTCAGCAAATGAGGGGCACGTTCAATTCAAGTGATGTTAACAGGCAACACATAAAACCTGAGTTTTCAAAAATTATGGGACCTTTATAACTTTTAAGTGGTCTATCTGAACAGGCTTGCTTTTGTCAAATAGGCCTTGCACAGAGTGCATAGTTCTTTTGATGCTCAACTGTGCAAGATTCAAATTGGATTTTCTTTTTTTGAATTTATAAGTTTCTGGAGTGTGATTGTGTCACTGGAGAGTCCATCCTGTCCGTGAATTGTTTTTTATAACCCACACTATTGAATTGAAAAATGAGCAAGCTTTTATGCCTATTCTCAAAGCTTTTAGGCCGGTGGGTTGAAACCAGAGAAAGTTACACATTGATCTTGCTTGATGGCAAACCACGCCTCTCCGAATGTATTCTTGACAGAAGTTCTATTGCCAGAATAATGCTTGATGTATTCTTTTGTATTGAAGGTTTGCTCTGTTTTTGACTGCCAAAATGTTGTTGGATCATTTCCTGTTATTTCATGTTCTTTGCCTGATCATAACAGCAAAAGCAGAGGAGTGTGTAATGAGATACTTGGTACTCCTCTTGTTGTCTTGTCAAAATGTTCTCCTTCCACAGATACTGGTAATTCATCCCTGGCAAATGTCTTTTCAGATAAATATGCCTGCATGGTAGTTTTTAAAACGTGGATTTTTAAAAAATAGATAAGGTATACTGTCCTTCTTGAAATGTTATTGCATATAGTCCCCCTGGTAAAAATGATTTTGTATGCTGTCCAGTATTAATTAAATAACGGGGGTGGCAAGTGGCATTTAACTTCTTTATCCAAACAGAGTGTGGATTGAAGTGCATCCTCACTCAGATATATAGAACACAGAAAACTGCTGTATAGTGACTCGGATCATGGTCTGTCTAGCTCAGTATTAACTACACTGTATGGCAGTGTCTCCCCAGGGCTTCAGACAAGCATACCCTCCAAGTGTCCTGATTATCCAAGGACAGTCCTGGGATTATGAAAGCCATCCTTGCTTGTGATTTGATCATAGAATGTTCCTCTTTCTCCTGGTGGTTCTGCTGCTGCTGAGCTCAGGGAGGAGGATAAGGTGGCGCTTGTCCCAAGCGCCGAAAAGGGAAAATTCAGTTGTCACTCCATGGCCTCTCTGTTGCCACTGCTCTTGGCCTCCTCCCTTGGGCAGCTCGTAGCAGCACCTGGAAACAAGCAGGCAGAGTAGAGACTGCCAACCTTTGAGGCTCAGCCTCATATGACACACCGGCTCTGAGGGGCAGGCAGGTGGCAGGGCCAGCCCTGGGAGGGAAGTAAGGGGGAGCAGAGAAGAGCAGAGTGCAAGGGGTCTTGATTGGAAAAAAACAAATACCTTGTGTATCCGCGTGTAATCTTGCCCCCTTCTAAAATTTATTCATTGGTGTGTGTTTCTTTTTGTAAATCTACCAAAGATGTAAATAAAATAAAATCAGGATTCAGGGGTTTTCAAAGGAGGGTGTGTGTGCTGTGCCTCATGGGTGAAATGTTGGTGGCACCCACCCTTCTTCTGATAGGAAATGATATGTGGGGGCAGGGACAAATGAATGGGGGAGTCAAGGAGGATCATTTGGGGTGTGTGTGAGAGAAATGTCCCTATTTTCATTTGAGGAATGTTGGAGGGCATGCAAGAGTCTTTCCCATCCGTACCTGAAGATGCAACGAATTCAACCTGGTACCTTTGCGTGTGTTAAGTATGTACTTTTCCATTGCTATTTTCTTATGGTGCAAGTGTGCATAGAATTGCAACTTTAACTAATCTTTCATTCCTTTTAGGTCTCTGGCACTATGAGAACAATTTAAATATAGACTTACCATCCTGTCAGCTACACACTCCTTTAAATAGTAAGTAAAATTTGCTACCATGTTGTACCATCTGTAGTTCCAGTGGAGGCGTGCACCATCTGGCTTTGTTTTGTTGGATGACTCCCAATTATTGAGGCCGGTAGATTGGGACAGCGTGCTTGCACATGTTCAACTAACCACTTGCGTGTTAGGCCCTTCCCCATCTTGGCTAATCTGGATGAGGCAGTTGGATTCTGAATCTGTGCTTGAATGGGGTAATGAGCTGGATGAGAGCCAGTTGATTTAATCTAGATGAGACAGAGACACTGTTCATGGTTTCTTCTTCTCAGGTAGAATTCAACTTGTCTTGGATGGTGTTGCACTCCCCCTGAAAGAGCAGGGTCATAGTTTGGGGGTGCTCTTAATTCCGGCTTTCTTGCTGTAGACACAGGCAGCCGGGGGGGGGGGGGGCTTCATCAGCTTCAGCTGATATCCCAACGATGACTCTATCTGGACAGAGATAACTTTGCAGCAGTTATTCATGCTCCGGCAACCTCTCAGTTGGATTACCACATGGAACTGACTTTTAAGATGGTCTGCAAACTACAGCTGGCCCAAATTAGGGCAGTAAGTCTGCTATTGGGGATTGGCCAATATCAGCACATTACACCATTGTCTCATCATTTGTACAGGCTTCCAGACAATTCCTGGGTTCAGTTCAAAGTGGTGATATCAAACGTTATGGCTATGGGCCAGGATACTTGAAGCACTCTTTGTGGACCTTAAAATCTTTATCGGAGGCCAGGTTTCTCCACCTGAGTGTGGTGCATAATTGCTAGGGGAGAGCACATTCTCTGTGGTGGAAGGCACATTAGGAGCGATTTTGGTGCCATGTGATGACATTTCTCTTCTTTCAGACTTTTACAAAGTATTTTGTCTTCTCATTGCTGGTTTTTAGTGCTGTTTTCTGCTGTTCTGCTATTGCGTCGCTTTGTGCTACTTTTTGTTGATTTTGTGCTGGTGTTGCTTTTATATCAGGATTGTTTGGGTGTTGATGATTGTATTTGCATTTTATAGATTTTAAATTGTGAACTGCCCAGAAGATGCAGTTGATCAGGCAGTTGCTGGAATGGAGGCTGGGAAGGCTACATAAATACTGTATTGCCTACAATCATTTAATCCTCTACAGAGTGGATGTGATCAGTGGTGGAGCTAGCACCTGGGGGCGGGGCGATCTGGTGCACCCGGGGGCGCGATCCAGTGCGCCTGGGACAGACCGCCCCCACTTGCTACGCCCCTAGATGTGATATTGAGATATAGATCAGATTTGGTTATGTTTCATGCTTATCCTACACTAATAATGAACTGTGCAAAAATATACTAGTTACTACAGTATAAATCCTTTTTAAAAAAATGAAGGGCAATATCTAAATCTTTCAAAGAAGTTTGTAAGTAAAATCCATCCAGCAGAATATTGATTCTGCCTTGATTCATTGCAGAAAATATTGCAATCCTAAATATGTTTACACATAAGTCGATCCCATTGAGTTCAATAGGATTTACTTCCTAGTAATTGTGGCCAGGAATGCATCTTGATAGTATGTGTCTAGGGTACTCTCCTGCTACATAATTGGAAAATAGTACTACTAGTACTAAAATGAAACAAAACACCTAATATGTTTGTCAGTGAGGTAACTGAAAAAAAGAGAGATGATAATAGAGCAAAATGATGATATTTTCCTGAAATAGATTATTAGATCAGTGTTTTGGAAATACCAGTATTGCGAAGGGAGAGACAGGGGAAAGAGAGAAATGCTAGAATTTCTCACAGATTGTTTGTGTCACTCCGTAATACAGTTTTCAAGCCATTCTCCTTTGTTAAAATGTTGACTTTATATGTTGTTAAGGCAGCAATTGCCAATGAACCATGTCTCATAGAAAAACGATGGACGGTATTCATTTTAAAGTGGATATTTCCTATTCTTCTCTCATATCAAACCAGCCATCTCCTTGTCAACTATTTGATAGTTTTACCTGCACCTGTGCTGCATCCTCCAGTACCTCAAGCTATCCTTGTCTTTGATGAACAAGCCCAGTGATCTGGGCTTAACCCTGCCACCTTGAGTTTCTCGGATTTCCAGATGACAGTCTTGAGAGTGATATAACAAGCCAATCAGCTCTAAATGGAAAGTTTCTCGAGAATACACAAGAGCTTCATCACTTTCTCAGCATAAGCCACTCTGGGGACAGGTATGTGGGCAGAAGTAATTCCGCATGATGGAAAAGCAGCAAATGGGGAAAGTTTTATTTATTAAATGTCACAGTTTGCATCACAGCAGGGTATTTGGTCTGATTAAAATATTTTAAGAGACTGTTAATATTGCAAAGATTAATTGGTATTTCAATTATGCAGAAACAAATGAACTACCTCAGATGCCAACCAACATGCAATGAGTTTAGGGACTAATCTTATTCTCAGAGAGCTGGAAAATATTTTAAAATTTGGCAGTCGCCTGCCCTGGAAATTCCTGTTTTTTCGTACCATTAGTACTTCTTTCTACTCTTTGCTCATCTTGACTGCAAACAAAAAATTTCTGGAGGATTATAAAAGTTCATTAGCTTGATGAAAGCAATTGGGGAGGCGGTCAACTTTGCAATGTATGCATGTGTGTGCCTTTTAAATGCCTTCCTATTCAAATAATTTACTTAGGTATGATGACAAGCAACTCCTTGTTTTCTTTTTCCATCTCATCCCCCCTCCCCAATGTTACTATATTTGTTTTTCGTGTGACATCTGTTCGTTTCTAGCACCTGAAAAACGGAAAAGCCTCTTGCTCAATTTCTCTGTCTATCATTAGCTAGTTTTATGGGGATGCTCAAATTTGCAGATATAATTTTTTATAAATTATAAATTATACACAACTCATCAGGGGCCTCAGTGGTGGATTACTCAAGGCAATTTTGCTGTGCCCCTTGCCATTGACATCAACTCACCAGTTGTGGAGCCAGTGTGGTGTAGTGGTTAAGAGCGGTGGACTCGTAATCTGGTGAACCGGGTTCGCATCTCCACTCCTCCACATGCAGCTGCTGGGTGACCTTGGGCCAGTCACACTTCTTTGAAGTCTCTCAGCCCCACTCACCTCACAGAGTGTTTGTTGTGGGGGAGGAAGGGAAAGGAGAATGTTAGCCACTTTGAGACTCCTTTGGGCAGTGATATACAGTGGTGCCTCGCAAGACGAAAATAATCCGTTCCGCGAGTCTCTTCGTCTAGCGGTTTTTTCGTCTTGCGAAGCATCCCTATTAGCGGCTTAGCGGATTAGCGCTATTAGCGCCTTAGCGGCTATTAGCGGCTTAGCGGCTTAGAAAAAGGGGGGGAGGGAAAAAACTCACAAGACTCGCAAGACGTTTTTGTCTTGCGAAGCAAGCCCATAGGGAAATTCGTCTTGCGAAGCGCCTCAAAAAACGGAAAACCCTTTCGTCTAGCGGGTTTTTCGTCTTGCGAGGCATTCGTCTTGCAGGGCACCACTGTAGCAGGATATTAAATCCAAACAACAACTCTTCTTCTTCTTCTTCTTCTTCTTCTTCTTCTCCTCCTCCTCCTCCTCCTCCTCCTCCTCCTCTGTCACTCTGGCTGAGGGAGAGAGAGAACCAGCAAACAATGGGGTGAGGAGAAGCAACTGCCATTTCTCAGCCCTTTCTTTCTGGGCAGTAGTACAGATTAGTTCAAAGGCAGAGGAAGAATAAGGGAGCAATGTCAGGAAGGAGAGGATCCCATTGAAGGTGACTTGCCCAAGGACTTCTCCCACATCTAGAGCCAGTTCTTCAATCTCATTCATGGTCCTCATGCTCCAGCTGAAGAATTATAAACAAAATACAGGGGCTTACTACAATAGGAATAACACATGTTGCCCATTATGAAGCTGAGGTTGCGCACACCCAGCGCATCTAAAGCACATGACTTATCTCAAAGAATCCTGGGAAGTATAGTTTGTTAAGGCTTCTGGAATTTGTAGCCCTTTGAAACATAAACTACAGTTCTCAGGATTCTTTGGGGAAAACAATATGCTTTGAATGTGTGGTGTGCATGCAGCCTAAGTCCTCTTTACCATTTATAAAAAGTCAGCCTTCCCTGTTATACAGATAACTAGCCATTTTTCTTATGTGCATCTGCAAAAGAGGAGCTGTTTTAACCATGGCTCACCAAATATTTTGAATAAGCAAATATATGATAATCCCTGCAGAAATTGCCTCTAGAGAAGCCCCATTATAGGTCATTTATCTTGTAGCATAACCCATAATCACCTATAGACATTATTACCAACTCCGGCAACCCAGTAAGCAGGGCCGTCTTTAGCATATGCGCCACCGGGGTGCAAAGATCCACCCAGCGCCCCCAAATTAGTTTAGCCACTCTTTGGGGGGGGCAAACTCAAAGTTATTGAGCTTTTTGGGGGAGGGGGATACTTAACGCTACAGGGTAACAAAGCAAGGGGACGGGGACTTTTGCTCCATTGCTTTTCACTACCGGCGATCAAGAAGTACGTATACATTTGGCGCCCCCCAGAATTCAGCGCCCAGGTGCACCACACCCCTTGTACCCCTGGGTAAAGATGGCCCTGCCAGTGAGTTTCCCCTTGAGATTTTTGCCAGTTCACTGTCTCTGGATTCTTACTGGGAACAATGGGGCTTCACTAACAGTGGGTGATGTTAGCAGTACAGGGAGTTATGATGACTGTGTAATGACACAAAATGGAGAAGACCGTACCATAATGTTCTTTGTTGATTAAAATGGGAAGAGAATAATTAAAGCATTGCCTGTAGTGACGAGCACCATTTGGGCTACACTTCAGATAACCTGGCACTGCACTCTGGGAAAAAAACTTCTTCAGAAGGTGAGATTGTGCTCATGATTGGGACATGCCATCATCTCTGGCATGGGAGTCTGAATCTTACAAAAATTTATGAGTTTATCCAATGGACTTGTTTCCTCTCCTCTCCCTCTGCAAATCTGCTTTGGGGGGTTAGGGGGTCTTGTGGGAACAGGAGGAAAAGAGGAGGTTCTGTTCCATGCATGGAAGTCTCTTGTGCCAGTAGTGCTGCAGTGTTGGATATGTCCCTTTGTACACTTTCATACCACACCATGTTTTCAGTAATTTGCCAATACAGTCATACCTTAGAAGTCGAACGCCTTGTGAGTCGAAGGTTTTGGCTCCCGAACGCCACAAACCGCAAAAGTGAGTGTTCCGGTTTGCGAACATTCCTTTCGAACCCGAACGTTTGACGCAGGTTCCGCGGCTTCCGATTGGCTGCAGGTTTCTTAACAACTTCCGAGGTACGACTATACACAAAGGCTTTTTCAGGATTAGATTCAGGATTAGAGTTATACCTTTAGTTTCCATTTCCAAACAGCCTGCTGTTGGGTATTAATAAGCTATTAATCAGATGTCGGCATCATTTTATCTTTTCTTATTGCACATTAACCTCTTTTCCATGAAGAACCACTGACCATTTTATAACCATGGAGCAACTTGAGTGAGGTCCTTGACCTAGTAAATTGCTAATCATTGCTAAATTGGCCTCAATCAACTGGAGTATAATTGAAGTAACATGCATTTGTGCATAGGCAAGCAGTTTATTTACTGCATCTTCCTTACATTTCAGTTTATTAAGTGCTGTAACCAATACATGTAAAGCTCCATGGTTGAACCCAGGAAGAGGAGAGGGGATATGATAGCCATATACAAATATCTCAGGGGCTGTCACATAGAAGAGGGTACAAGCTTGTTTTCTCCTGCCCTGGAGGGTAGGACTCGAACCAATGGCTTCAAGTTCCAAGAAAGGAGATGCTGACTAAACATCAGGGAGAAAGAGCTGCATGACAGTGGAATGGACTCCCTTGGGAGGTTGTGGACTCTCCTTCCTTGGAGGTTTTTAAGCAGAGGTTGGGTGGCCATCTGTCAGGGGTGCTTTAGTTGAGATACCTGCATTGCAAAGGGTTGGACTGAAATTCTATGATTCTGTGAATTAGTCCCAAGGAAAAACAGAAATGATCAGGCTTTGAAGTTACCATGATCCTATCAGGGCACATTTACTTGGAAGTAAATACCACCATGGCAGAACCCAATCAGCTTTGCTCACTGAGTAAATGTGCTCGTGCTGTACAGCTGAAGCAATGGAAATCCTAGCTACGTTCTTAACCTTGGGGCTAAGGTAGGAAATATAAAAGCCTCAAGGAGATTGAAAGTTTTTTTTGCATTGGCTTCTTTGCCACCTCTTCTCCAACCTGCAAAGGAAAAGGGGAAAAAGAAAAAAATGTCTAAATGCTCCCAAAAGAAAGAATGAAAGCATTCCCCCTAAAGACATGGGGGGGGGGGAAGGTAGAACACAAATGTGTACACAAATCCCATCGAAGTTGGAAAGGAAGGGAAAAAGGGAAACTGTCGTGGGGTAAGGAAGAGCATATCCCATCAGACTTTCTCAGCTGAACTCTGAAGTGCCACTTTCATTTCCTCAGTGAAGATAGAACAGCTGCTACATGTCTATCTAGGAGCCTCATATCAACTGCAACCAATCGACAGGCTATGTTACCCCAATGCAGCGGCAGAGCAAGCTGATTGAGCGCCTGGGGCAGGATGCCTGTCTCCTCCCACTCAGCCGCCCTACAGCTGAGGGGGAGGCGATGGGCAGACCGTCCGCGGGCACCCAAGTCACTGTATCACTCCCAGGAGAGACGCATGGCTTGGGCGTGCTGCAGGCCGCACGGTGAGTGCCACCTGGCATTTTATCACCCCCCTCAATGGCGACACCTGGGGCGGCCCGCCCCCACCACACTCCCTTCCTCCGCCCCTGTCCCAATGCATCCAAATAGGCAGCTGCATTGCCCCAGTGCATTCTCCATACCTTTTGTTTCCATTTGAATTGCTGAGCTCGGCTGGTGCAGCAACAGCAGCACCTGTTTGCATATGCATTGTATTTGGTTGGGGTCCAGGAGGGGAGGGTGGCCAGTGGGACCCTCAGAAAACTTCAGCTATGGGTCAGTGCCCAACACATCTTGTCCTTAGTAACAGCAGCATCTCCATATCTGCCTAATAAACTAAATAATATTACCTCCTCATTTTGCTTTCTAACTTTGTTTGTAGAGTCAGTTTGACTTACCGTACTTTTTTTTTTCAGTGAAAGCTAGGAGTCCAGGCCTCCTGCTGGAGAAGGATGGGCCAAATGAATGTGAAGATGATCTAGAAATTGTTCAGAGTTCCACACCAAAAAGAGCTTAATTTACCTTTAGTTCACTCAGCAATTTTGGGAATTACTTTTAAGAGATGGGTCAGATAAATTTTAATGAGTTCAGTGAACTTCATTCAGCTGAACTAGTTGATTCCAAGCACTGGTTCTGCCATGTGCCCACAATGTAGTTGCTTTGGAAGCCTGTCGCATTCAGAAGACATCTGAAGACAGCCTTATATAGGGAAGCTTTTTAATGTTAAATGTTTTATTATGTTTTTTATATATGTTGGAAGCCGCCCAGAGTGGCTGGGGCAACCCAGTCTGATGGCTGGAGTAAAAATAATTAAATAATAATTATTGTTTTTGTTGTTGCTGTTAAAAGTAGAATGCAAAAGAATCTGATTTCATATGCCAAGCTATAGGAGAACTTCAGTGCTAGTTGTAATGCAACAAAGTACTATAAACTCAAAAATTTATATTCTGAAACAGATAATAACTCTGAATTTCCAGTTACAGATAGGTAGCCGTGTTGGTCTGCCATAGTCAAAACAAAACAAATTCCTTCCAGTAGCACCTTAAAGACCAACTAAGTCAGTTCTTGGTATGAGCTTTCGTGTGCATGCACACTTCTTCAGATACACTGAAACAGAAGTTTCCAGACCCTTCTATATAGTGAGAAGGTGGGGAGGGGTATTACTCAGAAGGGTGGTGGGAATGGGTGATTGGCAGATAGCTGTGATGAGCCTGTTGATGACTCTTAACGACTGCAATAGGTCTTTGTCATGTATAATGAGATAAGAATCCAAGGTCTTTGTTCAGACCAGGTTTCTCCATGGTTTTAAGTTTGGTGATAAGTTGTAATTCAGCAGCTTCTCTTTCCAGTCTATTTCTGAAATTCCTTTGTAGTAAAACAGCTACTTTGAGATCTTGTATAGAATGTCCTGGGAGATTGAAGTGTTCTCCTACTGGTTTCTCTGTCTTGTGATTCCTGATGTCCGATTTATGTCCGTTTATTCTTTGGCGTAAGGTCTGGCCTGTTTGTCCAATATAGAGAGCTGAAGGACACTGTTGGCATTTTATGGCATACACAATGTTAGACGATGAGCAATTAAATAGTCCCGAGATGGTATGTGTGATGTTGTTGGGGCCAGTAATGGTGTTGTCCGGGTGTATGTGGCAGCAAAGTTGGCATCTGGGTTTATTGCAGGCTCTGGTGCCAGTGTCCGTGTTAGGTCTGGTTGTAGTATTATTGTGGGTTAGGAGTTGTTTAAGACTGGGTGGCTGTCTGTAGGCAATGAAAGGTCTTCCTCCCAGAGCTTGAGAAAGAGAACTGTCATTGTCCAGGAGAGGTTGCAGATCTCTGATGATGCATTGTACTGTTTTAACTTGGGAGCTGTATGTGATGACTAGAGGTGTTCTGTTATTTTCTTAGTTATTTTCTAAGTCAGCCAAGAACTGACTTAGTTGGTCTTTAAGGTGCTACTGGAAGGAATTTGTTTTGTTCTGAATTTCCACAATATCATTACTTTTGTTTCTCCACTTTCCGTATACAGTATCTTATTTTTGGAATGTGCCAACTGTTACCACATACTTAGCAGATACCCAGACATTTGCACTCAGTGGAAACAGCTAAATTTCTTGATTCCCCCCCCCACCTTGTTCACAAGACATTGCTTGTGCAAATACCTTGATTAGATTCACATTTCTAATGCTAAGCTCTGCAAATTTATTGTTGGGGGGGGAGAGTAAATTTACATTTAAATGTACTTCAGCTAGAAGTTAAATCCAAATTTAACTCCTGTCAACAAAAATTAAGCTTATATATACAAAGACCCAGCTTGATAGATTGACAATCATGTATGATGCATATGACTTTGAATGTGACGCTGGCTAATGCTATCTGAATAGGCAGATAATTGTAAGTTATAGACCAAAGCCTTAAGAATTTGAATGCTGTTATTAAAAAAAAAAAGTTACTAAATTGAGTTTCCCAGGTTTGAGATGAAAAAGCTGCATTTGATTAGTCAGTGAATAAGGTGATGGGAAGGAATAAACAAAAACAACCCTGAGACATAGATCTACCAGAGCACCAGAAGTAAGTATTTAGCATGGCAACTCTGAAAATCAAACTAACAAATGAGAAAGTACTGTAACTTGTGTCAAAAATATGTATTAGCATTTTAGATTTCATTTCGAGCATCAGGTGAGGCTTGATTATAGGTCACTGAATCAGCATACTAAGTATATCTGAGCAATATTCTGGACAGTGCAAGCTTAAAAATATGTATCTAATTCTGAGCAGAAGATGACCCCAGGATTTTGGAAATACATTGTGTTGTCCCCAGTTACCCTGTGCATGCACACACTTGATAATTATATATATATATATATATATATATATATATATATATATATATATATATATTTGCTTTCGTAGATTTTCACGGGTACAGGAATGCAGGTTTTGGTGTCCTCGGGTGTCTTCCCGTGTAAAAGTTGGGGTGTCTAGGCGACGTTTCGACGAGGTCTCACTCCAGCCTGAAGATGACGAGTGAGACCTCGTCGAAACGTCGCCTAGACACCCCAACTTTTACACGGGAAGACACCCGAGGACACCAAAACCTGCATATATATATATATATATATATATATATGTATGTATGTATAATCAAAGCTTATGCAGAGCTGGTGGGGGATATATGGGATATGAAGAAGCTATTTGCCCATGCATCAAGATAATTTGAGGGAAATGACTGTAGCTCAGGGGTACAGCATCTGCTTTGCACACAGAATGAACCCCCGGAAAACTCCTGCTAGTTACTGTAGTGACAATACTGGACTAGATGGACCAGTCATCTGAAGCTGAATAAGGCAGCTTCCTATGTGCTAAATTCATTCCCGTATAAGCACCAGTGGTTACTATTTGTGCCTGCTTACTTCTCAATTGTTGAAATAGTTTCTATTCTAACAAGGAACTGTAGCAAGAGTCTGCAGAAATGTGTAGGTGTGATATACATTCTAGAAATAAACATCACAGAATCACAGAATTGTAAGTTGGAAGGGACCCAGTGGGTCATCTAGACGTAACCCGAGCAATCCATGAATCCTGCCCACAACCATCCCTGTGGCTTGAGAGCCAGTGTGGTGTAGTGGTTAAGAGCGGTAGTCTCGTAATCTGGGGAACCAGGTTCGCGTCTCCGCTCCTCCACATGCAGCTGCTGGGTGACCTTGGGCCAGTCACACTTCTTTGAAGTCTCTCAGCCCCACTCACCTCACAGAGTGTTTGTTGTGGGGGAGGAAGAGAAAGGAGAATGTTAGCCGCTTTGAGACTCCTGAAGGGGAGTGAAAGGCGGGATATCAAATCCAAACCTTCTGGTTAACCACCAGATGCCCTAACACATTGCACCACCTATCAGTTAATAGCATCTTGCAACCTGATTAAAAGCTGGCATTGCAATGTTATACGCTGAATGAGAAAAAGTTATTTAGGAAAAATTTAAGTACTGGAGATTTACACAATTTCTGCTTCACAACACTTAGGCTGCAGCCCTATACCCACATATCTGAGACTAATCTCTATTCAGTTCAATGGAACTTACTTCTGAATAGATATGTGTAGAATCGCACTGAGATAGATTAATGTGCTCTAGTTATCTCTTGCTTGGACTACTGCAATGCGCTCTACGTGGGACTACCTCTGAAGGTAACGCGGAAACCACAACTAATCCAGAATGCGACCGCTAGACTTGTATGAGATAATTTCTCCCATAATTTAATAATTATTTTGGATTGGAACAAGAAGTTCATGCTGGATCCTCATGCAGTGGATCCCCTGACTCTTCAAAACAGCTTATGAGCGGCAAAATTTGCTGCAGTGGAAAGGAGGAACGAGTGAAAATCAAAACCTTGCCTCCAACCACAGGGGCTGATCATGAGCAGAACTCCACTCATGGTTAGTTTGGATCCTACTGTTTATTATAGCAATAGGTACAGTCGTACCTTGGAAGTCAAATGGAATCCATTCCGGAAGTCCTTTCGACTTCCAAAATGTTCGGAAACCAAATCGTGTCTTATGATTGGAATCCGTGGAAGCCCCATCAGACATTCAGCTTCCAAAAATACCGTAGTTCGCAGTCACTTCTGGGTTTGCAGCGTTCGGGAGCCAAAACGTTCGAGAACTAAGCTGTTCGAAAACCAAGGTACGACTGTATAGGTATACAACAGTAGGGGCACTAGTAATAAACTAGTGGAAGCCAACACCACTGATGGGAACGTGACACTGTCTGCAATGGTTGACCACTTGCTAGCAAGTCAAATCCAAGGTGCTACTATAGGATATAAAGTCCTTAACTGTTTGGGACCAGTTTATTTGTGGGATCACTTTACCCCATATATGCCCACTCAACTGCTTCAATCTTTGCAAGTGGCATTGTTACAGGTGCCACATAATACCCATTTTGTACTCATAAGAAATCAAACTTTTAGTGTAGCGGACCTGCTTCCTGTCTATTGACATCAGGCAAGCAACTTCATTGCATTCTCTTTGGTGCCTTCTTAAAACATTTTTCTTTGGGTAAGCCTCTCCAGACATGTAGAAGTATCTTTTTTTTGGCTATCTCTGATTTCAAACATCTTTTGAATGTTTTTAAATACTTGTTTTAACTGTTTTTATTGATAACTTTTATTTTGTTTGAAAATGCTTAGAGGTTTTCTTACAACTAGGCAGTGCATAAATGTTGTTAAATAAGTTACATAAGATAAACATCTACGAAGAACACTCAGCGAACATGTGCTGAAAATATCTGAAAACTATATATCTTGCCTATTAAGACTGCACACAGTTTTCAGGAGAAAATATCTGAGGACTGTGCTGTCAGGAAGTATTGATGAACCAGATCTTGTAACAAGTTGTATCCAAACATGACACAAAAATGGGGCTGTGCTTGGAGCTTTGCAATTTCCTTGTGGTGGAAGTGACAGAGAGATGCTCCAATAAAATTGTCCATGAGAATACCTTGGCAGTTGGAGGATGTAGTAAGGAAGAAGTACATGCAATTTTCTTACCATCACATTGATCAAACTGTATTGTCAGAGAGATGGTTAAAACATGGTGAAAAATGTTTGTACTTGCTTGCTTTATCTCTCTTGGCAGGCATCAATCTTACTACTGTCAAGTGTGTCTTCTGTTTCAAAAGTCCACTTAGATACATGGATAGCAACAGAACCATAGGAATTTTAAACAAGTATTTACAGTACCCAGATGTACCTTTGCATTTTGTTCTTTGAACATTCAGTAGCATTTTTCCTTGATCAGCTATAGCTTATTGACTTTCAAGATGGACACTAAACTGTCATTTATAAAGAGATTATATCCAAACAATATAGTCAAATTATAGACATCTGAAAGCTCACACTTTTTGATTCTAGGGTGAAATAATATAATTATTGGAAATGAGAGCAATATATACACAATCGTTTATTAACACACACATATATAGGCAATACGTATAATTTTAACAAAAAATAAATAAATGTTTTTCATTGAGGGTTTTTTAAGAGGCAGCTACAGTCTGCTCTAGAATATACACATTTTAAAAGTGTTTTATTTAACTAATCTTTAAAAAGCATTTACACACTTTTAAAAGACTCCTGTGAGATATAACTCAAAGGATCACACATTTGAAGAGGTCCATAGTGAAAACTCCATACCCTCCAACATTTCTCCAATGAAAATAGGTACGTCTCATTCCATAATGATAATTTTACTATTTATACCCCAACATCTGACTGGGCTGCCCTAGCCACTCTGGGCAGCTTCCAACATATATAAAAACATAAAACATTAGCCATTTTTTTTAAAAAAAACTTTCCTATACAGGATTGCCTTTAGACAACTCGGGGGCTGGATAACTCCATACCCGCCAACATTTATCCAATGAAAATAGGAACCTCTAAGGAAAAGTGGGATGTTCTGAGATCAAATCAGAAACTGGGATGACTTCTATAAATCAGGGACATCCCTGGAAAATAGGGACACTTGGAGGGTCTGAAACTCTGTTGTGTCAGCCTGAAGTTTCATAGATATACAGGTGTTTGTAGGGATCTAGGATATGGGTCATTGCTTCAGGCATGCCAAAAGAAATCTTGTGTGCATATTTTTATGCATGTTGATCTGCTCTCTTCACTGGATTTCATGAGAAAGATTACAGATCTCTAGAGATGCACCAGAGCTCCTATACCTGAGATTATTGACAAACAAATACAGTGTGAGGACTTTGGGACATCACAAACATATGGAATTCAATCAGTAGTAGCAGAAATGGAAGCTCAGTTTGAATTAGCATAAGGAGGTAGTCACTGGCAGTATGAGGGATACAAGTCTGTCAGGGAAGATACATCATGCATGCCAGAAGTAAATCCTATTGTGTTAAATGGATTGAAATTTTAAATATTATACCATTCCCCACTGCAGACTTCTTGACCAACCAAAAAAGGAAGTAGAGGCATTGGGGGAAAAAATCTATCCCTCCAAACCCGGTCGGTCTCTCCAACTTTCTCTCATGTTTGATAGTAGAAAGCCCAATGTTTGCTCTGTGCTAAACTCTGGTTGAAAATATATAGCTGTAATATACAGATTAGAACTCAGGTATAAACATCATTTGGAACATTTGAAATGTAGGGGTTGAGGCTCATATATATAGAAGAAGAAAAAAGGAATACGGTATATTTTTTGCTAGTGTTTGATATGTATTTGCCTCTCTCTTCAACTCCACTCTCCTGTTTTTTATTTTCCTATTAGCATATATAAACTCAAAAGCAGCTCAACTTCAAATATACCAGTCGGCAAGTTTGTCTGATAGACAAGCTATAGCCCAAGGTTGATTTGCCCCCCGATGGATCACTGTGTTCCTAAGTATTGCAGAAATGGTAATATACACTGGCAAATAATGATGTTTTCCCATTTGAAGAAAATAAACTTCTCAGCAAAATGATTTAATTCCTAAAACACAAAAAGCTCTAAGGGTGGTTTGATATCTTTCATTGCAATGAATGAGAAAATTATTCTATTGTAAATAATATTTGCATTTGTCTATTGTTTTCATGCAAATGAACAGAGGTCCCATTTTGAGATAGGAAAAATAGCTATTGTAGAGATAGAAGTGGATGTGTACTACACAAGCTGCTTGTTGGAGTCTGTTTCCCCTCTCCTTTTTCAAAACTCATATACACTCAGTTCAATATCATTTTCTTTATTTCAGAGATGTGGAACCTGCAATCCTCTAAATGTGACCGCATTCCAACTTCCATCAGCACCAGCTTGCAAGTCAACAACATCTGGAGGACAATAGGTTTCCCATCCTTAATTTATCTGAATGTGTTTTTCCAAAGTGGGTGCTGGTGGGGAACAAATTGGCAGCCTAAAATATTCAGGCGGTTTAGTGGGGATTTAGCTTGTGCACCACAACCCAGCCCTAGACACAGACGAAACAAGTTGCAGCAAATAAGTTATATTCATTCCAATTAGCCAGAAGAAATCAGGTGATACTACTAACTCCTATACAAAAAAGGCTTTTCTTCAGAGCCGCTCAGGAGTTTGAGCATCTAGAAGATGCCATTGTGCTTGCTCTTCCTTACTAACTACAGTTTGCTTTTGCCCTGCCCTCTTCCAGAACTGTGACCTCACTAGTATTCCCTCTTACTCTTCAAGGCACCCAGGCAGAGTCAGCCCAGCATAATACTGAGTAAATAATTTGGATCTCAACATTGAACAAAGAAGAGCCAGACCAAGTGGTCGCAGACACTGTCATCTTCAGTACCATCAATGTTTCTGAGGGGCTCACCCTCCAGATGATGTTGTTCTCTGATACTGTGCTGGGATCCATGAAAAGAGCTTGAGGAAATGAAGGTGGCAACTGCAGCCACCTGGCCTAACAATTCTCTCCTCTGTGTTGGGCTGAGGGGATACTGGGTGGCTGGAGGTGATGTTCTTTCCAGTGCTGCTCATCACAACTGCTACTCATCCCTGCACTATCACCCATACCACCTGTCCCTTCCATCCCATTCCTGATTCTGCTTTATGCTGCCTCAACATGCTGCTGACACACTTGCCAATTGGTCATTTCATTTTGGGTGAACCACCATGGTTGTATTTAGAGGAATTCAAAGTGCCACCTGAAAACTGGTGCAGGTCCAGTAGCCAACTAAGCCATTCTAAACATGAAGCACACTGGTCTTCAACCCTATCTCTATGCTTTCTGGGATTTTTGAAGGTGCAAAATGACACTATACAACTGAAAAGCCCAATGGAATTTCCAAATACAGTGATACCTCGGGTTACAGACACTTCAGGTTACAGACACTTTAGGTTACAGACTCCGCTAACCCAGAAATAGTACCTCGGGTTAAGAACTTTGCTTCAGGATGAGAACAGAAACCATGCAGTGGCAGGGTGGTGGCAGCAGGAGGCCCCATTAGCTAAAGTGGTGCTTCAGGTAAAGAACAGTTTCAGGTTAAGAACGGACTTCCAGAATGAATTAAGTTCTTAACCCGAAGTACCACTGTAATAAATTCCAAGGAAATACTATTCACAGAGAATATAGGACTGAGTACATTCCCCTCTTTCCTTGAATATTTTTCCCTTTATCAAAGAGACACTATTTCCTAGTTCCTTTTGATTGCATTTGTTAACACCAAATTAAGATGAAGAAATTATTTGAACTCAAAAGGACCTGACCGTCTTTGCTTTGTAATGTTGAATTTTTCATCTGTTAATGCCAAGGTTTCTCATATATATATATATATCAATAGAGGGCTTTTATATACCCTCTCCCCACACCCTAAATTTCTTTTTCCTTCCCATTTTTAGTTATTTCCTGAAACTGAACTGGCAAATGTTTGACTTCAGGACAAATGTTTTAGTATGATAATGGGACTTGTAACCCTCAACACAAAATTTTAGCAGTTTAGTTTTTATAGGTAAGGGAATATATAAGTATATTTCAACACGAGGAACTCCAACCTTAATAATTAATCTGAATCTGCCTCATGGCGAGTGTTTCTAAAGCAGACATGATGATGTAGTCTTGCTTAGCATCTGTTTCTCTAGCAACCCTTTTTATGTATTTTGGGGAAAGATGTGACAGTATTAAGGGATCATATAGCCAGGCAATACACAGCTTGGATGTAGTTTTAGTACAGATTTGAAACTAGGTCACTGTATGTGTGTGTTGAATGCTACTGCTCCAAACTAAAATCACTGCAGAGGCTCAGTGCTTTGTAAGAATTATGGTCTGAAAAACATTGAAATGAGGCTTAAATTGCAAAATGTTACTTAATTAGTAAGGTGGTTTTTTGGGACCAAGAGACAGAGCACTGTAGACCACATGCTTTTTCTGTAGAAGGTCACAGTACCTCCTGAGATTTCCAGGTAGGCTAACAGAGACTCCTGTCTGAAACCTAGAAAGCTGCTGCTAGTCTTTGTAGGATCATAACACCATAAGCAGGGTGACCATTTTCATCCCAACCACAATCCTAGCAATCTCTGATTGCTCCAACCCTTCCTCTTCCCTATGTCATGGCTCCTGGTGACACCAAACCTCATAAATCGCTGGCCCCCTCTCCTGGGTCAGTCTGTGGCTCCACCACCCACTCATCAGAACACTGCCCGCCTCTGACAATTATTGAATTTGTATCCCACCTTTCCTTCATGGAGCTTAAGGTGGCGGCGTACATAGATTTCCTCTGTACGTTATGGTAGGTTGGGTGAAGAATTGGTGACATGGCTGAATGGAGCTCCCAGACCCCAGTCTAACACTACATGATTCTGGCTAAAGATGGCTAAACAACATCTTCACTAAAGAAAGAAAAACTGAAGCCTATGGGAGGAAATAATGTTGCACTCTTTTGTGTTTCCTGTTTTTTTGGTACTTGAAAATGAATGTGTCTGAATACTCTCACACGTAATTCACATTGTAAGTCATTTCCCCCTATATTAATTATATCTATGCAAATGGTTACTAGTTATTTAGACATTTCTGCTTGCCTAATTCCAAAAGGAGCTGATGCATGGATGACAAACAGGCAGTCCTATGGATTTATGTACTAGAGATATACATTATTTATAGAAGGAAAGGTTTGAAAAAAAGAACATATATGATTTACTGCAGTAAGAATAGCAGCAACTTGCAAGCTGACAATTTATACAAGTTTTATACAGTTATTTACTATGCAGCTAGGGCAGTTATTTACAAAATAAGGATTTTTAGGCTGTAACGTAGCAACTGTCATATTACATGGTTCTCATGACATCTTTAGCTATGTGATTATGTAACATGAAAACTGAGCCAATTCTTTTTGCCCAAATGGAAAAGTCTGATAGCGCTAATCCTTTTGGCAGGCTACTAAACATCTAAAACAACTTATTTACAGAGTATTTTAAAGTTGCCCACAAATAAATTTGATCTCAGTGCAAACAAATTATTTCTATAGAACATATTGGGTTGTCAGGGTTAATACTTAATTTTTTTAATTGGCAGTTTTACTTCACTGTTGCCTAGTGCGCACACACATGTGCACACACATGCACGCGCACACACACGCACACACAGATGTTTCACATTTCCTGGGTGCTCACCAGTGCAAAAGACTGAGGGTGATAGCCAATGTCACAATCAGAATAGACCCACTGAAATAAATGTATGTGCCCCCAGCTTTGGGTTAAGCCAAGAGCTCACTGATTTCACTGGGGAAATATGGATACTTTGGGCAGTATCTGCTTGCACAATGAAACCGCACACCCTCCCTACATCTGCTTCAGAGGTTTGGGGGCCCCTTAGAACAGATTCAGTGGGTGCATGGGGGAGCAGAGGGGGAAGTCCTATTGCACAAGTAGATATCCTTGTGCTAATGGGACCATAACTTAGCAGTACTTTGGATATAAATCCCATCCCTAATCACAGTTCTCATGATGTTACATGGAGTGTCTTTGCACATATTGGACCATCTCCTCTTACCTGGTTCCTGGGTGATTTCAAAGGACTGACACAGATAGTATGGAAGATTTGGTCCATCTCATGCATACATGTTGCAACCTACAAGAGATCTCTGTTTATGATATTTTTCATTAATTTTTCATTAATAATAATCCAATATGAGCCACATTGATACAATACCAAATCATAATACAGTTTAAAAAGCCAATTATTCCATTCTGAATTAAACATTTTTGGGTGACTTCCCATGTTCTGATTTTGGGCGATGATGTTGTTATTCCTTTTCCTGATTCCATTCTTATTTAATCCAAATAATACAGTTCCGATGTTAATCCTTCATTTTAGCAGCCACTGACAGAATGACTTTTGTTCATATTTAACTGTTGCATATCTGTTAATTTGCCAGAGGGGTTTATATCTTGTAACTTTCTGTGTGGAGTGTATTTTAACGTCTGTCTCTCCTTTCCTGCTACAATCCATTATTTCCGACACCCCCCTCCACTCTGAGAACTTAATTCTTACTGCTCTCCGCCATCTTTCCTTTGCATCTAGCCTCCGATCCGGGCAGACTTTCAGCATTTCTCTTTAATCTCTTACTGTCCATTAACGAGCTGGTATCTCTCCCAAACCATAATAAATCAAAGTCAGGGTCCTTATTAGGGGGATATATAAAACATCCCATATTTCACACAGTTCCGCTCTTTCAATTAATCCGTAAAATTATGACATATTTGTTGATTCCCTCTCGCATTCCATTAATAGTTGCATTTTGTTGATAATTATATTCCATTAGAAATTATTTTTCTTTTTTTTGGGTGAAGGGTTGCCATATCATAATACAATGTAGTGTATATATAGAGAAGAAACAAAGGTTTCCCTCCATCCACCTTCCAAACCGGTTAGGACGATAGTCCTCTCCAGATCGAGACCTTGGCACTCAGTGGCTGATTCATTTAGCAGGTTATCTTGTCTCCTTCTTCCAGAACATGTCTGTTTCTTGAGTCCAAATTCAGATCTATCTTAAAAAACAGAGGGACTGCCGCTCATAGTGACTGCGTTGGAGAGTGTCCGATATGTGCAGTGCTATGCACTCAGCGTCCCCTGCCCTCGTGTTCCATATTCTGTGGAAGCAAAAAGCAGGTATCAGATGATCTGCGAGTGAGAGCTCCCCCCCGACCCCGGGGGGGGGGGCTTGCAAGGATAATTCCTCTCAGATTATCCTTAATTAGTTGCACGCTCAGCCTCCACTATCGTGGGAGCTGCTGTGTATGGATGCTGGCTAAGATCACTGCTGTAGTTGGCAAGTAGGAACATTTTGAGAAGCCTGTTACAAGTAGAAACTTAATATGCCAGCAGTTGATGCTGGGAAAGGGCTGATGGAGCATCTGCTTTGCCTGCATGCTAAAAGCCTCAGATTCAACTCCTGACATCTTCTGTCTGAAACCCTGGAGAGCTTCCAGTCAGTGAAGACAATACTGAGCTAGTCGGATCAATGGTCTGACTTGGTATAAAAGGCAGTTTCCTATATAACCATGAATGGAATGTCCTTCTGATCAGAGTGAAAATGTAGGATCTTGGAAAATAGAGGGAATAGTCTCTTAATTTGTCCAGAGTAGAGCCAGATCCTACAGGTGGGATAAGAGATTAGCTTTCCTGTTTCTGCGGCTTATCCATTTGTGCATAAAACATTGTGTGTTCATGTGGTGTGAATATTCTCAAGTGAAAATTAGGGAAACTAACTTTTTCCCAGTCTCTATTTCACTGTGTAACACATTCTTTAAACACTGAACATTGTTTTTCTGTACTCTGTTTCTCTATTTTTATTTGACTATGGTGACTAATTATTTTGTTAAGATGGCATCATTTTTTGTGAAGTCTCAAAACATTTCACAGAGGGAAGGCGCTGCAGCGAACAAGTTTCCCCAGAGGCCAAATTAGCTATTCAACACTCAGTGTGGGAAGCATCACAGTTTTCAAAGTGAAACTGTACTTAGATCTATTCTACATCTCCCAAATCAATGCAAAAATAGTGGTGAATCAGTTTTTATGTTAACATAGTTCATGTAATGATTAATGAGTAAAATATATATTTCCCAAATCTCAAAGAGCAGAAATTTCCCCACCCACAGTTATATTACAGTCACACACACACATCTCTGCTTTTCTTATTTGTAAGAGTGCAGGGAATTCATTGCAGCAGAAAACCTTTACTTCTGACCTTGAAACCTAGAGTTGATAGCGAAATTCCACCTTAAAACAGGACCAGGTTTCTGCCTAGGATAAGCATTAGAGGAATTCTGAGGAAAACCAAAGGAAACAGGAAGCTGCATTATACCGAACCAGATCATTGGTTCATCTAGGTTAGTGTCATCTACAATGATTGGTTTCAGGAAGGAGACTTTTCAAGTCCCATGGACAAATGTGAGGGATTGATTATGCTGTGCTCCTGAGCTTTGGCTCTTCCCCAGTTTTCAAAATGCATTTTTTAAAATTTATTAAATTTCTATGCTGCCCTTCATCTGGGGATCACAGGGTAGTTTACGATATAAAAACCCAACTGCACAGCTTCCAGGGAGCTCTGTGCTTAATAGGATGGTTTTTTCATGGGCCAGAGAATGCTTTATATAACATATAGGGGAAACTGTTAATCAATAGGGTCTTGGTATTGCTAGGAAGTGTTTTAGGAAGTGAATTCCAAGATTCTATTGGTGTGTGTGTGTGTGTGTGTTGCCTTATTTTTAAAAGCCACTCTTTAAAGCTCTTGTAGGGAACTCAGAATTGGGGATGTGGGGAAATGTGTTCACAAATGTCCGTGTTAGGTCAGGCAACAGAAATCTGAGGTAGATGCCCCTTGACTGAAAACGGGGGCACACAAAGTGGGGTGAGTGGGTTGTCTGGTCAAAATGCTAATGAAATTTCTTTGGGAGATTCCACATGCACTGGATTTCACCTAATGGCAAATTCAAAGTCATTTGAATGAGAATCTTAGGCTTTCTGCTTTCTGCTGCTTTCTCCTGCATTCCTCCAGCCCACTTAGCTATCAAACAAAAAGTATATTTCATAGATCATAATTAGAATGCCTTACATATTTGTAGCGCTGAAAATCTACGGGCATATCTCACTTTATTGCCCCTTACAAGTATGTGAGTGAAGCCGAAGGCAGCCTAGCTGCTTCCAGGGCAACAAAGACCGCTGCCTGCCACCCCTTTTCTTGCCATGGGAGTGGAGCAGGCTTCCTTGCCAAGCCCTCACAGCCAGGGAGCCTGGCTTCATAGACTACCCAAGGCATAGGCAAACTCCAGCCCTCCAGATGTTTTGAGACTACAGATGTTGGTTTCTGTTTCCCTCACTGAGCAGCTGCTGGTAGTCACAGGACTATATTTTCATTCCACAGTCCAGATACTGTTGGATTCCCACGGGAAAGGGAGACTGGATGTGACGTTTACTGGTTTCCTGTTTCCTTTGTACTGCCATTTCTTTGTTGGGGTTGCTCTCTGCTTCTCACAGAGGCAAGATGTATATTTGTATGTCTCTGCATAGCTTAGTAATAAAGCTTAGCAAGGTAGCCATACCTGCCTCATCCTTCCGTTTGCAGACTCTGGGTATTTTATACTCTGCTGGGCTCAAGTCAAGATGAGCCATATCAGCTCGGACAACAGGAGCTGAATTTACTAACAATAATTCCCATTATCCCTGACCACTGGTCCTGTTAGCTAGGGATGATGGGAACTGTAGTCCCAAACATCTGGAGGGTCGGAGTTTGCCTATGCCTGGACTGCACCATAGCATAAACATAACTTTTATATGCACTGGGAGACCAAAAAAGTCTGTGTGATTCGCTTTACAGCAATATTCATTTTATTGCAGTGGTCTGGACCCAAACCTGCAACACCTCTGAATTTGAGAGAAAGGGTCATTGTTTTGCCACTTGGAGGTGGAAGATGTGGAATTGTAAATCCTAAAACCATTTGCAAAACTCACCGACAACCTATTAAGCCTGGATTGGGTTATTACTACCTTGATTGCATGTGACTAATCCGAGATTACATTAGGGTGCTGATGTACATAAAGCAAGCAGTTCGTGGGTAAAAGATTCATTTTAAAACCAAATTTTACTAATAGAAACCAATTTGCTCATGTGCTGGAAAGAAAGGAGATTGAGCCTGGGCTTGGTTATTGTAAAACTGCTTCCTCTTCCAGAACTGAATTTGAGAAGTTAATATTTTGTGGCAAATGGTATAAAGCTATATTAGATATATGCTTTCAGAAAGGCAAGAAATAAAACTTCCTTATGAAGCAGGACCCCCTGTGAAGCAAGAGTTCATTATTCCCAAATTGCCTGTCTCCACACTGAATACGCAGATGTACTACATCAGAATTACAGAATTAAAAGAAGTGCAGATGTATTAAAAGAAATGGAATCATGTTCTTACTGAAGAGTTAAACAAAGGGGCCATTGCAATTGAAAAAAAGAAAGCTGGTGATCATATTCTAATGTCCTCTTCAGGAGGTCTTAAATACGCAAAGCTTAAATCCGTAACACTTGCTATCTTTGTTATATTATCAGTTTCTTTGTGTATGCTTTTGATACATTCACCACAGGCAGTAGTACCTGGATAACATATGCTCCCAAAATCTGTTTTTTTAAAAAAACAAAAACCCAATTTAGGCTGCAATCCTTTTCACACTTACCTCAACATAATTTCTATTAAAACAAGTAAAGTTTTTATTTATTTTTAATAAATCTGCATAGGACATTGTGCTTCCTGTGTTACAGTACATTACCTTTCTGGGCATGTATATGAAATTTCCAGGGCTGGCCCTGAGATTCTTCTCATAGCTGCAGCAATAGTGGCTAGAGACCACTGCAGGCTGAAAATGGATGCCGTACAGTTGGTCTAGGCTGAAAAGAGTAGACACTATAGCTATTTGCTTAACTGCACAATCCTAGTAATGTCTACTCACATCTCAGTCCTGTTTAATTCAACAGGACTTATTCCTAGGTAAACAGGGTTTGGATTGAAGCCTAAGCGTAGTATTCAGTTAAGTTTTAGTCAGAGTAGCCCCGCTGAAATTAATGGACCCAATGGATTATTACCACAATACCTCAAGGACCGCCTCTTTCCATGTGAACCTACCCAGACCCTGAGATCATCTTCTGAGGCCTTTTGTTAACGTGCCTCCTCTATGAGAGGTCTGGAGGGTTGCAACATGAGAATGGGCCTTTTCCTTGTCTGTGGTATGCTCTCCCCAGGAAGGTTTGCCTGGTGCCTTCATTATACACCTTTAGGAGCCAGGCAAAAAGTTCCTCTTTAAACATGCCTTTGGTTGATTTGATTGACCTCCTATGCCCTTTTAAAATGTGTTGGGGTGTATTATTGATTTGTTGTTTTTATTTTGATTATGTACTTTGCGCTTTTATATTCTGATTTTGACCTGTGAACTGCCCTGAGGGTATAGGACAGTATAATAATAATAATAATAATAATAATAATAATAATAATAGTCGTGCTCATTAATTTCAGTAGGTTGAGTCTTAGTTGAATAGCACTCTAAGAAATTATCACGACAATGATTGTGGCATTGTTCATCATATTAAAGGCTTATACGAACCCGATTCCCCTTTATGAAATGATTTACTACAGTTGTCTATAGGATAAAAGTAGATAATGGGAGAACTCCTCCCAGTTCTTAGACACTTACTTCTCCTATGGAGAAGACCCAGGACCATATTCTGCTCACATTTGTCATTTTAAAATTGGATGTAACTCATTAGGGTTTCCGTGATATTAATGAAGCAAGTTACCTTGGTGAAATGACATGGTTGGCAGGAGCAGATTAGGGATGCTTGAGGAATTTTATCTTTGTGAATTTCATTATGAAGGAATCTGATCTTTGCCTCCTAGACTAACCTGTGGATCAGAACTTAGTCATCTACTGGCTTTTGCACTTCCAATTCTTGGCACACACCAAAAGTATCGAAATATATCCTAAAATATTTATTTTGCAGATAGCATATGCTTATAAATGCACATTTAAAGATGTATTTAGTGCAAATTTTCATTCAGCTTTTGAAGCATCACAGATTAATGCAGAAGTAGAACAGAACAGACTTAGAATCATAGAATCATAGAATCATAGAATCATAGAGTTGGAAGAGACCACAAGGGCCATCGAGTCCAACCCCCTGCCAAGCAGGAAACACCATCAGAGCACTCCTGACATATGGTTGTCAAGACTCTGCTTATGGGTTAATTAATGTGAACATGGCATGGAAATTGCCCCAAGTATTTCTAGGCCAGTTAAGAAGCAATAAATGCCTTCTAAAAGAAATAATACAACACAAGATATTTCTTCTTTTACAGTATACAGTACTTTTAGTACTAGGGCTTGCTTCCACAAATGCTTGCATTTTACAATGTCATGTACGGTGGTACCTCAGGTTAAGAACTCAATTTGTTCTGGAGGTCCGTTCTTAACCTGAAACTGTTCTTAACCTGAGGTACCACTTTAGCTAATGGGGCCTCCTGCTGCCACCGCACCGCTGGAGCACGATTTCTGTTCTCATCCTGAAGCAAAGTTCTTAACCTGAGGTACTCTTTCTGGGTTAGCGGAGTCTGTAACCTGAAGCTTCTTTAACCTGAAGCGTCTGTAACTCAAGGTACCACTGTACTGCCATTGCGTGTGTGTGCGTGCGTGTGTGAGAGAGAGTTCCAGCCCAATGGAAACTGTGTGGAAAACAGGATGGCCATTGGAGATGCAAGGATTTTTGAAAAGGGCTTTCCAGGTTAATGGTCAACTGGCCACCTTATTAGCATTATAAAGGCCATTTGGGATTTTCAATCTGTATTTTACAAACTACATTCAAACACATGCATTTGATTCCATGGCACATTGAAAGATGAGAAAAATGATGCCCTGCACCTGGCTGTCATCTACTGCAAGGCACTCTGTTGATGCTACTACAGGTGGCAGCAAGAAGTTTAAGAATGAACAAAATATTAAAAAGTTAAGCACCCCCACCACTCCACAAAAAAAGGTTACTTTTGTGCTTCCCTGAAACCTACCTTTCAGTTTTCAGTTACCCCTTTTGGTGACCTAAGCATTCAGGTCAATGTTGAAATTGCACCCTCAAACGTCTTTTTCTCAGGCCATATAGTCATCAGTGAGCAGTTTATCAGATTATAAATATCAAAAAGTATTGATTAGGGAGAAGCAAGCAAAAGCAAACACACACACACACACACACACACACACACACACACTGCTTTTGCTTACTTCCTCTGCTCAATACTTTTTGATACTTATAATCTGATAAACTGCTCACTGATGACAATGTGAAAGGACTATTGTTTAGCAAAGAATGGAGGAGCTAGACTTCTACAGAAATCAACTTTTGATTTTCAAAAGCTATCAATCATCTACTTAGAAATCAATGGGAACACTTCCCTAAATAGCAGTGTGCTTCAGAACCTAGGATTTCATTCGCTTTCTTTTCAGCAACTGAACTTTTTATGCATCTGAAACTGCTTTATTCCTCCAGTGGAGAAAAATGTATACTGCGCTGAACTCTGCCAGCACCTGCTCCCAGAGAGTGGCTATTCTGGCAATATGGGAACCTCCTTTATACTAATATCAAATCCGCAGCATTTAGCCTAGCTTGACTGTAATCGCAGTCGAGTGTGTAAGCGGCTGTCATTTTAGTATTTATTCAGCACACATCATTGGAGAAGCTGACAATTCTTCCTGACTGCGAAGCCAGTCTGAGCACTGTGAATGGAGAACAACTGACATTTCAAAGGTGAACATTGAGACGTTTCATCTAGATTCTGTTCTGGCCACTGGCTATTGGCTACAGCAGATTCAGATGTCACTTCTTCCAGTGACAGAGACTGGCACATTTCTTGACAGCCTGGGTGATGGGTAAAAACAGAAAACATGAAATCTGCAGGATTTAGCCTTAACTCCTGTGACAAGTTATTATTTAACTGAAAAGAATCAGCAGACTGAAACAAACAAACAGCTAAAACACAAGGAGGGCTAAAGCTTGCTTGTAGGTGTCTTTGGGCACTCATTCACATATTTATAAACTACATTCCAGATGAGCTTTTTTAAAAAATATATATATGTGGTGAACAGTGAACTTGTTTACTAGGGAAAAGACCAAGGGGACTAGTATCCTACATGGTGAGCTGCATAACCGCAGCTTCTCAGGGAAGGACCATTGAGATCTGGTCTGGCTTCACCTATCCAGGTTGGTCCTTGGATCCTTCTGGAGTATATTTTCCTTTTGCAGCTGTGCTTTGCTCAAACAACAAGGTCTACGTTAGCTCTAGTGTATCTTCCATTTCAGGTCTTGCTTCTGGATTCATGAGTGTGGTGCAGTGGTTGAGAGTTTTGGATCTGGGAGATCAGGATTCCAATCCCCACTTGGCCATGAACCAAGTGATAAAGCCATGAACTGGGTGGTCTTGGGCCAGCACTGCCTCTCAGCCTATCCTACCTCACAGGGTTGTTCTTGGGAATTAAATGAGGAGCAATCAAACCATGCATGTCACCTTGAGTTCCTTGGAGGAAAAGGTGGAATATAAATGCAATCAGTCAAGCAATCAAGCAATCAAGCAATCAGTCAGTCAGTCACTACCACCTGGTTCTACTCCTGGTCTGTCTTCCCATCCTGATCACTGTGTGTGTGTGTGTGTGTGTGTGTGTGTGTGTGTGTGTGTGTTGCAGAAATATTTCCACATTCCATTTTTCTTCCAAAGCTGGCCACTGCCACTGCCACTGCAGTCTGCTACTTCCTAGTACTTCAATGCCATTTTTCTCTGATTAGGTTTCCTTTTCGAACTTAGAGTAATGCCAGCCCATCAGGTTGATGCACAGTGAAGGTGATAATGTCACAATGCTACTTTGCCCATCTGATTTGGTGGCTTCCATCTAGACATTACTGAGAACACAACAATGTTTATGCAGAGTGAGGGCAATGCATCCTGAATAAACAACATTATGATTGTCTTTTAAACTTTTCCAGAAAGGAGAGTGTACTCCAATATGATGAATACAGTTTTTATGAAAACTGTCCCGTTCATATCCATCTGAATACTAACCTTTATTCAGAGTAACTCATGGTGGGACTCATGATCTTGGCTAATTTGGCAACATTAATGTAAATGGTAAAAGTTAGTTGACTAGAGCCCTTTGTATTTAATGCAATGCTGGGTGATATAAAAGCACTGCCTGTGTCATTTGGACTGCAATGATTGATGAACATGCATGTGTAAACTCACAGTGAGGAATGGTAAGTGCTGGTGACTTGAGAATGTGTCTTTGAATATATGTGCAAAATACAACATGCAGGGAAGCAGTTTTGTGACTGTTCCAGTACATGCACAATGTATTCTAGGAAGGGTAATTATGCAGTGCGATTTCTTGCATGAACAGCATGGTACATCAAATTGCTGTTGTTGTGTGTAGCCACTTGTGTTTTTTGCCTACCCCCTCAGGTGTCTTCTCAACTCTCTGATATACAAGGATATTTTCTCCCTAGTTTAATTCTATTTCCACCTCATTCATGCTCGCCTCCCTCCCCCACTGCCCTGCTTCATTGCCCAATCACATTGTTTAAGCATGGCAGGAACGTATAATAGCACAACGCTGCAAGTTTTTAAAGAAATCAGTAGAGGTGGTAGACTGAGGGCGAACGTCTTGCAAGAAAAGCAAACTCAGCCTCACCAAATGAAGCCAGGCTCTCCTACGGTGCTTCAGAGTCGTCTGCGGAAAGTGGTGATGGCTGATGATATGGCATTGCAGAAGAGCGAGCAATCTGAAACGCTGCAGCGCTGTCCTGGCTAATCAAGTGGCAGACTGAACAGTTGGAAAGCAATTGTGCAAAAGGCTTTAACGTAAAAGAGCTTTAAATCAAAGAAATGGCAGTATTAGAACTTCTGAACTCTTTGGCTTTGAATCTTCAACATGCTTATGTGAACCATGAAGTTCATGAACTAATAAATCCATTTTAATCACATCTTTTCTGGCTTTCCTGAAAATTCCTGTTAAGACTTTTCCTTTTTTTTTCAATCAGCTTTACAAAGAAGTACAGAAGTTGCTATTTCCCCTCCATGTCTTAACCACTCATTGTGTCTTTGAAGTGTGACAAATAGAGTTGAAAATGGGAGTTTCTAAGAAAAGCAGGGTTTTTCCCCCTTGGTCTCTTTTCTTTCCAGAGGCTTATAAGGTCCTTGGTTCAAGCCTATTCTCCTTTTTCCTAGCAGCGAATGCTTAGGTCTGTACCCAGGAGCTTCTATCTTATTCCCATACTTTCATGAATCTTTAAGTATGTCATGAGGAAGATTTCTAGAAGTTGAGCATCAGTTAAATGATTAAAAGTTTGTAATATGTAGCATTGCTGTAGCAAATAATAATAATAAATCTCCCTTTTAGCTATAGCAAAAAACAACATTTTATGAAGAAACTTGCCCAGATCCATATTTTACAGTTTAAGCTAGAATAAATTGTGCAAAGGAAGCAGTAGAGTGCGGAAATAATCTTGGCATGTGCAAGTTCATTTACAGGGCACAAATGTAGGTTTGGGGGTGATCAGTGGGCATGATGCCTTGAGTCCCTTCCGATTATTGGCATCCAGTATCCAGTCAGGGTTAAAAACTGAGAGAGGATTCTGTTACTGAGCCAGACACATGTACAGGGGCGCCGACTTATAAAAAATATTGGGGGGGCGGGGGCCCATACCGACTTATAAAAAATATTGGGGGGGCCTAAGACCTCCAAACCGCTGCTGCTGGGGGAACGAAAGGGGCGAGCCCCGGGCTGCCCCGACCTTAAGTGAACCTGTGAGGGCCCGCCCTTTGCGGCAGCCGATTGGCTGCCGCCGTGGGCGGTGAATATTAATGAGCTAGGGGGAATCCCCGCTTCTCGCGGGGCTGACGCCAGCCCCGCGAGATTGTTGATGGGTCGAGAGCCCGCAACCCCACCCCCTCTCTAGATCGGGAGTGACTTTGTTTTAACTCGTCAAACAAGGAAAATAAAAAATACCAACATAATTTTGTGATTTTACAAAGCATAATATAACTAATAATTTTCTTAAATTATTGGGGGGGCGGAGCCCCCCAAACGAATTTTTGAGGGGGCTCGGGCCCCCTCAGGCCCCATGGAGTCGGCGCCTATGCACATGTATGCAGATGGTAAAAGGTCAGACTGCGCTGGTGTCATGTCGTCGTTTGGAAAGCTTACAGAGTACTTCAGCCCAAAGAAGTTGAGGAATAAATTTTGATCAGATCGGTGGAGTAACAGGAAGTGTGGCAGCTATTGCTGTATTATCACCAAATGCAGGTCATTAGACAGAAAGCCACAGAAACCTGTACAGTCATACCTTGGTTTTCGAACAGCTTAGTTCTCGAACATTTTGGCTCCCGAACACTGCAAACCCAGAAGTGACTTTTCTGGTTTGCAAACTACTTTTGGAAGCTGAACATCCGACAGGGCTTCCGCAGTTTCCAATTGGCTACAGGAACTTCCTGCAGCCAATCAGAAGCTGTGCTTTGGTTTCCAAATGTTTTGGAAGTCAAACGGATTCCGTACAACTTCTGAGATACAACTGTATTAGGAAAGTCAATGACTCTTCTCAGCATTCTTCAGTCCCCAACCATATGCCAGGTTCCTCGTCTACATTCAAAATTGTACAAGAAAGATATGCCAGAACAGAAGCATTGTGGAAATGACTCTGGCCCTGACTGTCAAAAAGGGTGTACAGTGCCCTCTATGGGAGAAGCATGGCAGCTGGAAGATGATTGTGCTGAACCTGTGAGGGATCCTGTCCTTTAGCCAAGGCTGTGCACTACCTTTCAGATCCTTGAGAACTCTGTCCTTCTACATGAGGAAGAACCTTTCAGTGGATAACCACTTAAGTGCCCTCAGCTATTGTATCCACCCCACAAGAACCAAGATGGAGCGGGTCAAAACTAAACTTTGAAGGCTGTTTAGCCTTGGATCAGCAGATATAAGGACTTGTATCCATCAAAGAAGGTCTGAGGGGGAAAACAGCTGAAGGAGGAGGAGAGGGTGAAGAAAGAGCTGTGGGTGGAGGGAGGACTCTCTTTCCACCCTTTGGACACTCTGAGAAACTCAACAAACCTGCTGTACCTGGAACTGGGTGTGGAGAGTACAGCTGAATGGGACACAGCTGTGGGTAGCCAGAGAAGGTACCATCCACCTTGGAGTGAGAGACTAGAGTGATATCTGCTCTTTCCAGGAACACTGTGAGACTTTTGAGGGTGAGCTGAGAGTTTCTTGAACCTTGGGGGAGAACCCAGAAGCTGAGAGGGTATGTCAGAAGAAAAATGAATTGATATTGATTTATATATATTAGTAACTTTGTGTTAAGGCAACATTTTTATATGCAACTGTGTATTTTTTGTAATATTTTGTTTGTTTGTCTGTTTCAGTTTTTTGTACACTGCTTAGATATAATTTTTAGTATATTAAGTGGTATAGAAATTATAACTTTTTTTAAAAAAAAACACCACATGCTTAACTCTAATTAATACATGAAGGGGTTAAAGGTAAAGGTAAAGGGACCCCTGACCATTAGGTCCAGTCATGGCCGACTCTGGGGTTGCGGCGCTCATCTCGCTTTATTGGCGAAGGGGGCTTGCGTACAGCTTCCGGGTCATGTGGCCAGCATGACTAAGCCACTTCTGGCAAACCAGAGCAGCGCACGGAAACGCCGTTTACCTTCCTGCTGGAGCAGTACGTATTTATCTACATGCACTTTGACATGCTTTTGAGCTGCTAGGTTGGCAGAAGCAGGGACCAAGCAACAGGAGCTCACCCCGTCGCGGGGATTCGAACTGCCAACCTTCTGATCAGCAAGTCCTAGGCTCTGTGGTTTAACCCACAGTGCCACCCATGTCCCTTATGAATAGGTTAAGGCTATATAATAAGCTGTCCTGCCAGGCTTAGCTAGTTCACTTCTCCTCCCCTTGGGAGAAGGGTTACCAAACTCTCTTTCCATCATGCGAATTCTCCCAGGAAGGAGGTCTGGGATGGTTACTTTAGCAAGCCTCTGTGTTTCTATACAAATAATTTAGAAACATGTTCCCTCTTTATGAACTTACGTTTTGCTGTCTTTTCTTGCTGCTGGCTGGGAAAGCGCATGAATCTGACCTCTGAAGAGCTTAGAAGTAAACCATTTTTAACTTACCAAATATGTGATAAGGGAAGAAGGAACTTTGGAAGAAACTTAAAAGGGGATGTTTTAAAGGTCTATCAGCCTATATTTCCACACTTTACTTTGCTGCATGTTTTGTGATTTTAAATCTCTGCTGGGGCTCTGTCACCAAAGAGTACTTGGACCAAACTTGGAACCTAGGTATTCAGGAAATTCTCCTTTCATCTTACCTATAGCATTTCCCCTTTCAAATCAAAATACAAGAATTCCTAAAAACCAACAATTGGCGCCATGTAGTTTTACATTCAGTTGATTAAAGCACAGTACACAGTGCTAACCTCAGTGTTATAATTATTGTGATAGCTAAAATTCATTTAGATTATTTGGTTAGTATTTACTTAGTAGTAATCATCAGTTTATTTCACAGATCTACATTTAATTATGTTACCACTTACGTTACCTATTCACACATCAAAGCCAGATTTTAGAACATACAGAGAGGCTATTCGGGAAAGTGGCAGTTGAACAATATTTCATTTTTATGTGACTGAGTGTTGCCACTCAAGTGTGGTATTTTCTTTGGAATATAATAATCCTCAAACAGCTTGAGGAAATCATTGATTTTTCCATTTCCACTAGTTCCAATGTGAATGTGCTGTAAATCTTGTTGACCTGCCCCTGTGTGCTCTAATGCAAAATATGATTGCTTTTCATATCAAGAGTCTCAAGTTCATGAACATTTTTAATTTTTCAGGTTTTTGTATATTGCTTACCCAATTTCCATTCCATTGCAACAGAGTATAGGCATTTTACTACTGAATGGCCGAGCAGAAACATGTCAGACTCTAGTAAGTCCCATTATCTCTATCACCAGCACTATTCCAGGGTTCAAGGTAATGAAGATTTCCTCTTCTCTAATACAAAATATGGCTTCACATGATCAATGAAGCTTGCATGTGTTCAGTATAGTTCTACAAAAGGCTATCAAAATGAATTCTTGGGCTGAGTCATGTTATAAATAAAATCATACTTCTATAGCTATAACTGGAGTTTGCTATCCCACCTGAGGACTTCACCCATTCATACTTACATCTAAAGCACAATATTGTAACAAAGGTTGTACGCTACCCCTAATCTCTGCCAAGAGGTAACAAGATTCCAGGGGGTTCCAGGCACTCACCCAGTCATGTTTCTGTTGGGAATCAAGATGTGGCAGAGACTGCTGTGTCTTCAAGAAACATGGTTTATTAACCCATATTCCCATATTTACAACCTGGGTGCAGATAGAGGGGGTGCAGAGTTTACAGCATCCACATCTCAGTAGGGGCATGTCCTTTACAGCAGCTCAGCATTGCATTCAGAGGCTTTATAAATGCCCTGTACCTCTGCCCCAGCTTGTCTCCAACTTAAACCCATGTCATCTGCCCTTCAGCACCCCACATGGAGTTCTTTGCATTTCCAAATATATATAAAAAATCATGTGCATGTACACTTCTTCAGATACACTGAAACAGAAGTCACCAGACCCTTATATACAGTATAGTGGGAGGGTGGGGTGGGGTTTTTCTCAGGAGGGTGGTAGGAGATGGGTGATTGACTCAATGGGTGTGGTAAACCTGTTGACGGCTGTTAATGACTGCAATTAGTCCTACAGGAAAAAGCAAGGGATAGTATGCAGATGATTAGCATATGTAATGAGACAGGAATCCAATATCTCGATTAAGACCAGGTCTCTCCATAGTTTTCAGTTTAGTGACAAGTTGTAATTCAGCAAAGTACCTAGGGGTAAATATAACAGCAAAAAATCTGAGTCTATTTAAGGATAATTACGAAAAATGCTGGTCTGAAATCAAGAGAGACTTGGACAGTTGAACAAAATTGAAGCTTTCTTTGTTAGGTCGAATTGCAGCTATTAAGATGAATGTATTGCCAAAGATGCTATTTTTGTTCCAAACGTTGCAAATTGTGGACAAAACGGAGTGCTTCCGGAAGTGGCAGAGAGATATTTCCAAATTTGTCTGGCAGGGCAAAAAGCCCAGAATTAAGTTTAAGATATTAACCGATGCGAAAGAAAGAGGGGGCTTTGCCCTGCCAGACTTAAGGTTGTACTATGAAGCCGCAGCCTTCTGCTGGCTAAAAGACTGGCTACTTCTCGAAGACACTGACGTGCTGGATTTGGAAGGTTTTAACAATGCTTTTGGTTGGCATGCATACTTATGGTATGACAAAGTTAAGATCAATAAGGCCTTTAAGAACCATATTGTCAGGAAAGCAGTATTTAATGTCTGGACAAAATACAAAGACTTATTGGAAAATAAAACTCCAAGGTGGCTTTCGCCTCTGGAAGCTAAGGCCCGAAAAAGACCCAATATGGAAGCCGACTGGCCAAAATATTGGGAAATATTAGAAAAAGATGGAAATAATTGGAAATTGCAGAGTTTGGAGAAAATGAAGGATAAAGTGCGAGACTGGTTACATTACGCTCAGATTAAAGAAGTGTTTAAAAATGACAAAAAGTTAGGGTTCCAGGTGGAGAAATCGAAGTTGGAAACAGAGCTGTTAGAACCTAAGGCTAAGGTACTTTCAAGAATGTATAACTTGCTGTTGAAATGGAATACACAAGACGAAATGGTTAAATTGGCTATGATAAAATGGGCACAGGATATTGGGCATAACATTATGTTTGAGGACTGGGAAAGGTTGTGGACCACTGGGCTGAACTTTACTGCATGTAATGCTTTAAAGGAAAATGTAATGAAAATGATATACAAATGACCCCAGTTAAACTTGCCAAAATATACCATTTGTCTGATAATAAATGTTGGAAATGTAAAGAAAATGAAGGAACATTCTTTCACCTCTGGTGGACCTGCCCTAAAGTGAAGGTCTTCTGGGAAATGATATATAATGAGCTGAAAAAGGTATTTAAGTATACCTTCACTAAGAAACCAGAGGCCTTCCTTCTGGGTATTGTCGGCCAGAAGGTGTTAAAGAAGGACCGAACATTTTTTATGTATGCAACAACGGCAGCAAGGATACTCATCGCTAAGAACTGGAAAACTCAAGATCTACCCACACTGGAAGAATGGCAGATGCAGCTGATGGACTATATGCAACTGGCGGAGATGACTGGCAGAATTCGAGACCTGGGAGAAGAAAGGATTGAAGAAGATTGGAAGAAATTTAAGATTTATCTACAAAAATATTGTGATTTAGAGGAATGTTAATAAGGATGCTTGGTTATAAATAACTGGCCATCACTAAATTGGATCGGAAATTGACGATAAATGAGATTAAGAGAAACAAAAATTTGTTGGAGAATTGTTACACTATATTGAATTGAGTGGTTATAAATTTGCAAATAAGATGATAATTTGCTTGAAAAAATTTATTAACGATGTAAGTGGGAGCGGGAGACGTGAGGAAGTCCAAAGAAGTTATGAAATTTTGTTAAAACAAAGCAATGCTGTTTATTATCTTTGTATTTCTTTTATAAAAAACCCTAATAAATATTTTATAAAAAAAAAAAGACAAGTTGTAATTCAGCAACTCTTTCAAGTCTGTTTCTGAAATTATTTTGTATTAAGGCAGCTGCTTTGAGATCCTGTATTGAATGTCCTGGGAGATTGAAATGTTCTCCGACTGGCTTCTCTGTCTTGTGATTCCTGATTTCAGATTTATGTCCATTTATCCTTTGGTGTAGGGTTTTGGCCTGTTTGTCCAATATAGAGAGCTGAAGGGCACTGCTGGCATCTAATGGCATCTCTCTCCATTTCCAGCTTCTCTTTCCCAGAAAAGCCATTGCCAAGCAACTCCTCCCCTTCTGTCTGCTAGTTCCTGGTTTTAAAGGTGAAAGTTTTTTTCTGTAATCTACAACATTGATCAGCATAACCTTGGCCACATCTATTGACTCCAGTTCACATCAGTCCCAGCTAGCATGGCCAATGGCGAGGGATGATGGGAGTTTTGTAGCTCAACAAGGTTTGCAGGGGCGCAGATTAGCCACAAGTTAACAAAATCAGAACATGACCAACTACTGGCCAACTATTTTACGCATGATCTGTTACGTGGAGTTTGGTTTTTGTTTCTGAACTTTCTATAAAATAACTAATTTGCAAATTATTATTGCACTTTAACAGATGCATAGTAGAAGAGGAAATTTCAGCAGGTGGACCTTAAGCCTTGCCTACCTTCTCCACAGTCTGGCAAGTGTAAGCTAACTTCCTCCTCCTCCTCCTCCTCCTCCTCCTCCTCCTCCTCCTCCTCCTCCTCCTCCTCCTCCTCCTCCTCTTCTTCCACAAGCACAAAACCTTAAGACCTCAACCATCTCAGGATAAAGTAACTTCCACTGAATAATCTGAGTCTGTAGAACCTGTGTAAATACAAGGAAATTATTTCCTTACAAAAAAGTACTTCTAACTTTAGGTTGTACCCCTCCTCCTGTCACAAACACACAGAGTCCTGCAAAAGTTTATGTCTGCTATGTATGCCCCTTATTTTTTAAAGTTGTCCCTATTTCCAGAACTTGACAGCTCCATTAAATATAACAGATGCTGCCCCTTATTTCAGATGACATGAAATAATGAAAGTATGGAATGGCTGCTTCATAGAATGCCCTAGAGCAGGCACCAGATCTCTGCACTGCCCCTTAGTGTGTTTTTTAAAAAATCTTGATCTGCTCTGTCCCTTCATTTTGAAATCTTGATCTGTTAAACTTTATACGAGTCAACGGAGTGCAGTTTTTGGAGGAAGGAGCTACTCTTCATTACATGCTAGCAGAATTAATTGGTGGCAATGGCTGCATTAAAATCACAATGAGTCATTAGTTAACCATTCATCCAGAAAATGTATAATAAAAATAATGAAATAAACACTTTCTCCCTCATTATGAAAGGCAGGAGGTTATCACACCCAGTTGCTTCTTTTAAGAGTGGCCTCTAAATTACAGTCATTTCATTTTCAAGTTTTCAAAATAATAATAAAAAAGTTTCTTTTGGCTGGATTACACACAACTGCTTATCTCATACCACCCAGAGAAATATCAGAAGAACTTCCTATCCGGTTAGGTAACACAGTAGCAGCCTTTGAATAAAGACAGAACTTGATGCTGCAAAGGATACTGGTTGGTTGCTGAAAACTGCAAGCCCATCTTGAGGCCCATCTGATCTCATAACATTGATGGCTATACTCACCTGCTATGGTTGGAGGCAGTAACACCAGTTTCTGGAAACTCCTGGAGGGGAGAGTGCTCTTGTTCTCAGGTCCTGCTCAGGCATCTTGGTGGCCACTGTGAGAAAAGGATGGTGGACTAGATGGGCCATTGGCCTGATCCAGCAGGCTCTTATGTTCCCATGCACTTATTTAGTTCAACATTCCTACCCCTACCTCCTGATACCATTAAGAGGAATATCCCTGTTGTAATATTAGATCCAGAGGAACTTTCTTCGACAGAACTTCCTCAGGATTCATGGATCTGGAGCAGGGGAGGGCACAGCAGGATGTGTGCTAAATGGAACTAGACATTGCAAAGAAGGAATGAGGAAGAAGATGGATTGTTTTCATTTTGGCAGCAGCCCCATCTTTTTTGTAATGTGTAGTTCTGCCCTAATACTGAGTGTTTTTGATTCTGCAAAATGCTTACTCTGGAGAGAGAGAGAGCGACAGACAGACAGACAGACAGACAGACGCAGAAAGACAGAGAGAGAGAGATAGAGGAACTGCAATTGCATACTTCTTCAGATACGGCTACCTATCTGTAACTGCAATTGCATAGACACTTTATTTCATTCCCTAGGCATTTCAAACACCAGTCTTTGCCAAGGAAAGAGTTATTCTGCAAAAAAATAGTAAGGCACTTGCTATTTTTTCATCAGTATACAGTTTTTTGTATCACATATATTTATTATATTCTTTTCAAGATAAGGCAATATAACTGTACAAACTAGTAATTAAGACCGGCAGCCTGTTATTCTATCCTCCCACAGTATTTCCCTGTTCCTTATAATCCCCACCCCCCATTTGATCCATTTTATGGATTCCAGGAGAGAGAAGGACGTGGACACATATATTCTTTGGCTGACTCTATATGATCAGTTTTGATGACTGATATTGCTAGACCTGTGACTAGATAAGCTTGTGGCATGATATATCAGATAAAGATGTCATACAGAAAAAAACTGATGTAGTGAGAACCCAAATAAATTATGTGTAAAGTGGTATAGAAATGATCTAAATGAAAAACAAAAAACCCAAAACCCATAGTTTGCATGTTATTAAAAGAGGATTTACAGACTGCAATGAGTTAGGCTGATTCTGTCAGCATAGCACAACACACCCGCAAGATCTATGACAGAAATCGATGAGGATTCTTTCAGTCACTAGCAACCTTTGATTATCACATGGATCATTCACAGTTTTTTGTTCTCTCTACCACCCTGAATGACAGTATATAATGCCTTTAAAAGCCCACTTTAAAAAAGGGAATCTTTTTGAAAGACTATTCATAAGCACAAAGCTGACAACAGTAATGACTACGAATCTTCTAGCCTCCGAAGCCCATTTTTATAGATGAATGTGAAAGGCATGTAATACAGCTCTTGGCCCAACAATGTGCTTGGGAACTGGGAAGATTCAAGCACAATATAATGGGACCGAACTAACGAGCAGCGTGAAACTGGAAGCATGCACCTAGCAGTGGCGGACTTGGGTTTTTAAATTTCAGTGGTGCCCTGTGCGACACCCTCTCAGCTCAGTGCCCGGTGTGGGCGAACCAGTCACACTCCCTTAAATCCACCTCTGCACCCAGTTACATACCCATAAACTACAAGCTGAAATAAATTTAAGTATTTAGAAATGGGTGCTAGATTTCATCTTGAGAATATTTCACATCGGTAGTGATATAGTGTTGGTATATGTGAAACTGAAACTAATAGTCATTCCTTATCTGCACAGTGTAATGTAAATAATCTAGAAGCAGGTGGCTGCAAGGTCAGAAGCATGAGGTAATATTCATGCACCGTGTGTTTTTAGGCCTCACTGAGAGAAAGAGCAGAGTTTGTTCATTTTCTCTCTGCTCTTCTCCCTGCTGGGAGGGGGAGAACCATCTCCAGATGTGGGACCATCCTAGCAGTATGCTAGTGACTGATTTATGGGCTAAGGATTACAGAACTATGAAGCTGTAAACCAGCAATAAACCTTATTGCCTGAAGCATGGGTTGGGTGTGAAGTGAGTTTATTGCATTGGTGATTGTCTCCACAAAAGAGTGGAGCATGCAGAGAAGGGTCATGGCCTTTGGCTAGAAGAATAAACTTCTGAACTGAACTGAAACCCTTGAAAATAGCTGCTGGCCTGCTCCCTAATAAGGTGTCCTAAACAAATAAAATCTCTACATGTGCTCCCTCCAGCAAACTGTCTCTCCAGCTGATCTTCTCAAGTTGGGTGCATATAATTGTGCTCTAGTATAAGAGCATTGCTTGCATGTAAAATGGCGCCTGTCTACTTTTATTCTGCAAGTAAAAACAGTCAGGGCTGGGTTAAAAATCAGGGAAGGAGCATAATAGAAAAGATTAAAACCCGTCTTTCACAGAATCACATCCCTTCCCACCTGTGAAACATCTAAACAAAGAAATAAAACACTGGGAACTTCTCCATTAGGTCTAATTTGGCCTTGAGGTGTAACATGTATTACAGACACTCATCTGAGTTGGCATAAATTTGCCTATATTAAACATAAAGTGTATGGTGGCAAAATAGCCAAACTGGGGACAGCTGGACTGTACATATTTGACAAGTCCTTTATATAGCTCTTTTCCCCTCAGAAGGGCTCTGTGACTTAAAAGCTGCATCATAAGTAACAATAAAATTCCACAAGTAGGTCTTTCCCAAAATTCAATGCAGTCTGGGATATGGGAAAGTCATTATCATTTAGCTGTGATTCCTGCATTGAAAGGGGTTGGAATTTGGGTACCTGCTAACTATAACTCCATGATTCTAGTAGCATTCTGTGAGAGAAACCAAAGGGGGGAGCAGTTTCTAAGAAAATTTAAATCCTAGTCAAATTGTTCCCTCCATGCAGCGAGATAGCTTTGTTCCTTTAAGATCTGCGGCATGGGTAGGCAATCTTTCTCAGATCTGCTATGTCAAGAAAAGCCTTACCTGATAAATTTTCATCTGCTATGGAGCTGCTGAAGTAGCAGGGCCACTTCACTGGGTTGAGAGACTCTTCAAAAATGATCCCAATTTCTATGACCCACACACAAGTTTTGATGGAACAGAATGAAGCTGTTCTGCTCGTCAGCTGAATCCCAGTAGAGCAGAAGACAGTGGTTCTGCCCATACCTAAAAATAAGTAAAATAAAATAAAACTTGTGTTCAATAACTCACATGTGGAAGACTTATGACTTCCCATATATTTCCTCCAATCTTGAGGAAATATAACTCCAATCTGTAGTGGAAGTGAATTTCTTTTCACTCAGAAAGTATGATGATGATGATGATGATGATGATGATAATAATAATAATAATAATAATAATTGAATCCATTCCAGAGTCTTTCCCTAACCATGGCATTTTCACTGATGACCATTTATTTTGTGGTATTAATTACCATTTAGTTTAATTTACTTGCATACTGTATACAAGATGGCTAGACCTGGCTTTCAGGAAAACTGAAAGAGCAGCAGGCTGACACAGTAAAATATATATATATATATATATATATATATATATATATATATATATTTGCTTTCGTAGATTTTCACGGGTACAGGAATGCAGGTTTTGGTGTCCTCAGGTGTCTTCCCGTGTAAAAGTTGGGGTGTCTAGGCGACGTTTCGACGAGGTCTCACTCGTCATCTTCAGGCTGGTGCTTTCTGCTTCTTGTTACTGGAACAGAGCAGGATCTCAGTGTTTGAGTTCCTATAAATACTGTAGAGGGGGTGTGGTGTATAGCCTCCAATGTTCTGGGCAGAGAGGAAGTTCCCAGGCTAGTGTGCCTTTTCTTCTTTTGTTCCTTAATTACTTGAGAGATATCTTGAGTGATTTCTTGAGTGATATCCTGAGTACCACTTAGGTGGGTCATTAGGTGTGGATTAGTTGCTAAAGTCTTTGTGTCTTAACCTCTTGAACTTTGTGAAGAGTTTTCCTGAGAAGATGGCTGTACTGTACTTAGTTGTGCTCTGGCTTGGCTTCGTGTATAGGGGCGAGCTGTGGTTTTGTGGCTTGTGTCAGCCAGATCTGTGTAGGGATTGCAGGGGGGTGCAGCATCCGGAGGTGCCACCATGGATTGGCTACTGGATGGTGTCTGTAACTCATCTGTGGAGAGGGTCTGGGTTTGGGTCTGGTGTGGTTGATTGGTGTTTTCAGTCACAAAAACTGACACCAGATCCAGAGGCACACAGAACGCCAACACCAATCAACCACACCAGACCCAAACCCAGACCCTCTCCACAGATGAATTACAGACACCATCCAGTAGCCAATCCATGGTGGCACCTCCGGATGCTGCACCCCCCTGCAATCCCTACACAGATCTGGCTGACACAAGCCACAAAACCACAGCTCGCCCCTATACACGAAGCCAAGCCAGAGCACAACTAAGTACAGTACAGCCATCTTCTCAGGAAAACTCTTCACAAAGTTCAAGAGGTTAAGACACAAAGACTTTAGCAACTAATCCACACCTAATGACCCACCTAAGTGGTACTCAGGATATCACTCAAGAAATCACTCAAGATATCTCTCAAGTAATTAAGGAACAAAAGAAGAAAAGGCACACTAGCCTGGGAACTTCCTCTCTGCCCAGAACATTGGAGGCTATACACCACACCCCCTCTACAGTATTTATAGGAACTCAAACACTGAGATCCTGCTCTGTTCCAGTAACAAGAAGCAGAAAGCACCAGCCTGAAGATGACGAGTGAGACCTCGTCGAAACGTCGCCTAGACACCCCAACTTTTACACGGGAAGACACCCGAGGACACCAAAACCTGCATATATATATATATATATATATAAACAACAACAACAACAACAAGTAAATAGATACAGAGGACTACTCTAATTTCACTTACATCTACACCAGGGCTTGACCAGTGACTTAAATCCTAGCTCATGTTTTGGTATAAACCCCCCAATCTGGTACTGACTGTCATTGCATATCTTTTGTTCTATTGCTCTCATCTGCTTTTCTAAATACATTTTCTGGAAATGAATTAAAACGACAATAGTCAAGGCAAACTTACACAGATGGACTTTGCATCAGCTCAGAATGCCAGGCAAACACGCACACAGAACAGCCGTTCGTTTGGCTGTAATTGAACTTGTATCTCTGTGAAAATGAGGAATGATGAATTGCACCCCCAACTGTACTATAATGCTTACAATCTTGAACATATTGCCTATGTCCAGTAGTTCTAGGAAATCAATTAAGTTTTAGAGCTGATGAATGCTACAGTGGAAAAGGGTCTCAGGAACAGAATTCAAATGAGGTGTGCCACAGCAAGTGAAGGGAGTTATTGGGGTTTTTTTTGGGGGGGGGGAGCTGCCAAGGTGTTTGGCCCTGGCTGTTCATATATATTCCAAGACAATCACTGAATAAAAATGATAACCAATTCAAGGAAGGAAGGCTTCTGGAATGGTGTGGGTTGTGGCATGGAAGCAGGTTGATGGGGAGGGGAAAACCAGAGCAGATACTATGGGAAGAAAGCCCCTCCCAGTTAAAATGAAAATACGGTCATACCTCGGGTTGAACTAGCTTCGGGATAAGTATTTTCGGGTTGCACGCTGTGGTGACCCGGAAGTAACAGAGCATGTTACTTCCAGGTTTTGCTGCTTGTGCATGCGCAGACGGTCAAAATGATGTCACACGCATGCGTGGAAGCGGCAAATTGTGGCATGCACGGACGCAGGTTGCGTTCGCTTCTGGATGCGAATGGGGCTCCAGAACGGAGCAGCATCAGAAAGCACCCCCCAATGCCTCTGTATTAGAATTGCTATTATATTACATGTTTGTAGATGTTTTAATTGTTTCATTGTTTATGTGTTTCACATCCAAGCTATCTTTGGGTGGAAGGGTAGAATATGCATTAATTTAAATTTAACCAATTAATTAATTATAAGCTTTAATTGAGACTAACGGTTTACCCGCGGTCATAGTCCAGTTTACCTGCTCTGTGGTTTTCTGAGTGGCGCGGGGGTTTGAGAGGTGGTAGAAATTTTAAAATGCAATTCACAGTTGGGCTTCTAGCCTAAGCAAAGTAACTTTAATTTTGAAAAGCTATGCTGGGTACACAAGCTCTGTGCAGATGGTCTTCTAGTAAACACATTTATGGAGGGAAGCCTGGGATTGCACACACTGCCCCGATCTCCATGGATGGAATCCGACTAACTCATTCCATCAGTGCAAAGACGCCTGATTGCGCAATGGTAATTCCCCCATCTCGTCCTCCCAGTGCCCCTTAAATCTGTTTTGGGGGTCCTGAGAAAATGTGGGGAGGGTGCAGGCTACGCATGGGAAGGATTGGTTGTCCTGTTGTGCAAGCAGAAATCCTTGCACTGATGTAACAAGTTAGATAGGTACTGCCCTATATGTTCAAGGTTTTATTAATACACATGTGTATACCGTACTTTGTACTCTGAACAGAATGGATGGTACGGATGTCCAATACTCATCTGAATGTATGTGCATCAGCCTTCCCTTCCATGAATTCATTTCTATGCTGTCGGCACAGGGCTTGAATGATTTTCAAATTATGTTATGATCTATAGCCATGAAAATGTAGGAACAGCATGAGCGATTCCTCCTTTGTAACATAACAACACCAACAACACCAAGAAAATAAAACCAGGTACCATTATTCAAAAAAACATTATGTTAGAGAAAACACATTTTATTGTGAATAAAATACTTTGTTTTAAAAATTCTATAGCAGAGACATTAATGGTGACAAGAATGCTTTATTGGTCTCAAGTGTCCAAATGAACTATGAAGAAAATCTATTTGGCTAAACAAAGAACAGATGGTAAATAATGGGAAAGCATTAAAATGAGTACTCTAGTAGTCACCACATAAAAACAAGCCAAGTTGCATTTTCTTCAGACTTGATGTGTAAAGGGGAAAAAAAAATCTTTCAAGGATGAGAATAAGTCCCAGACCATTTCTTTTCATTACCTGTACAGTCATATTGTAAACAGATGAGTAAAAGACTGCCTGCTTTAAGACCATTTCTGAATTTCATCCCTTCCTCGCCACCCCCTGATCCCTTGATGGTTCTTGAAATCTAAGTATGTTCATTAAAAACCTTAAATGGAAATGTTATTGAGCTATATGAATGCCTTTATTGTTCAAAGGCTTAATTCAGGAGTGGCCAGCATTTTTCAGGCTGAGGGCCACATGGACCCATGACCCTATAATCATAGAATTCTAGAGTTGGAAGGGACTCCAAAAGTCACCCAGTCCAACCCCCTGAAATACAGGAATCAGAATTAAAGAATCCTTGACAGATGACTATCCAACATCTACTTAAAAATATCAAAGGACAGCCCACCACCTTCCAAGGGTCCATTTCACACCAAACAGCATTTACTGTCAGAAAGTTTTTCCTGATATTGTCAGAATCTCCCGTATTGTAATTTTAATCAATTGGTTGGTGTTCTACATGTAGCAGCAGAAACCTATGACCTTCAGGTTAGCCATCCCTGATCTAATGAGACAAGTGTGTAGAAACCATCTACAATATTTTTATATTGTGCTTGTAGTAGTGAAGCCTTTGAGAATGGTTGGCTGAACTGCTCCAGGGACACAGAATTGCATGTTTTGGGGAGCTAAAGGGCTGTGGCTCAGCTTCTATGAAACAAAAAAAGAATATTGTCAGTTTGACTGAGAGTAAAACAAAGAAACAAAAACACCAGGCGACAGAAGACCAGGAAGCAGATGGAAAGGTATCCCCAAGGGACAATGCGAGACACACACAAAAAAGGCTGGTAGTTGAAAATAACATAAAGGATAGATAAGGCACAGAGATGGAAGATCGGAGATTAGTTCAGTGCTTAATAGGGATCTTCATGAATGAAGGGAAGTAATATTAAAGTAGGTAGTTGTAATGGTTATAAGGGGTTACTTGTGCGTAAGTTGCTGTTACTTTCGGCTAGATTGCCTGGCTAACCATGCCTCGGCTGACAGCCCTCACTCCGTGGCCATTCAGTCGCTTGCAGAATCCGTCAGTGTGCGTTTCTTGAACCTCTTCCAGCATAGAAGCTGTTTGACGCCAAGTCTCCGCCTACTCTCCCTGAGCGGGACTCTTCTGCGCAAGGAAGGAGTGGGCAGAGGCGTGCCCGTGCTCTCTCCACTAGTCTCGGGCGAAGAGTCTTGGAGACCCCTCTCCGAATCCTCCATCTCCCTCCCTTCTCTACTGGTGTTGCGCTGAATTCCTTCCCCCCTGCTGGTCCCCTCTCCTGCATCGCTTGGGAGCCTTGCCTCCACCTCTTGCTCTGATGTCAGTTTCCTGACAGCAGTACTTTGAAAATGAGGAATTCAAAGAAGCAGTGAGTGCTCTTGATAAGGTTTGGGGTGGGGGACAGGAGTCATATAGCCTAAAGACAGGAGGAGATGTATACTAGCAGCAGCGAGGAAACAGGAAAGCAAGGGAGAAAGACAGAAGAGCGAAGGACTCCTAGTTGTAGACTAGGGATAGTGTGGTGGGAATTAGCATTAACACACTGTTGTGTGCTACTTCCTCATGGCTGGATTCCACACCATTCCGATAATTCCAAATTATTTCTTTCAACCACCTGAAAATATATGAATATATGGTGGTACAGAAATACGTTAAGTAAATAAACAATGTGTTTGGATGACTCAGTCGTACTGGATCAGTAGGATTGATTCAGTATTACTAGGATTAACAGAATAGTCTAATTAAAACTGGCTCCTTTTAAGATCTTTCCAAGGGCTTCTTGGAGGGTGGGGACGGTGGGGAATCCTACTTCAAACTAGTCATCTAGAAAGTAATTATTTTAGAAAATATAGTGGACATCAAGTGCTACAGGACATAGTGAGTAATTGCTGAAATCATCCTGAATATGGATATGATTAGTTCATTCCCTTTAGCCTCATTCAAATATAAGCATAGACTTTTGTGGGAAATATCATTTTAATTGCTATTTTACTTGAAATTCATTTTAATGCTGCTGATGGGAGGCAGTGCACTGTGAAAAAAACAGGTTATATCAGTCATCTTCCATTAGATTTGCTCCATTACCTATATCTATTCTTTTACCTTGCCTATGGTCAAAGAGTGCTCAAATATTTGCAAATGGAAATCTTAATCACTGGGTGTAAGTAAAGCATGTGAGATCACAATCCCCTGTAAATAATACCTTTGTTTAAGCAAAGCATCTGTAGGTTATGAAATAAGTGAACACATGATTGGAAAAGAAAATGTAAAGTCCACTTCCTTCAGTGTGCAAAACAGAAACTTGTGTTTCAAACAGCTACTGTACGTAGCAAAGACTCCTTTGTTTTCTGTCTTGGAAACTGGGGCAGAGTCAGACCCCATTGCATGTCCTTATTAATTTACAGCCCCAGTGGAACATAAGAAGTGCTGAAAGGCCATTCTAGGCTATCATTATGTTTTGCAAATTGAATCTGAAGGCAATTGCCTCCTCTCAGTGCTGTTCCCCAACAATTGGACAAAATGCAACAGATTAAGAGTCAGAAACTAAAACATTACAACTGCATTCATGATGCAAAAGCCTCCTGAAAGGTTTATTGGTGAATTGGCATATGACATTTATATACCCTTGTAACTCTTGCATTCTCATTCTTGTGAACAAATAAAAGAGTTTCACTAACCTCCCATCCACCCAGAGTAAAAACTTCTTATTTTAGAGAAACAGCATGGATCACAGCTTTGTCCCACCTTTAGTTGAAAGCAGACAAACACAAATTATGAGCAACCATATATTTGCAATTTATAAATATGTAAGTATGCAATTACCTCTCCCCTCAATGGAAATAGCACAGTTCTCTTGTGATCCTAGGGGAATAAATAGGGCAAGGCCTAGAAGTCAACAGGGAAGTTCGGCTTGCAGTTCAGGGCTGGTGAGGTCAAGTAATCGGTCATTAAAGTATGGTGGGGATGGGTTGGAAGTGTACAGGCCTGGTGGGGTGCATTCGATGGATGCCAGCAATGACATCATCCTACTGACCTGCAAGAGCATCTTTTGGGGTGGGGGAAGGGGACTAAATAGAGATTTGTCCACTTACAGTGGCAGTTTAGGTGCGGGAAAAGGAATAGCTTGGTTTAACCTGGTGACGTCCTTTTGGCATCTTTCAGGTGATGGGTTGGCCTTGAGGCTCACATCTCAGACTCAGCAGTTCAGAGGGTAAGATAGGGGCCTCCACTGAGGCCAAACCCCCTCATCCACATGGGGTTCTGTGGTCCCAGGGGTGGTGACCAGGTAAGGCATCCCTTCTCACCTTCAGGATGTGACCCAGAAATCGGAGCAGGCTAGGAAGCCAGGCCGTAATTCCTAAGGCAAGAACAAATCTCCCAATAGCTATAGTTATATAGTGAAGTTTGTTCCCACCCCATAGTCATCCCCCTCTGCTGATTTTAATTTGAGGTTTAAATAAAAGCAGTTCAGGTCAACCTCAGCTTATGTGTTTGCCTCTTTATTTGCCTATCGGGATGCAAACAGTGAAACGCTAGAGCCTTGTGTGCATGTACACAGTGGCAAGTTTGGGGGGCACCTGTAAAGGCCTGTAGTTCCATGCAGAATTATTCTAGATAGGTATAAATCAAGAAAAAACAATAGATACACCTAAATAAACAGAAGGTTCCCTTTTGATCTTAAAACTTGTGATTTACTTCAGTGCTGGAACAAGTATTTCCCTCAAAGTTCACATTTGATGAATGCTATTGATTTGTACCTTTATATAGCAGAAAATGAGCCTTGCTTGTTGCATGTGAAGTTTGACCTTGAAGTTCTCACAAGGATTGCGAAGAAAATTAAACCAGGAAGGGGATGGGGAGAAAAAATTATATGAAAGAAAACCTTTGAAGAACTACATAGGAACAGAGCAGCATCCATGCATTTAAGAAAGCACAATATTCATTTACAAATAAGGATGCTAGGTCCATGATGACATTTAGCTTGTTACTCCAGTATGGGCTTGTTCCACAGCCTAGAATGTCAATAGTGAACTCAGTTCTGATGTCCATCTTTATCATTCTAGCTGAAAAATCACAAGCTGCAAATGCAAATCATCTGCCCCTTGCCCCCTGAGTACATAAGAATCACTGCCATCCATTGAGCCACCTCACAGCAGAAGAAGAAGAGAAGAAGAAGAGTTTGGATTTGATATCCCGCTTTATCACTACCCGAAGGAGTCTCAAAGTGGCTAACATTCTCCTTTCCCTTCCTCCCCCACAACAAACACTCTGTGAGGTGAATGGGGCTGAGAGACTTCAGAGAAGTGTGACTGGCCCAAGGTCACCCAGCAGCTGCATGTGGAGGAGCGGAGACGCGAACCCGGTTCCCCAGATTACAAATCTACCGCTCTTAACCACTACACCACACTGGCCATTGAACCCAGACTTGGCCATTGAACCCAGTAAAACATAGTTTTGAGTAAACGTGGGATATAGCCAATCTCAAATAACCAACATGCTGAAATTTAAATAATGCATGAAGGGGTTAAGACCACAGAGTAAGCTGTTTTGCCAGGCTTAGCTAGGTCACACCCCCTCAGTTTGGAAGGAAGGGTTACCAAACACTTTGTTCTGTCTTCTTGCACCATATGAACTGACCAGTTAGGATGTCTATGCTGGATGCTTCTAGCGTAGACCACATAGCTTTAGCAAGCCATCTTTGTGTTTCTATTCAAATAATTTAGAAATGTTTTACCACTTTTTTGTACAGCCTTTATTTTCTTGCTGCTGTATGGAAAATGACATGAATATGAACTTTGAAGAGTTTTTAAATAAATCCTTTTTAACTTAACAAAGAAATGTATGGTCTCTTTCTATACCAAAGGTTGCTTGGGAAGAGACTTAGAAGGGTATATTTTAAAGGCCTAACAGCCTATATTTCCAAGCTTTGCTCAGAGGCAGTCTTAAGATCGAAATAGATAGTTTAACATAAAAACTCTAGAAGCAGTGTTCTGCAAATACAATGTGATTGATGTAGTTTCATAAGTTCTTAATTCTAACAATAATCTGAATGAAATTTAAGATGGTTTTATACTTACATGTTTAGAACCTGCTTTCTTTATATTAAAAATGGAAAATTTATTTCCAACCTTTACCAGCAGCTTTCCACCAATATAGGTTTGAATTTGATTTTCATTTAGTTCAGGTTGTATCTCTATTCATCCATCTAGCCATCCATCAATTGTTAAATTTGTTGTTGTTGTTGTTATTGTTTAGTCGTTTAGTCGTGTCTGACTCTTCGTGACCCCATGGACCAGAGCACGCTAGGCCCTCCTGTCTTCCACTGCCTCCCACAGTTTGGTCAAACTCCTGTCGGTAGCTTCGAGAACACTGTCCAGCCATCTCACCCTCTGTCGTCCCCTTCTCCTTGTGCCCTCAATCTTTCCCAGCATCAGAGGTGGCAAAGTATTGGAGCCCCAGCTTCACGATCTGTCCTTCCAGTGAGCACTCAGGGCTGATTTCCTTCAGAATGCATAGGTTTGATCTTCTTGCAGTCTATGGGACTCTCAAGAGTCTCCTCCAGCACCATAATTCAAAAGCATCAATTCTTCGGCAATCAGCCTTCTTTATGGTCCAGCTCTCACTTCCATACATCACTACTGGGAAAACCATACCTTTAACAATATGGATCTTTGTCGGCAAGGTGATGTCTCTGCTTTTTAAGATGCTCCATTGTTAATAGTTCCCTTCAGTTTACTGTCTTAAATGTTAGCATTGTTCAGCACTGCACTGAATCGTAGACCTTATTGTTGTATTGCTCTATATGCAATGCTTCATTTTCAGCTGCAACGTATAATGAGAATAAGGAGAATTTGTTAAGAATATAAGATTTCAGATGTTTTTATACATAATGTTGAAATATTATGAGTCTATATAATGATGTACGTAGAAGCATGAATAAGCAGATTTGTTGAAAGCATATGAAATGATAAGAAGCCAGGCTTAGTCTTTCTAAATTCCAGTTAAAAATTTTTTTCTAGAAAAATAAGTGCCAGTACTCACCAAGAAGTTGTTACAGTAAGTGCCACACTTTTTAACAAGACAGGAAAGAAGTGCCGGTACTGCGTGCCCTTGAGTATGTCCTGAAGGGAAAAAAAGCACTCCTACAGAGTATAATATTATTTGAGCTCTAGCAAAATATGCTACCCATCACTAGCTCTTATAGATTTCTAGTGCTTGAAGGAATTTAGTTTGAACATCTGGGTGGCCTTCATTTTCTTCCACTTCTATCTATCCATCTATCTGTCTATGTGCACCACAGTTTTACAGAGATGTAAAATAAAATCCAGGGAGGAATAAAAGTTAAAAGAATATATATATATTTAAAAAAACCTAACACACCTAGAATAAACTGCAGATGGAAAACAGCAGGCACACACACACATACAGAGATTTCATCATTGTGTGCAGCGCAGTTCAACTCATGAGCAGTTCTAGCTCCCATGGGAGCAGAAATCCAGGGTTCCGCTCACCAGAATGATCAGGATGCCTCCAAACATGGCAGGGTTGGCTCACCACACTTTGAAGTAAGTAACGTGATATACCATCAAACAATGATGGGGCATAAGTCAATTATGCCCAGAGTCTAAAATTATCTAACCACACCATTGACTGCTACATACAAATTGTGATTTGACAAAGCAGCACAAAATAAGAAAAGCTTTGGGGCTTTCCGTGCAAGCTTTTGTACTTTATCCAATGCACATCCACAGCTGTCTCTCTATATGCAAATCCATCTCAGGTTACTGGAACACTTGAATATCTCTATATCTGATGAACATCTTGGCCGAATTCATTTTGGCACTGTATCAGATCTGGTCATTAAATGTTTACCAGATCCCTACCAATGTGGGCATCAAGTACCTGTAAGGTCCAATAGCAGAAAGGAAAGTGCAGATTAGCATGTCTGTTAAAAATCTGACCTGATACATCTGTGAGCAATTTTTTTTGTCCCCTGACATGTCTGTTATAGACTGTAAAAAACATGCTGGAAGATTGAGACCAGATTGCAGCTACTCTCTAGGAGTTGGGAGGGATGGTTGTATTTGCCTCAATGGTGGAACTGCTCTCAACTGCAGGATATTATCCAAAATGGGATCTAATAATTCTTGTTGAGCAGCAGTATGATGAATTATCCCCATTTTATCTCAGTATGGAGAACAGCTTTTGAAGGAAGAAAAAGAATAGTGCCATATTATGTCCTAAATCATCCAAAATGATGGACTTGTTCAATACACAATAGGAAATAGACACAACCCACTCATCTTATTCAGATAACTGTCAGAGTATACTACCAGGGCAAAGTCCCATTCATGTCAATGGACCTCTATAACTAAGTGTTTTGAGGACTGGGAAAATGGTTCTTTTCCCAAAATGAAAAATAAAATACTGCAATGGAATATGTTCTTTACTATACGCTTGGGAGCAGCAGTTTTTATAGATCACATTTCTGAAGTCTGGAGGCATTCACTATATAGTCATTTTGATGGGGCAGCATCAAAAGCTAAATCAGCAAAATATCATTACTCCCCAAACAATATTTTTCTTTGCACATTTTCTCTCTCTTCTTCCAACACTCTCTGGCTCCAACTGAAGTAAGGCAATAAAAGCATAATAGAGACAGGAGTGAGCAAGTTTAATTAGTTGTGTAGAAGGCTATGGGAAGCTTCGTTATGTTACACTAACCAGTTTTTCCCATGGCCATAACGTGAACATTTCATAGACACTTGATCACATTATATGAAATTTGGCGTCGCACTTATGAATAAAGTCATCTTTTTTCATTTAGGTAAGTACGACAACTGTTAGATTTTGCATGGAGCTACTTTATCTGCTTTCTTTCTGAAACCCCTCTGATGTTTCACTTGAGGAGCTTCCCCAGCTTATTAGGACAAATATCCTGAGTAGACTTGGTGATCCAATTATTCTGGACTCTTTTGTTGCCGAGTAATACAATCCTTTTAATATGATGGTGCTAAACACCTTGTGATTGAGGCACAGAGATTCAGCCCCACTTAATGATTTACCTGTTAGGCTTTTCTTCAGCTTCATGGAAAGTTCCAACCATGCTTCACGGTATAATACAGGCACATTATATATTTCCATTTCAATGTACATGAAACAATTATACTTAACACCCCCAGGACACCAAGGTCTCCAGAGCAGTTCCCTGAATCCCTAGTGCTGCTCCTTTTGCAGTAACTATTAGATTATCCATTTACATCCTTCTCTGTAACTATCATAGGAAGAAGTATAAGCTGTTGATCCAGGCAATGTGGGTTGGGGAGCTTCTTGCCATTCTGTAAAAATTGTATTTGTTGCCTTGAGCTGCAAAGCCATGTTACTGATAATCATTTTCTCTGTGTACATAAGTAAACCATTTTATTCAAACCCAAGTTGGGGCTCAGTGGTTTATAATAATAATTTTATTATTTATACCCTGCCCATCTGGCTGGGTTTCCCCAGCCACTCTGGGCAGCTTACAACACATAAGAAATTGTAAAACATAAGAAATTGTAAAAGATAGTTGTTTATTTCCTTGACATCTGATGGGAGGGCGTTCCACAGGGCAGGCGCCACTACCGAGAAGGCCCTTTGCCTGGTTCCCTGTAACCTCACTTCTCACAGTGAGGGAACCACCAGAAGGCCCTCGGAGCTGGACCTCCGGGCTGAACGATGGGGGTGGAGACGCTCCTTCAGGTATACTGGGCTGAGGCCGTTTAGGGCTTTAGAGGTCAGTACCAACACTTTGAATTGTGCCCAGAAATGTACTGGGAGCCAATGTAGGTCTTTCAGGACCAGTGTTATATGGCCTTGGCGGCCACTCCCACTCCCAGTCACCAGTCTAGTTTCCACATTCTGGATTAGTTGTAGTTTCCAGGTTTTTGCTAAATCCCACAGGTGATTAACTACTGAAGGTGCAGTGTCATATCCTCTGTGCTTTATAGCTCTAAATTAAGGATCCCAAATAACATGTTTCCATGGTTGTAGGTTTATGATAGCATGTACCTTGAAAACAGTGTGTGTTTAAGTATGAGCATCCTTCATGAGAAAAAGGAACACAGTTATAGTGATCAGCTACAAGTTTATCCAACAGTAGAATTGTCTAGCTGACTTATTACCAGCTTGCTTACAAGAATATCATGGGGACAAGGTATATTATCCCCCTCAGCAGTTAAAAATCAATCAATCATTGTTTTCATTAAGCATCAAAGGAAATTATAAAAGTTGTTCCAAAGCATTTGCTTCCACACTAATTTAATTTTCCCTGTGGGCTTGCCAATTATTAGGTTTTGATTGGGCCATTCAGAAATAACATACTGTTCAGAAAATATTTGAACTCCCCCCGGACATCTATTGCCCAGGACTTCATACATCACTCCCCAACCCAATATATGTTAAGGAAAATGTAAGATAAGTGGGGCTACAAAGTGCTACAAAAAGATGATTATTGGCATATGCATGTAATGTGTACTTACAAAATATCAGGCTGCCATCCAAAAAATTTACTTTGGAGAACTCTGTAAGTAATGGTTTGAATTTGCACCTTAAGTACTATTAAGCTATAATGCCATTTCCCATTAAATAAATATATATCTTATTCTGTAAGGTAATAAAACAATCCTTCCATCTGTTAAAATCCTTTAAGTTGGTTTTTTGGGTGGTAGTTTGTGCGTAGCACCTGTTGTTATTAACCTTATACAGGTTATAAAGGACATCTTATAGCCATATTCCTGCTGTGTATTGCAAAATGTTGAACAATCATGATTGATGCTGCAATTATAAAGTTAATGGTTCTGTAAGTCATTGCAAAGTCATCTTTCAGTTAAACATTAAGATTAAGGTTTTAAAAGTGAAGAAAGCTGTTTTGACCTTTAACTTGCCATGTAGTTCTTATTTGAAATATAAACTAGTATTAATAAGGCTACAGGGAAGTGGGATCACACTGTCTTTTGAATACAAATTCATTATATTCATCCATTGAACATTTACCTATATATGCCATAGATGCTCCGGTTCACTGAATTTGAAGAATTCAAAAGGCCACTGTTCCTTTAAAAGTTAAATCCAAATGAAGCTCATGATCCCAATGCCTAGAAATGGCATGCAAGCTACTATCTGGACAAAGGTCCAGGAAAGGGCAACCAGAATGATCAAGGGGATGGAGCAACTCCCCTGCGAGGAAAGGTTACAGCATCTGGGACTTTTTAATGTAGAGAAAAGGTGAGCAAGAGGTGACGCGATAGAAGTTTATAAAATTATGCATGGCATGAGGAAAGCGGGTAGAGAAAAGTCCCCCCAGCTCTCATAATGCTAGAAGTTGTGGACATCCAATGAAGTTGAAAGTTGGAAGATTCAGGACAGACATAATGAAGGACTTTTTGATGCAGAGCACAGTTGAACTATGGCATTTGCTGCCACAGGAGTCAGTGATGGCCCCCAGCCTGGCCTTAAAAGGCACGTTCATGACTATCAATGGTTACCAACCACAATGGCATGTTCTACCTCAACTGTGAGAAGCAGTATGCCTCTAAACAGCAGTTGCTGGGAATCACAAGTGGAGAGAATGCTCTTGGGCTCATGTCCCACTTGCGGACTTCGCACAGGAATTTGGTTGGCCACTGTGAGAATAGGATGCTGGGCCACATGGGCCATGAGCCTGATTTAGCAAATTTTTCAGTAAACTCACCCGCCACCTTTGCTGAGTTCCAATTAAGCAATTGTAAAGGAAGTGTTGGAGGTCTGTTGCCTGGCTCAGGTGCTGTGTCAGAGGACGCAGAGGAGAAGGGGAAATTTTCTTCCCCACCAGTGGAGCTTGAGATATAGCAGCATGAAAGTAAATAGATGGATGGCAGATGAGTGAATTTGAGGCAACCAAATGTGTAGCAGAAGAAGTTGGATAAAGCCTTTCAGAATGTGTTGAGTAAAGGCGTGTGAGGTGTGATAGAGCTCTCACACCATCTAATCTGCTTCAACAAATAAAAATCTTCATTAAAATAATTGTGATGGGATACTAAAGGGCATGCTTAATTATTATTTTGCTAAGGCTCATTAGTAAGTGTTCATCATGAAACACTTTGGAAAATTTGCCATTCAAACTGCTAGAGCGGTACAAAATTGGTGCTATGAAGAGAAGAGTGTTACTTTCATATCTGATGGCATTTGAGCAAAATAATATCTGTTTACTGGATTGCTATATACAGCCAGATAACCAATAACAGGCAGTTTGAAATTCAGAGAAAGAACAGAAATTAGGAACATATAGTTCTGCCCTGTGCAACACCCTCCCATCAAAGGTCAAACAGATAAACAAGCACACAACTTTCTAAAGACATCTGAAGGTAGGTATGTATTGATAAGTTTTTAATGTTTGATGTCTCACTGTGTTTTTATATTATGTTGGAAGCTGCCTAGAGTGGCTGGGGCAATCCAGTCAGTTGGGCGGGGTATAAGTTATAAATTATTGTTATAATTATTATAATTGCTCTCCAATTTGAGGTGCAGGGATCAAAGATTTTGAGACACCACCTCATTAGAAAATGATAGAGCTGTTATTTTAAATGTACACAATTTTGGGAATGAATTGGATATGTGCCATTGCTGTTCAGAATACCTATTACAACCAAAGTTCCTCATTATATTTATATGTGACATTAGCTTATATTTTCCTCCTATGTCTATTAGGAACTGAGGTGGCTTAAGATCCTGCTTGGCTAGTTCATAACTTAAAACCCTTTTAAGTTGACTGCAGGTGGAAGCATCTAGTTATGAGTCATGGAAATGCTATTTGCATATGTATAGTATACATAATTTTTTACCTGGAAATGGGGACCTGCTATATCTTGTCAAATCCATGCTCAGATTCCACATATTAGTGATCTGGGAGATGGTTTCTTGTCAGCTCTAAATTAGACTCTAATAGATCCGTCCTAAGGCTAGATTGGTCCTGCAGCCAGAAATACAGTATAATTGAACTCAGCAATGCATTATCATCTATAGGGCGTTGTAGTAAAACAATCCAGCAGGCATCTGTTTTATTTCAGCTTATAGCACAGGGTGGTAAGTTTGAATTACTACAGTTTTGTGGTCTTGCAGCACTTTCTCCTGAGCCTCCAGCATTTTGAGCCTCTCAGGACATGCAAGATATAGCACCTTATTTTTATTTTTCCTTTAAAAATTGGCCACATTATATGACTAAGGCAATGTACAGAAGTAAACCAAAAAATCAAGATTAGCAAATGGAACCACATCATTTCAGAATAGAAACAGTATACAAATAATGAAAAGAATGAAATCCGAAACCCTTAGTTTTCCCATTTATCATTGGCTTCTAAAAGTATATCTTAACACACACACACACACACACACAAACACATTGTAATATAGCAAAGCCCAGTCTTAAAGAGGTTTCTAAGCAGAGGTATTCAGACAATTGAATATCTACTACTGAAAATGCTTCCTTGTGAACACTGATGCTCTCATTTAGCACACAAATTTTGCCTTCAGGAAACCATTTTCCTCTCAGTGATGGTACACATGAGAGGATGCAGTAGCTTCAGAAATATGTGGCCTGAGACATTTTGAGCTTTACAAAAGCTTTTACTGGTTTTTTATGAACAATGTATTACAGCCATCTTTCTTCATGGGCTTTGCAATGTGGCTAACCTGTACCAGAAAAAAAAGGTAAAAACGAAGTAGATCCCTAATTAGGAATTTGTTTTACTGGGGAACCATTTTGAGGATAAAACAGAGGTTAAATGAGCCAGGATGGGCCATGGTGACTCTCTGAAGTGCTTTGTTGCTGCCATCCCGTCTACAACTGCACAACTTTTAAAATGTTTGATGTTTTATTATGTTTTTATATGTTCTGGAAGCCGCCCATAGTGGCTGGAGAAACCACATATTATTTATTATAAATAATAAAACTATTATTATATACTTGAGTTATTTATTTATTTAATAAAATTAAATAAATTTTACAACCACTTTGTTGTAAAACACCACCACCACAAAGTGGTTTACGAAAAGGGAAAACAATAAAATCAAGACAAGTTCAGGAATCTTGCCTTGGCATTGTCAACTAAGTAGCAAGATGGTACCCTACAAAGGGCAGAATTGGCCTGGGGGTTTTAGTGGCTAATTCCTACTAATGTGCTTTTTGTGTCGATCCAATTAATTTTTCTGCAACATGGTATCCATCCTGCTTTTCTGGCTTCACATTTTCCGTGCATGTGTATTTAGTTAATCTTTCTCTCCTTTGTTTAAAAAGAAGGCTTTTGCTGAGCGTGTTGCCAACAAAAGTTCCAAATGTAACCAACGAGACAGATGGCCAGATAATGTTCAGTTAACAGAGACTGAACCTCTAATCTCATGACACATTGCTGGTGGGTTCTGAAAAGAGCTATAAAATTATCCGTCACTGAATTAAAAATAGAAGAAAAACAGCAAAGAAAATTTACAAAATTGTGCAAATTTTTGCATGTGTATGTGTGAACACACACACAATGGCAGAATACATATTTGTATGGAATTGGCTTGAAAACCTCATCCAGAGTGCTGCAGCCAGGTTGTTGAGTAGACTAATTGGCTGCATACGTATTGAACCTGTGTTGAGCGAACTACACCACCTGCTGATGTGGGCCATGTTCACAGTTATTAACTGTGAGCTCAGCTCTGCTGTTAGTCTATTGCCTTCCAAACTGAAATTCTCAATTTCCAGCTCAAGAATATCATGGCAACTAAACGTCCACTGTTCTTCATGTTAGTTGTTTCTCTGATGGAATTACCTGAAGTACCTACACCATCCCCACTGCTTAAAGACAGACATTTTAACTCGTAACTGTCGTTGTAGCTTCCTGAATTCTTTAGACCCAGTTACTCAAGAGTATATTTTTCTTTTCTAGGGTGGAAATACATACCTATATACAGTGGTACCTCAGGTTAAGTACTTAATTCGTGCTGGAGGTCCATTCTTAACCTGAAACTGTTCTTAACCTGAAGCACCACTTTAGCTAATGGGGCCTCCCACTGCCGCCGCGCTGCCAGAGCACGATTTCTGTTCTTATCCTGAAGCAAAGTTCTTAACCTGAAGCACTATTTCTGGGTTAGTGGAGTCTGTAATCTGAAGTGTATGTAACCTGAAGCGTATGTAACCTGAGGTACCACTGTACACACATCATTTAATTTGTATGTTGCCTTACCATAATTTAAACCAGGTTCCAGGCAAGTTACAACATGAATAAATGCATAATTACAAGCATGAAAGTATGACTATAATAAATAAAATATCAAAAAGTACACAACCAAATTGAACAATTTCCACATAAATCATAAGAGCTAAAATAAATTTACTAAAAGTTAATATCAATAGTGGCAGCAACTGCCCCACCCCTGGGCAGCAAAATCCCATACAATACCCCATCCCAATGGTCCTACAACAAAGACCTTTACTTCCCCATAAATATTTATTAGCTTACTTATTCATTATTTCAAATTTATAGTCTGCCCTTCCTCTCCAAAGGGAGCACAGGATGACTCACAATATGAAATAAATATCTAAGAGCAATTTGAAACAACACTATGACATCTTGCAGGCAGCAGTTAAAACAAGCTATGTGGAAATGTCATAAAACTATTGGTCGCAAGCCTTAGTTTTTAAAAAGTCTATACATGTTTCTTGAATGCAGGTAAATATTTATTTATTCCTCTCTTTTCTGCTTTTGACAATGTGTCTTGCCTACCTCTGACAAGAGTGGAGAGAATCTTCATATTCTTATTTTTTAAAGGTGTTCTCTAGGTTTGTTGTGTGATGCCAACATTGGACACACAAGACAGTTGCAATGACTGCAATGACTACATTAAGGATTGACAGGGATCTAGCAGTTATGAGCTCACTTAGAGATTAAGAACAGTGATGAGAAGTTTGGAGTGAAAAGGTTATCAAGAGATTGGTATCAAACGCTGCTATCAAGCACCTGCATGTAAGGCAGGAGACTGGTTTCTGCATGAGCATGTGCGCCTTGCTAGAGCTTGCTCTTTCGTCACCATCCCTATCAGGAACTAATCTGTCAGGGACAAAAGAACCATTAACAGCTTCTGTGATCGTGGACTCCCTTTTTCTCACCCACTAGAAAACACGGAAACAAGATCAACTGCTGAATTAGTAGGCACAGCTATAGGTTGCAACAGCTCCATAGATTTAAAGAGATTTTCCCGAAGGGCTGAATTGGGGTCTGATGTGAAACAAGTACATTTATTTAAAACATTTATAAACCGTTCCAAAAAACCTCCAAGCTCTGTCCAGTTTAAAACAACAACAACGTATCATTAAAAGAAGAACAAAAACAACAACCAAAAACACAATAAAACAGCAATATTAAAAAAAGCAGATAAAAGTGACTAAAACAGAAAATGCAGGACATATAAAACAGGTGGCCAAGGGAAGTGCATTCTGCAATCCAGGTGTAGCTGCCTCAGATGTCCATTTTCAGGTCAACACCCTATGATATTCTGTAAGGTGTGAAGGCAAAAGTAGAGTTTCTCCAAATGATCCAAGTGGTTTTGCAAGTCTACATGGGGCTCTGTACAAGGGCCGGATTGTTTAGGGCTTTATATGTTAACATGATGTGGTCAACGAGAGTATAAAAGGAAATGCTTCATTTGCCTAAATAGTTTGAAATCAAACTGCATGAGGAAAGGAGCATATTCTCCCCGCTTTTATTTTTCATTAAAAAAATAAATTCTGGGAAGAGGAAATAAACAAAGGAACAAATGGCATTGTCTTTCAGTGGGTGAGTACGCTTTAGACTAAATCATTAAAAAAGACTTTAACAGCAGTCATTATAAATCACACACTGGCAGAGATTTGCTCACCATTGGTTTCAGTTATGCAGATAAATGGCCACTGGCTCCAAAATTGAAAAGCTTGATGGCATAATGGCCTTCGTTATAATGACATAAAAAGCTGTTATCATGCTGATGTTAGAATAACTGTTGTTTGATCTAAATAATTTTGATGGATCATTGCATTTGCCACTCTTTCAGTACAGAATAGTGAAACAGGGGGAGGGGGATATACAATACATTACTAATTATGCCCTTTGTGTTCTCCATAGGTTCAGAAGACTTTCCTACCATCAGACTATATAATTGGTATCACAAGTTCATACAGGCATATATAAAAAGTGTATTACTTATGAACACAAACTATTATGCATGTGAATAAAAGAGATATGACGTTTTAGAAATACATAGTGCAATGTGGGGGGAATCTTCCTCTATAAACTCCACTGAAGAAGAATACACCATGCAGGGCATCAGTAGGTGGAAAATTGTGGCTCATTTGTATGCTTGAGCAGAGGATGAAATGGTTAGTAACTGGGATTCAGAATTCTACTGTGAAAGTAGTGAAATATGTATTCTCCAGAAAATATTCCAAGCCCATGATGTGAATTAATAGGACTTTTGTGAACATTTCGACCAACTTCACAATGTCAATACACCCCCTACCTAAGGGAATGGGACAAAATATCTGTACAGATTATGGTGGCTTGGACCCTAAATTCAAAGAGGGTTCCTGGAAATATTATTCCAATTTCTAGAACATGTTGACTCTGAAAGGGGGCCATATGCCTTCTATACTCAGTCCTATATTACTAACAAAATGGTAGGCTTTGTGTAAAGCAAGTTTCAAATAGGTTGGGTGAGGTTATACTGTACAAATTTGCAATACGTTGTGTGCTATATTTACTGTGAATTTGGACTCTGGTAACTTATGTGCGATGCTGGTTAATATACTGCTGTTTTGGAAGTGAAAAAATCTTCAAAATAAAGTAGTTTTCAAGATAGATTCCAAGTTTTCAAGATAGATTCCAAGTGAAAACTCATATTTACATTCACTGAAATTCCTTTGTGGCTCATGTTCTCCTTTTGACCTATCACTTATCTCAGATAACACAAATAATAATTTTCAACCAAAATTAAAAGAAGAAGTTCTTAAGATATGAAAGATAGTGAAATGATATCTGCTTGCAAGCGGGTCTTGATTTGACTCACCATGCTCCAGAAGCCTTGAAACATTTATCTAGTTTCTCCCCTGTAGTTAAGGAAAGCAAAGTTGTTACGAAATGAACCAAAGAAATTGTATCTAAGTGAAGAGCATGAGAAAAGCCCTGCTGGACCAGACCAAAAGCTTATCTGGTCTAGCACACTGTTTTCACAGTGTCAACAAGATGCCTGTGGGAAATCCTCAAGCAGAACCTGGCTGCAAACAGTGCTTCCCCACCTAAGATTCCTAACACCGGGAGGCAGTAAATAATCATCATGGTTATAAGCCATTGCTAACTTTACCTTTTGGGACCTAGGACTTGCTGATCAGAAGGTTGGCGGTTTGAATCCCCGCGACGGGGTGAGCTCCCGTTGCTCAGTCCCTGCTCTTGCCAACCTAGCAGTTCGACAGCATGTCAAAGTGCAAGTAGATAAATAGGTACTGCTCCGTCGGGAAGGTAAACAGCGTTTCCGTGTGCTGCTCAGGTTCGCCAGAAGCAGTTTAGTCATGCTGGCCACATGACCCGGAAGCTGTACGCCGGCTCCCTCGGCCAATAATGTGAGATGAGCGCCACAACCCCAGAGTCGGTCACGACTGGACCTAATGGTCAGGGGTCCCTTTACCTTTACCTAACTATACCTTTATTAATTAACTTAATATTTTGAAGACATCTGTATTTATGACCAGCACTGCATCTTGTGGGAATGAGAAAGTGAAAACTGTTACTGTGACGAGCACTTGCATAGTAACATCTTTTTTCTGAACCTTTGCATCCTAACCAGGATTTATAATATACTTGGCTGGCTGACACCCATCAACTTCATTATGACGATCTGAGATGCCTACCCTTTCTCCATTTTGCTGTTTCTCTGCTTCTGCTTTTTCTTTCAGCATCTTGGCCTACTTTCCAAGTCTAGTTCACTTTCCAAGTTCTTACTTTTTAGCCAGGACATTTGGGTTTTAGTTTTCCATTGTTTCGTGCCCAGAAACAATTTCACTGCATATACTGGGAACTTGGAATTTACTGTGCCCTTAGCATTTTCTAACTGTTAATTTTCTTCCTTTTAATTCTATCATTTACTAAGCAATGTTCTGACTCATTTCCTCTTTTTGAGGCATTAAGTGCTCTGTTACAGTCCTTAGTGCTTCACATGCCTCATCGGTCTGAGTTCACAATGAAGCAGAAAATACATACTTGGAATTAATTTAATTCTTTGCAGTTCATCTCAGGATATTGCCATTATAGATTTCATAAAAGAAGCATTCTACAATTTTGTGGGATTGTATGCTCTATCTGCTGGGGACACAGGTGGCACGGTGGGTTAAACCACAGAGCCAAGGACTTGCCAATCAGAAGGTCGGCGGTTTGAATCCCCGCGATGGGGTGAGCTCCCATTGCTCGGTCCCTGCTCCTGCCAACCTAGCAGTTCGAAAGTACGTCAAAGGGCAAGTAGATAAATAGGTACTGCTCCAGCGGGAAGGTAAATGGCATTTCCGTGCACTGCTCTGGTTCACCAGAAGTGGCTTAGTCATGCTGGCCACATGACCTGGAAGCTGTCTGTGGACAAACGTCAGTTCCCTCAGCCAATAAAGTGAGATGAGTGCCGCAACCCCAGAGTCGGCCACGACTGGACCTAATGGTCAGGGATCCCTTTACCTTTACCTGTATGCTCTGACAAGCCAGTTTACTGTGGGACAGTTTGCACACAGGGCTCTTTCACCATAAGATTGGCCACATTTGCTTTGAAGGGACAATTATGATCTGTGCTGCCTTTCACTAAAGTAAAGTTGGTAGCATATGCATCCTGAGGCTCCCTGGCTGCATAGAATAGCCCCTGGTCACAAAGAGCTCTACATCAGCTTCTGTTAAGTATCCAAAAGCATGTGCAAGTTTTTAGTCAATATCAATAGACAAATCCCAATGTACTGTATGTGCTTTATTCCTGAGGGTTGTGCAAAAATAATAATGTTGAGCATGGTATTTTAAGCATAAGCATTATTTTGCTTTTAAGTTGCTTTGAGACTTTTTTGTATAAAGTGACTTAAGAATAATAACAAAAAAATATTTTCCCCATCAATACTGATGGTACAACTGATGTATTGGCACCTCCTTCTTTCCCCCAAATTTATTTAGCAAAAATTATTGGGCAGAAACTGTGGCCAGGTCTCTTTCTAGAGGCCTCGGCTCACCACCTATACTTTTTCTTCCTTCTTCACCACCTCACTTTCCATAGTAGCAGAATCCCAGATTTAGGGAGCCTGGGCAACATTGAATCCAAGCCACATGTGACTTTAAAGGTCACCCAAGAGTACCTTGAATTGTTTCCAGAACACAGTGGGATAGATAGAAGAGAGATTATAAAAGACTAGTTCTTTGTCTAGCCCATTGTCATGCACTTCTGTTTGTATACTTGACTTATTCACTGTATCCAGATAATTAAGCAATAAGACATGACAGGACATGAATTCTACTGTGTTAATTTACACCTCCTGGGATCCTCACAGCATGTATCTGGTTTCTAACTGTTGACAACAGAGCTAAAAGTGAATAAATGCATCATGGCCAAGTATAATTTATTGCAATGAAATATTGTGTATCTTGATTTAACTTGTGTACTTCCATGACTCTAATCGCTACAAAAAGATGCAAAAGTATAACGTGTCATCATTGTTCCAGTGTGTAAGATCATTGGGCAAAGGCCTTATTGACTGATTGATAATTTAATTTCAAGTGTTGCACAGTAGCAAGGCTGAAGTTACATCATACTGTTAAAGCACATCCAAAGCCTTCAGTATAGTTAGGTTGTGGGGAAATGTTACTCTGTGAAGGGTAAACTGCAGTTCTCATGATTCTTTGGGGATTACATGCTTTGGTGTAGTCATGAACTAGCTGGATGCTGAGGAGTGGTGGGAGGCACCAGCTAAGGAACCCCCAGGGGAAGCCCCAGGGGGAAAAGGCTCAGAGCCAGGGTTGTGGGCAATGAGTGTTCAGAAGGAGAAGAGTGAGCAGACTGAGAGGAGTTGTTGTCGGAAGCTGAAGAGGTAACAGGGTTTAGTGAGCAGGAAGAGGCTGTGACAGAGAGCAGTCCAGAATCAGAGGCAGAAGTGTAGACTGGTGAGGATTGGGGCCAAAAGCCAGAGTGGAGGCAGGCTGGTGAAGAAGCCAGGGTGTCTCCCCCTCCTTCTGTGACAAGCTCCCTTCCTCCTGGTCTCCCCGAACATGCAGATAAATGAAGACGGCTTCATATGATATTTTATGGATGGCTCAAGTCATATCTCTGTATTCAGGCACTGGGTGAACAAGAGTAGGATTAGATAACAATGTCTCCTGCTGATTTGCTTTTGGGAGGGGGGTTTGATGCTATGGGTTTACCCTGTTTTATTGTATCTATGATGTGTTTTGCTTTGCTATTGTGCACTGCCCTCAGCTCCTATGAGATGAAGGGCATTTTGGCCTTCATATGCAGTAGGCGCAAGAAACTACTATTTATAACTGAATTGTAGAATCGCTCTACAAAGTAGTATGACTTTTGGTGCAGTTGCTTTCCTGGAGCTATAGCATAGAATCATGAGCACCACCTTTACTTTTATCATCTTATCCTACTGTATCCCTAAGTTAAAAAACTGAATGAGCCACCCAGCACTTCCTTCCACTTCTTGGAGCTGCAGCAACAGAGAATGCAGATGCAGCCTTCAAAAAAGTTCCAACCCCAAAATATCAGCCAGCAATCACTGAGCTAGATTCCTGTCACCTCTTTTGCAGCAAGATATATTTGGATGGCCTCCACTGCAGCTGACAGTTTTGTGATGATTTTAACCATAATAAAGCAAACCTTTCCAGTCCACCTAATTCAGGATTTGTGAACCAGATGAAAGTCTGCCTGGAATATGACTGAACATATCCTTCATCTAAAAGCTAAGTTGCGGAATATAGTGACACCAAGGAGGCCATTGTTCTTCATGCTGTCCAATGGACAATAAACTCCTAGTTTATGCTGTTCATCAAAGTTGTTGGTGCCATTGCAGCCAGGGAGTCATTTTCAATCATAAAACCAACTCTTGGTGAAACTTTTATTATTTTCTTGGTGCCTCCCATAATGCACCCCCATAACATGCACACTTCCATTCTGACATTATAGAGCAGCCTTCACTGTGTTGGCTGGGGCTGATGGGAGTTGTAATCCTGAATATCTGGAAGACTGTTGCAGGTTATTATGCCTTTGCTACAGTTTTCCTCTTTGGCTGCAAACATCATATATGGCTTGTCTCATATACACAATATAGAATATCCTTTGCATACTGTGTGGATGAAACTGTCAATTTAGCTTTTCTCCAGTTTTTCATTTATTTTGACTAAAATTCACTTCTCCATATTTCCACAGCAATTTGTGGGTTTTAATTTTTTTAAATCATGTTTTGCAATTTGATCTAACATCTGAAGTTAAAATTCTTTCAATCGTTTTAAAACACAAGAGCAAAATAAAGAATCTGTCCTGACGTCACACATTACCCGTTATCCACTATGAGCATTGCCATTGTTTAGAGCTGGTTGAGCCTAGTGACTACTGTTCCTTTTACCTTCGCTGCCCCACTGGTATTAGCTGTCATGCTTTTAAATGTAACTATTAATAATAACTGGCGGCAGTTGCACAATGTCTAGTGTAGGGAAACACGTGCTAACAAAGAATGGGAACAGCAAAACATCGGCCTTTTCCAGTGAGATCCGTATGTGGAGAAATGCTGTTCAGATGGGAGCTGGTACCAGAAGGTGGCAAATTCAGGTCCTCCAGCCCCAGTGAGCACCGTTGAGAAGTTGCCCTTGGCCAACCTCAAATGCCAGTTACATCCAGATAGTCCTGTTGCTACCCAAGTGGCCATGACTAAGACCCAACATTTTAAGTCCTCCATATTCTCTCTGGGTGCAAAAGTTGCACTGTGGGGGAATTAAAATGGCAGGTGCCAGCTGAAGAACTTTCAAGCAGGACTGAGTTTTTGGGCGTGTTGCTGATTTGCCCATCCACCACTACCAAGGCAAGGCAAGGCGAGGGGAGGGACTACCTAGGATACCATGCTAAGGGGCACAACTGGAGGGATCAGAAGCCTGGCCATGCCTGTCCTGCGCTGCCCTAACAACACCTCTATTCTCACTTCAGAAGACCTAGGTAGATCCGATCCAGTATAGGAGAATTCTCAGTTTTCATGTCCTGCAGGGAAGTGACCTCAGTGAATGGCCTTCTTCCAAGAATCCCACAAATTCTGGAGCCTTCTGGGTATATTTATTTCTGAGTATAAAATCTACAGCAAAAAGGATACAGTTCACTCTTCTTCAGTGTTATGCAACACTTTATGTATTGTTCTATAATTAAGTCTCTCTGCTTTAATTTAAGCATCTTCCCATCAGCCTAGGATGTGATTCACGTCAATAATAAGCAAAACTTATGAGAGCTGGATTTCTTTGGACAACTTGTGATGTGAATTACTTAGTTCTTTTATGTATAGCTGTGTACTTAACACTTCCATTTTTGTGTGTGGGAAAAAACCCTTCTGATTTAGATTACTGCTCAAGGGAATCCCGTTTGGCAGGTTGTAGAAGAATCTGTTTGTATTTATGACAATCCTCTACAATTTGTCAGTTAGCCAGTCAATCTAGTTCACCAATCTGCTGCCAGCTTTTTTTTTTCACCTTAATCACTAGCTTTCAATATAATAATTAGCAAGTGCTTCTCAGAGTAATTAAGATAGATTATGCCTCCAGATTTCCCTTTCCTCTGCTAACTTGGTTCTATCAAAAAATCATATGGTGAAGGGGAACACTTGCTTATGGAAAAGGGTAGCAGCCAAGCAAAGAAAGTTTCAACTATGGACGTGAAGGACAAAACGGTGTGAGTTTGGAAGGGAGGGAAAGACAACAATCTTGGCGTCCTTCAAATTCTCATTTGTTTTAAGTATGCAAGGGAGGAAACCCCCCACCATAAGTATGTTTGATTTTCTGATAGGGCTGGGCTTGAATTTATATTTGTATGCATATTTCTAATATTTGTATGTGGATTCATATTTCAAATATCAATGCACTGTGGCTCTACACTACATCCTGGCATGACTGCACTGGCTGAAAAATAGTTTCTAGGCCCAATGCAAAGTACTGGTTTTTACCTATAAAGTCTTAAATGGCTCAGGACCTCAATACTTCAAGGACCCCATCTGCCCATATGAACCAACCCAGACCCTGCGATCATAATCTGAAGCCCTTCTTAAGGTGCCTTCTCCATGGGAGGTCCAGAGGGTGGCAACACGAGAATAGGCCTTTTCTGTGGTGGCTGCCTGCTTGTGGAATGCTGTCCCTAGGAAGACTCGCCTGGTGCCTTCATTACATATCATTAGGTGCCAGGAAAAAGCATTCCTCTTTTCCCAGGCCTTTGGCTAGTTAAACAGTCTATGGCCTTTTCAGCTGGGTGGGGGGGTGACTATTGTTTTTGTTTGTTACAATGTTATGCATTCTTGTGTTTTTATATTGTAAATTGCTCTGTGATCCTTGGATGAAGGATGGTATAGAAACTGCAGGTATCTCAAATATGCACCAGACTTGAGGACTCTTGCAGCCTGGAGTTGTGAGTATATTTATTCACTGCTAATGGCTCCCTGCCCCCCACAAGGATATTATTGGCACTAGAGAGACAGCTACATACCCTTGTTACATGGCATGCTGCATCCCTCCCCCAATTAGGAGCTGCTTTTATTTGTGTGCCCAGCAGGGGTAGAGAATAGTGGGTGCTTTTATCTGCTCCCTTGAAAGACTGGTAAGGAGGTCATGCAAGTTATTCATACTCTTCTTATAAGTTGTATTCTCCTGCTTCTATACAGACATAAGAAATGAAATCACTGGGGGTGGTGGTGTATGTGCGTGTGTGTGTCCTCACCATTCTTTATATCACTGTGGAACAGAAATAGAGACTGAATCATCTTCAAAGCAGCCTGCTTTGAATTATAAGAACTCATGGACTTCCTTATATGAGGCCATGGCAATGATCTAGGGTAGCTTGCCTGCCTGCCTGCCTTCTTTCTTTCTTTCTTTCTTTCTTTCTTTCTTTCTTTCTTTCTTTCTTTCTTTCTTTCTTTCTTTCTTTCCTTCCTTCCTTCCTTCCTTCCTTCCTTCCTTCCTTCCTTCCTTCCTTCCTTCTTTCTTTCTTTCTTTCTTTCTTTCTTTCTTTCTTTCTTTCTTTTGCTTTTTTCCTCTAACATTTTGCACAAAATTGTAGGTAATCTTCCATTTAAAAAAAAAAACAAATTCCTTCCAGTAGCACCTTAAAGACCAACTAAGTCAGTTCTTGGTATGAGCTTTCGTGTGCATGCACACTTCTTCAGATACCTGAAGAAGTATCTGAAGAAGATACTTCTTCGGGTATCTGAAGAAGTGTGCATGCACACGAAAGCTCATACCAAGAACTGACTTAGTTGGTCTTTAAGGTGCTACTGGAAGGAATTTGTTTTGTTTTGACTATGGCAGACCAACACGGCTACCTATCTGTAACTTCCATTTTAAGTCCCTTTCTGTCCCCAAACAGATGCTGACAACCTTGGGCAGGGAAGGAACTAACACCTTTAAAATAGGGATGAGCAGAACAGAGTAGTTCTGTTCTGTAATCATTCCAATATTCCAATACTTGGGACTCAGCTACATTGGCAAAGAAAAAGCACTTTATATACATTGTATATGCATTATAACACTGTGACACCAGATGGCACTGTGGAGTTCTGTTTTTGCCAACCCAATTTCCCATCCAAAGTTTACAATGCACTTAACTGAAATTGGATTATAGCAATAATTATTAACTATTTGAATGCCACACAATTCATTTATAACTGTTGATAACAAGTAGATATTACCATTGAAAAATGCTTTGAGAAAAGACCCACAATAGCTTTAGATCATCTCATCTCTCATTCCCCACCCCATTTGTCAAATAAGACCCACCCAAAGTGATTAATGTGAGAAATACACATTTTTCTCTTGCCTAGTCCTTGTTTAAAGGTGTTCAAGTTGGTGGCCGTCATTGCCTTCTGTGGGACAAAGTTTCATAGTTAAACTATGCACTCCATGAAGAAGTACCTACTTTCATCTTTCCCAAATCTTCCGACATTCAGATTCAGCGGATTTCCACAAGTTCCAGCATTTTGAGAGATTTTTTTTTACTTACTGAACTAAAAAGCCCTCTGTGTTGTAACTTTCCACTGACCACTTGATTATTTTGATTGCCCTTTTCTGAAACTTTTCCAGCTCTACAAAACCCTTCTTGAAATAAGGCGACCAGAACTCTCCATTGTATTCCCACCACAGTTGCACCATACATTTATATTACAGAATAATAGGTGCTGGCTCCTAGGGGGCCGAAGCAGTTTTGCCCCCCCCCCCATGTGGCGCCAGGTATGTGTCCTCAGAATTTGTCTAATGGGGTTTTGTAAGTGTGGATAGCAATTTAGCATTAACCCCACCTACCCAACACACACATTCCTTTATTCGTTTTAAAAAATCCACATTTAAAATTCAGGTTTTATAAAAAGGACATTGAGAGGCACCTTTTATTTGAAAATATATTCTGTGTGACTCATTTACGTACCCACATAAAAAGAATATTAAATTAAGGAACCTGATTTTTCGAATTGAGCATTATGTTCTCAAATTTGATATAATCAATTAGTAAAACTGTGGTGCAAATTTTAAAATTGGTCATTTTTTTAATATAATGGCTATACTCTGCATTCATTGAGTGAATAAATAAAGATTAATGAGGCATAGTAATTAAGGTAATTATGATCATAGGATAGAATTGCCTTTTGATGAAGCCTCCATAAAACTTGTTTATGAAACATGCTCTGATCAATGGTGTGATGAATTTTATTTCTGCGACCTGTAGCATATGCTTTGCAATAAATTAACATGACAGAACTATTTTGATGGATTTTACATTGTTTTCATGTAAACAAAACACACACACACACAAAAAAACTGGGCTCAATATTCATATAATCCTCAGTTACAGCCTTGTATGTAACTTAACATTCGTTTCATAAATCTGAATTTACTGCCATTCAGAATATTCTTGATATACATTGTGAATTATTAAATCATCTTACTCAAACACATTTATAACCAAGACCGAAATTTGCATATGTTTATTCTGGAGGGTGGTACCTTATTTTGTAAGTGATGAAGAACCACAATATCATCTTCAAATTGTGATGCATTTGAATGTGCAAATGAAGGATCATCATGCAAAAGACAGTCTACACAATGTAGTAGGTATGGGGAAGAAACTAAATCAGTTCATATTGCAATGTGAACTTACCTAAACCACACTTCCAGAATCAATATGCAAACCTAAATGCAACTGTTCTTCAAAATTCACACTTCCCTGAATTTTGCAGTACAAGTTTCCAACCACAAAATCCATGCAAAATGCATATATTACATGAAAGTCTGCTTACGGTATATATTTGTGAAAATAATGTATTAAATGCATTTTATTGGGGGGAAATGCATGCAACAATGCACATATTAGCCAAAAGTGTGTACGAAAACATGTATATCAGGAGAAAGACACATGGAAAACATATTTTTCCATGCATTTTTAAAATAGTTTTTGTTCCATACTGATAAAGAAGGAGGCAAGTTGGAGACTGGGAAACTGAGAAATGGAGGGAGGTGTGATGACACAATTCAAGGTGTTCATGTTAGTGTTTAAAGCCCTAAATGACGTGGGCCCAAGATATCTGAAATACCACCTTCTTCTTTACAGACACTTTCAGGTATTAAGGTGTCATAGGGGGCTTTCTTTGTAGTTCCACCACCCACAGAGCTTTGGGGTGGGGAGGGAAGCCCAGGAGAGGCAGCACCTAAATCGTGGAATTCCCTCCTCACAGAGGTGCAACTGGCACTTTTATTATGTTGCTTTAATCATATGCTGAAGATACAACTCTGGCCTTTAATCTTACACTTACACACACACAAACACACACACAAACACCACACTATCTCAGCTGTTTTAATCTGTATTTTGATAATTTAGTTTTTAATCGTAACACATTGTGGGACCTCATGGTGAAGGTCAGGTAAGAAATCTATACTACTGCTGCTGCTGCTGCTACTACTACTAATAGAAGAGATGTTATTCTTTCAGAGATCATGAGGACATCCTCAAGACCTGTCAGAATATTGGCCAATATTGGACCTGTTACTAAAAATGTAACTATCATGATGAACTCTATGGTCCATTAGCCATGTTGAAGGGGGCTAATGGGAGCTGGGAGTCTGAGAACATCCGAAGGGCACTATGTTGGCTACCCCTGTTCAGGGCATTAAACAGGCTGCCATTTAAGTCTAGGTTGATCACAGTGTGGCAATTTCACCTAAAAGTTATCTAAGGGACAACAAAGGTTTGTTGAGTGTGGCGTTCTTTTTCATGTGCCCAAGGGACTTGAGCTGGAAGAACAATATGGAAATACCTATTTTCTAAAGCAACAGTGTTACAAACAAGTCGTTCATCACATGCATAGGTTGTACACTGAAGAAGAATGTTAGGAAGAGAAATTTCGAATGGAGCAACAATGCAGAAAAGGGTGTCGCTAACAGCTGTAGCAGTGCTCTTGAATGACTAGTGATATTACCAACATTAAAGGGAGACTGTTGAATGGCAATCTGGAAATGACTCAGCTGTCACTTTCTCAATCAACTGCACGTTGCTGTAGGCAATAGTAAATAAGCTGGGGTTTTAACTTTTTATGCTTACTTGTTTTTTAAATGGATTTTTTTAAAGTGTTGCACTCGTACACAGCATAATGCAGCCTTCTGTTTTATTGGCATAAGACTTCTCTGTCGAAGTGTTAATTGTTCTTGTTGTGTAGCTCTTTTGCTGAATAATAATAAATAGTTGCTTCAAAATAGCTGTCACTCATTCCAAGAGCTGTTAATGAAATAATGGTAGCGTGCTGTGTGGATCTTTGTAATTAACCTACATGTTAGAGTGAACTGGGAATACTGCAATATATTACTGAAAAGTACATTGTTAGGTCTATTTTCCAACACCCTGCCATGATTCAAGAAGCAAGGAAATTGGATATAATGCTTTTCATGATGGGAGTTGCTCGTAATTAATTTGTGTTAGCATATGAAGAACACCACCCCACCACCCTTAGAATAAAATTATCCCATTCGTGTCTTGGTCTCCATCAAAAAACACCCACAGAGAGAGAAAAACTGGGGAAGAATGGTCAGCAGGTTATTCTTGATGAAATTGGCTATTCCTTGTAGAAATTGCTTTCATTCTGAGACCACCCATCCATGTGCCTCTTGTTCAGTTTTGTTTTTGTTTTTTTGCATCTGAGTATGCTTGCATTGGGACGCAGGTAGCGCTGTGGTCTAAACCACTGAGCCTAAAGCTTGCCAATCGGAAGGTCGGCGGTTTGAATCCCCGTGACGGGGTGAGCTCCCATTGCTTGGTCCCAGCTCCTGCTAACCTAGCAGTTCGAAAGCATGCCAGTGCAAGTAGATAAATAGGTACCACTCTGGCGGGAAGGTAAACGGTGTTTCTGTGCACTGCTCTGGTTTCGCCAGAAGTGGCTTAGTCATGCTGGCCACATGACCTGGAAAAACTGACTGTGGGCAAACGCCATCTCCCTTGGCCAGTAAAGCGAGATGAGCACCGCAACCCCAGGGTCGTTCGCAACTGGACTTAACTGTCAGGGGTCCTTTACCCTTACCTTTTATGTTTGCATTGCATCCTCCATGATATATCCGTTTCATCCTGCCTTGGTTCCAGCCTAAATCATTTTTTTAAATAATATTTATTAAAAATTTTCAAATATAACAGAAAAGAAAAACATCCAAATTTAAGGCCTTATTTTCAATGTCATATTTCCAGGACTTCTCCTCCCCTCCCCCTCTTGTATTCCAGTTCTTTCAAATAGATTCAGCAAATTCTTACCCCAAGTTTTAAAGTTATTATCATTAACCCAATTTAAAAAATATTTTCCCATCCCCTAAAATCGACCTGTTCCCTTCCACGAGTTCCCCTCTTTAGTATACAATACAGATTAACATTAAAAAAATAGAAAAAAGAATAAAATGTAATTTAACACCCTTTGGATTCCAAATTTCCCTCCCCCCTTTCCCGGTTGCGTTCCCAATGTCCGTCAATGTCTACTGTCGTCCTGGAGCTCCCACATCTAAGCCATAATCCTTCACCAGTCCGCTTTGCCGTCTTTTTAATAGTCTTTGCCGTCTTTTGGTCATCTTTGATTTCGAATGTCCAATCTTGGAAGGGGTCTATCTTCCAACTTTGTCCAGTTCTTGTTATTCTTGTTGTTCTTGTTGTTCTCTCTTCTCCTCTCCCCCCCCCCCCTGCTCTCCTGCACAAATGTTCTAATTCCAAAAAGCTTGTAATTCCTCTACAGAGGCTTTGTTATTCAGGAACAAAACATTACGTCAAGTCCCTTCCATTCTTCAATAGATAAATCTATTGTCTCCTTTAGTGTGTAGACCTCTGTAGACAAAATAGTGTTCCATTTCTGCAGTTTCCCAGGAGATAAAGAGTCCGATTCAAATTCCATGCCAGCAATACTTGTAATGACCCACAGCTCCTCTAGAGGGATTATAATAACTCAGTTTCCTTCCCGATCACACCCACCAGTCAAAGTAACTTATTATTCCTTGTTTTAAACAGTTTATATCCAATTTATAACAAATGTAACCAGCAAAGTCCTCGTAACAAAGTTCTCTTTTTGTTCTTCAGTTTTGGCAGCTCCTTTGACAGCTGTCAAAACCTCTATTTCTCCTCTCCCGGTGCTCTCACGGATCGCTCCCGGGGTTTTTCGGGGGGGTTGTATTTTAATTCACATTCCACTTTTCTCCTCCAGCCCAGCTTATAATTTTCCATCGCGAAATTAATAACTTTATCAAAAAAAGGTTGCACTCGATCTTAGTTGTCAGGTCTTTTGCTTTAGCTCCTCTACAATAGGGGGGAGGCTGACTTCCTTTTTGCACCTCCCCCGCTCGCTCCGAATTTAAGAAAAAATTTGTTCCCCTTTTTAATCCAAGTTCCAATTACTCACGGGTTATTCTTTTAAGTCCAGATTTTCAATGGAAGAAGTCAGCGCTCTCCGCCAAATGGCATGCGGCTTCACTCGGCAGGGGAAGCGGAGGACTCACAGCACCCCCCCCCCGTCACCCACTCCGCAGCCTTTAAAAAGGCTCCTTCGCGTGGTCGGGGGGGCGCAAACGGTGCCCGCCGAGTCACCATGCCCATGGGTTTCAGCGCCCATGGTTTTTGAGGGTCCCCGCGTCGCCGGCGCGGTAGAACCCAGCCCCTGCCGAGCAGGCTCCCTCCGGAGCTCGGAGGGAGTCCGCCATTCGGCGATGGCGCCAACCCGGAAGTGGTTCCAGCCTAAATCAATGCCAATCTCTTTTGTGCTGTTGATATGATCCTGTCTCATCAACTGGTTGCCAATCTCATTCACTGATTCCTCTCCCCCCCCCACTTTTTTTTTTTTTACTTTTCCTCTCTGTTGTTATACGCTATTTTGAACACATGTTAAAAGAGTGTCGTGCATGTTTGTGAAATAAATGAAGCCTTTGTGAGCCTTGTGCTCTCCATATGACTGGGCTTGCTGACAATAGGATTGTAACAATTAAAATGCAATGCTAAAAACAGTTTGAAACAATGTACAATAAAAAAGGGGAGTCTAAATATATAGATCTCAAAAGGCAAGGTTAAAAGGTGTGAAGTGGGAATCTCCTTCATTCTGGATTTTACATCATGAGAGTAGGCTACATCAAGAGAAAAGGCTTCCTGCTGCATCCTGCCATGCTCCAGCTTGTGGAAGATAACTGGGACAGCAGCAGTGCACTCAATTCTTGGTCTGGAGCTCATGCATTCACCCTTGCTCTCCCAATCATCATGTTACTCATGAGTACAATGTCTGAATAAGGCAGGAATAGGTAAACTCCAGCCCTTCAGATGTTTGGGACTACAATTCCCACCATCCCTGACCACTGGTCCTGTTAGCTAGGGATTATGGGAATTGTAGTCCCAAACATCTGGAGGGCTGGAGCTTGCCTATGCCTGGTATAGGGCATAGGAATCTTAAGGGCCCTCAAGCCCATAAAATTCAAGAAAGAGTCATAATTAAAATGTGTAGGTACTTAATGAAATGATCTTCACTTTGGCAAGTGTTGAGTTACTGTTACCGTTGAGGTTGGAAGTAGGAGCTCTTTTGTAGTGGACAGAAACTCTGTAGGACTATAAGCAAGTAATGTTTTGATGTGTTGAGAAATTGGGTAGGCATCATCCAAGCTGTATCATTTATGTTGTACTTTATGTAATTCACTCTGCGATGAAGAGTGGGCAATAAATATTTTGAATAAACAAAGCTGTGCAGGGCCAGAGATTAATTTTCTTCTCATAATAAAATCAGTACAAGCTCTTCTTTTAAAAACCACCACCACCTGTATTTATTTTATCTGAAAGATGGCTTGCTTCACCTAAACAAGCGTAACATTTCATTATTAGTTATGAAATTTGTTTCCAGTTATCTTTCATTGTCACAAAGGGGTTTTGTGACACATTTTTAACTGATCTTTTCAAGAGATTTATTCCTGGCAACCCATAATAAATGACTCCATAGTTGCTTGTTTAATAGTCCTAGAAAGTTACAGGAGTGCTGTGCTTTTTGTCATGCTTTTTCCAATCCACAGTCCAGTTGTATTAAAATTGGTGAACGTAAGCTGATTTAGTGCCTTTGACCCAATTGAAATAAATAATCTACCTTACTAGTGTCTCAGCTGGAATGTGGGTTGGGCTGCAAGGAACTGTTGTTTATCAACAGTTGATTTGCCCTAATCATTTCCCCCTGTGAGACAATATTTTAGTGGAACATTAACAAATGCCTTTCCCCACTTTTTGGCCTGCATATAATATTGTACTAATTGCTGCTATCATTTATCTTCATGTTGTTTTTGAATTCTTAATTATGGTTTAAAGTTTTATGTATCATGTAGCTTTCTATAAGAACCTTATCAAAATATTTATAGAAAATACATTAGTAGAAAACAATAATCTTTCTCTAGGGGTACTTAGCAGGATTAAATATACAAATTATGCCAAAGTAATAAAAATCAATGAGACAGTTTTATCAGCTTTGTTAAGTTGACAGTTGGGAAACTGAAGAAATAATGGCTTAAATTGTCTTATTTAGATGAGACAATTCTATTTAATTAATACACTTCTTAGAATATCACTAAGTGTCAGTAAGATCACCTTCCTTCATTCTCAACCATTTACCCACCCTGTTGTAACTAGAAATGGCCACTAGAGCTTTACGAAATACTAAACAGGTGAAATAATTGATTATAATTGGTTAATTTGTCTCCTCCTAACACAAGTTCATCAACTATTGCTCCCCTATTCCTGTGAGCCCTTTGTCAATATCCCAGTTGCTGGAACAACATTATCAGTCAAACCTTTCCTCCCCTCAAAGTCTTATCTTCTGATGCACTTATTTAGCTTAATCTTAAGTTAGTTCCCTTAATGCCTTACCTTAGTTCCCTTGGCTATCCTTGCCAAGTCTACAGTTGTTCATTGCCATTCTACAATCTTATTCCTCATCTCAAACTTTTAGGGCCCCCAAATTGGCAGAAAGACATACAACACAGCACTGTATCACTAAAAGCTATTCCACACACTACCCAGTCAATGTTTAACTCCTTGGCCACGTGTATTTATATGCTAAAAACATTTACAAAGCTATATGATTGGATCCAAAGATGCTCATCCTCTGATGAAAGGTGATCTTTCTGATCTTTGTCACATTCACCCTAAACCAGGCTTCCTCAAACTTGGCCCTCTAGATGTTTTTTGCTTACAACTCCCATGATCCCTAGCTAGCATGACCAGTGGTCAGGGATGATGGGAACTGTAGTCTCAAAATATCTGGAGGGCCGAGGTTGAGGAAGCCTGTCCTATACGTTGCAAGGTGTATATATAAAAAATGTAATGTAGTGAAAAGCCCTAAAGCTAAGCCAGTGTTGGCATTTCCAACCACATGGGAAGCTACCTAGGGAAGTGAATGTAAGTATTTTGGGGCTATTTGTAGATAAAGTGAGATAGATAGATAAGACCTCTGGACATGATCTGGGTTACTTCTGTGTACTATGAAACATCTAAAAACTACTGGAGGTAAACAAATGTTTAATAGCAATAACTGCTGGTGAAGCATGTTTATCATGCAGGTATTTCTTCACCTTCAGTTCTCCATGGAAGAAGACCTATTCAGAGCAGAAAACACCATCTGTTAAGTGTGTCTAACTAGCTCAGTGTTATTGAAAGCTACAGCTTTTGTCTAATTAGCTGTAATTAGTTTTTTAACCCAGAAAGGAGCTTTGTTACATAAAGTGTCATTGACAAAGTGTAGCTACCACTGATTGTAGGTTAATATTAGAGTTAAGAATGTCCTCAGCCATCCATACAATTATAGTTGATGGGCAAAGGACCCATTGAGGAAGGAGAGTTCTCTTTCTTTAGGGTAGAGTTCTCTTTCTTTAGGGTACATTCAAATTAAAACAATTTTGTTCACTTGTGGGAGGAGATGGTATAGAACACCTTGCATTGTGTTCCCTATTGAAGGAAGAGACATTTTTATTTTGCATTGATGTTATGGTATTTTATGTTTTATTGTAAATTGTAAGGGAATCATTCTATCAGAAACAAGTAGAAGTTTCTAGAAGGTTCCAGAGTCTTCCTTTATATATGGGAGTGGCACTCTGAGCTTAATTAGCATCAGCTGGAAGTGCCCAAAAAAGAAGACCACTTGGCTTCATTTTTGCAGATGCCTGATGGCAGACGTCTGTCCCAAGACTGCTGCCTGTAAAATCTGCTGAAGGACTGTTTCTGTAATTTACAACCTGCAGGAGATAAGAGAGACTTTGTTTGAAAGTGTGCGGTTAATTGTTGTTTATTTTAACAGTTGAAAATACCTTTGCTATCGTAATGCTTGTACCCGGTTGGGGAATAAAATCTCTTGGCCAAGGCTTCACAGAGTTTGGTGAGTCATCTTTAAAACAACTTCTGTTATTGTCCAATGCTTCTGAGAGAGAGAGAACTCTGCTAAATAATTGAAAGAGGTTTTACCTATACACAAGTATCTGCACAGCGAAAGTGTGTGGATGGTAGCCTCTAATTAAATAAGCCTGGTAATTGAGGCACTGGGCTTTGGGAAGGAGGTGTGAGGATCTTACAGGGTTCCAGAATCCTTTCACATCTTCCCAAAGCCTAATCAAGGTCAAACAAATTAGATACTACAATCAGTGACTGCGAGTTGTTCTTACATTTAACCCTCTTGGACAGCCTAATTCTGCTGGTTATTGGTTATTGCAAAAATCAGTACCCTTTGAAATCCAATCCCAGATAGTGGAATTCCTTTAAAAGGGAAAAATAAAATAAAATACTTGACTTTAGGGGATTGTAACATTTGTGTATTGGATATGTGTATTGGTCCAACAGTGCTGGTTACTGAGGGAAGAACTTCCAGCTAATGCTTCATTTTCTCTGAGGGCAGGTTCTAGGTCCAACCTGGTGTTCATACAAGTGAAACAGATAAGCAGAAAGATTGTCTACATTTCAGATGTATTTTGTAGAGATCCTGCTCTGTTCATGTTAAAGACATTGTATCTTCTGCTATGTTGAACTTCTGCCATTGCTACACATGCCAGTTTCTAGGGGCTGAGGTAGTTTCAGGCCCCCAATATATATTTTGAGTGGGCTGAGCCCCCTGGCTCCTCATGACGTCACACTCGTGATGGCAGGACATCACATTGGCCCCCTCAATCAACTTGAGAAGATGGTGCCTCTGGACATTGCTGCTAGGAAAGCATGAGATACCCGCTAGCAATACAAGGCAGTGGTAGCCAATTTAGGATTGTGTCTTCCCTTGCTTCATTTTTCGATTTCTTCATAGTCCTTCTGTTTGCATAATGACAGCGAAAAACATTGCCAAGAGCAGCTGGTGTCTCAGAGTGAGAAGTCTCCCTGTACTTTACTGATGCTCATAGCATGCTGAGATTCACAAGGACATCTTTTGCAGGAAAGCTGGCCTAGATAGGAGGCTTTGTTTCCTGTAGAAACCAGGATATTCAGATCTTGAAGGAAAAGTTTCGGAAACTCTCACTTCTTAAACTCCTAACCCTATTCTGAAAAACACCAATTAAAAATACTGGTGTATTTTGCAGTTCTGGAAACTTTATGCTGCTACTTTACACAGGGAAATAGAAGGAGTGGATTAAGAATTATAGGGATAGGGAGGTCAAACCATGAAATAAATTTGCACTGATTTCTCAGAAATAAGTCCAGTTAAGCTCAGTGGGGTTCACTCCCTAATAAGCACATTCAGGATTGCAGCCCAAAGTGGCAAGGAGCAGGCCTTTTCTATGGTGGCTCCCCACTTGTGGAATGCTCTCCCCAGGGAGGCTCTACTGGTGCCTTCATTACATATCTTCAGGCCTTTTAAACATGTGTTTTGGGGGCAATTATTGTTTTTGTTTGTTATTATGGTATGTATTTTTGTGTTTTTATATTGCAAACCGCCCTGTGATTTTTGGATGAAGGGTGGTATAGGAATTTAGATACTACTACTACTACGACTGATGCAGGTGGAGCTGTGGGTTAAACCACAGAGCCTAGGACTTGCCGATCAGAAGGTTGGCAGTTCGAATCTCCACAATGGAGTGAGCTCCTGTTGCTCGGTCCCTGCTCCTGCCAACCTAGCAGTTCGAAAGCACGTCAAAGTGCAAATAAATAAAGGTAATAAAGGCGAAAAGGTAAACGGCGTTTCTGTGTGCTGCTCTGGTTTGCCAGAAGTGGCTTAGTCATGCTGACCACATGACCCAGAAGCTGTGAGGTTTTGACCAGCTTCGGCCCATCTGAAGCTGATACAGGCCCCTTATCTGAAGCCTAAACAGCGTAGTCCACACAGCGGAAGGATGAGCAGTATGTGCCACATTTTTTTTAACTTTATTTACACTTCAATGCTGAGAGAATACCAACATGCATCTTGCCTCTGTGAGAGCAGAGAAGCAACTCCTCTCGGAAACAAAGAACACCGAGAGAACAGTGAAAAACAGGAAACCAGTGAACGTCACATCCAGTCTCCCATTCCCGTGGGAAACCCAACAGTACTCTGGCTGTGGAATGCAAAACAATGTCCCGTGACAAGCATTTCGCTGCACAGTGAAGGAAAACAGAAACCAACAGAAGCTGTACGCCGGCTCCCTCGGCCAATAAAGCAAGATGAGCTCCGCAATCCCAGAGACTGGACCTAATGGTCAGGGGTTTCTTTACCTTTACCTTTACCTTTACCTTTACTACTATGACTACTACTACTACTAGACTTAGTGTATTACTTGCCTGGTTAACAAATTGCCTGATATTTTAAAATTTATATTTCTGACTGGCAATATATGTAAGTCCATTTTTTTCTAATAACTTACATTTAATAATAAAAAGTAGCATTAATTCATTCTTTCTCCCACCTTCTTATCATAGAAAAAAAAACCCTAAAATAGTATCCCAAAAAGTATTGCTGTATTTCCAACTCCTCAAAGAATAAAATTAATGCCTCTGCTGATTAATCAACTAAAGATCTGCTTGATTTGTTTACCAATTTAAAGGACACAGCCAATTAACTATAGTCAACAAGACATCAGAGAAAGAGTCTAAGGTGAAATCAAGAATTTCTGTGGATGTTGGAACTGCCTGTATATGGTGATAGATAGATAGATAGATAGATAGATAGATAGATAGATAGATGATAGATAGATGATATAATGAAAAAGGCTATATTCACGTAAGCAAAGCTCTTTAGAAAGAACACTGCATTCAAGAGCTGTAAGTATCCTTTTTTTTTTGTCCTTGAACATTTTTGAAGCAAAAGTGTGCTTTCAGGGGCATCAGAAAAAATGTTTTCCTCCTTTTCTTCTTTTTTTAAAAGGTCACTGGAAACCTATTTTCCTTTTTTATAGTTGTTTTTATTAAAGGATTTTCATAGTTAACAAGGGTACATTTGATGTCTCTGTTTTCAAGCCATAGAGTCTTTTCTACCGTTCAGTGACATTCAGTGTGAGACACTGCTATCATAAACATTGTAAGGTTGGGGCGGAGAGAGAGACAAGGGGAAGAAAGAAGGGGTAGTGATTTTCCATTCTTTTCCTCAGTGTATGTGCAGAGTTTTTGTGTCAGCATTGCAAGAATAGGTTCTTTATTGTTTGTTTTTGTTTGTTTTTGACTGGGATAGCAACCAGTCTGCTGGTCCTTCAACATGATTTATAACAGGGCTTTCCTCCACATTCTTCATGATACGATCCCAGACAATCAGGGGTCATGTGTTAGTGAACCTAATGAACTCACAGAGGAAATCAAGATTTGCAATATAGTGCCAACAGTAAGGACAAATGAAGTGGCATTGCCCTCAGCATGAAGTTCTCCAGGTTTTGGATGTTCATTTGGGCACATATCTTACTGATGGAGCACTGGGACACTTGTTTCCAGTGAGCACTCCCATACACTATATGCATTCCAAATGCGCATGTGTGTCAGTTCTAGCTTTTCTTTGCCGTGGTGGTTTCAGTGCTGTAGTCCAGCATGGCAAAATAAAGAACATGGGCCCAGTTGCCAAGCCAAAGGGAATGCATTCCCTCTCACTTCTTGCAAAAACAAGTCAAATAAACAACAAACAGATTGATTCTATAATGAAAAACCAGAACTAAACAGCAGTGAGGACAATGGTTAGAATTTCAAATTTAACCCAACACCTGGGTTAAAGCAGAGAATACAACTAGGATAGCTCTCACCCCATCTTTCACCGGTCCAACCCAGGGTTCCAAAACCAACTGGAGAGGAATGAGGAACAGCCCAAAACAACTTTATTTTTTAGAGCCTCTAAGACAAAACATATACAACAGCTTCTATGCTTTTGGAACTGCCTGAATCATGTGGCCTTAGATCAAGTCCTCAGGTTACCATCTTCTTAATACTAAGGCAATATCTCTAAATTATAAACCGTATCACTTTACTTTCCCAGCTCTGGGCTCTTCACCAGTTGAGACATGCAGCAGTCAGTGTCATCAGGATCAACTGCGATACACTAGTAAAACACAGGGAATCTCAAGGTCTCCATAGTATTGAGGTTCAGGTCGCCAGGTGTTCTAATGTGTAGCCTTAAATGAATAGACTGTTGGCTCCTACACAATTACTGAAGGCAAGTCACAGCGTCCCTATTTCTTCAACTCATTCAGTGTTGAATTTTGCCTAAATACAACGCATCTCATAACATGCATCAACCTTGTATTGTGTTCTATCTTATTGGAGAATGACATGCAAGCAAAAATATTATGATAAAGTGTTTTCATGGCAGGAAGCAGTTACAAATTGCTGTCATTACAACTTCACCAACCAGTCCACCTTGGGCTGTTTTTTATCAATGGAAAACTAGAATGTAGGAAAACAGTTTGTTATCAGGGCCACCAGAGAATTATCGGAAAGGAGTGCAATGAATGTGGGTTGCTTTTTTAAGGACCGTGGCAATCAGGTGTATCGAAACAACAAAGAATAGTTGCCTGGAGATGCCTTGTCAGATACAACAGAAAGAGGACAACAGGAACTTGACACTATTTGTGTTTTCTTCCCCTAACTGAAAGTATAGGCTTGTTGTTTGCAGTTATACATGTTGTCTTCAGGAGCAGCTCATGTGGTGGGGTGGAACTGCAGCAATAGCCTTTCAGCAGTGATGTTGCTGCAGCTTGCTGAGAGGGGTGAAGTGATAGCGGGACTTTGTGGGTGCACTGGCAAGAACAGTGGGATGACACCATGGGTGCACCCACATATTGCCAATTTTGTCATCGCCATGCCCCTCACCTTCCCTGTAAGCAGTGAAGATGCTGCTACTGGGAGGCTATTGATGCAGATCTGCCCCTGAGAGGGTTGCTCCTGCACTGGAGTCTCTCAGCTGTGGCCTCTAATGTGAGAGGGAAAGGAAATAGGTCTCCCTGAATAGATCTGCTCTTCTCAGTAAAGGAGCTGGTATCCTTGCCAAAGACCTCCCTTGCAGTGTGGAGGAAGTCCGTGACTAGTGACACCTTAACGCACATAGTAATTCAATCTATGCACAATCTAGGCAATATAAGGAGCACTTGCTTTTCTGTTGTTTCCTTATGATTCCTTTATTTCACAATTTACTTTGAAATAATTCTCATTCCTTTAACTAAGAATGAGGGAGAAATTCAATTCAATTCAATTTGAAAGTGAACTTACCCAGTTTGTAGTTTCCAAAACAATACATGAACCAAAACATAACCTTCCTTCAAAATTCATACTTTGCCAAATTTTGCAATGCAACTAAGTAAGGTGTACAAAAATACATAAACTAGGCTAAAGTGTGGTGAAAAATCCACATATTAGTGAAAATAACAGAGAAAACTGCATTCTATTAAGGGGAAATGTCTTGCCAGAATGTTTATATTAGGCAAGATTACATACAAAAAGGTGTATATTAGGATAAATTTTCCCTAAAATGTTGAGAAATTTTCATGAGGAGTTGTTGGGTTTCCTAACTGCAAAGTGGTGAGGAAATGTGGAGAACTGAACTCAGTACTGGAAAAAAATGAGAAACCATCAGGTGTTGAAACTGAGAGATTTGCCCATCCCTAATTTAAACAGAACATGAGTTTGACCAAACTGTGGGAGGCAGTGGAAGACAGGAGTGCCTGGCGTGCTCTAGTCCATGGAGTCACGAAGAGTCGAACACGACTAAACGGCTAAACAACAACAACAAATTTAAACAGAACTTCAAAAGGTAAAGGTAAAAGGACTCCTGGACAGTTAAGTCCAATCGTGAACGACTCTGGGGTTGCAGCACTCATCTCACTTTACAGGCTGAGGGAGCCGGCATTTGTCCACAGACAGTTTTTTCCAGGTCATGTGGCCAACATGACTAAGCCGCTTCTGGCGCAATGGAACACTGACACCAGATCAGCGCACAGAAACACCGTTTACCTTCCTGCCGGAGCCGTACCTATTAATCTACAATCATACCTCATGTTACTTTTGCTTCATGTTACGTTCTTTCAGGTTACGTCCCACGGTGACCCGGAAGTACTGGAAAGGGTTACTTCCAGGTTTTGCTGCTTGCACATGTGCAGAAGTGCAAAATGATGTCACACACATGCACAGAAGCGCCGAATCACAACCCTTGTGTCCTCAGATGCGCCGCTGTGGGTTGTACTCTTTTCATATTGTGAACGGGCCTCCAGAATGGATCCCGTTTGCAGCCAGAGGTACCACTGTACTTGAACTTTGGGCGTGCTTTCAAACTGCTAGGTTGGCAGGAGCTGGGACCGAGCAATGGGAGCTCACCCCTTTGCAGGGATTTGAACCGCTGACCTTTTTATCGGCAAGCCTAAAGGCTCAGTGGTTTAGACCACAGCGCCACCCGCGTCCCAGAACTTACTTTCATTTTTGAGGTTTGCTTTCCCATTTGTATACCTGTTAACCTTCATTTCTGTGAAAATGTTTGATAGCTTTAGGATGTCCCAGTACAATGAAGCTTGTTGATGCTCATCACATGCTTCCAGCATAATTGTGGGTGTGCTTGACTTGTACATTTCAGAAGCACTAAAAAAAAGGGGTGAGCTACCCTTTTATGCTGGAAGCGTATAATGGATATTATCAAGTTCTATGCACATATCAGTTGAGCTACAAATAGCAGAGTATGCCTTCGCAGACTGAAAGGGTGAAATGCTGTAGTGCAGTTTAAGAATGTCTATAATTGGAAACTCACCCCAAGGCCTTACAGAAAGATGAAGTCAATATTACAGTAGTGGGTATGTAGATGGTATCTTGTGTTGCTGTGTTTTTAAGAGCAGTAAGTCAAAATATATTTTCCTAGAGTTTTCCTTAAAATGTAGCAGTTCTTTTAAAACACATCTTCTTTGGTCATGTGCCCCAATTATGTAATTAATTTACATGCTTTGAATAAGGAGCTGGAGGTGAAAAGTAGCGTCAAATCACTAAATCAGATTTCAGATGTGCCTATGACTTTTTGCCATTTCTGCTAAACTAATTTCTAGTTTCTCCATGCCATTAATTAATATGGTGTATGGAAGAGTCGTTAAAATACAGAAAAGAATAACACTTTCAGTTGGGGAAAACAACCTGTATTGTGCTAATGTATTCCTCAAAGTTTTTAATGCGTGAGCATGAATACAGAGCCACATTTTCTTTTCAGTCAGAATCAGTGCGCTATCAGGAATCAGTCATGGAAGCATTTAGGTTTTAATAGACTGGTTCAACAGGGCATGTGCCTCATTAAGTTACTTCTTAGCCACCAGGTGACTTTGTATCCAGCAGTGAGTTACTTTTCAGTTAGCGGTCCCTGCTATCTGTTGGTTAATATCTGCAGTGCTTTGGAAACAGCATGCTGAAGATCTTTGAAGGGCTCTGAACACTGAATATAGGGTTAATAAATCTCAACTAGACCAGAAGGGTGGTTCGAATCCCTGCGATGGGGTGAGCTCCCGTTGCTCGGTCCCTGCTCCTGCCAACCTAGCAGTTCGAAAGCACGTCAAAGTGCAAGTAGATAAATAGGTACCGCTCCAGCGGGAAGGTAAACGGCGTTTCTGTGCACTGTTTTGGCTTGCCAGAAGCAGCTCAGTCATGCTGGCCACATGACCCGGAAGCTGTACGCCGGCTCCCTCGGCCAATAAAGCAAGATGAGCACCGCAACCCCCAGAGTCGGTCACGACTGGACTTAATGGTCAGGGGTCCCTTTACCTTTACCTTAGACCATTATTTCCCTTTTAATACACCAGAATTAATTTTGAATCAACTGATTATTGGTGGGATAGATATGTAAGAACCCCTGTTGGGTCACCCTCAAGGTGCATCTAAGTCTGGCAATCTGTTTCCCATAGTGGCTAGCTCCATGCCTCCAGGAAGTCTACAACAACCCAGACACTCCTATTGTTGTTCACCAACAACTGTATCTGGTGTGCAGGTTCCAAGAAGAGTATCTGGTGGCATACTCTTCTTGGAACCTGAAAGTTGCATATCGCCATCGCTACTAGCAGCCACTAATGGACAAATTCTCATGGAGAATATGCCTAATTCCTTTTAAACCCATCCACGTTCAAGGGCATCACCACATCATGAGACAGTGGATGCCATAGATCTGTTGCATTAGGAAGCACTTTCTGTTGCCTCCATGGTCAGAGGCAGTAACGCTTCTGAATACCAGTTGCTGGAAGCCACAGGAGGGGAGAGTGCTTGTTGCACTTGGGTCCTACTTGCTGGCTTTCTATAGGCATCTGGTTGGCCACTGTGAAAACAGGACTCTGGACTACATGGGCCACTGGCCTGGTCCATCAGGCTTTTCTTAAGTTCTTATGCCTGTTCCAGTGCTTCTGCCATTCAGCTTCACTGGACAACTATGTGTTCTAATATTATGGGAGAAAGCTCTCTCTCTCTCTCTCTCTCTCTCTCTCTCTCTCTCTCTCTCTCCATCCCCCGCCAGTCTTTCCACACCAAGCATCATTTTATATGCATCATTTATATCCCACCACCACATTTTCCCTAAATATCCTCAAATAATGTAGCCTTCCCTCCTAGGGAAGCTTTTTCAGTCCCCTCCTTATTTGGGTTGCTTTTCCTATACTGAGCAATGTTGGAAAGGGAGCTAGTGTAAATGTGAAATGACACTCCCAATGTGTATTACTTTATACTCACTTATACCGGTGGAGGCTACATCTAGCCTCATGTATCTCTAATAGGACACACCACCAGGGCTCTTCTGCTGCTATGGGACAGAGCTAAGACACAAGATGCGGCCCACCAAATTACACTGGTGCTATTCCCAGTGCCTGAATGCCACAACTATCTGTAATACACACAATAGCCAGTTGTGTGGTGCCCTGCCAGGGATGAGTTTGGTACAGGACAAAACAGGTGAAAGGGCAGAATCCCCTGCTTCCCCATCATGTATTATCTAATGGCTTCTGGACCAGTACAAATGTGTTATGGCCTTTCCTAACAAAGCAAGTGACAGAGGTTTACTGGGACATGGGACACAGCCAGCAGGCTGTACCTTTTTGTTCATTTTAGCTATGTGATGCACATCATTACTAGCACTGTGATAGTTTAAGTGAGAAGATGCTATTTGGGTGTCAGATAATGTGGCTGCCAGGTTTGCTTCTTGAATTCTCATGAATTCTCCTCCTACCCCCAATAGTTAATCTAAATTGCCTTCTGCAACTAAATCACTTTTGTGACCTCTTTCTTCAATCAAATATCCACATTTCTGCCCGCATCCCCAAATTCTGCAGTTACTGGGGATGGCCACTCACTGGACATGTAAACAAACCCATGCCTGCATGGAGGTCTGTTGAAGTCCCAGAACATCAGGCAGGATCTGGGAATTAGTTTGCAAACCAGAAACACTGCTTGACATAGCAGCAATTTTCAGCTTCCTCGAACAGAATGTCAATCATGCTGCATAATATTTCCCGCTGAAATATGTTTTTGTGATATGAATAAATGTGCACTGAGCCTTTGAGCAAGATTGACAAACCTTAGATATTTACAATTTCATGGATGTACGACATTGCCAAAGTTGTCTATTCTCAGCTCTTAATTTGTATAATATATACATTGCCATATGTTGTGATTTAATGCTATGTAGTAAGCCAGCATTGTGTCGAGCCATTTTATTAGTTGGATAAAATTAAAGACACTTTGAGTTTGCATTCCAAGTCCAGTTTCCCTCTAAAATTTCAACCTCTGGCAATACCATTACAGTTTGACATGACATTTGCAGATAAACGACTTGTCAGAGTTCATTTATGTTTCGAAATATTTGGCAAAGAATGACAGCTGCACAAAGCTTATAATTTGACAATGCTTTATCTCAATGAAATAAAGCAGCTTCCCAGGGGGGAAATATGCCAAATTAAACCTTAGGCAGCCTGATAATTTTTTTAAAGCTGATTTAAAATATGATTGTGCACCAAATAAGAGGATTAGTTCCAGAAGTCAGATAATGCCAGAGGAAAGGAGATACTGAAACCTTCCCCCTCTGAGCCAAAGAAGAATTGTAGATGCCTATCAGGGTCTCTGCTACAAGAAATCCTTTCTTTGGAATGGAAAAGGGAAATGATTGTGATCATTTTTTTACATTTATATCATTAAGCTCATAGCTGGATTGTGCCCTGCTCATAGAAAGATGTTTCCCAAACATGTGATTAATAATCCATGACTACTTTGTTAAACTTCAGCCCCTCCCCACTTTAATAAAAATGAAATGCAACCATAGAAAGAAATGAAAGGTATTTGAGAAACTGCACCCATATTTACGTGAAGTTTGGGGTTGAAAGACATGTGCCATGACAGCTAATCATCCTTCTGTACAACTTCTAACATTTATTTAGCATCAAAAGAGCATGACAGCAACCATCTTTTAAGTGAGCTCTCTGGAATATCAAGGCTAGAGATGTGAGAGGCATATCCTCTCCCTGATTTGGACTTCAAGGAATAATACAGCCACATAACTGTGTATGGAACACAGTGAATTGTTTGGCTACTGTTCCCTTATGTACAGTTCCGCCTCAAAACTCTACATTTGGACTAGAGGAGAATTCCTACTGCAGACCTACATAAAGAACTCGTGAAACTCTGTGTGTGTATATATGTGTATGTATGTATGTCAAACCCTGCAATAGTCCCAGAAAACTAGGACATCCCATTTTTCATCCCGTGAGAATGGCGGCCATTTTTCGGGGCTGTGATCTCATGTGGTACCCCCCAAAATCACTTTTTTGAGGGAAAACTGTGGCGGGAAATTCTGCGAGATCACAACAACCCAAATTGCTGTTGTGCTCTCACAATAAGAAATGGGAATATGGCATCTGGGAATATGGCACCCCAGATTTTGACTTCAAAGTGTTGGAGGGTACGGTGTATGTATTGGTGTATCTCCTCCCCCCTCCCCCCCTCTCTGTATACACACTTACTTGGGAATAAATGCCATTTTGTTGTTTACTAGGATAATTAATAAAATGATCATCTCTAATCTCTAAACCACCCCCTGACTATATAACATTATACAGTGGTACCTGCGCTTCAGGTGCATACGATTCAGGTTACAGTCTCCGCTAACCCAGAAATAGTACCTCGGGTTAAGAACTTTGCTTCAGGATGAGAACAGAAATCGTGCCGCGGCAGCACAGCAACAGTGGGAGGCCCCATTAGCTAAAGTGCTGCTTCAGATTAAGAACAATTTCAGGTTAAGAGCAGACCTCTGGAACGAATTAAGTACATAATCAGAGGTACCACTGTATGCATGTTAGATAAGTGATCCTGCAGCTGTCAGCATGAACTCTAACATGTCCATGCCTGCCCACGTGGTCACACGGGGCATGATCATAGGTCATGAGGGGGGCATTGGTCTCCAGACTTCAGCCCCAAGGTCCAGGCCTAACTACAGTCTTTGTGAACTTTTTGACACCTTTATTTTCACCCAGATCTTTTAGGTACTTAGGTACCCTGGCCCTTGGTCTTTAATTTGGGGTGGGGGGTTGTTTTCATAGAATCATAGGGTTAGTTTTATTATATTAAAGACCTCTCCCTGCTCCATTTTAAAGGTTCTATGCTTTATATTGCAAGGTGGTTGTTTTTACTTATTTATTGTGAACTGTCCAGAGAACTTTATATCATGGTGCAGCATACAAATGTCATCAATAAAAAAACAAACAAAAACAAGTGTATGTGTGGGATTCTCAAAGATGAAAGCCTATTAGTTGGGGCTGCTGTGCTGCAAGTTTCTCCCCTTACCAGAATACATTAGAACACTTGAAAGGAACTAGTGGATATTTTTACTGCACAAAAAAGGTCAGAAGTGAGCAGGAGCTCTGAGATGCCTATTTAACCAAGCTCAATGAGATGTCCTTACCATTTGTATTTTGCAAGGATACATGTTTGGGGGGATTTCTTCCTCCAGCTGCTTCGCAACATACCTTTTAAGAAGGCAAAGAGGGGAAAGTATCATGCCAGATATTATTATGACTCTGATTACCAGGTTTTCATCCCTAACACTATTAATTTGCAAGAAGAATTTTGTAATTATGTGTATTCATCAACTCAATTCATGAAGGACAATATGTGACATACTGAAAATTAGACAGCAAACTCCCCCAACCTAGTGACTGTGTAATTAGAAGTGCTCATTTAGCGGCACAGTTCTCAATTATCCACTAAGTGAAAGTATTTGAGTTAGATACGATCCCTTGTCTAGTGTGACTAAACATACTTTAAGTTGGAGAGCACACTGACATGTTAGCAGCAGGAAGTACACTGACAAGTGTAAGTGTTTCATGGTGTTGGTATTTCCAGTTATGAAAACTTTGTACATTGTGAAAGCTTTAAGCTAACAAGAATCTGATGGAACCAAACAAGTTAGAATATCTCTGATGGTAACTTTATGTTAACTACTGCATTCCAAGTTACAGGTAGGTAGCCGTGTTGGTCTGAAGAAGTGTGCATGCACACGAAAGCTCATACCAATAACAAACTTAGTTGGTCTCTAAGGTGCTACTGGAAGGAATTTTTTTTATTTTGTTTCTGCATTTCAACTGAGCATAACAGGATCATCATCATAGCTGATAGGCAGCAAAGACACCAAGATGTCAAAGAGGACAACTACCAGACTTTTAGAAGACATCTAAAGGCAGCCCTGTTTAGGGAAGCTTTTAATGTTTGATGTATTACAGTATTTTAATTTTTTTGGAAGCCACCCAGAGTGGCTGGGGAAGCCCAGCCAGATGGGCAGGGTATAAATAATTATTATTATTTATACACTTCTATTATTGTAACATCTGTTCATCAATAACCATTGGCCTGTGGCCTGCTGTGGCAGGCACAGGACACCATGGGTGTGGCGTTATTGTTTGGGGGTGGGCTCTAAACCATTCCAGCTGCCTTGGTAGAAACTGTGTAGTTGCAGGCCCTAGGTCTTTTTCAGGGTTTGCTAAGGAAGGGTTAAAAGGGACGCGGGTGGCGCTGTGGGTAAAACCTCAGCGCCTAGGACTTCCCAATCGTCAGGTCGGCGGTTCGAATCCCCGCGGTGGGGTGCGCTCCCGTCGTTCGGTCCCAGTGCCTGCCCACCTAGCAGTTCGAAAGCACCCCCGGGTGCAAGTAGATAAATAGGGACCGCTTACTAGCAGGAAGGTAAACGGTGTTTCTGTGTGCTGCGCTGGCTCGCCAGATGCAGCTTGTCACGCTGGCCACGTGACCCGGAAGTGTCTTCGGACAGCGCTGGCCCCCGGCCTCTTAAGTGAGATGGGTGCGCAACCCCAGAGTCGGACACGACTGGCCCGTACAGGCAGGGGTACCTTTACCTTTACTAAGGAAGGGTTACCAGCCTTTGTGCTGGAACAATATGCAGTTCCTATGAATGTTGTTGCTTACAGAAATTGCACCAACAAAGCAGGAAGTGCTGATTGTGCTCTCAGAAATGTAGTGATATTTATCAATCCTAGTTGTATTTTTTTACTTCATATATCACAGTAATCATTGAGGTTTTGCACCTAACTCCAATGGATTGACTTATGCATCACTTCAGCTGATGTAGGATTCTGGGGAGTGGATCAAAGCTGCTTGTCTGTATTCCCCTTCCCATGAAGTGCTTTGTGATAGTATGAACCTTTGATGCTCCTAGGGACCTAAAAGACCATGTGGTGCTGCCTATGGGTGCAGGAAGAGATCCTGTTTTGTCAATCCAAAATCATAGGAGTGCCTTATGTGGCCTTATGTGGTACATTTCTGTCATGAAGTAAGCACACAGCAGAAGAAAATGTTCTGCCTGGAAACATCATTATGGTACCAGCATATTTGCTAGAACCCCTATGCTGGATTCTGTTCTTTCAGTACATTGCTTTATAACAGGGACGGCCAGCATGGATACCTCCATATATTGTTGGACTCCAACTCCCATCAGCCACAGTCATCATGGCTGGATCAGTCCCTGCCATCATTGCAAATGGTCAATGGAAGTAGAACATAGCCTTTGTGGCTAGAGACATTATGGTTTTGACAGGGATGAGTCAAGCCACTTGGAAATTCCCCAGGGAGAACTTATCAATTTTGGGGGGTGGGGTGCCATTTAATGATTCACTAGCCCTGCAGAGGGAAGAAGTCTCTAAGCCCATGCCTAAGGATATGCCGTAACATACCAGGAAATTATCTCCCATTCAGCACTACACAGAAACTCCCCAGGGTCCTTGAAAAGCCACACACATTCACTGATTTCACCAGAGGCATGTCTGCCTCAAGCACACACTCAAAACTCTTCCCCTTAGAGATCTGAGAGTGGCATTTTCTCCCTGACTTTATCTAGCCATGCAATCTGGATCATAATCACATAATACTTCCCCTTTACTAGCGTTACTTTCCCCCTAGATCATAGAAAGTTTCAAATTAATGTCTATGGTTCATTTAGCAGAAAAGAAGGTATGCAGATTTTCTTTCTTAGCAAGTTCTTTAAAAAAATTAAAATTTAAATCCTGCAGTCTGCCAGTACCCCACACCCTAAAGACCAAAGCTTATCTGTGGAAACCTCCATACAATTGTTATATAATGAAATCCGACCAGTTCATTAAATGAGAAAATCACCACAGAGACCGTTTAAGGCTAATCAAGCATACTGTATAGTTCATTGTAAGTACAGGGTAACCTGAGCAGGCAGATAAGACCTTGTCTCAGTGGTAATCTTTTATTATTGTTCAAGGTTTTTAAATAAAACATAGGTTGATGAATATTAAATTTGTAATCAGAATTTGGGTACCTGAACTAAATGGGTCTTCTGAAATCCAGGCAAAAAGTCACTTGAAATATTCATACTTTGCCATTGTTTTCACTCATTTAAATGCAGAGTAAAGTTGGGCTATTGAAATTGACAGCCTTTCAGCCCTGTATAATAAAGTCTGAAAGAAACGTGGTCACAAGTTGTGCTTTACCTGGGGTAGCTTTTCATTACTTCTTACAAAGACTCCATTATTACTGACATACTTATTTCCTCAGTGGGAATGTATCACAGCTTTCTGAAAATAAAAATGGTATGTTAATGGACTGTAGCTACCCAAGATACAAAAAAATCAGAGCAAGGCCTGTGTGTTCAAAAAAGGACATTGCAAAACTTACTGAGCAAACTAGGTGTTACCTAGGTGTTACCATGATCCTCTTGGTGAATGTTCACTTTGATTCACAACTGTGTTGCCATGGCCAAAGAGTTGCATCTCTTGGTAAGACCTAAGTAAGCTCACCCTGTTTCTGCTGGATGGTGATGGGCAGGGTGAAGTTACAGGGTCCCCATAGCAGTCCACCATTGCCCACCCCTCCGGCTGGACACCAATGTGAGGCAGGTTGGCAGAATGTCCCTCACCTGGAGAGTGCTTCTAAGTGCCCACAAAAGCTTGGTGATAAAATTCAGGTTGAATAGCTATAATAATGTATTATTTATACCCCACCCATCTGGCCGGGCCTCCCTAGCCACTCTGGGCGGCTCACAACAGAATATTAAAAACACAATAAAACATCAAACATTAAAAACTTCCCTAAACAGGTCTGCCTTCAGATATCTTTAAAAACACACACACCTATACCTATATTTCTGGGCTGCAGATTGTTTCACTAGCTCCTCAGATGAAAGTCACTTTACAGGTGTTGGGGAACAAATATACACTGGCACATGTGAACATTTTGGGTACTTGCTTTTCCATATCACCTGCTAAGAAGTTACAGTGTGCAATGTTCAATAAAATAAAGTGCTCTGCTTCATTCTTGTATATGAAAAGGATCCATCTGATGAGAGAATATTAAATTATTCTTATTCTGTGCAAATCTCTGACAGTAGTCTGACTAACAAACGACTCAAAGCATAGAAGTAATTAATGTTCCTTCAAAAATGTGCTTTCCCTACTTACATATTATAACTCACGAAAATGACAGTTCTCTTTTCTCTTCCATTTTTAAAGGTTTATTGTGGGTAACACAAGACAGCCCTGTGGTACCACTGGAATTAGATGTATGTCAAACCTGTTTCTGTAAAATGAAATGTGGTTGAAGAGTCAACCCCTTTGAAGGTTATTAGATTAGATGCAGAAGATCATCTGCATAATTCAGTAGCATAAGGAAATTTGCAGCATTGTGGCATGAAGGGGAACCATGAACCTTTGGGCCTTTCCATCATATGCAAACTCTGGTGAGCTTCTCTCTAGCTCCTCTAAAGGTCTTTTCACAGCACATGTGAGCTGAGCAGGAGGAAAGTCTTTCTCCAGTTATGCCAGTGTCATAGATGAGGCTGGCTTTCATCTATGGCGAGTCACATTGTTCTTTTGTAACTATGACGGAAACCAGCTGTTGACAGTGGTGAGCAGCATAGAAAAAACACAGAGAGACAGCGAGTATCTTCAGGGTGGAGACCAGCTCATTCGAACTTTCCTCCTCTCCGGTATTTTTATTATCCTTCCCTTTGTCTAACAGCCTACGTGGCCATCTGCCAATGTCTCACGTCACATCGCCCGATCATGGCTTTACAACACCCATCACCATATAAGGTAATAACATCCAATACACTGCAAAGCACGGACATGCCGGTCACCGAGGTCAGCGAGGCACCAGGCAGCACTACAAGCCTCTGCCATGGCTTCATGGCTCCCACATAACTAACTTATTTGAGTTAGTGTTACTGTCTCATAATAATAATGCCTGTGTACTGAAAGAAGCAAAGATCACCAGTGTCAAAGCAATGATTCTTCAACATCAACTTCATTGGACTGATCATGTTGTGCAGATGCCTGATTATCGTCTTCCAAAGCAACTACTCTATTCCAAACTTAAAAATGGAAAGTGTAATGCTGGTGGTCAACAAAAAAGTTTTAAGGACTCTAAAATCTAAAAAAAAATGTAGTATAAACAGCGACAACTGGGAAATACTAGTCTGCGAATGCTCCAATTGGAGAATAGCCTTTACTAAAGGTGTCATGGGCTTTGAAGACACTCAAACTCAGGATGAAAGGGAGAAATGTGCTAAGAGGAAGGCACGCTTTGCAAATCGTCACTGTGATGAACTCCCACCCAGAAACCTATGTCCCCACTGCGGAAGGACGTGTAGATCCAGAATTGGCCTCCGCAGTCACTTACGGACTCAGTGTTAAAACCATGTTTATGGAAGACAATCTTACTCGGCTACGAGTGATCACAAAAGAAGTCTACCTAATAATAATAATTTATATCTTGTATGCTGTCCATGTGACTGGGTTGCCCCAGCAACATCTCAGTGCAATAGGAGAGAGCTGCTAGTTATATATGAAGCATACAATGTGGGCTTGCAGCCTTCCCACTGGGATCTGGTTGGGCACTGTGAAAACATGATGCTGGACTAGATGTGCATTTGACCTGATCCAACCAGGCGCTTCTTATTTTCTTAAGGATGGAAAAAGTATTTTTAAATAACTACACCAAATGCAAAATACTATTTCTGTAAGCTCTTCCTTTCTCCACAGATGTGTTAGCAGCAGCAAAGCCAGCAGGAAGCTTCAGTGCTTTGGCCAAGACCTGGCATGCCAAAGCTGATCAATGGCAGCTTTTACCCATGTTGCAGGCACCTGGACTTGACCCAAGTGAAGATGGGCAGTTGACACCGTCCATTTCCAACCTGCTTCCACATGAAGGTATGCTGTTTGGGAACATCTCAGAGTCTACAACCAGCAAAGCAATCATCTAGCAGATGCTTGTTAAGTGAAGCCAGTTTCAGTTTGGGATTGTACCTGACAGGGGTTTCACGCACATTTCTACATGTAATATTTTATTGGGAGCCTAAAAGTTTAATAATCGTTAGTTGTCCTAACTAACCTAGTAGACTGTAACATCACTTGTATGCTTTAATAAGCCACTTGAGCACTACAGTCCCTTCCAGGGAAAGCTTTTTACATGCATTATTCACATGTTGGCATAGCAGGTGACAAAAACTGCTATATGTGTGCGACGCTTCCCTCCTACACCCCAATATACAATGTCTGTAATTGCTGCATGTGAGACAATTCAACTCTGTTTAGCTACCTAATAGCCTATTTTAACTCTCTGGCTGTCTATTATCTACCTTACTAATTATTTACACTTCACCCTATGGAAAGCTAACAAATCCTTTGTGCATTTGGCTGAGCCATGTGCAGCTGGTGCAACAGAAGATTAAGTTGCGCATACACTAAATGGCGTGATTGATGGCCATGGTTTCATCTCACAAAGTGCAGTTTTGTTACATAATTATGAGAACTATATGCAGCACTAAATCTAGTTCTTGACTATAAATTGAAGGGTTGTTCTGACTGAATTATGAAAGAAATTATAAACTAATTTGTGGAAACAACATCTGTTGTACATTGGCAAGAAAGCCGAGTAAGAAAGAAATAATTTCTCCGTTTCACTGCTATTATAAGACAAAGGGAAAATCCAAAGTATTGTAGCCTGAAGTACTTTGGCAAAACACATTTATGCCAGCTTTGCTTACAAATGTTGAAATAAACTGACACATGCAAAGTTATAACAGATACTAACTCTTAATATCCACCCTTGTTTAGTGGCAGGGACTGAATATGTAATTGGGCTCTATCACTGTGTTACTCAAAATGGTGGTACTAGCAGATTGCCTCAGCACTTGTGCCAGCCTTTATTCTCTTGCCATCACTTCCTCCTCTTTCTGGCTTAGCTGCACTGGGCTTGTATGATCCTGTGGGCTGAAGGCCAGACCAAAATATCTTACAGCCATGATCTAGTGTGAGGATAGCAGCACCAGGGTAACAGCTGCCCTTTCTATCACAGACCCTTCATGGTCCACTGATGTAACACAACAAAGGAGGCACAAAATGTGTGAGATTATTTGCAGGCTCATCATCTTGCAGTGGTGTCTAATGACTTTTCAGGGCCAAAGGAACCACAGGTGATGGCAGAGTTGCTCTGATGAGAACTTCACTGGATACAGGAAGCATTGAAAAGTAGAAGTGCCTTGCTGCTCTTCCCCTGAAAAAAAAAATAACCTGCTATCTTTCTATCCTATCTCTCTTTTGTATTAAGCACTAAAACACCTATTCACAGCCCAGTCCTATGCAGTCTTACCAGGGAGGTAGCTCCTTTGAATCCTGTGGGAATTACTTATCTATCTACATGCATAGGATTGGACTGCATATTTGTAAAATGCATTCATAGTCTACCATAGCTTTCTTATGCTTGGCTAAGTGTGTCAAAATCTATTGACATATGGTGCTCCCTCCAGTTCTGCAATGATTTAGTTTTAATACATTGCATTTTTTTGTCATCTAAATGTCCCAAGACAGAGACCTTACTAGTGCCTTTAAGTGGCATTCAATGTATCTAGGGATAAGGCACTTAACATATCCTAGAACCACATTTGTTTTCTTTGTGGATCAGCTGGGATGTTTTTCCTTCATTGTCATTTCCAGCTGATGAGTCCCCAGAAGGTAGCAAATGTGTTTATTGTTGATTTCCCTGGTGAATGACATTACATGGTATGCTTATTAAATTTTATCCTGTATTCCCGATTACACTGGGACATCTTTTGTTTACAAGCATCACATCACCTGTTAGGGAGAAAGAAACATGGGAACCACTAACCTGGTGATGTAATAAAAATGTGCCTGTCCTTGAAATTATGGCTGCTTAAAAAAAGAGGGAGCCTTAATATACATCCAACATTTAGAAGCATCCTGTGAATAAATGAATGTCTCTCATCAGTGCTGAAACTCCCTTTTCACATAACAGCAACATAACTGAAGAAATTACATTTGTTATGATGCATCATCATAACAGTGTAAGAATGGACTTACTGGATTAAAACAAGGAACTCCGTAGTTCAACATTCTGTCTCCATTCAGTGACCACCCAGAGGCAATTAGGAAGCTTATTGGCTATGCAAGATGTACTAACCATACACAGGTTTTTGGAACCTTTTTCACCCAAGGGCTACATTTCCTTCTGGGCATCTTTGCAAGGACTAGGTGAGGCCAGAGGCAAAAGCAGTAGAGCAACAAATAAAATTTTACCTTTGTATCACTCTCTTGTTTCTTTACACATGTCTCTCTATCACCTCCATCCACAAGCAAGAGGCATTATCAGAGTTCAAGGACACCTTCCAGCCAGGCAAAGATGCTAGCGGTGCAAAGCAGAGCCGGGGAGGGGTGTAGCCTAGGGAGAGTTTCAAGGGCCAGAAAGAGAGATCTAGAGGGCCACATTCAGCCTTCCTACCTGCCATAGCCTGCTGATTGCTCCTAGCAAGCTCGGGTGCTCTGCCTCTAAATCTAAACAGGGGAGTCTCTCAAAATGTCATGGTTCATATTCATCGAAAGACTTAATGTTCATGAATTTGTGTAGCTGCTTTTAAAAAAGCCATCTGCTGTAGTGGCCATCACTACATATCATAACAAGGAATGCTGTTCCATTAATTAATTTGGTCTGCAGAAACATTTCCTTTTAGCTATTCTATATATCAGCTTGACCAAGTGACTGTAATGATATGAGTGCTCAGCAGCTGCAAAGAAGCAGTTCGATGTTTACATCACATGATGGGTCTAAGCGTGGGACAGGATGTTCCAAGCGATTCTCAGAGTTATGGTCTCAGTGTAACATGAGACCTTCCTGTTGTTTGTGTCCGGGAGGTTTGAGTCAGTTGCTCGGAGGATTCTAAGTGAGAAGACATGCTTTTGTACAGTGTATAATCGGGAATAAAGTAGCAATGAAATAGACTACTTTTCTGACTGTTTTCTTTCTTCCTCCTGCTGCTATGCAAGGGGGAAGCGAGTGTGCACCTTTCATGAGGGAGGTGTCGCTTATCAAAGACCTTCCTGGTCTGTCCGGATGCCAGCCAGGGTAGGTCACCAGCAACAGGCCCTGAGAGCCTGGGAAGAGGAGCCAGCCTTTCCTGAGGGGGCAAGTTTGCCACAGTGACTCCACCTTCACAGTTGCCAGTATGAAAACTGTACCAATATATTAGAGCAATTCAGCACATTTCAATTAAAGTTTTGGTTCAGTTGCCTAATTCTTAGTTTTGCTTTTTCTCTTTTATAAAGGAAAGGTTATATGGTTATATGAAAGGTTATATGAAGGACAATTTTCAGAAAGCAGAATCTACTTGAAACAGCTTTGCACACTTATAACAATTTTTTACTGAGAAATATACTTTGAGGGTAAGTATAATTGCTTGTAGAGGAGATTTTTAGCTACAAATTTTGAAGATGAGTAAGTTATTCTTCTATTCTTTTAATTGATTTGACATGTATTTATTCCTTAATTAGTACTGTATGGCTCTGTTATGGGGGAAAAATGAAGACATGTATGCCTTCTTATAGTACAGTATTGAAAGATGTATATTTGTTTGTTGAGGATTTTGCCTAAAGAGAAACAGACAACTTTCATGGTCAGCTTGCTTTTTCAACACATCCCTAGGTCAGCTTTACGATTTTCAGTGTCCTGCAATTTTTGACCGGCGGATACATTGACGTGCCTTAGTCTACTCCAATATTTATTTGCACTTTCATCTTTAAGTTTACATTCTGCTGCAATCATTTTAGTTTGCACAAGTCTGTGTTCCATTTTGTCATCTGTTGATATGGAAATATATGCACTTTCAACATACATTTTACATAGCACACAATAGACATGCATATCTTAGCCATCAAGAGATATTTACAAATCAATTACCTTCTCTATGTGTTCCCTTTCAAAGTCAATGAATTTTCAGAAGAGTGGCCTTGTAAGTCTTATAAGGCAAAAACTACAGAGGTGCTCGCTTCGGCAGCACATATACTAAAATTGGAACGTTACAGAGAAGATTAGCATGGCCCATGCACAAGGATGACACGCAAATTCATGAAGCGTTCCATATTTTTATATACCTTTCTGAAGAAACCAGAGGCCTTTCTCCTGGGCATGGTCGGCCAATTGGTGTTAAAGAAGGATAGAACTTTCTTTATGTATGCCACAACAGCAGCAAGAATACTTATTGCAAAGTATTGGAAGACACAAGATTTACCCACCCAGGAAGAATGACAGATGAAGGTGATGGACTACATGGAACTGGCGGAAATGACTGGCAGAATCCGAGAACAGGGAGAAGAGTCGGTGGAAGAAGATTGGAAAAAAATTAAAGTTTATCTACAGAAACATTGTAGAATTAAGGAATGTTAGAAGGATGTTGGAATGAAGCTATGTGGTTTTAGCAGAAATGTTATAAAGGATTAAGTAAAAATGGATTGGTAATTAGTGAAAGAGGAGAATGTAAAATTATAGTATATCAAGATAAATTTTAGGATAAAAACAAAGATGGAAAGGACTTGCTGAAATATCTAATTGAACTAGAATACAAAAAAGGGAGGTGTGAGGAGGTCAAGGAAATAAGCAAAGGAAAGAAAGTTATGTAAAGGTTGGATTTGTGTGTTTTTTGTGTTTTTTGTGCTTTGTTTGTTTAACTTTTTCTACTTTTCTTTCTGTAACCTTCAAAATTTTAATAAAATCTATTATAAAAAAACAAACACAAAAACTACAGAGAACCATGTGGCACATTAAAGACAAAGGTAATGAAGTGTCTAATGGCTAATCAGAAATCCATTATACAAACCTCATCATGCCTACTCAGAAGTAACTCTCAATGAATTCAGTGAGGCTTACTTCCAGGTAAATGGGATTAGGACTGCAATCTTTCTTGCTAACTTGATTTCACAGTTCAAGACAAACATGTCATAAGGTCAAATATAATCAAGTGTAGAGTTTGAGTTCTGAGTTCGAAAGTGGAAGAAATAATACTCTCTTGTTTTCCTCACTCATGAATGAGGGACAGATGGTTTAGTCAACAAAACTTCAGGGACAGGGAAAGAAAGGAATTTTAAATTTAAATTAACTTTGAAAATGAAGTTGTAGAGTGGTCAGAATGAGCCTTCAAATCTAGATGGTTCTTTCCATTCCACAGAGTCTAGATCTTTAACAAAGGAGCATTGATAAAATCCATAAATGTTGGAAATGTAAAGAGACTGAAGGTACATTCTTTCACCTTTGGTGGACGTGCCCAAGGATTAAGGCTTTCTGGGAGATGATCTATAATGAAATGAAAAAGGTATTTAAATATACTTTCTTGAAGAAACCAGAGGCCTTTCTCCTGGGCATGGTCGGCCAATTGGTGTCAAAGAAGGATAGAACTTTCTTTATGTACGCTACAGCAGCAGCAGGAATACTCATTGCAAAGCATTGGAAGACACAAGACCTACCCACCTTGGAAGAATGGCAGATGCAAGTAATGGACTACATGGAATTGGCGGAAATGACTGGCAGAATCCGAGACCAGGGAGTTGGTGGAAGAGTTGGTGGAAGAAGATTGGAAGAAATTTAAAATCTATCTACAGAAACACTGTAAAATTATTGAATGTTAATGACGTTGGAATGAAACGAAGTGGTTCTAGTAATAAGGCAAAACAAGAATATGCAAGAATGGATTGATATTAGACGAAAATTTGAGGACTTCCGGGTTAGCGCCATCGACTAATGGCGGATTCCCTCCAAGCTCCGGAGGGAACGACTCTGCGGGATCGGGTCTTGCCGCTGCGGCAAAGCGGGGACCCTTAAAAATCACAGGCGCGAAGCCTGTGAACATGGGGACTCGGTGGGCACCTTTTGCGCCCCCCAGCTGCGAAGGAGCCTTTTTAAAGGCTCCGGAACGGTACGGGGTGAGCGGCATGGTGCTGAGAGTCGACTGCTTCTCCCGTGGAGTGAAGCTGCACAGCCGTTGTCGGAGAGCGCTGACTTTTTTCTGTGAACAATTGAACCCTAAAGTAACAACCCGTGAGTAGCATGGAAATTGGAACTTTAAAGAAAAATCTTTTTTTATGAATTAGGCACGATCGGGGAAGGTGTAAACAGGAAGTCCGCCTCCCCGCTAGGTAAACAATTTAAAGCAAAGGACTTGTTAACTAAGGTCGAGAGAATCTTTCTTTATTGCAAAAGACTTTAATTTCACGGTTTCGCATTATATGAAATTTTATTGGAAGCAGGGGAGCCTGCGGACAAAGAATTAATTTTGGGAGCTGAAGCGCCGCCCCCCCGGACCCAGGAGTGCTCCATGAGAGAGCCTGTTGAGGTATTGAAGAGTCTGACAGCTGTCAAGTTAGCTGTCAAGACGGATATAGAGAATTTTGTTTCTGTAGCTTTTGCTGGCTATATTTGTTGCAATTTGCTGAAAATAAGGAAGGGCTGATACAAATTAATCAGATTTTTGGTTTGGAACTGAAAGGAATACCAAGGAACTAAAATCCCTCTAGAGGGGGTTTTGGGACATTACAAGAATGGCTGGAGGAGGGAAAATTCAGGCTGAACTGAACAGAGCATTTGTTCTCTTGGGAAAGTTACAAGGCCAAATTGATGTTTTGGCTACAAGTGTTACAACTCTGGACTTAACAGTAAACACCATCATTGAATTTGACAAGGATTTGGAACAGGAAGCCCATCCATCTGGACAAATAGAGAAACTTGAGAGCTTTGAGAATTTGGAGAAGGAGATATATGTTGCTCCTGAAGAAAAGGAAGGAGGAGCCGTAATTCTGCAGATGCCAAAGGAGAGCTGTAGTTTGAGGCCTGACATGATGGCAACAAAGGAAAATAAGAACTTGATGTGGAAAGTCTGGCCTGAATTGGACAATGAAAAATGGAGAGATCTCCTTGTGTGGAGATCTGAAGAGCTAAGGATTACAAATTTGATTAAGGTGGAGGTTGGAGCTGTAGGGATAATCGGACATGAAAGGAGCATGAAACAAGATTTGGAATACCCCATAGGCTTCACCTTTAAGTATGGAGGTTTGGCTGGAAGAAATTTGGATCCTGCTGGGCTGGAGCTCCTCCGAGACTTGGCGTTCAACATTAAGGACTATCAAAAAGACCGGCAGAGAGGAAGTGAGAGAGAATTAAGAGCCTCGGATGTTAGATCTCCAGGCTGATTGTATATTGAGACAGACTGACATTTGTCGGGGACTGAAACCGGGAAGGGGGTATGGGTGGAATAGAAATTGGGAATTTACAAGGTATATAATTATAATTTGTTTTCTTTTTCCTATTGCTATTTGTATGAAAATTGGGAAATTCGTGGAAGGGAATCATGGTCGATCTTAGAAAATGTTTTAAGAATAAGTATTGATGTACAAGTTTGGATGAGAGTTAAGTTTAGATAAAGTAAAATTGGGTTTTAGAGTGAATTAAAAGGTGAAGATTTGCTGAGCTAATAATTTGAATTGGAATACAGAGAGGGGAGGTGTGAGGAGGTCTGAGAAATAAGTTAAAAGAAAAGTAAGCAATGGAAATTCTATGTGTTTTTAATTGTGTTTAAGTTTTGCATTTTTGTATTTTTGTATTTTTTTTGTTTTTTTTGTTTTTGTTGTTTTTGCATTTTGTATTATTTTGGAAATGCCAATAAATACTCATTAAAAAAAAAGATATTAGACGGAAATTTGAAGTTATAATATGTGAGGATAAACAGTTAAGGTTAAACTAAGAAGGTATGAATTTGCTGAACAAATTTTTAAATGGAATACAAAAAAGGGAGGAAGTCATGAAAATAAGTAAAGGAGTGGTAAGATATAAGAAAGAGGGATTTTCATTTTTTCTTTTTTCTTTTTATGTTTAATTTTGGTTTTTGTATTTTTTTGTGTTTTTCTTCTACTGTTATGTAACCCTTTTCTTGTTAAAAATTTAATAAATATTATTTTTTTTAAAAAAAAGATAAAATCCACAGGTACCAAGAGAGACCACTTACTTTCATGTGAAAAGAACAATACAGGAGGGATGCATTCCATTGGATCAAAAAATCCACTATAGGAAGCATATTAAGGCTGAAATCCTAACTCCACTGTTTGAATTCAATAGGTTTTACTTTTGAGTAGACACGGTTATGATTGCAGTCTTTTTACACATAGGTTGCCTTTGGCAACAACCAACACTTCAGAAACAAGAAAAGCAGAGGTACCTGTATGCATCAATGACTTTCCCACATCTTGGCAGCTATCTCAGCCAAAAACAAATACTTTGTGTTTTTCACTTCCCTGCATGTTCTATTTCAAAGTAAATGAAGCAGCTAATGACCCATCAATTTGTCATCTCCCCACAGGGTTCTAAACCTTCATTAAGCTTCATGATAACAGTGTTCTTGGGCACTGAGTGAAGATGTGAATCAAGGGAATTTATGTATGTGTGTTCTCTTAGAGTGGAATTCAAAGAATTGCTACTGTGGTCTAGATACAGACGATCTCTCCATTTCCCCCTCCCTGCATTCCCTCCATGTGTCTGTTGGCCATGCATGATGGGTACAGTGCAAGAATGTTCTCCAACCTGCATACAATGATATGTGTGCAGGGGTTTTCACATTTGGAAACCCTGGAAAACCATGGCCCCTTATCCTTATGAGCTCTATCTGCATGCATTCAGTTAATTTTATAAATTTTAATTTATCCTTGTAGTGATTGATTGTACACTGTGTTAAAATCCAAGGGCAGCATACAAAACGTTTATTCCGAAACAAACTAACAAACATTCCATGTACATTAAAACTATTCTATACAGTTAAAGAACAGGTCTATAAAACACCCCACCGTCATTAAGCAATGCAGGTACAAAGTGCGAAAGTGCAGTGGAGGCACAATTTTGAAACAAAACTTTAACAAAAAACCTGAGCGAGAAAACCTTTTCCCCTGCCCCCCCCCCCATTGGCAGTAACAACTATAGAGTGCCAATACTGATCTTCTCTAAGGGAGAACAGAGTTCATTAATTGGGGTGTCTGTACTGAAAACCTTCTATTGAGCTGCTGGGTTTAGCTGTCCTGATACATTTCAATGAGTATAATCAGCATACATTTTTTGAGTTACTACAGCAGCAGCAGCAGCAGGCCAATAACCTCCTGAGATTTTAAAATATTTTTCCATCCCACCTTTGAAACATGCAGAAACAGCCTCCCCACTTTCAGAAGCAGAGAATGGGGCAGAAGAGGTAGGAAGACATTTTTGGCTCATGGTGGCTGAGATTTATTTATACTGGGTTATAACCAAAGCAGCATCAGGAGCTGGGTGGGGGTTGCAAGGGAGAGGAGAGGAGGAGAAAGCTCTGTTCTATTAGCATGAGTTTTGAATACCAACCACATTTTCCGGTAAGGGTATTTAAAGCCATGTAATAGCTATTGCATGCTCCAGAGCTCTTCCAGTTTTTGAGATTTTACCAAGCACTGTTGAACATCATCAAGGCTATGCTTAAAGCCTTAAATATTAGAAACTTTATGCTCTCAGTATGTCAGATTCTGTGCACACATCCAAATTCTGCATACATGGTGCTGTTGAAGAATTGTGAAATATTCACTAGTATTAGATGTGAAGATGTGGGTGAGAATATGGCTGTTCAGGTAAACAGAGTTGTTGATATTGATTTATGATATGTTGCTTTACAACAGGGTTATGACTGGTTGAAATTAGTACTGGCGATTAGAAGAAAGAAATATCATGCACAGAAAGTAAAATTCATTGCGGGTGAGGCATATGCTATAACTGTGAAATAAAATAATAGGTTGTCAACTGTTCTTTCTTATGTTGTTTAGTATTGTACATTGTGGGAGACTATGAGATGATGCCATGACTGTGGGACTGGTGCCCTCAATTTAACACTATCAAGTGCACTGCTTCATTTTCTCCCAAGAAGTGAAAGGCACTTACATGTGGGAAAAGTAAAGGGATTTCTTTGAGACACTTAGAAGATAAGGGGCCAAATCTTCTATCTGATCCTGGTGCTCCCAACTGACATCTGAGACCCAAGGCTGCTGTTCTCTACATGCCACCTCCCGTCTTGAATTCTGTTTCTTGGCTATGTTGAGAACAGTATTTTATAGGGTTAGAGATTCCATAATATGCTTGATTAATTATAAAGCTTGCTTTTGATTCTTCCTACCAAGGCGGGAAACAGCCCTCTCTGCCAACAAGTATTTCTGTGGCTTTTCACTTTATGATCTTCATATTTCTTTCTTCTAATAGCTGGTCCTTACCTCATTATTTATAAATGCATTTTATGAGCTTGTTACATTTTAGAGAGAAACATCTGCAAAGCACCTGCGTGCGCATATATATATATATATATATATATATATATATATATATTCTCCCAGTTGCTAATAAAATGGAATGCTCATTTTTGTCAACATTCTGTTGCTCAAAAATGCTGTTATCATCTCACTTTATGAAGCATATCTCTGCATAATTTACTTCTGCTACTTTTCCTCCCAAACATAATTACAGTTTCAAGTGTCACTAGGCAGACAGGAAAGGAAACAGCATTGTGAAGGGAAGGATTGGAGATTGCCTGATAGCAAACATATGGGGGGAGAGATTTATGTATACTGTTTACATTTTCAGGTAAGAAGGCCTGGGATAGCAATTTGAAATAGGATATCTGTTGTGGCTGTGTTGGGATTATCAAATATGATACTTCCGCCTGTGCCTGGACCCTTCAAGCAACTCTCATCACATTAAGTGCAATGTTTGGACAGTAACTTTGTCTAAGCTGCTTTCTTACACATCAATGCCTTGATATTTTCGCTTGAAGTCTTTAAATGTTTTTATTGATGACTTTAATAATTTCTGAAACCATTTAGATGTTTTGCTACAGTCACATGGTATATACATTTTGTTAAATAATAAATAATTTCAGATGTAGGTATGAATGAATTCATAGAGGTACATAGGTAATATACAGGGCACTTTTCATTTGAATCAGTCCCTGCACAGGGTTTGTACCTTTAGCCTCATTGGGGCTGATCTCCTTGTGGTTTCTCCCACACAGGTCTGTGTATTTGTGAAGGCTTCTACTCATACGGAGGTAGATAGTCACTTCCATGGCTTGTAAATATGGCCGTTGCACACAGGCAAGTCAGAAACCACAAAGAAATGGTCAGAAATTGAGGTGGTGGGTTTGGAATTGTGATACTACTGAACAAATTTTGAACAGCACAAATTATGGCTGAATGATATTTCTGCATTGGGTACGTGAGTGTTGTCAGTGGATCCAATCATTCCATATTATGAAGGTAATTGCCTTCCTTCCTTCAGTAAATCATCAGAATTTTTGACCAAATGCCACTTGAGATCACCAGTTGAGAGGGAACAAGTTTTTTTATGCTGGTTTAAGGGTTCAATTCATATCTGGCATCAGTAGCTGCCAGATGACGCCTTCCTAATCTTCCATATTTGCTTGAGTGAACAATTGTGTTGTGGACATGAGCAGCTCAGATTCCACTACAAATTCCCCCAGCCACCCATTTGCCTCCCACATATCAAAACTACCTCCCATTAGAGCTGTTTGTTCTCTTACTTCATAAATCTTTAATGATCAAAGTTTTTACAATGCTTACCGTTTTAATAGATAGTGAATTATATGGTTTAAAATTGAAATAGCAGTGTAGATTTCGCCTAAGGGAAAAATAACAAAGGTGTTAGCATTGTAGCATACTATATTTTATTTTATACATGATTTCCCACCGGTAATTGGGGGAAATTAATGTTTGGTAAACTTGTACTTATATGACAGATATTCATCAACACATAATAATTGTGAATAAATATCATAGCACAACTTGTCATGATGTAAATGAGGTTCTGTCACCTTGTATTTTGTCTGAGCAGATTTCATGCCGTTTAAATGAAAGTTATTTGCAGCATTTACAGTTTGTGAAAAAATCTGGGTGAGTTCTGGAAAAGCAGATGGCTACCTTGCTCCTTTAAAGGCAGTGCTTCTAAATTTTCATTTCTTCTTCTTAGTACGATCTTTAAGGATATGCTATCTTAGTAGACATGCTGAATGATTAAAGGCCCATGTTTGCAAGTGATTCCACTTCACTCCAACAAGGTGGGATAGAGTGAGGGGCTTAGCAAAGTGGTGGCTCACCTCCCTAGCATGGCCATGTGACTGAATTTACAGAGGACAACACTTTATTTGAAGGGCTGCCCAGACCATAAGAAGGGAAAGCAGGAACCTTGAAGTTGTCTAGAGACACTTAGCACCTGGAGAGCAGACTAAGAAGGCACACAGGTCACCCACTCATAGCCCTCCTTCCAATGGTGAGATTCCTTATTTTTCTATTTAAATCATTTGCATCTATAATGTAAATTAACATAAGCAAATATTATGCACCCCTCTGTACCCTCTTTCCCCCCTATCAGTGTATGCATACATAAGCTTTAAACTGACTAATGTGGGGGAGGGAGACAGTGCTCCTGAAGGTAGGAGTCTATCAATTGATGAAGATGATCATCCAAACGTCATAGACCAAATGGAGCAAACAGCACACAGACCTAGTGGTGGGAGGAAAAAATCCTTAAATAAGAGACACGGGGGAATGATTAATGGATTTCAATGTCTGTACACTAATGCGCAAAGCATGGGAAATAAACAAGATGAGCTTGAGCTCTTGGTACAGCAAACTAAATATGACATAATAAGCATCACTGAAACCTGGTGGGATAAGTCCCACGATTGGAATGTAATAATGGAGGGATACAATCTATTTCAGACATCAGTAAGTGCCAGAACTAAGACACATATCCCCCAAAAGCTGAGGGATTTGAATTGCGGTTGACATAGAGGGAGCTTATTGTGTATAGTTTACTTAATTGAAGTAAAATTGGTTTTATAGGGGTGTTTTAACTTGGAACTGTTTAAATTGTATTGTTTATGGATAAATTTTGATGTATTGTTTTTAGATATGGGCCAATGGCCGTAATAAACCAATCAATCAATCTATTTCAGAGAAACAGACCAGACAAGAAAGGAGGAGGAGTGGCGTTATATGTCAGGGATATGTATACCTGTGAAGAGATCCAAGATTTAGAACCTCAAAGCCAAAGTGAGAGCATTTGGGTCAAAATTAAGGGAGAGAAGAATAACAGAGACCTCATTGTGGGAGTTTACTATAGATCTCCAAGCCAAACGGAGGACATAGATGATGCCTTCCTGGAACAGATGGCCAAGCATGCAAAAGGAAGGGAGATAGTAGTAATGGGGGGCTTCGCGCCTCCGCTCCTCCACATGCAGCTGCTGGGTGACCTTGGGCTAGTCACACTTCTTTGAAGTCTCTCAGCCCCACTCACCTCACAGAGTGTTTGTTGTGGGGGAGGAAGAGAAAGGAGAATGTTAGCTGCTTTGAGACTCCTTCGGGTAGTGATAAAGCGGATATCAAATCCAAACTCTTCTTCTTCAATTACCCGGATGTTTGTTGGATGTCAAACTCAGCCAAGAGCATAAGATCAAACAGATTCCTCACTGGCCTTGCAGACAACTTCATTGTCCAGAAAGTGGGAGAAGCAACAAGAGGAACAGCCATTTTAGATCTGGTCCTAACCAATGTTGATGACCTGGTTAGTGGGGTAGAAGTGGAAGGATCATTAGGCACGAGTGATCATGCTCTTCTGAAGTTTACTATACAGCGGAAAGGAGCAGCCAAGCATACTAGGACTCAATTTCTTGACTTTAAGAAAGCCGACTTCATAAAACTTAGGGAAGTGCTGGGTGAGATCCCATGGACAGTAATACTAAAAGGAAAGGGAGTTCATGATGGCTGGGAGTTTGTTAAGAGGGAGATAGTAAAAGCACAACTTCAGGCAATACCAATGAGACGGAAACATGGAAGGTGCCTAAAGAAGCCAGGGTGGCTATCTAAAGAACTTTTAACTGAGTTAAGATTAAAAAAGGATGTGTACAAAAAATGAAAAAGGGGGGAAACCACCAAAGAGGAATTCAAACAAATAGCCAGCACATGTAGACACAAAGTCAGAAAAGCTAAAGCACAGAATGAACTCAGGCTTGCTAGAGAGGTTAAAAGCAACAAAAAGGGCTTTTATGGGTATGTCCGTAGCAAAAGGAAGAACAAAGAAACAGTGGGGTCACTCAGAGGAGAAGATGGTGAAAGGCAAACAGGGGACACAGAAAGGGCTGAATTCCTCAATGCCTTCTTTGCCTCAGTCTTCGATAAAGAAAACAATGCCCGACCTGAAGAATTTGGAGCAAATGATTCAGCAGAAACACAGCCCAGAATAACTAAGGAGATAGTACAAGAATACTTGGCTAGTTTAGATGTATTCAAGTCTCCAGGCCCAGATGAACTGCATCCAAGAGTATTAAAGGAACTGGCATATGTGATCTCAGAACCACTGGCAGTCATCTTTGAGAATTCCTGGAGAACAGGCGAAGTCCCGGCAGACTGGAGGAGGGCAAATGTTGTCCCTATTTTCAAAAAGGGGAAAAGAGAGGACCCAAATAATTATCGCCCAGTCAGTCTGACATCAATACCAGGGAAGATTCTGGAGCAGATCATTAAGCAAACAGTCTGTGAGCACCTAGAAAGGAATGGTGTGATCACCAATAGTCAGCATGGATTTCTGAAAAATAAGTCATGTCAGACTAACCTGATCTCGTTTTTTGACAGAATTACAAGCCTGGTAGATGAAGGGAACGCAGTGGATGTAGCCTACCTTGATTTCAGCAAGGCACTTGACAAGGTGCCCCATGATATTCTTGTAAAGAAGTTGGTAAAATGCAGTCTTGACTATGCTACCACTCAGTGGATTTGTAACTGGCTGACTGACCGAACCCAAAGGGTGCTCATCAATGGTTCCTCTTCATCCTGGAGAAGAGTGACTAGTGGGGTGCCACAGGGTTCTGTCTTGGGCCCGGTCTTATTCAACATCTTTATCAACGACTTGGATGATGGACTGAAGGGCATCCTGATCAAATTTGCAGATGACACCAAACTGGGAGGGGTGGCTAACACCCCAGAGGACAGGATCACACTTCAAAACGACCTTGACAGATTAGAGAACTGGGCCAAAACAAACAAGATGAACTTTAACAGGGAGAAATGTAAAGTATCGCACTTGGGCAAAAAAAATGAGAGGCACAAATACAAGATGGGTGACACCTGGCTTGAGAGCAGTACATGTGAAAAGGATCTAGGAGTCTAGGAGTCTTGGTTGACCACAAACTTGACATGAGCCAACAGTGTGACGCGGCAGCTAAAAAAGCCAATGCAATTCTGGGCTGCATCAATAGGAGTATAGCTTCTAGATCAAGGGAAGTAATAGTGCCACTGTATTCTGCTCTGGTCAGACCTCACCTGGAGTACTGTGTCCAGTTGTGGGCATCACAGTTCAAGAAGGACACTGACAAACCGGAACGTGTCCAGAGGAGGGCAACCAAAATGGTCAAAGGTCTGGAAATGATGCCTTATGAGGAACGGCTAAGGGAGCTGGGCATGTTTAGCCTGGAGAAGAGGAGGTTAAGGGGTGATATGATAGCAATGTTCAAATATATAAAAGGATGTCATATAGAGGAGGGAGAAAGGTTGTTTTCTGCTGCTCCAGAGAAGCCGACACGTAGCAATGGATCCAAACTACAAGAAAGAAGATTCCACCTAAACATTAGGAAGAACTTCCTGACAGTAAGAGCTGTTTGACAGTGGAATTTGCTGCCAAGGAGTGTGGTGGAGTCTCCTTCTTTGGAGGTCTTTAAGCAGAGGCTTGACAACCATATGTCAGGAGTACTCTGATGGTGTTTCCTGCTTGGCAGGGGGTTGGACTCGATGGCCCTTGTGGTCTATTCCAACTCTATGATTCTATGATTCCCCCTTCCTCTTCTCTCTCTGTGTTCTCCACCCCCAATAATATATGCTCCACAAAACCTCCCAATTGTCCCGTAGTGGCAAGAATTCCACCAACACATTGGGCAGAGAATGTGTGGGACGCTGCACAGGAGAAAAGAGGAAATGAAGGGGATGTTTAGAGAAGCAGCACGGTTGCTACTGTGTGTCTGCTTGCCTGTTATTTATTTATTTGGAAATGTTCCTAATTTCTTTATAAGCAAAAGAATCTCAAAGTGATGTAGAAATCAAATACAACACAGCATATTGATCAAATAAAAACCTACTAAATGACATTATACTAGTCAATCTGTAATCCCATAATACAGCCATCCAGATCTGTCAGTGCAAAATGTCAGCCCATCGCTTTGTACAACAGAACTCATACAGCCTTGGGATTCAAGGCTCCCATAACATCTTGACAGCTACAACCCATCCCATGATGTCTGCTAATCTGGGTCTGAGTTTGCATTCCAGTGGGTAATGCTGAACCAGGGACAAGGACCACAGACTCAAGAGTATAAAACAAATGAATTAAATAGCTTAATGATACACAGGACTCGATACAGAAACCACAGGTAATTAATACAGTAAACCCAAATTACTACACAAAAGCATAAAGGCAGAGCCATTCAGGCAGTACAAATGTAATAATCAGCAGCAAAGACAAACAGTGAATAAATAAGGAAATAATACTATAAGAATGTGAAGAAAGAAATCATTATAATAATGACATAACGACACAGAAATGAAGCAACTACTATATAAGCAACAAGAATAAAATCATGCTTTGTATTGTCAGGCCCCACGCTGCATCTTTCTACTAAAACTTCTTCCAGACCATCTGGTTGAGAAGCATCCTAAGTTTCACATCTCTTCCAACTTGACCTGGGCCAAACTTTGTGGGTTATTTGTTTTGCAAATATTCTCAGAGGAAGGAGTGAAAATTGAAAGCCCCTGAAAACTGGGTGTGGGGAAGAAGGTGACAAATTCCCCTGGATTGCGTTTGGCTTACAGAAGGATTGTCTCCAGTGTTGTGTGAATGACATTCCACTAAGAGCTTTAGCTCAGGCCAGCACAACTTGGCCCAGTTCACATGTCACATGAAGCTACAGTTTAAGACAAACTATGCTTCGATGTAGAGAAATTCAAATGTTCCTGCAGTCACTCACTTCCTCACTCCTGCAGCTCCCACACCAGGGGTAAACGTTGGTAATCTTTCATAATATGGCGTCCTGTGTGAGGCCAAAACGTGGTGTCCCCAAATCTTCTCAATTATGGATCTTCTCAATTTTGCGCCCCCTCAGCTCGGCACCCTGTTGGGGGGGGGGGGGACTGCCTGCACACCCTAAATCCAGCATTGCCTACACCACGGATGAAAAACAACCAGAGTCCGGCTTATCATGTTATCTGAAGTCCCCAACAATGGGGTTTAGGGTTTAGGTACCTGGAAGATCACAATACTATTACTGGTAGGCTGTGTTTTGCTTTGTGGATCACAAGTTACATAGGCCTGTATTGCCGCCCAATGAGAACAGGTGCTGAATATGTAGCGTAAGCTTTCCTTAGCCATCCTCTACCCAGTCTGCTTCGGACCAATAGCTGTTTGCATTATTTATGCATTTTGCCCCATTAAAAATCAAAGTCATCGTTCATGTCTCTCAAGCAAACATGACTCAGCCTGAGCAGTTCAGCAAGTGGCATATGCCATGTTCAGAGAAATGGAACAGGGGCAGAACTCCTATAATGTATAGCTTTGTCTAGCAGCCACACAGCTGTTTCACTCGGTAGCTTGCTAGTAGCAACCAGATTTAGAGGTCATTACACTTAATTAGCTAATGTTAGGAAAGTGCTTGGAAGACAAAAAGCACCATATAAGTGATATATTCTGTATGCCGTTATTCCTAGAGGCTTTAATGTATCATTTTTCCAGTGCTCAGAATAGGCACAGTCCTTTCCTTTGGTTTTCCTGAGAATATATACAAAGGGAGTAATTATTTATTTGTATTAAAGTCATGCCTGGAGTCTCCAGTAAGAAGGAGATATCTTTCTAACTCTTCATAGCTAAGGAGGAAAATGTTATAACTGAAAATGAAGCAGCTGGTCACAGGGTTTGGTTGCTGAATATTGGATTACAAGTAAATATTGTACATATTTCCTCCATGAAGATGGGTGCATTAAAAACATTCTTCAGCGATGTGTGCATGTATGGGCTGCATCCGATTCACTTATACCATAAATGCAAATATTTCTGCTTGCTCAATGAAACATCCCACACTCTCCCTTCCTAATGTCCACACTCCCCAAAACTTACCTAGAGGATTGGGGGAGTCTCTAGGTTGAGAGGTCATGGGGAGAGGAGAGGGTGAGAATGGGTTAGACTTGGTACCCTCTTGTCAGATATAAACATGTGCTACCAGAGTTTGAGCATGAAAAGACCAAAGAAAGAATGCACTAGGACAGCTCCGGTCCCATCACTTCAACCCTGGGTTCATTCCAATTAAACACAGGTTAGTGTTACTGTAGCCTTTTGTAGTTCTTCCAATGTCTATGTATTTTGAATAGGGTCATTTCCCTAAGACTACCAGAGGATGTTACAAAAGCTATTTGTTCCCATTACATATTACAATTACCTAGGGAGGGTATGGAGTCACAATTCAATTTTGGGCACCTAAAGGATGTCAGAAAATGGCTTTGGATTATTGGACTGCAAAACTAATGTTCTCTTTTGCCTCTTGGAAGACCTCTGGGTTACAACCAAATGCTTCTGAGTTGCTGTTAGCAATAATTGCCAACAGCACAAAAGCAGTTCTGACTAAAGAGGCATCTGTTCTAACATTCTGTTTTCATAGCAGCCAACCAGGTGCCCATGGGAAACTTACAAGTGGGACATGAGGACAATACCACTCTGGGTTGCTAGTGATCTCCAGCAAGTGATCCCACTCCAGAACCCCAGCACCTTCTCATTCTATCCCATCCACTTAAGTTCACTGGTTGGCTTAGTTCCAGTCCTCTTATATGCCAATTTCACAAGAGCCCTACTGGATTAGGCAAATGGCCCATCTAGTCCAGTTATCACAATGGCCAAACAAAAGCCTGCAAGCAGACCTGTGTATGATAGTGGACACCCTGTCCCACAATTCAGGGTGCCATAAATGCAGCTCCGCATTTTTGTGTGGAAACATTAATCGCAAACAGAAGGAGCCCATGGCGTCCTGACATTCATGTGACACTGGTGTTGTCTGCAGTAAAAACCTGAGATCCGTCACCTACACGCAATAGATTGCAAAGGTCATTTGACCAACTGCACCAATTCATATTGATAGCCCTATCAAATCAGTCGCTGCCCAGTTAAAAACACACACTACAACCATAAATATCTGTCTTAGATGTCACACATAGCTTCAACATAAATGACACGGTTAGCTTCAAAATAAATGACACCGTTATCACTGTCATAGATTGTCTACATTCTTTATTTTAATAGTGCTAAAAATTCTTTTTCCCTCTTTCAGTACATTAAAAAGTATATATAGCTGATCAATTTCCTAGCAACATTGTATCACAATAATAAATTATCAGCAATAAACAGTTTCTTAAACGCACCCTTCTGTATATTGGAAAATCTGTGGGAGCAAGTCCCCTAACAGGATGTAATTTTCTTTCATTTTTCTTTCATTATGGCTTAGTCTCCACTGTGATTTCTTATCGAAGAGATGTCAGCAGACTATACACATTACAAAGGATGTTTGCAAAGTTCAGGTGGCCACCCCCACTTCATTACAATTTCATTACAATTTCATTACAATTTCCATCCTATTTTTCAGGATACAAATGCTTCCAAGGCAGTTTACAAGTAACATTCAATTACATATTTTTAAGACTCAATAAATAATATCAGCATATTAAAAGTAATCAAAATCCTTCCACCAGGGCAAATAATAGGAGATCACCCATTGGGGTGCGGGGACAGTCCAGATGGAGGAGGCCTTGAGGTGGTCTTCACCTGTCCTTCTCCAGCTCTCTCCCACCATATTCCCCACAGGACAGTTGATAACTCTGTGGAGGAGAAAATTATTATTATTATTATTATTATTATTATTATTATTATTATTATTATTATTCTGTTTTGGGAAGCAACCAGAAGAAAAGACATTGGTTTAGTAGTACAGAGACCAGAAGAGGAGAACAACTAGCTGATTTGCTCCTTTCCCCTATTTTATGGTACAGTCTACAGCCTGCTGTTAATGCTATAAGCAAATATGGAAAATAATAACACGGTGAATTATTCCTTTATTTGCACACATCAGTAAAAATTGCAGCAGTGAGTACAGGAAAATAAAGTAGACACAACCAGGAATTGGTATCAACAGGACTCATAGCCTGAATAAACCAGACATAATAAATACAATCTATGAGGGTTCTATTTTCTTCTAGTAGATGGATCAAATATCAAAAATTGTGAGAAATCAACTATCTTACAAAGGTCACATTGGCAGGGCACTAAAATACCTGATAAATAATGAATTTGTGCATGATTGAATTTCAGAAAACTTAGGTCTGATTCACATAATCATCCCCCATGGTATTCAAGAAGCTTTGGGTATCTGCAGAACACAGCCCATGTAACGTTGGTGTGAACATGGGTCTACAAATGGATGGAGCTGTAGTCCATTCTCGCATTGCCCAGAAAAATTGCTATTGCAGCCACAGAAACTGCTTCCACCTGCATCAGCAAGGGTGGGGAACTTCAGGCCCAGGAGCCAAATGCATCCCTACAGACCTTTCAATCTGGACTCTCCCTAGGCCACTCCCTGGCTACCCACTCCATGAGGATGCGTGCGGATGTGTCAAACCCTCTGACATTTGCATGGCTGGATTGCAACCTACTGTACAAAGGTAGTCATGTCTATCCTTTCCCCGCTTTTCGCGTTGGTGGTCCTCACTTTTATCCCTGGTGATGCCCCTGGAAGGTTGTCCATGAGTTCTCCTCCTTTTGCAACCAGGAGCTGGCTTAATACAAGACCACTGTTTGACTCCTTCCAGGTTGTGCTCCAATGTAAAATCTGAGCAGCATTTAAGATTTCAGTGCTTTTTTTGGTCTTTCCTTAATGACTTGGTGATCTGAGTTGGAGTTTTGTTGTTGTTGTTGTTGTTGTTGTTGTTGTTGTTTGGCTACTAGCTATGATGGCTATGCTTTTCCTCCATGGTCAGAGGCAGTTATGCTTCAGAATGTCAGCTGCTGGAAAATGCAGGAGTAGTGATATACTTCATGAAAGGCAACTGGAGATGGGGCTGATGGGGGCATGACCATGATTTTTAAGCAGGCACCTCTCTTATAGGTCTTTGATTCCCTTCCCAGGGAATTCTGAGAACTATAGTTCTGTGGGGGAAGGGATATGGGTCTTCTAACAACTCTCAGCACTCTTAACAAACTGAAATTTCAGGGGTTGTTTGGGGGAATGCTTGACTGCTTAAAGAGGTAAAATACTGCCTCAAATGTATAGTGTGCACAGCACCATTGTTATGGCCCTTGCATATAAATCTGTAAGTTTCAGTCCAAAAGAGAGTATGTCTCACAGGCAACTGAAGAATTTGATGAGAGCATCATGATAATTTCTTTGACAGCTGTGCAATTACTATGTGATGCTCCCTATGATGAATTATGCCCTGCATTTTGTTCCGTCTTCATGTAAATTGCACATTATGTGCCTCCAGTATTGAAGCTGGTAAAAAGATATAACATGTCAGATAGTATTGGAAAACTCAGCTGGAAGGTGCTATACAATGCGTAAGGCTATATGAGGGAGAAAAGGAGTAAAGGACCTATTACGTCTGACTGATACAGAGTAATTAAAATGAGATTTGGTTGCATAAATTAAGGTAGCCATAATGACTTTTGTTGAGGCAACACAGCAGACAACTCAGTCTTCTTTGCCTGAAACCTTTCTTTGCCTTGTTTGACAGGACAAGAAATTACCTTTTCTTCAAGCATCTCATATTTTTCTGTTTATGAACAATAATACTGGCATTTTGAAAAGAAAGTATAAGCAACATGCTCTTTCTCCAAATGAATATTTTGATTTTTTTAAAAAAGCAGTGTACAAAAATATCCAAGAAACATATACTTTCTACTTTGTGGGAACAGGCTGCTGAACACATAATCAGTGACACATAATCAGACCTGCAGCAAGGTCCCAAAGACCAATGAACAAGTTTATTTGCATGTTTATGTTTATGTTGACTAGAGAAAATGAAACAGACAATCTAAAAGTCCTATCATATGGATGCCTACAATGGACTGTTGCTAGTGCAATTCTGCCTTGCTGTATCTCAAGTTGTAATCCTATGCAAACCCTTGAGAGTAAGTCTTACTAGATGCAACAAGACCTACTTGTCAGTAGACATGGATTGTATTGCACTGCAGAAGCATATAGCACAATTCAAAGTATAGGAAGCTGGCAGAACCAATGGTTTCATATGCGGTAGATGTTAAACAGGAATGGGGACATAATGGTATGTTGCTGCAGCTCACAGCACAAATGCCAGAGGGATGAAAAACAATTGCCCAATGCTATTTACTGAAACTGACCCTGGTGGTAGAATTGGAACCACTGTAAAACAGTGCTTCCAGTTCCCATCCCACTAAATCAGTTCAGAAGGATACCATGGTCAATGGTCTCAAAAGTTGCTGACAGATCAAGTAAGAATAATGGGAACACACTCCTGCTGTCCTTCACCCAATAAAGACCATCCATCAGGGCAACCAAAGCCAATTCAATCCCAAAACCAGGCCTGAATTCAGATTTAACTGAGTCAGAATTTATTTATTTGCATTTTAGAGGCTGCAAAGGTCTATGGTTCTGCTGTCATGTTCAGGATCTCCAATTCTGCCAGTGGCATACGTTAGCTGTCCATTTCTGGTCCAATTTAAATTGTCTCTTGGAGGGAAAGCAATTTTAGTATTGCTGCTGTTCAACAACTGGAAGTCAGAACTCCTTGCAAATGTACTGTAAATCACCCAGAGATCTATACATCCCAGACTACTTTCTGTGCACCCCTACCCCAAATGGTCACTTTGTATGAACAATGCCAATGTCTTACAAGCCTATATATCCCCATCTTACTTAGCAGCACCACCTCCATATCTGCCTAGTAAGCATCACAATACAGCCTCCACTATTTGCTTTCTAACTTTCTTTATAGATGTCTGATTGATCTACTTTTTTTTAAAAAAAAATAAAGTTACTGGGGTGCGGGAGGGAATGAACATGAATGAGAAATTGTTTAGAGTTTTACCCCAAAATGAACTTAATTCACCTTCAGTTTACCAAGCACTTTTGTCAAATACATTCAGGCGCAGTTCAGAAATTTTTGAAGTAGTTCATCCCAAGCATAGCCTGTATAAATATACAAAACATACCATGAAATTTTGTGGATTTATTATGATATTGACACCACAACAATAGTTCATTATCTAAATTAAAATTTTAAATTAATGTTTAAATTAGTAGTTTCCATTCTTCGTTTTTCAATGGTCATACATTAATTAGTCATATAATATAATAATTAAATATCCAAAATAAGTACATGCCATTATAAAGAGTTTTAACTCACATGAATTGAGTTAGCCACCAATAGCTTTTTTATATTTTTTTTGCTTATCATGATGACAGCCAGAATAGATCAGATAACTTGGCCACAATTACTCTGCTGCCTTGAACACAATATTAAAGTCAACATTTTCTGCAAGAAATTCCTGCCTTATATTTTATTTCCCATGTGTGTCATATCAAGGAGTTTGGGATGTCATACTAGACACCTGTCATTTGTATAGAGTCCTTGAAGATTTCAGGTGCCAACAAGTAGCTGAGAGTGATTAATGAACTGTTCAATGTATGAGAATATCAGCCTGCTTGTGTTGGGGGGGGATATATTGACCCCAATAAAGCTACCACCACCACAAAGTCAAGATTCTCAAGGCTTTATACGCCTTGTGACTCATAGAGCTTCATTCATTCTACTGCATCCAGGCCTTCTTATGGATAAAAACTTCACTTGTCCCATAGGGACATAAAAGATCATCTGTTCTGAGAAGAGGCAGTCTTAGAGGAATTCGCAGTACAGTGTTCTTTCTGGGATTTCAGTTTATTGCAGGTGGTGAGGAAAGATTAAGGTGATCCACCTCCTGATGAACTTCAACCGTGTACCAGGCCATTTTCAAAATGTGTGGCTTCATTTATGAAGCCCTCAAGGGCTGTACTCCATAGATCTAAAATATTGCCTCAACCCTCTATAGTATCTTGATCTCTAAACTCAACTCGAACTTCTCTGTTTAAAATACCACCCGTTCCCTTTCTTTGAACAGCATAGAGATGCAATTGATGACTGTAGGAAAAGCTTGTGACTGTTGCTTGAAGAATTTGAGACTCACCAAAAAGGCCACATCTGAGCATTTCTCATAAGAACAGAGATGCTGCTTCCCTGCAATCCAGTGCTTTCAACCAATATGACAGTTCTACTGTTGCCTGGTTCCTTTGGTTCTCATACATGTAAATGAGAATCTTTACATCCTTGTGTACATATGCAGCAGCCAGATACCACATCTAATTATGTTTTGATTTTGTAACCTAATGTAACGGGGGTTGGGGTTGCTTGTGCGTAACCCGCAAACTGCTGCAAGCTGAGTTGTTTGGTTAAAACTTTTCCCCCGGCTGGACAGCCTCTACTCCGTGGCTGTCTCAATCACTGGCAGAATCCGTCAGTGGGCGTTTCCTGAACTTTTTCCAACATAAAAGTTCTTTGACACCAAGTCTCCGCCTAGCCTCCCTGAGCGGAAGCTTTCTGCGCAGAGTGGGCGTCCCAAGCGGAGGTTCTGTAATCTCCCCGCTGGTCTCGCTAGAACAGTCTCGGAGCCCTCCCTCCGAAGCTCCCTCAGCCTCCCCTTTCTTCCTAGTGTCACGCCTATCTCCTTCCCCAGCGGAAGCTCCCCCTCTCTCCTTGCTGGTTCCCTCTCCAGCGTCATTAGGGAGCCTTACCTCCACCCTTGGCTCTGATGGCAGTTCCCTGACACCTAACCTGGAACCTTCAGATGAAATAATAGCAACAACAACGATAACAATAAGTGGTGATACTCAGTTTTGATTGTGCCCCATGTAAAAAAATCCTTGTACCCTAAAAGGGGATAACATAGCATGTTAGGGGGAAATCACAACCCATTCCTCAGTGTGCTGCTTTGCAGAAAGATTTTTTAAAGCTAAGGTAGCGTTAATACTCCCGCCTTCAGTTTGAAGTGACACTATCTATTCCACCCATATCTTGTCATTACAACCTCATTCTGCCTCACAAGCTAGTCATGAGAGGCTTGGGAAAATGCTCACTTTAACCATCCTGTCTGTGACTGTGTTGGTAACATCCCCAGTCTCACACTATGTTGAATATTTATTCAAATATATTTGCATGGAAGTAAGTTCCAATGATTTCAAGTAAAATGGAAGTGAATCCAAGTGTTTCTTAGGATCACAGTCTAGGACAATCAAAAGTTGGTTTGCCTTTTGCTAAAAGAGGTAGAGAGTTCAAATATTGTTTTGTTTTAAAAGAATAGTAATTTAAATTGTAATAAGGGTGAGCTGAAATAGGGAGGTAATTTTTAATGGAAGTTCCCCTCTGCCACACACAGTTATCTGCAATTTTCCAAGGGTAGAAGCATCATTTGGTGACTTCTTATCTTGAAGACTCTCCCCAGCACATATTCAGACTAATTTTCCAACCACCAAGCGATCCTTGATTTTGAGGCCTCTTTGCAGTCACTGATCAGGTGAAGTTTCAACATAATTTTGTTTTATCTTTAATTTCCCCTTTCTCCTAGTAACAGTGATGCCATTACATACAGTCAGATTTAACTATGTGATAACATTACTGATGGCAAACTATTCTAATACAGAACATGCTTATTGTTTCTTGAATAGGCATTGATCACTGCATTTAAGGGGTGGAAAACCTGTGGTCTTCCACATGTTAGACTCTAATTTTCATTGGCTTTAGCCAGAATTAGTGTCATGGGCCAGGAGTCAGCTTAACCTGCTGAACGGCAGCCTGAATGAGAACTTGCAGCTGATCAGCCTTCAGGGACAAGAGAAGACAATGACAAGACAAGGACAAGAGAAGACAATGATGAGAACTAGTTGGCTCCAGCCTTCTTAAACAAAGCTCTCAGCAGCAGTCAGATGCTGGAAACAACGCTTGTGGTTCCCGACCCTAACTTAGTGTTTTCTATTGTTCGCCTTGGATCTGCCATTGTCTGGACTGTCTGACTTCATTTGTGGATTCTGTTCTCAGGCAAGTGTTCCTCAGGGACTAGGGGCTAGTGATTAGTAGCCCCTGCTTGCTCAGCAACGGGATTCAGATGGGGCTATGGCAATTACCAATGATCATGGATGATGGGAGTTGCTGTCCAACAACATTTGGAGAGCCATGGGTTCCCTTCCTTGCCTTATTTAGTTTTCAGTGACAGTGATGTTCATTGATACTAGGCAGAAGAAACAAATAAAAATGGTATCAACGTAGCTTCTGCTTGGGGATGCAAACATCAGTGAAAAAATTAAGTTCCCACAAACCTTCCTCTTTCCCATGATTCCTTTTCCCCCTGCCACAAAAGTTTAGTGGGGAACATTTGACTCCACCCTAGTTTGCAATGCATTTTTTTGAATGCAACGTTACCTGCCCCAAGCCTTGTGGATGGGATGGGTTAGACCATGTGAGAAACCTCTCACCCTCCAGATGTTACCAAACTACAATGATCAGGCCAGCAGTGATGGGAATTGTGGTCCAGAATCTTTGGAGGGGGCAAAGGTTCCTCACACCTGGGCTATACATTTGAATAAAATAAATATACACAACATACACAGAACCTGTAAACCTGCATGCCTTCACAACCAATGAAGCATTTGAAGGATGGCACGTAGGACAAAAGAGAAGGTGACTGGATGCCTCAGGCTCAGTCTGCCACAACACCATCTGCTCTGAAAATAGCAGTTTGTTAACAGAGTACACTGAGCCTGCCACCAGTGATAAGGCCAAAGAACTTTGCCACTGTCAATCTATATAAGCTTAAAAAACTAATTTAAAAAACCACAGGTTCCCTGCTGATTCCCTCGGTGAGCAACATATTTTGAGTAATACATCACTGGATCAACACCATTTCAGGTTCAAGGCATTGAAAGTTAGTTTGTTTTCAATGACACTCAAAGTATTCTCTACTGTTAAAATGGTTTGGTTTTCTGGAATACAAAATGGAGGGGGGGGGGATACCATTCTCAGAAACTGAGTGGTAGCATAGTGTGTAGGTTGATATTTTATCTGTTGAGGGTGAACATTGTTAAGTAACAATGGGCATAGTTCTGATGCACTTGTTTTATTTCTACAGACAAGTACAATTTGAGCACAGCATAGTGCTTAAAACATACAAAACATTTCCGCCTAATAGGTACTAAATTGTCAAGTACACATTACATTGTACATTGCATAGTATCAAACCTGTGCCTTTAGTTTGATAATAGATTAGCTGTTGAAGGTAATTCTCCTCAACCATCAATGGGAATACAATATTTTATCATAATGAATCTTGGTCTTAATTTTTTTTTTTTTGGGGGGGGGGAGAAGTGTTAGTCTCATTGCATATAAGGAATTGGACTTGAGTCATACTACAAACTGACTAATTTTTTTGGTGGCATTGTTATTTGTGGAGCAAAAATGCTGTTGATTTGTTGCAGCTGTCAGGTTTTTGGATCTGTGCAGAGAGTTGCTACTTTGTTGCCAGTGAATTGCTCAGTTTTATTTTGCAGTTTTTGTTTTGTTCAGTACCATTTTATTATTATTATTATTATTATTATTATTATTATTATTATTATTATTGAAAAGAAAAACAATTACAACAAACATACTGCAGTTTTGCTTCAAACTCATTTCCATGTAATATCATTTCCCCTCTCATTTATATATTTATTACAAACCATCCATGAGTCACTCCCAGAGACTTGGTATTTTGATCAATTATTTTATGTTTGTTGAGTGTGGGCATGTTGAAGCATTCAGAGATAAGTTTCTTTGGGGGTACATGAATGTGGTTGACCAAGCAAGAACACCAGCAAGGTCCAAGCTGGTTAGAAATGCTTGTGGCTCACCACTTGTTCCAGATTTGAAGAAGTAATCTTCTTCCTTTTCCTATTCATTCATTCATAAACTGTACATTCAGATAAAATATCACAAGGCACAGACTAAAAACAACACTGTTAGCAGCTGGTAGGCATAAGATCTCAGGTTTGAAAGGCTTGTCTGAATAATAGTTTTTAGAAGAGGTCTAAAAATGAGCAGATGGCTCCTGCTAAACCTCTGTTGGCAAGGAGTTCCACAGGATAGGGCACGTCATGCGAAAGGCTACCACCAGTATAAACTCCTCAAATTTACATTTCAGGGGTGCATGTTAGCTGCCATCAGTGGAGATACTGCTTGCGTGGCAATGCCCCCAAACCATCCCCTTGTTAGAATAAAATTCACACTGACACAGAATTTTGGTTTAAGGTTATTGGGCAAAAATTTTAGGCCACAACTTTATTGATTACAGAAATGTGAGCGGTATTGGCTTAGGCATTGGCATTGGACTATATTGGACTCCTGCCCCCTTTGCATGAAGTCAGTAAGGGTACACCACCCAAAGAGGAAGCCACACTGGGGGAACCCCCCTGCAGCTCTCCTCAGTGTGCCCAGAGGCCTGGCATGGTCCCAGCCCCTCAAGCGGACTTTGGACAGGATCCAGGCCCTGGATTCCTTTAACAGAATGCCCTTGGTCAATGGATAGGCAGGCGATGCCTGACCTCCCCTTCCTCACAAATCAATGAACCAATGCCTAACCACCACATGAGCCAATCACTCGCCACCAATACCCTCACACCCATAACCAATCTATCATACCTTTGACGATTCCAGCAAGCCATACATCATTTCCGCCATTAGCCCTCTTGTTTACTTGTTTGCATTGCTGAAAACAGCAGGATGGAGGGAATACTCTGGCACATCCCAGGTTGATCAGGTGTTAGAATAGCACTGTTAGCCATCATGTGATAAGAGAACAAGTCCTCTAGCTAGCAGGTTTTAAAAATGGGAAGCAGTGGGTTACAGATAAAAGTGTTCACAATGAAATGAAATAAATAGTACAGTCTCCTATGGCTCCTATTTAACAGATTTGAAAATGATTGGAATCAGAGATGAACATAGATACCTAACTGATAACCGCCTTCATCTGAAGACCCAAACTTAAGTTGCTCAAAGAAAAATGGGGAGCACATTCACCCATAAAGCAATCAAGTGCTGTTGGGCCGACCAATACCTTGTTAACATTATAAATGGAAGGATGAAAACCAGCAGATTCATGATTATTTCATCAACACTTTTATCCATAACTTTACACATTATATGGTTTCTAGTGAAACCGCAGCATTTTGCAAGCAAGAACCAGATACTTTTGAATTTTGCCATTAGATACACCAATGGCCCATCTAGACCTCCATCCTGTCCTCACAGTGGCCAACCAGATGCCTGTGAGAAACCAGCAAGCAGGACCTGAGAGGAGGAGCACTCGCTCTTCCTGTGGTTTTCAGCAACCAGTGTTCAGAAGCATTACTTCCTCTGACCGTGAAGACAGAGCATAGGCATCATGGCCAGTAGCCATCGATAGCCTTTACAATTTGTCCAACCATCTTTAAATCTGCTTGTTTTTTTTCTGCTCTGGAGGGTAGGATTTGAACCAATGGCTTCAAACTTCAAGAAGTGAGATTCTGGCTAAACATCAGGAAAAAAACTTCCTGACGATAAGAGCTGTTCAATAGTGGAATGGTCTCCCTGGGAGGTTATGGACTCTCCTTTATTGGAGATTTGTAAACAGAGGCTGGGTGGTCATCGGCCATGGGTGCTTTAGGTGAGATTCCTGCATTGCAAGGGATTGGAATAGACAGTTCTTGGGGTCCCTTCCAACTCTACAGTTCTATGATTCTATGAAAAGCCACCCAAGCCATTCTTACTCTGAGGAAATGTGATCAGCAAACTTTGCCTGGCCTTCTCATTATTGATAATAGATACAAATTTATTTGCTCAATAATGGGATGAGGTTACAATTGAAAGGAGGCTTTATGATCCCTTTAAACATTTGTGTGTTCCTATAAACATTTTGGGCTGGCTGCTGAGAACAACTGATCAAAATTCATAAGGTTGCAATTGACTTGCTCACATCATTACAGATTTCTCCTGAACACTGAGCATGCCTTTCTTCTCATCACTGCTTGGTTTTAAGAAAGCACGGAACATCACATAGTGTCAAAAGCATAGCGTGGGAATGAATTTCTGAAGACTCTGAGAAAAGGTCAGAGCAAGTGGAGTGGAACAAAAATATAGAAGAGCAACTGAAGGAAGCTTAAAGTTATACATTTTTAATATGCTTGCATGTACAGAACAGTATGGTGAATATATAGAACAGATACAGGCTCAAAGGCTTACAGTTAGACTTTAAATAAAACAGCGTATGAGAGCACAGGGATCACATTGGTGAAATCATGGTGCTATTGTAAATTGAGGTTTGTCAAAAGTGTTTTATGACTACATACACACCGGTTGTTTCTGAGGTGCCATTCATCACTGGGAGATGGAGGGTGTTGCGATGACGCTCGCTCAGGAAGTAAATGCTTCAAAAGGTACTGGTCTTGCTTTAAATCAAAAATAGCAAGAGCTTTACCATATGTTGTAAATCAGTTATGTAAGGAGCATTATGTATATTAGCTTTGGACTCCACATTTCGGATGCGGCCGCAGTGAAATAAAATTTGCATGTGGAATGATATGGAAAGCACCTATATCTCAGGTTGGCCTCTTGTGGCAAAAGTCAGAGTACTTAATGGAGCAAAGACATTTGCATTCCTAATGGTGGATTTCAGTATTTTTTTACATGGTATTTTTTAAAAAATGTATTTTACCCCCTAGGCATGCTGATTTTGTGGAGGATGGCAGAAAGCCTAGTGCTGCTGCCTTTCACTGAGCCATCATGCTTGTGGAAGGCCTGTCAGTAGCAAAAGAACTCCCCAGGGCCCTTACCCAAACTGACTTTATAGCTGAATACGTGACTTAAGAAGGCTGGGGTTGGCAGAGCTTTCCATTGCAGTGTGCGAAGCCCTGCAATTGGTGACGAGGTTCCTTGATAAGGCGTGGATGAAACAGGTGGGAAGCTAGGTTTTGGAAGCCTCAGGCCTTCCTTGTAAAACACAATGTAATTCAGAATGGATTTCTTTAGAAGTTAAACTCGAGGGACTCTCAATGAAGAGACATTCCTCGTCACATGTGCCAGCCACATATTCCTATGCATTCTTACTCAGAATGAAGTCTCACTCTGTCCACTAAAGCTTACTCCCAGGTCAAAACAAAGGCATGCCATTTTTGTGGTGGCCATCATTTTCTATTCCCTCCAAATACCTCATGGACCGCCACTCCCCATATGAGACCCTGGGTCTGGACCCTGTGATCATCTGCTGAGGCACTTCACCATGTGACTCCTCCATGAGAAATCTGGTGACTGGCAACACAACAGTGGGTCTTTTCTGCGGTGGCTCCTTGCTTGTGGAATGCTCTCCTCAGGGAGGCCTCACTGTGCATCTTTGTTACATATCTTTAGGCACAATGAAAAAACATTCCTATTCTCCCAGGCCTTTGGCTAATTAAGGCTACAGCCTTTTAAACTGTCTGTGGGGTTATTGTTTTGTTTGTTAACTATGGTATGCATTATATACCACCATGTGATCCTCAGATGAAGGGCGTAATAGAAATGTAATTGATTCATAATTCATAATAATAATTTCCCCAGATATAGTGGTGTCTGGGGCATTTGAGATTGTGGTAGTGCACCACCAGATGCCATTGTTTTTTGGGTTAGCAGAATGCCCTAGAAAAAATAAAGTCCAAGGCATTTTTAGAAATAGAAAATGGCACTCGCCACTGGCTAGCATTAGGGAAGTTGCCAATGACAAAAAACAACAACAAAAGTTAAAGACAAGATCCACTTCTGCCTTCCAATAGTAGCATTTCCAACCCTTTTAAGCAATGCTATTTTTCTAAAAAAAGAGGTGCTGGAACTCACCATGAGTGCCTCCCTTATTCTCTTATAATGGCAATGGAGCCCAACTGAGAGATGCTGGAACTGAGTTCTGGCAAGTTCTGGCTGAACCCCCCCCCCCCTTTTAAGAACCTCTCAACCACTGAAATGGTTTCTATGCTCACCAGCTCTAAATTGGGAGCCTCAGCATATGCATGTAACAAACTCTTGGCTTGAAGATGCCACTCATTATAACATGCCCTTTTCTTAGGGAGTGTTCTAGGGAAAGGACACTGTGGTCTAAAGCACTGAGCCTCTTAGGCTTGCTGATCGGAAGGTTGGCATTTCGAATCCCCATGACGGGGTCAGCTCCCATTGCTCTGTCCCAGCTCCTGCCAACCTAGCAGTTAAAAAGCACGCCAGTGCAAGTAGATAAATAGGTACTGCTGCGGTGGGAAGGTAAACAGTGTTTCCGTGTGCTCTGGTTTCCGTCATGGTGTCCCGTTGTGCCAGAAGTGGTTTAGTCATGCTGGCCACATGAGCCGGAAAGCTGTCTGTGGACAAATGCCAGCTCCCTCGGCCTGAATGTGAAATGAGCGCCACAACCCCATAGTCACCGTAACTCTACATGGGTCCTTTACCTTATGCTTCCATGACACCCTAATGCCGAAGCACAGAAGTCCACTATAATCCTCCAGTTTCCTCAAAAGGTGGATGTGCAGGATAAGATTTCAGAGTGCTTTTATATGTTCTGGCTGTAGCAAAGATTGCATTTTCCCATTGTGTAACAAGGCACTGTTAACTTTAGGGAGCTGTTAGGCTGCTTGGAAATGTGGACCACTTCAAAAACAACAACACACCTGTCCATTTGAATGTTGCAAATGTTGCACTCTAGCATGACTGCCACCCAAGTGGCTTGTTTTAATGAAAGGCATTAGGAAAGTTCTTTCATTCATTTCAGAGAGAGAAGTGGTGGTGGGAGGCGGGGGGTGGCATGACCTTTTCTACCAGGGCATGTGCTAAATGGGCAGCCAGCTACGCTCCAGAAAACAATTATGCTTGGCAGTTCAATTGTTCATATGCTCACAAAATCTTTGGGGTCTTTAATCTACGCTGGCATGGAAGTTGAACTATACCTTGGAAAGGAGCCAAAATTTGCATCAGACTTTCAAATATCACTCATAGAGCTGAGGAGGACATAATAACAGGCACAAGCTGCAGAACTGGATGAATGTCGCTTGTTTAATAAATTATTAAGATGGCCATTTCATCCAAAAATCTTGTTAAATAAATTAGCCTGTGCTTTAGTCAACTTGTTTCAGTATAACCGCTAAAATAGTTCAGGAACATATTCAAAGAGGCACCTGGGGGAATTAGTTGACCTATTCCTATACTGGTTTCCAAATTTTCCCTTTTTGCCTAACAACAACAATATTTGTTGAATAATTTGACATTTGCTTCCTGGAATATGACCAGATCTAGAATTCCACTGACAAATAACGTGCGCGGATTTACCCTGCATGTTAATCCCATATGCCATCCTGCTCTTTACAAAAATATGGCCAGCGGGATAGTCATCAGATTCATAATTTCACTAATGCTGTTACCACAATGCTGATTGAGACTGCAGTCATTACATTTCCAAAGGCTCAAGGCTACATAGAAGCAAAGGGCTGAGGGGATGAATAAAGCATCTCAACCAGCTCGATGTCATAAAGGGCATCTCCTGTGCAGAAATCCAAATGCCAGCAACGTATTATGCCCTACACAGGTTAAGATAATCACCTATAGATTGAAATGCCACTACTAGAGAGCATAAGGATGGATAGAATTTCTGAAAAAAAACTATACCCAAGTTTGGAAACATTAGGGGCCAAACCAAACTTCCAACTTACGGTATGTTCAGTTTAGCACCACTCTGCCCCATCCTTTTCTCTCTAGTTTAACTCTCCTCCTCCTGAAGCTGCCCACAGAGCACTTGAGCGTGGTGCAGTGGTGCTTTTTGTTTTCAAAATAAAATAGGTGGCTTTCTTAACTTACCCAAGCATATTGCACTGCTTTCATGAGCACTGCAGCCTCTTGCAGTGAGGTCCTAGGGGGCGCTCTAGGCAAGCAGGCAGGGAGCCAGCTGGGCAATTGCCAGGGAGGGCAGAATGAATTGTTATGGAAGAAAACACACCTACTCACCAGTCACATTGTTATGGTAGTAAGGTAATTACCAGCTCTGTATCCCAGAGAATTTCTCCAAAATTTCCCACCTTGAGGTTAGATTTATTTTAACTCCCTACCCCCTGCAAACTGTGGAGCAAAATATTAGTATAATAGTTCCTCAGAACATATTTGCAAAATGTCCTCCCTTACCATTTTTGCTATGTGCAAATATGGTTGAGAATTTTGCAATGCCATTCTCTCTCTCTCTCTCTCTCTCTCGTTGCCATTTTGAATATGTTTCATTTCTGGAAACAAATGCAAAGCAAACAAACAGTGTAAAAAATTATCTTTAGTCAGTTTTCTGTTCAGTTTGGGACTTGAAGAATCATAGCGTTGGAAGGGACCTTGATGTCATCTAGGCCAACCCCCTGCAATGCAAGAATCCTTCTCCCAGCCATCCCTGGGAGGACTTGAACCACCAGTCTTCTGGTTAACAGCCAAGAAGCACTGGCCTCTTGTGCTACTGGGGGCTTTTGAATGAGTCCAGGAAGTTTATAGGACTTTAACATGCTTGTGCCTCTCCTGAAGTCATAAATTTTCATGAGACGTTATTGTTATTTATTTTTGTTAGTGGATTTCCCCTCAAAATGACACCTGTCCAAATATCGGTTACAAAGTACTTTGCAAAGGAGAAATAGGCTCAAGATTGTCAGATATTGATCTCTGCTACCTGGAAGGAGAACATAAATAATGAGGATATTATTCACTATCACTGATCCAGCAGTGATGTCTGTCTCCAAACTGAATGGGTGGTGGACTTGGTATGCCATATATTACAATTGCCATTACATATTATTTCAGGGAATACACTTTTGCATTAGAGCAGTTTCTCTAATGGGGTGTTGTTGTTTTTAAATCTCCAAAGGGGGGGGGGGTGAGTGAATGAGGCTGCAGTTCTATATACACTTACCTGGGTGTACACCTCACTGAATGCAATGAGACATTATTTCTTTGATTTATTAAATGCCTTTTTCAAAGCAAGATGCAAAACAACTTAGGAAACATTTAAAATATGTAGGAATTTCAAATGAAAACAATAACCAAAATTGTCCATAAATTGTCTTAAAACCACTTCATCCCACAAAAATTACCAAATCACAAACAACAGAAACAATTAATAATCATTCCATCACATATCACCAGATGCCTCAAAGTAGAAGATCTGACTGACCAGAGGTAGCATCACATTGTGGAAATCTTTCATCACAAGGAGTCATAAATGATAACAGCAATTGTCCATTTCTAATGACCCTGTATGTGGCTCAGCACTGCTTCCACTTGTAAAGAGATATTGGCAGTGCTTTTTTCCTGGAAAAACAGGTGCCGGTACTCACCATGAAGTTGTTACAGTAAGTGTCACACTTTTTAACAACAACAAAGATATGCTGGTACTTTGTACCATTGAGTACCCCCTGGAAAAAAAGCACTGGATATTGGTCACCTCTCTGGCTCAACTGATCCAACACAGAGGTGGTTGCGCAAACCTGACAAGCACTTTGTCCACTTATGGTGGAGTAGATATAAGATTGTTCTGTGAGTGAACAAAAACAAACTCTTTTGAACATGGTCTTGTACAGACACAAAAGCAGAGCCTGCCGTGGTATGGTAGACACACTTGCATTCTTATCTGGCTTGCTGGGTCCAAGGTATTCCCTCAGAAGCCAGAACATAGAAAAACAGAATGCCATTTTTCAATTGTCAGTTGGCTGAGCCTCTACTAACTTGCCTTCTTGACATGTTATATTCTCTGGGGGAAACTGCACAATTTCAACTTGTTGGTGGGTATTAAAACTACAGGAGCAAAGACAATTAGAGAATGTCAGCCACAAACCTACCACACAAAAATGAGGAGTGACTTGAGCCCTGTGAAGAAAGGGTGGGTGGGGGATATAAGATCGTTCAAGGCCAATCTCCTTGGTAGATCACAGCTGTCACGCACAAGACAGCAAACATTTCCCCACTTTCTCCAACATTTTTCTCTTTCCCCTTTGTATATAAAGTTGCTTTGTCTTCCCCATGTTTCTGCAACACAAGTAAAATATTACAGTAATACTTAAGTGGTGAAACCACTGGATATTGGACTGGCACTTGCAACCTTTATTGAAAAGGCTTCCCATCAAAACCAATAAGGTTTTCTTCGAAGTAAATATAGATATGGTCAAGGTGAAGACTGAAATGTGCCATTCATTTCTGTAGGCCTAGATATGCCATCTATCTTTTTATACAGCATGAGATATGAAAAGAGACAGATGCTTAGGCAGTTGGTGTCTCCAGTTGCAGCTGATGATTCTTCTTCAGCTGATTTAATTCCAGCTCATTGAGCTGGGTTTCCCAATTAGCTAGAGGAAAATGTGAACTAACCATGAGAAGAGGTTGAGTTCAGCAGAACAAATTATATTCAGTCACACTAGACATAGAACCAAATGGAAAATTCCTTCTGGTTGCTTCAGTTTAAACTCAGATTTAACGAGTTTTAAAAGATTCTCATAACTCTTCCCTCTCATCTTCTCATCTAACTTAATCAAGTATCCAAAATCCACTTAGAACTTCTTAACTTACTTTGGCCTTTTGAATTGCACTCCCCTCTTATGAAGTGTACATAATTCTTCTCTTTCTCATTAAAAAAAGACTGCAAAATCACAAAGATGGACATTTAATCGTTTCATTGAAAGGCATCGGGGATCGGTAGGGCTCTGAAGAGTGTGTGGAGGAACAGGGGACTAGTGATTTGTGGTGTGTGTGTGTGACGCCACTCACAGGGCAGGAGCCAGGGCAGGAGGGAGAGTCAGGGCAGAGCAAGATGAAGGAAGGTGCACCAGATGTGCTGCTCAGTCAACAAATGAGTCAGTAGACTCCCCACCATCCCCCAGCCCACTGTCTCTGAGATCCAGGAGGAGGTTGAAGCAGGAAGAGCAGTGGTGTCTCCTGTGCAGGAGAAGACTCAGGTTGTGGTTTTCCTTCTTCTAGATGGCCTACATTCAGGAGAAGAAAAAGGCTACGGAGTAAATCCTACACAAATCCAGAGTGGAGTCCATAAGACAGTTGGATGGTGCATTGTACACCTTATTCTGGTAACTCCTGCAGCCAAGCTGATGCCAAACATATTGTTCTACTTTCAGGTATGTCCAAAGTTAGGAAAACAATCTGATCCATATAGGTCTGAAGATGCACTTACAACTTCTCCCCCATATCAGAAGAGAACCTGGGAAGGACATAAGCTCTCAGGAAAAGAGTGGGGGATAATTCAGTGCCCGTCACCTGTGTAACCTGCTTGCTATAAAATCGGACTTTTCCATTACCCTGTTCCTATGTCTTTGGGGCACATCTGGGATTGAAATGCACAAAGATCTGCCATCACGTATCATTTGACCCTTGAAGATGGAGCCTTTCTATAGCACAAATTTAGCTCAATCAATCCAGTTTGCTTACAGCAAAGATTGGTAGCTCTTAATCTTCGCTAAGCTTTTGTCTGTTGACGACCATCATGATTCAAATTGCCAGTTTCGTAGATAAATTGCTTATAAGCCCCTTTTCTCTTATAACATTTCTAATTAATCTGAATGTCATAGGGAAAAAGGGGGCACACGTTCCTGGAAGCAGAATGTTGCAAACATGTTTTTCTATTCAGTGTCAAAACCATCTGATAATGCCATCTCTGCTAATCCTTAGTCCTCTCATCTGTGGTGCTTTACCTTTTCTTTGCCTTTGATTTATGAGACAGGTGACCCCAGCCTAACCCTGTCAGCTTTAGTTCAGAGGGACTCTCACAAAAGATAGGCCTCTGATCTGACAAATTGATTGGCTGCAAGGAATAGTTTAACTGGAAAAGGATCTCCCTAACAAGTGATAAAGTCCTTTTTCTTCAGAGCTTACAGGGATGCTTATGTGGGGAGAATTAATCAACTCTGCTACTGAAGGTGAAAGCGTTGTGTACCACATGGAAAAGCCAAGGATAACAAGAAACAATGAAAGGCTCAATGTTTCCCATGTAATGCATAGGCCTGAGTGTAGGAACAACTATATTTTATTTAAAAGTTGTTAAATGAGGTTAATTGCTAATGATTGTCCTAATTAGGTAACTAATATTAGAGCTTCCAAACAGATTCCTTTGAACTAAGATAATTTGGCAATTAAAATTTAGAGAAAGGCTAATTAAATTAAAGGGTCAGGTTAGGTTTGTTTGTTTGTTTGTTTTTAAATAACACCCGAGTGCTGCCATAAAATATAGCGAACTCTTTATCAGGCCTTAGAGGTTTATAGAATTTAAATGCCAGGCACTGTCTGTGGTAATCAATAAGCTATTTAGGCTGCAATCCTATACCCACTTACCTATGAGTTGAACTCAGTAGGACTTAACTTCTGAGAAGATATGCATAGAATTGCACTGTAAAATGTTTCCCTCTTTCATTTTACAATTAAGAAGATAGGAACGTATACTAGAGAATTTGCTTTTTGTCAGTTCCAATGTGAACCAGCCCAGGAAATTTATACTAATGGGACATGCACCATATATTGCAGGGGAATGGTGTCCTGTTTCACCGCTTGAAGCAAAATGGGAAGTGCTACCTGCCGCTGCTGCCACTGCTGCCACCACCATATCTGCTGCTGCCACCACCATTCACCCTGAAGAGGTGACACTAATTTCAAGCAAAGATGCAATGATTTGGGATGAGATCGCACCCCAAATGTACACAAATGCACCCCAAATGTACACAAATGTACACATACTGGTATGTGCCTGAAAGTGGTGTCACTGGTGGCAGCACTTCTCTGCAGCTGGCAGAGGTGGTGGGGCATGTGAGAGTGCTGCTTGGGGGGCTTCTGCCTCCTAGGACAGCAGCCTTACCCTGTCTAGTGAGAATAATATAATATTAAATAAAACCTGAGATATGTATTTGGGACCCACCTTATTTTCTTGATTACAGTTTGTTTTAACTGATTTTAATATTGCATTTTTTATACTGTTGTAATCCTGACCTGGGACCGCATATAAGGCACAAAACCTTCCTTTTCCTCTTCTTCACTAAGTACCTATTACAGTGGTACCTCGGGCTACAGACGCTTCAGGTTACAGACACTGCTAACCCAGAAATAGTACCTTGGGTTAAAAACTTTGCTTCAGGATGAGAACAGAAATCGCGCGACAGCAGCGGGAGGCCCGAGGCAGCAGAGGGAGCACTTAGCTAAAGTGTAATAGGAACATCATCCCAAAACTAATTTCCCCCCAAATATTATTATGCAAACAAATTCCTGTTTAATTAATTTGCAACTCATTAATTTTCCCTATGCCAGTAAATAAGCAGATTTATTTTTGCACCCCCTTAGGTTGCTAATATGGCATTCAGTGGAAAGACTAGGTTTGAGATTTCTTAAGAACATAAGAAGCGGCTGCTAGATTGTCAATGGCTCATCTAGTCCAGTGTCTTGTTCTCACAGTGGCCAGCATTACTTCTTCTGACCATGGACAGAGAGCATAGCCACAATGGCCTGGAGGTGGCAGAAAGTTATAGCAACAACCCACTCCCTATTAATTAATTAATTAATTACTCTCCATATTACCACTACAATCAACTTAACTCCTTCCAAACTGCATTTCCTTTGAAAATGCCATACAAACAAACTGATGGCTTGTAATACAACTGGGTCTGTAGTGGGGATGTGCATAATATACTATGAAATAGGATGCTTTTATTTTGTATGGACACTTATGTTACCAGTATGTTTATTGTTTGAAAAAAAAATACATACATACATACATACATATTAGCCTTCACTTTCAGAATCATAATATGCAATATTTCATATTTTATATGATTGGGTGCATAAAATAATGCATTGCCGCAAAGAGGCATTGAGAAATAATTCACATGCCTTGTAATGAACTATAAAAGTTACAGTAAATTGCAGTTTGTCCCTGGCTAATATGTGTCACCACCCACTCCAAGTGTAATCTCACTTGAATTACTTTTAATTTTTTTCTCTCTCTCTTGGAAAAAAGAATAGTATTGTCTCTGAGTACTGCCCAGCAAGGACACTTTGCTACTCATTAAAAGTTTTACTATCAGGCTGGGCTGGACAGCAGTCAAAACTTTTTATATATATATATATATCTAGACATTTTTTCAGAGGTTCTTTATTATAATTGAAAATTGTTTCTGACTATTTTTATATTATGATAGTTGGATGGTTTAAAGAGGATCAATCCTTCAGATTTCCAAGCTCATTTTATCATTTTAGGTGGAGACTCCTCTCCCCAAAATGATTGTGCCTCTATTTCCAAAGTGTAATGCAGGCTAGATAAGTTGACTAGAAGTCTCACTAGTGTTTAGATTCCGTTATTATGGTTATGCATCACTTAATCTGTATCACACCAATTTTGTCAATTCTGAAGAATGGTTGAGGAAGTTTGGTATGTTTAGCCTGGAAGAGAGGAGACTGAGAGGAGATGTGATAGCCATTTTCAAATATCTAAAGATATGGAACAAGCTTGTTTTCTCCTACTCCAAACAATGGTTTCAAATTACAAGAAAGGAGATTCTGACTAAACATCTGGAAGAAATTTTTGATGGCAAGAGCTGTTCAACAGTGGACTCCATCAGAAGGTGGTGGACTCTCCTTCCTTGGACATTTTTAAAGCAGAGGTTGGATGGCCATCTGTCCTGGATGGTTTAGTTGAGATTCTTGCACTGTAGGGGGTTAAACTAAACGAACCTCAGGGTCCTACCATTCTATGATTCTATGATCAATAATGAGAAGGCCAAGCAAAGTTTGCTGACCACATTTCCTGAACCAGCAGACTCTTCCTATGTTGTTAAGAAACATCACAGATAAGTCCAAGATTCTCCAATAACACGGATGTTAACTGATCTTCACAAACATCCTTCTAGAAAATGCTATCTTTCCTTTTTTAAAAAGCAACAACACAAAAAACCCTCTTATTTTAGTGTTTGGCATTCTCTGGCATTTATTGACTTCTTAGGGATCTTCCTTTTATCTATCTCAGGAATTAGTATAGTAGCTATTGCTTTAGCTTCTCAACACTCTGTAAATTTAACCTCTTTTGGGTAAAACATTGTAATGCTTCTCTCTCATGCTGCTCGCCAGATGCACCAATGTCTCTAAGTGGCACTAATGAAAGTTACAAGCACCAGAGGAGTGTAAAATAGGTCCCTGAGCATTTCAAAATAAAACTCTGTACTCATTCTTCCAAGAAAGTGTCTTGGGAAGTTATGCTCTATAGCTCCTCTTACAGTTTCTATTATGTACTGTTGATTGATTCGGTTTCTACATGCTTTTTCTAGCATAGAATCAGAATGATTCAGTAACAATCCTATCTGAAATTAGATATATACTTTATACTCATTTGAGACACTTTCATAAGGCCACACATAGAAAAGTAGAGCTGTGGTGGTAGTGATGAAAAGTGAGTTTGAAGGCAAAGATAATTTCATGAAAATCTTTTTCTGCTCAACCTTTTCATCAAATATTTACCGCCTCTTTCCTTTCCTAATGTGTAACTATTTTCATTTAAGTAGGCTTAAGAGATCATGTATTCCACATGTAGCTAGAGATCATGTATTTCACATGATGAATTCACATTGTCATGCAGTCAAACAGATATGCTATGTCACCATGTCATGAAGCTAAACATGAGAGTGAGGGGCATTGCCTTCACTCTGAGTGGTTTACTAATGCCATGTCAGATTTGGTTATGTGATGGCATGACAGGAAAGGCTATAGCTCAGTTGTAGAACATCTGCATTGTACTCAGAAGGTACCAGCTTCAATTACTAGCATCTCCAGATAGGATTGTTTGAAGCCTCGGAGAACCACCATCATTCAGAGTAGACAGTACTGAGCTACATGTGGCAGTGGTCTGGCTCAGTATAAGTCAGCTGTCTATATTTCCAACAGAGCTAAAGTATAAATCAGAGCTTCCTGCCTGCACTCTGAAGAGCAAATATTGTTGCCCTATTTTGCAACTCCCCTCATGAAACTCCCCTCCCTGGGGTTTAGCTGAACACTATGGAACAGATCCCAATACTGATAATGAGTATAAGGGATGACACTGCACCTCTTATCAAAACTGTTTTAGCTTCTCTGAGAACTTCCTGACTGTTTTATCCAAGCAGGGACCTCTAAATTTCACTCATATTTTGCTTGAGGCACAATTTAATGGCAGCTTTACTTATGCACCAGCTAGGAGAGCTGGTGTGAAACTGTGCTTGCTGCTTGTAGCAGTCAATCATAAGTGTATATAATATATTGTGTGATACTCAAGATGGTGTTTATTATTAGCTGTTTCTCTGTGAAGCATGCCACCTCCTAGTCATCCCAGTGGGGTGGCATACATCATGCAGTAGTCTTTCAAATTAGATTATAAGTTTTTAACGTTAAAATCATTTCACTTTCTTGAGTTGCAGAGTGAACTCTAGATAGGTTTGGTTTCCTTTTAAATGAAGGGAGCATTGGAAACCTACAGCATTTGTGTGATGTCTTCTTTATCCCCAGATACACAAGTTGAGTGTACATTGGGGCAAAGAACCCTCTGGCAAGGAAGCAGACCCACTATGTAGCATGGTGTATTGGGTACATTGTCAGACAAGTTCTGGAGAGATCCTGGTTCAAAGGCCCACTCAGCCATAAGCCTCACTTGGGTGATGTCAAGGGAGTCAAACTTTCGCAGCTTAACTTACCTCACAGGGCTGTTTGTGAGGATAAGCGGTGTTAATCATAAAGAAGGTTTATGTTCTTATTAACATAAGACAAAAGGCCAAACTAGTCCAGCATTCTGTTCTCACATTAGCTAGTCAGATATCCAGGGGAAGCCTACAAGAAGAATCTGAGCTCACAGCACTCTCTTGACCTGTGATTTCCAGCCAGTGACTGGTATTCAGAGACCTATCGCCTCTGAACATGGAGGTAGAACATAGCCATTGTAGCTAATAGCCATATCCTGCATAAATTTGCCTAATCTACTTTTAAACCATCCTACAGCCTCTTATAGGAAGAAACTACATAGTTTAACTATGAACTATGTGAAAAATTATTTTTGTTTGTTTGTCTTGAACCATCTAATGTTCAGCTTCATTGGATGATCTCAACTTTTAATATTATGAGAGGGAGAAAATGCATTCTCTGAATATTATAATCCAAGTCAGGAACATGAGAGTCTGCTCCAAATCACCCTGATTCACCTTTTTATTTGGAGTACACAGAGCCAATGCATACCCCAAATACATTTGCACATACTTACATACTCTGCATTAGATCCTTGGAAAAAGCACCTGTATGAACTCAGTTCTTTTTCTATCAGTTTCAAATTATCTGCCAGCTACTTTTTCCTCACAAACTAATCTTACTTCAAGCTCAGGTATATTAGTCACTCATACAGATCCTCCACATATCAGGAAGTCATCTTGTAACCCACTGATGAACCATCCCCAATTCCAGAGTATTAGCTAGTAAACTTCCTGATGGAAGGAATGGTCAGGCCACAGTCCCAACCTATGATTGAAATGTTGAATTGAATGCCACTGTGCACAAAGAGATTATTGCAATCTGTCTCTTTATAGACATAATGATGGGGCTGCATCCTTCCATTCTTCTTTGCTAAAGGGCAAAGGTATCAAGATGCCCATACATTTACCAATATGTCAATTAATAAACACACACACTCCTTGAACAGAACGCAACAAACATTTCTATGCAAATGAAAGGTTTATGTGTTTTCAAGTCCTTGCCTCACAAGTGCTCTCCTGGGCAATCAATGCTCAGTTGATGCTTAAACCAGTAAACTGTCATTGGAACAAGACAGAACAGTAGAGAGCACAGCTCAAAACATGATATTACACACACCTTTTGTTTTCTTCCCATCAGTAACACTCTGACTTTCTGCCAGAAGCAATAGCAGCAATACTACTGATTTAGCAGCTTTAAAACAGAGCTACCTCTTTGTGATAAGAATTAAATAGATTGCTGCAACAGAGACAAATATGTTTGATATGAAAGAGAGCTGGAATATAAGATGAATCACATTTTGGTGCATGAGGATATTTTCAGATAGAGAGAGAGAATATTCACTGTACATATTCAGGTGTTAGTTCCAGCATTTCATTAGATTATGAACAATAGATAAGGAAGAGCCTGCTGGATCAGGCCAGTGGTCCAATTAGTCCAGCCCCCAGTTCTCACAGTGGCCAACCAGGTGTCTATGAGACACCTAAAAGCAGGACCTGAGCACTATAGCACTCACCCCGCTTGTGATTTCCAGTAACTGGCATTCAGGGGCATACTGTCTCCAAAAGTGAAGAACATAATCATGTTCTCAGTAGCCACCAACAGCCTTATCCTTATAGTCGTACATCATCCTGTGATCATATGGTTAAGGGTGGTATAGAACTATCTAAATATTATGTAAGTAAATACATAGATAACCTGCCCACCATTAGTACTGATTTCAGAGGAGGGTACAACAAAAAATAAAGCAGCCAATTAAACACATAAGCAGCACCAAAACAAATTCATCATAATAAATACAAATAAAAAACAACACAGGCAATACAGTTGCTCATTTTAACCCTCTTAAAAAAACCTGAAGAGTATGCTTTAACTTGGAACCAAAACTATGTCAACATTTATGCCTATCATATTTATAAGGGAGAAATATTCCACAAAACAGGGTGTCACCACTCTGCATGTTGATCATGTGGTTTATATAGAGCCAGTGGTAACATTACTTTAAAATCACCAAGAATTCTACTGGTAGAGTGGTGAATGCTCTGTATGAATATCTAAGGAGAATATGGAAGGAGAAAGGCAGAGGAAGAAGTCTTAGGAGGAAGTTAAAAGATTTGGAAAGTGACTAAATTCTAATCAGCTCTGGTGATTGCTATATGGTTTGAACTACTTGCAGTTATCCTTTCTCTCTCTCTCTCTCTCTCTCTCTCTCTGTAGTATATGCAACTGGCTGTGGCAGAAATAGGAGGGTATTATTTCACTTGAGCAATTACTTGAGCTGTATCATGCTTGTTATTAGCAAGTTGTTTGCATTCCAATTACAAGACGCATTAAGCATTTAACTGAACCTTCAGGATGGCTATAATGATTCCCCCTCCTCTGTCACCAATGCAATCTAAATGCTGTGTTGGACAGTGATGTGTTCCCCAAGATTTGAGGATTTGCAGGTGACTACTGATAACCTTATTACTAACAATGGACAATAAAACTAATGATGATCCATGGTTATTTAACTTGTCTATGCATGCATGATCTGGAATCGGGGATTGATAGCAAAGTAGCCACATTTTCAGTAATTCAAATGGTACAATCCCAGAGCCCAAAACTATGGTGATTGTGAAGAGCTCCTAAAGAATGTATCCAAAATGATGACTGTCCAAGAGAATGGAAGTGGATTTGAATGCATACCTACATATTATTTCTTTTTTATATAATAGTTTTTTATTGATTTCCCACATTTTTAGCATCCTCATAATATTCATTTTTCATCTCTACTTATTAGGCCTGCTGCAGGCCTATATATACTGACCTGGGAATAAATTCCCATTAAGCTCAGTGGATCTTATTTCTGATATTCAGTAGGGTTGTACTTTAAGGATCAGTGTATTATTAATGCTAACATTAAATGCAGAAAGGTGCTTTCTCTTCCTTAATTTGGGCAGCTGTGCTTGCTGTTTACTTGGAATAAGAAGGGAACAAATTGGCAGTGATTGGTAGTTTACTCTTGGCACAGCATGATTATAGAGAGAGCTATAGGACAGCTTAATGGGCAGACCAAAGAAAGTAAGAGGTAGGAGGAAAGCAAAAGAAGGAACAGCTAGATCAGGGCATTTCCTACCATACAGCAGTGACATATAATAATAATATTATAATAATTTATTATTTTTACCCTGCCCATCTGGCTGGGCTTGCCCAGCCACTCTGGGCAGCTTCCAACAAAATATTAAAATACAGTAATGCATCAAACATTAAAAGCTTCCGCTTCCCTAAACAGGGCTGCCTTCAGACGTATGATGGCTGGATCCATGCATAGGCTCTTCAAACAGTAAGAGTTTGAAACAGTGCAGTGTAAGGGCTTGGGCTTCTCTATTCTCTCATCTTAATTAATCCTTAGCATATTGAGTGAAAAGGATGTCATGGAGTACAACCTGAGAGCTTTTCACTTGAGCGGAGGCACTCAAATGATCTGGCATCCGCTTAACAGCAAGTACAGAGGTGATACTCTGTGTTTAATTGCCACAGTAGTTTTATATGAAATAGGTCACGTTCTGTGGAAAGCTGCCAACTTCCCTGAGTGATTCATTCACTTCTGCAATGTATACTGCATTGTCATGGACACAAAAGCAGAAGTCAATACACATGCAACCAGGAGCAAAAGATATCAATAGCTGTCATAAAAGGAAGAAATAATTGTGGGAGGGGGGGAATACTGATGCACTTAGCTACACCAGCAAAGTGGCACTAGGGAAACCTTTTCAACTCAAGGGCCACATCCTATCATAGGAACCTTCCTGGGGCCACATTATAGTGGTGGATGCAAAAGTAGGCAGGAAAACATGTAAAACTTTAATTTGGGCAGTAGGCTATATTATAGCTGGACAAAATCCAGAGTTTTCTTTCTACACCACCCTCCATCTTTCAACCATGAGGCATTATCACTGTTTGACACATTTCCGCCAGGAAGAAGAACTTGAGGAGGGCAAGTGAGAGTTGCACATGCTGTTCCCAAGACTCAGTCTTATACGTAGGTCCAGAGCCACTTTTAGATAGTGCCCCGATATACGTTCCATGGAGTTGGTCCACAAGGATATAATGACCGATGGTATCAAAAGCCTCGGAGAGATTGGGGAGAAGAAGCAAGGTTGCACTCCATTTGTCCTGATCTTGAAAAAGTACATCCTTCAGGACAACCAAGACTGATTTGGTCCCATAATGAGGCCTGAACCCATATTGGAATGGAGTCAGATAATCCATATAATCCAATAATGCCCGAAGTCACTCCAAAACAACCCTCTGCACCACTTTCCCTAAAAAGGGAGTGTTTGCAGCTGCCCAGTGGGTCCTGAGCTGACCTCTTTACCATGCTACTGCCTCTTTCAAAGCAACGGGAATCACCCTTTCATGGAATGAAGCATTTTATTGTGGTTTTGTTGTTTGGTCATTTAGTCGTGTCCGACTCTTCATGACCCCATGGACCAGAGCACGCCAGGCACTCCTGTCTTCCACTGCGTCCCGCAGTTTGGTCAAACTCATGTTCGTAGCTTATTTTCTTTAGAGCATTGGACTTTCCTTTCGCTTGCAGGCATATTTGCAACTGAACGACCTTTTGGCTTTGGCTCAGCCGCTTCATCAGCTCTGAATCTACTTGTACTTGTCCTCCGCTCTTCCTCAGTAGCATGTTGGACGCCTTCCGACTTGAGGGGCTCATCTTCCAGCGTCATAACTTTTATATGCCTGTTGTCTTTGTCCATGGAGTTTTCTTGGCAGGGATACTGGAGTGGCTTGCCGGTTCCTGCTCCAGGTGGATCACGTTTGGTCAAAACTCTCCACTATGACTTGTCCATCTTGGGTGGCCCAGCAAGGCATAGCTCATAGCTTCTCTGAGTTATTTAAGCCCCTTCGCCATTGCAAGGCAGTGATCCATGAAGGGGAATGAAGCATTAGCCATACTTTAAACCCAACAAGTCAAACCTCTTCTACTAGATTTAATAAGTCAAGGGCGACAGGGAACAAGGGGGCTTATTGTCGGATATAGTGTGTCAAGTTTCTGATCAACACCATGAAGCTGCATGTCAGCATCATCAGCCAACAGTTGGTTACAGCAGGTCTTTAAGGGCTTCAGGTTGTCCTTCCCCTACAATGGGAACCAGAAGCCTCTGAACCAACTGAAATAGCTCAGTTGACTGGTTGCTTGAGAATGCAAGGCAAGTGGTGATGCGTATCTTCTCTGCCTGCACTGCTACATGGTGGACACAATTAGATGCACTGAACAGTGTTGGGTTGACCTCAGAGCGAGATTTGCTTGCTAGTATTCCTCCAGCATGCTTCCTTACCTTTAGCTCCCCAGAATACAGGGAGCCAATTGGTTTCTGCAGCAATGGAAAGCATGCTAAGGAACAATTGTATCAACTGCCCTTCCTCATACCATGCCCTGGGGGTGGGAAATTAGTCCATGGCAGGACAATCCTTTAGGTATGAGCAGCCAAAAAGTCACAAAAAGGTGGTCAACCTTTCAAGTGCTCCATTTTTATCTTAAAAATAAAATAAAATGAGCATATATTCCATTGTTGATGAAACTCTAAACATACCAAATTGAAGAGATTGCTAGTTTTGCCATGTTGGTGATGCTGGAGATGGCGGACCACCCCCCTCCAACTCATGAGCAGAATCCATTATAATATGTTCACAAGCTTGTGCTGCAGTTGATCATGCTGACAATGTAGGAAACTGCTGGGAATGAGTCTATGTTGGCATCAAACAGGGAACAAGTACAGAATTGTTTGGGAGATATTAGTTCTGAAGCTCTGCAGTATTAAATAGCATTCTCTATGTGCAATGACCTGTGAATTGGTTTATAGCTGCTGAGACTTAATTTCATCACTACAGATGTATCCTAGCTTGCAATTTACAAAATGTATTTTATTCAGTCATTGTGGGGTGTTCTTTTTTCTTTTTTAAAAAAGTGAGAACTATTAAACAATTCAGGCTAGTAGCATTTCACTGGTGTATGCGAAATGGTTCTTCACCTGGGAAATCATCCTGCACCTTTAATCACTTTAGTTAAATGTCTCCACTTCTGCTGATTATTTTTAAACATCCTTTTCAATAAATGTGTGTGGTTAGATTGCTATCATCAATACAGCATAACATTGCATTTGCTTTTTTCAGGAAGAACACCTCCCCCCAGCATATTTAAACAAGCAAGATGCATGCTTAAATTAATAGTATGGTTCTAATACTGTCTTTTGGTTGTATGCTTTTGGATGCTAGTATTTGAAAATTGTCTTGCCTTTTGAGATTTGTATGAAATAGAAAATACTAACATTACTGACCCTTCTGCAACACACACACACACACACATATATATATATATATATGCGCCTAATTGCTTTCAACACATAATACAATATCCCAAAGGAATGTCTTAATAAAAATAGCATGGAAATAGTAAAACTTGGGTCTCTAGCTGTTTTTGGACCACATCTCCCATCATCCGTAGCTAGCAGAACCAAGTGGTCAGGGATGATGGGAATTGTAGTCCAGAACAGATGAAGACCCAAGTTTGGGAAATCCTGCTGTAGAATATGTGAATATGATGGGAGAAAATGCATCCCCATCATGATTGTTCTGGGAAGGAGCCAGCCAAGATCTGAGCACTTAGGTTGTTTACACTGATATTTTATCATTATTTACAATTTCAGGGCCCCACCTCCTCATAACACCCAGGTTCTGCAGGGTGCTCCTCCAGATATTATTGGCCTCCAGTAGCATGCTAATGAACAGAGACTATAGGAGTTGTAGTCCAACAACATGGGGAGGGGCCACAGGTTCCCCACATTGTAATCTAATCCTTGGTAATCTGTAGTATCACTGCCCAGGCACAACAGTATACATTAACATACTATCGTTCACAGGTTCCAGGAAAGGCAGACATACTTAGATTTGTAAAGAAGTTTGTAGGATGAAAATTGCCTTATAAATAATTAAGAGTGCAGGAAAAAAGCTGTAGAAAAATATTAAATGGGCTTGCACCTGAGTTCCATGCCTGCAAATTAATGTCACCATTAGTCAACATTCACTAGATCCTGATATTTACACTAACATAAACAGATATTTGATTTGGGCTTGGGTTACAATGCAGGATGGGGCGGGGGAGGACACTGCAATAATTGAACAAGCTCCCAAGATTTTTTTATTGGCTTTCATTTTGTTCAGGAAAATGAGTTATATGGATTTAGCAGCAATGAAAACCTCTGATGCTAGCTACTAAGGCTGGTGGGTTGGACTGGGCACATGTTCATCTCTGTGCTGGTCTTCACTGGTACTGTAGAGTGGATTGTGGGGGGCTCTGTTGTGGTTAAGACTGCAGCTATGGCCAGGTGAGTGAGAACCTTCCACTAGAAGTCCCCCTAGATTGAGGATGGAACAGTGGAGGCCAAGGCCTGTGGATCCCCTATGGAACCTAATCCTAAGGTCCCTCTACTCTCCCCTGAAGCAAAAGTAGGTAATAATAATAACAAATATCCCTGTTTCCTTCTCTAGTTTATAGTATATGGTAGGATGTCGATATGGGAATCCATGCATGCCTGCTCTCTGTTAAGATTGCTCTGGTATATGTCAGTAATTGATTAATATCACCCCCTCCTCTTGAAGACAATGAAAAAAAATACATTTTGTTAAACTATTTTACATTTTGATTTCATAAAACCTATGAAGTGGGCAAGACTTATCTGAATAGTTTATTATTTGAATGTTTCCTGGATGATAGCTGGGCAATTAGGCAAACACAGTTCTATATAAAGAGAAAATCACTAATATGCAGAGTGCCACACAAACCTTTCTCCCCAATTCCCACCTCTTTCATTTCATTTTGTTTTTAATTGGTGTGTGTGCATGTGTTGGTGTGTTTGCTAACTATGCTTTGAGTGGAAGTTAAGAGTTACATATACTGCTACACGATACTTGCTGGATTCCTTAGAGAACCGGAGATTAATTAGAAACTCGGAGGTCTCAGTTGTAATTTATAATCTGGCAAGAGAGTCAAATGAATTAAAAGAGGCAACAAGAAGCAGACTTTTTCACTCAAGTCAAGGCATCACTTCCTTGCATAAAGGTTAGTAACATGAAGAGGTGAGGATATTAGTGGCTTTTTACTAAACTTCAAAATCAAGGATCCATAGTAGTAATGAGCTTCTTAAGTCTGCACTCAGGAGAGATGGAGGTTTTACCCCCTATCACTGGCAAGCCTGACCTCAATCACAGCAATTAATTAACAGACATGGAAAGAACAAAGAACATTTTTAGAGGACATTTATAGGAACGATATAAGAACACATTTCATGTCATGCTTGTTCTTAGCAGTTGTCTAGAGTGAAATGCCTCTAGAGAAATTCTGTAGCAAAATCTTTTTTAAAACAAGACACAACATGGTGGCTGTGACTCAAAATCACAGGGCAGGGATAGGGAACCTTTTTCAACCGGATGGTCACTTTCCCTTCCGGACAACCATGTGAGGACTCCATGGCAGATATGAGTGGGGCCAGAGAAACAAGAGGGCAGAACAATGAATATACATTATACCTCTGTACAGTACGCTAGTTTCTACTAGGGTTATGCATGAACCCTCTCCCCAATCTGTGCTTTGGCCCCAATCTGTGGCCCTTTTATTGGACCAATTCATCATGCAGTGCTCTGGTGGCCACCTGCCCTGACACCAAAGCAATTTGGGGGGTAGGATTAAGAGTTTTTTAAGACCACATTTTAACATGTAGTTGAAATGGTTTAAAAATATGGTTGGGAGGGGGTACACTAGTACATTGTGAGGATCTGATCCTGCATGTTGATGTGCCTTTCAGTGGTGTAGCATGGATTGCCAACAGCCAGGGTCATGCAGAGGGGCTGGGTGCGAGGGAAACAGAGTACACATGTGCATTCAACTACCTAACAGTGTCTGCATCACTCAAGAGATCACTGCTGCAGAGATGAGAAAAGAAGAGTCACTTCCTGATTCACATGGAGAAGCTGTTTTCAATGGAGCCCAACTGCGGAAGTGCACAGCTGTACTGAAGCAGCACTGGGTGTTGAAAGTTTGTACTCCTAACAATTTTGAGCCTGGGCCAACCAAAAAAAATTATGCCACAGGCTCCTTTGCTTTCAAGAAAGCTTTTTGTGAAGGAGCAGTGAACAGTATTATGCAGGATTGAATTATCCTGCTGAACAGTTGGCATTTGGGAGGATCTGATCCTTTGCAGTGCTGTTCCTTCATAAGCAGTTTCCCTGTGTGCGAGGGGAGCTGCTCTCAAAGAAGCCATTCACAGGCTTGGCGGAAAAGACACTTCTACCTTCTCCCATGAAGATGCAGCTGCTATTCTACTAGGCCAGGGGTTGGCAAGGCTTACCAGCCATGGGCCAGATCATTCCTGCGGAGATCATTCATGGGCTGGACCGGCGCAGCTGACACCTGAAATTGCATCTGTGCATGTCTGCCGCACTGGAAATCGCTTCTGTGCATGTCTAGACACTGAAAATTGCATCTGCGCAGAAGCGATTTGCAGTTCCTGGGCATGCGCAGAAGTGTTTTCTGATATCTGCTTGTGCGCAGATGTGATTTCTGGCGCCGCTCAGAGTCCCAACAGTGCACTATGCCGGTTTAGTGCAGCACGTGGGGGACTCGCCCAGCAGGTGGCTCAGTATGGGGGTGGCTCATGAGCCAGTAAAACGGTCTTTGTGGGCCGGATCCGGCCCATGGGCCACATGTTACCGACCCCTGTACTAGGCCTCTATGTTGTGATTTTTCCTTCTTCTTGCTCATGCCTGCCTCGTCTTCCTGTCTGACACCCCACCCACTGACAGCCTCTTGGTCACTCAACCCGTAGCAACCCAGGACTATATCACCTCAATGTAAATAAGACCTGGACACCCCCCAGTAGTCCTGGTTTGGCTCAGGAGTCAGGCCTCCAGATCCAGTGCACAGCCATAGTTTCCACACACTCCTTTTTATCCTCTGTCTAGGCAAGCAGGAGGCATTATCAGAGTTGCAGCCAGGCAAAAAGCACCTGAGGTGCAAAACAGAACTGACGCAGGAGCTGAAACATAGGTGGCATGGCTAGAGGGCATTGATCGCACGATCCTCTGTGCATTTGCCTAAACCTGTTTTAAAGATATTTAAGCCACCTTGTAGGAGTGAACTCCATGGTTTAACCATGCGCTGTGTGAAGAAGTACTTTCTTTTGTAAAGTTATGAAAAGTTAGCAGTTTTGCATCAAGACACATCCCAAACGGGAGAGTATTCTATGACTGTGATACCACCACAAAGGAGACTGTAGAGCAGAGGCTTCTGTTTTAAGTGTTTTAACAGCCGGAGCTGTTAGAAGACACTCCATGCCACTAAGGCCATCTGGACCTCAAGCAACAGCAAAGCATCCAGAAGTACCCCAAGTTATGTGCACATTCTTTTAGAGGGAGTGTAACCCCATCAAGATGGGATGCGGGTGGTGCTGTGGGTTAAACCACAGAGCCTAGGACTTGCCGATCAGAAGGTCGGCGGTTTGAATCCCCGCAACGGGGTGAGCTCCTGTTGCTCGGTCCCTGCTCCTGCCAACCTAGCAGTTCGAAAGCACCTCAAAGTGCAAGTAGATAAATAGGTACCGCTCCGGCGGGAAGGTAAACGGCGTTTCCATGTGCTGCTCTGGTTTGCCAGAAGCAGCTTAGTCATGCTGGCCACATGACCTGGGAGCTGTATGCCGGCTCCCTCGGCCAATAAAGCGAGATGAGTGCCGCAACCCCAGAGTTGGTCACGACTGGACCTAATGGTAAGGGGTCCCTTTACCGTTACCTTTAACCCCATCAAGAGTAGGCAACTTCCCAGCCATCCGGTCTAAGGAACTGCCCACTAACAGTGCCTAATCTTATCTGGACTGAGCTTCAGTTTATTGGTTGTCATCCAGTCCATTACTGAGGCAATACAACGGTCCAGCACATCCACTCCCACACCTGCAGATGTAAAAGAGAAGTAGACCATTGTGTCATCAGCATATTGCTGACAACGTACTCCCAAATTCCAGATCACCCTACTCAGTGGTTTCATGTAGACTTCAAACAGCATGAGGTGGCTCTCTTCTGGAAATGCTCCATTTTCTCAATGTCCTACTTGAAAGGTAGCATCCAGATCTGGAATTCAGAGGTGGCCAGACCACCACACAATACTGTGGGAATATAGCCTTCTTCAGTCATTGAAATAAGGGCATGGGGAATAGTATGAGTATGAGGGAAAGAATGGGAGAAGTTGTATAAACAATAGTGTAAAGTAGTCCATGGATCAGACAAGTTCCTGCTATGAGAAGGAAGGACTGATTGTTGTAAAGGACTTTTGCATGCCCTATTAAGATCTAAGCCTAAATTATTAGTAGAAGATACTTTTACAGTCAGTTTTATCACAAGTAATGCTTTTCACAACTAAAGCCAGTTTCTCAGTGATCATGTTACTCTGATAACCTTACTTAGTGATGTAATATGTGTGATCATGAGGACCTAAGTATAGCTGGGTTTTTGCCCCAGAGCACATGCAACAGTGTGAGAATTGCAACTTAATTTCTTTTTACAAATGTGTTAATGATCCCTTATGAAAATGTATGTAACACTTTGACCAGTTTAGCATAATGCAAAAAGGTTTTGGTGATACTTTGATACAACCTCTCTCTCTCTCTCACACACACACACGTGGAAATGAGTTAAAAGGACAGAAAAGAAGCCCAGACGCCTTGCTTCTAAGGTGAGTTGTCCCCTAAAATTTTCTCCCTGCTTCACTTCTCATGGTATATAATCAGTTAGCAGGTGATTTTAAAAGTACTGTTCGCACAGTGCATTCACCATGCTACATTCCAAAATGATTTTAATGTTTATGCTTGCAGGTGAAAGACCACCATCCTTGGAGTCTGGATGCAACAAAATGGTGTTGAGTCCTGAGTCAAGATTCTCCCCAGTGTCTTGAGGAAGTTGTTCCACTGCCACTCGACAGGACTTGCTTTTGGAATAAAGGTAATCTGATGTTTCCATTCTTGTTTATTCACTGGAATCCCTGATGGTTGTCAAGAAGACTGTTATTCCAACCAAATGAAGTGCTGATCTTTGACACATCGAGATTGCTATAAATTGGACTGAGACCACCAAACTCATTTAATGGAAGAAAGCCATCTGACTGAATTTCCTTTGATTTGTGACTGTCAAATAAACCCGTTTACAGCCCCACAACAATCTTAGCCAGGTCAAATGATGTCATGCCACACATTTGCCGACAACAAATTTATCAAAGACATCAAAAGCACCAGTGCTTTATCACGTTATTTAAAATACCGATTCAAACATTTTATTTTATTAACAATAATTTCAACATTTCAACTTAAACTTTATATATATTTTCAAGTGAGTAAGAGACCAATGCAATGCAGCCATAGTTCTCTTTGATGTCTTCCTCAGAGCACTTTTTATAAATAGTGGGTAGCCCTTTTGGCAGAAGGAGCTGCTGTAGAGGAAGATGTGATCACTCATTTGCTTGTAAATTACTTTTTTGATCATTATCCATACAACTGTTGCAAGATTTAAACAGCAATCAATCATTAATTGTAGCATTTCATTCAGATGTCAAGATTTATGTTTTAACAGCAGCAATCCTATAGACCAGTGGCTCCCAATTATCTAAGTACTACAGACCCCCTGTTTTTAAAAAACCAAGCCATAGACCCCTTACTTTGGAAATTTCAATATCTCTATGGTAGTTTTTGTTATGTGAATGAGTGAGTTGCACAGACCCCCTGGACTCCAAGGACTACCAATTCGGAGCCACTGCGATACATATCCTAAACATGTTTTTCCTAACTTTTTAACATTTCCCCCCAGATAAAAATAACTTGAAAGTCACAATCTAAATTTTCATTGTTGACTTTTATAAAAACTGCTTTCTTTATTAGTTAGTCTTTTTTATCTCTACCCCGCCTGGCTCTCTAACACATATAGACCTACCTTTTCTCTTTATAGGATACACCCAATTGTAAATGCACAAAGAAATGTTTCTGCCTTTTTTTGTGTCGAAGAATATTGCCTTTGACATCAATAATAATTGACATGTTTTCAGATGTATATAATTAATAGAAGCAGGTCCCACATGATAGGTTCTTTTATACTTTGCTGATCAATCATCTTATCACTAACTTGCAGTCATAGAATGGATTCCTCATTTAAGGCAGTGTCCAAAGTCTATTTAAGCCAGGGGGCATTCTGTTACCTGTTTAGAGGTCTTTGCCCAATATCCTTTTTGTATACAGTAGAATATAATAGAATATAATTCTATTCTTAAAATAGAATTGAAGATTATCACTGTTTCCCACCCACCCCAAATAGTGAGGTTGCATTCCTTAATCCCTCACTATAACTGAAATCATGTGGCATACAGTTTGAGAGTCCAAATGTGTTACTAACCAATATTGACATTGCACCTTTCAGAAAATCCATGTGGAATTGGGGTGGACAGAATTTCTGGTTTTTCAACACCTTTAAATCTTATTTATTTTCTGAACTCAGTGAATTCAGAAAACAAATAACAGTCTTGCTGCATTAGACCAAAGGGTCCATCTGTGCAAAATTCTGAATTCATCAAGGTAATGCAGAATGGTAGAGCAGAGCAGACCTGCCAAATATACCTCTTTAAGCAACAAAGTATTCAGGACGGTTTGCTTTGCTTGTTTGTTGATCCAGGTCATAAACACCTGCAGATTAAATAGGTGAAGGGAAAGTACAGAATATACTGCAAATTGCACAAATCAGGTCTTTGAAGGGTATCCAATGCTAATATGTTTTGCCAATTTGCACCAGTGCAGACATGAGCTTAAAGAGTGAAGTTTGGACTCAAAGCTTTTCAGTTTTTAGAAATATGCACTGACTTTAAAAATGTACAACTCTTAGGAACACAGCATTTCATTATTTCAACAATATTGAACTTAAATATTGTCAGGCTTTATGCAGCTGCAGTCAAATGGTATTTTATAAATACTGTACAGCATATCTGCTAATTTTAATGAAACAAACAAGAAGAGATTTTTGTGGGTGTCTATTGCATCTTTTTTATTGTTATCTTCCTATATGGAATGAAAATGATTGTGGGACAAAACCAGGGGGCAGTGGTCATATTTTAGGAGGTGACTCTTGGGCCCCTTTCAACTCGATGATTCTATGACTCCTCTTACTCTTGTATATAGAGAGAAGAGAACTTTGCCTCATAAAATTTCCAGAGTAGGGCTGAATAGGTTAAAAGGAAGTCAACACATTTAATATAGCATCTCTTTCTCATTAAATAACATTTGCAATCAAAATCCTCTGTGAGTGTTATATGCTGTGAATGTACTAGGTTTGCTAAGGTCTTTCTAAAGGATATCTGGGTGCTACCAATGTACAATTTATCTGTCATTGTCATGGATTAACCTCAAGTACAGGAGGAATGCAAATCATGATGAAAATGTATTCAGCTCTTGATTGCTCCTGTCTGTCCTTCACTTCAGTATATTGTCATTTAATTATGGCTTCAAATGAAGGATAGGGCTTGAAATCCCATGTGACCTGGTGGCAAGTGTTCCTGCATATTGTTGTTTGCCACTCACCCCTTGCTTCCAGTGAGTGAAAAGAAGTGCTTAAGTGTTGATCTTACATTGATCTTACGACTTTATTGATAATCCATGATAGGAAATACATAAACTTTTAAACTTGTTCTGAAGTGAAAGCAAAAACAAGGGCAGAGCATATATACTTTGTCAGATTAAATGGCCTGAGCTGATTACAAATGTTCAATCACATTTTTTTTTTCTAATGAGAAGGAACTCTTATAAGTAAAAAGCCAGGATAATCTTTAACTGTGTATTCCAAAAGGTGGAGATGATTATGTGTTGTAACAAAAACATGAGATTTTCCCCCATGAGGAATATTTAAATGCCTATGTAAAATTATTCTTTAGAGAATCAAGAAACCAGCTTCAAAGTACAAAAAATGTAGCTTTCCCAGATCTAATCAAATACCTGCCAGCTTGTTCTTTCTGCCTGCTTCAGAGGCTGTATAAAATCAATTTCCTAAAGCTTTCGTCAAAAACAAAGCTGAGGAGGAACTTGCCTCAACCAAAATGGTAAACTGAAACTTGTCCCAAGCAAGAATTCTCCCGATACCAAATCTAGAGGGAGGGGGGTTAAATTTGGTTTCAGAAGAATTGCCTGTCAGTTCCAGATTAACAATCCAATTAAATGGCTGTTGGTTCCAGCCAAGCTGGTGCTTCACTGAATTCTCACAGAATTTGCTACACCAGTGGAAATAATCGTAGGAAGAAAAGAAGATCCCTGCTGGATCATATCAAAAATCAATATAGTGAAATTAGGAATTTTTTTGTCACCATGTGCATTATTTTACACTCACCTACATTGAGGTGCATTTGTTGACTTGTCTGCTTTCTCAGTTTAGAAAGATCCTGTTTGAAGTTGCCTTGAGTTTTAACCCCCTCCCCCAAATAATTTGGTGTCATCTGCAAACTTCACCTCACACTCAGCCATACCTCCAGATAAATTCTGCATGTTAAAAAGCACCAATACCAATACAGATTCTTAGAAGACACCACTTCATCTCCCTTGGTGTTAAAAATATTAACCTAATGACTGCATGCTGGTTAGTAGTAAAGAGTTTTATATGAGCATTATGGACAGACTCATATGAATTTAAGAAATTGTCTACTTGTATTTTCTGGCTTCTGTACCAATGTGGGTGATATCTCTCACTATAATATGTCCGAAGTCATTGCATTTGACTTATGAGTCATGTTTAAGCTGTCTTCAGAATCCAACCTTTCACTTTGATGATTTGCAGAGGCTTGTCACTCAGCACTACAGATAACTTGTCAACTCACTGTCAGACCAATTCAGTCAATAGACATTGCATGTGGCAGGTATACTTTCTGACAAATGCATGGCCTAGTGTATTATAGCTTGCAAAATGATAGATTTGGGCATGGTTCTGTTCCAATCGCCATAGTAGGAAATGTATTGCTACCTTCAATGCATTTATGGTTATTGAGAATGTTATAACTAGTACCAAACTATTTGGTGCTGGGTACAAACATGGAACATGTGCCCCTTCCTTCCACTCCTCACAGGTCTTGACTCCTTTTGTAAAACTTTAGCATTGATTTGTATTCTTTGTTTAAGCTCCTTACACTTCTGCTTGCCTGAACATGACTGAATAGTGTGTGGGCTCAGCTATACAGCTGCAAATAAAACGTTTTTAGTGTGTTGTAAAGTGCAATATACAAATGTAACACTAGATGGCAATGGTGAGCTATGGAAAATTCGATATATTTTTCAAAACGTTTTTCTTTTATTTTTTTGAAAAAGCATGTTCACAGCATTCTTTATATGTGTGTAGATTCCACCTGTATGTATATTCAGTAGACCTCCTGGCAGGTGGATTGCTGCTGCACCTGTTTACAGGGAGGGAGGATGGGGAAAGTGGTAGGGAGGTCAGCACTGTGCAAATGCACTGGTGGGACAAGTACAGTGCTCCTACTCGTTTGTTTTCACAGTGCAACCTTGCTGACTTGCCCCTTCCACTTGGCCTCCCAGTAAGCAATAGCAACTCTTCTGCCAGGAGGTCAGGCGGAAATCACCCTTTAGCATCTATTCACTGCCTTTGCAATCTAGTTTCAATTAGTCTATGCACTCTGGAAACCAGGAAACTCACACATTTGTCCTGATGGGTTCTGGGATCTGTAAATCCTATCAGTAGCAGTGGCCTCACTGTTGCTGGGATCTCAATGTCTTCCCCTCTCTCCCTTGGCAGATCCTGTGAATTGTGCCTATGCATACGTCTGCCTGGGAACGTACATGTCTCCTACCTTGGATTGATGGAAGAGAGGCAGAATGTAAATGTAAACAAATAGGTTAAAACAAAAGTAGGCATTTCTTTAGCATTGCTTGACTGGCATTTTATGTAAACTACATTCCCGAAATTCCCCGCTCCAATTCTATATTGGTGGCTGATGTCTCCCAAATTTCCTGTGCAGTTTGGACCCTTTGTCAGCTATTCAAGGGTAAAAAGCAGGCTGGGGGAAAGGAAAAGAACCTACCCCCCCTTCTCCTAAAGATACACAATGTAATACACAAAGTGAATTCTCCCAAAACATAGAAAAGCAACAGCAGCAAGCCATGGTAAATAATCACAAACAATATGTTTATGTTAACAAACATAGATTAAACTCTTTTGATAATAAATGCAGGAAAGTATGAACACTATCATTTCAAAAGAAATTATTTTCTTCTTAAGGGTTTTTTCCCCCCTTTTAAGACATTTGCAGTGTTCCTTCAATATTTTCCTTTTTGAATGAATAGGTTTGGGTATGATTTCAGGCAATTTATACACTTGAATAGAATACATTCAGGCACAGTGATTAAATTTCTGTGCCGTTACCAGGGAAGGCCTTTCCGATATCTCAGGAGTGTATCTCAATTGTGCCTGGTGCTGTGGTTTTACACAGGAAATGCATGCATTGAAATGACAAAAGCCTGCTTCAATAATACCAAGCTACAAATCTACCCACGTATCTCCATTTATGGAATGTTTCAGGACCTCTAATTAAGACAGATGATAGAATAAGATTAAGCAGCTCTCTCTAGTTATCTTCTGGGTAATTCCTCTGAAGTTTAATTTCTCTGTCTGATCAGAAAGGATAGTAATGAAGAGAAGGGGTCACAAGCAGGGGGAAATGTTGTAGTTAGTCTTAATAAGAGAATGCAGGTTGAAAAGTGTTTTTCCCTACAAAGGGGGAAAGTAATTTCATTTTGGTCTGTTTATAAATATTTCAATATAACTGCAGATTAATTGTTAAAACTATCCCAAAGCTCTGTCATTTCATAGGCTAGGATCTGTTTAGTTTCAAACATGCAGTATCTCAAAACAGATGAAACACTTTTAGTTATGTGTGATTGTTTGATACAACTCTCCATGGAACTAGATTTAGATTCTTTCAAACTTTAAAAAGAGGACATTTCCACACCTTTTGGGTGGGATTCAAGCACATACTGGCAAGTTCAGGTCACACAAGTGAAGTCAATTTGGAGCTCTTGAGCAAACCTCATTTCTCCCCAAAACTGATTTTTTTTTGTTTTAAGGAGAGTGTTGGGGAAATGCAGTAGGAAGCGTGGGTTTAAAAGCTGTTTGATACAAAGCCATCTAACCTCCACACAAAGAACGTGCAAGATATTTAACAACAACAGGACTCAGGAATTGACCGGAGATGATATAGAAGGCAGAGAGATGGATGCAGGAATTCTCCCCTAAAGCTGCATCTGCTGTTTCCTGAATAGAGGAGTTTTTAAAGGAATGGAAGACCTGGCAAGCTATATGCTGGAGACGGTAAATGCTATTGTCTGATCATCTGTTTAGACAGGTAGTTGCTCTTTACATAAGGTAATGGTAATAACTGTGGTAATACCTGTCCTTTGCTCTCAAATGTTTCTTGTGGATGTCTCCCAAACATGCCTAGCACTAGCTCTCCATTGTTTTTATTTTGGTACCAGAAGCAAGTTGGGCAGGCCATGATGCATTCAGAAGCTAGTTAACCAATGTCTCTCATTGTGGAGGGAGGATACTTAACCCTTTCCCATCTAGTCTCTTTCAGCTCAAAATCACCCCAAGCTGCATTTTCAGTTGCACCAGGAAAAGGTTCAGGCTTTCTCCAGTTGAGGCTATATTGAACTGAAAGCAACTAGAGGCAAAATAGCATGGACATAGTCGGGGGGGGGGAGGGGGCAGCTGTCCCCTTGAATCAATAAAAATCCATACAAATCAATACAAATCTGAGGTTCTGCTCCCCCCATCAAAATCCTACCCCCCTAACAAAAATCCTGTGTCTGTCTACTCTTATTTCACTTTCCAGGCTGCTTTGGGTTAAATGTGGAAAAAGAATTCTGGAACTCTGTACAATATGCAGTTTGATCTTCAGCCACTTAGTTTATAGTGTCTACTTATTTTGCTTAGATCAGTGGTTTCCAATTAGAAGACCTCCAGTTTTTCAAAAAGCCAAGCCATGGATCCCCTAATTCTGCAATTTTTGATATCTCTATGGTAGTTTTTTAAATGTGAATGGTGCCACAGACTCTCTGGGTGGGCTACGCGGACCACCTGAAATCCATGGGCCACCAACTGGAAATCATTGGTTCAGTTCATTACTTCAGTCAGGTCTCTTGCCCCTCACTGTTAGGATGGAGTCCTGCTCGCTAAAAAGGGGCCCCAAAATTTGGAGCACAGTTGACCCACTCACTACTATTTCCTTTTTGGAGAAGGTCCTTGTTGAGCAATTGGCTCTTCCACAGAGCTCAGGGTTCCAAAAGGACGCCTAGCTTCCTTAACCAAGTTCAGGGTACCATTTTCACCCCACAGCAGTCCTGTCTGGGTGCAAGGGGAGAGCAAAAGAGAGCAAGAGAAATTGGCCCAAGTTCATCCAGTGAATTTCATAGGCAAGCAAGGATTTTAATGTAGACACTCATAGTTCAAAATTCAACTCCCATTCACCAGTGGTGAATTTAGGTGATTTTGACTATGGTTTCAGTGGTGTTATGGGGTTCCTCTTTAGATGGAAAATTCACATATTTCCAAATGTGGGGTGCTAGCCTTGGTGTGTGTGTGTGTGTGTGTGTGTGTGTGTGTGTGTGTGTGTGTAGCTTGCTCAATCTGCTGAGTAGCACCTGGAACCTCTACCTCCAAAGTCCTGCCCTGAGGTGACCATTGCACCCTGTCCACTGCACCATTCTTGCTGAGCTATTTCTCTTATATCCATAGCCCTCCTTTGTCATGACTGCCTTCCTTTCTTCCCTTGCTTAGAATCCTGGCATAGATTTCTCTGCTTGGCAGCATTCCAGAGGCAATTAGTGACAGCCACCTGTTCATGCTGTTTTGAATTCCCCACCTTTTTTGCTGGGCTTGTAGTCATTTCTATAGCTATAGTCTGTCTTAAGAACACACACCACTAAGCTCACTCTTCCTGGTGGCCAAGACAGTTTACCATAGTGCCATAATATTGGAGAGGGGACAGCAGGCATTAGTGTTGGGGTAGAGTGAATGGATAACTTTATGGTGGTGATTGATTTCATCCAGAAAGCAAATCTCTTTTAGTTCTTCCCACCCCAAAACCAACTTCAGAGGTGTCTGCAATTTGACAACTTTCTTTCCCATGGAACACCTCTCTCATACCTGCAATTTTCAGATGAATTTTTCATAGACAGCATGGGAAAATTATGTGATTCCTTAAACCTACCTTAAAACTACCACCCTTTCAGCTATCCTAAAATTTGGCAGAATGCATGCCATAAGAAGCAGTTGCCTTGTTGGCAAATTTCTTTCAATTGTTCCTCAAACTTACAATGCTATAAAATGTTATTTAAAATAAAAATAAGAATCTATAGTCAATTCAGCACAAATGTTCCTGGACCTACTTACTTACACTTTGGCAGACTTTATTCACTCTAGAAGGGCCCAGAACTCAGTATATTTGGTCTAGAATCTTCATTTCCTGTATAATCTATTCAATGAAACTGCCTTCTATTGCATCTGGAAGCTGAATAACACACAATATGTGTGAAATGCACTGCATATTATTTATTTAAGATATTTATATGCCACTTTCCAAGTGATCCTCACAAAGGAGTTTACATGAAAATATTAAAACAAGAAGTATAAATTAAAACTATATAAGAAAATATAAATTGCAATGGGGAAAACCTTCTTGAAAACTAGATCTCCATTCCCCTCAGGGTAAGGTAGTTCTGGAGTGACCCTCTCTGATGGTAGTTGGGTGATAGTAGTCAGAAGTCACCTCGGCTGTAACACCAGGAGCTAGAGAGTGGGCATTTGTCCTGGCTTCTGTCTTCTCTGGCCCTCAAGGTAGCCCTATGATGGTGGTTCAGGAAGGGAGATGCCACCTCATGTGGGTAAGCTATGGCTCTCCAGATGTTGCTGAAATGCAACTGCCATCAGCTCCAGCAAGCATGGACAATGTCCAGGGATGGTACTTGCTTTCTTGCTTATTTATTTAGTATACTGCCCTTCATCTGAAGATCACAGGGTGGTTTCACAACATAAAAATGATGGGAGTCATAGTTTAGCAGCATTTGGAGGGCCACCTGAGATACATAGTGGTCAGCTTAGCATTTTTTATCAACAACTAATCATATGCAGGCTACACAAGGCACATGTGTGTGTAGGTGTGAGGTGGGTGCAGAGTTTGGATTCTAGGCAGTCATTTGAACACAGTCGTGGTGTTTAGTGTTTTCTTATAAATGAAGCTCTCCCAGGACATAAGCCCTAACAAATCAACCCTGGAATTCAGGTCAGGTTTCCAACACACTGTTGGATGAGCCAGGTGAAAAGCTGTTTTACTCTTTCCCCCAGGCTGCTCGTAACAAGAATGCAGCAGCAGCATATAAAACATGCGTAGGGGTCAACAGTGACATTGGCTCTAGTTCAGCTGCTAAGCCTTGGACTTTATCATGCTGCAGAGATAAGTGGTAGTACCTTTGGTCTACTAAGCTGTTAAAGTGTAGGACATTCATTCCTATAGCTGAGACAGAATTTCAAAGTTAGATGTATCCCCTTTGGACTCATACCTTGTAACCTTCCTCAGCAGTTTTCTCAACTTTCATCTGGCAGAGGAGTATGAGCTTTCAAGGCTAACTGGGATGGCCAAAGCATTGTGAATTCACGAACTGTTGCCAGAGTTTGAAAAAGTGTAGCACTTGTAGACTCATACCCTACAGCTGACATCTTTCACCAAATACTGAAGATGTTCCTTTGTGTGTGTGTCCTGGAATATAAATCATACTACTTTGGGGTTGTAATTTTATACTTTTATTGTCAGAACTGCCCCCTGCCTACTGCTCCATAAACTAGGATGTTGTTTGTCCTCACCCGTAACCGTGGGATGGACTGCCTCAAAAAGAAGCAAGGCGGTGAGATGGTGTTATTATTCTGACATGGATATTCAGGCCTGTACTTCATAGTAGCAAATCAGCTCATAAAGGTAGCCCTGGACTTTAGAAAGGCAGACACATGCCTGAATGTTCCACCTTAAAAGTTTCTACACGTATTAGAAAAAACCACAGAGCAGAACCCCTTCACTCCCTTCACACTGCAACTAAAGAAAATGATCAGTTGCCATCCAGCCTCTGCTTAGAAAACTAACAAAGCAAAGTCCATCAGCTTGCAAAGCAGTCTGTTCCACTGTAAAAAAAATAAATCAGAAAGTTCTTTCTCTCTGTAAAATAGACTACCCCCTTGGAATTGTGTTTGAAAAAGGAGATAACATTGAGAAACTGGCTCTTATTGATACCCTGCTTTCCTCTATGTTCTTATAGGTTGGCTGCTTAGTGTTCTGTTATAGAGACTTTATTCCTATCACTTTCAATCTGATTGGTTGAGAGTTGCCTCACTTTGGAAGGTCTATTTTTTTATCTATTTTTGCCAACAAGTTAGGATGGGAAAGTATTTAGGAGCTGCACCTTGATAGTTTCACATGTTCTGTGGGGACCTTTTCTATCACACAAAGCCCAGCAGAGCTTTCCATGTGCAGCTTGAGATAATGGGTCCCACCATCAGGTCCTCTCCTAGAGATGGGGGCTAAATCTCAATCATTTGCATTTATAAGTGAACCCATCTAATCCACAATACAGGAACCAAAACACAGCCATCCTTCAGATTTTTCACTTCTCTGAATTTTGCAGTCGTTTTCCAGTCAATTAATGACTACAAAGTTGTTATAGATGTAATTATGTGTGTGTTTTTTTTAAAAAAAACTTGTAAGCTGCCTTGAGCATGGTTTTAACTATGAAAAGGCAGTATATAAATATAGTAAGTATTGAAGCAGTTTGTACACAGAAATTCAAATATTAGTGGAAACATACAACAATGCACTATACTGAGAGAAATTGTTTATTAGTAAAAAAATGCACACCAACATGTATATTAGGAAAAATGCTGATGAATTTTATGAAATGTAAATTGATGTAGAAATGTAGAGAAATGAACTTAAGAATGGGAAAAGATAAGCTGAAGTTGATGGATTTGCCTCTTCCTACTCTCCATGAAGCTATCACTTGTAGCAGAAGATGTTGGGTCCATAGTCCCCAACTGCAAATTACACTTCCATGGAGATGTTCTGTTGGCAGGTGTGTAGGAAGTTAGGGGTCAAAGATCATATTGGACCAGAAATAAATTGTGCTATTTCCTAGCTTTACTGGAAGTAAAATAATTTCTGAACCAGTACAAGACAAGCTGTCCAAGAAAAGCCATGGAACTGTTACATCATGATTTTGAATTTGAACAGCAAAAGATAGATACTTATTAATGTTTTTTAAGAAATAAGATTTAAAGTCAAAAATATATGGCTTTGCTTTAGTGAATTGTTCAAAACCATTTTTATGCCTATGCTTATCTTCATTAGGTGCATGTGTTTCTGTCTTGTAGATATATTTCTTTCTTTTTGCTGGAGCAAAATTTACAAAGTGACAATGACAGTGTCATCTTCAAAATGCCTACTTCACTTTTCTTCCTTTGCACAGATAGCAATATTTAAAGTAAGTTAAAAAGACAGAGCTCCTGCATGGCTATATTAGGCATGTAAAGCTATTATTTGGCAATTACGTGAGATTCAAAAACATCTGTGTGTTGAGTGCTACAAACAACATTCTTTAAAGCCATCTGCCTGCCTTGGGTTAGGTTGATGTCTAGAGAATGACAGGCATTTGACAGGGATGGCAAATTCCATCTCTTACATTTCAATGTGTACTTTAAAGCAGATTCAATATAATGCAAAACAACGATAGGCACTCAGAGGAGGGCAGGTTTGTGTCTTGGAAAGCCATCACAAATTAGGGTAGCTTTGCAATTGAGGGTTGATTTTTTTAAAAGTTAATTCCCCAGCTGGCCACAAGCACATATGTGCTAAGTAATTAGCTTTAAATTTACGCTGGAATACTGGAAAATTCAGGGGCACTGGACAGATAGACCAGGTGTCACAACAAGGAAGCTTGGGCTACAATCTCCAGGGAAAGATCTCATATGCCTTTGCAGGTATTAAAAACAGTGCAGCAGTGGCTGTGAGAGGAAGAGTAAAAGGACCTCCTTAGAAAATACCTTTCTCCAGGAAAGGTGCATGGAAGACAAAACAAAAAAATATTCCTATCTCCAAGGAAGGGAGAATCAGTGGCTTTCCTTCAGTTCAGGGCATGTCTGTCTGGAAAATACAAATCTTTGGGGAAGGTGGTTGAGAGAGTGGTGGCAAAATTCAAGTAGTCCTGGATACCACTGATCATCTGGATTCATTTCAGTCTGGATTTAAGTCTCAATCTGGGACTGAATCAGCCTTGGTTGCCAAGATGGATGACCTACCCTGGGAGGGGAACAGGGGAAATACAACACTGTAACTCTTATTCCATCTCCCAGCCACCTTTGATACTATTGACCATGGCATCTCCCTGGATCATCTGACTGGGGTAGTTATTGGAAGCACCCATGGTTGTTGCTGTTGTACAATGGTTCAATTTCTACCTGCATAGTTAAGGTGAGAGAGTAACAACAACCATGGGAGCCAACTCCTAGTGGCCAAGGTCCCTTCAGCCTCCCCTCAATAAAATATTTGAGGGGGTCGGGCCCCTCCAAAGTTAATAAGCATAGCCATTCAAATGGTGTGTGCATGCCACATCTTGTGATCAATTATGGGGGGAAGGCTTACCAGCCCCCCCCATGTTTTATTAAAGTTGGGACCCCTGACAACAACTGGAAAACCAGACTCAATCAATCCCATCAAGGCAGGGATGGGTAAACAATGGTGCTTGTGATGTTGGACTCCAACTCCCATCAGGCCCAGCCCTGTGGCCAAAGGTAATGGATGATAGGAGTTGTAGTCCAACAGCATCTGGAGAGCCACTGGTTCTCAATTCCTGCATTGAGGGATTCAAAGAGTTTTTATTGTAAACAGAAATAAATGAAGCCTCATTGGACAATGCTCAGCACTGCTACAACCAAAGAAAAGGGTGGAAGACTGTATATAGTTCAAGATGTCTTAGGTTTGTCATGTTGGTACCTTTTGGAGCTACTTTGATTCCAGTAGCTGCAGTGAGCAGCTATGCACAAAAATATCTGAGGAATAGTCATTTTTAGATATAGAGTGTCACCATAATCCAATGTAATAGAGGGGGAAAAATACTCCCTGGTGACTATGAAGAGCAAGATAAAGTTCTGTCTCCATTAAGTCTCTAAAAACATAGAGAACTTTCCAGATCAAAGAGGGTAAAGGTTTTATCCATAGATATTCATCTATATATAGAACATCTGAACAATCCCATGGTCGTCATCCTAGTAGGATACCTAGATCTCTGTTTTGAAAGAAAACTGCACAACAGAATTGTGCTGTTTTGTTCCATGGATTTCTGCTTTGCACACCTTCTTAAAATAAGGACATGTATGTGGATCTGTATGATAAATGAATTCTGTTTGATGGTATTAGCAATTATAAAAGGCAGAAAAGATTTATTCAGGATTTGTTCAGGGGAAATAGCTAATTGCGAGACCATTTCTATAGGTTGTTTTGTTTTGTCTGTCCAAGGAATTAAAAGACTAAAACTTTTATTTAGAACTTTGATATGTTTAGAAGGTTTGGGATGACAGATGGGACTACTGATGAGGATCTTATTTCTAATAAACTAAAATGCACAAAGCATGTCCTATTAATACAAACTTCATCTGCTGCATTGCTTAAGCCAAAGTTTTGCCATTCAACTCTGTGACAAAACTAGTATTTGCTTTGAAAGTTCATAAATTTATATTATTTGCTATTATTTGCTATTACAAAGACAGACCTTCAGAAAGTCTATGCTGGAGGGAGGCACCATGTTGTTTAATTTGGATAGTATTTACAGTATTTTTCAAATCAGCTATTCATAAGTGTCAGGGCTGCCTCTAGGTCCCAGCTCACAGAGGACCAACGCCAGGCTGATATTATGTACAAAAGTCTTTATTGAAGTATAATTTCCATTTTAAAGCCAGAGCGTGCAACCCTACGTCTAGACTCTAGATAGGCGAAGTCCCCTCTGAGTCACTGCCCCTTCCGCACCAGTTTAAGATCCTAGCCCGGCTCCACCTCCTGCGCTGTTCCTTCCTCCTCTGGGTCCTTCTGCCCCTGGGGTTTCCTCCCTCCTGGACTCTTCTGACGCTGACCCCCCTGAGTCTTGCCCTTCCTTCCGGCGGGCTTTGGGATCTGGCTCCCTATCCGGGCTACCTGCTGTGCCGCTCGCCTGTACATTTGAACTTGGCGCGCGCGCCCAGCCGGTGACTTTCCTCTTGACCGTTTCCCCGCTCTCCGATGGAGGCGTGGCCAATCCTGACTCATCTCCTCCCTCTGGTGGTGGGAAGACTGGTCCCGATGCCTGGGACTCCTCCCCCCCACTACGCTCTGGTGGGGACGCTGGTCCTGATTTCCAACTGCTGCTCAGGGAGTCCCCGCTGGCCCCTTCCTTCTGGGGTTTCCCCCTTGGCACCCCCCTTGCCCTGGCCATCGGCGCTCCTCTCTGTGAATCTTCCGATTCGCTGAAGAGACTCATGGACTCTCTCTGACCACTGTCACTGCCTACACCCCCCTCGTATTCCTCCTCCTCACTCTCCATTTGCTCCTTCTCCTGTGTCTCTGCTCCTGAACCCCTGACAATAAGATACAGAAGTATATAAAAGAGATACACTTTTGTAAACACAGCACCAATGAACTCAGAAAAACTTCAGAGAAAACATGTTTTGGATAGTGTATTTTCTGAACTGATCTAACAGTTTGACTTTACCCATGAAGGCACTCTTCTATTGTCTCATAAGAAAGATGTATGTCAACCAACAGGAACATTATTTCCATTTCAACATTGCATTTTAAAATTAAATACATATACTCAATTTTGAATAAGTAAAAAAATTCAACTGATAATATTTTTAAAAATTGTATTTTCAAAGCAACTTTCAAAGCATTTATTCTCTCAATTGCAATAAAAAAATAACCAGGATTGCACTTCAATCCCTGCACAAAACACTTTGGGAGTGCATTTAAACATAAATATCATCTTAACCCTCTTTTCTTTTCTTTTTTTAAAAAGGTTATGTCTGTAAATTCATTCTCCATTGAACTTCCATATAACTCAGGAATGTAATGTGACAATATTACACACATCTTAATAATATATTATTATTAAGAGAGAGTGTTAAAAAAGAAAAAGTATTGTCCTGAATATATCACCCACACTCACACCAGATCCTGATATTAGAGAGAGAGAAGCTTAGAAACAAACCTTTGTTCATAAGGAAGATGCTTTTTTGTAAATAACAATTGGCTGGAATTTTGATGTTGAGAGGTTTCTGAACTCAGATAATGAATAGGAGCTAAATGGTGCAGATGTGGAGGGAAAGTGAAGAGATATAGTATACTACAAAAAGTGAGAGCTTCTTGTAAGCTGTTAAAGGGGAGGAAAGGGAGAGATGTAATGATTGATGCCTGACACTTTGTAAACAAGGCTTTCACTAGACTTAGGCAGATTGTTGTAAGGTGCGTGGCAGATGAAATAAATAGAAGGTGCCAGGCGAGGCAGCTAGGCTGAGAAAACTATTACACTTTGTATTGAATTGTTCTAATAGAGCATTCTGGGACCTATCTGAAAAATCCAGTGGGAAGTGTTGATTGGTATTCCCTGAAATCTTGATCCAGTCTTTTCCAAACATCCAGCCTGTTGTTTGGGGAGAGGGTTTTGCATGTCGAATTAGTAATAGAGCTTTAAAAAGGGAAGGCTCAGGATTTTGCTCACTGGGAGGAGTGTATATATAATATTTGTTTCTGCAAACTTTATAAGTGGTACAACATTTTATGGATTTTTTTGGTGTACCCCTCACTTACTCCTTCATCAAAAAGTCTGTGAGCAGCTCACTGTGGGGGGACTCTTGTCTTGGGAGCACATAAGCAGGCAAGGGAGTTAAAGACCTGAATCCCTCTGCAGCATAGCAGCAATAAAAATGTCTTCCACCCTGTGTGGGACGTGGGTTGGGGAAGGAGGCATGTTCTCTTACCCACACCTGTATTTTTGTGAAGCTGGCCCTGCAGTCTGTTCTCCTCTCCACAGCTACATTGTCTAGAATGTAGAGAGTCAGTGTGGTGTAGTGGTTAAGAGTGGTAGACTCGTAATCTGGTGAACCGGGTTCGATTCCCTGCTCCTCCACACGCAGCTGCTGGGTGACCTTGGGCCAGTCACACTTCTCTGAAGTCTCTCAGTCCCACTCACATCCCAGAGTGTTTGTTGTGGGAGAGGAAGGGGAAGGAGAATGTTAGCCGCTTTGAGACTCCTTCGGGTAGTGATAAAGCGGGATATTAAATCCAAACTCTTCTTCTTCTTCTAGAAGGTTATGCTTCGCCATGGCCAGTGCCCCCTACTCCTGTCGGCAGCCATGTGAACTACTGCATTGCAACACTCTATCTTTATTATAGATTTAGTTACCAAGGCTACAGACACAACTTCTACAGTTTCCTCCCAACTTCATAATTTCCCATAACTTTGAGCATTGCAACATGAAATTGGATGGGGAAATGTCATAAAAGCATATTACATTTAATTTTTGCTAGGGTAGCAGATTTCACAATGTAATTAATTTGCTGAGAGAAGTTAACAGATAATTAAGGCTCTGCTACCAAGTTAGCACGTGTCATTTATGACAATTGCAAGATTAGGACTAGTACATTTGAGTCCTGAGCAACAGGCATCAAAATGATCTGCTTTAATATATTAGACCTAATATTTTTTCAGCCACAGAAAGTTAAAGGCCACAATTTTACCAATTAACCACTTCCCTTTTTAATTACCACTCCTCAAAAGTTTTTTTTTCATAAATGCATGTGCTAATCAGGTTAACTACATGATGGCTGATGTTTTCTAATTATGAAGATGAACTTTTGGACTTTGTGTCTTGGAGCGAATACTTAATTGTTAATCACAATTCCTTGAACACTATTAGTTATGCTAATTTCATTTTAGTTTCATTCTGCACATTCTTTCCCCAAAATTTGCTTAATTCTCAAGCAGTTACATTAGTTCACATTAGCAGGGTGGGAAGTCACTTTCAAATATTGAAGACATGAAGAAATATCTAAAGACATTTCCCTGAGAAAATTGTGGTACTTCTCTCCTCGACCCTCATCAACCTAGAAAGAATTGGCAGAATTCTCTCCAATTATTCACCAACCCTTTTTTGGGTGTGGCTGCCATTCACCCACCCACTACAACACACCCACCCACTGAAAATAGTTACACTGTGAATGTATTTATACTATATATCAGGTATAAGAAATATGTAGCCTTCCAGATGTTGCCGGACTACAGCTCCCATCATTCATGCACCAAGCTGGCTTGGGCTGATAGGCAATTTGTATTTTAAACTCCACACTCCAGTCAAAAAGGTTAATAGCAGGGTTGCGTTGTTTTTTTATATAATTCCATCCATTGTTTTGTTGGGTTTCTGCTTCAGTGAGACTTTTATCCCCTGGTCTCTCCTTTCTGGCCATGCTGGAATGAGGGAAACACTTCCTGGCCCAATCAAAATGGTGACCCTAGCTATTCAAGAACACATTGCCTCTTTTCTAAGCAACCAGAGTCTTTGCAAAAGGACTAGAGTGGGGAGGAACTGCACTTGGCACCACACATATAATATCTCATTTTATTAATTAAATCTGCAGGAACCTTGTCAGTTTAAAGGAGGCCATCTCTCCTCCTCTGTAGCCACTGTACGAGTGGTCGTTTTTTGGCGGGGAGGGGAGCACACTGTGCACCCAGCTGTGTATTGTGTCATATTAACTGACTAAGCACATGGAAATTGAGGAGGGGGTAGTCATCATTCTGCAAACACTATCACAGTCATACCCTATGTTCATGAAGTTTTCTTCCCATTTTGTCTTAACCCTAGTTAATAACAGTAGCTCCCTCAATGTACATGTTTGGGGAGCCATCCTTATTCCCCCTCAGGTAAGTGGCACTTTAGACAGCAGTAGAGCCACATCCCTGCCATGCTGAACAATTGGGGAAGAATGTGAGGGGCAGACAGATTGCTGAAACAGCCTGATCACATGACAGAACTTGATGGTAGTGGGTGGCAGGGGGAGCAGAATGTCTGAGGTTCAGCCCTGCTCCATGAAATCCATGTTTTGGGTCTTTCTGCAGGCTCAGTGTGTGGAAGGAGGACCTCAATGCCTATGGATGGATGCTGATATCTTTCCACAAGTGGTAGGTAGCCAGTGGAAAGCCAAAGGAGAGCAACTGGGCTGGGGGGGGGCACTTCTGCCCAACACACACACACATGCCTGATGCAAAGGGAGGTTTGAATGCTCTGCCAGTTATTTGTTAAGCCTTTTATTACATGACAGCAGGTTAATATTTACACATACTAATATATTATATACATATTTTAAAATGCATTTCTATCAAATTAAGAATTCGGCAATGCATTTTATCTCAACATACATAGTAGAAATTGAGTTGACATACTCTTTGAGCTGAAACTCATAATATCTAGAAAGGATGAAAGTTCAAATTCACAGGAGCTGTGGGTCAGCTCAGCTTATAAACTCACAAAGATCAATTTCCTTTAGCACCCCTGATGATCACACAGCATGCACAGGTTTCCAATTTTTACGTTTCTGTTAAAATTAAGCCAATTTAGCCATGCTCATTCCAAACTGAAGCAAAGGAATTTCATCTATCAGCACTTGAGGGCAGAACCAAGAATTTCTGGTACTTTTTGTTGCATTGCCAGAGGGACTTCTACGGTGAATTCTCCAATAACTACTAGAAATGAATCAGAAGGGCACCCTTTATTTTACTCCCTATGATACAATTCCCAGGGACAAAAACAAAACTAAACTTGAAATACTATAATTATTAATGAATAAAATCTTCAAAGAACAAGTTCAGATGAACTAATTAAAATGAATATTCCAGAAACAGTGTTACATTTACTCAGTGAGTCACAAATAATCTTTACTACAGCTTTAGGAGTGTGCGTTTCTGTATAATACATAATTACTAACAAACTATGCAACTTATTTATCAGACTTCTTACAAGCATATATAATTGGTATGTATGTTTGTTGCCTAGTTATTAAACTTCACCAAATATTTTGAATTAACTGCTGATACTGGAGGTTAAATGAAACGTAAATGCAGTGTCCTATTAACATGTCTAGGATTAATTAAACCTATTATCATGCAAAAAGTAATTTATACAGTTTGTGGAGTTGTGAGCTGAACCAGTGCTAAGCATGAGAATATGAAATCCCCATTCTGCTGTGTAAAGAAAGGTGGAGGGGGGACTGAGGGGGAATAGCTTCTTCAGCCAGTTCTTTGGAGGCAGAGATGGACTTCCAGTCTCTCCAATGAAAGAAGATTTTCTGAAGGACATGTGAGTCTTGGTTGCACCCACTAAGGGTTGGCTTGTGCACATAGTCCAAGGCATGCATTGAATGGAGCTTCCTAACATCTTGGCAGGAGCAATTTGAGAGCTAGGAAGGAAGGAGGGAGGAAAGTATGGATGCTGTCTATCTATTCTAGAAAAAAAATGCCTTCTGCCTTTGCTTGTCAGGACATTTTCCTAAATAGAATTCCTAGGGTCAGATCTTGTGCTGTATACATTATATGCAGGTTAGCTATTTATTAGCTAGGGAAACAATGTAATTTTTATACAGGTAAGGGGTCATATTTGTAGTCAGCAAAGAAAGAGGGATTTGTTTAATTACCTAAAACAAACCCATCTTTCCAGGGTTCTTTGGAACTCCCTTCTCTGAAAACTTGTTTAATTGCTCAGACTTTTGTTGAGTTTTAGTCCAGTTCATCATTGTCACCCTTACCTAGAAAATATTTTTGCTCTTTCTTCTCATGCAAGTTGATACTCCTAAAAAATAAAAAGAGGTATTTTATGTTAGCTTTGATGTAGCTCTTTCTGAGATGACTAGGAGGAAGGACAGACTAAAAGCAGACTTAAAAAAAACCCAAATCATTAAATATATCAAAACATTATACCACCAAATCTAGGTCTCTCTGCAGTTTACAAACTCTTTAAATGTATGAAAACAGAATTTAAACAGTAAAAAGAATGCAATAAATTACAAACAATACAAATGGGGGGGGGATCTAAAAGCCAACATAAGCATAGCAGTTAAAACAACTTAAAAGCTGTATAAAAGCAGCAGTGGAATTATTTGGTACAAGAATCTAAAAATACCAGATGACTGAACACATAATAATTATAAAGACCCAGGAGACCTAAAAGACCATAGCATTATGGCTAGGGTTGTCATATTACAAACAGTAAAATTCCCGACACCCACAAAGTTGCTGAGCTTTTCCCCCAAATTCAACAAAAATCACCCCAAATGTAATTTTACACCTGAACACTAAGACATGTCAGGAATTTTCCTGACTTATTATGACAAGCTAACACCAGATGAGCTTCTTCTAGCACATCTATTTCCGGAATGGCCATATGGTTTTGCCCCTGACATCAGAAAGAAAAGGAATGTAAACGATTATTAGCAGGCAATGGCATTGGGTTCACTCAAATGTTGGTCTCTCAGAGGAAAACATCAATCATGAGTTGGTTATTTATTAATTTGTTTCTATTTATTTCATAAAATTTATACAATATTTGTTTAAAAAACTCAGATCAGTTTACACAAAAAAATAAAACAATGAAAACAGAGAAATTCACTATCATACTTTAAAAACAAGTTTTCATCAAATTACCTTTTTACTGTTGAGTTTGGTTTTAGACAGTTTACTAAACCATTCTGAGGAGTGGATAAGCTTTTCCTATTCACCTGAACCAAATATTACAATACAGTCAAAAGTGATGATCCAAACAATTCTATAAAAGGTAAAGGTAAAGGACCCCTGGCAGTTAAGTCCAGTCGCGGACGACTCTGGGGTTGCGGCGCTCATCTCGCTTTACTGGATGAGGGAGCCGATGCTTGTCCGCAGACAGTTTTTCCGGGTCACTTCTGGTGAAAGCAGAGCAGTGCACAGAAATGCCATTTACCTTCCCACTGGAGTGGTACCTATTTATCTACTTGCACTTTGACGTGCTTTCGAACTGCTAGGTTGGCAGGAGCTGGGACCAAACAATGGGAGCTCACCCCGTTGTGAGGATTTGAACTGCCGACCTTCTGTGAACGGAAACTCTCCGCTGCCGATACCTTTGATCAGGCTGCCTGAACGGAGAGCGCTTGAAACGAACTGTCAAAAAGAGAGGACTGTGGATACAAAGTAAGAATATATCTGGAACATAATAACGGGACCTTACTTAGTAGATCCAGACTTTTAAATTGCAACAAAGTAAGACTTTGGGTTGAATTTTATTTACCTTGGGACATTGTATGGCTACTTGCTTCACTGTTTTTTTTGTTATTCCGGCTTGGATACAATTTCCCCCTCTAGAGGACTAAAAGAGAGACTGCAGCATTGAAGTAAAGAACTGGGATTTTCCACCTGTAACTTTCTTGTGAGAACGACCTTGAGTTATGAGCACGCCACTTGATGAAATATCAACAAGAAGTAAAACAAAGCAAGCTCAAAAGCAGGCTCAGAAAAGAACCTCTATATCAGGAGCAGCAGCTGGACAAGAGAGAGTAACAACAGCATCAATGGATTCTATGACACAGGCACTGCTCAAAATAAATCAATCTTTGGAAGTACTCACTAAGCAATCTACAGAAAACTCCAAGAAGTTGACAGAATTAACAACAAGACTCGACTTGAACACAACGACTATATCGTCTAACACAGAGTCTATAAATCGTTTGATACAAGAAAGTACCGAAACAAGGAAAATAGCTGAATCTGCTAAAATTACTGCCGAGGAAGTCAAGGGAAAATATGTACCTATTGCAAAGAAGGTACATGAACATGATGCAACCTTAGCTCTTATGGAACTGGAGAGGAAAGGCAAAAATCTGAAATTGAGATTGGTACCAGAGGAGGAAGAGGGCAACCTTGGGGAATTTCTCACAGATAAATTTCAGGAATTTTGGACTGACGAACTAGAAGGAGAAGAAGATGAATTCATAATAACTACAGCCTTCCGGATTGGCAGAAAGCAAGGCAAGAAACCAAGGGATTGCCTAATCACCTTAAGATCCAAGGAAGAAAGAGATAAAATATTGAACCTACATTTCCAGAAGGCATTGATTATCAAGAATTCTCAAATACAGATTTATAAAGATATCCCTAAATATTTTTTGGAGGTGAGGACTCAATTTAAAGATTTAGTGGATTTGCTGAAAAAAAACAATACTCCATTCAGATGGGAGTTCCCACAAGGGTTGTCCTTTAACTTCAAAGGGAAGAAAATCAAAATAAAAACAATTCAAGATAAGGAACACTTTTTGGAGAGAAACTTTGAGGATTTTCAAAAAGGAACTGTGACTGAGGGAGAAATACCAGATATTGCAAACTTATCATTTGGACTGAACCCAGCACCGACTGATCAGGAACAAGAACTTGGAGCGGTTGGTGGAAAAGACACCCAGTAACAAAAATGTCTCTGCAACTCCTGAGTTGGAACTGCAACGGCCTTAACCATCCCCGAAAAAGGACCCAAGTCTTTCATATACTAAAGAAAGAGCAACTGGACATAATATGTTTGCAAGAAACTCATATTGCCAGAATACATAGAAAACTCTTGATAAATAAAAGATTAGGACTGGAATTTATTTCCTCAGATAAAGTTAAGAAAAGAGGAGTCGTGATCTATGTTAAGGAAAAATGGGAACCAAAAATGATCTTTAAAGATGAACAAGGAAGGTTTCTGGCAGTGGAAATTCAAATACAAGGAGAAAAAATCTTGATTGTAGGAATTTATGCACCTAATGAGGGGAAGGCTGAATTCTTCAAGAAGTTGCATGAGACATTAACGGACTTTATGGATTATAAAATAATAATGATGGGCGATATGAATGGAGTCGTCTCCACAAATATGGATAAAGCTCAAAGACAAGTAATCTCTAAGGATGGGAGACTACCAAAGACCTTTTTTGAACTGACTGACACAATGGACTTGATTGACATTTGGAGAACAAGGAACCCTCTGGAAAGGGAGGGGACCTTCTTCTCTGAAGCAAAAATGACATGGACCAGGATTGACCAAATATGGATTTCCAGCAATCTGGCACCAAGGGTTAAAAATACAGAAATCTGCCCAAAAACCTGCTCTGATCATAATGCAGTAAAGATGGAAATGAAATTGACAACAGCTGGAACTTTCAGATGGAGAATGAATGACACCCTTTTTAGAGATGAAGAAATTTTTAAAAAGGCCCAAAAAACTCTGAAAGATTACTTTGAAATAAACCTTAGAACAGATCTGGAAAGAAGAATAATATGGGACGCAAGTAAGGCTGTCATGCGTGGTTTTCTAATTCAACAAAATTCGATAAAAAGGAAACAACAAAATGAGAAGAAAGAAAAAATCTGGAATCAGATGAAAGAAGGAGAAAAGAAACTGAGGTCAAAACCAAAATCCCAGGAGATTTTAAGAGAAATAAAATACTACCAGACTCAATACATGGAACTGATGAACCAAGAAATAGAATGGAAAATAAAACAAATGAGGCAAAAAACTTTTGAATCAGCAGACAAATGTGGGAAATTGCTGTCATGGCAATTGAAAAAGAGGCAAAAGTTGAATACTGTGACGTCCCTTGAAGTAGAGGGGAAATTTGTAAACAAACCAAATGAAATCAGTAATTGTTTCCAAAGTTTCTTCAAGAAATTATACGCACAAGGGCCGAAAGATGAACAAGAGATAGAAGAATTTATTAAAAAATATGGACTATCAAAGATCTCGGAAAAAAATAAAAGGACTTTAAATGAAAAAATTACGAACCAGGAAATTGAGGGTGCCATCCAGAATATGCAACTGGGAAAATCACCAGGGCCAGATGGACTGACGGCGAGATACTACAAAGCAATGAAGGAATGGTTAATACAACCATTGAAAGAAGTGTGTAATCAAATCTTGGAGGGGAAAAAGGCTCCCGAATCGTGGAAAGAAGCATTCATCTCACTTATACCGAAGACAGAAACTGAGAAACATCAAGTTAAGAACTACCGCCCTATATCACTCTTAAATGTGGATTATAAAATTTTTGCAGACATTTTAGCAAAAAGATTTAAAAAAGTGTTGGTAGAGGAGATTCAGAAAGACCAAACAGGCTTTCTCCCAGGGAGACATATGTCAGAGAATGTAAGGAATATTATAGACATTTTGGAACTATTGGAGACTGATTTAAATAGAAAAGCAGTATTGATTTTTGTGGACGCGGAGAAAGCCTTTGACAATATTTCTTGGAGTTTTATGAGGAAGAATCTCCATGGGATGGGGGTAGGCCAAAGCTTTGAAAACGGTATAGGTGCAATATATTCAGAGCAAAAAGCTAAATTAATTGTGAATGGTGTAGTTATGGATGAAATCCCAATAGAAAAAGGGACACGACAGGGTTGCCCAATATCCCCTCTATTATTTATATCGGTCCTGGAGGTGTTGTTGAATATGATTAGAAGGGATCAGCTGGTTGAAGGAATACACCTCGGAGCTAAACAATATAAGTTAAGAGCATTTGCAGACGACCTAGTTCTGACATTACAACAGCCAGAAGTCAGTACAAAAAGAGTTTTAGAATTAATTGAAATATTTGGTCAAGTGGCTGGTTTTAAACTAAATAAGCAAAAGACAAAGGTACTGGAAAAAAATCTAACGATGGGGGAAAAAGATAGCTTTCAAAGGGAAACTGGTTTGGAGATAACAAAAAAGGTGAAATATCTGGGGGTGAATTTAACATCCAAAAATATGAACCTGTTTAAAGACAATTATGAGAAATGTTGGTTAGAAGTGAAGAAAGATCTTGACACATGGTCTAGATTGAGATTATCCTTGTTAGGCCGAATTGCTGTTATTAAGATGAATGTATTGCCGAGATTGTTGTTTCTGTTCCAGACATTGCAAATTATAGACAAGATGGATTGTTTCAAGAAGTGGCAGAAAGATATATCTAAATTTGTCTGGCAGGGCAAAAAACCCAGAATAAAATTTAAGATTTTAACTGATGCAAAAGAAAGGGGGGGTTTTGCGCTGCCGGACTTAAGACTTTATTATGAAGCAGCAGCTTTTTGCTGGTTGAAGCAATGGCTACTTCTTGAAGACACAGATATTTTAGACTTGGAAGGGTATGATAACAATTTTGGCTGGCATGCATATCTATGGTATGACAAGGCAAAGATATATAAAGGTTTTAAAAATCATATTGTCAGGAAAGCTTTATATAATGTTTGGAATCGATATAAGGATTTGCTGGAAAATAAAACACCCAGATGGTTGTCACCAATGGAAGCTAGAGCGGTAAAAAAACTTAACATGGACTCTAATTGGCCAAAATATAGTGAAATTATAGAATATGATGGCGAAAAAGTTAAATTACAGAGCTTTGAGAAATTAAAATCCAAAGTTCGAGACTGGTTACATTACTATCAGATAAATGAAACTTTTAAGCAGGACAAGAAACTAGGATTTCAGAAAGAGAGGTCAAAATTGGAAACAGAACTGTTAGAGACCAATACTAAGAATTTGTCTAAAATGTATAACTTGTTGCTGAAATGGAATACACAGGATGAAACAGTTAAATCAGCAATGATTAAATGGGCACAAGACTTAGGTCATGATATTATGTTTGCTGACTGGGAACAGTTATGGACCACAGGACTTAAATTTACGGCATGTAGTGCCTTGAAAGAAAACATAATGAAAATGATCTATAGATGGTACATGACTCCAGTCAAGCTTGCAAAGATATATCATTTGCCCAGTAACAAATGCTGGAAATGTAATGAATGTGAAGGAACTTTTTATCATCTTTGGTGGACCTGCCCAAGGGTTAAAGCCTACTGGGAAATGATCTATAATGAAATTAAGAAAGTCCTTAAGTGGACATTTGTAAAAAAACCGGAGGCTTTTCTCTTGGGCATGGTCGGCCAATTGGTACCAAAAAAAGATAAGATCTTTTTTATGTATGCAACTACAGCAGCAAGAATACTCCTAGCAAAGTATTGGAAGATGCAAGAACTACCTACTCTGGAAGAATGGCAGACGAAGGTGACTGAATTTATGGGACTGGCAGAGATGACCGGCAGAATCCGTGATCAGAGGAAGGAGACGGTGGAAGAGGACTGGAAAAAATTTAAATCATATCTTAAGAACTGTTGCAAAATTTCGGACTGATAAAATGTCAAGGGTTAAGAAATAGAGAATTATAGTTGGAAATATTTAAGTTAGGAAAATCATGAAGGAAATCAAATTTTGAAAAGGAATGAAGGATTGCTAAAAATTTTGGACACAGGGGTGCAGTGAAGGGGAGGCATGGGGAAGTCATGTATTGTTTGTTTGTTTGTTTAATTTTGTGTTTTTTGTTTTATGAAAATTAATAAAAATTATTTCAAAAAAAAAAAAATGAACTGCCGACCTTCTGATTGGCAATCCCAAGGCTCAGTGGTTTACACAACAGCGCCACCTGCATCCCTAACAAATCTATAGTCAGGTGTAATTTCATCACACAAATAGTATCAGATTTTCTGCCAGTGGATTTCTTCATTTACTGAATCCTCTCTTAGTGCTCAGCAACAAATGCTGATAGGTATCGCCCATTTAAGTTTTCATCAAAGAACCTTTTTACTGTTGAGTTTGGTTTTAGACAGTTTCCCAAATCATTCATTTTGGACAGTGAAATTCTTTTCTCTTAAAAGTTTCAACTTTTCTGTACATTTAGTTCCAGTGCTCTTCCTTGTTCCAAAAAATAAATTAATCTTATCACTTACTTTGCAAAGACCATTTGTCTATGCTAGAGTAAAAATAAAATAAAAAATGTAAATGAGTTTTAGGGGAGAAAAACGTCTTGCATTCTGTAATTCTACCTTTGTGGGAAATGAAAGGTTAGTGATACATAGGACTTTTTAGCAACCCACTTTGTATCATAAGGTGCCAATGAAGGAACTGGAGAATGGGTAGAATCAGAAAATGAAAAATTGCCACTCTTAACCACAATTTGTCACCCACTGACAGTTGTGCCTGGTGGCAAAAAAGTTCATTATGAAAGATAAGTTGAGAGCTCAAAGCAAAAAAAAATAGATATATAAGCCTTTAAAGGCTGATCATGCACATTGTAAAGCCTTCATATGCCACTATGTTGTAGCAGATTTTTTTTCTTTGGGATCAGATGACCAGACCCAAGGAATTACAGCACAAGGGATGCTTGCAAATGCTGGTTCTAAGAAACATACATATATTAGATGGTGGCAGAAGTAAAATTGAATATAGGAGTTCAGAATGGTGAAAATCAAGGTAAATTGGTTGTCTGTCAGTCTTATTGGTTGTCTGGGACCCTTATATTTGTCCTTGGGAAATGTCAACAATAGTTGGCTGGCTGAAGCGTGTGAGTGGGTTTGAATTGTGTGAAGGAGAGTGTGTTGGATGTGTGGTGCTTGTTTGTTTGCAACAGGATGTGCCTTGGTGGTATACTGGCTGTCAATGAAAGCAATGCTGCACTTATTACTGAGGTTCTGGGCAGTGGGGTGAATGGCCAGGTAAGGAGAGCAGATCATGGGTCCTTGTATCTCACTCACCTTAATAGATCACAGGCAGGGCCAGATTTAGGTTTGATGAGGCCCTAAGCTACTGACGATAATGGGGCCCTATTTATGTCCAGCTGTCAACAACAAATTGTCGCTGGTTTTTGTGTTGAATATATGCTATATGGTATGGACCTAATAGGTATCTAAAGCCATTTGCACATAACAAAATATGTATTTTAGCAAAGTTATTGTTGAACTGAAATACAGTTAAGAAGAAGTATATTAATAGTGAAATACAATTAAGAAGAAGGATATTGGGGGGGGGGGGCAAGAGAGTGAGGCCCTAAGCTATAGCTTGTTTAGCTTATACTTTAACCTGGCACTGATCACAGGTATCTGGTTGCTCTTCCATTCCCCCTGGTCTACTAGTGGTGCTGTTGAACGCTAGTTCACTTTGAAATAAGTTTGTTTATCTGTGACTGGATTAGGACCAATAAAATGAGTTTAAACGCTGGCAAGATAGAGGCCCTGTAGGTGAAAAGTTCCTGTGTCTGGAACATTGACTGGATTACAGCAGTACACTCCATGTGCAGTTGCCCTGAGCTTATCCAGAAGCTGCAGCTGGTACAAAATGCAGCAGCTAGACTGCTGATGGGGCAGAAAGCCAACAATATGCTACTAGGCCATGTTGGAGGTTTGTGCATTAATATGAAAAGCCCTGAAAAACCTGGGTCCAATATATTTTAAGGACCGCCTGGGCCAATACATGCCAGATTGACTGCTGAGATCACCCAGATGAACTCTATTTTGCCATGTTTCTAAAGTCTAACTGGCTTCAACAAGAAAACATATCATTGGTCCATGAAATGGAATACTCTCCCAGCATAGATTTTCCAGGCCTTCTCGTTAACTTTTAGTTGCCCCTTGAAGACTTTTGTTCATCCCACCAGGTCTCTTCAGTGGTTTAACTTTTTTCAAGATGAGTCAGTCATTTATATTATTTTGTATAGCTTTTAGGTTTATTGTATTTATATACATTGCTGTATATCACCTTGGTATTTTATATGAGTGTGTATACACAATGATATGTAACAACTATTTTTATCCAGTTATGTCCATTGCTCAGGCTTATCTTGTTCATGTTGCTATGGCAGACTCAAACATTAATACCTACAGCCAAATGAGCATCATTCAATCCAAATCTTTATTATGGTCATAGACCAGCATAAGATAAAAGCACCTCCATACATAAATAAAACATTCTAGATAGGCAGTAAGGCAACTGCAGAGGTAGAGGGTACACATACTTGTAATATCATCATTAACATGAATGGAAGTAGGGAATGGTCCTGTATAATGCAGATGCAGTATATCTCTGTTCAGTCTGCTGCGTTTGTCTGCTATTCCAAGCATGATGGGAAAGTGTATTCATGTTTATTCTGAAAGATGGATTGGCATATGTATCCTATTCACACAGTGTAGTGCAGATGTTCACATTTGAGGATGTGCATCCAAATGAGTATATTAAGATGGATGCACATCTAGAGCTGATCTGCATGCAGAGTACCCGATCCTCTGGTTAGATTTGTTTGTGCAAGCAAAGGATACAGACTTGCAGTGTATATCCTCAGGGTAACTCTACGGTTCCCTGCAAGATTTGCCATGATTTGCTGCACTGCCCATCTCTAATATTTGAGATTGCTGTCTTGCTTCTTGAATTATTGGTCATTGCCTTAGTTTATACAATTCTTATGCTATCCATTGTTTGGCTTACATATGCTTGGATGATTCATTTTCCTACATGCTGCCTGCATCTACCTCCCAGTTTCTGATGTCAGTACTTTATGGAGTGCCCATGAGTAATAAATCCAAAATGATGGTCTCTGTTTTTTAACAGAACTATTGCAAGCTACTAAAAGTCATAAAATAGGGTTGCCAACTGAATGGAGCACAGTCGGAAAAGAACGTGGACTTGCCTGTAGGGCACCCTAAATTATGGACAAGGTAAGAAAAAGCCTGTTCTGGTGCCTCATCTAATTTTCTAATCATCTGTAATGGGATAAGGGGCTGCTTGTGCGTGAGCGCTAAGACTCTCACAGTTTGGTAGTTAGTTTTAAAACTCTCCCTCTCCGCGGAGCCATCAGTGCATGGCTGCCTTAATCGCTGGCAGAATCCGTCAGTGGGCGTTTCCTGAATTTCTTCCAGCATAGAAGTTCTTTGACTGAAAGTCTCCTCCTTGATTCCCTACGTGACAGCTTTCTGCGCAGAGTAGGCATCCCAAGGGGAGGTCCTGAGCTCTCCCCACTGGTCTCGCTGGAAGCGTCTCTGAGCCTCACCTCCGACTCTGTCTCCTCCGCCTCCCCTCCTGCTTCCGCAGAAGCTCTCCCTCTCCCCCTGCTGGTTCCCTCCTCAGCATCAGAGGGTCTCCCAGCATCCGATAGCCTCTCCACCACCTTAAGTTCCGATGGCAGTTCCCTGACATCATCATTCTTATTTGTTAATATTAATTGCTGTAAAGTTTTAATTTTAAACATGTTTCAGTTGCACACACAAACAAATGAGTCACTCTGAACAGGCTGTGCTTGCACTACTACACTTACCATAAGGATGTAGTAGCAAGGAGGAGGTGCTTTTGTGACTCCGCTTGCTTGCTTGCTTGGAATATCATTTGGCCAGATGCTCAGCCATGAGTGGTGAAGTGTTGGGAGGAGGAGGATCATTCCTCTGAATAACAATTTCTGGGAATTGCAGGTGGGCAGAGTACTGCTGCACTCATGTTCAGTTTAAGGCTTCCCCAGGCATCTGCTTGACCACTATGAGAACAGGATGTTGGACTAAATGGGCCATTGGTCTGATCCATCAGGTTCGTTCTTAAGAGCTTCGGTGACTTACTGTCAATAGCCCCTACTTCCTTGCTGAATGGACAAAATTTTTAAAGGAAAATAATAATAATTGTAGTAATATTACTTGTAAAGCTTATTATGCTCATAAAATACGTTACTATTACTGTTATTATTCATTAAATTTGTATACCAGTAGATCTTGGGACAGTTCACAACAATATAAAAAACATGAAATACATAAGCTCCTTTACAGGTCTGTATTGTCCACTTGTGGTGACAGTGGCTATGTCAAGTGGTCCTTGGAAAGAGCAGATATATAAGCTTTTTCTTTCATGGAAAAATCTGGCTTGCATTTTGGTTAACATTGTTAAAACTGGGAAGTGAGCATTCTCTCCAGTTCCTGGCAGCTTCGTGATTCATGTTCACACTGTATTTGTGGCTTAGGAATGATAACATGTGGACAGATGACAAAGGGATAACATTTTCTATGTGTTTGACTAATATCAGATAAAATAGCAGGAAAAACTGATGTCGCAGCTGATGTCTCACCAAATCCAGCAATACCTTGGAAACATCCTGTTAACAGACTGACAGTAAGCTAATGCTAAGCCTGCAATATAATGTCATGCCACTGCCAAGAAGATGACATCACTGCATATTAGAAGGCTGAAAGGAAACACAAACTGGGAATGCAGAGGAGAAAAGTGTGAGCTTTGGGGCTAAGCTATTAAAAGTTCTCACACTTTTGTGGGCTTGTGTGAGGATGCCTGCCCTCAATACCGGTTTACAATGAAAAATCAAGCTCATCTTGGTTATTAGAGATGCGCTTATAGCTTGTGCATTCGTTATACTTGCCACTTTTGTTAACAGACCAGCAGGTTGCCATGTCTACTTCTACTGAACTATAAGCTTTCCTCTAAACCAGGAGTAGGGAACTATGGGGCTAAGGGCCAAATGCATCCCTCCAGACCACTCTCTCCAGCCTGCAAGACTTTCCCCAGCCACACCTACTTCCCAGAGCACACCTCTCACTGACTCTGCTCCAGAGCTACCTCAAGTGGTTTTGCTTGGATGGAGTATGCCATTGAATTATGATAAACAGTTCAGGGTGTCAATACCTCTAGGACCATCTCTCTCTCCCCCCTCATATAAACTGACCTTATCTAAAGCCCTTCTTCATGAGACCCCCTCCATGAGAGGGCCAGAGGGTGGCAACATAAGAATGGGCATTTTATGTGGTGACTTCTGATTTGTGGAATGCTCTCACTGTGGAGGCTCCCTTGACATCTTCATTGCATAGCTTTAGGAGCCAGGTAAAAATGTTTCTCTATAACCAGGCCTGTGGCAGATTAAACATTCCTTTACCTATTAAATGTGTTTATGGGATGGGTGTTATTTGTTCTTTCTTATGTATTTTCTGTTCTCTTTTTTTTTTGTTTTTTGTTTATTAAAAAATTATTGATTTTAATTTCAGTTAATAAACATACTTACAAAGAGAATACAGAGCCTAAAAGTTCTTCAGGAAAGAAAGAAAAATATCTGGTCCTGTTCCGGAAGGAAGGACTAGATCTAATGGTTTGATCTCAGTTGAATACAGTGGACGCTCGGGTTGCGAACATGATCTGGGCGGGAGGCACATTCAAAACCTGCAGTGTTCGCAACCTGCAGCGCCGTGTCTGCGCATGCACGGGTTCTGATTTGGTGCTTCTGCGCATGTGCAAGCACCGAAACCTGGAAGTAACCTGTTCCGGTGCATCCATAACCCGAAAATGCGCAACCTGAAGTGTCTGTAACCCAAGGTATGACTGTATTAGAATATAGTTCCCAATAGTAAAAACAGTTCAATCAGCACTGGACAGCATGGTGTGGGCTGAACCACTCACTTAGCCACCATCTGGCTGAGTCACTGCAACATACTGGGAAGTAGAAAGATGCAATGGCAGCAAGGTAGCTGTGGTGCAAACATGACAGCAGGAGCACCAGCTCTACTGGTGCATTTGCAACATGCCAACCTAGCTACTGCTGTGCCTCACAGTATGCTACAGTGACTCAAATGAGAGGTCTCATGCTGTCCACTGCTGAGTTCAGCAATGGAACCATTTGTCCATGCATGACAAGTTGTCTTCCTAAGGATATTCTCAAGTAGTGACTGAGGGTTTGGGGTTTGTTTGTGGTATTTTGCACCAAACGGGGGTGGGCTACATGATTTGTAAGGGAGACTTACAAATCTATGATTATTTGGTCTCAGTTTGGGAGCTAGATTTTTCTGAGTCCCATCTAAAGGTGTTTGTATGGCTGCAGTGTGGATTGACCCTTACTCTTCATACCTGGTGTTAGAGGGGCATTGGCCCTGCAGACTTTGCTGAACTACAACCCTGAATAACCGCAGCAAGCATGGTCAATAGCCAAAGTATAATAGGAATTTTAGTTCAGCAACACTGCAGGTCTAAAGGTCTCCCACACCTGCTTTAAATAGCTAAACAAATGTAATAACAGTACAATATATATTTAGGTGTAGGAGGTAAAAAGGAGCTATGTTCTAGAAGACCTGAGAAAATAATGCTTTTGGCTACCTCACCGTATTAATGACGAATTATACCAGGTTTGCCATGTAATCTTGCTACCTACTAATGAAGCTACGCTGGATAATTCTGTCACACTCACCTTAATTAAATTCGCGTTGTATTTAAGGTGTGCCATTCCCACACCCTTTAACACACATCTTTATTGCAGTATAAAACTTCTCCAACTGGAGTGTCCATTTAGTTCTAATCTTTTTTTAATTGGAAGTATGTGGACAATAAATTAGTAAACATAAAGCCATTTTCATGAAAGAGCTCTTATCTCTTCCTGTGCAAGAAAAAGAAAAAGGAGAGGAAGCAGAAGATGACTATGGATGTCCTTACTAATTACTTTTTGTGGCTATCTCTTTAATAGCTATAGGGACACATGCAAACCATTTTAATTAGAAAAAGTGGAGTTAAGACACTAAGGATAATGCATCAATAACTAAGCTTATTAATACGCAGAACTCATTAATTGATAATTATGCTTAGGCGTAAGTGTAATTGCATTGATTTACTGCAAGCAAGAGATGCCTCCAGGTGTTTCCTGACAAATGGCCTGGCAGAGCCCATCTGTACACCACTTAGCATGAGTGGCTTTTATCTTGTTTTCGTATGTCATCCTCCAACAGGACTTTTGTTGTGATTTTATTGTGGTTTGTTCTTCCACTTTTGGTTTTATTTTTTTGCCTAATTGGAAAATATTCACATATAGATGTAATGTACTAAACAGCTTTAAAAAAATAGATAGGTAAAATGTCATTAGTGGTAAGCCATTGCAAATGCATCATGTGCTGTATCCCAGATAAAAGCAGGATGGAAAAGATCAGGGGTCAGCAACCTAAGGCTCATGGGCTGGAAGCAGCTCATGGAGGTTGTTTGACCAGCCCATGAGCTGCCCCTGATTTGAGCTGCCCACCCACACACTGCACTAAACTGGAGCAGCACGGCATGGGGACTCGCTTCTGCAGTGCCAAAAATTGCGTCTGCGCAGACGCAGATGCCAAAAATTGTGGGCACGCACGCGCAATCCATCCCACGGAGGGATCTCTGTTGGACCGATCCGGCCCAGGCAAGATAAACCTTGCTGACCCCTGGAAAAGATCCTAGGTTTACAAGATCAGGACATCTGTGCTTCACACCATTGACTAACTCTCACTGGGTACTGCTGACACCCTCTCCTTTAAAGAATGGATGTTGTTCAGTAGTAGAGCACGTGCCCTGGTCCTAGGATCAGTCTCAGGCCTATCCAGATAGGACCCATGCCTGAAACTCCACTGTCCATCAGTATAGAAAATACTAAGATAGGTGGGCAAATGATCTGATTTGGTATTAATATTCCATATCAGCCAAAATTATCCCCCCCCCTCAATGTGATCCCGAACCATTTAACATCTAGTTAGGAATACATTAGTAATATCTTTATAGTTTTCATAATTTATTTGCCAAATCCATGTGTGTTCTCAGTAATGTTCATTCATGGCCATTCTCAAAACCGATCTGTTTTGTAAAATAGGCATAACCTCTTTCATAAACTTTATCGTCCCCTGTAAATACCTACCGCCTAGATGTTAGAAAGAGTACTAACCCGATTTTCTCTTCCTGAAAACTATCCCTCCATTTATCTTAGACACTATCAAAATAATTGTTTCCCACCATCTCATTCTGCATTTTCATATCCTGAACAGATGGTTCTTAACTTTATGTAGGTGATTAATTAAACAGAACATAACAGAAGTATTTTGTGCATGAACAAATTTCCTTTAACAAGATTTTAAATTCTTTTAGCAACCAGTTTCCTCTAGGGAACCGAGGCATTTTTTTTTTAACTATTCCACTACTTTTTAAATATGTGCAGTATATGCGTTTGGGCTTACATGCCAGAAACTTGAAGACTTAAATAAGGACTTATGAGTACTGAATAATGATGAATAAGCAGATACTGATTATCCAACAAGCCACTGAGAATTCAGGATTACATTTGCATGCATAGCAAAAGTGGCACTTGTGACTGGAAGCAGCTCATGTGCCTTTAAGAAACGGGAAGTGATTTGCTAGCTATAGCTACTTAAATCATGATTTTATGCAGGGGCAGGAAGAAATCACTTATGGTAAAAGTCTCTCATGACTGACCTTATAAGATATGGCAGCTACATGGAAGTAATTGGAAACATTTCTCAATATGATCTCTCAAATGTGAACTCCTCCAACTGTATGAAGTTTCTCTAGCCAGAAATAAGAAAGAAAGGGTGAGAAATTTGTTCCGTCTGGAAACTCCTATAGTTTCTGTTTAGATTTTGTTTTATGCCGTCACTTGCTTGGATGTAAATAATTTGCATTGTTTTAATAAAAATGTCCCACTTTCCTATGCATGTTTGTTGTTACAGACTTTCTGCACTTGCCTATCATTCTATTTTGTTGCATTCACAGTTAGTCTATGAACTGTGTCACTCCATTATGAAGCAAGGAGGCAGACACACTGAAATAAAGCTCTCTGAAATGTTCCTCTGTATAACCTTCACAATACAATAAAGATACACAAAAGACAGATGTCAGAAAGTTAACCCAAAGTGGTGCCTGATTGCCCTCTCTGATCAGGAATTGCTGCCTCTTAAATCTTCTCACTTTCCTTTTGGTTCCACTGCATGAGAATTCAGTAGACATCTTAGAAGATCCAACATTTAGCACCCATGTGCTGAACTGAATCTAAACCCTATTGGGTTAATCTCTTAAATCCTGTAGCTAAAACAGTTGCCAGCTTTTCTTCAATAGTTTCTGAAGCCACAGGAGATTCTCATGCCTCATTTCTTCCTTTACTGATAAATCTTAGCAAAGCTGAGAAGCTTTGTGGAGAAAAACCCTTTGGGGTGATCATTCTCTTTTATTCCATGTTCTAGATAGATAACAGATATCTCTGAAAGTTCTTGTCACTGGTATAAGATGATGGCAGAAGTTTTCTGAAAAATAATGCTACAGTATGTTCTGACTATATGAGAAATCCCCATATGGTGAGGTTTTTTTTTTAAAAAAAACCAACCACAACCATAAATATTTATATGTTCATTATCATTTAAAGAATTCACCTCAGAGCTTTTAACTGGCAGAGAGAAAGAGATACTATGAAGAATCCACACAGCACAGATAGAAAGGTCTGATTTAACTTTTATCTTAGCAGTCACATAGTGATAGTTGCAATTTAATTGATTTGGAAGCCATGGTGATGATGCCTATTTGGGTACTACAGAGATTAGCTGGAATAAAACTTGCAAAAAGGTAAAGTAAAATTATTTAGGTAAACAGAACAATACAGCAATTTCCCACAAAGGGTTCAATGAATTAGTAATCTGAAGAACAATGCAACTACTCTTTCCCTGCATCCAAATAATTCTTTTTTCCATATACCTTTTGCATGCAAATTTTGTAATCAGCCTGTCCAAACATTTGTGTTATCCACCCAAGTGCTGGACTCTTCTTTCCTTGCAAATAGTCATAGAGTAACAGCACAATAGCAGCAATGGCAAAACATATAAACTGCAGTTGGTAGGACATACCCCTGTGATAATGCAAATATACAAAAACATTCCCCATGCTCTTGCTAATTAAGCATAAAGGTAAAGGGTAAAGAGACCCCTGACCATCAGGTCCAGTCGTGGCCGACTCCGGGGTTGCGGCGCTCATCTCTCTTTACTGGCCGAGGGAGCCGGCGTACAGCTTCCGGGTCATGTGGCCAACATTACTAAGTCGCTTCTGGCAAACCAGAGCAGCGCACAGAAACACCATTTACCTTCTCGCTGGAGCGGTACCTATTTATCTACTTGCACTTTGACGTGCTTTCGAACTGCTAAGTTGGCAGGAGCAGGGACCAAACAATGGGAGCTCACCCTGTTGCAGGGATTCGAACTGCCGACCTTCTGATCAGCAAGTCCTAGGCTCTGTAGTTTAACCCACAGTGCCACCCGCGTCCCTTAATTAATTAAGCATACATCAGTTTAAATTACCTTATATAATAAAAGTCCAGAACAAACTGACTATCTTTCCTTCTAGCTCACTGATGCATGATGTACTCTCCAGGATTACATAAACCATTTCATGGATGTTACAAATACACAGGTGATATATCTCAAGGAACACAGGTTTATATCTTAAGATTGCAAACCAGGAATGTTGTGCACTAAAGCAGAGTGTTCCTACAGTAAGCTATACAAAACTGCCCAGTATGAAGATGCCAATGGGACCTGCAGAAGAATTTGAGGGATTGTCTGTGTGTATAAGTGTGTGTATGTGAAGGAGAAACAAATCCTACTGAATTTCAGGTTGGGTCAGAAACAATTTCAATTGCCATTCAAAACTGCCTTTCCCCCAAAACTGACTTTCTAGCAGTAGGGATGAAGGTGGCAGAGGGAGGGATGCCTTTTCAACAGGTACAACCTTGAACAAGGATTAAGTGAAACTGTACTTTGTAGTTGTTGTTGTTTGTTGTTGTTGTTTAGTCATTTAGTTGTGTCCGACTCTTTGTGACCCCATGGACCAGAGCACACCAGGCACACTAGGCCAGTTTTCCACTGCCTCTCACAGTTTGGTCAAATTCATCTTGGTAGGACCCAAAATCCCTGGCAAACTCCTGATCACAGGGATATTTGTGCAAGCACATTTGAAAGACTTGAAGAGCAGGTTTTCCTTTGTGCCTTTCCTCCTGTCCTCCTTGTTTATAGAATATATATTTTGGGGAAAGGTAAAGGGTTATACAGCATGCAAGAGTTGTATTCAAGATGGCACTAAGGAGATGGTTCTGCTAGCACAACCATTTCTGCTTGCCTGACAGAATAATCTTCTTTCTCTTCCTCCCACTCACTCTTCTGGGGGATCTTCCAACCTTCTGCAGTAGATTTGGGGTGGGTGTGGAGGCACCCAGGGGTGGGGTGGGGAATACCAGTGCACTAGCAGGAATAACTGTTCTGGCTTCTGCAAACTCCACAATTGACTTGAATACAACCCTTGGGCTTGGGGAGACTTGAGTCCTCTCATTTTCCATATGACATGATCAGGAACATGAAAATTCAGAGCAGAGCAACCTTCATGTGTATGTGTCCTTTAGGATGAAGGGTTTACCGGAACTAGAATTGGGTTAGTGTGCACTCACTGATACACGGGAGGCAAAATCAGTAATGGTCATAAACGCTACAACTGAGCCATCCCCAACTTGGTGCACTCTTCACAGGTGGAATTTTCTGAAATTTATTTATGCTGAATTTATCTGTATTGATCCCCCCCAATTCTCATATTCATATTGATGAGAAGCATTTTTGTAACAAGTTCCCCTTAAAATATTAACAATTTACACATATAACAGCTTTGAAAACAGTTCTCAAAATACTAGCCCAATGAGGACTAAGCATACCCAGAGTCATAGAATACTTGTTGACTGCTGGTAAGTGAGATAAAACCTGGGGAAAGAAAAAGTACTGAGTTCAGCAACATTTTGTTGCAGAATTCCACTTGTATTTCCCTATTTGTACATTCCCAAAGCAGAAACTTGGGGATTATGAGTAATAGAAGCCTAGTATTGTCACTATATATATATATTCTAACATAGCTAAAACACTAGTTTAGCTATACTTTGCAACCTCTTCACAGAATGGTTAATTTGGCTGTGAGATTTCATTTTCACCTTTCAGGAGTGCTAAATTTACGAGGTGCAAAACAGCATTTTATTTTCAGATGTACTTCTGCATGTTTCCTTTGTTGTCCTTTTTTATTTTTAAAGTCGAGCAGTGGAGTTCAGCTGTTGTCCAATGGTAAGTGTGCCATTTTGATTATAAGGTACCTGACAATATGAGGCAACAGTTGAGAAACATAGCATATTTCTGATTTAAATGGTTTTAGAAGAAGCACTTAAGTGGTTAATAGACAGTCACTTGCATTATAATAGAAACCAGCTGAAAGCTACTCAAATTCTAATTGTGCCAAGCTTCTGTTTCAAGATGCAATGGTCACAGTGGCCTTCGTACTTGACAGGTATGTTAAAATGACCTACTTTGACTGGAACACTAGTGTCCTTTTATCTTAAGGTAGAACAATCCATTTGTCTCAATCCCCTTCAAGCTAGAGTTCTTTAAGTAATTCCTCTCAGAATTGGACATTTAGTGTTCTTTTTTAGCTGACAGCTTTTATCATTCTAATGCCACCTGTTCTTCGGTGTACACAGCGTCTTGTCTTAAGGCGGCTAGTAATAATGCCCAGTGGCGTAGCGTGGGTTGTCAGCACCTGGGGCAAGGCAAGTAATTTGCGCCCCCTAACCCATGGATTTGTGCCCCTAACCCTAACCCCCAGATGTTGCGCCCGGTACGGCCAGCCCCCCCTGCACCTCCCACGCTACGCCACTGATAATGCCCTTGCGATTCTGAGCTGTTTGGTGTGGAACTCATTACTGAACTCATTTAGCAAACCCAAAGAACGTATATTTAGCTTGCGAGTTGCTTAATTCAGATTTTAAGTGCCTAATTTTTTGAGCTCCACTATATATATTAGATTATGTGAGCCTGGCTGCTTCACTTTGGGAACCACTTCTGTGCTTCACATCACACCCCTGTTTGTTTCAGATCACTTTGGGGCATCCTCACTTTGCCTCAGATCCCGAATCAGATGCAATATTTGGAAAACTGAAGCATCTGTTGTCCCATCCACTTGCATAGAAAAGCCAAAATAACCACAACCTCCTGGTTCCTTCCCCCCCCCCCCCCGCCACAAAGCTGCATGGAACTTGCCCGCAGGATGTTAATCCTGCCACATTTCAGTCAGGTGGAAGGAGGAGTGTTTTTTCATTTTTCAAAAATATGCATTTCACCCCCCAAACAACCATAACTAGTAAAACACGACACCACTGTCTCTTTTCATGCCATCACTACACCCCATTCCCTAATTCCAGTGTACTTTATAGAGGTAAAGTAGTCCATGTCATCTCACACGCTCACGGAGAATAAAACTACCAGTGGCTACTAGGCACAACAGCTATACCAGGCACAGGCAAACTCCAGCCCTCCAGATGTTTGGGACTACAATTCCCATCATCCCTAGCTAACAGGACCAGTGATCAGGGATGATGGGAATTGTAGTCACAAACATCTGGAGGGCCAGATTTTGCCTATGCCTGAGCTTACTCTACCCTCACCATCTGAGGCAGTGCACATCTAAATACCAGTTACTGGGAATGACAAGTGGGGAGAGTGTTGGCACACTCACTTCCTGCTTGTGGGCTTCCAATAGGTAGCAAGGTGGCAACTGTAGAACTAGATGTTGTGCCTTTGGCCTGATGCGGAAAGTCTCTAATATTTTCTAAGATCCCGAGCCCTCGATGTATATTCCATTGAAGTCAATTGGAAATATCCCAAAACTTAGCATCTGCCTTACTTTTACCTTTCAGATGTTTAAGTGCAAGATAAATATTAGGTAACATGGGATAGAAGGGTGAGAAGTAATAAACATAATTTTCAAGGGAAATAAGCTTATTAGCAACTTATAAAATGTTACCAGCAATTCGGCTGCACCAGCTGAGGGTTTCATCAGTTTACAGGTTCCAGGTTAAAAAAGCATGAGTTATTTCCACATTGTATCTGTAATTATCAATAGCTTATGTCTCACACTATGGATATGTACCCTTCCATGCTTTTGTTCATCACAAATGAGAGTATCTGCCAAAAAATAATATAAATTACATATGAAAATAGGCTCATAGGAACTAAAATTTCCTGATTTACTCAGTTACAGCAATAAGCTGCTTATTGTTATCAGGAGATTTATGGCTGAAATGTAGAACTACAGAGGCAAATGGCTTTTTAAAATAATGTAAATATGATTGCAGCAAAGCAATAATTTTGAATAAAAATGCTGCAATTGGGTTTGTGCATCACAGTTCTGGCTATTTAAAGTTATCTTTGTATATCATTCTGAGTATGTGGAATGCAGCCAGGAGAAGAACAGAAATTTAGCATTTTGTACCTCCTAAAGGAAACTGTGTCAAATGTTAAATATGTCAAATATTGACTACTGTGCCATCAACTGTCCAATGTGAAAAAGGATTGCTACCAGTGATCAGATGATAGCAAATATTATTGAATAGAAAATGTTGGAATCAGATACAGATATCTGGATAATATCTAGCCAATATGAAGTGACCAGGGAATATCTAAACATTCAGAATTCTTGGATAGGATATTGGGATGGATGACTGCTGGGACAGGCAAAATGTTGGCTGGGGAGAGAGGTATGGCTTTGCTCCTCAGCATGTTGGTGAATTAGATTGGGTGCAAGTATCAACTGATCTAGCCCACTGTGGAAGCAAGTAGCACTATGGAAGCAACTAGACAGTGGCATGGTGGATAGCAGTAGTGGCCCTCTACTTCATTTTCCCACCTGTCCACCATGGCAGTGGTTTGCCTTCGGAGAGGCAGAACTGTGGATGGTGTCTGAAATGAAGAATAAGCCAGGCCTTTCTTCTCTTTGTAGGCCAAATTGCAGCATTCACTCTATAGGCAAGTAAGCAAAGTTTCACAGCGGCAGGGATGTGTACAGCAAAGCAGTTTTATTTCCTCCCACTGCAAAATTGCATCAGACACTTTATTCATGAGAATTTCAATTGTGTTCTGTTTTCTGTTTTGATCTGTTTAAAGCTCCTGGGTCTGCACTGTCATTATTTTGTGAAGGTAGTGATTCTAATTGTGAGATTTCACTGCTTTGCATTTCCATTTTCACTTGTCAGAATCTCAGTCCTTCTACTCTTGCACATTTGTAAAATGCCATTACAAGGATAAAGTAATGGCTCAAATTGTCAGTTCTCATTGTAATTCATGAGTATGCTCTATTGTCACTTGGGCTAGCAGTTTAAAAAACAATCTTCTTCTTTTTTTACAGAAATAATTTATATTCTTAAGGTTCCAAAGCAATTAAGCATCTGATTTCATTTGCAATTGGGATTCACCCCCTTCCCAAAGATGTTATAAGACAGGATTGCTAATAGCCTTGATAAAGAATTCAATGACACATACTGAAAAAATGCTTCCAACAAGCAAAAGAATAAGAACAAATAAAAATTGGGGTGGATGGGTTGATTATTTATTTATTTATTTATTTATTTATTTATTTATTTATTTCCACCTGCCCAGTTGGTCCTTGGGTCTATTGCCTGGACCCCATAAAGAATGCAGCTAAATTAAAACTGTGGCACAGTGCCATATGATTTACACATGTAGTTGCCCTTCTCTCCCTTATGCCATAAGGACTAATACAGTAGATCTGTAAAGCAATAAGGATAGAATGTTGTGCACAGAGGCCACTAAGGATGGGACATTTGTCTCTCACTACTGCCTAAGAAGCAAGCAATGCTAAAAACTTTATTTTTGGTTTATAATATGGTAGCAGAATCCCACCAATACATTTTTAATAAAAAAAAGATATAATAAAGACAAAGATAGAACAATGCAAAGCTTCCATCATTCAATGTATTAGTTTGAATGCATTTTGACTCCTCCCCACCCAAGTCTACTTTTCTATTATTGCTGCTTTACAGTATTTTATTGTATTTGTGTTACTCTTATTAGCCATCCTGAGCACCATTTGGTGGAAAGGAGGGATACTAATTCAATAAATAAATCTACTTTGTGTTCAGTTTAATTGACAGTATATAGCTTTAATGCTTTAAGCCAAAATACACTGTATCAGAAGAAACACACTTGAGTTTCCTTATTTTGGTTTATTTGCTAATTTAGGAATAAAAAAAATCAAGTCTTTATCACTGTTGGCCATCAGAAAATCATGCAGAGTAGTCTATACTGATACATTTCATAGCTGTTGCCACATGAACACTTTTATCTCTCCATCTATCTTGTTCTGTCTCTCATACTCCTGCAGAATTACTACATGACCTTTGAGTATATTAGGAAAAATGAGTACTCTCCCTTAGCCAATATGAATTGCCGCTGTTGAAACACTGTGCTCTCAGCTGTGAAAATATTATCATAGGCTTGGGACTTTTTTGAATGTTGATGTGACATACTCTATATCCCTAACACTATTTCAGAGACACAAAATATCATTTGTAAGCTATTCACATTCAGTTGTGGGGTGTATGTGTGTGTTCACACACAAACACACACACACTCTCTTCTAGGAGTTTGAGAGAACTGGTGAAGAACGTTTGATTCTGTGCACTATTGAAATAAGTTGCCTCTAATTTTAAGTAGCTAGTGTTTCTATAAGCCTTGTTCTGTGCCCAATAAGCACTGAACACCTTTGCCTGGCGGTGCTGTGGCCCATAGAATACAGCAAAATACTGGGCAAGGTTTTGCCCAGTATCCTCTATATGTGATGGGCTCATGGGATAAAGCTGTCCCATGAGCCCTTGCTGAAAAGGGGAGGCAAAAGCCTATATAAGGATTCTTCCCCTTGAGCTCACAGCCATTTTGCTTTGAGAGTTTCCTGCCCACCCACCCTTGTGTTAGAGCCTTCAGTGAGCAATTTTGGGTTGCTAGTTGACTGGAAATGAATTTTCTCCCCCAGTGAGACCCTGCTTGCTTGGCTTGCACCATGGCAAGGTTCAACACTGGCCAATTCCCGTCATACAGGTTTGGAGTGATCCAAACCCATCAGACCCATTCCATCAACATGGGGCATGTGAACTGATCCTGGGACCCAATGCCATGCCAACCCTTGCCCTGCCTGCTGCTGTCAATAAAGATTTGGTCTGATTTTATCCCATCACCATTGTACAACATGAGATGATGACACAACCTCCCATGCTTCCCTATCTGGATCCACTCAGTGTGGAACCAGCATCCCTTGAATTCCTAGAAAAAAAGTTTAAAACTCCACTGTCTAGAAAAGTCAGTAACTGGTTAGATGCCACACTCAAGGGACAGGGTTCCCATCTTAATTATCAGGCCAAAACAATGAAGTTCTGCTAGTTGCTCAAGACCCTTTGAAGACTACTTAGAAGCCAGCAGTGGTGTAGTGGTTAAGAGCAGTGGACTCGTAATCTGGTGAACCAGGTTTGCGTCTCCGCTCCTCCACATGCAGCTGCTGGGTGACCTTGGGCTAGTCAGCCTTCTCTGAAGTCTCTCAGCCCCACTCACCTCACAGAGTGTTTGTTGTGGGGGAGGAAGGGAAAGGAAATTGTTAGCCGCTTTGAGACTCCTTAAGGGGTCTTCTTTTTTTCCTTTCTTTTTCTTCTTTATTGTAAGGTTTAAAAGTAATAAATATTATTTTTTTTTTTTTAAAAAAAAGAAAGGCGGGATATCAAATCCAAACTCTTCTCTTACTTGTAATTTCTGCCTCAGCTGCTAGCCATGGTCCTGAAACAGAACTTTCATCTTTTTCCAAAGACCTGCCCTGCATCGTGATAACCATTTTGCTTCTGCTTTCACTTTCCGATGATGGTGGACAACTCCATGGATCAGGACAGCACATGTATATTGACTAGCTGTGGATAGTAATGAACATTTGAATGCACATAAGACTTGTCATCCCACTGAAAGTAATGCAGTGTTTATAGACATCCACACTCAAATTCACATTCTGATGTGTGCTCAGCATCTGATTTTCCCTGTGTCTGTATAGCTTGAGCAACTCCTTGCTTGTTCAGCTACCAGCTAACTTCCTCTCCATAGAATGTGCACTAGGATACTTGTCTCAGATGAACAATGATACCCACATCCGAAATCGAAGCTCAACAGATTACCATAGCATCAAAATTACAGCCATAGATGCAGAGTTCAAGTTTTATATGCATGCTGACTCTCATTTATCAGTTCAAGTGTACAGAGAGATTGTAGTCTTAATAGAAACTGGGAATGGTTTTAGAGTTCTACCTGATTAAATAGTTTCCCATTGTTATTTCTTAAAATAGAATTTCATAGGAACCCCTTAGTTTTCCTTTTAGAACTAATATGGTTCATTTTCACATTACCAACTTCTAGCAGTGCAAGGAAACAATGGAATAACTGAAAGTCCTGTTTTTACAATGTGCTTAGTTGTTGCTGTTCATATCCTGTTTGCCCTGAGTGGTGAGATAGATACTAAATAATGATTAAACTTATTCTTCCAAGGGTGTTGCAGTCTTGCTAAAGTATCTTGGCATAATGAATTTTTAGCTCACTTTCTGGTTTATTTCATAGTTTTTTTTCAAAGAGAGGCGGGAGGAGGGGAGAATTAATTTGATGGCCAAATACTTAAATATGTATTTGGCAGATATTTTAATTCTTCTTAAATGGGGACTAATAGTTTCATCTCCGATCTGTGTGTACACACATCTGATGTTGTGCTGTGTAATCAGTTTTTTACCCAAAATGTTCCCTAGCAAGTGTAGCATAAAAGGCAGTGCAACCCTGGATCTTCAAGGGCTGAAGACTACTACGGTACTTGTCCCCAGAGGCAATAAAAATAGGTGCTAAGTAATTTTGTCCCAACTGAGAAGTTCCAGTCACAGATTCTGGGAATTACTGTTGTAGACATGAGAGAGAGAAAATACTTCCTCTCTTGTTTCAGTCCAATTCTGTCCCTTTTCAGTTTTGTTGGTGCTCAGTTATAGGTCTGTCCCATCCCACTTTGAAAGTCCACAAGAAAATTAAATTGTAAATATTTTGTACACACTTTTTAAACATAAAACATACACTTTATGTATTTAAATCCTACACGTGCTTTCATGTTGTTGTTGTTGTTGTTGCTGCTGCTGCTGCTGTTGTTAAATGTGCACACAAACTGCATCACAAAATCTAGATAATTGAATAAGCCAGCTAGAAGTCCCATTCTGATCTGCAGGCAAGTTCAGAAATGTCAAATTGGGTTTGTCCTCTGTGAAAGGTGGGACAAACTAATTTCTCCTTCATTCCTGTTCCAGAAGCAGATTATCTAGCTTGCTGTTTGTCCAAAAAAGCAAATTTCAACACAAGGAATATCCTGCCATTTATTCTACTTGTTGCATGACAACTTAGAATGATCTTTATCAACTTTGTTTTGCTCCTTTTGAGAACAAAGCTCTATTTTGCTATGAATCAAAACCTAAATTAAATCTTCTGTATGTATTTCAAGGACAGTGCTGGGCATGCTAGGTCTTGTGCCTTGATTGGAATGCACATATTACATCACCGTGGCAGAACACCGGTAAATTAGTTTTATCCTGAGCCAACAACATTCTGACCCAGTGTTATGCTGGTGATTGGCTATAGTTAGAATTTTGGTAAAGATTATTGCTTTGATCCTATGATAATTTAAGGAAGTTCATGGTAGGAGAGTTTTCCATCTACTGCAGTCACCTGTACCATCATATTGCGGGGAGGGTATCAGGGTGTCCTTCTGATCAATGTGAAATGGACTGGTGGAGGTGGGTACCTCCTGAAGGTGGAGTTTTTAAGTTCTCAGAAGGGATACCTCCCAACCATCCATGTCCAGCATCCCATTTTCCATTGTTTAGGAGTGCCCTGCCCTCTGACCTTCTGGAGGTACATTTTGTGTCATACAGGTGGTTACAGGGAGAGTAGGAGATGGGAAGGTTTCCTTAACATGGGCTCATTTGAGAGGAAGGGTGTGATGGAAATTTAAATAAAGAAACTTGTCTTAGGATCCTGGTCAATATCCATATCAAGAAGGGTTGAATTCAGCTTTTAAGTCACAGCTTGTAACAGATGTCAGATAAGTTATTTGGGCTCAGGTCTAGATACAAGCTCATAACAGGAGCTCATACTGATTGCCTCAATTGACAGGTGAACATTATGCCAGTGAATTAAATTTGGAGCTGGACCAAAAAAACCCAACATCACCCAATTTATCCTACCTTCCCTCCTTCTCAGCTTTCACCTTGATGTCCAGATCCCTCTTCCCTTTAAATTCTATATAAGAGGCTGGGCCAGTAGTGGCAGTGGCAGCAGTAGGGATTTTTCAGTCCCATCCCTGAGAGGCAGAACATCTCAATGCCCTCTGCTCCCACCCCAGTAAACCAGCACTGTATATGGCAGTGTGCCACTAAGGGAGTTCCCCATGAGCCATGGGAAATAATATAGTTTTAAAGTCCACATTGCAGGTGCACTTTTAAGACCAAAATATGAAATATGTCAGCTTCCAAAGAGCTTAGATTTTCAAGGCACCTTTACAATACAGCCTCCTGTTCTTTGAATATGTCCAGATGAAATGGTGCTTTTTAAAAATATTATTTTTATAGCATCAGATATTTTACAGATTTGTTGTGCTGTCTTCATGAAGGAATATCATATAACATAGACATCAAAATGTGTGATTTCTTATTCCCATCTACCTATTACAAGGGTACTCAAAGCAATGTGCAGTTGCACTGGCTGTAAGAATGAGGCTGTTATGGAAATCTTTGTGCTTCTTTTCCCTTTAACTAAATTAGCCATTTCAGTTTATTTTTTTCCTGTATATGTAAGTGCAAGTAATAAAATTCTGTGCCGAATTGCAATGTAAATGTAACCAGAACTACCATTCCCTTGAAATAACATTCAAGCCTCCAGCACTTCTGATTCAATTTTCAAAGCTAACATTATAGCTGGCTAAAGATAATTATCCAAGCAGATATAATTTTGTTGTTTCTGTTTGAATGATTAATTATGAACTTCTGTTAGCCTGCTTGGATTTTGTTTGGTTTTGCTAATGTTTTTAAGAATTCAGACTCAGTCAGATAACTGTTTTAACTACAGTGTCATGTCAAAATACTTTTCACTTTATGCTAAAAGAGAACATCATTCTTCTTACAGCATCTCTGTCCTCTGTTTTCTTTTGGATGGACAAAGCTACCCAACTCAAATATTATTATCGTCTTCTATTTTATCATTGTTTCAAGATGAGATAATCTTTTCAAATATAGCGGTTCAGAAATAGTCTTCTTTAATAAATACTTTATAGGCAGCTTGAGATTTAGACTTTTTCAGCACAGTCGTTCAAAGAGTCACAACCACATTTTACTCTTTGTGAAATAGTCCCTCAAGTACCTTTTCAGATTTTACAGCATAATGTCCATTCCTGTGTACAGGATATGTGGTGACAGACCAACACTGTGTGCCTATTGGTGATATGGTAAGTGTGTGTGTGTGTGTGTGTGCGTGCGAATACACACACACACACACACATCAATCATTTCTCCATCCAACCACATTGACAGTAATACTTGTCAGTTTTATCCTTGTCTTGCTGCCCTGGATCTTTTTAAAGCTTGATGGATGTCTGCTCTTGCAATTGAGATACTGCCAAGGGTTGCCCTCCTCAATACCCTTCTAGGTTGAATTTGTCTGTGAGATCATAATAGAGCTACCTACAAATAAGCCGATTCCTATCTCCATAGCCTTGCCCTGGACTCTTTTTCTTGGTTTCTTTAGAACAGCTTTCCTCCACCACTGGGTCTCTGGATGTTCCTAAATTACAGCCTTAATAACCGCTGACCACTGGCTATGTAGCTGGGGATGTGGGGGTTGTAATCTGTTAGCATAAGGGCACTTAAGGTTAGGGAAATCTGCTTTCGGGAATAACAAAGTCTTAGGAACTGTGTACATTTAGATGACCTTCCTACCCTGATCCCTTTTTTTAAAGGAGCCAGAACAAATATTCATTTAAATGATGAAAAAGACAACAATTGGCCTCCTGATCTTATTGATTATGTAGTAAACCTTTCTTTATTAATGTAGTCAAGACATCTCAGATCAGTTTCCCAATTTGTTTCACAAGTAAAATGTTGTTTTCCCTATTGCCTTTCTTCTTCATTTTTTAAAGAGAAAATTGTTAACACTGTCTGCTCTCTTGTGTACAGTTGCAATTACATGCTTTTACACCAAGGACTATAATTGTTGTTGTTGTTGTTGTTGTTGTTGTTGTTATCATTATCATTACTATTGGCTGCTGAAATGGCAAAGTTCATTTTATAAAGGGGAAAATGTCTGCAAAACATGTTTTCTTTCTTTAGGAAATACTCTTGTTGCTTGCACTGTAGATGTTAATTGGTTGGCTGGTGTAGCAGTTATGCCAGCATGATGAAATGATGGAATATAATACCAGTACAACAGTAGTCCTATGCCAGCAGATCAACAAATCCAGCAGCAGGTGTGAGATTACAATAGAAAATGTGAATTTGAAATTAACCTTGCCATTGTTACATATAATCCATGTGGCCATTCTTAAGTTATCCATAAACTGGTTTCAGAATGATCACATGGAGCGACATTGTTAGCACATGAGTGCCCCCTTGCTATATATAGTTGACCCTCATCCCTAAGTGTACTCATTTAGTATTGAACATGACTTGGGGTCTAAATGCAGTTTGCAAGTAATTACTAGAACTTTGATACAGAAGTCACTAGAGATTTGTGAGCTGGCAAACAAATTTAAAAGCATTGCCCCCTTATGTAAAGAGAGGCTAATGAGTCTGACAGAGTTGCAACAGGGTCATTGCTCCCTGAGCAAGTATAAAATACTGTCGGTGAAGCTCTGTTCGGACTACAATATGTGTGCCAAGATGTTGCCTTCACTCTGTTGAATATGCTTTCTTGTTATGCGGATACTGAACAATTTGGTATGTGTGATGACATTTGTCAGTGGAGAGATGAGGGGAATGTGACCCTCTTCAATCTCCTTGATCGATCCTTGGCTTTTGATGCTGTGATCTGCGACATTCTTCTGGAGTGTCTCAGGGAGGTGGAAGGGAAGGCTCTGTGCTTCAGCCATTCCATTCCTTTCTGGGCACTATTCAGAAAGCACTAAGGCAGTAGTCCTGTGGTGTCCCACAGGGTTCCGTCTTTTCCGCCATGCTGCTATCAGGAGATCTGTAATGATGTGTCACCAATATGCAGATGACATCCATCTCTAACTCTCTGTTGCATCAGAATTGGGAGAGGCAATTGAGGCATTAGACTGGTGCCTGGGGGGCAGTGATGGAGTGAATGTGGGCCAACAACTTCAAGACGAATCTTGAAAAGGTTTGTTGTGTCCTTGGTTCTTGAGTCTAGGAGATGGGAAGATGGCCCATCCAGGATGGGGACTGCACTCCCATGGAACAGGTATGTAGCTTGGAGGTGCTCTTGGATTCAACTTTGTCACTGGAGGTTCAGGTGACCTTAGTGGCTAGGAGTGGCTTTTTCCATCTCTGACTAGCTCACTAGTTATGTCCCTTTTTGGACAGAGATGACTTGGCCGTGGTACTCAATGCCCTGGTACCTTCCAGATTGGATTATTTCCATGTGCAAAAATCTTTATATGGAAAAGTATATTACTAACTTCAAAATGTGGTAAGCCAGCGCTGGTGTACTTGGGGGCCTTCCTCCGCCCGCCCCCTCTGCTGAGCAGGACCCTGGACTTCTACCCCCAAGTCCTGCAAACAGCAGACCAAAAAAATCCCTCCTCCTTTCCTAATGCACAATCCTCTGACAATACTCATGGCCATGTTCCTTCAGCCTGCTGTAAGTAATGGAAATAGGGTGTGTGTGTGTGTGTGTGTGTGTGAGAGAGAGAGAGAGAGAGAGAGAGAGAGAGAGAGAGAGAGAGATTGATTTGTGTGGTCTGAGACCAAGTTAAGGCCTAGCACAGCCCAAGGGATTGATTCAGACTTAATTTGAAGTTCATAATAACTTTTTGACAACTGGGAAATCAGTCCATTTCTTCCAAATTAATTACATATAAGATTATGGGCAGTTTGCCCATCTCTAATATTAAGGTGCTTTAACCTGAAGCTGTAATGTGTGTGCTATAAAATGTAACAGTTGCTGCTGCATCTAGAAAAGGAAAGCATCAGATACATTTTAGAACTGGAAACCTCTCCTGTGGCGTAATTGAGATTAAATGGTCATTGGAACAAAATAAAATAGCGGTTTTCAATTGACATTGCAAAGAGCGAAATCATATCCTTTGAAATGATAGTGAATGGGCACTTCTATACCATATGAATGCAAGATAGTTTCCTGTGTTGGAAGCTTTCTGTTTAAGTGGGATATTTCATTAAGTGGGATGGAACGTACATTGAAAGTGCAGTTTAATTAATTCCTTCTTGATTATATTACAAACTATGCTATCATCCCAATTCAGCTGAATTTCACTATTTGCTGACCTGTTGGGGATTAGTAAATTTTGCAAATTAACAAGCAATAACACTGACTCGTACTTCTTTCTGTTTCTTCATTTTAAATAGTACACAAATTAATTTAACTTTCACATTATACCCCTTTTAGAATGGGTGTGTGTGCCAAAAGGGAGGGCAAAATAAGTCTTTGCTTCTTGGAAGGTGGATGGACTGTGGGTTACATCCAAAGACTTGCACCCATCTACTCTTAGAACCTCAATATATAGTTGTGACCACAGACTCTTAGGTCACTATGAAATTCAGGACACTTGCTCTTTCTTCTCTTTCTTATACATGTGATCAATAATCTTCCATTCTTTACATTTCTACTTTCAAAAATTCACTGACTATCCCACTCTCCCATGATTTTGGTTTTATTGCATCGAATTATTTTTATGTATTTAATTGCTGTATGAAGTCTCCTGGGATAAAAGACAGACTATAAACAACCTTATTAGGGCCAAAAATATTATAAGTAAACACAACGTTCCTTTTTAGATGGTGGCAATTTCCTTAAGTAATAGAATTCTGCCTAGCACAACATTGGCAATCAAGACTGCAAGGGATAAATCAGAGGCAAACCTATGGCCACCTCTAGGGTGGATCTACACACAGGAAAAACCCCTCTATAAATAAGTCAGAAATTAGATTGTTTTAACAAAAGGGGGAAAAACCCTATGGAAAATCACGTAGAAAAAAATTATGCTCTCTGGTGTCATCTGGTGTTGCATGTTTATAACACATTCAAATGCTTGTTGCTTTACTAATGTAGCTGGGTCCCTTGTGTGGTGACCACTGCAGTGTCTGTTGTACCATAAGCAGAGGCTGTTTTATGATAGCTGACCACACAGAACGGGGGTCTTTTTGCATGCTGTTATTCCTTCATTTCCAATAAGATGATGTTCATAGAGAGGCAAAGAGGGAAAGGAAGATTGTTTTTGGAGTACAGGAGAGTCAGGGAGTTGAACCTGAAACTATTCTTTCTTTCTTTTTTTTTTTTTTTTTTGCATGTACCAAAATAAGCAAGAATCTTTGAGCTGTAGAGTGACAGAGGTAATTCAATATCTGCTTTGACTTCATTTCCTCTTCCCTTTTTATTTTCTTCTGGTGCTTATAACAGCTCACCTCTAAAAGCCTTTCAAAGCTGCACATGCTCTCTACTTAGTTCTCTTCTAGCCAAACTTGCTTCCCTTCAGTGTGACTGGAGGAGCAAACTAGTGTGACTTGGGGGAATGACTGTAGCTCAGTGGTGGAACATCTAACTTGTGTGCAGAAGGTCCCAGGTTCAGTCCTTGGGATCTCCAGGTAGAAATGGGGCTGTCCATCATCTGAAACCCCAGAAAGCCATCGCCAGTCATAGTAGATGATACTAAGCTAGACAGACCAAATAGCCTGACTCAACATAAGGCATCTTCCTATATTCCTAACTAAACAAACAGAATACAGGTGTCTGCTTATCCAGGTGGGCTACTTTGTGTGAGGTATAATTATGAAGACAATGAGCTGTGTCATGAAGTGTCATGAAGACCTTTTATTACATTTCATGCACCAGAGTTTACTTCAGTTGTAACAGAAACTGCTTCCATTATTATTTTTTGTCCTTTTACGGTGCAGTTAACTGCAAGAAAGGGAAGGCTGAATAACATTTAAACAATTCCTGGTAGACTTAGATAACGGCAGATTAATAATAATACTGTTTACTGAAGTATCCAAGGAGTTTTATAACCCTACCGCCTCAGAATGTGCCCTTTCTTGATTTTCTCTGTGAGGTGAGGTTGTATTTGGATGTTCAAATTATGCCTTCTGTCAGGTTTTTAAAGAACAGGAGAGAGGAAAAACACCTTTCATCGGGATGGATACTGGGAGTGTGCAATCATTTCCTCGGTATGTGATTATCAGTGCTGTGCTAGTGCTAGTGACCTGCAGATTGAGACTAATTGGACTTAATATTATGAAAGTCACTTCTACTGCTCTGAAGCGGTAATGATATTTGAAAATAGCTAAAGCTGTAAAAACAAAAAGAGACTGTAAAGACCTGCATTAAGATGGATTTTTAAATTATTTGTTTATTATAGTTATTTGGCACTTACTATAGCAAAGTTGTCAAAGCAACTTACATTTTTTTAAAACAAACAAACAAACCAGACAATACCAAATTTAAATGAGTGCACCCTACCCCAGCTGTGGAGAATGAAGTTCAATGTGAATAAGTGTAAAATAATGCTTATTTGGGCAAAATACTAATCTAACACTAATCACTGATTACTAATCACTAATGCAAGAAGATCAAACCTATCCATTCTTAAGGAAATCAGCCCTGAGTGCTCACTGGAAGGACAGATCATGAAGCTGAGGCTCCAATACTTTGGCCACCTCTTGAGAAGAGAAGACTCCCTGGGAAAGCCCCTGATGTTGGGAAAGATGGAGGGCACAAGGAGAAGGGGATGACAGAGGACAAGATGGTTGGACAGTGTTCTCGAAGCTACGAACATGAGTTTGAACAAAAACTGCAGGAGGCAGTGGAAGAGAGGAGTGCCTGATGTGCTCTGGTCCATGGCGTCACGAAGAATCGGACACGACTAAACGACTAAACAACAACAATCACTAATGGAGTGATAACTGATGAGGAAATGGCTCTTGGGGTCAGAGCAGATAGCTCCATGAAAATGTAAACCCAGGATGTTGCAGCATTAAAAAAGGTAAGTTCCTTGTTAGGAAACAATAGGAAAAGATTTGAAAATAAAACTGCCAATATTATTATGCCTTTATACAAATCATGGTGGGACTGCTCTTGGACTGCTTTGTGTTCTGCTTTGTGCCTTTCTCAAAATACTAGAGCCCTGGGTCATCAAAGAAAGCTGAATGGTGAGATTCAGGACAGACAAAATGAGACACTGTCACTGAAGATAAGGCTACCAATGGATATAAGGCAAGAGGGCTATAATATCTTCAGGATAAGAAGTAGCATGTATTTGTGTTAGATTATGTCCTTAAATTGTATGTGCATTTTTTTTGGGGGGGGGGGGTGCGTGTATAAAATGTGTTAGTTTCATAATTTCCCAAAAGCTTCTTTTAAGAAGAGGCCATATTAGAAACATCCTGGGAATTGAAGATTTGTTTCATACAAGATATTTATACTACAAGAAATTTCAATATTTTATCATGCTATTTTTGGGCTTTGCCTTCTATTTTCAAGATTAATGCCACGCGTTAAGCCCTCAATAGGGCCAACTCCTGTCTGGGAACAATAAAGCTGTTTTTGATTTTAATTAAACAGCCTTCAGTTCCTGGCAGTTGCTGCCTCTCTGGGCTCAGTATCAATATGTTCACAAACAAAATATCATCTTAGCTAGAAGGTTATGAACACCATAAAACCAGCTCTAAATTTATCCCTCTGTCTGCTTAGGGGGAAAAGGAAGCTGATAACATACAAAATTAAATAAAATAACAAAATAAAATAATACTTGTAGCACCAATCATCACTAGTTCCAATAAACTGCATATGCAGCTAAGAATTATTATTATTATTTTGCCCCAATTGACATCATTTTACATTTGCTTATAATGAATCATGTTTGCCATTTTAATATCTATTCACCAAGTTTGGAGAGATCCTTTTGGAGCTCCTCACAATCTCTCCTCCGACCTTACCAAGCTGAACAATTTGGTGTTAGTAAATGTGGCCACATTGCCACTCACCCCTAACTCTCGGTAGTTTCTTAAAAGTTCAAAGCATGTTTAAAAGCACAGGTCCCAATACTGATCCTTGGCAGACCCTTTACATCCCTCCGTTATGCAGTTCTCAACTTGTGGGTCCCCAGATGTTGTTGGACTACAACTTCCATCATCCCTGAGCTCTGGCCTTGCTAAGTAGGGGTGATGGGAGTTGTAGTTCAAAAACATCTGGGGACCCACAGTACGCCTTCTCTCTGTTTCTTTACCAGATATCAATCCATAAGATGACATGTCCTCTTACATTTATATTTAAAGCACTCTTATACCACTTTAAGAGCCATGGCTTCCTCCCCCCAAAAAATCTTCAGAAGTGTGGTTTCTAAAGAGCAATGATAATTGTTAGGACGTTAAGAAACTACAATTCCCATTAAGCTTTGGGTGAAGCCATGGCTCTTAAAGTGGTATAAGAGTGCATTAAATGTATGGTGAAGATTACCCTACAGAGTTAGAAGTGGAGAGGGGAGAGGAAGACACAAAATAAATTATTGGAAAGAAGAACTCAAACAGTGGAAGTAATGTCAGCATCACAGTTGGAATGCTGTTGGAGAAACAAGAAAAAAGACAGAAGGCTGCAAAGCATTCAATTTTCTGAATCCACTAAAGATCTGAGCACTGACAGGGCTGGGAATTGCTTTATTGCAGGGTTTTGGCCTGAGTACAGAAAAAGCCTGAGATTAGGTTTTGTTGAATGTGTTTGCCTGTGTTATTTTCATTTGTTCTTATGGTTCAAACTGTTTAAATTTTCTTTAAAAAAATAACAATAGCCATTTAAATGTCTATCTATCCAAAAACTTTTAGTAAGAGCTAAATTTCTTTGGTTTTCACTTTGTGACCTTACTATTCTCCGCATGCCTAATTTGTTTACTGTACAACCTAGCACAGAAAGGGAGTGTAGATTAAAGAGGTTAAAGAGCTGTTTTGTTGAGGAAGCCAGGGATTAAATATATCCACTTGGTGGTAGCAGTGAGAACTGAAGCAATGATAGCTTGGATTTTGTTGGTTTGCTTGCCTCCTATCTCTCTTACATCCCACAAAATATGAATTTGTTGTAGAAAATGCAGAAAATAAAATAAAATGGTAAAGCTGTTTCATATTTATTTCACTATTGCAGGGATAGGAGTGAAAAGAAATCCACTCGCTGCTCCTCACTGCTGCTCTGCTGTCTCCCTATAAAGTCCCTGTGACCTCACTGCAAGTATGGGCTGCTGAAATGAGTGCAATGTATATAAAAAATTCAATTAGCCTGCTATCAGGCATTCAATGGGCAGCCTTGGGGGTGCCCCGCCCCTTCAAAAAATAAATAAATAAAGCTCCTGAGACCTGCTAGAGGAAGCTGAATTCTAAAGAATGAAAATTCCAGCAGTGCACCGTAATGGCATTTTCAAAAGATGTTCCCAAAAGGGCAAAATAGGAACAAAATATGGATCGTGATTCATGAGAGAGACAAATACCAGGATACTGGGACTGTACCTTGTGAACAGGGACAGCTGGAAAACATGCTTATAAAAGGGTTGGGGAAGATTCGGAGGGGGGCGGACATAGGAGTCAAAATATTTATTAAGAATGCAGTTAGAAGGATCAGCTTCAAATTCTAGCAAGTAAACAATGGAGCTGCATTTCGGCACAAGCTATTTCTGTTATAATTAAACCCTTCTGCCCAGTGTGTACATTTAATTTTAGATGTGCGTAAGAGATCTTTGCTAATATGCCCTTTGCTAACTATCTGAATCAACCAGCAAGTAAGGAGAGGGTTTGTTTAAAAAAAAACCTTTTTGCAGTGAGAGTGCTAATAGTTTACAGATATTTACATATTGTACAGAGCCTAATGAGTGTGACTTTATGAGTGTGAAAGTCCTATGAAATCTTCTTATTAAAAATCAACTGTTAATTTGACTTGCTTTAGCGGGAGCAGGACCGATCCCATAATATGATTAATTTGACTCTGGGGCACCATGCTTTATGTTCAATGCATTACTTGAATTACTGAGGCACGCCATGCTGATTCCCCCAGGCCCTGACATTGCTCTTAAATTTATAGCTAGCTGTCCAGCAATCCTAGTTCTGAGCAACATTCCAGGTCTGGTCACCATTTTGTACTGAATATGCCACGTAGCACATAATAAGAATTCTTGTAACAGCAGAAGCACAACCAGGCAAGAGTCAATATTAAAGAGACAATATTAAAGATACAATAAAATCAGTAGATTCTTACAAAAATTACGGTAAGTTAGGGGATCTGAACTTTCCACCCAGATGGTATGTTTGAGAGGGCTAAAAATGGCAGAGGTCACAAAATAGCAATGCAATGGAGGAAACAATAAACAGCTTGAAGCAGAGACTGGCACAATCAGATGATGATGATGATGATGATGATTTTCATATATTTTAATTAAAGATTTCGTCATTTACAAAAATACATGCACTGTCTCTTTTTCAAATTCTTTTTTCTACAGATCAGTTTAATTTGTTGTGAGACATTAGTGTTGCATACAGTATAGTGGTGCCTCTGGTTACAGATTTAATTCATTTCAGGGTGCCATGTGCACCCTGAAAAAACCATAACTAGAGGCACCGCTTCTGCGCATGCATGTGGCACAACAGAGCGCTTTGCACATATGCATGGCATGCAGAACGCTTCTGCGCATGCACGAGCGGCAAAAACCGGAAGTATACACTTCCGGGTTTGCTGCGGCCGTAACCCGAATATTCCATAAGTACTTAATTCGTTCCGGAGGTCCATTCTTAACCTGAAACTGTTCTTAATCTGAAGCACCACTTTAGCTAATGGGGCCTCCCACTGCTGCTGCGCTGCTGGAGCACAATTTCTGTTCTCACCCTGAAGCAAAGTTCTTAACCCGAGATACTATTTCTGGGTTAGGAGTCTGTAACCTGAAGCGTATATAACCTGAGGTACCACTGTAAGTAGAAAAGCTTTTCCATTTCGTGTTTTCTCTTTTCTGCCCAACATGACTCTCAGAGTATTTTCACTCATCTGCCATTTCTTCTTCTTTCACACCCCATGTTCACCCTCAGATAGCTAGTTTCTTTCATCCCTTGTTCCTGCTCAACTTTCATTCACTGCTTCTTCCTATAATAGCTTTCAACTCTTATCCCCCTTGTCTCTATTCCAATTTTATTATTATTATTATTGCAGCTGCACCTGCTAGTATCTGTGTAACCAAAAGGCTCCTGTATGAACTGCGGATGGGCTGCAGGGCTGAGACCCATGGTGGGCAATTGTCCACAGGTCAAGAAGGCAACTCTGAAAAAGTATTGACAAAGCCAGAGGAAAATGAAGAGATGGGAGAAGAAAGCATATTAAGCTGCCCTTACTCTGCAAGCCATAGTTAAGGCAGTTTTTATGTGTGTAGAAATGAATGGGTAACATGGTTGATAAAAACTCAAAACCTAGGCTTAAATTCCTCTGGAGGCTGCTTAAGAATGAATTGAGTCTGTAAACCTTCTGTATTCACAGAGACATTAAAGAAGACTTCTTCTTTTACCATATTCTCTTGAGGAGATGACTCACCCACTCATATCTGTACCCGCTATTTATCCTGCCAACAATTTATTTAAGATTTTAAGTGGAGAAAGTGTGATGTTATGTTTCAAGTAATCATCTCTTTCTTTGGTACAATTAAATGTCAGCTCTAGCGAGGGTAAACAACAGAAGTTACAAGGAACATCTTTCCCCCCAACTTGAATATGTAAAGCAGACTATCTAGAAGTATCTAAATTAATTAATGCTGTATTTTGACCCTTACTTATATGTGGTAAGTCTCTAGAAAGGCACTTAAACCCATTACTACCAATATGTGCAACATTAGTTTAATTAGAATTTTAAAAGGAAGGGAATTCTTTCCCCGTTCTGTTATTTGACCCTCAGTTATAGATGAAGCAGACATACGCAGAAAGGAACACAATCTGAATCTTAACAAATAGCTTATAGGCATGGGCAAAACCTAGCCATCCCAATTTGTATTGGCCCAGTACTTTTTGGAAAATTCCTAGTCCTGTTAGTGACGGGTTCCCTTTTCTTGAACCCCTTTGTGGTTTGGTAGATGGAAAAGGAATGAAAACAATAGCAAAGGCTCTTCCAAAGTTCCCAGCTCTCTGGAATGAAGGTTCCTGAACATGCCCACATCTTCAAACTCGGATGATGTTAGGCAGTATTATTATTATTATCCATTCTGGTCATTGAGAAGAATTAAAAAAAAAAAATCTTTCAAGGATGTCAAAACAGACTCTGAGATCTCCACAGCTAAGTGAGAAACAGGTTAGCATAGCCCCAGGTTTAAATCAGAAAATTCTAGAGCCTGTGACCCTTTCAGATCCAGTCAACCTTGCCAATGGTGGGGGATGAAAGGAGTTGTCTAGGCACATTTGGAACGCCTGCTCTATTTCTTTATTTATACTAGTCAATGAGAAATGAAAAGTACTTCCCATAATTCACTGCACAAACAGCTCAGAAAACCTCTCAGCTTTTACCATTTGCCCAATAATAAATGTTGGAAATGTAATGAGAATGAAGGTACCTTTTATCACCTATGGTGGACCTGCCCGAGGGTGAAAGCATTCTGGGAAATGATCTATAATGAAATTAAGAAAGTCCTTAAATGGACATTTATTAAGAAACCAGAGGCTTTTCTCCTGGGCATGGTTGGCCAATTGGTGCCAAAGAAGGATAGGACTTTCTTTATGTATGCTACTACTGCAGCAAGAATTCTTCTGGCAAAGTATTGGAAGATGCAAGAACTACCTACTCTTGAAGAATGGCAGACAAAGGTGACGGACTTTATGGGACTGGCAGAGATGACCGGCAGAATTCGTGACCAGGGGAAAGAGGCAGTGGAAGAAGACTGGAAGAAATTTAAAATATATCTTAAAAACTGTTGTAAAATTGAGGAGTGTTAAGATGTCAAGGGGTAAGAAGCAGAGAACTACAGCTGTAATTAAAAAATTTATGGGAATTTAATGAAGGGAACTAAATGGATAAATTGACTAAAGGGTTGCTAAAAATTCTTTCTAAAATAAGGATGCAGCGAAAGGGAGGTAAGGGGAAGTCGATTGAAAGAAGTTACAAGAAAATAAGATTATGAACTTATTTATGTTTGATTTGTTTATGTTTGTTTGTATTTTGTGATGTGTTTGTCTTTTGTTTGTTTTTTGTTTTAAAAACTGAATAAAAATTATTATAAAAAAAAAAACAGAAAACCTCTCAGCTGTAGCTCCATATCTGCCTTTTCACGTGCCCACAAGCAACTTGAGAAATATTGCCTTGTTGTCTTTTTTATGACAAATGGTCTGCAAATATTATTTTTAATAAATAATAAAAAAGAGAAGGTAAGTATCGAATGAGATTTCTGTCACCAAATAATTATGAGCTGAGATAAAATGTTAAGGGGGAGAGGGTTGGGCCCAATTCATAATGGCCCAGGGATTCCCAAACCGAGAAGTTCGTTTATCTTTTATGCTTCATAATATGTGTACAGGTCAAAGCCTTATTTGATTTGGTCAAAAAGAAATATAGAAGATCACAAGGCAAGCCACACCTTCAATAGGTTGCAGGGCACAAGATTTCCTCATTTTCTGCACACTTCAACAGTGCCTGGATTTAGGAAAGAAATGTTTGCTTTGGCAGCTGGGATCAGAATGCACAATCTTACAATCCCCTGAGAAAAAGGGATTTTCTATTGGCGGCCAAGAACACATCTATGCTTGCACAATATAAAATTGTGTCTAGCAGAGTGTAACAGTTGGCACATTGTGGAATAGAAGGAAAAGGCAAGTCCTGAATATAATAGAATTGTGAGAAACATAAGCAGTAATTTGAGAGTAAAAAACAGGAACTACCACCCAGCTCTGCAGCCAGCCTTCTTTGCTAGGTGGGCAGCCAGGTTCTAGGTGGGAAATTTGGGGGGGGGGAGGGGGGAAGCACATAGCATCAGCTAATACTTTTAATTTGTTTTGCCATGTTTGGTTGGAAATTTTGGCAAGCATAGCAGAAAGTCGCATCAACTGTATATCAAGGCAATTTTCTTACAAAAAATATTTTTTCTTAATACTAATGCATTTTGACCTATATTCAGTTCTCCAGAAAATGAACAATATTTTTCTTAAAAAGTAATAACAATATTTTATTTATAATAATGCTAAACAGATAATAATCTCAAAAATGACTGTACAAAGTCTATATATTCTCACTCTCAAGTCTATATAAGTCCTGGAAAATGCCAAAAACGAATAGGATTAAAAATAGATATGCAATACTTAAAAATAAGTATGCAATAACATACTTTTTTACAATGAGGAAAAAATGAATGTGATAATCTAAAATAAACAGGTTGGATTTCACTGCAGTCTACAATTTGATATAAGAAAAAGATGTAAATATTTTTGATCACTTTAGTTTAATGTTTTCAGCAATAACGAATAAAATTTAATATAGAAGCACTGTCACTGTGAAATATTGCAAAGACTGTACAAGTGGATCTTGTGAGTTTGAAAAAGTCCTCGCAGAAGGTTGTAGGTTCAGTTCCTGGTATTACCAGTAAAAAGATTCTGGAGATTCTAAGTAGCAGGTGCTAAGATTGAGCTGTTTCTATTCAGAGCACACAATACTCAACTAGATAAGTCAGTGGCCTGGCTAAGTACCGTTATAAGTACCAGTTTCTTGTGGCATTGTGGTAGTTTTGTCAACTGCCAGAAAAATATTCTTTTCCTAGTGCCTTCTCCTATTCAATGAGGCAAAGAAGCCTTCAGGCATTTTTCATCATGCTGTCAACAACCACATGAGTGGAAGAACAGTGTTGTGCTCAGCAGTGCTTTTTTCTGGGGGGACACAGGGACACCCATACCCCTAAACATTTTGTGAATCTAAGTTTGGCTTCACTGAGGGGCAGTATTTCAATATGAGTAGGAAAATGAGAGTAGTCCTCAACATATTTTTTGCTTAGAGAAAAAGCACTGGTGCTCAGTAGACCCATCCTCAGTTATTCCCTCTGTTAGCCCCATTTCACCATCATTCATGTGTTGTTGGCATGTCTGCAAGATGAAGTTTCTGGGTTCCAGATGATGGGGAGAGCCAAAGGCATGGCGTGTACAGGTGTGGGCCCACTCTGCCACTCACAGGATTGTTAATTATGTCCTTGGGAAATCACCAAATAAGATTCATGTTGCATGGTAGACTGCTTTTGAAGGAGTTCCCAAAAGCAAAAGATTGTGTTTTTAAAGAAAAAGTAAAAAAATAATAATCAAAAATCCAGTGGGTGAGAGTCCCTTGTGTGAGCAGGATTGTTCTGTCTGTTCAGAGATACTATTTTATAGGCCTTAGCAAGTCCTTTTATAGTGACCATTCCCCACATCAAATGGGCGCCTTTTGCATGGTCGCACACAGCCCCCCGGAACCCAGTGTGGCTCACGGTAGTACGGGCTGGCTTTGCCCTCCCCAGGCTGGATACCTGGAGGTCTCCGCCTACCTCAGCCAATCGCCCAATCCCACCTGGGGAGGCATTGCCAGAGGATCGGCCAGGTAGGGGGAGGGACCGCCCTGCCCACACAACAGAAGGTGAATCTTACCTGCGAAGCGTCAGTTGGCTCCAGAGCTTCTCCCACCCTGCCCTCTCTCAGTTAAGCCTTCTTTTGCAGGTTAATCTCTTATCCAAAGGTACGCAGGCACTGCTATGTCATGGTTGCTGTTGAAGGACCGGAAAGGAATTTTCCTGCATTGGCAGGTTTTGCCTTTCCCGTAGCAAAATGTCATAACTTTGGTGGTTTCAGGCCTTGCGCAGAATCCTTTAGTCTATCTTCCTAAATTGGGGAGGGGTTGTGAAGCGGTGACCCACGACCCCCTTGTAGCGGTGATCCCAGGGTTCCCCGTTAAAGGTGTCTTGAGGGGAGGCATTGGCCATACACTGAGAGGTTGTCATTACTCTCTCCTGTGACGGCGGCAAAACAGGTGGCGGGCTCTCTGCTTGAACATATGTTCTCCAGAGCCAGCCCAATCCCCACACATTCTGGATAACCCTGATGTCCCCCAGATCCCCAGCTGGGGAGTAGGAAGGATAAACGCCCAATGCCTGAGCCAAGGTCTCCCTACATCTGAAACTTAATAAAGTTGTGGACAATTTTAATCTCATAGCACGTTGTCTTGAGTCATAATTTTGCTCAGGGGTCGCATAGGGTTGGGGGGACTCCACCTGTCCACACAATTATCTCCCTGTTCTTTTGTCTGTCTTTGCTTGGAAGCATCATTTTGTGTGTACACAAATTCAGCAGCATCTGATCTTATAAGCGCTACAGAAAATAGAAAGTGAACTAAGCATAATTGTCATATGTTATTAAAAGATCTCTTGTGGACATCTCTGTACACCTTTAATTAATTCTTCCATTTGTTATGCTTTGCACTGCAAAATTCGTTAGGTTAGGTTAGGTTACAGAGACAAAAGAGAAGGAAGTGTAAGAATTATCTCAGTTCAATCTATATGGTCTCAGTTTTATAATACTGGAAGATTTACAGCTTTGGAAATAAAACGAGCGAGATTTATCCCCAGGGTGTTAGGATTCAAAAACAAAAATGAGGAATGAAAAGCCTAGCAACCTAATTCCTGCAGTAGCAATACTTTCCTGAAGCTCTGCTGAATGGCAGAAGATCATGAAGGTTCATGTTGGGTTTTATTTTCCCATAGAAAGGAAATTTGTTCCCCACATTCAGGATATCTCCTCAAGCCTATTTCAAATTACTGGAATTATTAGTAAGAGCATAAGAAGAGCCCTGCTGGGGATGAAAGGCCTATCTAGTCGAACATCCTGTTCCCAACGTGGCCAAACAGATGCTTCTAGGAAGCCCATAAGCAGGATAGGAGGCCAATAGTGTTCACCCACTGTAGTAGCCCCACAGCTGATATTCAGACAAACACTTCCTGTGAACGCGGAGGACAGATTGCTGGGATTTGTTTCTCAAGAGGAACAACAATAGCAGCATGACAAAACTGTTGTGAGTGCCTCACTTCCCCATGTGAAATGTTCCAGGGGCATTGCTAACTGGGGTTGGTTTCCTTTGGATGAGATATAATAATAATTATTTATTATTTATACCCTGCCCATCTGGCTGGGTTTCCCCCAGCCACTCTGGGCGGATTCCAACAAAGTATTAAAAATACAATAAAATATCAGACATTAAAAACTTTCCTTAACAGGGCTGCCTTCAGATGTCTTCTAGAAGTCAGAGAGTTGTTTATTTCCTTGACATCTGATGGGAGGGTGTTCCACAGAGAGAGAACTTGAGTCAAGGTATTTTTGTAATATTTTCTGAGTTACAAATATATGTATACAGCAGCCTCCCTCCATGTGGTGCCATCTATGGTCAATGGCAAGGCATGATGGGAGCTACGGTACAAGATATGGAGGCCACAAGATTAGGGTAGGTTGATGTAGCTGCTACCCACCCACCCACCCACCCACCAAAATTTCCTAAATCTCCTCCTCCTTCTCCTCCTCCTCCTCCTCCTCCTCCTCCTGCTTCTGCTTCTGCTTCTGCTTCTGCTTCTGCTTCTGCTTCTTCTGCTTCTTCTTCCTCTTCCTCTTCCTCTTCCTCTTCCTCTTCCTCTTCCTCTTCCTCTTCCTCTTCCTCTTCCTCTCACACACCATTCCTATAACCATCCCATCTGGCCCATTAACCACCATTGTGCTTCTAAGTAAGGAAATTACAGTCCATGCAAACTTTAGCTTTTTTTTCAACTCCATCTTACCATACATTTCTTTTTATTTTATTTTAAACCCTTTTTTTCTTTTCTCTGTCCTTTCACACTTCCTTGTTAAAGTTAGAATTTTAATGTGCATAAAATGTAATGTTTCCATGCATTGTAGCTAAATAATATGTAAGGCACTGAATCCACTTTATAAAATGTGTTGGTCTTTTTCTTGGTCTTCCTTAATGGCTGAACAGGAGTTGTTAATGCCACAAAGGTTAGCACATTTTCAATGCAAGCAGAAAGGGAAGGATAAAAAGACCCAGTCCTAAATGCTCTAAAGGTGGAATCACAAGTCAAAAATGCCTTCCAGTGTTAAAAATGAGTGCTGGTTATTAATCTTAGTTTTTACAGATATTTAAAAAATGACATTGTGAAGCATTCAATAAAGATTTGGAATGAAAGCTCTACCCTTTAATTAAGAGTCATTTCTTCATACAAAAAGTGTTTTCACGCCCCAGAAAATTTGTGATTTATTAAATACTTGCAGCAGATGTAGGTAGAAATCCATATTTTATTGCTTTAATGGCAGTGAAGCCTCTGACACAGTCTGAGCAGTCATGATGGCTCACAATGTTCAGGTACTCAAGGAACAAATCAGTCTGGCTTCTGGGATGGAAGGAAAATATATCTGTTTAGGATTACACAGGGTTGCCATATGTCTGGCAATTTTCCCAAAAAAGCTTTACTTCTTGAAATGTGGCAACCCTATATTACCCATTTTACACACAGGTAGGCTGAGGTCTGGAAAACGGTCTGGGGGCTGGTGTCTGAGGACAGACATACAGCACAGTCAGCCCAGGGTTCATCTTCTTCTTCTTCTTCTTCTTCGATCACTCGTAGCTGAGTAAGATTGTCTTCCATGAACACAGTTTTAACAATGAGTCCGTAAGTGACTATGGAGGCCAATTCTGGATCCACACATCCTTCCATAGTGGTGACATTGGTTCCCGGACAGGAGTTGATCCTGGTGAGGGTTTGCCAAGCGTGCCTTCCTCTTAGCATGTTTCTCCCTTGCGTCCTGAGTTTGAGTGTCTTCAAAGCCCATGACACCTTTGGTAAAGGCTGTTCTCCAGTTAGAGCACTCACAGGCAAGTGTTTCCCAATTGTTGGTGTTTATACTACATTTTTAAAGATTTGCCTTGAGACAGCCTTTAAACCTCTTTTGTTGACCACCAGCATTACGCTTTTCATTTTAAAGTTCGGATAGAGTAGTTGCTTTGGAAGATGATAAACAGGCATCCACACAACATGACTAGTCCAACAAAGTTGATGTTGAAGAATCATTGCTTCAACACTGGTGATCTTTGCTTCTTCCAGCACACTGGTATTAATTTGCCTGTCTTCCCAAGTGATGTGTAAAATTTTTCGGAGACACTGTTAATGGAATCTTTTGAGGAGTTGGAGGCGGCATTTATAGGTGGTCCATGTTTCACAAGCATACAGTAAGGTTGGTAATATAATAGCTTTGTAAACAAGCATTTTGGTTTCCTTGCGAATGTCTCGGTCCTCAAACACTCTGCACTTCAATCGGGAGAAAGCTGCAGCTCAATCAGGAGAAAGTCCTAATACATAGTATGCAGTGGACTAAGTGAATAACCTGAAGGAAGGGTTGGGGGGCAATAAGGTGTAAGATGAAAGCCAATGGTGTATGTCCACACATGGAGCAGAGTTCACTTGTGTAGAGGAAATTCCCCTTCCCTCCTTCCTCCTCATGCAACCTCCACAAAGCAGCTCCAGTGATTTGGGAGATACTCCAGCGCAGATTTGGGTATATGTGAGGCCTGTGAGAATTCTGGTCCTGCAGCTTTGACTATTATCAAAAGAACAGAGGGCATGCGGAACTGAGGAATGAAGGCACTAATCAGACAGCAAGCTCTGAAGAAACCTCACTATTTAAATCCAAGAGGAGCTGCATGCCATGGAGGAGTCAGAGAGAAATGCTGTGGAGGCTAGCTGATTGAAGTGGGACAAAGCAGGCAACGTCCTGAAAAGCAAGAATCTGAGATAAAAATGAGTGGTGAAGGCACATAGCTCAAGAAAGAAGGTGCCAAGAGAAAGCAGGGCACAGGGCTTCAACAGAGGGAGGCTGTGGCTGCAGCTCTGCCCCATTGGGCAAGCCACAACTGCCCTCTGGACATTCTAGTGCTAATACACAGGGAGGAATTCAGCATAGTGCAATGGAAATTGTTCCATCAGCGCAAGCTTTTGTCCTTCCCCTGTACACTGTTCTGGGCATTCTCCTGACCTCCCTACAAAAGCCAATTTTGCGGCATTCAATTAGAGAAGGAAGCCCTATTGAACTAGCAGAAATCCTTGCATAGACCCACTATTCAAATTTTGCCCATTGTGTGTATGAAAAATATAGGTTATAATTAGTATTCAAAATAATCCAAAATTACTGAAAACATGTATGTTACTCTGGAAGGTGGTAAGTGCTTCTGCGTATTCGACATGGCCTAATTGAATCAAGAGACATTCATTTGTCTTGACACACATCAGGAAAAAATAAAATGTAGAGGTTACATAAACAAATATTACAGAATAATTATTTAGAGATTTCTGAACACGCAAAATGTCAAGGCATGCTTCAATTTGATTTTTCTGTAGTCTAAATAGATTACACACTTTACTCCTCAACAAAATTTGCAGTGGGTTAAAAAGTAAAAGTTTTACAAGACTAATTTGGTTTGGAATATTATGAGGGCAAACTCCATTACTTCTTCAAAAATGATAAAAATGTGAACCACCATATTATTGGCTTCTTTCAGTTTATCTCTTCAGTTTATCTTTCCTTCATCGTTATCACCTATCATACCTTGAAGATTCATCATGCTAGAGCAAAACCTTTGGATCACGGACCTCACATCTATAATTGATTTGCCGGTAGCCCATCTGTGACTCCTCTCCTGATGAGATAACTGCAAATTCAGATTTTGACTTTCATTTATATTTGTGCTGCCTTGCAAAGGGGTCTGGCTCATTGATCCCTCTATTACTAATATTTATTTTGCAGATATCAAAAGAGTTTATTTAATCTTCAAGGGGAACTAGCTGATGAAATAATTTCCACTTTGGCTTCATATCTAGAAGGGTGGCCCTAACTTACCGGTAGTTTAAATGTCACTGCAGATATTTTGTGTTCTATTAACCCCCAGAGAACTTATGATTTACATCTTTAACACCAATTTTCTATCTTCTTAAAATCAAGAATTTATCTCCAGTTTACCTTTCCTCCAGGACATACCCTTAAGGACTTGTCTAAAATTCACTTCCGAAAGATTTGGTGATGGCCACCAACTTAGATGGATTTAACAAGGGTCTAGCCAAATTCATGGAGAAAAACACTTTCAGTCACCACTAGCCATGTTGACTATGTACTTCCTCTAGTGTTACAAACAGTATGCCTCTGAATACCACTTGCTGAGAATCACCAGTGGGAAGAGTGATTCAGAACTCAGGTCCTGCTCATGAGCTTCCAATGGCATCAGGTTGGCTACTACATGAACAGGATCCTAGGCTAGATGGACCTTTGGTCTAATCCTGCAGGGCCCTTCCTACATTCTTGTCTTCTTACATGTTTGGGTATTAGATATTCCAAGAAATCTCATTGGGACCACAGATTCTTCCTTCCACACTGTTTTCAATAAGGTATGTGTGGAGGCAATAAGCAAGTGCATCCTTCTGTCACCAGGAGTGTAATTTCTTCTCGCGTTGCATATAAACTATATAACCTAGAGGACAATATGCTGTCAGCAGTTGGGGGTGGGGAGCAGCAGAGCATGTCCTGGTTTGACTGAAGGTAGGTGACATGTGAGAACATGCAAATCACTGTCTACGCAATATAGCCTTGAGGCTGCGATCTGTGTTGCCACACAGCTTTTGGCAGGGGCTAGATCCATTGGGGAGTGATTGGGTCACTCGCAATGGAATTCAATTCCAATCAAAAGCAGTGGGGGGGTCAGGGGTTTCTACAGTGGAAGGGTGTGTGTGTGTGTGCTGAAACACACAAACACGCCGCTTTCACTTTCAAAGCTGTTGCTGAGAGTGAGGAAGGGATGGAGATTGGGCTGAGGCAGGCAGCTGACATCAGAGAGATGCATCAGGTTGTAGCATGCACTGTAACTTTGGTCTCTGCCAGTCATTTTCATTAGACATTGTCTCTTGGCTCAATGGCTTTGAACCAGGAGAGGGAGAAGTTGCTGCTGCCAAGTGATGCCTCATTGCTCTGCATGGGTGAGGATGGCTGTTTCTTGTCATTCTCCCCCTCTCTTCAGTTTTCAGGAGGAGGAGGAGAGAGGATTAGGCTGGCTTTCATGTCACTCCTGGCATCTTATCTTTGCAGGCATGTCTTAGGAAAAAGCCTTGCTTTTTAAATGTGGCACTTTACAACCAATCATCACAGAGCCTGTGCTTCCTGGTCTGGAAAAGTCCCAGGAGAGGCATTGCCTTATGGGTTTTCCATGGGCCTTAACACAGGCAACTGGAGAGGCTGCAGAATGCAGACTACTAGACGAGATGATTTGTAGAATGAAAAATAAAGGGCACTTAAAAAGTAAGGTAAACGGGAGGGGGGAAACCCTGTATCCTTCCCTTTGATATTTTTTATTGTGTCCCCCAACACTCATCAGGGAGAAGTGTTAAGCAAATAACTAGTCTGGAGGATTGGAAGCCTCTTGAATAGTGCACACTGACTGAAGGAAGATGTAGCGGGAAGAGGGAGCCACCCCAAATCAGGTAGAGGTGCTCTTCATGAGTGGAGCAGAGCTTACACAAGGTGCCCCCTGTGAAGAAAAAGATGGGAAATTTGCCTCACATTATGTTTTCCATTCACTGTAAAAATTCAAGCCATTTAATTCAACCCATCAAGATAAAGTAGGACTTCTTGCCCCCAATAAAACTTATCCAAGAAGATTTGACAACTTACCTAGGCAGCTTATTCTTATAGAAGTTTTTCCTGATACTTAATCTAAATCTCTGCTTCTCTATAGAGCTAAAAAGAAATGCCATATGAAATCTGATGTTGCCGTACTAATTTTAAACCTATTAATTCTTATTCTTAACTCAATAGACATTCTCTCTGATAAAGAATGTGTTAGGAGGACTTCATTGTGTGAGTATCAAAATGCCAGAACATACATATATATGTATAATTGCAGTAGCATCAAAGAAAGTACTCGGAGTCAATGGGATGAGGTTCACAAGTTAAAATATGAGTGGTAAATTATATGGTATGAAATTTAAACAGTAACTGTAAAGTTAGTAGAACCTCTTCCTTTTGCATTTATATCAGTCTGCTAAAACTACTAAAACTAGACGTAAGTTAATTTTGCCCATGCCACTGTATTAATGAAGAGTTTATCCACCCACCTATCTAATCATAAAGAAGTGGGCATCCTCAAATTACTTTGTAAGATATGGAACAGTTCAGCTTTTACTAGAATTTGCAAAGACCTTTGTTTTCATGCATGCATGCATAAATCCCTCTGCCATCTTTTGGGAAGTCTTCAAAAACCAATTGTCTCCAGGTGCTTAGGATCGCAAGTAGTGAGCAAATTAAAACATTTCTATTGATCAAAACTTTTTTCTTTTATAGCATTAAACCTGTGGTGTGAACCATCTCAAGCAATGAACTGAGTACCTTTTATTTATTTAGAATATTTGCACCCGGACTTTGAATGGTGAGGCCCTCAGAACTTTACAAATCAAAACTTTTAATAAATATGACAATCTATTTTTAAATAAGAAAGATCCACAATTGTTAGAAAACTATGAAAAAGAATCGGGTATATATGGTAAAATTCATCAAGGCAATGGAAAAAATAATAATCTGGAGTCACATGGTCTCAGCTGCTGACATTCTTGGGGTCAGTGGTGGTAGCTAGGACTAAAGGAGGAGAAGGATGTTATCAACTGGACCTCATATAATAATAATAATAATAATAATAATAATAATAATAATAATAATTTATTTGTACCCCGCCCATCTGGCTGGGCCTCCCCAGCCACTCTGGGCGGCTTCCATAAAAACCAGAAATACACTAAAATATCACAGATTAAAAACTTCCCTGAACAGGGCTGCCTTCCCTGAACAGGGCTGATTATAAATCATAATCTGTTGGCTGTCTGCTTTACCTCACCGAGGCAGATAGCAAGGCCAGTAAACAAAATAGCACAATTTTATAAAATTGTCATAGTCATTAGATAATAAAGAAGGGCTTCCTCTCACTTGGCTGCTTATGTCAGACAGCCCCAGCTGCTGACTCCCATGGAGGTACAATCTAAGCTTTGATCGAGCATGGAGTTATTCAGTTTCAAGAAAACGAGGATTGATAGCCATGTACCGCCTGCCTCATGGCTAAGCAATATCTGAACCCATACAAACAGTGCTTTTTGCTGAGGGTGCGCAGGGGTACGCATATCCCTAAACATTTTGTGATTCTAAATTTGGCCTCATTGAGGAGCAGTATTTCAATATAAGTAGGAAAATGAGAGTATCCCTCAACATTTTTTTTTAAAGAAAAAAAAAAACAAAACACTGCACACAACTACAGTCCAAATCCCAACACCAGTATCTGATCCATCTTCTAATCAATTTCTTTTCAATCCATTGCTAGCTTACAACTTTCTGCTGGGAATTTCTGGCACAGCTTTCCTCCACCCAATCTCTAACATAACACACCTGTTCAGTAATATGCATATTTACTTTATATGCTGCAATGGGTTATTTTGACAACAATTTCATTACACTATAATTACATGCATATTTTCTTTTTGTTTCTACTGCTCATTTCAGTACCAACCTTGAAGGAGCAATATATGAGCCAACTATGGCTGAAATGCCTCAGAACATTCTTTTTAGACAATCTCATGAATTTTGCAACTTGAAGTATGCAAAACAAAACAAAACACAAGTGCATACATGGACCAAATAGGACCTTGCATTTGTTTTTATTTTTTTTCCTTTACTAAAAGGATGAGGGCAGGCACATCAGGGCTATTCAGGGAACAGATGCTTTAACCAGTTGTCTCTGCCACAGTAACAATTGCAATCAAGTCCCCACAGATGTTTTCTGCCCTGGGAGGGAGGGAAGCTATTACTAGAGCTAACCCAATGAGGTAGTTCATGCTGAGAGATAGTGACTGCTCCAGGGTCGTGTCATGAGCTTCATGGCTGGGGGAATATTTTGGCCCAAATCTCTCCAGTCCCTGTGTGATGCTCTAAACACCACACCACCCAACCTCTAAGTAATGTATTCATTTACTAAATCAGTTCGCTGTGCTGAACATTCAAGATGCGTTCCCCAGATATCAAAAGGAGCAGCAAAGTCTCACTTAAATCTGTGTGTCAGAAATGAGAAACGGTTCAAATTAATGTTAGAAATATGTCAACAAAGTCAAACACAATTCCAAAATTTAGGAAGGTTTTTTTAAATTAAAAAAGCCTTCACAACAATCAACTTTACTTTGTAGTGTACTCTTTTAATTATTGCACAAACCAAATTGAACATAATATAAAGGGGGGGGGGAGAGGATAATTACTCAAAGGCAATTAAGTATTCTGAAGGCTATACAGTAATTATGATTATTTTCTTTTGAAAGTGAGCAAATGCTGTTTATCTCCACAATGTATGCTATGTAATTAAGGCCCTATGTAATTATCCTTCTCTTATCATCCTGTTTCAATGGGAATTTGTTTAAAAATATCAGGCATGAGGCAGTGTGCAATTGTGTGCAGTGGGACTCTTCCACTGTTAAATACTTCTTTTGTTCGAAATAACTTCAGTGTGATGAAGTGGTTTCCAATCCCGCCCCCCACCAGAATCACTTTGGAAACTGACTAGCAGACTGGTGCTGTTGTCGTATCCTTTTGTATAAGCCGGTCAGTTGCCAGCAAGTCTCTCCTCTGCCTCCCAATGTCTCTTTTGCCCCATCTGAATTCTTGGCACTAATTTAGCAATACATCACAGGCACACATGGAGCAGCAGTGTCTAACGTGACCTAAGAGTTGGGGAATTCTTGCTCTTAACTTCAGATCCCCATGAATTCACCAGTTGCTTAAAAAAAATATAATGAAGCACTCATTGGATTAGATTCTTAAACCACACGTCCTGTGAAGTGCATTTAATTAGAAAATAAGCAATAGAAAGGTGGGTTTCAAACAAAACCAAAACGTTCTGTGCAGAAAGTACATGCTTTACTTGGAGATAAAATGTGGAATAAACTTGACAGAACTCATTTTAGATAAATCTAGCTTGCCCCTGAAGGTTAGCAAAGAATCTTTTACTTCTTTCAGGATGGTCAGAGGATAAGACATTTTGACCCATAGGCATCAACATCCCCCATCAGTTGCTGAGTGGTTTTGACATTCAATGCCAAGTGTCTTAGTCATTGTGGAAGGAAAGGATGTGAAGAGTGTTCCATAAATGTAAACCTGATATTTCTTAAGTAGTATTAAGGACTTGAAAACTCGGAGCATTGGGGAATGTGCTAATTAACAGATTTTATGAACAATCACATCTCCTTTACCAATCTTTCTACAGTGTCAAGAGATTCTATATATTGCTTGAAATGTGGTGTGAAGGTTAGAGTTTAAAATAATAATAACAATAACAAAGTTGATTGCATAGCCTACAAAGACAGACAAATACTTCTGAAGTTTGTGAATATATTAACAGGATTAGCTAGCTCTGAAAAACAAATAATATTGGTTCTTCATTCAATTAATGAAAGAATAATTTCCCAAGAGATAATTCTTAACCTGAGTTTACTGGTATTAATAGAATGGGCCTGTACATAGTCAAAGTTACTCGTTAGGGCTAAATTGACTTGTTTTGATTCATATTCACATGTTAAGGATCTACTCCACAAATATTTGAGATACATCAGATTTCCCTTGGCTATCCCAAACTATTAGATGAGACACAAACCCTTGTAATGGGGGATTCCTGCCCACAGCCATCCCTGGGGGGAATCAAACCACCAACCTTTTGGTTTACAGTCAAATGCACTGACCCACTGAACCACAGGAGGTGCACATTCCAATTAAAATACAAATCATTAGAATGTGAACCTGGGGATTAAAAATCAAAACCTTTAAAATCAATTTGGGAATGGAATATTTCTAGGTCTTTCCTAGCAAAATTTTATTTATTGACAATAACTAAAGCTATTGTTTCATCACAATCTATAGTTAACAAGACACGAGAAATGATAGATAAATTAAATGTACCAAAAATCTGGCTGTGATGTGATAACATGTTAGCATTAATGAAGTATGAAAAGACATCTTCTACAGTATAACAAAATGTGGCAATCATGCCCAGAACATGATGGCCACCTGTCACATTCAGAGTTGTTTTATACAATTATTCTCCTATAAATAAGATTTGCGAGCAAAGCCTTTCAGAGAGAATGCCTTCAAAAAGACAATCTTCATTTTATTTGCATGTTAAAGTAGGTAAGTGCCAAAGGATGCTATTTCAGCTTCAAAAATGCCTTGCATAAATATTCAGTGTGAATTCTTGGTCTTGCCTCTTCTGTGTCTATTCTTGTATTTCTAAACTCTGTTTATCTTCAAGAGATTACATATATCAAATTAATTTTTAAATGGCACTCGGATGTGTATTATTTTAATCTGCATGTTTACAGAATGAGGGTGCTGAGCTGAAATCAGTCTTGCACCTTTTTATTGACTCGATAGTTTCACATCACTGCATTAGCTCTATGGTGATTAAATGAGTTGTAAGGTATACCTTAACTAAGATATAGTCATACCTTGGTTGTCAAACACCTTGGTACTCGTCCATTTGGGCTCCCAAACGCCGCAAACCTAGGACTTCTGGATCAGCGCCATCGGCAAATGGTGGAGTTCCTACGACCGGAGGAACGGGCTCCGTGAAAATTGGGTCTTCCTGCCGCGGCGAAGGCGGGGGCCCACTAGAAATCCCAGGCGGAGAAGCCTGGGAACGTCGGGTTTGGCAGAGCACCAAGAGCGCCTCCCCTACTCACAGGGAAACCCCTCTTTGGGGCTCCGGAGCGGAGTGGGGTGAGAAGCACGGTGCTGCGAACCGATTGCTACTTTCATGGAGGGAAGCCGCACAGCCATCGCCGGAGAGCGTTGACTTTTTCCTGATGACAATTGGACTCTAAACAAGTACCCGTGAGTAAAAATGGAAGATTTGATCAAGAAATTTATGAAATTCATGAATTAGGCAACGAAGCGTGAAGGTCTAAACAGGAAGTTCGCCTTCCGCTTTTTGTAAATAGACTGAAGCAAAGATTTTGCAAGCTAAATAGCCTGGAAAATTGATTTAAGATTGAAATTTCCTGCATTTACAACCAATAAAACCCCCTTGGCAGCAGGAGAAAAGGGGGGAGGGAATTTTGACCGTCTAAGCCTGCAGAGAGAGAGTAAAGGAATATAAGTTTCCATCGTCCCAAACCTGGGGACGGGGTGTCAGGACAGAAATTGTTGGAGATGTCCATTGATTGAAAGTGGAACACTTTGACAGATAGTTTTTTTAAAAAAGAGAGAAACAAATTAACTTCAACGCTGCTTTCTGCATTTCTGTATTTTAAAGAAACGAAGTATTGGTAAATCGAAAGCAAATTTCCCTTTGTTGGATACATTTTAAAGATGGACGTAAATAGAAATTGTGTCCCCTAGAGGGAGCTTGTCAGTTTGTTGCTGCAGTTTACAGGGAGACTTTACAACTGTGAGAATCAGACCGTGGGTCCAGTTGCTTGACCTTGAACAGAAATGCGCTGGGAGGAAGTTCTGGTGTCTGCCCTTGGCAAAACAAATGCTATGCTGAAGCAGTTGCATGAGAAAATGAACTTGATGAATGAAAAGTTGGACTTTATGACTGCTGTAGCCAGTGAATATGAACTAACAGGAAACAAAGATAAAGAAATCTTACAGCAACCAACTCAGGAAACTGGCTTGACAGGGCAAGCCCAAGGGCAGATGAAGATGGAAGAGGTTGCGATTGCACCTCAAATGATACAAATGGAGAGATCCAAAGTCCTGCATGACCAAAAGCTGCAGTACTGGAAGATTGAACTTGGAATGTGTCTGGAAGTGTCTGGAGTCAAGGAAGCTCTTAGCTCTGGTGAGACTGTGAAACAAGTTGACAACTATTTTTGGAATAACTATTTTTTGGATTACAAAATTAATCTAGGGGAGTGGAACTGTGGGGAATGGGCTAGCTTGATGAAAGAAAATGGAGATTACTACCGGTTGGAATTCCCCGGAGACCCACTCCTCAAGGAGAAAGGGAAGAAACTATGAAAGAAACCAACAAGGGACAGGGAAGGGTGCAAGTATAAACAGGAACAAGAAAATCCGCAGAGGGGGCATAGAAGAGACCTAAGAGCCTTGGACATTAGAACACCAGATTGATGGACTGGATGTAATGGTTAGAAAGAACTGACATAACCCAAGACCAGGAAGAAGGGACGTTGGATAAAATTAGAGGAAAAAAGTTTATAAAAAGGAGAATTTATTTCTATTTTTAGAATTAGTGTAATACTAATGAAATATCAGGGAATATGTTGGAAAGGAACTAATTGGCTGTAGTAGAAAGGTTTGAAGGAGTTATGTATAAATATGGCTTAAACTTTGAAATTTTATGGTTTTTAAGGTAAGATAAGGTTAAAGAAATTAACGGTAAATTGAATAACAGAATATAGTAAAAGCTGGAAAGGATATGCTGAGTTAACAAAAAAAAAGTCAGATTATTAAGATAAATTATTTAAATAAAAATTGAGAAACATGGGAAGAATTTGCTGAAATAATGAATTAAGTTAGAATACAAAAAGGGAGGTGTGAGGAGGTCCAAGAAACAAGTAAACGAAAGGATGTAATTTGGATTTGTATTTCTCTTTTCTATTTATGTTTTTTATTCTTTTTTCTTTTTTGTTGTATTTTCCTGTTTTTTTTTCTTTTTTCATCCTTTTTTATATACCTATGTATTTTTGAAATTTTGAATAAATATCATTTTAAAAAAACAAACAAACAAACGCCGCAAACCTGGAAGTGAGTGTTCCAGTTTGTGAACGTTCTTTGGAAGCCGAACGTCCAATGGGGCTTCTGCGGCTTCCGATTGGCTGCAGGAGCTTCCTGTAGCATATTGGAAGCCGCACCTTGGTTTCCAAACATTTTGGAAGTCGAATGGACTTCCAGAACGGATTCCGTTTGACTTCCAAGGTACCACTGTATACTGAAACCCATTGAAACTGAAATGTTTGGACCTACGTTAGTTATGTCCATTAATTTCAATGGGTCAGCTCTGAGTAAGAATAGTGTTGAATACAACCCAATTATTGCAGCTTTAACTCAGATTTTTTAACCCCTTCTCTGTTAAGCCCCTTTAATTTTTCTCTCTCTGCATCTCATAGCACAGTCTCTTTTCTCTTTGCAGCAGCACTTGTCTTTCTAAACAACTCGCTCTGTTCCCTCTTCCTTCCTCATCTTTCTTCACCGCAACATATCTGCTTTTCCATCTAGGTTATTCTTCCCTCCACCCCCTCTGATTTTTATCTCAATTTCTCCACTTTTTTCAGCCTGAATCCCCTTTTTTGTTTATGTGGATGTGTGCCTCTCCTCACTGTGTCTGCAGAACAGTGCACAATGCTTTCACTCTACAAGCAATGCACCCACTGAGAGAGGGTAGTGTCTGGCTGGCTGCAGCTGGCTGGAAACCATGATGACACCCACCACATGCCTCTGGATATGCAGTTCTATAGAAATTGTATGATTGTTCTCCATTCAAACAGCTGCCAATAGCTCCAGACATTTGTCACGTGAATTCCCTAGTCACAGCTGAAATCTAAGCAATCACTCACAGAACATCTGTAACTAGTATACATTCGTATTAGATTATCTGTCTAATTTTCTCATGCAGCTGGTGTATCAGAATATTTTGCTTGTGACATGCATGTGTAACTGTGTTGGGTGTGGCTGAAATATCTATATCTATCGATCTATTGATCTATCTATTTATCTATCACCTATCATCTATCTATCCATCCACCCATAATCTATCATCTATATCATCAGCATTATCCATCTATCCATCCATCCATCTATATCTTCTCTAAATCATGGCATACCAAAGTGACATGTATTCTTGATTGTTTTAAGTCTAATATTTTGGATGTACCAGATTATTTTGCTGCATATCAGTCAACACCATCATTAATTTGATTCAGCTTGTTCTCTCCTGCTCATTGGTCACAATGGCAGTGGCAGTGGGCACGTTTCACTGAGTCCAGGTTGGTGGTATCACAGGCTTCACATATAGAATCATATAATTATAGAGCTGAAATTGCAACGCCTGATTCTCAACTAAAGCATCCATGACAGATGGCTGTCTAACCTCTGCTTAAAAGCCTCTAAGGAAGGAGAGTCCACCACCTTCTGAGGGAGTCTATTCTGCTGTCAAACAGTTCCTACCACTAGAAAGTTCTTCCTGATGTTTACTCAAAATCTCCTTTCCTGTAACTTGAAGCCATTGGTTCAGTGTCTTACCCTCTGGAGCAGGAGAAAACATGCTTACTCCATCTTCAATATGACAGCCCTTTAGATAATTGAAGGTGGCTATCATATCTCCTCTAACTCTCCTCTTTTCCATGCTAGATATGCCCAACTCCCTCAACCTTTCCTCTTAAAGCTCCAAGGGAGTCCATTCCACTGGCAAACAGCTCTTACCACCAGAAAGTTCTTCCTGACCAGTCAGTAGTTTCCTGGGTTTTCTCCCCCGACTCTTCAAAGATGGGGACAACATTTGTCCAGTCTGACCTAGTGAGCTGCTGCCAGCAATGTAGGCAGTATAGCTAGACAGACATAACACAACTATCTGTGTTTCCAAGAATTCACCAGTGAATTGCCTCTTCCTGTTTTCTTTCAGGTTTCAAGGGCAATATGTCCTTCTAACAGCAGCCTGTTCTTCCTTTGTTTGTTATACTGGGCTGTAAGCAGAGATGGGATGGCATTTTTAACTCACACCTAACTCATACCTCCCTGCCTTAAACATGGATCAGAATGTAATTATGTTTCAGGTTTCACACTTCTCCAAATTTTGCAACTTAGTTCACAGCTCCAAAAATTAACAAACTGACTTAAAAATGTTTATTTTAGGATAAAATGTGTTTAGAAATGCATACTTCTATTTTATGCATGTATAAAAAGTTGTACTTGGTGATAGAAGACAACTTTAAATATGAAGCTTTTGTACAGATGCTTGTTTTAATTAACAAATGGAATTGGATGCAACAGACATCTGAATGGACACATGTAAAATTGGCACAGACCAGATATAGACTCATCTGTCCAGTCCTAGGTTCAAGACAAAACTGAATTCACATCTGAGAATGCACTTTTTCAAAATTTTGAAACTGGGTTGAAAACTAATCCTGTGGCTATTCCTTTCCTATAACGATATACTGTATGACTGCTTTGAATTATGAGCCACTAAGAATATGGTCATAAGTTGTATAATGTAACAGATCTATAGAATGTCCTAAAATGCACTGAAACTGCTACCATTGCAAAGGCAATAAAACTGTTAGAGGACAAAAAGGATCTCAGGTTAGATGGATGCAATATATACAGTGAAGTCATGGAATTTTTAAATGAGGTCTCGTGAGTATAATCGTCTTCTCTGTATTGCAGCAAATCCCACTAACGTAAACAACCCCCTTGTGCCCTGATTGTGACAAAAGGGGAGCTTCATTTTCTTACTTCCTCATCTGAATTAATTAGTGCTTTTAAAATATAGTCCCAGCCATTCTAAAAGCACTAGGATGGGAGAAAGCCATATGCTTGGTATAAAAATTTTAGTTACATTTTTTCATGTTGTTTGTGAAGCAAGTAGCATCAAATTTGCCCACTTCAGCATCTACTGAAGGAATGATGGAGTTAGCAAAAGCTGATCAGGTTGAGGCCCTACATGTTTTAATGACAGAGTTAAGCAGTAGTGCCTGGTGTGGTGTTGTAGAATCATGGAGTTCCCTTCTCAAACCCGGTAATGCTGCAGTTTGCCTAGTCAGTGCAGAGAGCAGCAAAGTCGGGGCTGTGTGGATTTACTTCTGTCGCATTCAGGAAAGTTGCAGTGACCCAGTGTTGAGAAAGTAATTCTATATCACAATTGTATTCCTAGTGCACAGTGTGACCTGGAGCTCAGAATGATCAGAAACTTAAAGCAGGTTAATTCAGCTCTAATCTGAATCCCAAATTGTCACATTTTAGGTACGCCTGCTTCAAATAGAGCTTAGAGAAACTCATCCATTCAGTATTACCAGTGTTTGTTAAGATGCCACATTAAAACAGCATCTGATGCATGGAGCACAGAGTAATATTATAAACCAATCATTTATATAAAAAAACAAACAAACTGAACCAGCATGGACAAAAATGCTGTATACCTTAATAAATATGGAGCTGAGGTGCAGGGTTGAGCAATTCATCTAAGGTTGCACCAAAAAGCTGCAACGCAGCTAGTTATTAGATCCAGCAGCACTCTACAGCAGACGTTGTTCGCTGATGGAGGGTGTTCGAATGCCATCCTTCTTTGGCCAATGACCATATACATCACCCAAATCCAGCTGACATCTGCAATGTCAGTTCCATGATGGAACACTGATATACAAGCCTACAGATGCTCTTTGTTTAGTTTTCCATAGGGATTTGTATGAAAAATTGCACAAGCTGACATCCCAGCCCGTGGTTACATCTCCTTCCTCTTTCTTTGGCAGGAACAGAGGCAGGGGGAGAGAGAGAAAAGAACTATGACAGTCCTTCTCTGCAGGGAAGCTAGGTCTTTAAAGAGGACATGTTTAAACCAGGAAAGACAGTCTTGTCTCCACTGGGTCAGATATTGCTTCTCCTTCCTTTTTTCAGGATACAAGCAGATGGCCCGGAGCTTCCGACCATGAGACTATGTCCAACATGACTGTCCCTTTCTTGCTACTTGAAAGTATGTGGATGCCAACAGTGCTATATATCCAGAAAAAGAGGTGCCAAAACTCACAATGAATACCTCCCTTGTTCTCTTATAATGACAATAGTGCCCACCTGAGAGATGCCAGACCTGAGTTCCAGCACGTTCCAGCTGAAAAGAAGCCCTGGATGCCAACTACAGCTGGAAAGCCACATGCTCCATTAAGGCTGAGAGACATTTTGATAGACAACGATCATAGTGACAGCAAGCAACGTGATAAAGGAGCTGCACTTTAGTTCTGATTAACTAGATTTTCTGCTCTGTTCAATAAACTTAATTAAATTCATTTGCATTTTGAAAAGGTGTTGCTAATTTTTGCGAATGCAATTTTAGAGTAATTGCCCTTGACATTCTTCCGTGGGAGTACCATTGGGCATGCACTATCTGATCCAGAATACAAAAGCTAAAATGTTTCAGTTTAAACACTGTTAACCCTACTGAAGTAAACGGAACTGAAAGAAGAAACTGCAGTCTTACTTGAATATTTATTTGTGACATCTATGTTCCAGGTTTCACCCATAGAGTTTAAGGCAGAATGCATGGTTTAGCCTTTCCATTCCATCCTCACATCAACATGTGTACATGTGTGATTATCCGGGGTGGGGGAAGAGAGATGAATGGAGTGGGTGACTTCACTGGCAGGGGGGAAATTACTGGATTGAGAATTTATTAGAACAAAGGTCCTGAATTTGATCAGGTCCACAGGATGGGGCAAAGGGTTTAAAACCAAGGACAAATATGGGTGCATGGAGTTTCATTTGTAAGGAAGCATAGTTTGTGACATGAGATAGTCTTTACATTGATCATAAAAATGGTAGGTTTTCTGTTTTTGTTTCAATCACTTTATATTGACAGTGGCTGGCTATAATCATTCAGCCATTGGTGACCTCATGGATATACTAATTTTAGTGGGCAGTGCATGGTGCTACCCTCGAGGTTGGTTCAGAAGCTGCAGCAAGTTATATTCACCAAAATGATTACTTGCCTAAAGCCTCTCCCTATTACATAATTCTGAAGTCTCTATTCCATGTGAAGTGTGGCATATCCATTTAGCCTACAAAATGCAGCCCTGCACTCTTTTAAAAGTCCTAAATATATTTCTTCTTCAGGCAAGAGACACTCTTGGGCAGGGGGGTAGTGACAGTTCTATAATTGATTATCAACAGTTCAAAATAGTGCATGAAATGGCATCGGAGGCTTTCATGTGCATTCATGTGCATTTACTCACATGGGCACCATATTTGGGATGGATAGATAAATTATCTCTGATCCATGTCAATTACTCATGCATTCATTCAAATGTCTTTTCCCTCCCATTTCTGCACAAATATGTGGTGTTTCTTTTCTTTAAAAATCTGTACAAAAATTGTGTTTACATGCGTATTTTATCTCAGTGTGCACATTTCTATATACTATCCTGAACATTAAATGCATTCTAATACATTTTTTTTGAGGTAAGAACTGTATTACAAAATTTGGAGAGAAGTGTGAAATTTGAAGGATAATTACATTCAGATCTGTGTATTTGTCTGGGAATACAAATTAGGTCACTTCGCTTTAAAATGTGGACTGAACGAAATCCTCTTCTATCCCTACACTAGATATGGAAAGCACCCCACCCGCTTACTCTGAGATTTAGGCAGCAGTTCTCAAAATAATTACTGGGGAATAAGCGTCTTCAAACACTGGAGCTTACTACTGAGTAGTCATGCACTCTTAACTTCTAGAAACTGTGCAGAGGGAGCTGAATCGAGGTGTGGAGAGGATGACTCTAGCAACTCACAATAACAAAACTTTTAACAAGCAGGCAGAAATGAAGGCAGTGGTTTATGAAGGACAGGAACCAGAAATAGGACCTGTCCCCCGGTGAAGAGAGATGCAGTGGAGTGTATGGAGCAACACAGCAGAAAGATATGTCAGGAGATTCTTTGAATGGCCAAATTACTTATGTCTGCTGCCTGTTTCCCTCCATCCTTAAAAAACAACAACAGCAACATAATTGTTGCTTCTGAAAACCTTCATTTTTTTGTTTGCTTTAAACTCCCCCCAAAGACTTTCCTTTCAGAGAGCCTGAACTTCAAAAGGCAGTTTTGAAACTCTTGCTACTTTGAGAGGAGGGGGCGCAACCCATCTTTTACACAAGCCCGTAAGTTTGTCTTAGGCAGTTATCTGGAACTGGGGAGAAAGAGAGATGGAAACTCTGGTCTGCTTTTTGTTTTAAAGGAGGTTTTTTTTGTTTGGTTTTTAACCGTGCTGTCACTGCAGATTTGTAGCAGTCTGTCTAGCCACAAAAAGGTTCTTTCTCTGGCGTTCTGACTCCTAGGCTACTGATCTACCATCAGAGAAGCATCATGTAGACCTTTCCCATGAGGAACAGAATACAAAAAGCCAATGATTTTCCCCCTTTCTCCCTATGTTCTCCACTGAACTTGACACTCAGTAGCCCAGGAATGGCAAATTCCTTCCAGAGATACTGTCCTTTACTTAAGAAATAATACTATTCTAAATCCTTTTAGAGGTTTTGGGGTGTTTTCCATGTTGTTAAGTGTTTCTTAAATGTATTTATTTTATTTTTGTGTTGATTTACAGCTTCGTTGTTGGCTGCCATGGGATCTTTTGAGAGGAAGGGTGAGAGAAACCTTTAAATACTGCCAATGTTGCTACACAGTAGCAGTTGGCAGGATGCTGCAGGGTGGCATCTTGCCACTGCCATATCTGTGACTTACTAGCAGGGAGAAGGGGAGAGGCAGTGGTGAGGTCAGTACAGTGGTACTTTGGGTTAAGAACTTAATTTGTTCCAGAGGTCCATTCTTAACCTGAAACTGTTCTCAACCTGAGGTACCACTTTAGCTAATGGGGCCTCCTGCTGCTGCCGCACCACCGCTGCACGATTTCTATTCTCATCCTGAAGCAAAGTTCTTAACCCGAGGTACTATTTCTGGGTTAGAGGAGTCTGTAACCCGAGGTACCACTGTACAGTACAGATACATTGGTAGCAGCAATGCGGTCATATTGCTTCCACTAGTGCTTTGCACCATGCTGATCCATCTTACCCCATCTCACCTGCAGTGATGGCGGTGTTGGGAGGTCAAGTAAGCACCACTGCTCCAACAAGTATTACTGCTGTCACTCCTACTAATAAACAGATTGTTTTTAATAATAACAATATGCTTTTGTCACTGTCCCTGCAGCGACAGCCAGCAGCAGAACCCCCTGCTATCATTGTGATAAAGAACAAGACGCAACGTGATTTGCATCTCCTTTCTTTGTGATGGGGATAGTGTGGGGATGCCCTCACCCCATCTCCGCATTCTTTCATCTCCGCCAAGCTAAGCAGTTGGCTCCTTACCTCTCACGCCCTGACCTAGCCACTGTGATCCACGCGACGGTCACCTCCAGACTGGATTATTGTAACTCGCTCTACGTGGGGCTGCCCTTGAGACTGACCCAGAAACTCCAGCGGGTGCAAAATGCTGCAGCGAGACTCCTTACGGGGTCTTCGCTTAGAGATCACATTCATCCGGTGCTATACCAGCTGCACTGGCTCCCGGTGGAGTACAGGATCAGGTTTAAGGTGCTGGTTTTAACCTTCAAAGCCCTATACGGCCTAGGGCCCTCGTACCTACGGGACCGCCTCTCCTGGTATGCCCCACAGAGGAACTTACGATCTTCAAATAAAAACATCTTGAAGGTCCCAAGCCACAGAGAGGTTAGGCTGGCCTCAACTAGAGCCAGGGCTTTTTCGGCTGCGGCTCCAACCTGGTGGAACGCTCTCTCACAAGAGACAAGGGCCCTGCAGGACTTGACATCTTTCCGCAGGGCCTGCAAGACAGAGCTGTTCCACCTGGCCTTTGGTCAGGGCGCAGCCTGACTCCCTCCTCTGGCAATCTTTACAAAACTTTAGTTTATGGTTGCCATCAATTTTGATTTTAATTCATTTTAATCCATTTTTATACTGTTTTATAATGCTGTACTGTTTTAGTGTTGTTAGCCGCCCTGAGCCCGGCTTCGGCTGGGGAGGGCGGGATATAAATAAAATTTATTATTATTATTATTATTATTATTATTTTTAAAAGATGACTCGGGAAATTATGTTGCTCCTGAAGGGAAAAGGTGAGGATGGTCATGTGGGGCTGAACAGCCAACAGGGGGCTTTATAAACTGGGTCCTTCCCCAACTATTCCTCTTTGCAGGTTTGAAGCATATTCCCTCCCTGTATGCAGTGTGGGCTTTGGCCAACCAACCATTGAAGGAGCTGAGTAGGATTTTTTTTGGGGGGGGAACTCCTTCATTGGTTCTGGAATTACCCTGTTTTTCAATTACTTTACACTGCTGTGACTAATTTGTTCAACACTCTGAGAATGGCATGGTTTTGTAGTCCGTGGGCACATTGAATTATGGGCAAGAAAATAGTTGGAAAATGGAGGCATTCTTGGGTTGAGGGTAGCATTCAGAGATCTGCCAGTGCTTATTGCTGGGGGGGGGAGGACTTGGGGTGACCTTTAGATCTGTCATGAGCATGTTACTTAAATACACAACAGCAGGGCCCATGTGTGTGTGTTGGATGTGTACCCAAGGCTCTCCTACAAGGAGGCAGTTAATGCCTCCCCATCCTTTGCTAGGGAACCACAGCCTGTGGCTGCAATGCATGCCCAGAGGGTTTGAGGGATGATTCCTTGCTGGAATTAGATATATCCTCACCTGGCTGTACTTCTTGAAAATTGGTAAATTGGGTTTTAAATGTTGGGTTTTGAATGTTGGTTTGCAGTTCCTCCGACTTACTATATTTTAATAAATATAACATTATTCGAGTTCTGCCTTATAAGTCTTCTATTCAGTTTATTCAAAAATGTGAAAACAACAAATATTAAACAGCCAACTGGTTGCTTTCCTTTCATTTCACACACACACCCATCAGCTGCCTGGGGTTGGTTCCTCACTGTACCTAATGGTTGCTCTTGCCTGAGGTAGAAATGGAAAGGAGATGCCACAGGCAGGATGCTTTGACTCTCTCTGTTCCAGGGAGTCTCCTCCACAGAAGCAAGAACAGTTCTGAAGATGTAAAACTTAATTTGCCTGTTCCTGAAATTTCCAGGGAAATTCTGTTATTACTTGTTTGTAACCTTCCAAACGGTTCTCTTTGTATCTAATTTGCCCATGTAGCTAGCTATCCAAAGCTGTTTGAAGAAAAATTGCTCTGAGATAATGAAATAAAAACTACTAAGGACATTTGGAGTTAGGAGGGAAAAACCTGTCCCCTATTTAATGATGTGAGTTGATAGCAAACTGAAAGTGGAAGATTTGTTTGAACCAGATGTTTGTTCTAAAACCATTCAACCAGCATGTAATGGATGCCTGTTGCATACTTAGCCAATATCAAAGCAGTAATATTCTCATAAAATCATTCTTTCATGCTGGTCCTTTTCCACACATCTAAATTTTGTTGTTTCCATAATGACTTTCTCCCAAGTTTCCTTCTGTGTTGATACTCTACATCAGTTTATATCTTTGGGGCACAACCAAATTTCAAAATTTGCATCCCCAGTTGCTGCATTAGTCTTCTGAAACAAAAGCATAGACCAAAAGCAGTTTTGACATATGCATTGGGTTGTCTGAAGATATTTTTCTTGCTTCTATAAGAAGAATCTAGTTTCCAGTTAGTAGCCTTTTGTAGTAGAACAGCAGTGATTTTTTAAGATAAGCTGTGCTGATTTTATTATTATGAGTAGATTATCTACATTTATGTGTATTATTGAATTGAATCTGGGGGAGAGATAATTTGTTTGGTCCATTTTTTTGCAGCAGACTGTCTCAATACAATGTCATGAACATGTTTGCAGATTGGAACACAGTTCTGAGTCAGATTATGGATTTATATGTATTTTGCAATGCATTTTCCATAAGCAAAATGGAGAAGATTATTGGGTGCATAAAGGGGGCTGCAAAGAGGAAGAGAGGGAGAAGACATCCTGTTGCTCAGGCAGGCACATTATGTGACCCATGAAAACAGCAAAATAACCAGACTGTACAAAGGTGATGAGATAAAATCAGGCCAAATCTTTATTGACAGTAGCAGGCAGGTCATGGGTTGGCATGGCATTGGATCTCAGGATCATTTCATCATTCCACAAGCCCCATGTTGATGTAATGTACTGTATATGCTGGGGGACCAGGGTGCAGAGTCCAACCAAGCAGGTACCAAACCCATGCTTGGGTTTGCCATGGTCAGTCCTCCCCTCAGGCCCCTTATGGGGGCCTTCCTATACTACGTTGATCCTGCCCAAGGCACTTTCTGCCCTCATACAATGTTTTTCTGCCTAACAAAGGAAAGCCATGATTTATTTGAGAGAAAGGTGAAGAAAACCCCAACCAAGCACTAGTATTTCTGGCCTTGTCAACCAGCAACCCAAAATTGCTAAATGAAGGCTCTAACCTGAGGGCAAGTGGGCAGGAAGCCTCAAAGCAAAATGGCTGTGAGCTGCAGGGGAAGCAGCCTTATATAGGCTTTCCCCTCCCCTTTTCAGCAAGGGCTCATGCAACAGCTTTTTCCATGAGCCCATCACACAGAGAAGATAATGGGCATAATCTTGCCCAGCATTTCGCTGCAATCTATGGGCCACAGCAGGACGCAGATGGTGCTGTGGGTTAAACCACAGAGTGTAGGACTTGCCGATCAAAAGGCCGGTGGTTCGAATCCCTGTGACGGGGTGAGCGCCCCTTGCTCAGTCCCAGCTCCTGCCAACCTAGCAGTTCGAAAGCACATCAAAGTGCAAGTAGATAAATAGGTATCGCTTCTATTCTGCTTATGCAGAATTCTGCTTATGCAGTGTTGGCTGCATTCAGATGGCACTTTACTCCATCTTCACGACAAAATGGACATTCACTTAAAATATTTGATAATTAAAAACAATCCATTGGGAAATGGTAGTTGCAGAAAGTTCATCTCTATTGACAGTAATAAAATATTTCTCTCTCTCTCTCTCTCTCTCTCTCTCTCTCACACACACACACACACACACACACACACACACACACATGCATGCTGGTGGAAAGCAATCATGAATGTCTCATGATATATTTTTCTGGACTGAGTATTCTACTAACTAAGTGCCAGTACTGAAAAGATCCTGCTGTATGCATACTTCCGTTCTGCTTCCATACCAGAAGAAACGCTGAGCAGGGAATTCTCACCTCTTCTCAAAGGACAGAGGAAGAGATGCAATGAATGACTCTGAAAGAAGATGTCATATAATTGCTATACAATGATACCCGTGAGGAGATATTCAAGTCCCGTAAGGCTGATGGAATGCAAGAAAATAACTGCTTATATATGTGCTAAATCATTCAGGAGGGACGATGGGCTAAGCTAAGTGTGTCACAAGCTTTCCTGTTGCTGGGGGGAAAGCGAGGTTCCATAAATGTGAGCCTGCTGAGTGAGCTATGTGCTGCTCCATGTTAATTATTAAGGTGCTTTTCAAAAGGCTTTTTGCAATGGCTTCAGATGGCTGTCTCTCTCTTCCTACCTTGACTACCTTGAAAGATAAGGGGCAGCATCTCTCCCAGAACACAATTCTCTTATGCAGACCCATGCATATTAGACTCTCAAGTGCATAAGGTTCTCAGCTTAGTGTAATCGAAATAGATTTTATTTTGAATGCAAGTGCATGTTCCATTATGCAAGTAAACAGAAGGAGTAATCTTAAAATGGTGCCTTGGGTACACATTTGAAAGTCAAAAACATTGCTTGTTGTTGTCACCGTGTTAATTTGCTGCTGTGCCAGTCTTCCATTGCTTCTGCACTTTTTATTTTTTATTTTTACATTGTGTTTACTGGCTTTCCAAAGAAAATGGAAAGTGCCCTACCAACTCAAATTAAATCAGATTTTATATTATAGTTCCCATGAAGGATCGCAGATTGCCACAGTGATCTAATGATATCCAAGTTTTGTTGTATTTTATGTGAATATTTTGTCAGCAGACTCATAACCTTTAACCCCAAGACACTTGTAACCTGATTTGGATAATATTTTCTTGGCAGTCACTCCCACAGACTTCTGGAATCACAATTGTAAGCCAAGTTTACCCAAGGCTGTTACATTACAACTGTTATCACAAGGTTGTCAATCCTTCCTTACTTGAATGCTTCCCTCAAAATATATCCCCCCCCCCCCGCCCACCCACCAGACAGAGAGAGAAAAGCAGTAGATCAGTGAGAAAGGAGATGACCTCTCTATTGGAGCTCACTTAAAATTCTGGGACATCCATTGAATATGCAAACCAATGAAAGCAGTAGTGCATTTAGGAATTGATAGCCTAGGATAAAACAAGGATTAGGAGTGCAATTCGCGTGTCCCTCTTCAATGAGGAGTTTGGCTGATTAACATCCGATACCCTTTTAAATGTGTTGCAGAAGGTTATCGGTTTGTTTTTGGTTTTGTTATGTGTTTTTTCATCTTGTATTTTCATTTGTTTTTGTTGTGTGTGTTTTTTTATGTTGTATTTTTATGTTGTGAACCACCCTGAGATTAAGGGTGGTATTCAAATTCAATTAATTTGAATTAATACTAGAAGAGTAGTAGTACCGCACACACATCTAAACAAAGTTACAAAACTCTCATTGTCACCTTAGGCTACCATTCTATACCCAAGTACCTGGGAGTAAGTCATACTGAATTCTTCTGGTATTCACTTCTGAATAGAGAGAGAGCTGTCCCTGTGTGTTTAGGATCAGGGTGCATTATGGAGTTTAAGTGCACCTGCAAGCAAATTGACCACTTTCTGAGGTGGCAAAAAACAATTACTTGGCATGTAACAATAGTTCCTAGCAAATTACTAGATTTTAAGTGAGCAGAATTTCTCCATATGGTTCTGTAAGCGCTGCTCAGTGTGAGCAAAGATAGAAGCAGGAGGGGAATAAGTCTTACGCATCCCAAAATTCAGCAAAGTGCAAACATAAAAGCTGTACTCAGTTGGAATCACAGCCTCAATTAATGAGCCAGATAGTGCTAAGTGCTGGAAAACAGTTTCCTATTTATGGTGTGATGGTTGAAAGGGAAGTAGTAGGGTCCTATTTTCTTGTTGCTGACATAATAGAAGATGAATCTTTGCACTTAATTTATGCATAATCTGCAGGCACCAGTTTATGCTCTAGGATTATGTGTTTCCCAGCAGGACATATGAAATAACAATGAAGAAGGAAGAATTACCCTTTATAGTAATTTGGGTCATATTATACAGGCAAACCCCATTCTGCCAATACTTCAGCCTAATATAATGTGTGAATTACAGCTTTTGAGGTTTTTAATTTGACTGCTCTTTTACTCTTCTCTGTTTAGCTGCCTTCAGCTATCTTGTGTGCTGGTGTTTTTAAGAAGCAGGGTGATAGTCAACTAAGCCATACCGAGAGTAAACCTACTGAAATTTATGGACTAAGGTCCCAACTTCACTATATAAAGGAGTATTATACCACTTCAAACACTCATGGATACCCCAAAGTAAGTTGTTAAGGGTGCTGAGATTTGTTATGAGGCCCCATTCTGTTCACAGAACTACAATTCCCAGAATTCCCTTTGAAGATAGATTGAATGAAACCATTCTGAGATCTGTGGTAGTAAATGTGCAGTGCATATGTGGTGTGTGCGTGTGTGTGTGTGTTAGGCACATCTTGCTTACTGCATCCTGCTAGCTTTCCAGGCCATCACAAGAGTTCCAGGGGGATGGAAAGCACATTTTTCAAATGTCTGAACATCTTCCAGGCAAGGATCTATTATTTATTTTTGATATTTGTAGACCTTTTTACTTTTCTTTAAAAAAACAACAACAACCAGAGAGGCCATGCAGAAAAACATACCTTAATTTCAGGCACACAACAAACAAACAAACACACAACCCACCAATACATTAACATTCTAACAGCTGTTGCTTTGTTGCCATTTAAACAGAAAGCCCGAGTAAGAATTCCTCTCTTCAAGGTTAAAAAAGTTGTTGATATCTCTTCTTCTACCCTATATACCAGCTACTGTCTAAATGGGCAAGGGTTTTTGATTGGAGAAGAAACCCTTGAGGGATAAGGAGTATAAAACATTTCTTACTTGTTTCATCCTAACAGCCTTAGTTTGAGTTTGAACCCCGAGGCAGAAAGCTTTGGCCAGAGTCACCTGCCTTCTAATCCTGCCAATGAAACACTAGGAAAGATTTGTCCTTGACTATTGGACTGCCTATCACAGTGATATCTACCCACCTGTCAGTTGAGAAGGATGGTGCCTTGCTTTCAAAGAAGAATGGTCCTCTATGTGGTCTATTTAAGGCTAATAGCCCATAATAGCTGTCTGGCATTATAAATGCTAGTTTGCATAGTGCAGGAATAACTCAGTACAGTATAAAAATCTTGTCTTACTTTATAGATGATGCTGTGTACACATTATGATAGTTTATTACATTTTTATGTATGTTATGCATTCCCCAGTATTCCCCTTGATAAAATGTCTAGGCTATTTTGAATGATTTGTGTTGACTCTATATGCATTAATGCATGCTATATATGGTTGTAGTACTGCCTCTGGGAATAAGGGTGAAAACGGTTGGTTATATTCTTAAGATATCATTTTTTATCCTTCCTTGGTGGTATACAACTGCTATGCTTTCCCCTCTGTTTTCCCATTGTTTTGAAATCTTAGAATATGCCTAAAGGGAGAAGCTGAAAGAAAGTGTCATTTGTTTTAATCCTAGGTTTCTAAATGGCTACAAAATGCTATAGCGTATATGCTCAAACTGTTTCCAAGAGCTATGCACAGTGGCACCAACGTACCGTAATTAAGTAACACCAGGTACATTTTGACAGTCATACAGGGCGACTCCCAGATTTTCACATTTTCCTGCCTTCCACTTCACATGAGGGTAGTTCCTACTATTAATTAAGGTAATTGTCTCCTAAAGACCAATGGGCCGAGGGGAGGACTTTTGTAATGGCCACCCTGCTCTACAGCAGCACAATGTGGGCTGCTGCCCACGTGTTGCATTTTCAATCCTGAAGAAAATTGTTGGGTGGTACCAAAGAACAGGATCAAAAGGATCTCTGCAGCTGCTAGGAAACACTTCAGTGGCAGGCAGGCTGAGTTAAGCCAAAGACATATTAAGAAAAACTGCTCCACCACCAAACCACACATCTTGCTTAAAAAGCAAGCACACCCTTCATCAGAGACAATGAACCTTGATCCATTTTGATAAACAGGTTATGTCTCCTGGAGGAAGGAGGAACTGTCTGCAGATCACCGTGGTCCAACTATACAGTAGACCACTCATCACCAGAGAATTCCTCACTGCTGCAAGATGCTGATAATGCACCTGAACACCCATTGCCATCATTGTATAGTCATGAGGCAAATTTATAAATACGTGGTACTGATGCAGCTGATTACAGTCACAAAGAGATTTACACCATCAATGGCAGTCCATTAAAACTCAGTATGCATTCCTGGTTGGCCAGTGGACCATGATCAATAATCTGACTGCTCAAAGAAGAAGAAGAGTTTAGACTTGATATACCGCCTTTCACTCCCCTTAAGCAGCTAACAATCTCCTTTCCCTTCCTCCCCCACAACAAACACTCTGTGAGGTGAGTGAGGCTGAGAGACTTCAGAGAAGTGTGACTAGCCCAAGGTCACCCAGCAGCTGCATGTGGAGGAGTGGGGAAGTGAACCCGGTTCACCAGATTATGAGTCCACTGCTCTTAACCACTACACCATGCTGGCTCTCATTTAAGAGTAATTATTCTCACTTTTGACCCATCCCTCCTTATCCGCTCTCATTATAACCCTTCATAGCATAGCTACCAAGGGTGGACTTCAAGGCTGTGTTATGACAAATTGATGACCCCCCCCCACTTATCTCCACATGCATAGTTTAGGGGGTTCTCTCCATCCTCTTTGAGCAAATTTTGGTGCCGTGTGGGAGAGGAGGGAAGCCCTGTAGCCAAAGTGGAAGTTCTTGCACTGACAAAGCTCAATAGATAAATGCTGCCCCAAGTGCTGTATTCAAAAAAGTTATAGGCAGAACAAATCTGGCTGAGTAGCATTATGGTGGCATCTCATTTGCTCATGTGACTAATGCAAAAAGGTAGAAGGAAGCAGTGGATATAAATGGCACTGCTGAGGAACAGAAAACGATAAGGATTTACATATTCTAAGCACTGGGAGGTGGGGGGAGCAATTTCCATCCCATTGATAAGTATAATTTCAACCCCAAAATTAAAAGTGAAGAATATTTAGTGCTTATCATCTTTCCTGTGTTTAGCACTTATAGTTGTGATTGCAACAGTTTAGCATAATTTTTGGAGCTGTGGGTATAACTTGCAGGATAGAAAATGTTTGGCAAAATGAAACATTGAGAAATAATAGCCCTTAGCTAGGAAAACATCCAAGAAGGAAAACTCTTCCATATAAATAAAAAAAGAATAAAGCAGCAACTCAAAGAGAGGCTGATATATCCGATTAAGATCTCATGAAAACCAACATAGACAGTGAGACAAATAATAAAATATTCAGAGGCAAGGAGCTTAAGCAAATGATTTCTATTTATTGCAACAGGGATGTATTATGCTATACAAAGTCAGAAGAACTCCAGCATACACAATGAAGCAATTAGATGCTGACAAATTTATTCTTGCCGTTTGCAAATATAATGGGAATGGTTTTTCTAAATCCAATCTTCCGTGTTCCATTTTAGTCCTTTCTGAAAAGGCGATCATATACATATCAATTGTATTTTAGGGTACTCATCAATATATAGCAATGCCCTTAAACCCTGAGCTGGAAAACTGAGGAACCGGTGGAATCTAAATCAGGCCTACTTTTGCTATGTAAGAACAGGAATTATATTTATTTGTTTACTTGAGCAGCCCACTCTGACCTAAGGGTGGAATTCAACATAGTATGAAGGAGACTGCTCCATCAGTGCAAGCATTTCTGCTTGCCCGACAGAATGCTCTCCCTCTCCTCCCACCGTGTGCTGTTCTGGAGATTCTCCTATTGTGAATTGTGGGGTAGGTGGAGAGGAAGAATATTCTGGGAAAGTAGCAGGTATGGCTGTCCCCAAGAACAAAATCTGGCTCATTTCAATTCAGGGTGGGATGGGATAGGCCTATCCACTCCCCATGCCCATGCCAGGTGTGCAGGGTATAAATAATAAAATTATGATGATGATGATGCCCTTGCACTCCAGCAATTGGCCAGAGGGCCATGCAGGTGTGTCCCTGGTAGTTGGCATGGCAACAGGAGGCAGAAATATCTCCTTCTGCTGTGCCAAAGCTAGGGAGGGGAGCCCTGCTACAGCTGCTTGTGGTGCAGCAGGAATGGCCCAGGTGCAGTGAAGCCAGTGGGTGGAGTGAGAGCGCATACAACAAAAGAGACACGACAACAGTATTAGAATGAAATAAGACCACCATTTTTATTGATTACAGATGTCAGGCGGTTTGACGTAGGCATTGGATATGTCTCCTTCCAGCATGGCCAACAGTTAGCAGTGATGGGAATTGTAGTTCTAAACATTTGTTAGGCACCAGGTTGGGAAAGCCTGGTTTAGGTAATAGAGAAAATTGTTTTTCTGTTCCAGGTCATATGGAAACCCAAGCGAAAGAAGAACTTTGGGGTTGGGTGATGAGAGTCAGCAGGCTCAACACAACAGGGAAGATTAGGTGAATCCTTGTCTAGCTAGCCCAAACTGCAATGGTCATCCTTGCAGGAAAACTACTTCATCCCCCCCACCCCCCAAAATTTGGTAGAACTCATCCCTTCAAACAAAGTACCATGTCTGCAAATTTCATTCAGTTCTAATAAAAGGGAAATGTTACAGTTTGTTCCTTTTCTGGATTTTTAAGTGTCTAAAACAACATTTTCCTAAGTGTCTATAGGTTGGTCGACATCATCCACTTAGGAGGGTCCAGCAGGCCTGCAATTTCATTCAGTTCTGTCCAAATAGAAAATACCATTATGTCTGTTTTTTTTATTTCCCCACTTCCCGATAGTGAGTGGCGGAGACACCCATTTTTTCAAATTGGAATTTGGATTTAACCTGAGCCAAAATGCACAACGTCCAAAGAGTTTTGGATGAAATCTTGTTCCTTGCCAAAGCGAGGTCCAAAGTGAATCCTGTGGTCAGTACACTAATAAAAGCATCACAATTTTGGACTTAAGAATTGGTGATCAGGTAAAAGTTTCCAGTATATGAAAGGAAGCTGATTAAAGAAATGTGTGGGCTTCCAATATCAAAAATGTTTCCTGGTGCATTGTTATAAGCTCTGCATTTTACAACTTGCTAACTGCTAATGTATGTAAATGAATTCTTTGTTTAAAAGGAAATTTTCAAATCCAATAACAATGGCTTCAATGAAATGAAAGAATGGTTTGCCTTCCTCAACCTCTGGGGGGATTTGACCAAATTAATTTCTTAAGCAACAGCATAAATCCAAAGAAAGGAAAGAAGGAAGGAAGGAAGGGGAGAACCCACAATTTAAATAAATAGAAAGCTGTCAGAGGCCACAGTGCTAGTGGTGTTGAATTGGACAATTAATTATGCATTTTGTGCATATCATAAATAGTGAGCAGCTCAAAGGATGATGACTCAATAAAACAGTGCAAAAAAGGGAATGAGACAGAATGAATCTTTTATCAGTATTTTCCCCTTGTGGCCAATGCTTCACCCAATACCATTGTAATGATATGATGAAAGAGCTGCAGAGCTGGGGTTTTGGAAAACCTACTGCCTCCTTAAACCCCTCTGCCTCCCACTAGTGTGTGAATGAAACAAACTGCATTGTAAACTAATGGAGAAGTACAGGGATGGCTCGTTTAGCCTATTAAGTCTCATTATGTGTAAAAAAAAAACCCATATGCCTCAAGAAGCCAGCTCTCCCATAACATCAATGTGACAGAAACCCATGTCCCTGAAAGCCACTTTGATGTCCTTTTATCAAAGGGAGAACATTCACACTGTTCCTGTCAACAGTATTTATGCATGCAAGACTGAAAACTCACTTTATAAATGAAACAGGAAAGAGGGGGCTGATTAAAGCAGGAGTAGGCAACCTAAGGCCCGTGGGCTGGATGCGGCCCAATCACCTTCTCAATCCTGCCCGTGCACAGTCAGTGTGTTTTTACCTGAGTAGAATGTGTGCTTTTAATTAAAACACATCTCTGGATTATTTGTGGGGCATAGGAATTGGTTCATTTTTTCCCCTTCAAAATATAGTCCAACCCACCACATGGTCTGAGGGACGGTGGACTGGCCCACGGACCGGCCCATGGCTGAAAAAGGTTGCTGACCCCTGGTTTAAAGCAATAAAAAGAGAAAAACTCCAGCTGGAAAACAAAAAAACGAACAAGGCAGATGTGTTAATGAAACAATGTTACTACTTTGCTGTATTAACTAATGGGTAGGGGATTACTCCACTGAGAAGCATAAAATGTGACAAAGTAACACAAACCCTCATGTGATTAAGGTTGCAATCCCATAGTATCCAACTCAGTCATATAGTACACTCATATAAGGTATACTCTGCATATAATTTAGGTCGATGCAATCCAATAGGAATAACAGCCTAATCCCAATTATGTCTACTGTATTCAGTGTGGTTTCCTTCCAGGTAGGTGGGATTAGAATTGCAGTCACTCAATTTACTTCTGAGTAGACATGCATTGGATTGCACTGTTAGAGTGTCAGTGTGGTGTAGTGGATAGTTTCGGATGAGGACCAGGCTGTTCCAGGTTCAAATCAGCCAGATATGAAGTTCACTGGGTGACTTTGGGTCTGCTAATCTCCTTCAGGGTAGCTGTGAGGATAAACTAGAAGAAGCTAATATCTGAGCTCATTTGATGAAGGACAGGATTAAAATTTAATAATGAAGAAGAAAGGCCAAGAGCTCCCTGAGAGTACTATTTCTAAACACTGGCTACAATCCAAAAGAGACAACAGCCTGGGAGTAACTGGAGCTTTCTTCAAAAATTTATTGGCAGCAGCTACCGCAGCCAAACTGGGAAGCCATTTTTCAGATTAAAGAGAAGTTGCCTTCACAGCTGCTGGAACTCCTGCAGCAAAACAAATGGAAATAAAGGAGGATCTGTCCGCTGTGATTCTCCACAGTCTCGGGTACACAGAGTTTATTTGGATCACTGATTTTATGTCAATATTGGCAATGGGCAAATAACCCCACACTGAACTTGCAACCACTTTGGTTTTGATGACCATGCCTTCCCAGAACTCAAGCAACCTTTGGGTTGTAAGTACTCATAGGGAATACTTACGAAACCCAGGATGTATTTTTAAAGAAACACACACCCCAAAGCCAAAAAATAAAGAAAGCTTAGAATGATAAAGAGAGGGTGGTGGTAGAGTAATAAAAAAAATTAAGGCCCCTTCCAAAACTTGAAAAGGAATCATCATGTAGCTATGTTCATTCTACAGGAAGGTCACATTTGGACTACCAGTATTTTGTGGGAAGGATTCAATTGCTTTCTGGAAATTTAGATTTGCTCATAGTCCTATAACCTCCCCTTTAGTGTGCAAACTTGCACATTGCTATATTATTAAGTAGGGATGTTTTCAAATGTCTCCACCTTTTAAATTACCTACAGTGCAAGTTCAGTGTAGCTATTTCTCGGGTATTTGGGAAGACTTTTGGACACTGTATTATTATGGTTTATCACCACCCTAAGGTTCCAGGGTTGCTTATATTGTAAAACACATTATTTTTTGAATTTTTATTTTTACGAAGAATTCAATCAGAAAAATAGGGCGGAGCCTTAAAATATACATCTCATGTGTCAAAGGCCAGAGTAAAGAGGTACATCTTCAGCATTCTCTGAAAAAATATTAAATGAAATTTCCAGATGCACGTCTTCTGCAACTTATGGGGAAGAGTGGATAAGAAATATAATGTGATGGTGATGGTGACAACAACAACAACAACAACAACAACAATAACAACATAGCAGCAGTGGGGAACTGCTGGCCTGCTGGTATCATTAGGTTCCCAAGGCCTCACCACATGGCTCACATCAAAATTGTTTTTTGGGGGGGCAGCATTTTATCAGTGTGTCCATGCTCCTTAGTAAGCCAGAGGAGGGGAAGATGCAAATGAACTTAAGGAACTGAAGGCTGAAGCAATGTCTGTATGTTCTGGTTCTGGAATTAATTGTTAGGAATTATCCTGCTAAGTCAAAAGGTCCAGATTTGTGGAGTGCTGGGTTGAGTGACCCAACATAAAAAACCCCAAAAAACTTGGAAGGGCACAATATCTGCTTATGCTTAAATACTAAATAATATTCACTATATCTGTAATTGACATCTTGCTGGGGGATTTAGAATCACAGATGAAATTAATCACTTGGCACATTGTCCTGTGCTGCACTCTGCTGCTGGGTAAATCCCAATAGCAATATCATATTTCATACAAATTTGTAGATGTTTGGATCTACCTGAAGGTGACAAGAAAGTCAAAGAAAGCTCTAATGATCCAATTTCTTTAACAATCCTGATCTTGCTGTTATTTTTAGAACAATAAGCTTCAAGAGCTCCCAGCATTTTTATTTGTTACGCAGTCATTTTGAGCTTGCAGAGTTCAAAGCACTAGATTTGCAACCAGCTCAAATCCTCTCCTTAAGCTTAAAATGGGGCAAGCCAGCTCAGTGGAGCTTCCCAGCACTGATATCAAAAAGGAATCTTCCCATGATGCCAAAAAAATATTCCTTTGATTTAAAGGTGCATTGGGGGTCAACCATTTCCCCATGCCCATTAAAGAAATTGCCCATTTTTGGCAGGGCTGCCTGACCTTAAATTGCTAATTACCAGAAAATAACTGCTTGAAACAGAGTCATTTATTGACATCAGAATTCAGTGCTGCTAAGAAAATTGGCTTCAAGCCATTTACATCAAGTTCAAAACTCAAAGAAGATGATGCTTGTGTGTGTGTGTGTGTGTGTGCGTGTGTGTGTGTTATTTCCCTAAAACAGCAACAACTCTTTTACACTTATATTTTCAAGCAGACAGTACCCTTTCACTTTGCAGGATTCCAGCAGTGGGCAATGGAATTACATTATATTAAATGTTCAGTTCATCCTAGCAGTAGTGGCTGATAGGGTGGCATTGTTTACATGGCCTCCCATCACCATTGTTGCTTTACTGGGACAGGGAAATGCAAGGTAGTGGCAAGGTCAGCACCACCTCACCAACCACTACTGCTTTTCATACATGATCCACTTGTACATCATGGGTATCCTATGTGCATACCAATCCTATTCAGAAGTGGGGCTTACCCCCTAGTAATTGTGTTAGGATTGCAACCGCATAGTAAGGTCAGAAGTGTATACCCCACTATGCTCCATGGGGTTCACTCTAGGGCCCCAGCTGTACCATGATACCACTTTATGCAGTCATGGCTTCTCTCAGAGAATTCTGGGGACTTTGTGAAGGGTCTGAGACCCCTAGTCCTCTCCCAGAGCTACAATTGTCAGGGTAGTTTTGCGATCAATCTCTCTTCCCAGGGAACTTGGGCATTCCAAGGCATTTTTCACCCCCAAATTGTCAGGCTATATTTCTGTCTTTAATGTCTATCCCACCCATCCTCTTATAGGAGCCCAGTGTGGGGAAAAGGGCAGCTTGGAAAAGATTTGAGTACTGACAGTGTGTCCCTCTCTGCTGCCTCTTCTGTCACTGCCACCCACTTCTAAAACCTTGGGGCCAGCAGATTACTTGCAAAGGTGATGGAAATATAGAGCACTCACTTCTCTATCATCTATCTATCTATCTATCTATCTATCTATCTATCTATCTATCTATCATCTATCTATCTATCTATCATCTATCTATCTATCTATCTATCTATCTATCTATCTATCTATCTCTATCATCTATCTCTATCATCTATCATCTATCTATCTCTATCTATCTATCTATCTATCTATCTATCTATCATCTATCTATCATCTATCTATCTATCTCTATCTATCATCTATCTATCTATCTATCTATCTATCTATCTATCTATCTATCTATCTATATCTATCATCTATCTATCATCTATCTATCTATCTATCTATCTATCTATCTATCTATCTGTCTATCTATCATCTATCTATCATCTATCTATCTATCTATCTATCTATCTATCTATCTATCTATCATCTATCTATCTATCTATCTATCTATCTATCTATCATCTATCTCTATCTCTATCTATCTATCTATCTATCTATCTATCTATCATCTATCATCTATCTATCATCTATCATCTATCTATCATCTATCTGAATGTGCACACTGTTTAACTGCAAATAAAACATCTTCAGTGGTTTACAGAACATTTATTCTAGCTGTGTACAGGACTATTCACATCAGTTTCCTCTCATTATTTTTATGCTAGTGGATGCATGCTATAGAAAGAGAAGAGCAGCAGTGCAGGGGTCGGGTGAAGCAATAGCAACCCCCTTCCCTGTGGTGACTATGTTGCATTCATCAGTCAGGGTGTCACAGCAATGAGCTCAGTGATGATTGATGGCGTCAGTGCTCCACCCTACCCCTCATGCCCCACTGGTAGAAGGGACTCAGAAAATGTTCAACATATGGGCCCTTTTTAGTATCAGGATTCACTGAAATTTTAGATGCCCCACTTTACGTGACCTGCCCGCAACACCTCTCCACAAGGAAGTGGAGTGGCCTTCTCCGACTGCACATTAGTACATGGGAGATTCAAGACAGGCAAATGGATGGGGAATGTGGTAAATCTGGGCTTCCATTATTTATTTTATTTTGACACATTGGTCTCTTTCTCTCTCTTTTCTCTCTCTCTCCTCCCCTTAAAAATGCAAAAATACATCCCCCTCATGCAAAGGAATTGTAACAGCTCCAAAAAACCCTGTTACTGACCACAAGGAATTTAAATAATTTATCGATGGGGGCTGTTAATGAAATAATGGGAGCAAGTTAAACATTAACATTTGATATAATATAGCTGCAAATTGGCTGTAGTGGAGAACTCTCCTTCTGGGGAAGATAACTTTGCCGTGTTAACTCAGAATTCACAGCAGCAGGGTAACATACAATGAATAATGCAGGTGGCAGGATAATGTTCGCTTAAACAATTGGCAAGTTTTGAAATTCAGCCACTGTGTCTCATACAAAGGCAAAACTGGATTGCTTAAGTGGAAAGCCCATTATGGAATAATCCCAGTCTCAGCATTCATGATGTACTTGAATATGAGAGTTGTTTTAGAAATACACTGAAGGAATGACAATACAGGTAGACTTTGGCTACACAGCCTGTAGCCAGTTGTCACCCATGTGCCCCCAAACAATTACTAATTAGCAGAACAGTTTCAATTAGATTGCTTAAATCAACTTTGTAATTTGTCACTTTGCTAAGAGCAAGTAGGAATTGCCCCTAGGTTAGCAGCAGCAGAGTAGGAAAATTGTCAAATGCTGCATGTGCAGGATTTACTCCCTTGCCATGAGCAGTATGAGTGGAAAAAGCAGAACTAGGTAATCTGCTTTCAAGTTGCTAGAAACCACTAGGTGGGTAGAATGCTATTGTGCTCATTTATTAGAGCACAAGACTCTTTGTTTCAAGGTCCTGGGTTTGAGCACCACGTTGGGTAAAATATTCCTGCATTGCAGGGGGTTGGACTAGATGACTCTCGTGGTCCCTTCCAACTCTACAATTCTATGATTTTATGTGCTCAGGTCTTGCTAATAGGTTTCTCAGAGGCATCTAGCTGGCCACTGTGAGAACAGCATAATGGACTAGATGGGCCATTGACCTGATCCAGCACACTTTTCTTATGTTCTTAAGTTGCTTGCAAACCCAACCCTAAGCAAGGATTATAGGAAGTAAGTTCCCACTGATTTCAACAAGACTTACGTCCATGTAAAAATGAAAGATAACAACCTTAATTTGAAATCAGTACTAAAAGTTTGAAGAAGTTGAGTACAGGCAACCTGCAAAATGATAGCATGGATTTATGAAGTGTATTACTTTGTTGAGCTAGGGAGAGACATAGAAAGTGAATATTTTCAGACATTACAAAACTGTGAGCCTTGTGTCTTACCTTTTATTACCAGCAACAACTTTTCCCCGCCACCCTGCAGAGTGTTATGGGCCCTTTAGATTGCCTTCTTCAACTCACCAGGGCATAGTAAGCCATCAGTTGACAGCCAGCAGGCTACACACAGAGTCATTTTTGGAATCCCTCCCATAGGAAGCATTGCAAATCCAGGGAATCTGGTACATTAGTGGAGCTGAAGGGCATGTGGCTTGGCTTTGGGGAAAGCATGATGACTTTGCAAAAGATCTGGCACCCTTTGTGGAATGGAGAGATTAGCAACTCAGGCATCTCTCTAGGCTGCAGTTGTGGCTTCCTGTTGGGATCCTTTTGAAAACGGATGTCTGATGTCAACTGCCTTTCATGCAATGAGTAAATTTCATATCTTTATATAGATGTGACTCTATAACTCTGCTGTGCGTATATCCTAAATGTCAAAAGGTTACTTCAGATGTCTCAAAGTTGGCTGAAGTGCATTGATTTATTCTGTAAACAACTAATTCCATGTTCAAGTTGTTACAAGATAAATTTAAAATGGCATAATTGTTATTTATTATTAAATACAAACAAGTATGGAAGAGCCAATTAAGTGTCCCACCACTATGGCTATGAAATTATTTCAGAAGTGCTGTTAGGCAAGGCAATAACTTACTGTATGCTTCTTGGCTCAGTCTAGAGACAAATCCAAAAGAATTTAAAATCACTCACAGCATCATGTTAGGCATGTCTGCCAGGAAGTAAGTTGTTTGGCACTTACTATTGGGTAAATATGCATTGGATTGTAGCCTAACTCTGATTGTCTTCATTTTCTACAACAAGACATTAGCAAGATACAAACTATTCTTCCACGTGAATATATTCCCAGGAATGCACAGTGAGAATCCGTCACAGTCCCTGCTCTGGACTGCCTGGTTACTGCATATGTTAAAGCTACTCTGTTGCATTATTTCATGTTCCGATAATTCTTTTGAATTTTCTCCTTGTGGCTCTATCCCCTCGGTTTTGTGAGAGCTAGACAAGCTTTCCTATATTAGATTTTCATCTGCAAGATTATCCGGGATGGGGTGGGAGAGTGAACTTTTTCCATTTTCCATCTTATTGTGTTTCTCTTCAGGCTACAATATAACATTTCCTAGTTTCTCATAGACATAAAAGCCGCAAACAGACATAATAAGTTTTGTTTATAATGGTTGGGGAGATCTGACTTGTTTTGAACATATAGCGCAGAACACCATACGCTATTACCATGTAATTTGCTCCAGGTCAAGGCAGATTTAGTGGAGCTTTGAATTGTCTGGACACTGTTTCTCATGTGCTTGTATATTTCCATGCTAAGTCCTAGTTCTAGATGAAGTATACACTGCAGCCAGTGGAGGCTGGTCCATTTGGGCAGATGGGGGACTACCCTACTCTTCCCTTGTACCATTGCCTGCTAACTTCTTCCTCCTTCGTCTCACCATTCCCTCTCATAGAGCTCAATAGGGAAGAGGATGGGGAAGTAAACTCTAATTACTTCTGCCTATTGTTGGGTCTGCTCCACCTGTTGTTGGTCTCCCTGCCTTTTGCCCTACCAGCCCCAATGGATACCAACCACCACTCTGTGTAGTCAGAAATGGATGGATGTAAACATGAGTAGAAGGCACAAAGCGTGTAAGCTAGGTCTGTGCCCAACATCCCTGCACTTGCTCCTTCATTCTTCATCTCTGACTTTCCCACATCGACCAAGAAGATCTGGCATGGCTTTAGTGCCTAGAAGCTTCTTTGCATGCGTAGATGCATGAAGATTACCTGCACATATCCATGCAAAGATGCTTAGAAATGTTGATATTTTCACCCCCTCCCATTGCAAGAATCTCCTGATACGATGTGTTCAGAAAGGAGGGGGCGGAAACTGCTCTTCGCTTCTTCCGCTCCTGCCTGTCTCTGTGTGGAGTCTGTGTGTTGTCTATGTAGAAATTAGATGGCTGAGTGAGAGCTGTAACACTCATGCAAGCCAGTAGCTCTTTAGTTTTAGTTTGCAGTAGCTATCAGAAATAAAAGAAGAGTTATGCTTCACAGCAAGCTTCTGTGTTGTTCATACTCTGCTGAGTTTGGTGTTCACAATGGACAGTTGTGGGTCCAGTGCACTTAGACCTGCTTTCCAGGAGTGGAAGGTCTCTGGAAGTGCTCCAGTCACCTAGCCCAGTTGGGGCAGTACCAGTTATTGAGCCCAGTCGTTGGCATTGGCTCAAAGGCGTACTGACAAGAATCCCCCCTCAGACCTTTTAACTCAGTGCTCAAAGGCAAGGGATGGAGTGTGTGGTGTCTGGTGCACAGGGGAATGTTGAAAGAGGGAGCAGTATGGGCATTTCCAAACCCCTATGTGTGTTTGCATTCCCTGTTCTCTGAAGGCTGGGAGGGATCCCATTCTCAGTATATGCTGTCACTTTGGTAGAAGATCAAATCAGCTGTGAAATCTTAGCAGAGAAATGTCCAGTATTGAGCTTGCACTTCACGCATATCTGGCAGGCAGAATGGAAAACTGTGTGATATTTAAAATGAAGAAAAGTTCAAAGCTTTGTGATTCGTCATGAGGATCTTTCTAGAAATATATAGATATCTCTCCCCCCCCCCACATCAGACACCATAGATTAGTGATCTTCCTAAGTGATACATAGTGCTAATTATTTTGGGGTCGTTGAGCTGTAACCAAAAAATCGTTAATAAGGCATCACAATTCTGAGAATCATAATGACTATTTTTCACCGCATTGCATTCCTCAATTTGGTTTTCCTTTTTCTTTTTTAAAGAGAAAAGGTGAATCTGTTCGTTCAGCAACAGATACAGCGATGTGCAACTCAGGAGTTGTTTTTCAATTGCACTTATCTAATGTGCCACCTACTCATCTGCAGAGTTTGTCAGAAAGAGCATTTATCTCAGTTCTTTTTAATACAGGAAAGTATTCTGTGAAATACATCCCTGTACGTGAGCAGTCAAATACACAGTGTTTAAAATTAAATATATAGGAGCCACCAGGTTCCTGGCAGGCAGCAGCGAGGCTTAATGGGGCTGTGAAGTAGCTGCTGCATCTGGAGCTCAGCCACTCATACCAGCCAGGGAAGAAGAAGGAGCAGAAAAGCCCCCAGGTATCACTGCACCAGCTCCAGGCCAGCTTGGCAGGACCTCCCAGGTTGGACTGTTTGCTAACAGCTGGACCACATTAAGGTCCAGTGAATCCAGTTGGGATACTGCTGAAGATGGTTGTCTTCTACCTGCCCATGCTATAGGTTGGTGCAGTCAGGAGCTGCACAGCTACAGAGCCCCCACCCTAGCAAGGCCCAGCAGAGTGTGGAATAAGTTCACCTCCACCTCATTGAAACCCCTTCCATCCCAGAAGAACAGTAAGATTAGAGTAACCCAGCCTTGCAAATATGGGAAATACTTTACCAGGGACAAAAATTACACCTTGTTCCTTTTTCAAATGAAAATCTCTGGCCTAGAAGTGCCTCCCTGGGCAGGATGTAAATTGAAATAATAATAATAATAATAATAATAATAATAATAATAATAATAATAATAATGCTGTTGATGAAGGCTTTTGAGGGGATGGTTATATCCAGGCCATATCCAATGCTGCAGATTCACTGGAACAAGGGACTTCCATATAGGCAGTGGGGCATCCTCTTCTCCAGTCTCCATCACCCCCCTTTGGGCTCTGAAAATCAGCTCTGGGGGCTGGGGAATGCTCTGGACCTTTTTGGGGAGGGAAACAGGGCAAAAAGAGACAATGGATGTCCTGTTGCATCAGTAGAACCCAGCTGGGGAGGCATTGTATACAACACACTGTGTTAGAAATGGAAGAGAATTTGATCCAGTCCACATTTCAAAGTGAACCAACCTATTTTGCAGCCAACAAATGACTGTAGAAATTTCATGCTGCAATTCTTCTACAAAATTAGTTAGGGAAATGTGTATATCACAGAAAGAAATGCGTGTTTTAGGGATAAAGGCAAAGAAAAACATATAAAATGTGTACTTCAGGGGTAAAAATATACAACATAGTTATATACATAAAATACTGTTTCATTTATTTTCATGGTACAGAAGACAAATTTTGAGAAAACAATTGTTACAAGAGTAAACAACAAATAACTTGTCCTGATAAAATTATAGACTTTTATCATGCCATGTGCTAAATTTTCCTTTGATTATTCTAACACATCTATAATGGGGGGGGGGGATTAAAAATGTGGATAAAAAGCGATAAAAATGTACAATTTAGCAGTAATGATTTTATGTGTCTTAAAGAAAAAATATAGAAAACCAGAAAGACTGAATTTAGAATTGAACATGTACAAAACTGTGATTGAATGGAAATAAACTGATCTGTTCAGCCCCAAATGCCTGGCAGCAGTTGCCTAATCCACTGCTCAAACAGTCATAATCCCGATAAAATACTGAAGATACATGCATTTATATGATGATTTACACCTAGTCATAACACAGATTGAAATCATAGTAAGAAACATTGTTTCTTTTGTGTTTAAAGGGCCACTTTAATGCTGTGTGAGGAGTACAGTATACTATATGTACAATGTGGCATGCTGGTGGCTCATAGAATAACAGGTTTCACAATTATCACGAATGCTGAGTGACTGTAACATTGAAAAAGAATAGAATGAGGGATTGAGGCTAAACTAGAGGAGAATGTCTGTCATCACAATACCTCATCCTATACCTCAAATAGTTGTGTGGATGAGAGATTAGGCTGCACACATCCCCCACCTGATGAAGCACAGAAGGCTGGGATGTTTTGTAGAGGATACTGTCAGACGTTTCTCCCTGCTGTGTTAATAGGTCCTTTTCCAACACAGAAGCATTTAACCAAACAGATAAGGAAATAACCATAGTCTTGCAGGCTTAGACTAAGGTAAACATGTGATTATATTGTGTGAATGTGTCAACAGAAGATTTAATTTGTACAACTCTGCAATCAACAATAAATATTTCCTTGGCTTGAACCTGACGTCTTTATTATTGTTATTAGAAACTATTTTCTAATGAGCATTGAGCATACCAGCTGCTAATTCTGGGCAATTTATTTGTGCATTTACTTCTGTGCATTTCCTTGGGGTTTCAATCAGTATATTTGTATGAAGTGCAACATAAAAAAAAAATACCACAGGTAAAAAGGTAAAGGGACCCCTGACCATTAGGTCCAGTCGTGACCGACTCTGGGGTTGTGGCGCTCATCTCGCTTTATTGGCCGCGGGAGCCGGCATACAGCTTCTGGCGAACCAGAGAAGTGCACGGAAATGCCGTTTACCTTCCCGCCAGAGCGGTACCTATTTATCTACTTGCACTGTGTGCTTTCGAACTGCTAGGTTGGCAGGAGCAGGGACCGAGCAACAGGAGCTCACTCCATCGCAGGGATTCAAACCGCCGACCTTCTGATTGGCAAGACCTAGGCTCTGTGGTTTAACCCACAGCGCCACCTGTGTCCCATTATACCACAGGTAGGGTATGGATAATACAAGAACTTACTTATAGGGTACCATAAATGAGCCAGAGAGCCTTGGCATACCCATACTAGCTCACCTCTGTTGTGTACACAAACTTTTATTTTGCTTCTCAGGATGCTTCCTCATGAGGCATTAAGTATGGTATTGCCATGCTTCATTCACTCACTTTTTATGAGGCATCCACATGTCACCGTCATCCAAACATTATCATCCTGTCTTATCTGTTTAATTCTTCAGTCTTTTCTCAGACCACAAAAAGTGGATTTATTTTAAAGAAAAACAGAAGAGTAATGCATTCTCCAAATGCATAGATTTATTTCCATATGGAAATATATGCTTTTAGTGCTGCTCTCTCATTTATTTTAAAAGATGGAGTTTTGATGTGTCATATCAGGACAATGGATCTATTACAGGTTAGCACACATTGCAGGTTAATGTATTTCTAAACCTGATTTTGTTTTTTGTAGTGGTGCTGTTGTAACACAGAATTAAAAGTCAGTGTTTGATTAAACAAGCTCTACACTAGTTTTGAACTTCTGTTATAGTGTAACTGTTTTGTTTGTTTTACAACTTTTAGTATCCCCTTGTTCACTGTACCCTTAACACCCTTTTTATGAAATGAAAAATATGCCAGTCATTTAATTCCTGGTGTTCATACTAATTTTTCAGTTAACTTGACCTGTACACACAGCAGCCCATAATATAAGTAAACCTACTCACTGTGTGGAGGAGTGAGGGGAAAGATCACTGCCTTTCCCTTCCCCTGGCCTGGCTCTCAAGTCATCTCCACCACTAAATGATGGTGGCGGTGAATTGGTTGGTGCTATGCACCTACCGCCACCCAAAAACTCCACCTAGAAATGTGGTCACCCACCTAAGGAGGAAGGCTAGCTACAGGGCTGTCCAGGAGGCTTTTGATATGCTATTCTTAGAAATGAAAGCTAATTCACTATTATGTGGCTCCAGCAGACTTTAAAAAAACCTGTTAAAGGGTTAGTCTGTCTAGGGGGCACTGGCAGTTCCTGTCCTGATAGTCAGTAGCTAAGCTTTTTCTGATGCCACAGAAGAGACCACTTCTAGTGGGGTTCTGGACTAAGTACTGACTCATCATTTGGTGTTCTGCTGCACAACCAGATGCCTTCATCTGCTCCAGCTGCAACAAGACATGTCTCTCCCATATCGGTCTCTACAGCCACAGCAGGCGCTGTAACCTTTCAAAAGCTTGACTTCACCTACAAAGGTGCACTCCTCCATTGTCTCCTGAGACAGACAGATGCCAACCAAATATTTATCACACCGACATATGGCTTTTAAAAATGCCTCTCTTAAGATACAGGTAGGTAGTCGTGTTGGTCTGCCGTAGTCAAAACAAAATATCTGAAGAATATCTGAAGAAGTGAGCATGAACACGAAAGCTCATAACAATAACAAACTTAGTTGGTCTCTAAGGTGCTACTGGAAGGATTTCTTTTTTAAAAATTTTTTCTTAAGATAATGTGATGTAAACTAGCACTGTAAGAGTAAAAGAAAAAAGAGCCAAAGGAATTGGGAGGGTGGGGAGAAAACCAAAATCACATTGTACATATTCATTAATTTTAGCTAATAGCACGATTTTTGTGTGGTTATTTTTAGGAAATTAGTTCTTCAAGGAACGTACTTGAAAGTGAAAGCTGTTCTTTGCTTTTCGCATCCATTTAACTGAGCCTTTCATTTTAATGTAAGTCTGTGTGTTTTAAAAGATAATTTTTATAAGAGAGTGAGAACCAATTACATAAGGTATTATGCTCTCTCTTTAATGATACAACTTTTCTGGAATTTAAGTTAATCGCCATAATTGGCTGATGTGCACTTTATTAACATTACTGTATGCTGCATTAAATTACTATAATTTTATTAGACAGTTTAGTTCATGCTCCTTGTAGCAGGAGTGCAAATGCAGTCCCCAGCAGTAAGATGGCATTTGGAAATCTCAGGTTTAGTCTGTTTCTTTTGATCCAATATAAAATTGGAAGCTTTTCAACAGCCTTGATATGAAATGCATAGATGTGCATCTGCTCAGATCCTTTGATGCATGCATGCACTGAGAATGCTCCCTTTCCCTCCAGCCACTCTATCTCTTTATGCTGCACTGCCCCGACTCTAAAAGTTCCCTACCACCACATTTGATGAGCATGCAGAGGCTTCAATCCTGGCTTCCGTTTGCCTCCCGGAAAGTCCTGTGTTTTGGTCTGGCACTCCTGTGTGAGTCCTCATGCCAGAGCTCCAGACCAAAAGATGTTCACCTTGGTGCAAGTCCCCAAGGTGCCTACTGGCATCCCATCATCATAGTGTCAACCAGACCCTTGCAACAGCACTCTTCTCACTTGTGATTCACAGTGACCTGTATTCAGAAGCATATTGTCTCCAACAGTGGAAGGAAAGCCACGTTCAGTCTTATCCTCCATGAATTTGTCTAATCCTCTTTGAAAGACATCCAAGTGCCTCTTCTCAGATGCACAGTGCATGTTCACCTTCATTGCAGTTTGTGATCCAAAGGTGTGTGTCCTTCCTGCATGGCTCCTTCTGACACGTATGCATCTTATCAGTTTTCACCCTGATCTGTTTCCCCATAGATTTTGACATTCTGTTTCCTCTTCTTTTCCTGTCAGTCAACATTTGTCTGGGGGCTGTTGCTACTCCCTGTCTGTCCACATATCCTGATGTCTCTTAGGGCTATTTATATCTGTACTGCCCTGCTCAGTCTTTGCTGTAAGAATGACAGCCGTGTCATCCACTACTGTGATTCTGCAGCAGCCTTGATGTCTTGTGACTGCCTTAATGCTTGCATCATATTAATTGTTTATTTAATAAAGTATATTTCAGCTGCCCTGCTTCAGGGACTGATGAAACTATGTCTCATGCTGCTATAAGGAATGACATGTGTGGCTGGATGTGCACATTCTTGCATGAATAGGAATAGCAGAATGTGCAACATCTTGCTTAAACTCTGAAAGCTGTCTGCAAAGGTTTAGAGACCAGTGTGGTGAAATTGACAAGGCACTCCTTTTTGTCAGGAGCTCGTCCTACACTCGAGTAGGACCCTGGCAGAGACACATGCCCGACTGGCATGTTCTCTCCCTCCTGGTCGATCGTTCAGGAGCTTCAGAAGCTTTCTGCAGCCCGAACATCACAGCGACTGATGCCATCAGACATTGGCACACTCAGGGATCCGCAAAGTCTTCGCAGTTGCATAACAGACCTCAGCAACTCAGCATTTTGGCTAATCTACTTTATTTACATATAAACACACACAGAGCACTGAAACATGGCTCCCTCTCTCTCTAGCATCAGGCAGCAAAGAGAAAAAGAACAAAGGACAATAGTCCCACTTCACGGAACACAGTAACACAAACATCCTGTCTCCGTCACTTCCCACTCTGTGGAGTCAAAACATATACCGTCATGTGATGGACAACAATCCCATGACTACAATCATGGAGCAGGAATTCTAACACTTTTACCTCTATAGACAGATGGCACTCTGCTGCAGAACTGGAATTGATAGCCTCTTACCAACTTCCACAATGCATGGAATCATTTTTAAATATATGTATATATTCCCCCCAATATTCTATAGCAATTAAATGCAGGAGGCATCTATTTCATAGTTGTAACACAGTCTCCTAACAACTCTCAGCACCTTTAACAAACTTCACCTTCCAGAATTCTTTCGGGGAATCATGACCGTTTAGTACAGTACCACAGTGCTTTGAATTCATGGTGTCACTATGTTCTATGAGTTTCTCTCTTTGGAGGGATAGCAATGGGGCAAACCAGCTATAGCAAACCAGCTATAGCAGAGGTAGCCAATGTTGGACTACAATTTCCATCATTCCTGCTGGACTACAACTTCCATCATTCCAGATAGTTGACCATGTTGGCTGGGATTGATGGGAGATGGAGTACTACCAAATCTGGAGAGCACTATGTGGGCTACCCTGAAACAGTCCCAAAGAATGGAGGCTGTGGTGTATTATTTGATGGGAACTCTAGTAAGCAGCTTTTCTTTGCTGCTGACTAGGCTACAGCATTATGATCTAGTAACTCCCTTAATTCAACACATTTGCCGGAAGATGGACCAGCATTACCTTATCTGTCACAGGTGAAATCACATTAACATGAATATCCATTCATAAAGGCCATAAAGACACCTTTATAGTCACATTTGATTTATATTCTATGAAAGAGTCTCTTCAGCTCTCCCATGATAGCTAGTCTATATAAACTTGCTATTTTAGTCAATGAGAGTTTTTATGGTTTCAGCAAATCAGAGCTTAGGAGAATGTTACAAGCTAGTGAGCTGTGAGGCAAGATGAAATCTTCCCCGAGGCCTCTGGATGGGAAGCAGAACCTGCAGAGCTCTCACGTTTGATGGATAAAGTCCTATTTGAAATGAAATGCTAAGATAGGCAAAATGAATAGGCATCTTATTTTATAAGAATAAATACGATAGATGTCAACAAATCCAATTTCTTTTGCAGTGGCAGGATGTAAAATGCAATGTTGGCAAAATCTGTTTTCAGAATGAGACATAATACATGCATACATCATTTTATTTGCATGCTGCCTTTCCACAGTTCAAACCATGTTCAAAGTGGCTTACAGCATGAAAAAATATGTGACTACAACATAACAGATGTAATCACAAACAATAAATAAAACATTAAAGAGTACACAGCCTACCTCAATAATCTCCACATAAATCACAATATCTAATACAAAGATACATGCCCCCATCCCTACCAACACCCCAGCCCTAGTGTCTGCCCAGCAGCCTCAGCTTTGAATCAGGGTCCTGCCCTCTCAGGCCAAGTAAAAAAGGCCTGCAGGACAGGGAGAAGCTCTTCCAGGACTCACAGCCAAGACGGTCTTAGAAATGTGAAGATAATTGCACCATGCATTCCATCACTGTCCTGTGATCTTTCTTTCCAGCTACCAGTTGATTAGTAAACTCAAGAGGTTTGTTTTGTGTGTTTTGTAATATTAGCCACATAAACAGAAGCCGAACTACACAACCTACCAACTGCTGACTGTGCTTCCTACTCAGGTGCAGCCGGCATTTAAGCTGGCTTTGGCTCTGCCTTCCAAAGGCCATGATTGGCCAGTTTGAATACAATTTTGAGCAGGGCATTCTGTTAGATTCCGCAGCCAGCCAAGGCCACACATTATGTCAGCCGGCCACGCGGGCGGCGGTGCCCCCCTTTTCCCCAGCTCCCTGAGTTGCACTGTGCCACAATTGCTGCTGTCCCCACAAAGGTAAGTAGTCTTTTTACTCACAGTAGACCCACTGAAATTATTTAACGTGACTAATTTAACCCATTAATTACAACCAGTGTATTTTGAGTAAAGCTAAGGTTGAATACCCTTAGTAATTATATTATCTAATGCTTACTATTCTAGATGTTTCATCCACAGAAGATGAAAAGATGGCAAAGAGGTTAAAGTGAGCTGAGGGTTCAGGAGGTATACCTGCTTAAAAACATAACCAGTGGCTCATAGGAATCAGACAAAAGCATTACATTGTAAAATCCTGCCATTTAGTTTTGTGCAAAATGTTTCACATTTCAGTTACACCTTCTCCTTCAGCACAGCGATCTCTCCTACCCTTGCATGAGGCATTAAATGACAGCATGAATTTGTTTAACAATCCTTAACTGCACTGTGTGCCCCTAGCTATGTCTGACATATGAAAGTATACAGTCAGATGCATCTGTATTAATAAAGGCCCATTAGGAAATGTTGAGTAAATGCTTATTAGAAGTATTATGCACGGAGACGTGACTCCCCGTATCTCGTAACGAACCATGATCACTGATGATCAGACCATGGCATCTGATTTGTTTTCCGTGAAATGCTCCTGATTTGCTTGAAAATGCTTCTGAGTTTCCGAAGGAACGTTGGTGGCAGTCATGCAGCCTGATCTTGTTCCCACAGAGTTGTGCTTTCTCCAAAATGCGCATATGATGGCTGCTTTAAGGTAATTCACAGGAATGGCTGATTTATGTATTAATGATTAAAAAAACTTATACCCCACATTTCAATATCCAGAGTTGTTGTTGTTTAGTTGTTTAGTCGTGTCCGACTTTGGACCAGAGCACGCCAGGCACTCCTGTCTTCCACTGCCTCCCGCAGTTCGGTCAAACTCATGCTGGTAGCTTCGAGAACCTATCCAACCATCTCATCCTCTGTTGTCCCCTTCTCCTTGTGCCCTCCATCTTTCCCAGCATCAGGGTCTTTTCCAGGGAGTCATCTCTTTTCATGAGGTGGCCAAAATATTATTGGAGCCTCAGCTTCACGATCTGTCCTTCCAGTGAGCACTCAGGGCTGATTTCCTTAAGAATGGATAGGTTTGATCTTCTTGCAGTCCATTGGACTCTCAAGAGTCTCCTCCAGCACCATAATTCAAAAGCATCAATTCTTTGGCGATCAGCCTTCATTATGGTCCAGCTCTCACTGCCATACGTCACTACTGGGAAAACCATAGCTTTTACTATACAGACCTTTGTTGGCAAGGTGATGTCTCTGCTTTTTAAGATGCTGTCTAGGTTTGTCATTGCTTTTCTCCCAAGAAGCAGACATCTTTTAATTTCGTGGCTGCTGTCACCATCTGCAGTGATCATGGAGCCCAAGAAAGTAAAATCTCTCACTGCCTCCATTTCTTCCCCTTCTATTTGCCAGAGTAATGATGGGCAAATTTTAGTACAGTCAGTGAAGCATGTGCCTCTTAATCTCAGGGCAGGAGGTTCGAGCCTCACATTGGACAAAAGAGTCTTGCAATGTAGGGGGTTGGACTAAAGGACCCTCGTGGCTTTTTCTAACTCTACAATTCTATGAAAGATGTCAATTTTGGATTCACCCAGTTTCTCATTTTTCTAATATTAAATTCAGTTCACATTTCTGCATCAATTTGTGGTCATTATTCTTATTCTTATTAAAAATCATTATGAAATTCCTCAGCATTTTAGTGCAGATTTCTCCTAATTAACACATTTTTAAATGCAGTTTTGACTTGGCTTGGGAACTGCACTGAAAAATTCAGATAAGTACAAAGTTTGAAAGATAGCTGTGTTTCAGTTCTCATATTGTTTCGAAAGTGCAAATTTGTTAAGTTTGCCTTTAAATCTAGACCATTCCTAATCTAGAGAAATTTACTCCTGAACTGACACAATAAAACCAATAAAGCAATAAGGGTAACATTAAAATGCAGAGGAGAGCATGGAGGCAGCTGCCCCTCTTCCACAGTGCAAGTGATGTGCTTTTTCTGCTGCTATGAAAAACTGCTTTTATTCTATTATATATTTGACTGGAATGCTACATCCTGCCTCACATGGGACATAACATTTAAAACACATAAATCATCACAGGACTCTACTGTAAAACCAGCCTTCTGTTCTAACAAAATGGAGTCCTTAAAGGAGGAAAGGAAGACATTTTATGGGACACAAGGATAAAGTATGTTTGGTAGAATTATACTTTTGAAAAAGCTCTACTTCCCTAAGCAGTGAGAAGTTCCTGCACTGGTTGTGCTTGGTGTCCTTTGTTCAAGGAGAGAGCACTAGAGACAAAGGTATAGTATATAGCTCAGTCAGTAGAGTACACGATTTGTAATCTCAGGGTTGTGGGTTCAAGCTCCATGTTGGGCAGAAGATTCCTGCATTGCAGGAGGTTGGACTAGATGACCCTCACAGTCCCTTCCAACTCTAGAGTTCTATGATTCTATGTATAATTACACACTCACATAGGCATGACCTACTCCATATCAGATACATGCACCACGAAGTTTCTTCCTACTCAGAGCTCTTGTCTTTCACACACCAACACATATTTCACATGCTCCTTTCCTTAAAGCTTAGCCAGAGAGGAGTGTCACCTAAAAATTCTGATGGCTGTTTTGTTCAAACACGCTGAGCGATTCTTTCAAACACATTCTTTCAAACACTGAAAGAAAACAACAACCAACCATTATGGATGGTTAATCAACAATATACCTAATGAAAGGAAATATTTAACAACACCACTTAGATGTCTGTAGCTACTTACAGTGGTACCTCTAGTTACAAACTTAATTCGTTCCGGAGGTCTGTTCTTAACCTGAAACTGTTCTTAACTAGAGGTGTGCTTTCGCTAATGAGGCCTCTTGCTGCCACTGCGCCGCCGGTACACGATTTCCATTCTCATCCTGGGGCAAAGTTCTCAACTTGAGGTACCACACTGTACTTCTGATCACCTTTAGACTGTATTTTTGCACAAAGAAACCCATATAAAACAAACCAGTGCAGAGGCAGATTTAGGGGAGTGTGACCGGTTTGATTGCACTGGACATAGTGCCTTGGGGACACCACAACTGTGAAGTAGAATGGAAGGTGAGATGCGGGGAGCGCCAAATTTTGGCACGTTATTGTCCTTAGGGCCAGACCAGGGTTTTGGTTGTGGATTCTGACTAGCAGTGGCTCTTCAGGATCTCAGACACCTGTCACCAGCTACTGGAGATCATTTGAATGGGAGGATGCCCGGAGTACAGACTTCAGACCTGCGTGCAAAGCTTGTGCTCTACTACTGTAAAAAATGAAATTGTTCAAGAATTGCAACACTATTGACTTCCGGGTTGGCGCCTCCGACAATGGCAGAATTCCTCTGATCGGGAGGAATTTGCTCCATGGAAATCAGGGTCTGGCCGCCACGGCGAAGGCGGAGACCCACTAAAAATCATAGGCGGGAGAAGCCTGTGAACATGGGATTCGGCTGGCACCTTTTGCGTCTCCCCTACTCGTGGGGAGACCCGGTTTCGGGGATCCGGAGCGACGTGGGGTGAGCAGCGCGGTGCTTCAAATTGACTGCTTCTTTCACGGAGTGAAGCTGCACTGCTGTTGCCGGAGAGCGCTGACTTTTTCCTGTGGACAATTTGATGCTAAATAACTACCCGTGAGTAGAACGGAAAACTGGATTTTTAAACGTCTTAATTTGGCATCGAAACGGGGAGGTTTCAAACCGGAAGTCTGCCTCCCCCTTTTGTAAATAGATTGAAGCAAAGAGCTTGCAAGCTAAAGTCTTGGAAAGTCCTCTGTAAAGGATTAAACTTCCATCGGCTAAAATCATTAAACCCCCCTTGGAAGCAGGAGAAGAGGGGGGGAAATTTGGGATCACGTAAGCCTGCAGGAGAGAGTGAAGAAAGTTAAATTACCACCGCTCTGAACCTGGAAATGGGCTGCTAGTAAGACTGACGTTTTGGGAAAGTTCATTGACTGTGAATAAAACGTATCTTGACAGCTAGTTAAATAAGAGAAATACATTGTTTCCATTATCTCCTTCTGCGTTTAAAAAGGAGTAAAAGTAACTGAAAATTGAAACTAATTTTATTGCTTGAACTGTGCTTAAAAGGATTGATGCAAATAGAAATTGTTTCCCTCTAGAGGGAGCCTTTGAAACTGTTACAAGAGTTGAGCTGGTTGAATCTCCAGCTGCAAGATAAAAAACCGTGAGAACCAGGGATTGACCTTGGATAGGTTAAGAATGTCGACAGAAGAAGCCTTAGTGATTGCATTATGTAAGATAAGTGATTCATTGGAACAGCTCCACAAGAAGACGGATTTGATGACTATTAAAATTGATAACTTGGGACAAAAAGTGACTAATTTGGGACAAAGAGTGAACATCTATACAGAAGCCGTTCAGGAATCGATGCAGGAATCTACTTTGGCGTGGCAGGCTGTGGAGAAGGCGAGGGAGAAAGTTGTTGTTGTTGAACCTAAAGTAATACGGGTGGAGAGGGAGAGAGCCCCAGCCTTACAGAGGCAATTTGATGACTATAAGTTGTTGCCTTCTATGATTGAATTCAGAGAAGGTCAGATTTTGAGGATTGGAGCCCTGCTTGGACTGGAGAAGGAAAGTTGGATAGATCACCTCATGCAGGGATTTACTGACCTTTGGGACCTGGACCTGGGTCAGGAGGAGATTGGAGTTGTGGGGACTTTCAGATTTGGAGGGATTTTGAAACACGTCCTGAAATATCTTTTGGATTTTAGTTTTAATTACGGAGATTTGGCTAACCTGTCAAGAAGGAATAAAAACATTGCTAGGTCGGAGCTTCCCTGAGATCTACTCTTCAGCATCAAAGGAAGGAAATTAAGAACAAGATCAGCAGAAGACAAAGTAAAGTGCATGTATAAATATGAAGAAGACCTGCAGAAGGGACTTGGAAAAGAGTTAAGAGCCTCGGACAGAAGATCACCAGGTTGATGAACTATATGGAATTGACGTGTAATGGTTATAAGGGGTTGCTCGTGCATAAGTTACCGCCACTCCTGGGCCAGGTTGCCTGGTTTAACCTGTCCTGGCTGACAGCCCTTCACTCCGTGGCTGTTCAGTCGCTAGCAGAATCCGTCAGTGGGCGTTTTTTGAAACTCTTCCAGCAAAGAAGTTGTTTGACACCCAGTCTCCTCCTACTCTCCCTGCGCGGAAGTCTTCTGCGCAGGGAGGGAGTGGGCAGAGGAGTGCCTGTGCTCTCCCCACTGTTTTCGGGCGAAGAGTCTTGGAGACCCCTCTCCGAATCCCCCATCTGCCCCCCTTCTCTACTGGTGTTGCGCTGATTCCCTTCCCCAGCCGATGAGCTCCCTCTCTCCTTGCTGGCCCCCTCTCCAGCATCGCTTGGGAGCCTTGCCTCCACCTCTGACTCTGATGTCAGTTCCCTGACATGACGGAAATGACTGGCAGAATCCAAGACCAGGGAGAAGAGACGGTGGAAGAAGATTGGAAAAAGTTTAAAGTTTATTTATAGAAATACTGTAAAATTAATGAGTGTCAGAAAAATGTTGGAATGAAATTATAAGGCTTTAGTAGAAATGTTATAAGGAGTTAAGCATAAATATTATAGTATTAATGGAAAATAAGGTTCAAATAAATTAAGATAATTATATGACAGAAAATATAGAAAGATGGAAAGGAATTGCTGAAACAATTAATAGAAGTAGAATACAAAAAGGGAGATGAGAGGAGGTCGATGAAACAAGGGAATGAAAGATAAGGCATTGAAATGGTATGATGTATGTTTTTAAATTGTTTTTGCTTTGTTTTGTTTAATCTAATGTGTTAATGTTGCGTTGTGTACTGTTTATATATTGTATCGTATTTTTTTCCTTTATTTTGCTTCTTCTTTTTTTCCTTTCTTTTTCTTCTTTATTTTAAGGTTTAAAAGTGATAAATATTATTTTTTTTTTAAATAAAAAGGAATTGCAACATTATTTTTGGGATTCCACATTCATTTCCCCCCCAAACTGCACTCAGAATGCAATCAGAAGTGAGATTAGAGGACTGTATATGAAACTCAGGCAAACTTAGACACACATACATCTAATTTTGGCTATGCTCCTCTGGAGGAAAAACCTTGGATGGACATATTTGGCTCTTCCGTGACTGCAGCAAGAAATGTCACTGGATGCTAATTCAGAGTGACAGTTGCATCATATATATATATATATATATATATATATATATATATATATATATATATATATATATATATATCATTGCCAGCAATCCAATCCAAATTAAAAATCCAGCCTTCTGCATTGCCAAATACATGGTGCCTACTAAATATTTCATGCTCTAAAGCAGCTGTTGAAAAGAGCAAAAATTAGTTTCCAAGCCTATATGTATTTAGGTGTTATGTTACATTTGAAAAGGAGGCGGGTGGGAGTGCAGTTACCCTTAAAAGGATAAGGACTTTCCTGTGACACAGTTCCCAAGAGCACTACCAAGGCTTAAAAGCATTCTTCTGTTTTGTGGAAGCATGTGTGCATGTTTGATTGAGTGGAAGGAGTGCAAGGGGGAAAATGAGATCACAAATGTATGTTTTGGCTGCCATGAAGTCAATACAGTAATAGGTCGGCAGAAACATCAAAACACAATCATGAGCTGTCTTCAGGGCTGAGAGTGAGCACAACTGGAAGGCAATCAGCCAATGGCAAGGAAAAGGCATTCTCTCTCCATCTTCTAGCTCATCTGTGATACTGAAGGAACTAGAAAGTATACTAAATATCAGCTGATACATTTGGCAGATACCAAGAATGGGATAATTTCAGTGGTGTTCCTACATCTCCAGAATTTTCTCCAAAGAGAAGTTCTTATGGCCTCTTTACTGAACCTTCAAGCTGACCTTAAAATCCTTTCTGTTATGCTTAGCATTTTTTTGATTTGTTATTTGTACTGGTGGTGTTGGCTGTCTTCTTCTTCTTCTTCTTCTTCTTCTTCTTCTTCTTCTTCTTCTTCTTCTTCTTACTATTCCCTGCCCAATCTGTTTACTGCATCTAATACACACTTTATTATTAAATGTATTTATTTAATGTATTTAAAACAATCATGAGTTGTTTTCAGGGCTGAGAGTGAGACCACATTAAGGTATTTAATTATTTAAATATATTTATTTAATGTATCTAATGCAATGGTTTTTTTTTGTTTTTTTGCAAGACATAATGGACATAAAGGACATAGATAAATTAAACCGTTATATGTTGCAAATCATCCTTCTAAATAACCATACTATCAGAGTTTTAATACTGCACTGATAGTTAATAAATTTCTGTTGACCTCAAACGATTTCTCAGCATTGGACCTGACTGGTTTTGAACAAGCGGCAATGTTCAATATCAGTGTTCCAGCTGTAAAATGGGTGAACCACCCTTACTCCTCTGACAGGCCTACAATTTCTAGAGTGGTTTAACAATTGATCCCTCTTCAGAGGGAACTCAGAATATCTATTCTATGCACATCTCAAAATGTTTAGCTAATGCACACCTTGCATTTACAGCTGGAGCAATTTCTTCTCTCTATCTAAAAGGGGGCCCTTTACTGTTGCCAGACATGACACGAGATGCTGAATCTCTCTCATGGGCCTTCTTTTGAATACACAATCCCACACCTACAAAAGGAGAGGGAACATTATCTCCCTGCATTTTAAGTCATACTAAATCATATTTAGCACCTCACCTCACTACTTTGTATCTGCCAGGCCCCCTGCAGTACAGGAGCCAAAGGACTAAAGAGATGGAAAGCGTTGTCAGTGGAGGGTGCATGTATATTATAGCTATTAATCCTGTCGAGAAATATCCTTTATTTAATATTTATATATGTGGGAACTCTTGTACTAATGGTCTTGAAGTAAGCAGATGCAGATATTTTAGATGGGCTTCTGTTAGCTGGAAGGACCATTGCTAAACAGGGGCTGGCAGTAATATGGAATTATAGCAAAGGCTTCAGGCTACTTCTGCATCTTCTTCTTGTTGCATACGAATGACTCCACTGTGGCCAGGTTCCAACCCGTTACATTCCAGTCTGTCAGGCTCAGCAAGGCTCTCCTGCCATGCACACTCTAAGCTTCCTTGAGGTTTCATTTCACCTTTTTCCGGTCACCTGGAAATGATTGGGACTTGTAAGGATGCAGCTGGCAGCGAGGGCGTTTCAGGGCACAACTTCCCTGATAAAGATTTTGTCAAAAACAAAAAAAGACAGCACTGCCTTAGGCTACAGTCCAAAACATGCTTACAGCGCAGTGGGATGAAGTCAGTCCCACTGAGTGCAATAGCAAATGCGGGTAGGATTGTAGCTTCATTGGAGAGCAAGTCTCATTGAACACAGTAAGATTTCTAATGTGCCAAGGGCAGAATTGCACTGCTCAAGTCCCTGTTGAAGATCACGTGAATTCTGTGACAGCCAACTTAAAGCCACAAGTTGTTTTTATTTCTGTTTAAGACATTTATACCCTGCTTTCGCTATGTGTCCTTAGCAGGGCCGGTTCACCCATGAGGTGGACTGAGGCAGCTGCTTATGGTTATGGAATCTGTTATGTGTAGTTTGTGAGGTGCAAACTACAGTTCCCAGGATTCTCTGGGGGAAGGCCATGTGCTTTACATGTACAGTGTTGCTGTAACCTCCAATACCTTGCTTGTGAGAGTCGCATGGAGTGCCAATCTGCTATTGGGCCAGGTTCAAGGTTTTGGTACCAACATTTAAGGCCCTTTACAGCTTAGGACCAGATTACTGAAGAGACCACCTTATCCCTTAATAACTCAGTAGGTAAGTGCATTCTGCAGAGAGTTTCTCCTTGAGTACTGACTAAGTCCGTCTATCCATCCTTCTATCCCATTGGCTTGGCTTTTTTGTTCTATACTAGCTGAAGGAGCTATAGCACAGGGTAGAGAACCCTTTTCTGCATAAGGGCCACATTCACTTCTGGGCAACCCACATGCCTGGGATGAGCAGGACTAGAGGCAAAAGTGGGTGGAAGAGCCTCAGTACCCAACTAGAAAGACCTGGAGACAGTGGCGTAGCATGGGTTGTCAGCACCCGGGGCAAGGCAAGTGAGAGTGAGTGAGCCAGGTAGGGGCAGAGAGCTGCGAGTGCGAGCGCGCGCCCCCAGATGTTGCGCTCGGTGTGGCCAGCCCCCCCTGCACCCCCCACACTATGCCACTGCCTGGAGAGACAGATTTCTCCCTTGGGCCTGAGATTCCCCATGCCTAAGCTATAGTATGGCCTCTCTGAGTTTTGTCAGCCTGACTATAGACTTGTGCACTTTGATCAGGACAGAAGCCTTTAGCAACCCTTAAGTAAATCTCTTTGAAACACAGTGCTCCCAACAAAAGAGATTCTATTCCTCCTCCAAGCATGCTTCTATTATGGTTTCTTGGAAGCAGTATGTACATTACAGAGACTGCTTTCTGAAAGGAGTAAAAGCAAATCACACCCTCTGCCTTTCCATCACTGACTACAGACATTTACAGCAAGGCTGGCTCCAGATAGTGACAGCCCCTCTGTGCTTATCTTGCTGACTAAACAAAACCCCCATGAATCTGGGTGAAGAAGCAAGTGAACCAGGGTTTAGATTTTGAAACGCCACCGCTCCTATAGGCAATCTGTTGTATTAAATGTATCTGTATGAGAGAGAGAGAGAGAGAGAGAGAGAGAGAGAGAGAGAGAGAGAGAGAGATGAAGAAAGAGAAGATAAGAAAAAAAAGATACACAGGTTAAGGAAGGCTTACAAAACCCATACAAGAGATACATGCTAAAATGACATGATACTGATATTCATAATACGTAACCTGACAGTGGAACTGGAACTGAGAATCAGAATTAGCTAGTAGGCTAAGCATCCTAGAATGCAGAGGTCGGATCGGACTAATTATGTGATATCCCCATATTGGCATGCAGTTGGCATGCAGAGGTAGCATCCTTGGGCAGCTGTGATGGGCCTGACACCATTAGGGGAAGGGCTGTAGCTCAGTGGTGGAGCATCAGCCTTGCATGCAGAAGGTGCCTATTCAATCCCAGTGTGAACAAGTGTGTTGACATACTGAGCAAGATGGACCAACACTCTGTCTCAGTATGAGCCAGCTTCCAATGTCCTTATGCTCTACCTTATGGCCACTGTTGTAACTGGTTGCATTGTTCCAGGGCATTGTGACTGATGCCATGCAGGGGTGCCAACTTGAATAAAATATTGTGGGGGCCCAGGTAAGCCCCGCCCCACATAACCGATCACATGATGCAATTCACCCACACCATTTGAATGGCAATGCCCATCAATTTTTCAGGGGCCCAGTCCCCTCATTTATTTTATTGTGGGAGCTGAAGCCTCCACAGTCCCTTGGAGTTGGCTTCTATGATGCTATGGGAAGTCTGGCTTTCATCAGAAGACATTGCTGTTCTTCTCATTCATACAATTGATTTTTATGTTTTTATATTTTAAACTGTCCTCTGATCCTCAGATGAAGGGCGACGTAGAAATTTAATGATGATGATGATGATGATGATCTCTGGCAGACATAATAAGGAGGAGAAGGGCATCCAATTAACATGGAGGACACCCTCAGAGGGCTTCCTAAACCTGGTACTTCTCAATTCTATTACAACTCCATCAGCCACAGACAGCATGGCCAATGGTTAGGTTTTATGAGAAGACATTATGTCACACTGGCATATAAGGATATGGGAATATGAGAGGAGCCCTACTGCATCCAACCAAAGGCTTACATAATCCAGCTTTCTGTTCCCAGAGTGGTGAACCAGGTGCCTACAAGTGCAATTGTGGCTCTGCTTATGGAGATCCCCCTTCTATCGCAGGGTGGGGAGAATATAAACCCCTCTTTCCACTGGTTCTATGCTCAATGAGAAAGGTGATCTGACTCAACACATACTAACAGCTCTCCCACATATCTGCAATCAGGAGAACACGAGAAACATTGACATCAGTTGCATACCAGACTGGTAGATTTCTCCTTCAGCAGCCGCTGCACCTAAATGTCCACACAATTTATCAAAGCCCAAAGAGCCTGGAAGTAAGCAATATTTTAAAAGAAGAAGAAGCTGTGTTGACATGTTCCAAAGGAGCACGGAATGGGGGTTCTTTTTGCCCTGCTATATATATATATATATATATATATATATATATATATATATGTCTTATGAACAGCTACACCCTGATTTTCTCCACAGCCTTTAAATTGTTGCTCTCTGGAGAGAAGATTAGAGCGAAACACCAAGAGATTAATTTTGTTTCCTTGCCCTTCTGGCTCTCTCCCACAGGCACAGGAGCTCTCCAGGAGGCCACAGTTTGCTTCCCACTACGAGTATATTTAAGAGAAAGATGAAGCCTAGTTACCTAGCCATAGATGTCACTGTAGCTGCATTATTCCCAAAGGACAGAGATTTTATTTATCTATGCCACTTCTCCAGGAAGGCGAAAAGCCTAGAGGCGAAGAAAAAAAAAAGGCCTGACATTTAATGTTTCTATTACAGAATATTGCCTAGACTTGGAAATGAGGGAGCTCTCTTTTTCCACTCTGCTTTCTTGGTATGACTCTCAACATCACAGCAAAGCAGAGGGAACAAGAAGTGCAAGTGCCTTGCACTTCCTGGCTTTGTACATTCCTGACATGTCAAAAGTGAAACGCTGACATCTTACAGTGGGTCAAGATGTGCACAGTCCACAAACCAGTTAAAAAGTAATCCCATTTGGGTCGTATCAACTAACATGGATAAGTCACAAAGCCAAAATGTCACAAAAGACGGCAGACTACCAAAGACCTTTTTTGAACTGACAGACAATATGGACTGGATTGACATCTGGAGAACGAAGAACCCCTTGGGAAAAGAAGGAACATTTTTCTCTGAAGCCCAGCTGACTTGGACAAGAATCGACCAAATATGGATAACTAGAGGTCTGGCACCCAAGGTCAGAAAGGTGGAAATCTGCCCAAAGACCTGCTCCGACCATAACGCACTGAAAATGGACATGATACTATTACCAACCGGCTCCTTTAGATGGAAGATGAATGACAACTTGTTTAGAGATCAGGAGATTATTAAGAAGGCCCAGAAAGCTTTGAAGGACTACTTTGAGATAAATATGAACACTACGGTGGAAAAAAGAACTATTTGGGATGCAAGTAAAGCTGTGATGAGGGGGTTCTTGATACAACAGAATGCTGTAAAGAAAAGGATACAAAACGACAGAAAAGATAAGATTTTGGAGAAAATAAAAGAATTAGAGAAGAAGTTAAGATTAAATCCGAAGTCACAGCCGATCTTGAGAGAAATCAAACTCCATCAAGCACAATATTCCAAACTGATAAATCAGGAAATAGAGTGGAAGATTAAATTAATGAAACAAAAAACTTTTGAATCGGCAAATAAATGTGGGAAACTGCTAGCTTGGCAGTTGAAGAAGAGACAAAAATTAAATACAGTTACAAATCTGGAAATTGAAGGAAGAAACATTCAGAACCCCACGGAGATCAGAAAGTGTTTTCAGAAATATTTCAAAAAATTATATACTCAAGGGCCGCAGGACGAGGTTGAGATTAAACAATTTTTGGAGAAAAATGGACTTAAAAAATTGTCACAAGAAAATAGATTACTCCTGAACAGCAAAATAACACGCCAAGAGATTGAAAAAGCCATTCAGAACATGCAACTGGGCAAATCTCCAGGGCCAGATGGGCTAACCTCCAAGTATTATAAGATATTAAAAGACTACTTGATACAACCACTGATGGAGGTCAGCAATGAAATTATGGAGGGGAAGAGGGCTCCGGAATCGTGGAAGGAAGCATTTATCACATTGATATCTAAATCGGAGTCTGAAAAGACACAACTCAAGAACTACCGTCCCATCTCCCTTTTAAATGTGGATTACAAAATATTTGCAGATGTTCTGGCAAGTAGACTTAAAAAAGTTCTAAATGAAGTAATTCACAAAGACCAGGCAGGCTTTCTCCCAGGTAGACACATGTTTGCTAATACAAGGAACATTATTGACATCTTGGAACTTTTGCAAACAGACATAAATACAAAAGCAGTGCTAATCTTCATAGATGCGGAGAAGGCCTTTGATAATATCTCTTGGAAATTTATGAAGGGAAATTTAAAAGAAATGGGAGTGGGTCGGGGTTTTGAGAATGGGATTGATGCAATATATTCAGAACAAAAGGCTAAATTGATAGTTAACAATGTGGTTACAGAAGAGTTTAAAATTGAGAAAGGAACACGACAAGGCTGCCCAATTTCCCCTTTGCTATTTATATCGGTTCTGGAGGTGCTCTTGAATATGATTAGAGGGGACCGGTTGGTGGAAGGGATTCAGGTCGGAGCGAAACAATACAAACTTAAAGCTTTTGCAGATGACCTAGTTCTGACCCTGCAGGAGCCAGAATCTAGTACAAAAAGAGTATTACAATTGATTCAAGATTTTGGTCGGGTGGCGGGATTTAAACTAAATAAACAGAAAACTAAGGTGTTGGGAAAAAATCTGACAGATACAGAGTCAGAACGGTTTCAGAGAGAAACAGAACTAACTGTGGTTAAAAAAGTAAAGTACCTAGGGGTAAATATAACAGCGAAAAATCTGAGTCTATTTAAGGATAACTATGAAAAATGTTGGTCTGAAATTAAGAGAGACTTGGATAGTTGGACAAAATTGAAGCTTTCTTTGTTAGGCCGAATTGCTGCTATTAAGATGAATGTATTGCCAAAGGTGTTGTTTTTGTTTCAAACACTGCAGATTGTGGACAAGACGGAGTGCTTCCGGAAGTGGCAGAGAGATATATCTAAATTTGTCTGGCAGGGCAAAAAGCCCAGAATTAAGTTTATGATACTAACTGATGCGAAAGAAAGAGGGGGCTTTGCCCTGCCAGACTTAAAGCTGTACTATGAAGCCGCAGTTTTCTGCTGGCTAAAAGACTGGCTACTTCTCAAAGACACTGATGTACTGGACCTGGAAGGTTTCAACAATGCTTTTGGTTGGCATGCATACTTATGGTATGATAAGGTTAAGATCAATAAGGCCTTTAAGAACCATATTGTCAGGAAAGCAGTATTTAATGTCTGGACAAAATACAAAGACTTATTGGAAAACAAAACTCCGAGGTGGCTTTCACCTCTGGAAGCTAAGGCCCGAAAAAGACCCAATATGGAGGCCAAATGGCCAAAATATTGGGAAATATTAGAAAAAGATGGAGACAATTGGAAATTGCAGAGTTTGGAGAAAATGAAGGATAAAGTGCGAGACTGGTTACATTACGCTCAGATTAAAGAAGTCTTCAAAAATGATAAAAAGTTAGGGTTCCAGGTGGAGAAATCGAAGTTGGAAACAGAATTGTTAGAACCAAAGACTAAGGTATTATCAAGAATGTATAACCTGCTGTTAAAATGGAATACACAAGACGAAATGGTTAAATCGGTTATGATAAAGTGGGCTCAGGACATTGGGCATAACATTATGTTTGAGGACTGGGAAAGGTTGTGGACCACTGGGTTGAACTTCACTGCATGTAATGCTCTGAAGGAAAATGTAATGAAAATGATATATAGATGGTACATGACCCCAGTTAAACTTGCCAAAATATACCATTTGTCTGATAATAAATGTTGGAAATGTAAAGAATATGAAGGAACATTCTTTCACCTCTGGTGGACCTGCCCTAAAGTGAAGGCCTTCTGGGAAATGATATATAATGAGTTGAAAAAGGTATTTAAGTATACCTTCACTAAGAAACCAGAGGCCTTCCTTCTGGGTATTGTCGGCCAGAAGGTGTTAAAGAAGGACCGAACATTTTTTATGTATGCAACAACGGCAGCAAGGATACTCATCGCTAAGAGTTGGAAAACTCAAGATCTACCCACACTGGTAGAGTGGCAGATGCAGCTGATGGACTATATGCAACTGGCCGAGATGACTGGCAGAATCCGAGACCTGGGAGAAGAGAGGGTTGAAGAAGATTGGAAAAAATTTAAGATTTATTTACAAAAATATTGTAATTTGGCTGAATGTTAAGAAGGATGCTAGATCACAAATAATTGTCCACCACTGAATTAGATCTGAATTTGACGATAAGTGAGACTAAGGAAAATATAAATCTTTTGGAGAACTGCTAGATTTTACTTAAATGAGCGGATATAAGATTGTAAACAAGATGGTAATTTGCTTGGAATTTTTTTTTTTAACGATGTAAGTGGGAGCGGGAGACGTGAGGGAGTCCAAAGAAGTGACGAAATTATGTTATGATATAAGTAATGTTGTTTATTATCTATGCATTTGTATTCAAAAAACTTTAATAAATATTTATATATATATAAAAAAGTAATCCCATTTCTAGGCTGATAAGGCAGCAAATGTTCTACTGTCTAGGGCCACAGTCATGCCATGCATGTAAAGCAGTATGGTATCACTTTAAACAGACATGGCCTGCCCCAAAGAATTCTGAGAGTTATATTTTGTTATAGGAGAGCCGAAAGTTGTTAGGAGACTCCTATTCCCCTCACATAGCTACAGTTTCCAGAGTGATTAGCAACCAAACACTTTCCCCAGGGAACTCATGAGAACAGCAGCCGCCTTTTAGACGTTTTCCCCTCACTGAATTACAAATCTTAAAAAGGACATAAGAACTGGTTTAAAATTTGGCAGCTTTCGCTTTTTGGGTGTAAACATAAGGTTTTCAAGGGGCAAAAACTGCTTAAATACTCAGCATTGGTGTAATACTGGAAGCTAACCTCAGTCTACTCAGCGGCAAACAGATCTAAAGCTGCAGTTCTAATCCTGAATTTGGGTGGCATCTGTGTGTCTCGGGAGACAATGGAAGTGTGCCATTGGGGATGAAATCAAACCATTGGAGAGTTACAGCACCTGCTGTGGCTGAAGAGACCATGTAAGAGAGACATGTTTTGTTGCAGCTGGGGCAGATGAAGGCATCTGATTATGCTAATGCATATATACAGTGGTGCCTCGCAAGACGAAATTAATCCGTTCCGTGAGGCTCTTCGTATAGCGGTTTTTTCGCCTTGCAAAGCAAGCCCATTGACAGCTTAGCGGATTAGCGTTATTAGCGGTTTAGTGGCTTTTAGGGGATCATCTGATAAGCGGCTTATCAGCGGATCAGCTGATAAGCGGCTTAGGGCTTAGGAAAAGGGGGAAAAGAGGGGAAAAACCCCCGCAGGAACTTGCAAGACATTTTCGTCTTGCGAAGCAAGCCCATAGGGAAATTCGTTTTGCGAAGCGCCTCCAAAACGGAAAACCCTTTCGTCTAGCGGGTTTTCCGTCTTGCGAGGCGTTCGTCTTGCGGGGCACCACTGTAATGCATATATAATGCATATGGTGTTTCTTCTTTCTATGTTCTTCCCAGCAGTCATTGCTCCTCTGATCACTGTTGTGAATGCATGGCCTGATTATCTCCAGGCACTGCAGTTGTCTGCAGGGGATTCACATATGACACAGTTAATGTTGCCAGCGTACATATCACGTTGGCAGACGTCTTTGTAATGCAGAGCCGGTTTGCCAATGGGCATGGAGACTGAAGCCAGCTTCAGTCATGTTCTTGGGGATCGTACCATTGTGTGGGCATGACCGAGCTAGTGTAGACGTCACTGAAACAGGAGTGCGAATGTGGGCTTGGGAGAGCACATCTTTGTTTGAGACTCTGTCCTGCCATGTGATGCCCAAGATCTTCCTGATGCAGCACATGGAGAAGGTGTTGAGGCAGGTGTAAGTTGCTCCTGGCAGGTGTAAGTTACCCAAGACTCACTATCATAAAGCGTGCTCATCACACAAGCCTGGTAGACCTTTATTTTGTTATTGGTTGTTAGCACCACATTCTTTCACACCCTTTTGGAAGGGCTCGTTGAATTCAATGGGATTTAAGTTTGAATAGACATGGTTAAGATTATGCTGTAAATCACTAGGCTGCAGAAGCTTATCAGATGGGAGCCACATGACTGTTTCCTTTTGCTCTCTTCAGGAGTCTTGGCTTGAATTTTAATTGTATTTAGGGTGTTTAGGTGGACATTGGACTTTTAATTGCTGCTTATGAATATTTTTAATTAGTTGGGGTTTTGTTTTTGTTTTTTTTACTTTGAATAGTTATGCTTACTTAGCCTAACTGGCATTCCATCCTGATGGCTTGAAGTGATTTTTTTTCTTTCACAAAAAAGAGCAAGCAACCTTTGGCATGCAAGCTCTAAACCACGGATGGAAATAAAAGTGCGCCACATATGAACACCATGTTTCAAGCAGCGGTTAAGGTGTTGGAATGCCAGTCAACTTGACTGTTGCTTCTGCAGTGATGTAGCAACACTAGTGGTTGTCCTCTGATTGCTGATTACAGTGCATAGGTGTTGTCTCTGACCCACTGTGAAAATCAGCACATCCTCATTTGCATTCATTTTTATTCTGCATCTTAAGACTATGGGCAATCAGATTGCCCCATGCACCGTAGGGTCTTTGTTTTGTCAATGAATGCATACAGCTTATTGATATCATGGGGTGAAATAACCGTGGGGGCAAACTGATGACTTAAAATAAGAGGTGCTTGTTTATTGCTGAGCTTTTTCTTACACCACAGTGCATTTTACTCAAGTGCATCCTATTTATTTCCATGAGGTGTAGCGGCACACTGCTCACAAGCTTGAAAAAGAACTTTCTAAAACCGCCTTTAATTGGCAAAATATATCAACAGTGAAAAGTAGGCTAAACATAATAAACAATCCTTTGTTGAAACCATTCCCTAGAGAAAAGCTTCTGGGATTCTGCCCCGTCCAATTGTAAACAGAATTCTAACAAGAAACACTTCCTCTTAGACATTTCTATTAGATATCTTGGTACTCAGAGTCAAAACCATAGGTTCACCTCTTACTTCTGCCAATGATGTCCCCTTATCATGTTATTATCAAGCTGTGGGTGGAGTTTATGGGGAGAAATACCAGGAAAATGAGGTGAGAGTTCAGGCACAAGGGAAGGACATTAAAAGGGAAGTCCTTGTAGGGTCTGATTATATAAACTGCTATAAATTCACACAATGTTGAGGGTAAGGTGTAACCAGTGTTAGAAACTGAGATATGAAAGCTAGGAGCTAAATGGCACCTTAAACCTAGGTTATGGGTGCAACAATGGAATGTTGAGGCACACATTTTTACATAACAAGTATACAAAGCTGAAAATGAATGAACTGCAGCTAAAATATTAAGTTCATTTCTCACATGATCCAGTCCTTCCCCTGCCCACCCCCTAAAATTCTTCAGAGGGTCTCTTCTCCAGTCTTCAGAGAGTAGCTGGAAGTGGGGAAGCAGAAAAGGGTCCTCCTTTTCTTCCACTCTGCAGTTTTAATCTGAAATCTCAGGTGCACTACTGCACCCAGAGCTCAGAAACTGCTTGTGCTAATGAAATTTCCTGTCACAAAATGTGCCTAGAACAATGGGAGTTTCGAACACCGGGTATAAAAAAAGTTGTGCTAGTACAATGCCATTGCCTTTAGTATTAGGCTGGTGATATGCGTCACACCACCACAGCAGAGTGGTGGTCAAACTGCACATGACATTAAATGCCTCTTTGCATATTTTGTGCAGCAACCACAAGCAGGGTAGGTGGAGAAGATTGGCAATGAATGAAATTGCAGCTGATAGGAGAAGGTTTAACTCTTCCTCATGTTAAGGTCCTAATGTATGTAGCTTCTCAGAAGATGTTATTTGTACTTAATGAAAAATCCCACTGGAAGATTCCTTCCACAGTCAAATACCTCCCATTGAAAAATATGTGAAAAACAACAGCAACCATCTGTCACTGTGTTTGCCTGGCTGGAATGTGTCCTGAACACTGATAATGCCTCTTGCTTCCCTAGATGGAGGAAAGGGAGAGATGTGTGAGCCCATGTACAAAGGTAAAAATTTGCATTTATTCCTCTGCCCCTTTTTTGCCTCTGCCTCCATCCCAACTGCTGGCAGAAGGTTGCCTATAAATGAATGCAGCCCGAGGTGAAATGACTTTCCCACCCTTGCTTTTCATGGTCTATGTGTGAGCTACTAGTGCTTTAAAATGCCTGTAAAAGAATAGTTTGCAATATGGCAACGGGTTGCAAATTCCCAAGGCTTTCAAAAGCTAAGATTGTCAACACATTCTCCTAGATATGTAAGTTTCCAAATGAGCAGCCCTCTGTAACTGTTTCTGGGGTGGTAGGGAGACCTAAAGGCTGTTGTACTACATTTTGCCTTGTTTTTTGTTGTTGTTTTTGTTTGAATTGGCTCTGATCTAGATATGCTCTTCCTCACACACTATCTTTCACTCTCTTTCTGCTTCAAAGTAACATTTTAGCACTTTCCAAAATCACATTGTGCATTGTCAGCAACGTATTCCACTATTCAATGAATTCTTTAGAAGAGCTGTTAAGACACCATTTTGGCCTCTGATGGGATGACAAATAATGCCTGCAAGTTGAAAGAGCCTTTGAATTCTTAGACTTGTTTAAATTAAATTACATTCGTCAGCAGCCATATCTTGCCCCATTGTATGAACAATTAAGTAACGGAGACTCATTTTTCCATATTTTTTTATTCATACCATTAAGTGTGCCCTCTGAATCAGCCCAGATGACAGAAGCAAGATATATTCCTTTATCAGATTTCAGATACAATTCACAGACATATTTATGAATGTAATAAGAAGAACTTATTTGATCCAGACACTACAAATATCCGGCTACTTTCATCTTTAACATACTTGATAGAAACCCCATTATCACCACTGCCACCAGCCTCTTGACTTAGAGTTGGGGTCAAAAAGCTATCTTCAAAAGTAAAATAATCTGATTTATTCCAAGACAAAATTTAGCAGTGATGTGAGGATCTCCTTGGATTATTCCCAGGCTTCCTACCTGGTGTTTGCTGAAACTCCAGTACAGCAGCACCAGAATTAGCAGGGACCCTGAGAAATGCAATTTCGCCCAGGTGCCTCTTCTTTCAGGCACACTGGAAATTATATGTCCCAGGGACCATGGCATCAGGACCAGCACAGTGGCAGGCCAAAAGCCAGACCCTACTCCCCATATAAGATTTTGGATGTAAGGAGGCATCATTTCCCATTCTGCACTGTATTTGGCCCACACAGCACTGTTTCCATTCTACTGCACTTCTTCTTCTACCAAAGACTATGTTATGCATCTCACTGTCTGCAGCAGCAAAATAATGGAACTTAAATAATTAACTACACAAATCACATAAGTTACATTGTCCTTATTTTATTCCACACCATTTTATTCAATACAAATGGGGGTGGGGGGAACCTATAACCAATTATGTACCCTTTGGCTAGCGGATTGTTTTCCATTCTGGGCATGGGACAAAGAAATGAACATCAGGAATTTCTGTTCCGGTTCCTGTTTTCATCTGAATTCTCCGACATTTCTAGCTAGGATGCCATTGTTGCAGTACAATTTTTGCCCTTTCTGACTTGGTGTGCCAGAAGCTGTCCTCCAGAAACATTGTCAGTATTGCTGCCAAATTGGCTACAGAGTGAGGTAGCCAATGCAAAGGAATAATAGACTACAATTTTCCACCTTTACTGATGGAGTTCTTATAGGGATGTTATGTCTGGATGCAGTGCTATTATTCACTTTGGCAATAAATGAATCTGCCCTTTAGACATCTTTATAGAAATGTATCTTCATCATGCATAATATATATTATATCTCAAGGTTGCTCAATTAAATCCACAGTTCCATTGAATATTATTCAAGAGGGAACAGTAACAGTACAATCTTTGCTGACACTGAGAATATACAATAAATATTTTTTGCAGAACTTGTCAATTGCAGTCAGCTTTGTATGTAACACCAAACCTTTATGAGGTGTTTCATTATTAAGGATTAACTACAACATTACCCTTTAATAGTATCATAAATCTTTAATTACAGTTCAATGCAATGCGGACTAAAATTGCTTTTGGAGTGAAACAATTCTATTCCTGGTTATGAATAAGCAATTTCTTTTATAGGTAAAGAAATCATAACTTTTCAAAATGATGACAGAGCCCAGTCTTTCAGTATATAAACATGCGATCAGCTGTAATGAGAGCTACAGGTGAAAAATACAAGGCATGGGGCTTTGTTGACTGGTAGCACGCTACTGTACAAATTCTGCATAAAGTTGGTTCAGGCAACAGCTAATATATGGCACAATGTACAGTCCTGTGGTATGGAATCACAATCCCTCCTTTGTTCAGATTGATGAGATCTAGGAAACTGCAGGTATAACTGGGGTAATGCAATGGCATGTTAAATTTGGATTAATCTCTGTTTGTTTATAGACTTTTACCCTGCTCTATAGCTGAAAACATTCCCCACAATCAGTAAGAAGATGGCTCCTGCCCTTAGGTGTGAAATCTAAAAGACATGACACAAAAGGAAAAGGAATTGGAAGGGAAGAGGTGCAAAAGCAAGCCCAGACTCCAATTCCCGTCAGCATGGTGAATGGTCAGGGAAGAAGAAAGGCCAACAATATTTGGAGGGTCACAGCTTCCCTTATCCCTGCTTTGGAAACAGGTCCTCCTGCTGTGAAATTTAGCACAAGACAATGTGCTTTCCCACCCAAGCTACCTATAATTATTTTAAAATTGGCAAATTTGGCACACACGCCTCACTTGAAAAGGCTATGTTCCCATGGCCTGCAGAAAAAACTACCCTCAATCTGCTATGTATGCAAGTGGGGCATGCTTTGATATATTTCCTGGATAAGGCCTAATGGAGAGGGCAGAAACAAGTCTATTTGCTTCAGTGGTTTCTGTTGACTCCCCCAATAAAAAAAAAATGTGTGTCTCAAGCATAGAATGGCATGCACATCAATGAGCTGGAATTTGAGCTGAGCTTGAAGGCATTTCGAGGGACTATGGAAGGATAAAAGGTCTTCTTGGAGCTCTTGATAAAAATGGATGAGAAAAATCTGTCAAGTGCATGTCATTCTTCACAAAAGCCACTCACTTTGAGGCAGCAATTGCTTGCGCTGAAAGAAAGGAAAGCAGCCTTGCAGTCAGAAGCAAAGCTGATGTGTATAATACGATTTTAAACCTATGTGTAAACTATGGTCTAGTAATCTGAAAAAGAATTGCGATTAAAAGTAAGGAAAGACTATAACGCAAAGGACTACACCCCCCCTTTCTATCTATGACTAATAATCACTGAGTTACAGCACTGTCTAGGAATAAATCTTTAACTCCCTCTTTTAAGCAATGCTAGCAGTGAAAAATGAGACGAATAATTCCAACTTTATCTGCACAGGCTTTTGCCTGGCCTCGGATGCAACCCAACCAGGCTTCAATACCTATGCAGCAAATGTGATGAGCCCTACATTGATCCCTTCTGATCCAATTGGAAAATTGCAGGATCAGTACAGGTGGCCCAATCCCACATGTGGTGTATTGTACAAAGCTGTGTGCGGCATGTATCTTCCCTACCCCACTTTTGGAGTAGATTATTGCTTCCTTTCCACATTTCTAGTTAATTCTGTAGCAAGATATCAGCGAAGTGGGAAATGGCTATATGAGGAGGCCTACAAAGGTCAATCCTGGTTTTAAATTCCTCAGTTTTCGTCTGCTTTGGGGGATTCACATTTTGCTGAAATAGTGCCAGACGTATCAGTATATTTAATGGCATTTTACTACACACTATTACAGTATTTGTTGGAAATGACAAGTTTTCACAGCCTCTAGTCATGAGAGAAGCAGGTGCAAAAGCTGAATGCAGGTGCCAAACTATGGCAGGTTGGTTCTGTGTGCTGCTCAGTATGTTCAAGATTTGTTTGGAGCGAGTGTGGATTCTTATGAAAACAAAATAGTATCACTCATGTACAATAAAGGCTGTATCTGCATGTTTACAGAAACCTCAAGAAACAAAGCACAACCCCCCCCCCCATGTCCCCCAACAGTCCTAAGAGTATTGAGCATACTCGCTGGGCACAGAATACTCAGCATTTATTAGGAATTGGTGGAAATAAAAATCAGGGAATGGAATGGAATATGCCTCACTGGTTGGAATACTGAGCTGGTCCACTCCACATTGCAACATTTTGTTGTAGGTCTAACTTACATTCCGGAAGCTGTACATAGTAGTAGGTGCCAATTATGGGTTCATCACAGCATGTAGGCAGGGATGGGTGAATCTGTCATTTTCAGTTTCTGTTTCATTTTTTTTTTTTAGCTCTTAAGTTCAGTTCTTCACATTTCAAAATCAGTTTGCAGATTTTTTTTAAAAAACACCAGTCACCACGAAAGTCAGTATTCGAGTGCAATCCGCCGCCCCCCCCATATATATCAATTTCTGTATGGAATATTGCATCATTTAAACATTTTGCAAAGCAATTTCCCATCATGTGATGCATTTTTGCGTGTACTTTTCATGCACATTTCCTCCAAGTACAGTCGTACCTCGGTTCTCGAACAGAATCCGTTCCTGAAGTCCGTTTGACTTCTGAAAACGTTTGAAAACTAAAGCACAGCTTCTGATTGGCTGCAGGAGCTTCCTGCACTCAATCGGAAGCTGCAGAATCCCTGTCGGACGTTCAGGTTCCAAAGAACGTTAGCAAACCAGAACATTCATTTCTGGGTTTGCAGCATTTCGGAGCCAAAACGTCTGAGTACCAAGGCGTTTGGGATCCAAGGTACAACTGTACATGTATTCCTTTAAGGTAAAAGGTAAAGGACACCTGGATGGTTAAATCCAGTCAAAGGCAACTATGGGGTGGGGTGCTCATTTTGCTTCTGGCTGAGGGAGCCGGCATTTGTCCACAGACAGCTTTCTGGGTCATGTGGCCAGCATGACTAAACTGCTTTTGGTGCAATGGAACACCATGACAGAAGACAGAGCGCACAGAAATGCTGTTTACCTCCCCACCACAGTGGTACCTATTTATCTACTTGCACTGGTGTGCTTTCTAACAGCTAGGTTGGCAGAAGATGGGACAGAGGAACAGGAGCTCACCCCATCGTGCAGATTCAAACTGCTGAACTTCCAATCAGCAAGCCCAAGAGGTTCAGTCAGTTAGACCACAGCGCCACCTGTGTCCCTTTGTATTTCTGTACACTTTACTTGGTAAGAGAACTACCCTGCAAAATCCAGAAAAGCATGAATTAAAAGGGAACTATGAATCAGGTAGGTTTGCCTTTAAATGTGAAGTAAATTGAAGTTCTCTTCTCCTCCTCCCCCCCCCCAGCTCAAGCTGGAAGTCAACATGTGGAGGGTAGCCCTCAACCACTAGGCACCCAGATGATTGTGTAACTGTGCCCTGGCACTTTACAGTGATACCTCGGGTTACATATGCTTCAGGTTACATACGTTTCAGGTTACAGACTCCGCTAACCCAGAAATAGTGCTTCAGGTTAAGAAGGCAGTGTGGCAGCAGTGGGAGGCCCCATTACCTAAAGTGGTGCTTCAGGTTAAGAACAGTTTCAGGTTAAGAACGGACCTCCGGAACGAATTAAGTACTTAACCCGAGGTACCACTGTATTTAGTGACCCAAGGAATAGTGCTATAGAAGTAACATGGGAGGGATGTAACTTTTCAATAGGAACATTTTTTATGCCGTTTTTATATCTAAAAGACAAATATAAATCAGCCAGAGCAACATTCTGCTACAAAGTCATTTATTTTTCTTCAATAGTGGTTGAATTGTTTGCTCCTTAGGAGTCTGTTTGGTTTTATGCTCCCCATCCTACCATCAGATTGGGGATTGATTGTGGATGAATCATGCAGGTAATCAGTCATTTCATAGTGAGATGGCTCTGTAACATATGGCACGCCACATCTGCATTTATCTGATGTCGGGGCAGTGGATTGTGTTATCCAGTTGTCTCATTATTCTTACAATTCCTTCTTGAGATGATTGTTTATTATTCTTTTCCTTCGCTATGATAAGTGATGTAGCTTTCTGTCCTAAATGCTTCCTTGAAATTGTTTTATAATGTCAAAGACAATAGAGAATGTATATCTCATTCTCACTTTTTCATCTAGCAATAATTTGCCACAGGTTTTCCATGAACTGCAGCAAGCACAGGGTAGACAGCAGCTTGCGCTTACTCAATGTATTGGTGCACTCTAATGTGACCTAAAATATGCATTAACAAAGATCTGTTCAGGAGTTATACTCACAAGTAAGGGAGAATCCAGGGTTTCAAACAAGGGTCTCTACCATCCCTAGCTGGAGATACCAGGAATTGAACCTGGGACCTTATGCATGCAAAGTTGTTATGCATTGTTCTACCACTGAACAATGACCCTTCTTGATGGCAATCATTGCATCACCATTAATTTTCACCAAAACAGTTTGCTAGGAAACTCATATGGAAGGCTGACATGTTCCAAGAAATGGTTGCAGTTGTTTAGCGCTCATTACTTTAATGCCTCCATGAGGAAGTGTTAAACTAATATCCCAACACTTTTGCTATGGATTCTGTTGGTGTGGTGTGGCGATTGTAGATCTCTATAGTGGTTCCTGTATGAGTGGAGTATTAATCACTGATGCCTTGGTCCAATTCCAAGCTAGGTAATTAAGTTTTGCCTCTAGTCTCAATTACATTTTGCAGCCCTTATTGTTAGTCTCCTGCCTCACATTATCTTTCCGTTGAAATGAGGCACTCAAGTGACAATTTGGCCTTTGAAATTATACATCTAAATTCTAGCACAGTGGCTGTAGTCCAAACATAGCTGAAGAGAAATTATTCCTGCTCACATGCAGCATAACCCAATATCCAGGTAAGCTGAAGAACTTGGAATTAAGCTAATTCCCATGCAAGTTACTGGAACCAATTTGGATTAAATCCAAGTTCTTTGAAATAACTGGGTTGTGGATCAGGCTGCTCATTGGAAACTTTTGTCCTCCTGTGTCCTACATTCAAAGGCTCTACATAAAAGGAGGTTAATTATTATTGTTCCCGTTCTTCCCCTGTGTGGATGTAGCTTCATGATCTTCTCTGGTTTATATTTCCACTCAATTAAACACTCTCCTAAAATAGGCTGTGACTGTTCTACAATTCACAGACTGCGTCCCTGGAAAAGTGGAGGGCTGCTTGACATGACGTGGCTACGATACAGAGGCTATTTGAACTCTCTGTCAGCTGCACTTTTCCCACATGGTGAAGACAGGGAGCCAAGCTACTCCTAAAGGGGCCATGGGCAAAACTGCAGCTACACTAGAACAGCAAGCTAGCTGCAAGCCTATTGCCCCTTTAAGAGAAGCTTAGATCGGGACTCTCTGCAACAAAGTAATTATCCATGATTCCTCCACAGTTTTTGTGATGGCCGTGGCATTTTTGGAACAGTTGAAGAGTGTGATATTTTGATTGGAATGTGTGTACGGTGTCCAGCACATACCTCAATATACGCAGACTTTAAATTCATGACCTGCATCAGGTGAAAATGGAGACTGTATATTTAGTGACTAGGACCTACAAGCATTGGGGTATATTAGGGTTGCCATATTTCAAAGAGTGAAAATCTGGACAGAAAAGTTGTTGAGCTTTTTCTTTTCTTTGCTTCCTTTTCTTTCTATTTCTAAATCAGCAAAAATGGCACTGCTGCCATGGGCTGCCATACATCCGGATTCCCCCTGAAAAGCATTTTTACGGATTTTTGCCCAGACACTGCTAGAGACAGCAGTATTATGGATATGTCCAGGATATTCCGGACACGTGGTAACCCTAGATGTATGTATGGAAGCGTCTGTGCACAATGCATGAAAAGTATTGGTCTGTTTCCTCCCCATACATTCCATTTTAGCACTGCTTGATCACATGCACAGTGAATTAGTTAGGTCCTAATTGGTGATAGTGAAATGAAGTCTGGACACATATGTAGAATATTCAGAAGTATTAGGAATGGGAGGCTTTCATAAACGCAGGGCCAGAAAAACACACCATTGAACATCACAGTAGAGAGGTGAACTAGTGATGGGGCTGCTGTTTTGGTGACAGATCCATGATTCTTGGAGTGATTGGTTCTGTCCTCAGTGCCTCAGTGCTCTTCAAGCTTCAGCCATGGTCACCAAGCTTCATCTTCAACCAGGCCTTTGGCTGACTGACATCCTATACCCTTTAAAATGTGTTTGTGGGGAGGGAGAGGTCATTGGTTTGGTTTCTTCGTGTGTGTGTGTGTGTGTGTGTGTGTGTAAAATTTTGTGTTTTTATCTTGCATTTTTATGCTATGAACCACTCTGAGATCTACTGATGAAGGTCAGTATACAAATTTAATAAATGATGATGATGATGATGTAGCCCAATAATAATTCAGCTTTCACTTTCTTATGCAGTCATCTAAAAGCATATTCTACACTCTTTCCCCTCCCCACTATTTGCTTCAAAAGGTCTTTTTATGACCTTTAATTTATTTCACACATTCTGCTTGATGTAATTCCATCTTGCTGAATAGTCTTTTCCTATGATTTGTACCAACTGTTCATTTGTTCCTTTCTTTCCTTGAGACTTTCCCCCCTTGAATCCATTAAAACCCTTTGCCTCCAGCAGCCCAGCCTAATGTGCCAATTACTTTCCAGTGTTACTTTTTGGCTAGAAGACATCCCAGCTCTCTTAAGCAATTAACTTGACTGTTATCAAGTGCAAGGACAATACTAGTTCGGAATAATCTACTTTTGCATTCTATATCTTTTAGATAATTCACCTTACAAGTCACCACTACTACTTCTATTAGAGCATGGCAAATGAGTGGACTAAGTAATATACTGGAGAAGAAGTTATGCTATAGTGTTCCAAATTCTTAAACACGGAAGAAAAATGATATTTATTGGTTAAAAAGAAAGCCATTAATAGCCACCTGAACACCTCAAGGAAAATGTTGCACATATGAACTAATTGTTCAGATAAGTTTGAACATCCTATATGGTAAGTGAAGATTAGCAGTTATAAAAGAAAGCTCTGTAACTTCCTAAAAATGCCAGTCATCAGAAATCTCCTAATCAGAACAATGTATCATCTATGATTACTTTATGCATATAGATTTCAAAGAATCATAGGATTGTAAAGTTGGAAGGGATTACAAGCGTCATCTAGTTCAACTCACTTCAATGCAAGAATCTTAACTAAATCATGTATGGCAGATGGCCCCCAACCTCTACCACATCTCATGGGAGTTGGTTCATCCTCCATGGGGAGCGGTCTATAAATCTGTTCTAAAAATTATTTTCAAAGTTCAAAAAGATAAAATTCCTCAATCTTCTCTAGTCTGCTTTCCCATCTACAGTATTTATTCACCAGTAGCTATCCATGCCTGTAACTGCTTTCTAACATTGCCCGGGTTTAAACATGTTGTTTGGAAATGTGGCCTGCAGAGAAAAATGGCTGCATTTTCCAGGTGGTCATGGATCAATCAAATGCACACCTTTGGATAGTTAACAGGAAAAAAATTAGGCAAGAGGGCAGGCCTGTCTTTGAATGCTTAGCAAAACTAATGGAAATAAATACTCTATTTTGTGATTTAGAATTCCTGTGATGTGATTTTTTTTCTTGTGGCTGAAAGTAATATAGATTTTTGATAACTTTATATTTTATTTATGATTTAATCAACAACAAGTGAATTAGGACGTGAGATATTATGACAACAATACCATACATTTATAGTCCCTTGTGACCAAAATGATGAAGCTCAGGTTGTTTATCTCTCTCGATACTGAGCCAAGAACATGATTAGCATTGAACAGTATTTTTCGTCTTCTCATTGATTTTATCTCGTGTGAGCATGCATGGAAGTATATTATATTCTTCCCTCTTCGGTAACATTGTGTCAGATACCTGATTCCCATACAGTAGGGCTTTTCACTGTATATTAGGGATATTGTCAAGCATTTAAGGTGGTAGCTTTTTCATCCCAGTAAAATCTTTGAAGACAACCTCACTGTGTGATTCATTTATGTTAAATTAGCAATTCGTCCTCCATGTTACAATCTTTGTAGTGAAATTTCTAATATATTCTGAATGCAAATTCAACTCCAGGGAAATAAAGCGTATAGGGAAACCAATGTATTCATATTCCATTTCCATTAATTCCTTCATTTGTTAAACGCAGATTTGTTTTGCTATACTTTGCTGGATACAACAGATACAAATGGTCCTTTTTGAATTTCATTATCTAGATCACAATTATCTTTTCTTTAGACAGAATGATGTTTTAATTGAACATTTCACGTGCTTGGAGAAGTGAATAAAAAACTTTGGTTGTAAGCATCTCTTTAGATTTCTAACTTTAATGTACAAAAGTTAGCAATAGATATGATGCCAAGATACAAAGTAAGAATGTATTCTTGACTCTTTCAATAGTTCTTTGGAACAGATCATGGTAACTCTTGTCACTTGACAGGTAGGGTTGAGAAAAGCTACGCCCACTGAGATTCCCTCTTCCACACCGCAGTAAAGGTACATGAACCTTGCCTCCTTTTAATTAACTTAGAATAGGTCTATCAGTGATTCTGAAGCTTTTGGCATGAATAGCTTTGGAAGAAGAAATAGATGAGAAAGAGAAGTACCAGGGAATCTTGAGGAATTTGATCTTATACATATTGCTTGGAAGTAAAAGGTTTTTGTAGGTGATTTTATTTCTTCATATACTTTTGGGTGGAGATGAGCTGGGTAAAAATAATTTTCTGCTTAGCATATCCTGGCCAATTTCTCATGACAGCTTCCATAAATTTGATTCCAAGCCCTCCTAAAGCATTAGGTCTAGAGTAGCCAATCTGGTGTCATCTGAATGTTGTTACACCTCAGCCAGCACAGTCAGTCATTCAGGATTATGAGAGCTGTAGTCCAGCAATATCTGAGAGTACCCTGCATTACATGCTCATTCAACATGCTCCTTTGAAAGTACACACTTCATGGTTTCCTGACCCTCAGACTCTTGGCTTCCTGATTCCTGGTTTCCTGATTCATGGACTCTTGGCTTCCTGACCCCTGGACTGCTGATTCCTGCTTCCTGATCTGTATCCCGGTCCCGATGTACCGAGCTGGGACTCCGACTGTCTGTAACCCGGACCATGACAACAAGTGTAGTAGTATCCTATATCCATGTTGAAAGAAGAAGCACAATCTTTGGGGAAGCACAATCTGTACACACGTTTTGTTTGTTGATGGTTTTCTCATTAACCTCTAACGTAGTACTTCTTTTCCCAAAGTTTGTTGCTTATTGCTGAGTCCAGAAAAACAAGCTAATGCACTGTTTTTCATTAGCAGACATACATTTATTATGAGATTTGTTGTTCCTTTTAGGCATAGATCAGCCTTAGGGGCAATGTAAAGTTAGCTAAGAGATACCGGCAGCAACCGTTCTTATAAGGGCTTTCTGCTGTCTGCTACAGCGTCACCCAGGGATAGTCTTCTAAAGAGTGGGGTCTGTCTTGGAGATAGAACATTAGGAAAGCTGATATATTATTAAAGAGAAGTTTGAAATGCATTCAACATGCATTTTATTTAAAAATGAAAAAGTATTGGTTTTTAAAAAGATGTCATGGAGAATAGAAAGAATGCTTTAAGTAAGATCTAAATGCTGTGAGGAAGGGGAGGGGGGTAAATTATATGAGACAGAGTATTGAAGGCACTAAGGCAGACAATTCCAACAAGAAAGAAAAGTGAGAGACACCAAAAGAAACTGGTGTGGCTGCATAAGGAGCTTACAAATGAGCTGAGATCTAAGAAGGAAATGTATAAGAAAGCAAAGAAAGGAGAAATCATGAAGGAAGAGTCTACACAAGTTACCATTAGTTGCAGGGAGAAGGTCAGGCAGACCAAAGCTCAGAATGCACTCAGGCTTGCAAGAGGTGTTAAAATAATAAGAAATGTTTCTTCAGCTGTGTTTGAAGCAAGAGGAAGAACAAGCAAGTTCTTCTGTATGGAGAAGGTGGAGAAATGCTTTTGGGTGACAAGAGATAAGGCAGAACTGCTCAACGCCTACTTTGCCTCTGTCTTCACCCAAATGGAAAGCAGTGCCCAACCTGGTGATAACAAAATAAATGATGCAAGAAGAGGCAGAAGCCCAAAATAGGAAATAAGCTGGTAATTCAAATCTCCAGGGCCTGATAAAATGGCACCCAAGGGTACTAAAAGAGTTTGTGAATGTAATCTCAGAACTTCTCAGAGATTATAATCTATGAGAATTCTTAGAGAATTCTATGAGTCCATGGCAAAAGTTTATTCACTCAGGTGTGTGGCACAGTTCCCCAGTGAGGCAGTGATGTCAGCATGGCACAAACATGCCAGCATGTATGCCCCACACAAAAATTGTGTTATTTTTAATGCATCTTTTTTGCACAAAATAACATTTTAGTATGCATTTAACCCTAAAATATTCATTTCTCTACATTTCTTGAGCTGAGAACTGTTTTACAATATTTAGAGAAGTGCAACAACAGCATTTGGGTCCACAAATTAGTCTGAGAAGTAAGACTAGGTCCTTCAGCCAGCCTAGCTGGGGTGCAAATCAAGCTGCCCCAGCATCAGTAGCAAACAATAATTGACTTGAAATTAAATGTAAACAAATGTCTATTATTTTTTCTTAATTATTATTATTTACAAAGAGAACAATTCATTTATTCTGATTGCTTTAAACATTCATACTAACAGAAGTAATCCCTCTGAGCCAGATGGCTCATCTGGAGTACCTGATTGATTTATCCTTGGCTAATCTATAGCTCCATGGGACCAAAACCCTGACTTACAGCAAGGTTAACATTATATATTCTTTCCCATTTATAATAATATTCTTTGTGTGGGGTGGGGGTGGGGATGCAGATTTTTGAAGCCTAAAGTCAAGGCTTCATCTTGTAAAAGCAGTATCTTTTTTTCTCCCTGCGAGCATGTTTCATTTATGATACATCAGGAAAATATGTGCATTTCTTATTTAAAAACAAACACAGCTCCATCACTTTCCCCCTTATACTGAATATATTAACATTTCACAGTAGCGCAATAAAAATAACTGTGTGCGAGATGGATTTTGCCTAGACGTGAGAAATAGAATGGTTATATCTCAATCTATCTCTATTGTAGAGAATATAGAATTTTGTACTGCCTTGGACTTACAGAACTGGAAGTGACCCCATGGACGATTTAGGATTCATCCACATTGGTCTCATGTCTGGAAAACATGGGTCCGTGCGCGAGCCACAAAACACCTGACTGCTGTTTATTATTCACTGTTAAACCATGGATTATACCAGGGAAAAGTGGCAGGGCAAATGCAAGTGGATAAGACCTTAGTTCCAACCCAAGACAAGAGCCTCCATATCAAAAACACTGATGGTTGCCTGAATTTTCTCAAAATCCTCCCAAGCGGGAGATTTCAAAAAGTCTCTGAATATATTTCCCAAGCCTGCACATTGCAATTGCCATGGGGATGAAGATCACTATAGCAGATGTTTTGCCCAGAAGGCATAATGTAGAGAAACTCTCATTGAGTGAATCAGGGTCATCCTACCATAGCTTTCCTAATACTTGATAGCAGCTGCTGATAGTAAGAAAACTCACTACTATGTTGAGCATGGTTATGTGTTACAGCTGGGGCAACTACCCAACTATGAAACCATCCCCATGGCAAACATAAAGCGTGATTCCTGCCAAAACCTAAATTGCTGAGTTGTTCTTATTAATAAGGTATTTTATAGCTATCTGCTTGTAACAGGAACCTAATGGATGACATTTGCAATTGTGTCACTGTTCATGTAATATATTGTGAGCTTCTGAGGGCAATGTCTTGTGGTAAAATGGCAGATGGTGGTGCTACTTGTCCCAATTTAACAAGTATACCCCTGTGTATAGGCCTCCTTGCTAGACATGGACATCCAGAGTGGTTTAAAAATCAATCCCTCTTCCCGGGAAACTCTGGGAATTGTAGCTCTGTGAGGGGAATAATAGTCTCCTAATAACTCCCAGCACCGGTGCTTTTTTCTGGAGGGATGCAGGGGGATGCATACCCCTAAACATTTTGTGTTGCCCCAATTGACTAACCAATGGACCAACAAGCCAGCTGTCTCCACAGTAGCAGTGTGGACTGGAGCTCCATCATTCTCCCCACTGGTGCCTGGGGAGTCTGGGGCCACTGCGGAGGAGGCGACGGTGCTCCTCCTCCTCCTCCTCTTGCCAGGCTAGAGCCAGCCAGTGAGCACTTGCCCCTCCTCACTCAAGCCAACCCCGCCATCGCTGTCACCCTTCCCGTCCTCTCAGCACCACCGCTGCCACTAGTCCCTCGTCTAAGGGGAGAAGAAGGGGACAAGGGAGAACAGCCAAAATGAAAGTACCCCTAAACATATATTTTTTTAGAAAAAAAGCACTGCTCAGCACCCTTAACCAACTACAGTTCCCAGGGTTCTTTGGGAGAATCCATGACTGTTTAAAGCAGTATAACAGTGCTTTAAATGTATAGTGCAGATGAGGCATTACTTTGGTGCAGTGACGTTCAAAACATGATCATATTAATGATCATTTCACTTAAGTGCGAGCAGGTTTTCTTAGCTAAGTATTAAGCAAGAGGATGACAGGCATACAGTACAAGAAATGCAACCGAGTTAAGGCAGAGCGTTGCACACACATAGACATGCGCACACGCACACCTTTTAGATGAAAGTTCTGTCAGTGATTTTTATGTCAGGTCATCCCATTTGGCCTATCTTTCCTCAAATAGTTCAATACTAATTCATTTTATATAGTGTCCTTCACACTCATACTTTCATAAAATGCTTCCCAGAGAGCATTGATCATAAGCCACAGAGAAAAGGAAGCTTTTAAGATGAGATTTAAAGCAGAGGATTGACTTACTATAACTCAGAAGGAGAACAGAATTACTATAGCAAGAGAGAGAGAGGGGGGGGGGAGAGAGAGAGAGAGAGAACCACCCTGAATAGCAAATATTTGTCATACAGAATCCCTAGACATGGAATGAAAAAGTTGAACTTCTTTTTTATATGTTAAATACTCCCCCCCCCCCAAGTAGAAATAGGGAGGGCCGGCCAGATCGGTTGAACCAGTGGTGGCCAGATTTGTTTGTGTACACACCAGGAGGTGTTGATGGGACAGGGACCTCTTTACCCTCTGCAAAGGTGTTCACACTTTGGCTAGAAATGAATTAAGAATGGCTAAAGGACTGGTTTGAGAAACAACACATTGAACAGTAGCATTTCTCAACAAAGTACAGGATACCTATGCATTTTGGATAGTGTCACGTGAACATAGATTAAAGACCCAGCACTGAAAATGCAGTGAGTGTACAGGAAGCAGGAGTGTGAACACAATGTTAGACTTCAGCAGATCAAGCTGTTCATTTGGAATTCTCCACAACTGCAGGATCCCATTGTGCAAGTGGACATCTTTCAGGGCTGGCAGTGTGCACCTGGCCTACCAGCAAGGACATTCCTGCATCTTACTGGGAGGGACGTATGGGTGAGGTGGTGGGCAGTTCGTGCAGTGAGGTGGCGGGGTGCAAATGCACTGGCAGGAGTGCTGGATTGGCTCCAGCACTGCATTCATAGCATGAAGATCTTCCCACTGCCTCACCCCTCCCATTCTCCTTTCCAGAAAGCTGAAGTGAAGTCTATGCTGGGAGGCTGGAAAAGTACCAACACCCCACCTTGACAGCTGTTCCAAACATTTTGTAACTTCAATATGTAAGAGACATTAGCAGAAGCAGTAGCCTACGTAGGTGCTGAAGGCCTCCTATGAGTGACTAGAGTGCCAGAATATCGATATGTTAGTCTTTCTTATAAGTGATTCATCACCCAGACTACTGCTTCTGCTGATGTCTCTTACATATTATGGCTTCTTGTCCTGTGTTGATCTTCCTGGGCTAGGTTATTTTCTCTGAGACCAGCTGTAGCCTGGAAATTTAGAAATGTAGTAGCAACTGGAACACCTGATGACCAGGCAGAAACCTGTATAGACTTCTGTCCTTCCATGGTATTTACAATATACCATAAGCTGTCTTATGAAAACATTAGTAAGAAGGCAGGGTATGAATACTTCAGATCAAGGCATCAATAGATAAACTGAATGTTGAGTATCTCCTCTTAATCCTTTCTATCCTGCATATAAGGGTCTGAGAGACCCAAAGGATCTATGAGTCTTGTCACTGTTTAGGGACCCCCCCTTTTTTTAAGCCTCAGTGGAAACTTCTGAAATCTCTCTCAGTATTTGAACAACTGGATTATGCAGGTATCATGAATGAAAACACATCTTTCCCTTTTGATGACTCCTTCATATGATCTACCAATTTTAAGGCAGCTTCATGTTGTACGTGAATTGAATATGGAGTAAGTTTGCATGCTGTGTCTCTGCTGCAGATACACCAGAATGGACACCAGTTTTCCACAGCAAAGAAAGGTTCAGCACTTATCCACATTTACCATTCCTCTGCTTTTTCCAGGCATGGTCCTCAATTTAAAACTCGGTGTGTGAGCGCGCGCGCACGCACGCACACACAATTCTTTTTCTTTTTTGCTCTGGACTCTCTTTCCCCACAAAAACCCACTTTTTAAAGCTCAGTCAGAGCAATCCACAGAAAACCTGAACTGACATTTGCTCCAATTCAGCTTTAAAACGTGTGGTTTTCAGGGGCATTAAAGTGTGGATCTCTGCCTGAAAGAGCAGGGCAAAAGTAAGTGTGGGGACGTCTGGATGATCACGACAGGTCCTTAAATACCCATAACTCCCTGGAACATGACACAGATGTTTAAGCATGCAAAACTGTCATCTACCCTACATACAAGCCCAGTTGCTACATATACCTTGTGAATCATATTTCACACCAATCTCTCTGTTTATCTTTTAATAATATGGTTCAGAATACGCTGCATGAGATGATTTTAATTGCAGAATGAAATACATCTGACAGATGGCTAGAAATTATAGTTATTAGCAGAACCCTGATCTGATAGTCTCAACTCCCACTTATATCTACAGCTTAACACAAGAGTTCTTCCATTATTCAGAAGTCGTTAAGGTAGCCTTATAAAGGACTCCTCTCTGATTCACATTGAATTGGCAGAAGGAATAGGAACTTCTGCTATGTTTGCTCGAACTTTTCTCATCACTGCCCAGGAATATTTATCCATTTTGTATTGCTTCTTTTGTGTCTCTCATTCCACACCAATTTTAATATTTTGTTTGTTTTCCTCAGAGTAGATCCATTGAAATAAATGGATCTTACCCTGATCATGTTCATTAATTTCAGTGGGTCTACTCTGAGCAAACTGTAGTTGACTAGCACCCTAGATGTATTGCAATATTGTAATGTTGCAAAGCATGAAGGAGTTACACAAAAGGGTGGGGGAAGTCAAGAATGTTCCATCTGATGACAACAAATACCAAGGCTACTTTTTAGGATCTCACAGCTATAAGAAATCTTTAAGCAGGTAAAAAGGGTGCACATGTGGTGACCCCCATATCCTGTTGGATTATATAATTTCCATCAGTCCCAAGCAGCATGGTCAATGGTCAGGGATGATGGGAGGTGTAGTCCAAAAACCTCTAGAGGACATCAATTTGGCAACCTCTGAAGGTTGAAATTTTCTGTGATGGAATTCAGGGGATATACAGGTAGTCTCTGATCCAGACGCTGACCAAACTCAGTGGCTACTATCCATGATGGGTATGTTCTGCTTAAACAGTTGGAGGCAGTATGGACCTGAATACCAGTTGCCAGAAACCGCTGAAAGTGCCCTTGTACTTGGGTCCTGCTTGCTGCTTTCCTACAGGTATCTTGGTGGCCACTGTGAGAACAGGATTCTGGACTATATGGGCCATGGGCCTAATCCAGCAAGTTCCACATGTTCAGACCTAGATTTGTCCTTCAGCTTTCTCTTTTAAGAACATAAAAAGATCACTGATTGATCAGAGCACAGGTACTCTTAGTCCACCATTCAGTTCTCACAGTGACTAACCAGATGACTACAGAAAGTCTATATGCAGGACATAAAAGCTCTGGTTTTCCCAGTAGTGATGTATGGAAGTGAGAGCTGGACCATAAAGAAGGCTGATCGCTGAAGAATTGATGCTTTTGAATTATGGTGCAGGAGACTCTTGAGAGTCCCATGGACTGCAAGAAGATCAAACGTATCCATTCTTAAGGAAATCAGCCCTGAGTGCTCACGGGAAGGACAGATCCTGAAGCTGAGGCTCCAATACTTTGGCCACCTCATATGAGAAGAGAAGACTCCCTGGAAAAGACCCTGATGTTGGGAAAGATGGCACAAGGAGAAGGGGACGTCAGAGGACGAGATGGTTGGATAGTGTTCTCGAAGCTACCAGCATGAGTTTGACTAAACTGCGGGAGGCAGTGGAAGACAGGAGTGCCTGGCGTGCTCTGGTCCATGGGGTCATGAAGAGTCGGACACGACTAAATGACTAAACAACAATAACAAACACACTAGTCCTACCTCCTCATGATCTCCACCAAGTGGTATTCAAAGGCATGCTGCTTCGGATCCTGAATGGTAGTATATAATATGTTGGTCTATCTGCTGGTATATCCTCTGTTGGCATCCATCTGTCTCAGGAGACAATGGAGGAACGCGCCTTTGGGGGGTGAGGACAAGCTGTAGCTGTGGCTGTAGAGATCAATATGGGAGAGACAAGTTTTGTTGCAGCTGGGGCAGATGAAGGCATCCAGTTGTGCTGCTGCAGATGAACCATGATGTTTCTTCTCTCTGTTCTCCTCCCAAAGGTCATTTATCCTCTGGTCACTGCTATGGATACATGACTTGCCTGTCTGTCTGTCTCCAGAGACTATCTCTTTGCCATCTTTATTTTTTTCAAATAATTTGGGAACTTCCCCACCCTTTGTGTGCTAGCATTTGGGGAATACTAGAATTGGTGACTAGCATAATAGCTTGGACACATAATTATCTCTGTGCTTGCATCTCCCTTGGAATACTAGTTTAGCAAAACTTGCCAATTGGCAGAGTAGGCAGGAATTGAGTTTCATGCAAAGTTTTTCCCTTTTATCTATAAATCACGCATTGCTTAGAGACACAATTTTCTCCTCAAAATGCTTAGACTAGAATATTTATCCCATAGTCTAATGAAAGCTTCTAGAATGAAACTGCTAATCATTGTGTGCCTCTTCTATAGAAAAGTTACAAAGTACAGATGAAAGCCATTATTTTATTCTCCATTTAAACAATGCTCTTTGCTGCAATTATGATCAAAGGTCCCTTTGGCAAATGCAACATTTATTTCATATTGACATACTCTTATTATACGTTTCAGTTATCAGTAGAGATTATAATCTTAATGGAGTCAGACATCATTTTATGGTGATTTGTCAAGAAAATAACCAAAGGAAAAGCAGATGTGTTTGGATGCAACTGCATTGTTATGCAGCAGCCACAGAAATGAGTAAAATGAGACCAAACTAAATGTGGTATAATGCGGAACTTCCAGATGACCTATGGAGTACTAATTCTGATTTGCTTGCACAAAGCCCCATCATTCAACCGGGACACTGAGGTCCAGCGCCGAGGGCCTTCTGGCAGTTCCCTCAGAATGAGAAGCGGTTACAGGGAACCAGGCAGAGGGCCTTCTTGGTAGTGGCGCCTGCCCTGTGGAACGCCCTCCCATCAGATCTCAAGGAAATAAACAACTATCTGACTTTTAGAAAACATCTGAAGGCAGCCCTGCTTAGGGAAGTTTTTAATGATGTTTTAATGTATTTTTAATCCTTTGTTGGAAGCCGCCCAGAATGGCTGGGGAAACCCAGCCAGATGGGCAGGGTATAAATAAATTATTATTATTATTATTATTATTATTATTATTATTATTATTATTATTATTATTCCACCTGGTCTTTCCTTAGTGTTCACTCCAAGAACGTTATTCAACAATGAGCCTTCATCCTGATTTGCTTGTGGTGTGTTGATACATCTTCCTGTTAATGATTCATTCTTTCCACACATTTCAATGCATTTCCCTCTCACTTTCTTACCCACCCAAATTTCACTATATTTAAAATGTTGATTTTCTGTGCTAGGGTTACAGAAGGTTTTGATCCACTCTACTCACAGGTCTACATTTTCTGCTAGGTGCTTGAAACCCACAAAATACTAGCAATCTTAAAGTGTCCCCGGTGTCTTGTAAATATATATATATGTTGTTGCATGTCACCCCAATCTCCTAGCTGTGAAAAATTTCAAGGTTTAGTTTCCTTGGAACAAAGGACAGCAGAGACTTTAGTGTCTTTATGATATATGGTTTATTTATACATATATACAACCTGAGATGCAAGGGTTCGCAGCCTTAACACCCCAGTAGGTCTTGCTTCTCCCCTAGCCATAGCTTTGGATTCCAGCAGAAATCAGGTATGACTCTCATTCTGGCTTCTGCCTACTTCTGTCCCAGCTCTGAACTCTGGCTATTGTCTCTTCTCATTATCAGCAAGATGAGGGTGCAGGCTCACCCATTTGCCCTCCAGCACAAAGCAACTTCATTTCTTATACTAACAACCCATACATAGGGGTCATAAACTCACCAAGAAACTTGACTGGCTCCTTCAACAATGGAATCCCCCAAAGTCACAACAATATTAAACCTTCTGTGTATGTGCTGCTGCAAAACCCCAAAGATTTTTTTGACATCTATCTGTGACGCATGAAGCTATCTTACACATAGTCAAACTGAGTCAGACCTTTGGTCTGTCTTGTTTAGTGATGCCTACACTGACTGGTAGTAGCTCTTGAGGATTTCAGATGGGACTTCTCCCCTCCCTGATCTGCAGATGCTGGCAACTGAATCTGAGACCTTCTGCATGCTCAGAGCTGTACCCCTTCCCATAAAACAACTTGAATAAGCCCCAAGAGAGCTCTGCTGCTACCAGTATTCATTTTGATTTGTATGTAATCTGCAGGGTTAATTTGTTAGCTTGCTGCTTTTTGCCTAGTCCTGAGGAATGTTCACACACATTGCCTAAAGTTTTCAGGTCTTGTGCCAGAAATCCAGTATAATGTAGTGTAAGCACATTATTTGTAAAGCCTTAAGCCTTTGTTTATCCAGAGGAAACTTTAGCATGGATATTTTGCTTTGTTTGCTTCTTCTGACTTGTTGAATTATTCCTCTAAGACTACGGGGTCCAAAAACACCCATTCTACAAAACTGGTAGGATATTTAAAGCAGTCTTGGAAAAATTTTCCATTCATTCTGGTTCACTTTTCTAAACATGCCACCTAGAGAAAATTCAAATTTGTACAGAGAAAAGAATCAAGCAGTGGGAATATAAAACACTGCAGCAAAAATAGCTGACATCTCGGACTGATGTAGTGCTGCACATAAAGCTGGCAAGCTGCCTTGAGTTCTTCCCTTTCTTTCTTTTTTTTTTTAAAAAAGCTCTCCCTGGGATTTGTTTGAATTACATATTGTCTTCTGGGTGTGTGTGAATGGCAAGGCTCTCTAACTCGCCGATAACGAGAGCTCGTTTTAATACTACAGGGTCACAGGTGACATCTCAAAAGTTGTTTCTTGTAGCTATGGAAGGTAAATAGCAGAGATTGTAAACAGTAATTGTAACTATAAAAAAAAAACTTTTGAAAACCCTATAATCTTCAAAGACTGCACTAAGAAGACATGGGATAATATGCATATGACAAGAACAGGTGGGGATGTGAACAAAATGAAGATGAAACTGCAATCGTTGTCTATAGGGAGAGCAAGTAGAAATGTCAGCCTGGAATAGTGAAAGAGAAACAACACCCTAACAATGTAGATGGGTGGTGTTATTTGAGCAGCGATACGCCCAACTTTACAGACAGCAGTCCTTTATTTGAAGGACTGTCTAGTCCAGCTGAATTTCAAAGATGAAGAACTCTCAGATGGGCAAGCGACAACAGTTATCATCATCACTTGGACAGGAGCAGATTGAGCAGGTGCTCAGGTCACCCAATGACAGTCTTCTCTGCTATGATAATTATTATTATTTCCAAAGGTGCATCTATAATGTAAATTAGCTTATGCAAATTGTCACTCTTCTTGTCCACTCTTTGGATGGTACGTTTCCTCCCATTAAAGGTAAAGGTAAAGGGACCCCTGAGCATTAGGTCCAGTCTGGGCTGACTCTGGGGTTGCGATGCTCATCTCGCTTTATTGGCCAAGGGAGCCGGCGTACAGCATGTGGCCAGCATGACTAAGCCGCTTCTGGAGAACCAGAGCAGCGCACGGAAGCGCCGTTTACCTTCCCGCTGGAGCGGTACCCATAGGCGCCGACTCCATGGGGCCTGAGGGGGCCCAAGCCCCCTCAAAAATTCGTTTGGGGGGGCCTCTGCCCCCCCCCAATAATTTAAGAAAATTATTAGTTATATTATGCTTTGTAAAATCACAAAATTATGTTGGTATTTTTTATTTTCCTTGTTTGACGATAGTTACCTTTTAAAATACATTCAGTAATGAGTTAAAACAAAGCCACTCCCGATCTAGAGAGGGGGTGGGGTTGCGGGCTCTCGACCCATCAACAATCTCGCGGGGCTGGTGTCAGCCCCGCGAGAAGCGGGGATTCCCCCTAGCTCATTAATATTCACTGCCCACGGCGGCAGCCAATCGGCTGCCGCAAAGGGCGGGCCCTCACAGGTTCACTTAAGGTCGGGGCAGCCCGGGGCTCGCCCCTTTCGTTCCCCCAGCAGCAGCGGTTTGGAGGTCTTAGGCCCCCCCAATATTTTTTATAAGTCGGTATGGGCCCCCGCCCCCCCAATATTTTTTATAAGTCGGCGCCCCTGGCGGTACCTATTTATCTACTGTACTTTGACATGCTTTCGAACTGCTAGGTTGGCAGGAGCAGGGACAGAGCAACGGGAGCTCACCCCGTCGCAGGGATTCGAACCGCCAACCTTCTGATCGGCAAGTCCTAGGCTCTGTGGTTTAACTCACAGCGCCACCTGTGTCTCTCTTCCTCCCATTAGGCAATGTGAAAATGGCCATCCTACCCTGTGTTGGTATGTTAGATCTTGGGTTAGCAAACCTCAGCTTGGGTCACTGCTCCAACTTCCATGATGGAAGACAGGGGATCACAAGAAGTGGTTGCTTCGTCCATGTTGGCGATGGCTGCAGTGATGGGATCTCACTAGTCCTGGGTCTACACCTAGTGAGCACTAGTGAGAGCTCTACCTTTCTTGTGTCCAGTAGTGTGTGTGTGTGTGTGTGTGTGTGTTTGTGTGTGTGTGTGTGTGTGTGTGTGTGTGTGTATATGTATGTATTTGTGTTGGGAGAGCCTTCCTGCTCATTCTGTTGTGTGAGGCTATTGAGTTCTGCCCCAAATTCCAACCCTAACAGCCGTGCTGTTAACAAAACATCACTTGGGGAATATGCTCAATCTCCTTTTCCATCCACTTTTACTTCTGGTTGCCATAGCTCTCTGAACTAATTGCCCTTCGCTTATTGCTTACTTCCTCCCCAGGTTCTAGTATAAATAAATCTGCATTCATTTCCATACACCAGGCATCATTTATGTGGAAGTCAGTAAAGGAGGGATTGCTTTGACTATATTAAGCATGATTTGCTAGAATGCTTTAAACGTCTTTTGTTTTATTTATTAATTTATTTAAAAAAGAGAACCCACTGCTTATTGCAGGAAAGCCAATAGAGGAGACGTGTTTTGCATCTTGGAGAGGGGGGGGGGGCGTTATTATTATTTTTCCTTCTGGGCATGAGACAATGCAGATTCAGTAAACAGATCCAACCATGTGGAATAAGAAAGATTTCACTCTTTTAGGTTCATTAGTCTCACAGTGTGAACTTTAATAAAAAATAAATTTGACTAGATTAGATACAATTACAGCAAGAAGAAACACAATTTTGTACACATGTATCTTTTGTGCCTAAAAAGAAGTCTGTGGATGCTTGTATGAGGGGGTTATGGGTGGTGGGGAAGAAAACCGTTCTGATTTTGCTACTCCTAGAGTCCTAGAAAACTGCAGTCTGTCTCAGGCCTACCTTTGCTATATGCCATCTAGTCAAAGTTCAGCATTTTAAAAACTCCTTGCTTCCAGTGGGAAAGTTAATCACATGCTTAAATCTCTCCCATCAAAAGTAGTAGGGCTTAAAGTATTTTATGTTTTCTCCCTTTATTTTTGGGCCAAGCAACGTGCTGAAATATGAGAGGCCCCATCTGTACTGGTATTCCAGTGACTTTAGAAGATACCACTTATTTTGGCATTCAGCAGCATATACTTTTATCATAATATTAATCTTCTTCTTCTTTGGCGATCACTCATAGCCGAGTAAGATTGTTTTCCATAAACACAGTTTTAACAATGAGTCCATAAAAGATTGTGGAGGCCAATTCTGGACCCACACGTCCTTCAACAGTGGGGATATTGGTTCCCGGGTGGGAGTTGATCACGGTGTGAATTTGCCAAGCATGCCTTCCTCTTAGCACGTTTCTCCTTTGCGTTCTGAGTTCGAGTGTCTTCAAAGTCCATGACACCTTTGGTAAAGGCTGTTCTCTAACTGGTGCGCTCACAGGCCAGTGTTTCCAACTTGTTGGTGTTTATACTACATTTTTTTAGATTTGCCTTGAGACAGTCTTTAAACCTCTTTTGTTGACCACCAGCATTACGCTTTCCATTTTTAAGTTCGGAATAGAGTAGTTGCTTTGGAAGACGATAATCAGGCATTCACACAACATGACAATATTAATAGGTGAACATCTGCACAATCAAAGTAAGATTACAGGATCTACAAGGAAACAGGCAGAGAAAGATCTGCTGCATGGATTGATTGATCTATTTTAAAATCTACTACAGTGGTACCTATGGGTTAAGTACTTAATTCGTTCCGGAGGTCTGTACTTAACCTGAAACTATTCTTAACCTGAAGCACCACTTTAGCTAATGGGGCCTCCTGCTGCTGCCGCGCCACTGGAGCAGGATTTCTGTTCTCATCCTGAAGCAAAGTCCTTAACCTAAAGCACTATTTCTGGGTTAGCAGAGTCTGTAACCTGAAGCGTATGTAACCTGAGGTACCACTGCATATGTATTGGGGAAAGTGGTTTGTCTGTTCTCTGTAGGTTTGGCCACCTCTCTAGATACTATCATCAAACTCAGCAGGAGGGTTCTTGAAGTGAAGGTGGCTGTCTTCATCAATGTTTGGATGCCAGCTGCCATTTTTATTCTAGATGGTGGACTGAGACATGATCTAGGCATGACTTCACCCATTTTTGGGGCACAGGTTCAGCTGCCTCTTGAGATATCTTCGCCAAACTCAGCAGGAGGGTTTTCAAGGTGGGGACGGCTGTCTCTGCTGATGTTTAGATTCTCTGTGCCATTTTGAATCAAGCTGGATTCCCAAAACTCACGTTGATGTGACTTCACCCTATTCTTGCTCTGACGGGTCCAAAGTCACAAACTGTACTATCCATTTAAAAATCACAAATATGCTTTGGTCTCTACAAATTCCTCACTAATAGCATATATTTTGAAACTTATTTCAAAAGTTATCCAAAAGGAACTCAGTGAATTTAGTAGGACTTTCTAATTAGTAAGTAGCCTTTGGAGTGCAGCTTCCGAGAACTTACACTGCAGGTGCATATAGGATCTCAGTGAGCCCCAAAAGAAAAGTAGGCATGTTAATGTTCAAAACCCTTCAAAGTGAGAGGGAAAAAACGACCCCAGACAGATGTGAATGAAGCAATCTCTTCTAAGTGTCCTTAAGCATCAATGAGCCAATTCAGAGGACACATAAAAAAAGAATTACCTGCTCTATGCCCAGAGAATGATGGTCGCAATATGTTGTACTGCTTGCTGCTGGTCAGCTTAATGAGGAACCTACTGAGAAAAAACAGCTTTTAAGAAATCACAATATCTACTTTGCCCTGGATAGCAAATCCTTCTCCCATGACCTTCCGTGCCTCCAAATAATTTTCTTTTAAACTTTGTTTTCTCTCATATTGATCTCTCTCACTTCAGGGAGCCAAGCTGCAGTTGTTTCAGCATCAACCATCTGAGGTTTGCCCATCGTCTGTGCCCGTTGAAGCCAGTTGGAATCCTTACTCACTCAAATTGATTTAAGAATCTTTACTCAGTTAAATGGATTATATACGTGGCAGCTACAATCCTCACTATTCTTACCTCAGAGTAATTCCCACTGACCTCAGTGGGATTTACTTCTGATTGGACATGCACAGGTAAGGATTGCCCAGGGGCAAGCCCCATTGAACATTTTGAGACTTGCTTCTGGATAAACATGAGTGGTATTGTATTGTCAGCCTCCCAAAGTTCTACTGTGAACAAATAAATGCACACATGTTATTGTTCCTATCCCCCCCCCCCCGGATAATCATTTTTAAGACCCACTTTGTTCAATAGGTTCATGTTAGGAACTTTGCTCCTACATTTATTTATTGCTCAATACAATATACATGGGTCTCCCTTCCTCATTCAATCCCCACAACAACTCTGTGAGGTAGGCTGGGCTGAAAGGTGGTGAACCACATGGCTGAATGAGGGTTGAACTCTAGTCTCCCTGTTCCTGGTCCAAGACCCTAACCACTGTACCACACTGCCTCTTACCTGCTGTTTCCAGTAACTGAGTAATAGGCTTACTGGTAACTTTATCAGACCAACTCCACAGTAAAGGTGTTAGGTAAAGTCCCTAATAAGCCAAACTTGTCTCTGTGTACCTCAATATGTTCCACAGCTTTCAGTAGGACTTAGGCAGAAATCCTATGCATTCTTTACTGGGGAGTAAGCCCTATTGAAGATAGTGGGACTTACTTTTGTTTAGAGCTGCATACACTTGCACTGTTAATCTCAAGTAAATGTGCTTAGGACCATAAGAGTGCAACCCAAGACATGTCTACTCAGAAGTAAACTGTGTTGAATTCAGTGGAAATTGCACACAGGTAAGCATGTACAGGATTGCAAAGACAGATTCTCAGTGTTAAATTAACAAGCCTCTTGATCAGTGGCACACAAGTTCAGGGTGAGGTTCAAGTAATCCTGCATTTCCTAGGTCTCTGATATGTCTTTAATCACTTTCTTAGACTCATATATCCAAGAGCTTTCATCTTTTCTCAGTTCATTTAAAATAAACCCGATTAAACACCATCATTTTTCAGCCACCTGGAAGGTTAGGTTATTATCACCAAGGTGGGTAGGAGATGCTGTAAAATGATTTAAGCGAGAATAGCATGTACTTTTCACAGCTGCTCAAGGGAACAGAGGCCTGTGTGCTTCATGGCTGTGACCCTTGTGAGCTATAATCACAAATGACAATGTCTTCAACATGGGTAGAAGAACTAGGACAGCTTTCAATGAATATTTTTTCCTGCATTTTTGATCATTTTAATTGTAGCTAACTCATAAATAACATTAAATATCCTCAGAAGTTATGTAATACTGATGGTATTCAGTATTACAATACTGAAGTTATGTAATACTGGTACTGTACCTTGGTTCCCAAATGCCAAAAACCTGGAAGTAAATATTCCAGCTTCCGAACATCTTTTGGAAGCCGAACGTCCGATGCAGCTTCCAGGGCACCTGCACCAATCAGAAGCTGCGCCTTAGTCTTTGGACATTTTGGAAGTCAAATGGACTTCTGCAATGGATTAAGTTTGACACTTTTGTTTTTGCTATTTATTTTGCATTTTTGGTTTTGAGGCTTTTTTGGTTAATTTGTTTTTGTGACTGTGTGGAACCCAGTTCAGCTACTAATTGATTGTGTGACTGTGGAAATGGATAAAAGCCCCCCTCCCCCATTCAAACAATGACTATCATGAGTGCAGATGAGGAAAAAATAATAATTTGAATTTTTATCAGCTACAATACTGTCTTATTTATTTTATAGTACAGTACATTGATTATTGCTTTCATTTTATGGCTCAATGGTCTCGCTAGATAGTAAAATTCATGTTAAATTGCTGTTTTAGGGGTTGTTTTTAAAAGTCTGGAATGGATTAATCCTTTTTGCATTACTTTCTATGGGAAAGCGCACCTTGGTTTTGGAACGCTTTGGTTTTGGAATGGACTTCCGGAACGGATGAATGAATGACTTCTGGAACGGATTAAGTTTGAGAACCAAGGTACCACTGTATTAGCTATTCATAGACTTAGGGCTGGATGCAGCTAAATAGTTGCACTTGCAAGACCCAGTGCAATGAGTCCCACTAGTTTAAGATGACTTTTCCCCCTCTCCTCCCCATGTACGCCCTTGCACGCTCCCTTCCCCGTGGCTAATAGGGGTTGGGAGAACACCCAGGACTGCATTTGGAGAGGAAATATTGCTCCATCAGACAAGCCGATTGAATTGCCTTAGCACTACTTTGAATTTCATCCTTATCTTCCAAGAAACTATTGAAATTGCTTGTCAAGCCATTCAAGATAGCTGCCACCACTACGTCTTAGCTAACACTGTCATGTGTTAGTCCTTCATGTGGAAGGCAAGAAGAGCTGTGCTTCTTGGACCCATCCTGATATCACGTGATCCCCTAGCTGTGCCCCTAACAACTGCATGTTAGGGAAAGGTCTGGAGGTGGAGCTGTCTGTGTTTGCGTGGGCTTTTCCACACAATCAGAAGCCCTAAATAATATAGACTCCTGTGAATGTAGAGGAACCATGAATGTAGAGGATGCCCTTTCAGATCTTCACACAAGGTGTGGTCGTTGGGTGTGTGTAACCAGGAAGACATACATGTTTGTGGGAGCAGGGTCAGTGTGCTCAGTGTGCTCCCCTATGTTCATATGTTAACCCTTCAGGTGGCTGGTGAGTGTATAGTATTTGGCAGCAAATTCCGAAGTTCAGTTATATACCATGTGAAAAAGTATTTTCTTTTGTTTGTCTAGAGTTGACTGCCCATCTGTTTTATGGGGTAACCCTGAGTTTTAGTCAGCCTTATTTTATTGGGGAATTAGGAGTCGATACTCCATGGCTGTGAAGAACGGTACATACACTGTCCAGTAATATACTGAGACTAAACTTTGTGTATATTTGATAAATAATTTTAAAAATAATTTAAAAAGAAAGAATGCATACATCTTGTGCCCTCTATAGCATATATGGTCTGTAACATTTATTTATTTATTTATTTTTAAAAAATAAAAGACTCTCCTTCTCCTTTATAGCTGGTAGACAAAACTCCTGCTATTTAGTGTTAATAGAGTCTATGTTAGAAAGCAGGGTAGGGAAATAAAATGAGTATGAATTTATATTTGTCAGTACTAGAGTATAAATGAAGTCGTTTATAAAATTAGCCTCAAATTTATTTGATTATAGTCAGACTGCAGCATGATGGAAGCTCCAGAAACCAAGTGATTTTTGTAACTATAATCTATGAAGTGTCAAGGCATTAGTGGACCCAAAGGAAATACTGTGGTTTTCATTATCAGTTTGTGATTAGTCAAATTTCTGCTGCTTTGCTAACACTCAGGGTGGTGTGCTGCTGTTGGTAGGAATGCACTAAGCCTTTTTTTAAGTTTTGAATTATAAAGATCGGGGACTTAAGCAAAATGTATAATCTCTGAAATGAGAAGAAAAGTAAGCTGAGTGAAATGATTCATTTTCATTTTGACATTTATTTGCCTTGCTGTTATTATGGGAACTGAGAATTGTATTTTGCTGCTATAATCTTTCAGCAAAGCTATTGAAATGACTCGAGGATGTGTAAATTCTCAGTCAATATCTAAGGCGCCCAAGAGGCAGTGCTAAGTCTCACAAACAATGGAAGTCAGAATTCTGCAAGGAAGTTTGATCTTGTGAATTGTACCCAAGGACTGGAAAATATTTTTCATCATTGATTTCTATGGAAACCAACAGCAGTCAAATGCAAGTGTATTTTGTTTACTTCTAACTGTCTGGTTCTGGTTGTTTCTGTCCTTTTTTTTATTTTCATAGTTGCAGAGAAAAATGGCCATCAGGAGACCTAAAATGATTACACATCCATTGCTGTATGCATCTGAAGACCTCTGTCCACTGCTTACATTTTCTTTGTTCCTTTAAAGACACAACATACTTGAGGTGCCCTAGGAAAACCAGTCTGCTTGTTAAAAGACTAATCTTTTTCTGGACTTCCTTACTGCTTATTACTAAAGCCTCAAACTTGAATTGATTAGCTGTTGTGGTTAATCCTGTTCATTTAACAGAGGGTTTTTTAAAAAAGCATTTTCAATTAATCAGGAAAATCATTACACAGGTACTCGAAAACCCTTGTTTGATGAAACTGCTATGGAACCCAGACGTAGGAAACTGCAGTCACATCAACACCCTTTGACACAGAGTTCAGAACTGCTTGTATGCTTATCAATAGCCTTTCCCTGTGGCTGCCAGTTTTAACAAGCTAGCATGTTTCAAGTAAACGCCTGTAGCAGAAACACTGGGTGATTAGGTGGCTAGAAATGGCACTTCAGTTATCTCAAATATCACCAGTGAAACTCAGAAATCTAAGAGGTCTGTAACATAGTGTCTTCATATAACACTGGGGCCTCTCCTTTAAATAACGAGCAGTTGTTTTTTTGAGCTCTCCCATTAATATCTATCTATTTAAAAACATTTCCAGAATACTCTTTACAGAACCGCACAGATACATGGGTGGTATACAACAGAAAGACCGCTGTTATAGGCCCAGAAGCACTGCTCTATTTCGGAATTTATATAGACTATGGATATGAACATGTCTACCACATCACCACTTCCCGTTCCAGTAAATTGCAGCAGCAACGTTGCTGGAAGGTTAAGTGTATGGAAACACCCCTGCCAGGCAGCCGCTACTGGAAAAAAGGCATCATGAAAGCTCAGAAATCTATGACAAATCATGAATCAAAACAAATTATATGTAAAAGTACAAATCCAGTGTTCTTAAGACAATAAATGTGACTATATAGGAAAGAGAAAAATGAAGCAAGGTGTGGTGGGGATGTTTCAGAGACTGCCACTCACAGATCTTGGGAAAGTATTCTGCATTTCTTCCAGTGGAAAGTGATTATTCCTTCATACAATCCAGCTTCATTTTGTGTAGCTGCCATTTGGCACTGTTTAAAGGATTCCATAAATATTCCAAAAATAAACATGAAATGGTTAATGCATCCTAACAAAAGAGTTTGAAAAGAAATGGAGAAAAGCCTGGAGCCATGGATAACATGTTAAGCAACAGGTCAACCATCTCTGAAGCTTTCCGTTTAATCCAGGTGCCCCTAAAAGGCAATAAAAGGTACTTTAATAAATACAAAGCCAAATAGACCCCCCCCCCATCTGTGTGTATTTGTTGGATCCAGAATTTATTTTTTAGTGGTTTAATTTTTATGGAAAGACTGCCTACTGTTTGAGGACAGACATATTTAGTAAGTCACAACACATAGTCAACATCAGAAGCCCTGAAATATATGTATAGGTATATGATTTCAGTCAAACACATTATCAGAGGAACTGAGGAAGAGAAGTGTAGCTACACATTAAAATTCTTTGTCTTTAATGGGTAGCTGCAGGGCAAATGTGGTCTATTATAAAAATGGATTATGTATTTCCTTCAATACTTTATATAAGAGAATTTTGTGAAAGCAGCAGGTGTTGTAAATCTTTCTTGAGGCTGGAGAATGAGTATTTCTGTATAAAGAGAGAAGAAAAAAATAGTTGCAGGGACATAGATTTTTCCTCATACCATACTCAGATTAGGATATTGATAGCAAATTAGGTGGGAACCAAGCAATTTAGTGAGTGTTGCATAGATTGAGGCATAATAATCATAATAATTTATTATTTGTACCCCGCCCATCTGGCTGGGTTTCCCCAGCCACCCTGGGCGGCTTCCATAGAAACCAAAAATACACTAAAATATCACAGATTAAAAACTTCCCTGAACAGGGCTGCCTTAAGATGTCTTCTGAATGTCAGGTAGTTGGTAGTTATTTATCGCTTTGACATCTGATGGGAGGGCGTTCCACAGGGCGGGCGCCACTACCGAGAAGGCCCTCTGTCTGGTTCCCTGTAGCTTTGCTTCTCGCAATGAGGGAACCGCCAGAAGGCCCTCGGCGCTGGACCTCAGCGTCCGGGCAGAACGATGGGGGTGGAGACGCTCCTTCAGGTATACTGGGCCGACGCCGTTTAGGGCTTTAAAGGTCAACACCAGCACTTTGAATTGTGCTCGGAAACGTACTGGGAGCCAATGTAGGTCTTTCAAGACCGGTGTTATGTGGTCTCGGCGGCCGCCCCCAGTCACCAGTCTAGCTGCCGCATTCTGGATTAGTTGTAGTTTCCGAGTCACCTTCAAAGGTAGCCCCACGTAGAGCGCATTGCAGTAGTCCAAGCGGGAGATAACTAGAGCATGCACCACTCTGGCGAGATAGTCCATGGGCAGGTAGGGTCTCAGCCTGCATACCAGGTGGAGTTGGTAGACAGCTGCCCTGGATACAGAATTGACCTGCGCCTCCATGGACAGGTGTGAGTCCAAAATGACTCACAGGCTGCGCACCTGGTCCTTCAGGGGCACCGTTACCCTATTCAGGACCAGGGAGTCCTCCACAACCAGCCTGCCCCCTGTCCCCCAAAAACAGTACTTCTGTCTTGTCAGGATTCAACTTCAATCCATTAGCCACCATCCATCCTCCAACCGCCTCCAGGCACTCACACAGGACCTTCACCGCCTTCACTGGTTCTGATTTAAAAGAGAGGTAGAGCTGGGTATCATCTGCATATTGATGGACACCCAGTCCAAACCCCCTGATGATCTCTCCCAGTGGCTTCATATAGATGTTAAAAAGCATGGGGGAGAGGACGGAACCCTGAGGCACCCCACAAGTGAGGGCCCAGGGGTCTGAACACTCATCCCCCACCACCACTTTCTGAACACGGCCCAGGAGGAAGGAGTGAAACCACTGTATAACAGTGCCCCCAGCTCCCAGCCCCTCTAGACGGTCCAGAAAGATGTTATGGTCGATTATATCAAAGGCCGCTGAGAGATCCAGCAGAACTAGGAAACAACTCTCACCTTTGTCCCTAGCCCGCCGGAGATCATCAACCAGTGCGACCAAGGCAGTTTCAGTCCCATGATGAGGCCTGAATCCCGATTGGAAGGGATCCAAATGGTCCGCATGCTCCAGGCGTGCCTGGAGTTGTTCAGCAACCACGCGCTCAATCACCTTGTCCAAGAATGGAAGATTTGAGACTGGGCATACTAATGGGACACCAATGTTTGAAGATATATGGAAATTAAGAAGAGCTCAGCTCATTGTTTCACTAACTGCTATTTAAATGGGAACCAGTTATACAGGGTAAGTCCTTTAAAAGAGGCCCCATGGATACAGAGTACACATGTTCCACGGGGCCTCTTTTAAAAGACTACTCACCCTGTATGAGGGCAATAGGTTTCTTCTGCTATTTTGCCCCGGCAACTAGCAATGCAGACGCATAACAGAACCTGGAGGAAGGCCATCAGTAACATGACTCATAACCACTGAATGGCTTCTCCTCCATGAATTTGTGAAGGGTGCATGCGTATTACAAGGGGAAATTACTCCACTGGGGAAAGCCTGAGCTTTGCAGATATGCAGCCACATTCCTCTGCACTGTGTGAAAAAAAGAAAAGACAATGGGACAAATCCAAACCACTTAAGGAGATAAGAAAAGCCCTGTTGGACCAGGCCAAAACTGCATCTAGTCCATCATCTCATTATGACAGTGGACAGCCAGAAGCCTGCAAGTGAAACCTGAATGCAATTGGTATACAGAACCAGCAGTGAGGGATTGCTTTCCACCATTGTCAGTGCTGCCCAGAGTGGAACAGAAGGGGCCAAGATTTTTGCAAGAGGGCAAGCACAGGGTAATACAGACTAGAGATAAATCTTTGAAACTAGGAGCTCATGCACACTTCCCTTTGTCCAATGATTTCTTCCATTTACCCCATGATTTCTAAGCATGAGTCCAACTGCTTTTGTCCCACTTCTTTCCCCAATAACACTTTACTGGTGAATTGGAACAAATGTCAACACCCGCAGAAAACCTGATTGGCGTTTGTCCTGATTCAGCACTAAACAGCAGGTTTTCCTGCGAAAAGCGAAGGGACAAAAGAAGGACCTTTCAGACTTGTGCCTAGAAATCAAAGGACAAACAGAAGTGTGGATGAGGTTAAATGTGAGGGACAGCCGATATATCCAGGGTTGCTGGAGAATGCGTGCTGATTCCATGCAGATGCTTGAGCAGAGGAAGAAAAAGGAGGCATGCATGAGAAGTTGAAAAGATGGCATTTCTTCCTGACCACACATGAGATTTCTAAATAAATGCTGAGAAACCTCAAACTTTGAGCTACATATTCCAAATGGATGGCCTGTCAACACTATGGACCAACCTAGAAGTTATATGAATTCCATGCTACCTGTCTCCTAGCTTTCATTGTTTGTAGGTTTGGTGTGTGATCTGAGTGAAGAAACACACCCTCATAAGCATAAGCAGTGTTCTGTTCACTCCTTATACAGTGAAATCTATCATACACACTCAAAAGCTTGCAATCCACCCAACCCTAAGTATCTTTGCTCAACTGCAAATCCTACCACATTCAGTCAGACTCACACTCAGTAAATGTGCATAGGATTCAGTCTCAGAGTTCTGGTTGTATTGTGGCAGGTGGGTGAAACATGCTCACAGAAGCCAATAATGGTTGGTTTTTGAATTTTTTAGAAAGTAAATCTGGAAATCTTACCAGATTATACAGCTGTCCCACTGAATTATTCTTCTGAATATCACAGTTAGCAAAGATTCAGCCAGCATGACCAAAATTATTCACTGTAAGGAGACTCCTCTGTGTGAAGCAATAATACAGGACTTTACTTTGTGTGTTTATTATTCAACATGCATAAACCAAAGAAACTGAAATTGTTGACTGAAAACTATACACTGTCCAACTATATATAGTTGAAAGCAACTATACACTGTCCTCTAACCCTTAAAAACTTTTATTTGCAGTCTCCTTTTATTTGGCTTCATGTAGCTTGCAGGCTAAAATATGCTAGAGCCTCTCAGTTATTATATTTTTTCAGTTGTTTTCTAATTTTCAAATATAAATGGTACCTATAAACTAGACATCTATTTAAAAAACACACTCATTGTTGCAGTTCACATGTTATGGTAAGCCAAACCAAGAATTAGTGTGAGTAAGCTAATGTCAACTCACAAGGAGAAGTTTGTAGTCACTTCACTAGTCCTGCTGCTGTAAAGTAAGACATCTGAACCTAGGTTTGTGATTTATCTCATTCCACACAAGTCACACACTGTTGCCAAGATTTGTTTTGTGGCTTACTGCTTGTGGTATGTCTGGGAGAGATAAGCAATCAGCCTGGGTTCAAAGGTATGGCTGAAATCATCTCAGCAGAAGCTCACAGCTTTGCTTGTTTGCTCCAAGCCATGTTTTGGCTCAGTGTTACATACAAACTGGGCCACTGAAAGGCTACACTATCATAATGCAGCAAAATATTAGAATTTTCCATAAATTATAAGGTGAAAAGCTCTATATTAAAACATGAAAATTTCCTAGAAAGCACTATGCTAGGTCGCAATCCTCTCAGCACTGTATGCAAACAATTATCTCTTATGTTCCTTTTACTGAGCAAATATGTGAAGGATTACAGTCCTTGTGCATGGCAAGAAGTGCACACCATGTTCTATGTTCAGCCCTTTCCACCTCTGGTAAAAGGATCTCTGTAAGCAGTGCTAAGGACACACACACACACAGGCAACTTGTAGGGATTTTGCTGCTCAGAAAATACTAGATTGCATGTACCAGTAGCTGCAATCTTATACCCATTAACCTTTGAATGATTTCTGTTGCATTAAATGCAACTTCTGAAGGGACATGTATAGGGCTGCACTGAGTAGTACTGCATTTGTTCATAAGATTGTCTTCAAGTTCAGTATGTTTCTGCAATAGAAAGATATAAGTATAATAGGAACCTGCATAATTAATATGTGCACATTTGTGTGTTAAGTATGGTAAAATATCAACAAAAATATAATGTATTCAGAGTACTGTTGGTAGGGATGATCCTACAACAAGAAGCATTGTTATATCCAATAAATATGAAATAGGAGATAAAGTAGGATGCAATGCTGTGACAGTGCCATCAGTGAAGTTTTCCACCCTATTAAGTTAGCTTGCTACATTTTTTTTATCATTTTTGATAATAACGCGGGTGGCGCTGTGGTCTAAACCACAGAGCCTAGGGCTTGCTGATCTGAAGGTCGGCGGTTCAAATCCCCGCGATGGGATGAGCTTCTGTTGTTCGGTCCCTGCTCCTGCCAACCTAGCAGTTTGAAAACACGTCAAAGTGCAAGTAGATAAATAGTTACCACTCTGTCAGGAAGGTAAATGGCGTTTCCGTGTGCTGCTCTGGTTCGCCAGAAGCAGCTTAGTCATGCTGGCTACATGACCCAGAAAAACTGTCTGCGGACAAATGTCAGCTCCCTCAGCCAGTAAAGTGAGATGAGCGCCGCAACCTCAGAGTCGTTCGCAACTGGACTTAACTGTCAGGGGTCCTTTACCTTTTTTAAACTACAGGCTCTGTGCCAATATGTGTCATATTACGCTATTTTGCTCTCCACAACTGTTACTGATATAAAGATGCAATATTGCCTTGGTTCCCTTTGGGTATATTCTACATCCACCATAGGAATGAATAGTTTATCATTCCTAATTGGCATAAAATATCAGGCAAAGTGCAATTGCAGAGATATACAGTGGAACATACAGCATTGCTATGAATGCTAATGTGATATAACGGCTGGGTAGTTCTATGTAAGTGTGATGTGGTAACCCAAAAGCTCAAATTCTGAAGCAGATAGTATGGTTCTACTAGTGTAGAAGTAGTCCTGAACTAATTCATGTCCAGTGCCATACGATTTAATTTTGGTTGGTGAAATGTATTCTGTGTGAATGAATATGCAAATTCTTTTCCATGCTATTCAAAACATGAGATGTGGTTTGATATGCAGCACCTTTAAAAATTCAGCAGTTTGTGTGCAGACTAGACTGCAGAGAATAACAACTAAACTGGAGAGCTTACCCCTCACCCTGTGGGAGACCTCCCTGCTTTCTTGAAGTGAACTTGACAAGGAGTACAAAACTCTTGATAATTTCACCGCTACATTGAAGGTGCTCCTCCTCACTCAAGTTTGGCAATTTAACTGCTGCTCTTTGCATCCTTTGGCATGGAGGACAGGATGCCTCTAGGATAGAGGGCAGGGTAATATGCAATACTATCCTTTAACTGGAGATAGACTCATTGCAGAAGTGAATAGAAAGTGTAGGACTCCTGCTCTGTCCTCTTCTGCTTGATGACTACATAAAATGCAATTATCTGTGAAATTTCCAAGGCTGGGCTAGATGTGCAGATCATTTTCAGGACAGGCAAGTAGAGAGTCAAGGAGGCACTCAAAGGTGTTCTTGGGATATCTGAAACAGTAGAAAATCATGTGGAAATAAAACAAGGCTTTCCAGACTACTTACTTCCACACAAATCTAACATTATGGTGTTATCCTTACCAGATTGTTGGTACCAACAGCACCCTTCATTTAGCTAGGAATTTGACTGGGAGAATTTGGGTACAAATCTCTGCTAAACCATGAAGTTCACTATTGGTCTTGACTTGATCACACTCTCTGTGTGTAAATTACTTCCTAGGTTGATGAGGATAAAAATGCTGCCCTAAGCTGCTAGAAGGAAGATATAAATGTGAACATATATACTGCTTGTATTATAGACATTCTGTCTATACAACAGGCTATTGGGATATGATTAAAACCATCACATTTAGGTGTATCCCCCAATTCTAATGAACTTGAAATAGCATCATACTCTCTTTCAATATTTAATAGGAAACCTGCCATAATCTCTAAAAACATGTCCATGTGAAAGGGTGAAAAACTCAGCTTTCCATAATATACTTCATGCATAATACAGCCATATATTTTTAATGGAATTGATTTTCAATGAATTACTATCAGTAACGGCTAGTGAGGCAGTTGGGAGGGGGCACCATTGCTGTCCTAGGTTTCCAACACAATGTGCTGCTGGCACTTACTGAGAAGGAGAGGGAGATTCAAGGCAAGGAGAGCTGGGCATGTAGTGGCAGAGCCAATCTGGTGCTCCTCCAGCACTGTGCCAAGCTACATGCACCCCAGCCCTTCCACTTTGGTAAACACTAGCAACCCACTGTGTTGGGAAGCTGAGAGTGCAATGCTGTCATCTCACAAGCCATTACTTTTTGCTTTGGTAGATAATAGTTATTTACCATTCACAACTCAATCATGTTTATCATAGCCTGGGAGACTCCGAAAGAGAGGAAAGCTAGTTCTTCAATATAACACTTTCCTCATATTATCCCTTTGCAATAAATACCACAAGCTGAACACAATCTGAATGTATCCCAATAAATAAATAAATTGTCCAGTAGCACCTTAGAGACCAGCTAAGTATGTTCTGGTATGAGCTTTCGTGTGCATGCACACTTCTTCAGATACTATACACACTTCTTCAGAATGTATCCCATCAGTAATGTGGATGGGGAAGAACACAACTCCTCTCCAGAAAACCAGGAACATGTGATTGGTCATGTGGGCCAGTTTGCTACAATTTCCTTCCAATAAACATTGTCTAGAAGCAGCAACTTTAGAAATATGAATGGCACATCTGGAAGGATCCTAACTTAGGACCAATTAAATGTGACTAAAGCATGACTAACTTAGACTGGATACAGTTCCTTGGCTTGACTGTGTCTGCTGAGCGTGTTGCAGTAGAGAAGCACAAAATGGTCATTTATTTATGTTGTCTATTTGTGAAAGTAATTTAAATTATTTGTAGAATAAAACATTTCGGAGAACAGATACATAATGGAGCAGATTTGTGGTGTACTCTGTCAAATTTGGTTTCTCTCCAGATGCCTATACTGTGTATTATGGGACTCTGTGGACATGTAACAAAATTTCCACAGCTGCTCAAACATTGCCTTGAAGCATCAAAATGATCTGGGCAATTAAGTTATAAGGAAAAATAGCTTATTACACTCATTAAAGATCTGTATCTTTTAATACTTCAAATTCTCACAGCAAGTTAAGTGTGACAGGAATGCAAGGCTGACATTTGAAAATTTAAAATGATACATTCAAAATGTTGCATTTTTAAATCCATCTACCAGCCCTGACTTATCGGAATAAATAAATGAAAGATTCCCACCCCCCAAATAAGCCACAAAATTTATGCACAAAAAATCAGTGACCCAAATAGATTTGGTGTTCATTTTAATGCTATCTGGGACATTATTTCTAGGTCATAGTACATAGAAGCAAGTGCAAATTGATTAATTTCTAAAACATGATGGACGAATAAGATCACAGTTTGATATTGAAATATGATGAAAGAAATAATTATATTGACTGCTTCTTTTAAATGCTGGCACAGTAGTGGTAATAATAGTGGCAGCAACAATTAATTTACACCTATTAATTAATAAACAATTTGTTGAATAACAATTCAAGAGATCTCAGTGCTTCAAAAAAACATCCTGTCCACTAATACTAGTGCTGTGCTGAAAATTTCTCCTACATTTCACTCCCCAATCATTTCCCATCAATGACTGGGAAAATGAATTGCATATAAAAATTAACAAAAGGAATAAAAATGTCAGTATCATCCTTCCCTTTCCAGTTGGCCAAGGAGTGTTTGGAAGTATATATTCTTACCTTCTACAGATCAACTCAACAGTAATCTGCAGTTCAAGACCTACGTATTTTGCCTCTGGGGGCAAAAGTCTGAACTGCACCTCACTGTTCTGCAGACTTTCGCCCTTTCGTCCCCACCCCTGCTTCACCACCATCAAGAGAAGTGCTATCACCACCAAGCCACTGAGAAAAAGAACTATGCACAGGATTCTTTTCTTGGTGGTGGAGGGCACAAAGGAGAAATGACTTTTCTTGGTGGCAATGTGTGGATAGTGGGGTCTCATCGGGGAATAAGGCTGTTTGCTGCCTCCTGTAACCTGCTGCCTGGGGCATGTACACCTTTGTTGGCTCTCCCCCCCACTCAATCCATGCCTGGTGGGCTTCACTCTGCAGCTTTCTCAGATGCCCACACTTCTAATAAATTCAAAAGAAAGACATTGTAAAGTTACTCCTCCCATGGGACTTTTTGAGATCAGGAAGTGTGGGCAGCCAGGGAGGCTGCAGAGTGTTGCATAATGTTTACTGGAAAGAAAACACCCACCCACCACTAAAGATGGCTGAATCTGTCAACTTTGTTTTATTCCAGTCTGTCATTTTCAGCTCTCCACATTTCCACATCAGTTTGGGGGTTTCCCTTCCCCAGAAATTTCATGAAACTTCACCAGAATTTTAGGGTAGATTTTTCCTAATGTACAAATGTTTGAGCATACATATTTTTGCAAAACAATTTTTCCTGATACAATCCATTTCTGTATGTTAATTTCACTAATATATGTATTTTTGATGTATGCTTTACCCCAATATATGCACTTTTGTGTGCATTTCTTGGCAGGAGAGCTGCACTGCAAGATTTGGAGAAGTGCAAATTTCAAAGGATGGCTTACTGTTTGTTATGGTTGTCATCTTGTTTCAGGAAATACAGATTAGGCAGGTTCACTGTTATATGTGAACAGAACTGAATTTCTATCCCATCCCTATGCATCACCCACAATCACCTATGGGAAGCTGACAACTCCACACCCTCTGAAATTCTAAAGAAATTTTCAGGTGGTCCAAAAATGAGGTAGAAAAATTGAGGCTTCTTTCACAGAGGAGGAAAATGTTTTTGAGGATTTGGAGGACAGATTTCAGCCTGGCAGTAATTGATACAAAGCAAAGTTAGCAGATTAGAAGGAGTTGCAAAATTTATTGATTTGTTCAGAAAACACATAGCTTCTGATGCAATGATTTGCAAGACGAGGGACAACAATTAAAACCACAAAATACAATGCAGAAACAACATCAATAAAACCAGCAGTGAAAACAAAATGTGGCCAATAAAAATTCATTGGAGACAAAGCAACATTCTTTACATGATGCCTGTCTAAAAGACCAGTCTTTACAGACTGTATAAAAGGGCCAGCCTCTCAAAGCACGTATGCATTTACTGACAGTTAGAGGATTCAAAAGAGACGTCCTTCTTTGAAGATGCTATGGGAGACATCATGGTGGGATACCATTCCGTTTTGTAATATTGTTATCATCTAAGATGTTCAAAGCAGCTTCCACAAGACTCTCAATTTCCCTCCCATCCAAGCCCGGTCAGAATGAGATCCACTTGGCTTTCAGCACATAACCGCATCATATATTGGTTGTTGTAAGCCACTTTAAAACATGTTGGAGAGAAGCACATACATTTTGAACATAAATACATAATTGCACACTCAGATCACTTCATAAGCATATTTTAAAGACTAGATCACCTACCTATAATTCCAAACACTTCACATGTTTATTGAGAAAAGGAAATGCTATTTGTATGCATAGGACAGGGTTGTTAATATAGCTTTGCTATTAATTTCTGATGAAGACACCATGAATGATTATTTTTGTCACAAAGATTGTTGATTGCCTTCTTGTGTGATATGTTTTATAGCATCCTCTTCATCTACATATGAAATGAAATCACTTCCCTGGTAAGGGTGGAAATAAATAGGCCATTATCTGCCTAGATCTTATTTTTTGCTGCTGGTGTATTCTATTACACTCCATAATTTATAAAACAAATTACCTGTCCTAATGATTTATATATCTGAAAACCTTTATACAATGTCTTCAGTCTCAGTGCATGAAAATACTCTTTTTTACTGGTTGATATCTTCTAAGCACCAATACAAACAACATTAGGATCAGTTTAGACATGACTTTAAACACCTCCCATTCTCCCCTCCACATTTAATTTTCAAACATGGGGGAGGAGATAGTACAATAAGGACCACCATGCTGGGGTAAATTAAGCCTTTCCCTGGGTCCATTTCTGATGAAAAATCACCTCTATAAACTGTTATATCCCCCTGAAGATGTCATTTTCTGCAATGGAAAACTTGAAGAGCAAGTAACAGACATGGAGGAATTTTCAGTAGGAAAAATACATGAGTTGCAAAGAGTTAAACCACCAGAATCCTTATAAAAGAGAGCAGTGTTTTTAACAGCCTAGTCAAGAGCTATTCTGATAATAATAATAATAATAATAATAATAATAATAATAATAATAATAATTTATTTATACCCTGCCCACCTGGCTGGGTTTCCCCAGCCACTCTGGGCGGCTTCCAACTGAATATTAAAAACAATACAGCATCAAACATTAAAAACTTCCCTAAACAGTTGTCTTTTAGAAGTAAAATAGTTGCTTATTGCCTTGACATCTGCTGGGAGGGCGTTCCACAGGGCAGGAGGAACTTGCTAGGTGAGGCAGAGCCACTACACTAGTTTCCTGGTGGCTGCAGCAGGGTGGGGGGTGTCTCACTTTTGCTTGCCAGTAGGGAGAAGGAGAGAGCAACAGGGAGACTGGTGCAGTGCAAACACACCGGCAGAAATACCTGATTGGTTCCACCAACACATTGCACAGCAATCTCCCTGCCACCTTGTTCTTCCCCATATTCTTCCTGGCAAGCAGCAGCAACCCACCTGCTGAGAAACTAGCACAATAAAACAATGAACAGGGTGGTGATACAATGACTACTGCGATCACCACAAGATAATATCACCAAGGCAGCTATCTATAAACAAACAATAAACATCCACAAAAATGGCAAAAGCAGTTTCTTTCTCAAATAGGTTTTATCTTAAACAATAGCAAACACAGTAAATAAAGAGTTTACTTGTAATAGATCAGTGGTTCAGTGCTCATTTCTTCTCTGTAAATAACCACAGACTTAAGATTGGGACTGAGATGACTCGGTTTATTGGCACACAAAGCTTAATGGTACTATGAAATTTAAAATTAAAATTAAAATAAAGCAAGTTATCAAAACTTAAAACAAATTACATAAGATAAAATTTAAATAAAATAAAGCAATGTGCATTAAAAATGCATTGATTTAATAACAGCATGAACTAATAATTGCACTGACAAATCAATCATTTAGAGTAAACAATATTGTTAACATAATCTCCTAACTTCTACCAGCCCATCTAGTTCAAAAGCATTTCTTAATTCTCTAGCACAGTGGTTCCCAATCAGCTAAGAACTGTGGATCTCCTCTTTTTCAAAAGCCAAGCCATGGACCCCTACTTTTGAAAATGTTGATACCTCCGTGGTAGTTGTTCACTTTGATCCATCATGGCTGCTGCAGCCTAGGAACTGTGATTTGTTGTTGTTGTTTAGTCGTTTTATCTTAAACAATAGCAAACACAGTAAATAAAGAGTTTACTTGTAATAGATCAGTGGTTCAGTGCTCATTTCTTCTCTTTCCAAAATAGATTTTGTCTTGAACAATTGCAAACACAGTAATAAAGAGTCCACTTGTGATATACCAGTGGTTCAGTACTCAGACGTAATTCCGGTAATCAGACATTTCGTCGCTAAAGAGCTTAGTCATCAATTGAGCTGTCAAAATTAATTGTAACAGAATTGCACTGAATTAACAAATAGAATAAGGAAAATTAAAATTAAGAATAAAAATTAAAAATACATTGAGAATGCATAATTAAGACATACCTTTGTAGTAAATAATATACAAGAGAAGACAGTATGTAAATGACTTAAAGCAGGGGTATATCTACAATATTAAATGTGAAACAATAACTAGTCTATTCACACATACATAGTTAATACTCCCAGTCCCACTAATACAAAAAATATCTACAGAAACTTACCAGTCCCATCTGCATGTTTCCATTGGGAGGAGCACAGAAAGAGGATGATGTCCTTCTGTTTGTTAAGCGTCCTTTTAATTTTCCTTATTCTACTATTGTGCTTTGATCATAATTTGGAAAAGCAGCATATAAATAACCCTGATAATGATGATGATGCTATAGAGGTTTATAATGATTTCTTCGGTTTGTTTAAAAAATAACCTTTGAATGTTTTAATGAGGGAAAGATTCGTGTGTGTGTGTGTGTGTGTGTTAATACATGTATAAAATTTTGGATTAGTGTGTTAATCTGGAAAACCAATCAAAGCTAATCCTGGCTAATACATCAGCACTAATTGGGTCCTTCAATCAAGGTTAGAATTTGCTTATCAGCAACCCAGTGGAATGAGGAGTAAAGCATAACAAGCAATAACCACAGACTTAAGATTGGGACTGAGATGACTCGGTTTATTGGCACACAAAGCTTAATGGTACTATGAAATTTAAAATTAAAATTAAAATAAAGCAAGTTATCAAAACTTAAAACAAATTACATAAGATAAAATTTAAATAAAATAAAGCAATGTGCATTAAAAATGCATTGATTTAATAACAGCATGAACTAATAATTGCACTGACAAATCAATCATTTAGAGTAAACAATATTGTTAACATAATCTCCTAACTTCTACCAGCCCATCTAGTTCAAAAGCATTTCTTAATTCTCTAGCACAGTGGTTCCCAATCAGCTAAGAACTGTGGATCTCCTCTTTTTCAAAAGCCAAGCCATGGACCCCTACTTTTGAAAATGTTGATACCTCCGTGGTAGTTTTTGTGAATGCCACCATACATGTCCCAGTGCAAAACTGGACAAGAGCCCAGCTCCACATGGAATATCCCATACAGTTGACAGGTATGAGCCACGAACGGCCTGGGTGGGTTACCAGTTGGGAACCACCATTCTAGCACATTAGATTATAATAAAAGTAATAGTTACCAGTCCAAGGGAGTATACCAGGCCCATTGGCCTTCAGCTGGGCAGAAGCACACAAAACTGAGCAGAAAGACAGAAGGAATATAGAAACAAAACAATCCCCATAAGTCTTTATATACATTTTATACCCTTCAGGAATGGGAGCAGTTATGTAGGGACTTTTAATCTTTGACCTTAATTTCATTACTCATATGTGCACACCCACATAAGACTTATTCCGCAAATTACTAGGGAGAGGGGGAAAGTGTGACTTGGACCCTTGCTTTGTCAGTGGTTTTCCATGCCGGGCCCTTTAACAGACTTCACCACTGACTTGTGAAAACATGTTATACTCTGGTTTTAGTTTCACTGCTTTGTGTTCTTATCGTGCTTCAGGATGCCAAGGTTTCACATAATGGGCAGCAAAATCTAGCAGAAAGGTCCAAGCAGTGTGCACAGAAATGACCCAGAGTTGTTCACTTTGATCCATCATGGCTGCTGCAGCCTAGGAACTGTGATTTGTTGTTGTTGTTTAGTCGTTTAGTCGTGTCTGACTCTTTGTGACCCCATGGACCAGAGCACTCCAGGCACTGCTGTCTTCGGGAACTGTGATACTGTACTTTAAATGGTCAGGGCATCCCCCAAATAATTCTGAGAGATTTAGTTAGTTAAAGCTGCTGGGCATTGTTAGGAGACCCCTATTCCTGCCCTAGAGCTTCAATTCTCAGAGTGGGTTAACAATTAATCCATCATGACAAAGAAATCTGGCAACTGTAGCTCTGGGGAATAATGGTCTCCTAACAACTCTCAGCTTTACAGTACCTAGAATTCTCTGGGCGAAGTCTGTTTAAAGTGGTATCATAGTGGTCTAAATGTATTGTGTGAATGTCAACATTCTGTGTATTTTAAATTTGCTGTAGTTGCTGGTTCTCCAGCTCACCAAGGTCCAGATTAACAAAACGTTCTCTCTCTGTGTGTGTACGTGTACACAGATATCAAGAAAGAGAGGGAGAAGGAGTGCTACACAGCAAAGCTATCTGAGTATTGTTCCAGCATGTATTGCCCATTGGGGAGTCATTACAATCACAGTAATAAAGAGCTCATTAATTTCAGTGGGACTCTTTGTACTATCAGCATAATTTCTCTATATTGCACAGTGCTAGTGTTTCTGAGTATATATGAAAATTAGATGCTATAAAAATATTTGTCACATCTCAAACAACTGTTGGGACAGATCATAAGGAGTTTCATGCTTTTTATTGTTGTTCTTTATATCCCCCTCTTTTTATGAAAGAAACCAATCCTGTGTGTTCATAAACTATAATTAGCAAATGATAACAATCATGCAGATCACTTCTGTGTTCAGTATTAAAGAAAAGATAACTCTATCATTGAAAAGATCAGTTAAGTTTGTTTTTAAGTAAGAAAGATAAAAGCCAGCTATCAAAAATAGTAAATAAAAATGCTGAAAATATGAATTAATTCATGATGGCTAAATCTCAAACTGTGTTAAGCTTATGTTAAGCAAGGTCAACAAAAGTTACATTAAATTAGTAGGCAGTTTCTCCATATCCTATTCTTTTCCCTACTATGGTTTTGTATTATATGCAGAGAACAAACAAAATCATGGGAAGAAATATTCATTAGTAGCCAGACTGGTAAAAGGCTGTCATGCTCTATGCTTTACTGTGACTTGTGCTAACTTTCTGGCTGCAATTGCATCAGATGAATAAGCTTATTTGCATAATACTCAGATATGCATGCCACTCTTCATTACCAATAAAACCATATCACAAATAAGGAATACGGCATTAAGCGGATTACTTTATTCATAAATCACATTCAGAAGGCATGCAGCTTAATTTGTCAACATGACAGTCTCAACTGACTCCTGGCATTGAATCTTTTATATCTCAGTTGTGTGAGCCACTGCAAGGACTGTTGGACTGCCACAACATCACCACATGTGGATGTCTGCTGGCATCCCAAGCTGATGCAGAACTTTATTCTGGACAGATTCTACTGCCACCAAATGCAGCACCCACCCAGAGGACCAAGGTAAATGGCATAGGATGCTTGCTCTTCATGTGGCTGCAATCCAATAAGGGGAGCTGAACCTTTCTCCTCCCTTACCTTTCATCCACACAGACTTGTCATCTGGACAGCTCCACCCCCAGCCCAATGAAACTTGGGTAAGCAGAAGAAATTCACTTTTGTTCCCAATTTAATGCAGACCTACACAGTTCACACTTCCCGAAGCAATGCATGGAACTGAAACAATGCTAACCTTTGAAATTCACACTTCTCTGCATTGTGTGGTACAGGTCTCTGACCCAAAAATATGGGCAAAACTGCATACATTAGGAGAATGTGCACATAAAAAAGCTATTAGTGAAAAGGCATTATATTAGGGGGGAAATGTAGGAAAATGTGCCTATTAGGCGAAATTGCATACAGAAACATGTATAGTCAGATAAATGCCCACTAAACTGCTGCTGATTCCTGCCACACCTACCCTGAACTTAAAATAAATAACAAACTCATATGAAAATTTGGTGAACTCAACTTAAGATTGGGGGGGAATGAGCAACAGAGAGAAACTGAAAATGATGGATTTAGCCATCCCTATACCACCTGGATCTGTTGGATTAAAAAATGACCAGGTCAATAGATCACATAGCTAAGGAAGGGAGGCAGAGGGGGAGGGGAGGGGGGCTGAATTATGTTAAAATTAGTTGTTCCCATTTCCCAAATTCCTCACTGTCAAAAATACAGCATGAACATTGATCGAAACACCTGCAATTGATGTTGCTGATCTGTATGAAAATCAAAGCATTTTCTGAGACAATTCAGTACAACACATTTTACCATCTCAAAGAATGTATATAAATGCAGTCCCCAAGCCAAGTGTAATTTGGAGCCAGTGAAAAAACTCATATTCTTCGGGCAGAGAGAGAGAGAGAGGCAGGGAGGGAACTCTCCCCCATTTTTTGACCTCTGCATAAGTAAAACTAAACTCTGCTGTGTTGGCCATGCTGAAAAAAATAGATAATAGTAAGTTCATGTGTATTGCACAGCATATCGGGAGCCACAAAGATAAAGATAATGCACATCTTCCAAGGTGACTCTCTCTACCTTGAGTAGATGGCAAGCTGTTATTTCCTCTACATCAAATCAAGGCTGACTGCTGATGCAGTACAACTCACAGAAGAATGCAAGCATTATGTTGAAGGGCGGGCTATTTCTTTGGCAGGAATTTGATGCTCCATGCAGCAGAAAACTTTAGTTTTGAGGAGAAAAGAGGTGAAGGTTGTCAAGGTGCCATTTATTTATGGATTGTGGCATTTTAAGCCTAGCACTGATGTGTTTTTCAGAACGTATGTGAAAACGCAATCTCAAGGAAGAGCAAGGCGCATCAGAGTCCTTGTATGGTTGGTAATGTGGTTTACAGATGATGAATCTAATCTAAGGTATATCCAGGAAGGATCAGCAAAAGGGATACTGCCCTTGATCCTAATTTACAGCTGCCAACCTTCCCATATAATACAATTTCCAGTGCTTTTTAAACTTATGTGGGGATGCAAACTTTGCCCGGTAACTGAATCTAATGTAAGGTTCATGTCATATAAAACTTAAGAGGGATATTTTGCTTTCTTATCAGACATTTGGGCTGCAGCCCTGTATAGACTTATCTGGAAGTCATGGGCCCATTGGACTCAACTGGTCTTTAGGAGGGCATGTGTAGAATGGGAAGATTACTGTTTGACAGCCTATCAGGAATTAGAGATATGGTTAAATAATATTTGAAACAGATCTGTGGTCTCTGCTTCCAGCACCCCACTCAGTGGCGGACCTTGGGGTCTCAAATGTCATCAGCACCCTGTGCAACCCCAAAATTCAGCACCTGTCTCCTTGCATTTTACCTCATAGTTGCAGAGCCTTCTGCAGCTTCCTCAAGGTTCCATACCCAATGCAACCAAACTGGTTGTGCTCCCCTAAATTCACCTTCGACCAACTAAACCATGGGTAGGTCAACTAAGACCCAGGGGCCAGATCTGGCCCAACTGCCTTCTAAATCTGGCCCACGGACGGTCCTGGAATCAGCGTGTTTTTACACGAGTAGAATGTGCCCTTTTATTTAAAATGCATCTCTGGGTTATTTGTGGGGCATAGGAATTCGTTCATTCCCCCCCCCAATATAGTCTGTCCCCCCACAAGGTCTGAGGGACAGCCCTGCTGAAAAAGTTTGCTGACCCCTGAGCTAAACAACCTATCCCCTTTCCCTTAATGTCTCTCTCACACACTTACACTGCTAAAGGGACCTTAGTTTTTTGCCTCTGGGGTCCCTGGAACAACTCAATACTGGCTCTGTGTTCACAGTTCTGGAAAGAAACATTACAGATTCTTTAACTTGATATGGTCAGGAAATGTTCATCAGGATATTTTACATAAATAGGAATTTACTGTAACTGTGTGATCCTATGCATGTCTACTCAGAGGTAACTCTCCTTTATTTCAGTGGGGCTTATTCCCAAGAAAGTGAGCATATTATGGTAGCCTAAATGCCACTGCAACCGATAGATTGGTTCAATTAGCAGTAGATGGAACTAGATAAGAAAGTTGCAGATATAGTTGTAAATACTTAATATTGGGGGTGGGTGGGAATGAGGAACAGAGGGAAACTGAAAGGAACATTCTGTTAAGATAGCTGGGTTTTATTTTAAGAAAGTTAGTAAATATTTTTGTTCTAACAATCCATTGAGAACTGAATTAGCTAGCATATGTTTTCTTAAAAGCTACTGCACAGATTAATCCTTCACTGCTGTTGATTGTTTGATCTGTTGTTTACACGTGAAATTTAAAATTTATATGTTTTTCAAGTTTTTATTTGGTGATGGAGCCATGTTTTTGTAGGGTACAAATCTTGAAATGAATGCATGGAATGTATATGATAGTGGATAATCAAATGTCAAAATAAATAGGCAGAGGCTCTAAGAACGGAGCTAAGTTTCAAACTGGAAATTATCCATATTAATGAGGATAAATAAAGATCAAGCAGAGCAATAGGATATGATGCTTTGTCTCCAAGAGAGTTAACCATTAACATCATCATCACAATTTATTTATATGCCACTTGTCCACAATATGTTCAAAGAGGCTGCTAGAACAATAAACAATCATAATATCAAGCACTCATAATAGTTTGTTTAGGGAAGCTTTTAATGTTTGATGGACTATTGTATTTTAATATTCTGTTGGAAGCCACCCAGAGTGGCTGGGGAAACCCATCCAGATGGGCGGGGTATAAATAATAAATTATTATTATTATTGTTGTTGTTGTTGTTGTTGTTGTTGTTGTTGTTGTTATTATTATTATTATTATTATTATTATTATTATATCAGTCAAATACATGTCCAAGATGACAAAACATTAAAATTTAAAACTTTCCATAAACATATGATTACTATATCTGTCATAAATAAGAGCAATAATAAATATCCACCTTTAAATAAACAAAAGCTTTTCACAGCTCACTAAGGCATTGGTAAAGAATATACCTCAAGAAGTCATGCTCTCTAACATTACATGGCTAAGGAACCCTTAGATCAAGGGTGGCTAACATGTGGTCCTTGGATGTTGCTAAATTCCAGCTTGTAACACCATCTCTAGAATAGCCTGATGTTTCTCTGTCTTTCTCAGAACAGCAAAAAGGCAAAAGAAAGCACAGAACACCCTGCAAAAACTGAATGTTGACAACATGCAGATGCCAAATGTTTGTCAGTCTGGAAGGTTTGATATTTAATTATTACATTTCTATATAACAAAAGTTTTCTAGGTAGCTCACAAGGCAAACAACTGCAACAACATTAAAATACCATATAGAACAATAAAAATTATAACATATTAATTTTAAAAATGAACTAGAAGTGAAGCACAATTTGAAATCAATTTAAATCTGAGACACCCAGGTTCCTTAAAAGGCCTAGGTGAACAGCAACAACCAGTGCTGATTTATCCTATCTGAAGCTCTGTTCCTTTTTCTTAATTTACAGAAAGGAACTCTCATTGCTTGGTCTCCTTCCAATATGTTGTTTTCAAATCCCTGCTGCTCACATGTACCTTGTGCCCTGCAGTAAACTAGGCAGATATATTGTAGTGACTTTGCATACATTTTTCACTGGATAGCCAATCCAACATTGCATCATTAAGGCACCAGATCTTGGCATTTCCCAGATTGTCAAATGACTAAAGATCTTTTCGAGCCAGATTTATATTACACTTTCTGAGCCACGATGCCCTCGTCCCATCTGCAGTGCATGTCTTTTCACTATCTACGCCATTGGTTTTTTTCCAAAGGCATCTGTTATTGTCAGGTAGAGCTGTGCCTCTGTTTGTGTGAGGCACAGAACAGACCATTCTTATTAAACACCACACTGTTTTCTGCCTATAAACTGGCGCACGTTCCATAGCTATAAATCAGAATTCCACATTGGAAGAAATCAGGAGTGGAAAGGCGACAGTTCATTGGCACATGATAACTGGGGTGGAAGGATGGGAGATGTCACAATTTGTGATTGCAGCCATCGGTGAAATGCAAGTAACTCAGAGGATTGGAAGATAATGTGTGAAATAAAAGAAAGCTTGATTAGAACTTGACTTGTACAGTGTTTTGTTTTCTGTCTTCCTTTTCATGTGTGCCCTAATTAAATGTGTTATAAAGCAATATGCACAAGTTGGAGCACCTCTTCTGGCAAGGGTAGCCGTTACTGGACCATGACACCTATTATCTCTGACCATTAGCCAAGATGGCTGGGCTTGGTGGGAGTTGAACAACATCTGGTGGGCCACAGATTAACCGCCCTTGATCTACACAATTCCTTGCACTGTGAAGAATTCATGTTGCAGCAATTAAGATTATAGATTTGGCTGGCACATTAGCTGACTATAGTGTCTTTAAAAATACAAATGGTGGCTTTACCCATGGTTGTCTATATATCATCACTCATTTTATTAACAAAATATCTTCTGAGGCTTTAACCATAATGCCAAACATTCATGGACCAAATGTGATATTAAGCCTAGCCAACCTGTCACCATCATTGTTGTACCTGTGGCTTAATAAATATAATTACAGTTCAGTTGTATGCCTGAAAGTATGCGCACTCACATCTCTAAATCTTAAACCCAGGAGGATAAATGTAAAATTGAAAGAATTAATTTCATGCAAATATATTTTACTTCATCCAGATGTCTTAGATGCTCCAGGTTAGGGAAAAATAGCTAAGATGAAAGATCCTTCAGAAACAGCACAATGTCAATGATAGTTTAATTAGGGGGGGAAAATAATTTGTACTCCCACAGACACGAGAGATGAACTAAATGCCAATAAAGGGAATCTGAGAATAAAATTAATAGACCTACTGAAGAGGCAACAGTAGCATAGACCTTGAAAGCATCAGTTTCTAGCCGATAAAAATCAGTTATCTGCTTGTCTAACTGTTATCCTTATGCATCTGATTAACTAAGGTGAAGCAAGGTATCTCCAGGGGCTTCTCTCAGTGAAGGACATACTGTATATGCTTTAAGACAGGTTATTTGTTTGCCCTTCTTAAGGAGCTGAAAATTCTACTTCTGCCTGTAGGTTTATGTTGTCCCCACTGGGCATTCCGTCAGATCCAATCATCCTTATTTCATTACTTAAGCTTCTAGAGAGTTCTGTCCAGAGACGTACACTTCTAAATGTCGTTGTTTCTAAGGCATTTGCTTTATGAAACAAACAAACAAGAAGGATTCCCCCCCCAAAAAAATTTACTTGTCGAGAAATGTATTATACTTTAAATATTCTGAAATAAACAAACTGCTTTAAAAAAATAAAAGTAAAAATCTTGTCTGCAGTGGCTATACTCCTAGAAGCCTAGAGATGAAGCAAATGTTCAGTTTCATGAGGATTTGTATTTTGAAGTATTCGAAGGCCACCATGGTCACTTCACATCTTATATTTGAGAATTTTTCCTTCAAATGAAAAACAGCATGGAAACAGTGGGGAGGCCAGTGTGTGGCAATGAAAAGACTGTTGGTTTTGAAGGATGTGGGAGATCCTGGTTGAAAAATCCACTCACATACAAAATTCAGCATATAGGCTCTTGGGTCACTCATTTCCCCTTAGCCTCACCTGTCTCAGAGGGTCAGTGTGAGGATCACTGAACAAAATAAGAACTGTGAAGTTCTTTGAACACTGAACTGTCTTAGAGGAATGAGAATTAATCAGGAAGATGGTGGGGCCACTAGGGGGTGCATCGGAAGATGGCTGACAATAACATCTCTCCGACCAACACGAGGTAATTTGGAGGCTATGATGGGAGTAATTAGCTTCCCTACCCCCCCCCCAGGATGGGGGGGGGACTGCCCTTGCCTGCTGTGCCCTATACCACCCCCGAATTTGTGGGGATGGGGGCACTAGGCACAAAGCCCTCCTGTGAGATTACGGCGCTCCTGGACGCCGTCCCTGATCCGCGCCACTAGCTGCAAGAACTTCAAAAGAAACAATTTGGATGAAGGAATGCACATATTTCAAGGAAGGAGGGGGAGTAAAGACTGCTAACAGACGAGATCTCTGATAAAACAAGACAAGAATAAAACATGAGAAGATACGCCAAGATACGGTATGGCAAATGACTGATGAGGGAGAGGGGAAAACTTTCCTTTCTTTTCTTATGTGATTAAACAAGAATCCCCTTCCCTCACGAGACAGAAATGTCATTTTAAGGACTTAAGCTGTGGATTTAAGGCTGTGTGGAGATAAACTTTCGAACCAAAGCATGTTTTAAGAAGAGCGTGGAATGTATAAGAGCTTCGGAATGACGCAGTTAAAAATGCCATTGCCATATTGGGAAGTTCCGTCGGAGGTCTTGAGTCTGGGACGAGAAAGAGAGAAATAAAGCTGTTTATACATTTGTGGATGAAACTCCTCAGAGGGACTTAAGAGCGACAGTTTTGCATGATGGAAAGAGCGATGTTATCTATGAAGGTGATGATATATGGAAACCATCCCGATTTGAGGATTGGAAGAACGGAAAAATTCACACAGGATTATTATTGGTGTTTATCGGCTTAAGGTGACTATCAGAAGAGATCATAAAGAAAAAAGAGAAAATATATGAACAAGATGTGATGTGGAAACAGCAAGACAAGACTGGATAGAATTATGAACTCTGTTTGGACTGATTTGGATTGATTTGGACATTAACGCAGTAGCAAGAAGATGATCAGAATCCCCCTTCGGATCTTGAAATATGGGTCCCCCCCAACAAAATTTAAAATTCGGCTTTGTAATTCGGAATTTATGTGATGTGATTTAATTTGATTTGATTGGCCGATTAATAAAAATTATTTTTTTAAAAAGAGAATTAATCAGGAAGACTGTAGAAAAAGGATGAAAATTAGGAAGTGATGGCTGAGCTCACGTTGAAAGGAAAACCTACTCCCACATTATTTTTCCATGAGTATCAGCTAACACAGAAAATGGTTGGGAAGCAGGAATAGTTTGGTGTGCTAATTTATCCCAACAAATACTTACAGAAGTAGGTATAGTGCATGGCAAAGGGTAGGCTTCCTATCATTTAAAAAAAGAAGTACAGAAGCAGTGGGGAACCTGTGGCACTTTAGCAGTTGCTGTGCTGCAACTCCTATAACCTCTTGCTTGCTGAAGTTGACGTGAGTTGGAATCCAACAACATCAGGAGGGCTACAGGTTCACCATCCCTGAAATGCTCAAATGGCTAGTCTGCACAGTACAAGATATGTGGGCAATATCCAGTGATGTTCAGGGACTTCTGACTGTCCAACAGAAGTTCCCTTCCCTTTCCTCTCCCTGCACGGTCCTCCCCCTGTTCCCTGCCAAAATATAGTTCACCAAAATAGTTTTGCAATGTCAATATAGAAAGTGTTTCATTTTAATAGCAAAGTGCAGCCAGGGGTATGACAAGCTAGGACCGTTTAATGGCATATCCACAAAACGCAAAGATGATCCTCACTGTCTTTGTGATGTCTCTGCTATGTACTGATAGCTAAAGGAGGACACACATCCGAGTGAGGTTGATGTTTGATTTAACTTGCACATGAACACCCACAAACTGGTGCCTGACACTCAAGGATGGCAGTAAAAGGGAAAGAAATGTAAAGATGCTACAAAGAATTTGAGATTCAGATCATCTCCAAATTGTGAGATTCAGATCATAAAGGGGGAAGATGTACTACTTTTAAAGCATCTGAATATGCATACTCACCTTCAGCAAAACATGACAATATTTTTTATTAAGCAATTTCTATCCCTAAGTTGGTTATTGTAAGCATCTGTAAAATATAGAGCACTTCAGAGATTCTTTGGTTCAATAAAAATTGTTTTCTCTAACAAGCAGTGATTATAACTAGCTCCCTGTGTTTACTTTTATATGGCTACATAAAATCTGCTTACCTTAGAAAAATCTTAATTGCTTCAAACTGTGTAAAATGTGGCATGCGATATATGGGAAATCTCATCATTATTTCTTGAGCGGGCATATTGGATTAACATCCTGATGTCTGTGGGGATTTTTTTTCCTGTTTGCCCAACCTACATACAATTTCTACATTTATGTCTTGTGATATGTAATATGAGCTTCTGTTTAGAAAGAAAGAGAGAGAAACCCAAGCCCCACCCCATGTCATGTGCAACTTCTTTCACATCCCTGGATCAAGCGGCCTTCTGAATCATGAGAGGCTCAAGTTACCTTTCGACTCCATTTCCCTTATATCAGCATCGGTTGATATGACAGCTATGACCTACCTGGATGGAGATAGCAGATAACAACAACGATGATGCAAGTGGATAATATTGTACAGCGTAACAGTTTTGGGGTAGGTTTTTTTATTATTAAAAAAAGAGACTTAACATATCTGCAGAGGCAGAAAGGGTGAAGACATCAATTTTGCTCTTCCTTACCGAACATTTAGGGGAAACTTGTACTCTATCCATCAACCGAGTGGGTCACTCAGCTGGCAAGCACCAAAGGTGCTGATCTCAGCAAGATAACCTTTTCAATCCATCATCATTTGCCGTAAATAGGATTCTGTTCAAAGTACAGCAGAATGATGAAGACAGAAGAACTACACTGCTGTGCTTTTGTAGGGCTTCACTTTCAGAAAAAGAAACCATTGATCACTCGGCATGCCCAGGTTTAGTGCTTAGCGTTTGTACCCATGCAGGGATCTCAGATTCACAGGTATTAAAAGATGGCTTTCTTGTCTCTGTTGGAGCTTAGGTTTAAGAACAGAGGTATAGTCATGCTTTTATCCACCTGTGTAAAGGGTATTGATTTCAACGGGATGAAAGCATGTTGGGTTTATTGTGCGGCTGGAAGTAGGGGGAGATTTTTTTTTTTTTAGAAAGACATGCTTGTTGATTGTTGAGTAGGGAGGAAATATAGAGGTGTGCCATTCAGACGCCAGAGACAACCACTGAAAACAACCTTGCCCTTTGGAGGAGTTTGATTTAATTCCCCTGAGGAAGGGAATCAACTGCTTTTCTATCATGCTGTTCCTATAAAAAGATGTAATGGGGCAATCTTAGAATGGTAGTCCTGGGAGGAGCCTATGAACTCAACCAACAAGGCAGTTCTTATTGAATTTGGCTTTGAGTATCATTTTAAAAACAAGGGGAGGAAATTCCAGTGATATGGAAAATGGCACCATGAACAAAGTATGGAAAATGGCACCATGAACAAATGGGACATACTGGCCAGGGATGGGAAACCTCAGGCAATGGGGCCAAATGTAACACATTGTCTGTCAGACACACACCCTCCCAAGGCACCCCCCCCCACTAACCTTGCTTTCCATTTTCATCAACTGTTTGCCCGGCTGGAATGTGACTTTGCACTCTGCAAAGGCCACTTGCTTGTCTGGATGGAGGATAAAGAAAAAACTGTTCTCTTTGTCCCACCACCCTCACAGGACACAAGAGAGGACCTTCTTGGCGCTGGAACTCCCTTCCTGGATAAGCTAGAGCGGCTCCCTCCTTAATGTGCTTCTGTCAGCAAGTGAAGACTTTCTTGTTCCATCAGGCTTTTGGTGAATGTGAAGAATCTACCGGTAACTTACTGTGCAAAGGTAACGTTCATCTTCACTGCTCTCAACACTTTTGCCTTTACTTTCCTCCTCCTCACCACTGGTATATGTTTCCTGGGAGGTTGTCCAGAAGGGAATGTGGCCTCAGGTGGAAAAAAAGATTCCCCACTCCTGCTATATAAGTGGTGCAAAGAAAATCATGCTGCAGACAAATTTATTGTAAGGTGGAGTCTAAGAGAGTCGATTTATTGCATTAGCCGTGTGGCCATAGCATAATATACATAGAAATATTTCTATGTAAGGTGGAGTCTGTGAATTACTGGAATCTATAATTCCAAGGTAAGATACAATCATATGTCTTGTTTACGCGAACACCTTCCTTGACTTTAGGATGAAATAGTCAAGAAGACATTTTTATAATTACTCTTATTTGTACAAGTATGACATAGTTTGATGAAATTATGTTCAGTTAGCTTTCTCCACACCCCCACACCCCCTGGCCACCACTTCCCTCTCTTTGTCTTTATGTATATCTTTATGTAACTTAGGTCATTCAATAGTAGTATTTTTCTTTTTTATTAAAAAAAATGAGTGGGGCAAGATGCCATTTTGACTTTTCCCCTCAGGTGTGTAAATGACTTAGGAAAATATTGTCCAATGATCCAAGCAAGAATACGCTCTCCATAAGTCATTGTAAAAAAGGAGGCTCATTGATTTATTTACATTTGCAATCATGCCTATCCCTCTGGCCCGGACAATAATCAATGTGAACAGATGAGCTCTCATCTCCAAGCAGCTAAACATCTGTTTCAGAGGGCATAATGGAATTAAAAGGGGCTGAGAAAAGGGCAAATATGACCACTAGACTCCACATAGCAGATATGTCACTAACCATCATAATTATAAAATGAATCTTGGTGACTCGTAATGCTTGTTTGAAACAAGAAGCAGGGAATTACAAATCCCTCAAATTTCTCTTGGCTTGGGATATTAACAGAGCAATCCTAATTTCTTTGCAGTGGTCGTGGGGGTCGGAGTGGGCAGGAGTGTCCGTCCACCTACCGAACCAACTTCTGTCAGCCCCCACCAGTGAGACCATCAGTGAAGGGATTCTTGTTTCCTTGCACTGATGAAGAGCTTCCCCTGCCATCTACCAAATCTACATTGCTGACTCCAATGGGATCCCTGCCAGTACCAGTCACCAGAAAACATCAAAATGGAGTTTTCATGGAGCAAGGCTAAGCCCACCAGATGGCCCTGCTGTCATTGCATGATGGCACTAGGCACAATCCAGGGACAATGGTTGTGCTAGTTTCAGGCTGATACAGTGATCTGCCTGCAGTCCTTGTTTCACCTTGGCCACTGTGTGAAGCAGGGCTACAGAGGGAGTGGTGGCCCAGCCACCCTGTAAAGCCTGCCAGGCTGGGGGGGAAAGCTTAGATTGCTCCCCAGTTGTATTAATATGTTGAAAGTCCAGCTGCAAGGCAATGCCTGTGTTCTCCTGCAATTCAGAGATCAGAGTACATTCCAATAGCTTATGTGATCAATTAAGGATAAATAATAAGCTTACCCCAATGAGAGAGGCTTGCCTGCCTCATCGCCCTCTGGGTGTAAGCCAGAGAGCTTTCTATTTCCCCCAAGCTTTTCAGATACAATTTTAACCCTGCTGACCATGCTGTTCTGCTTTTATGGCTTCCGGCTTTTACACACACACACACATTTACATTTTGATTGTTTTATATTCTTTGTAATTGAAGGGCAGTATTGAAAATACTTCCAAGAGACCACTCTAGAAGCCCAGTCTGCCCACTAGCTTATAGTCTGCACATATCCTTATACTAATAGGTCTACAACCAGTTAAAGTAAGTTTAATTGGTTAATTTTCAGTTGTTTTTTGTCAGTTAAATGATTTACGTATTGAATGAATTCCATACGGATTAAACGAAGTGTATTCTTACATTGAGAAGCAGCAGTAAAGGCTAAAATATACGTTAGCCTTTTTGCTGGAATGTGTTTCTTGAGGGACCGAAAGGGGGACGAATCACGTTTTGATAAATAAATATCAAATTTCATACCATTACATATTTGGGAGTCAATCTGGTGTCCGGTGGCTTTGTATGGAAATGAGGTTGGGAGGTTGATGGATTTCCTTGCTTGATGTGCAATTGTTACCTAGTGGGGCTTTAAAACCATAAGTTAGCCTAGCTGAGGGAATACAGCTGTCCATGAAGGCACAGGTCAATTCTGTGTTCAGGGCAGCTGTCTACCAGCTTCATCTGGTACACTGGCTGAGACCCAACCTGCCCGCAGACTGTCGCGCCAGAGTAGTGCCTGCTCTAGTTATCTCCCGCTTGGACTACTGCAGTGTGCTCTACATGAGGCTACCTTTGAAGGTGACCCGGAAACTGCAACTAATCCATAATGCGGCAGCTAAATTGGTGACTGGGAGTGGCCACCAAGACCATATAACACCTGTTTGGGGAAGTTGTTAATGTTTGATGTTATTGTATTTTTAATACTTTGTTAGAAGCCACCCAGAGTGGCTGGGGAAACCCAGCCAGATGGGCGGGGTATTAATTATTGTTGTTGTTGTTGTTGTTGTTGTTCTCCAGGCAGAAGGCAGTGTGAATACTTGGCAGTGGTGAATCTACAAGTGTAGAAGGAGTGCATTCCTCTTGCCTACTTCCTGATCTTATGCTATAGATCCACCCCCAACATTTGCTGAGACAAAATCTTGTTCAACAGTAATTCACATTAAAAAGCAGTCAAAGCTTTAAAACTTTATTAGAATACTAAAGGAATTTTATTGTATCAGATTGCTAATTACTTTGGAAATAAATGAGTTCAGCTTTCTGGGTTGCTGTTTGTGTATTTCCGTTAGACATACTGTTGCAATCCCCTGTATAAGCTGATAAAGACAATTCAGGCTCTCTTCTCTCTCTTTCTTTTTGTAATTACAACAGAAAAAAGTAAGGTACTCCCAAGTAAATTTTCTTTCAAAGGAGACTCTACTGACACTGACATGATTGCATTCCAATATGTTTGCTTTTAGAATTTTGCACATTAATTCTTTCTAGAATGCTAAAGACTTCAGGGATCAATGTAGTCTAAACTGTTGCAATTTTTAAATGGGAAGTTGTAGCTGAGGTTCTTGTTTATGAGCAGTTTTTCCCCAAAATTAAAAGTGTCAGGTTTGCAAACGGGAAGCAGAAAGGACAACTTTGTTCTCTGTTTCTCCATAACTAAAACTAAAGCTTCTTTATAATGCATTGAGAGCTCATCTTTCTAAATGGGCTTCTTCTAAAGGGAGGGGGGTGGACCATAAATTTTTAGTCCATATCAGGAATGCAAATTTATTAAAAGAGAGCCAAGTGCTTTTTCAGTGATCTAAATGCCATTATCTTTTCAAATGGATAAAACGGTATTTGAGCATGGCAATTAAAGCCTTCACAACAGCAGAAGAGAGAGACTTAGTTTAAAATATATTCATAGTTCAAAATTACACTAATGGGTGAAAGCATGCAGTTGGAGCAATGTAGAGACCAAATAGCAAGGAAATGCAAAATTGAGCCATTTCTGTTCAGACAGCCCAGTTTTCACTCCTTGTTGTGACAGGAGGAAAGGGGTGTAATCAAGAGCTCTGCTGAATTAAGAAGGGGATACTAGCCAAATAAACATATTTTTTAAAATGTTGCTTTAGCTTTGGATCATCCAGAGTAAAACTGAGATCTGTGAACATCTGAATTGTGGTAGTGATGGAAATGATAAGGCTTGCTGCTGGTTGCTAAGGCTTAACCCTTAAGGAAATACATAGTAAACAAGTGTATAAATTAGGGATAGATAACTGTCATTGTCAATTTCTCGCAGTTTCTTTTCTAAATCGTAAATTCATTTCTCCACATTCATGCAGCAATTTGCCATTTTAAAAAAAATTCTCATGAAAATTTGTCAGCATTTTAGTGTCAATTTCTCCAAATAAATACATTTTAATGCATTTTTGACTAATATACACATTTTGGCAAGCAATTGTCCCTAAAGTAATATATTTTTGCTATTTTCACTTCATATAATTTTTAAGCTGTGACTAATTGGAGATGTCTGGGTACACTACAAAATATAGGGTATAACTCTCAAATGCTCGTATGCACATTTGAATATCTGTATCAGGGAAATTGCTTTAAAATGACAGTTCGGTGCTGCATACTCAAGCGAAGATAAACATGAAGCATAATTCTAGTTACTGGAAATGTTAAAGGAAACAGAGTGATTTCTATAATACCTGGTGGACATGTCCACTTCCGTAAAAATTGGAGAAAGTTAAGAAGCTTAATGGAAAAGATAAATTATTCTATCGAATTGGGTTCATTACTTTTATTTGTATGCTCACAGAAGCTATTATAAGAGAATTTTGAATTAGCTCACGATTTCATACGACTGCAAGAGTTCTATTCAGTGCCAGATTTACATATAAGCTAAACAATCTATAGCTTAGGGCCCCACTCTCTTGGCCCCCCCCCCCAAATTTCACTATTAATATACTTCTTCTAAATGTGTTTCAGTTCAACAATTACTTTGATAAAATACATATTTTGTTATGTGCAAATGGCTTTGGATACCTATTGGTCCATAAATTACCATATAGCATATATTCAACATGAAAGACAGCGACAATGTGTTGTTGACAAAGGACAGCTGGACATATAAAGGGCTCCATTACCTTCAGTAGCTTAGGGCTTCATCAAACCTAAATCTGGCCCTGGTTCTATTAGCTATTATGGGAAAGGGTGGTTCACTCATTGCTCTTCTCCATCTGTCTCCATGCTGGGCAACAAACTGGCAACAAACTGGGCCTCAAGTGAGTCTGGGACTTTTGTCTCACAGCAGCAGTGCAGCTCATTAATCACCCATCACAACCACACCTACCCACTGCACCTTCTAAAATAAAAACACTGGACTACACTTCAGAGATATAATGCACCACTCGAATGCCCCACCTCCAGTAAATCAGTGCAACAACAGTTACTTTGCAGAGCTGATGTAACTGATACTCTCTCAACCACAGCTACTCCAATATTGGTATAGTAATCTTTATCTGCATTAGTGCTGGCAGGGTAATTTTCTAAACTCATAGGTAGAATCACTTGGCGGGGTTGTCTATGAAAAAAGATCAGTCTTAGAAACAGTTTTGGGGAGACTTCCGGGTTAGCGCCATCGGCGAATGGCGGAGTTCCTCCGATCGGAGGAACGGGCTCCGTGGAAATTGGGTCTTCCCACCGCAGCGAAGGTGGGAACATGGGGTTCGGCAGAGCACCAAGAGCGCCTCCCCTACTCGCGGGGAAACCCCTTTTGGGGGCTCCGGAGCGAAGTGGAGTGAGCAGCGCGGTGCAGCGAATCGACTGTTACTTTCATGGAGGGAAGCCGCACAGCTATCGCCGGAGAGCGCTGACTTTTTCCTGTTGACATTCGGACTCTAAACAAGTACCCGTGAGTAAAAACGGAAAATTGGATCAAGAAATTCTTGAATTAGGCACTGAAGCGGGAAGGTTTAAACAGGAAGTCCGCCTTCTGCTTTTTGTAAATAGACTGAAGCAAAAACTTTACAATCTAAGAGCCTGGAAAGTTGTTTTAAAAGATTGAATCTTCCTGCATCTACACCTAATAAACCCCCCTTGGAAAGCAGGAGAAAAGGGGGGGGGGCGGAATTTGACTGTTTAAGCCTGCAGGAGAGAGAGTAAAGGAATATAAGTTTCCATTGTCTCAAACCTGGGAACGGGGTGTCAGGACAGAAACTGTTGATTGAAAGTGGAGCACTTTGACAGATAGTCAAAAAAAAAAAAGGAGAAACAAATTAACTTCAATGCTGCTTTCTGCATTTTAAAGAAACAAAGTATTTGAAAATTGAAAGTAATTTTCTTTTGTTGGATACGTTTTAAAGATGGATACAAACATGGATACAAACAGAAATTGTGTCCTCTAGAGGGAGCTTGTCAGTCTGTTGCTGCAGTTTATTTGGAGACGTTACAGAAATCTCCATTTCTGTTGCTACCTTTGTTCCTGGGGTACCTTTTGCCTAAACACAGCTGCGCTAAAATCCAGGATACTTGAATTGTTTTCTGTTGGGCAGCAATTAGTTCTCCACTGGGGAAGACCAGCAGAAAAGGCTTTAAAATGAGTCAAGAAGTTCCTTATATGGGTAAAGGGTGTGTTGCTACAGCCTCCCTTCCATCCAGTTGGCTAGATCTGCTTTCCTCAATGTCAGCCACTTTCCTCAATGTCAGCCACTGCTATGACTTCACTGGTTAGCTAAAAGCACTGAAAGGTGGGTTCATGTCTCACAAAACAAATGAGCAGAATAGGGCCTGCATGTTTTGACTAACATCTTCGGTTCTATAAGACCTAAAAACTTACTGAAAGAAAGTAGGGATGTAAGGAGGCAGCAATTTTTGTCCCATTGGTAACCTTGTCCTGAAAGAATTTGTCTAATCTTCTTTTAAAGCCATCCAAGTTGGTTGCCATCACTGACTCCTGTGGGAGTCAGTTCCATTGTTTAACTATTCACTGCATGAAGAAATATGTTCTTTTATCTGTCCTGAATCTTCCAACATGTAATTAATTGTATAATTAACTTCAGTACATTTCAATGGAACGTAAATGTCAAAAGAGAACTGTCAAAAGCCATGCGGAAAAGAATGTAATTTTTAAATGTAACATTCATGGACTGAAACCCCCTACCCAGTTTGATGAGTATTGATTTGCCACATAGTGGCTGCTCTCCCCCAATATCCTGGCTCTTGCCTTTTTGGTTCTGGGTAATGGGCAATATTGGGTCTATTGTGCAATGTTTGTTTCGACCCTCTTTGAAAGATGCCTGATCTGTGTGACTTCCTCACCTTGTTTTTTTAAAAATAAATGTGTGGATTATAATTGCTTGTCACATTGGCAATTCATCATTTTGCCTACCTGGAAAGTAATCATGAGTTTAATGACATTGATTGATACCTTGACAGAGAATGCTGGAAGGATATTAATATTAGCTGGTAAAAACAAAACAAAACCCATCACCCAACTCCAAACAGCACACCTTTAAAAAGTAATACTTTGTACTTACAACACCTCAATAACTTTTTTTTGAGAGATGAGAAATAAAAACATAACAGAAATAAACTATACCCTTGATCAAATAGAAACCCCACCCCCACACCTGCATGTATATCTGAAATTTAGATATACAGATTATTCACACTGAGGTGAATGAAAAGGAGTGGTGGCATAACGTATAAGTGTCTTTTATATAGAAAAATAGGTGGATGATAACACATGCCTAGAAAAATAAATCAGAGGACCATTCTTCTCTTCTCCTTTATGCTGCTGCTTGAATGACACTCTGAAAGACTGGCCAGTTGGGACTGCCATTGGCTTGTGTCCAATGCAGTTCTAAGTAAGTGTCCCATTGAATGATGGGACTTTCCCTTACACAGACACCACACCTTCCCCAAATCTACTCTGAGTGAACTCCCACAGGTGGCACGTGAAGGAGGAGAAGGGCATAAGTCCATTGCACAAACATAAATCCTTGTGCTTCAAGAGCCAGTGTGGTGCAGTGGTTAAGAGCGGTGGACTCGTAATCTGGTGAACCGGGTTCGATTCCCCGCTCCTCCACATGTAGCTGCTGGGTGACCTTGGGCTAGTCACACTTCTCTCTGAAGTCTCTCAGCCTCACTCACCTCACAGAGTGTTTGTTGTGGGGGAGGAAGGGGAAAGGAAGCTGTTAGCCGCTTTGAGACTCCTTAGGGTAGTGATAAAGCGGGATATCAAATCCAAACTCTTCTTCTTCTTCTTCTTCAACCAGAAGCACTGAGGTGAATGGTGGTCCACGGAACTACTAATTGTAGCTTCTCCAGTGCAGGTGATGGCAAAGCTGCTATAGTTAAAGAATTCAGGAAGAAAGCTGCTGTTGGTTACTGCCAATAACTACCACACTTGGGCCGAAATCCAAACCTCTCCACCTGGCCCAAGGGATGTTATGAAGTGGCAGGGATATTGTTGCTTTACCATTCATGCCTTCCCCCAAAGAATCCTGGGTACTGTAGTTCAAGGACGCTGTGAATTATAGCTCTGTGAGGGGGTTTTCTGGCAACTCTCAGTACCCCTTAACAAACTACAGTTCTCAGGATTCTTCGGATCAAGCCATTATTGTTCAAGTGACATAACTGTGCTTTAAACGTATGGTGTGGATTGACTGTGCTTCTGCACATGTGGATCTGGGCCCACCAATGGCAGATCAGGAGATAAAGTGCACACTACCCTACTTCCCCCTACAGTTCTCTATAGCAGGTTTTATTTTTTAAAGGAAGGTCTGTCTGTTGCTTTGGTAACTCACTGGAAGTACTGCGGTTCACTTCAGTGGGATGTGGAAAGCACCCATTATATCTTGATGAGTGGGGAAGGGGTTAGAATGAATTCTGATTTTAATGACACTGTGGTAAAGTTTAACTCACTTGCAATAGCTTTGTTTTGGATATACATCAGTGAAACTTTGATAAGAATCTCCAGCTAGGCGGCAGAGTTTGGCTGCTTTAATAAGACCAAGGCAATTTTCTGTGGGTAAAGGTGCTATAAACACACATCCCAAGCATTATTCGCTGCATTCCTGCAAGTGTATTATCCTGCAGGTAGGGTAAAGAAAATGAGAAATCAGGAACCCCGCCAGAATTAATTGGAAACAAATTAATACTGCAGTTTTCTAGACCTTTTATATAACAGCTTTGTGAGCCAATTGCTGTGCTGACAAGTCTTTGCATCTTCATTAGCTGGGTACCATTTCCATGTAAAAGAACTTCTTAATTAATCAAATGTTGATATAATGAACAGTGATACATATCTTTCCACCCTAACATAAAACTCAGAAAAATAACACAACACAACACAAAATGTTTCATTTTTACATTTGTAGATTGGGGCTATCAATACAGAAACCAATATATTCTGAATGATGTTACACAGGACTAAAGAACTGGAATGTCCTTTTTAAAAAAATAACTTAATTTCTCATGATCTCCTCCATACCTGATATGACCACCTCTGGTTTTCATGGGATAATGGCAATAACGATGAAAATTAGAAATGACAACACTTTAAAAACTTCACTATACATTACATTAATTGAATGACTTTTTGCCACATGCAGAAAGAAGGAAACACTTTCCTTCCCAGCCACAATCCTGATGAAAAGTGCTCCCATGCTGCAGGCAGCAATTTGGGGAAAAGGTTTCATTGACATCAATGGGAGTTATTTTAATTGCTAACTCAGTGTGGGAAGTACAGTTTCCATCAGGATCATGACTGGGGAGGGAAGGGTTAAACCTCTATTCCTGACCTGCCACATTTGCAATACAAATTGCCCCTCTCCCACCTAGGATAAAAAACAAACAAACATGTGTAGCCCACTGCATAGTTAGGCTTTAAAATAATTTACAAGAAACTTTCCCTGTGTCTGAAGAAAGACCTGGGGGTGATTTGAGGCTGGAATATCTTCTGCTAAAAGTTGAGAATTACTCCATCACCTCTGTGCATTGCCAAATTTGATTAGTGTGAACTTCTAGCAAGGAATATGTTGGTGGTATTTCAGCCAATGCTGCTCCCACATTTACCGTACCCCAACTCCCCTTTGGATAAGACTCGGTTGGTTTGTCCCAGGGTGGAGTTGAAGATTGGCCAGCTGACGAGTTGGACCAATAGGAAGAGAGAGGGGGGAGCAAGCCTTTATAAGCCATGCTTCTCCCCAAACATTCCAGTCTTTTCTTAAGTGTTCTGGCTCTCCTTCCGTAAGCTGTATGGGCTTTGCTAGTTTGAGAGTTGAATAGGAATTCTTCTTTAGGGGGCTGTTTTGGCCTTGGGGTTCCCCCTTTTTACCTACTTCATTCTGTTTGGAGTTGGGTGTTTGGAGTGGCATTTGTATAGGTTGGCTGTTAGTCCAGGCAGAAAACACAAGATATGGTGGGATAAATAATTGAGGCCAAATTGTGTTAAGTACACTCTTTGGTCACATTGGGACTTGGGTGGCACTGTGGTCAAAACCACAGAGCCTAGGACTTGCTGATCAGAAGGTTGGTGGTTTGAATCCCCGCAACGGGGTGAGCTCCCGTTGTTCAGTCCCAGCTCCTGCCAACCTAGCAGCTCGAAAGCATGTCAAAGTTCAAGTAGATAAATAGGTACCGCTCCGGCGGGAAGGTAAACGGCGTTTCCATGTGCTGCTCTGGTTTCACCAGAAGCGGCTTAGTCATGCTGGCCACATTACCCAGAAAAACTGTCTGTGGACAAACATCAGCTCCCTCAGCCAGTAAAGCGAGATGAGCGCTGCAACCCCAGAGTCGTTTGCAACTGGACTTAACTGTCAGGGGTCCTTTACCTTTTGATCACATTATACTGCCTTGTGTGGGGTTCACTGGGGGTGCCCTTTATGCATGGCATGTGAATTGGGGTGAATGCTGAGCTGGTGGGGCCACTGTGTGCTTGTCAAGTCCACATACCCAGGGTTCTTGGAGCAAGGAGGAAGTATTCCTTCCAGTCCTTTTCTCCAAGACCACAGGCATCATCTGTTAAAGTTGTGCATGAGTTGGGAGGACCTGATTCCTCCCATTTTAGGGAACTTACTTGCTCAGACTGTATTTTGATTCAACTATTTATGTGTGTTGGTTTGCAGATCCTTTAAGGTGTTACATCGAATAAATGTAAGCTCTTTCACCACAGCATGGTCTCCTGAGTCTTCTGTTGGGTGCACTGGCAAAGTTTATGGCTGGTCCAGAACAACTTCTGTTGTCACTGAGAAACACCACTAAGGAAATGGCTCACTTTAGTGGCTGAATTTTAAACCAACACTCTCTTGGCTAAATGTGGTAGGAAGAGCTAAAATACTATCTAAGCCTTTAAGGCTGTGAAGAAACCATGCAGTTTTCTTGCGAGGGCACCAGAGATTTCACATGAAGTAGGAGAATAAACAATTTAATGAATAAATAATTATTGCATAATTAAAATGTTATTAAATCAGACTTTGATTTGCTGCCTGTGCACTGCCTATCTCTGAGGTCTGCTGTCTGATGATTGGACTAAATCTTCTGTGAGATCTATAATGATACCGTGTATTCAGAGGTGAAGGTTTGGATAGGAAAGATGGTCATCTGTGACTGGACTGCCTGCAAACAGGACACACTTACATATAGGAGAAGAAGTGGAGTTGTTGTGCTCTTTTAATCTAATTCAAAGGTGAGGAACGTGCAGCTCTAAGAAGTTGCTGGACAACCACTCCCATCACTCCCCTGATCATTGGCCATGTTGGCAAGGCCTGATGGGAGTGGGAATACAACATCTGGACAACAACACAGGTTCCCCATCCCAATCAAGATGTTTACTACTACTACTACTAGGATGATTGCTTCAGTGCCACCTCTGCAGAAACAATAAGAGATGCCCATACACAGTTTCTCATATAGAGACCATCATTCAGTGTGGAATGGAGTCTGACCACTTCTCCACATATTATGTGTCCCCCAAACTTGCACGTGAGACCCAAATCACCCCAGGCTTATAAGCCTTGCATCTCTGTCTCTTCTCACTCAAAACTTAGCTGGCAGCTATTGAGGCCACTGCTTTTCCCACAATCACTGCAAAGGTAGAATGGCAGTGTTCTGGGTGCCAGGGGCCCCAGACGAGTAGAACAAAATCATAGAATTGTAGAGTTCCTAAGCAAAGGAAGTGTGGATTTGCATGGAGATGTAGGCTGTAGAGTGGTAGACTTTTGTCAGAGCTTAAACATATGCAGTAAAAGGGACGCGGGTGGCGTTGTGGGTTAAACCACAGAGTCTAGGACTTGCTGATCAGAAGGTTGGCGATTCGAATCCCCGCAACGGGGTGAGCTCCCATTGTTCAGTCCCTGCTCCTGCCAACCTAGCAGTTCGAAAGCACGTCAAACTGCAAGTAGATAAATAAGTACCACTCCGGTGGGAAGGTAAACGGTGTTTCCGTGCGCTGCTCTGGTTTGCCAGAAGCGGCTTAGTCATGCTGGCCACATGACCCGGAAGCTGTACGCTGGCTCCCTCGGTCAATAAAGCGAGATGAGCGCCGCAACCCCAGAGTCGGCCACGACTGGACCTAATGGTCAGGGATCCCTTTCCCTTTACTTTTATTTTCAGGAACTACATGCCATGAGCAGCTGTGAGAACAGAAAGCCCAATGTGTGAGCTCCTGCTCAAAGGCAGTGGACTCTATGCAGTTTGAATACCAGAAAAATCTGGTGACCCAATTGCATAGAGCCCCTACTCATGTGCAAGAGTTCACCTTGCACAACTGAACACAGCACATGGTTATTGGAGGAGGGGGAATGTGACATCAGAAGGAGGACTAAAACTGCAGACACATGCAAGGAATATGTGAATATGGTTCATGTAAATGTATTAGCAAGGTATTTTCCCCAACCTTCACAGATACAAAGACAGAGTGAGCTTTCATATTGCATCACCTTAAACACAGTATATTTCTTTGCTGCTGACAGTGAGCATGTCCTTAATTAATGTGCTGGGCACTACACAGGCATCTTAAATGCATATTTGGTTCTCTTTCAGTTTGCATATGGATGTTGTTGTGCTTTTTGTTGCTGTACCATATTTTGATTTTTAACTAAGTCTTTCTAGCTTGAGAGACCCAGCTGTAAGTTGTATCAGGTTTCAGACAAGATTAACATAAAATATGACTGGGGCAGAATGTTGCCATTTCTCACTGTAGAGAAGATCACCAAAGTCAAATACAAAACCCTCAACATAAGCTTTGATTCTGCTGCTCTCATACCCTGGAGACCAGAAGGGTGAATTAAAGATGGTTATGTTTAAATCCTCACTGCAAGATACTTTCTGGGGTTGTTTAACTTGTATCTGAAAGAGGTCTACAGTGTAGCAGGAAATCCCACAGACATTCTGCTGCATGCTGGCTAATTGACAATGCTTTGCTGACATCTCAGACAGGACCGGCCCAAGCATTAGACAGAATGAAATGACTGTCAGGGAGTTGATTATTACTTTTCACTTTATGGTATCTTCTACTCCCAAGGATAGGTGCTTGTGGGAGCTTCTACTTCAGGTTTCAAAATAACTTAGTTAGCTTTGAATGCTAAGCACCATAGGCTTTTGGGGGAGGGGGTGTGGTGCTGGGGAGAGTGTGGTTTAGGTATCAGGATAAATGTGTTTGGCCTGGTTGCATCACCCAGAGTCAGAACTTTCTCTGCAATATCTCTTGTAGCACATAGAGATGGTCTATCATAGCTTTGCAGCTGAATCAAAGCACTGGAAAATTCCAGGGGCAACAGAAATTCCAAAGTAACTCAGTTGCTGAGATTCACAAGTGTGGGGAATGTAGTTATGCTTGTAGGCTTCCCACAGGCATCTGGTTAGCCACTGTGAGAACAGAATGCTAGACTAGATGGATCATTGACCTTATCCCACAAGCTCTTCTTATGTTCTTACAAATCATGATGGTCATGGTCCCATATTAGCAGTGGTGTATCTCTGAATACCAGTTGCTGAGGAACACAAACAGAGTGTCCCCATGCTCATTTCCTGCATTAGACTTCCTGCAAGCATTTAGCTGGCCACTATGGGAAAACAAGATGCTGGACTAGGTTGGTGTTTGGTCTGATCCAGCAGGGATCTTTTTATGATCAGTCATGGGTTTTTGGATTATTCATGACTTGGGGAATGAATGCCCACATGGACACTGATATATTTCTGGAATAACTTGGAGGAGTTTTCGGTTCACTTTAATTTCAAATTACATCTTGGATTGTAAAGAATTTAAAGAATTACTTTATTCTATTTTTTAAAAAAATATTTTCTCACAGCTGTAAGGTGATTCTTCAAAGTCCTTCACATATAAAACCTTTAGTTTGTGCAGTCCTTGGAAGCTACCCATTACCTTCTCTTTATACTCACAGGCCAAGCATCTATTGTAAACAGTAGATAAAAACCTATATCTTTCCTCCAATAAAAATACAATTTCTTTCAGTAGCTTTCTCTGAAACCAGTCCTTTGAACACATACCTCCATGAATTTTATAAAGGGAGATAAAGGTACGAGCTGTGGAAGATAGAAGGGATTTAAAAGACATAGAACAGCTCTTGAAATGATTTTTTCCCTTTTATTTGACACTATATAATTAAAATGGTGCCTTCCCCCCTTTTTATTCTCCCTCCCCACTCCACCAGCCCCAAGCATCTGCAGTTTAATGGCTCCATGTAAGAGAGGCACTAAAACCATACTGCAATTTTTTAATCTGCAAAAACAAACCAGGCAAATCAATGGAGTGTAGTCACCTCCCAGCGGGAGGCTCTTTTGTAATGACGGCTGCTTTCTCTGTCTGTGTGTTTAAGTAGAGTAGCTCGCAAGTTAGTTCATGCTGAAGATCAGCGGTTTGGGGGTGTTAAGTCAAAACATACAGGCGGATGGCTAAGAGAGGATTATTGTCAACTTGTCTAAAGATAAACCCACATATATCGTCCCCATATCTGATGTTCTTTTTTTTATTTATAGAGATGTTGAAGCTGAAAGAGTACAGTGTGCTAGGATATGTCTAATACTTTTCCAGCTCATATCAAGTCCTGTAGCTAAAAACCCTGCAGAATTATATGTTAAAGGGTGAAGCTGAAAGCCTACCAGAGCAATATAAAGGCCATCAGTGGAACGGCTGCACCACCAAGGAGCTGAGCAAGGAAACACCATTGGTGTATTAAGCTATTTTTCCCATTGGTGTCATCCTTAATATATTAGTTTACGTTACAATACTTAATTTTTGTATAAACGGCTGCAAAAGGGCAACTTTTAAAAAGAACATATGTGTCAGAGGGGTCTCAGCCGGAACGGAGTAAAGGGGGTGGAGTTGTCAGCCTCTCGGAGGGAGGAGGAACAGGAGAAAACAGAGAGAGGGGGTTGGAGCAAGGTGTTCAGCCGGAAAGGGTAGAGAGTGGAACAGGGGGCAGTATAGAGGACGAAGGAAAGGTCAAAAGCAACGTACGCGCGCCAAGTTCAAACATAGAGGCGCGCGGAAGTGGGGAAAGCTCAGAGGAGGAGCCCGGCCCCAAAGCCAGAAGGAGGGGGCAGGAGGCGGCAGAGGATTCAGCCTCAGGCGAATCCCGGAAAGAGAGAACCCAGGGGGGCAGAAAGACCCTGCGGAAAAGAAAGGAGAGGAAGAGGTGGTCTAGAGCCAGGCTATTAAGTTGGTGTGGAGGAGGGGAGGAGTCAGAGGGGGACTTCGGCGGTCTAACGTGACAGACGTACAGCCACAATGCTGAACTGTGAAAGAAGCAACTATCTTCAATAAACTTTTCCTGTAAGTAAACTATAACGGAGTAAGGTCTCTCGTGAGCTGGGACCCACCTGGGTGGCTGTGACAATATGTGATGCCTTATTTCTGCTGCAGTTCTGATAATCCACATAACGATGCAGACAGGAAAACACTTTTAGCACGCCTTCTGATCCTGATTTGCAGAGAAACTGCAAATCATTATTTGCCAGTTCAAGAGAAACACAGAACTATAGTTGGCCTCAAACAAGAATAGAAGGTCAGGGAATCACCACACATGGTAGTAGGGTTGCCATATTTCACCCACAAAGTTGCTGACCTTTTCTCAGAAGATCCATAAATTGTTAAGTTTTTTTTAAAGAAACCCACCAAAATTGGGAACAAATCCAAATTGTTCAGCTACCCTGATAATAGTGATTTTAACCTTTTTGAGCTGTTTCAACTGCTTTTTCCATTGTGTTGCCATACATCTGGGATTTCCCAGACAAATTTTCCCCGATACAGTACCATTTTTACACCCCCAAACCAGGACATGTCAGGAATTTTCCTAACATGGGGGGAGTGGGGAGTGGGGAGAGGCTCATCATGCTCACAAGACTCCAAACCATAGCTTAGTATTATATCTTAAGCACTATAATATAAAATGCTATTTTGGGGTATCAAGACAAAGGAGTGGAATGATAGATTTAAAAAATACGGTATGCTGTGTGTACAAGCCACAGAAAGAATAATTCCAAAATTATTTGAAGAACACGAATCTGTTCTAATTCTTTAATATAATTTTTCTATTCATTTCCATACAATGAGAAAATGATATGAGGTGAGCACATTTTAAAGGTCAGAGCTTGTCACAATTTTGGAAGTGTTGAATATGCTTAAAATTATAGGAATAGGAATAAGTAATGAAGAGAGGGTGATTATACTAAATAAATGTGGCAATATTATGGCTGTCAAGGAAAAAAAACTTGCTAAAGAATAATTCAGTAGGAAATTAATGAAGGCCTAAATCTTAATATTCATTGAATCATGCTGAATTGTGTTCTTTTGCTCCTCTGTATCGTGTATAAAACAGGGATCCAAACCATAATATAATGTCATGACCCTGGCAGGCAAGGAATGTCAAGAGAGGGGAATTAACTATTGTCAAAGGTAGAAAAGTTAGGAAAAGGTGTATCTATCAGTCCTACATCTCAGCTACTCCTAGGCGTGCACCCAATGAGGCAGTTATAGCAACAGAGAGGCACCACCCCTGACCTCAGTTAACGTTAGCGTTGCCATAAGTTGTGAATTTCCCAGACATAGCCGGAATATGGCAGTCGAAAGCAGTGTCTGGTCGGAAATCGCTGGAATCTCTGGGAAAATCTGAACGTAAGGCAAGCCATGTTGGAAGTCTAGATTTTGCCATGTTGGAACTCAACAACTTTGCCAACAACTTTTGCATCCAGATTTTCACTTTTTGAAATATGGCAACTCTAGTTTATGTATATCTCCCACCTGAGCTGCACACAAGCTGGCAAAGACTGCATCTGTAACCTGCTTCTGCTTCTCCTTCTTCAATTCTCACCTGGTCCCGGGAGACAGTAGAGCAGGAGAGGTGAGATCACCAGCCTGGCTTGTTTCTCCCTCCTCCTGCACCTGTTCCTCAATCTCAATCCTGCCTCTGCCTCTTGTCTTGTGGCTGTTACACCCCCCTCAAGTTCACTGATCCCTTCTTCCAAGTCAGTCTCCAGCCCCATTTCTCCCAGTTCCCACTCCTCAGTATCCAGCAGCCACTCATCATTGTCCAGCCAGTCCCTGCCATATACCTCTGGTGTCTTTCCCCACTATGATGAGATGTATTGTATTTCTATGTAAGTTATAGTAATTATTTCTTAATGTGGGTATAAACATATAAATTACCATAAACAGTTGGGAATTGGTGCTCTGTTTTGACCAATTTGGGGTTATGCATATGGCACCCCTAATGACTCGTACCCTACACCCCTAGTCACCAGAGATGCATTTTTTTATTATTTTTTTGAAAGCACAGCTTATTACCCTAAACATTAGGTCAAAACTCAGAAAGAAGAGGTTTCTGTTCAAGTGAGCAACAGCTCATTGCAAAGTATTTTAATTTATGGAGAGCTGCTGTTGGTCTGTATAGACAGTAGACATGGGCCAATGGCCTGGCTCAATCTAAAGCAACTTCCTGTACTCCTATGTTCCAGGTGTTGGTTTTATTTTACATGCACATTTCAGCCCGTTCTTGTTCTGGTGGAGCTAGTAGTCCCGTGAAGGTGTCAAAAGTGGACAGATGTGGGGAGGAGCATGATGCACACACAAACCCCACACCCAACATCTCCCCTTCAGACCTTCCTGCATTTGGCATGTTCTGCTCTAAAGGAGCCCAAAGAACCACCAGCATCCCTTTTACTGAACAGTCAGTTTTGATAAGGCAGGGAAGAGGCATTTTCTGTAGATAAATCTGGGACTGGTAGAAAACCTGTGAGAGACCAAGTGGTTATGGCCTTTTGGAGAAATCTCCAAAATGGCCTGAGTTCTTTTTAAGAGTTTTCTGAAAGGGTTCTCATCTGAAGTGAGATGGAGGTAAACTCTTCACTTTTCTCCAGTATGAAATTCCTCAACTGCTTGCTTGTATATTCATTCTCTGACCTCACAGAACCCTGGAAACTCGAGGCGGCATGGCGGCATGTTCATTAAAAAGAGCAGATGGGATGAATGCTTTTTTAAAGCCTCTATTTATCATACTTCCTGAAACCAACTTTATCATAGCCTTTCCAAAATGAAATTCTGTCAAAAGTATTTTCTAGTTGCTGCTGGGAGACCCTCTGTTGGAAAAACCAATCCCAAAAATGCAGAGCTGCAATCAAGAGTGCCTTTTCATGGCTACGCTTTGCCTGTGTTTCATGCACTACTTGCATTTAAATGCTTCTTAAAACTCATCTCTCTTGTGCTATTGTTGGGCCTCCCCCTTCTGTTGATCTTTAATTTCTTAGACGCAACCCCTGGTTCAGAAATCATATTGCTCCGTTTGTTTTCCACTGTTTCTCAACACTTTGTCCCCCTTTGTTCCTTTTGTGTCTTTGTAATTTTTAAATCAAAAGCTGGAGGGCAGTACCTTGTGTTTTTAAATTACTTTTGTACACTGCTTAGTAACTTTAAATGGTTTCTGAATAAAATATGATTGTGTACGTATTATGTTTTCTGTAGAACAAAGGGAACAACAAACTGTATTCTTTTCCTTGAGTCCCAGTTAGTCAGAGGTCCCACAATAACTTTGGGGATGACTGTAGGCCAAATGTTGTTGTTTAGTCATGTCCAACTCTTTGTGACCCCATGGACCAGAGCATGCCAGGCACTCCTATCTTCCACTGCCTCCCGCAGTTTGGTCAGACTCATGTTGGCAGCTTTTAGAACACTGTCCAACCATCTCGTCTTCTGTCATCCCCTTCGCCTTGTGCCCTCAATCTTTCCCAACATCAGGGTCTTTTCCAGGGAGTCTTCTCTTCTCATAAGGTGGTCAAGAGCCTCAGCTTCAGGATCTGTCCTTCCAGTGAGCTGATTTCCTTTAGAATGGCTGATTTCCTTCAGAATGGATAGGTTTGATCTCCTTGCAGTCCATGGGACTCTCAAGAGTCTCCTCCAGCACCATAATTCAAAAGCATCAATTCTCTGGTGATTAGCCTTCTTTATGGTCCAGCTCTCACTTCCATACATCACTACTGGAAAAACCATAGCTTTAACTATACGGACCTTTGTCGGCAAGCTGATGTCTCTGCTTTTTAAGATGCTGTCTAGGTTTGTCACTGCTTTTCCCAAGAAACAGGCATCTTTTAATTTCATGACTGCTGTCACTGTCTGCAGTGATCATGGAACCCAAGAAGGCCTAATAAGTTTAGCTAAATTGTGCCACTGAAGCAACTATATGGGGAAACGTTTTCTGGGGTGGTTAGGTTTCCACACCCTGGAAGATATCTTCAGGAAACAAGGCCAGCTGCCTGTGGTTACTCAACTTTTGGCTGTTGAATCAGTAATCTCAGGTTTTGTGTTAACCTGAGGAAAAAAGAGACGATTTAAGAACGCTAGAACTGATTCATTGCATATGAACTGTGATGCACCTCTGTACCTTGAACTTTGACACCTGGGATGTGTGTTTTCAGAACACACCCTATACCTGTGACTAAAATTTGTTTTTAACTGTTCTTAATATTAAATTTTAAACTGTTGTAACCTTCCATGAGACCTGCTGGTGAATGGTAGGTAATAAATATGAAGGAGGAGGTTGAAGGATATAGTGAGTAGAAGAAAATATTGCTGCTTCCTCCAAATTTTCAAGTAACAAGAGGAAAGCAGATGAAGAACGAAGGCATCAAAGGTTCATGGCAGAACATGAATGCAGAAGCTTCCAGGTTCAATTCCTGCCATCACCAGAAAGTGATGTTAAAAACCATCTGCTTGAAACTCTGGAGAGCTGCTTTCATTCGGAGTATAAAATATTGTGCTAGATAGGCAAATAATCTGACGTGGTATAAAATGCTTACGGTGCTCCTAAGAACAGTCTCATTTTTACATCCTTAAATCTTCATTAGTGTGTGGTATTTTTGAAAATGTCCGCATGAAATTTTATATCCATTTTTGTGTACATCCTCCCTACTATTCATATTTTATATGTAATTTGCCTTATATATGTATTTTTGCAAGAAGTTTCCAGTAATATGCATTTTTGTACATTGCTTTCACTAATATAAGCAATTTTTATGCTTATATACGTTATCCGGTTATATGCGTTCTATTACACATTATTTGGTTGGAGAAATGCATCACAAAATTTGGAGAAATGCAGACTTTGAAGGAATTAGCTGTATTCACATATTGTCTCTGGAATTGTAATATCCCATTTCTAGAGCAGCACCATAAGGAGGGAGTGTGAAAGGTTTGCTCAGTATTGGGCAGGAATGGATGACTCTAACTAGAAAGAAAGTGCAGCTTTAACTATGGCAAGCTAGGACACATTATATACCACTAAGCAGATGAAACAGAGTTTTGTATATTTTGAAAGGTTATACCTTCAAAGACAACTTCATATTGCAGTGGGATAATTGGTGCATTCTTCTTTCGTCCTGCTTAAGAGGTACATGGTATTGTCTCCTAACCAAATCACAATTTGTGGTTTCTACTTTTAATTCAGTTTCCAGAGGGATAGTTGTGTTAGTGTGTGTTGCAGCAAAAACAGCAAAGTTGAATGGCTAATAAGTTTATTATTGTAAAAACGTTCTCATCTCATTATTGCGTCATAATGCCATATATCACTGTAGCATTATGATGACATAAACAAATGTATTATGTCATAAGCAGTCATGGACAAGACTCTACTTCTTCCAGTCATGTTAAAATGGGAAAGGAGGTGGTGTTTACTGCTGAGGTGCCATGCAAACAAATAGAACTCTAAGTTTAGCAGAGTATCTCCATCCTCCTATTTAATTATCCATTTGGGGCCAAATTCCACATCATGATCAATAATGACAATTCACTGAAGCACTCCTTGCACAAACAGTAAGACTACTCCTATTAGTAGGAGCTACTTCATCATACAAATGCTTATAGAAAAGAGGCTGTTTGTTCACATTAAATAAAGCAGCTTCAGTTGATAGTGCCAATAGTAAAGAAGGAAAGCAATCAGGTCTCTACTTAGCTTGACTGGCCTTCTCGAGAGCAGGCAGGGCAGAAAGGAGCTGCTTTGAGTGAGGAAAAAATAAAATGAGCAGAGACACCGAGATGAGGGACCCTGTACTTAATAATACCAATAGGCTATAGGGCATGTCAGATCAGTTCTCACCTTATATATAGGAAAGAACCAGAGGCAGTGAAATATACTATTGCTTATGTGTTTGTCTGTGTCTGCAGGTGTAAACCTCACTATACAATCTCTCTGTGGGGCACCGTGACTCTTCCACTATACCTGCCTCTTAGTTGGTAGAACAGCTAAAATACAGCTTAGTGAGAAATAATTGATTGACTGCAAGCTTTTCACCTGGGTATGTGATTTTTCTTTACATGTGTACTGAGCAGCATCTAAACTGAGCTACTTTTCTCTCCTGAAGTGGCAAATCGTTTGGATAGATCTCTCTCTCTCTTTTAAAGTTGGTATATCATGGACTGTCATATTCACAAAGCAATATTATTTAATAAAAAGTGACAGCCCAGAGGGGCACATTGAAATGCAGAACACCATGGGAATTAGAAAGGTCTGTGGTTGTTTTGTTCAACTGTCAGCTATTGCCTTCAATGCGATGTAAAGAATGTGTTGTGTAGCTAAGAGACACTCAGGGGGAAAAATAGAAACTATGTATGGATTGATGGCCTGCATTGTTCGTACACTGGTATCACAAATTGCTCTGACCTAGGTTTCAGGCCGCACTGGAAGAGGCTATATGGAGCCAAGCAGCCATGCGGGTGGGAGACACATTTGTTTGATTGTCAGAGTCAGAGCCAGCACTTGGCATTCTTGGAAAGCTACCAGGGTCCCTGTGCCTTGGTGGGCTTGTCTGATTTTCCCTACCCTGGCATCATCTTCTTGCTCCTTTTTTCTGGTCAAGAATTCCAAACAGTCAGGTGACTGGATCTAGCCATTCTTTTAATTTCTGGCAGGAGTCTTGTTCTAATATCAAAAGATGGTTGTGAGCAAGGGAAGCTGAACTCTCCTCCCACTACCACTTCCCACTCTCTCCTGTGAACAACTGTCCCAGGAAGTTTTCTGCAACCTGATTCACTTCTAGTATTGGACAATGGACTGCAAAGACATAAGGCAAGGAAGGGTAAGTTTTTCTCGCCCCCTTACCTTTATGCCACCTTGGATTTTAAAGCCAGGTCTCTCACTCTCCTGCTTTGTATGTGGGCAGAGAAGACATGATTAAACGAATGCTTGATCCTCATATTTGCATAATATGCAGTGGTTAAATAGCTGAACAAGGACCTGGGAGGCCAGAGTTCAAATCCACAATGGGTGATCTTGAGTCAGCCCTACCTTGCAGGGTTGTTGTGAGGATAAAATGGGAACCAAGTACAGTGGTACCTCAGGCTAAGTACTTAATTCGTTCCAGAGATCCGTTCTTAACCTGAAACTGTTCTTAACCTGAAGCACCACTTTAGCTAATGGGGCCTCCTGCTGCCGCTGTGCTGCCAGAGCATGATTTCTGTTCTCATCCTGAAGCAAAGTTCTTAACCTGAGGTACTATTTCTGGGTTAGCGGAGTCTGTAATCTGAAGCGTATGTAACCTGAAGTGTATGTAACCCGAGGTACCAATGTATGCCACATTGAGCATAGAATCATAGGATTGAAGAATTGGAAGTCACACGAAAGGTCACCTAGTCCATCCCCTTGCAATGCAGGAATTTCAGATAAAGAATCCCAGACAGATGGCCATCTAACACTTCCAATGAAAGAGAGCTCACCACCTTCCATGGTAGTCTGTTCCACTGTTGAACAGCTCTTATTGTCAGAAAGTTCTTCTTAATGTTTAGTTTAAGTCTCCTTTCTTGTATTTGAATCCATTGGTTCAGGGCCTACCCTCTAGAACAACAGAAAACAAGCTTGCTCCATCCTCCATGTGACAGCTCTTCAGATATTTGGATATGACTCATTTCACCCAGTCTTCCCTTCTCCAGGCTAAACATACCCAACTCACTCAACTGCTCCTCATAAAGCTTGGTTTCCAGACCCCTTATCATCTTGGTCTCCTTCCAACTTGCCAATATCCTTCTTCAGCTGTGGTGCCCATAAGCATCTTGAAGGAAAGGTGAGCTATGAATGAATGAACAATATATAAATACAAAACAAATCAATAATACAGTAATAAGGGGGGCCACTAGTGGGTGCATCGGAAGATGGCTGACAATAACATCTCTCCGACCCACACGAGGTAATTTGGAGGCTATGATGGGAGTAATAAGCCTCCCCCCCCAGGATGGTGGGGGGACTGCCCTTGTCTGCTGTGCCCTATACCACCCCCGAATTTGTGGGGATGGGGGCACTAGGCACAAAGCCCTCCTGTGGGATTACGGTGCTCCTGGACGCCGTCCCTGATCCGCGCCACTAGCTGCAAGAACTTCAAAAGAAACAATTTGGATGAAGGAATGCACATATTTCAGGAAGGAGTAAAAGACTGCTAACAGAAGAGATCTCTGATAAAACAAGACAAGATTAAATAATGAGAAGATACGCCAAGACACGGTATGGCAAATGACTGATGGAAGAGGGGAAAAAAACTTTCCTTCCTTTCCTTATGTGATTAAACAAGAATCCCCTCCCCTCACGAGTCAGAAATGTCGTTTTAAGGACTTAAGCTGTGGATTTAAGGCTGTGTGGAGATAAACTTTCGAACCAAAGCATGTTTTAAGAAGAGCGTGGAATGTATAAGAGCTTTGGAATGACGCAGTTAAAAATGCCGTCGCCATATTGGGAAGTTCTGTCGGAGGACTTAAGTCTGAGAGGAGAAATAGAGAAATAGAGCTGTTTTTATATTGTGGGTGATACTCCTCAGTGGGACTTAAGAATGACAATTCTGTAATTAATGATGGAAAGAGCGCTGTTATCTATGAAGGCGATGATATATGGAAACCATCTCGATTTGAGGATTGGAAGAACGGAAAAATTCACACAGGATTATTATTGGTGTTTATCGGCTTAAGGAGACTATCAGAAGAGATCATAAAGAAAAAAGAGAAAATATATGAACAAGATGTGATGTGGAAACAGCAAGATAAGACTGGATAGAATTATGAACCCTGTTTGGACTGATTTGGATTGATTTGGACATTAACGCAGTAGCAAGAAAATGATCAGAATCCCCCTTCGGATCTTGAAATATGGGTCCCCCCCAACAAAAATTTAAAATTCGGCTTTGTAATTCGGAATTTATGTGATGTGATTTAATTTGATTTGATTGGCCGGTTAATAAAAAAATATTTTTTTAAAAAATAATACAGTAATAAGAACCTCTGCCTTATTTAACAGTCTGACTTTCTGATTTGATGACTTGCAGAGCCACCACATAAGTGTTTATAGTAGAATCTAACAACTACATCAAGGACAGCACAAAGCATTATATTATTCTAGTATTAAGAAATTACAGCAATCAGATATGACAGGATATAATATTAAGATCAGAATGCCAATGTCACATGTAAAAGGAATAAACTGTCTGTGTTCATTAAACAGATTCAAAAGCACTCAGCTGATTTGCACCAGCAAGGTGCCACTCAAAAGGAAATCCCTACAACATTTAACAATGTTGCTCAATGACCTTAGCATTCCAGTCATTTCTAGGTGCTGTCCATACCTGACACCTGAAAGTTAGATTTTAAGTGAATGATCTGTGAAAGATTGCTTTTTATCATCAATATGACTGCTAAAAGGAGCTTAATTGCCTCTTGTATATGCTCTGCTTTTTACTTTTTAAGCAAAAAAAAGCAGAGACATCACCTTGCCAACAAAGGTCCATATAGTTAAAGCTATGGTTTTTCCAGTAGTGATGTATGGAAGTGAGAGCTGGACCATAAAGAAGGCTAATCACCAAAGAATTGATGCTTTTGAATTATGGTGCTGAAGGAGAGAGTCCCATGGACTGCAAGAAGATCAAACCTATCCATTCTGAAGGAAATCGGCCCTGAATGCTCACTGGAAGATCAGATCCTGAAGCTGAGGCTCCAATACTTTGGCCACCTCATGAGAAGAGAAGACTCCCTGGAAAAGACCCTGATGTTGGGAAAGATTGAGGGCACAAGGAGAAGGGGATGACAGAAGACGAGATGGTTGGACAGTGTTCTCGAAGCTACGAACATGAGTTTGACCAAACTGTGGGAGGCAGTGGAAGACAGGAGTGCCTGGCGTGCTCTGGTCCCTTGGGTCACGAAGAGTCAGACACGACTAAAAAACTAAACAACAACATATGCTCTGCACTGTATAAGCAGAAAGGCATACGTAACCAAATACAGGAAATTATAATTGATAGACCTAATTAACAATTCTTTACCTAACACCTTTAGATCACCTGATCTATGACTAAGCAATAAAAACTTCTGAAGGTTTTTGCCACTGAATTCTTATGATGGTAAGAAGGAGGGAACAAAAGAAAACATTCCATTGTGATTTCAGAGAGGTAATCTACTGTTATCTTCACTCCAGTTTCAGTAATTTGTCTGCCATTAGACTTAATGCTAGACTTGGCATTCTTCTCTGGATGAGAGACTAGGCATCAGTAGGCTTGTCTGCAGATTTACTTCTCTCCATACTGATGTGTGTATATGTGTGCGTGTGTGCATTGGATAAAATTGTCCTTCACAGGCAAAACTTATTCCAGCTTCTGTAGTGGTGTCTCATCAATTCAGACTTCTATGTGTTGATCTAGCTAAATTAAACAGATGAATGTAGGGTGAGCAAAAAAATGACATCAGTAAATCAAGCCTTGGAATTTAATTGCCCTGGCACAAATCACTCGTAAAATATTCTACAAGTAGTTTAGTTCCGTTGCCTTTGGAGAGCAGAGGCAACAATCAGAATGAAATATGGGGCGGTTGGGGTATTGAAATGCTTGTTTTACATATATATCTTAAACTGAAAAGGAGATTTAAAATGGGACTGGGATGTCCCTTGAACCACAAGAAAATGGAGAGATGGGTCGGGGGGGGGGGGCTTGGGTGGATACCCTGCAATAAAAGAAAGTGATTGAAGACACCACAGAGGAAGCAAGTATCACAATAATATACTGGAGACATGCTGACAGTTTAATGCAGGGTGTGTGGGGGGGAATAATCAACTGACAATATTTGTCTGACATTGATTCTTCAGAGCTGCTTAGAACGGTGGTGACCTAACTAGCCGGTGGAAGTTTTATGAACTCAGACAGTGAAAGCTCCAACTATACAGGTGGAACCATCGAATAGGAACGCTTTTAATTTGCTGCAATTCATTGAGGTATTGATTTTCGAGTTTGATGATTTATTAACGTAACATGCAGCACAGCTGGATGGTTGAGTAATGATGACACTGTTACTGACTTGGAGAATAAATCATTGTGAATCTTTTAAGAAAACGGGAGTGCTATAAATCTCTGAAGAAAACCAGGGGTACTGAGGTTGGAGAGACCTAGGAATGCTACCCAATTGTGGTAGGAAAATAATAATCTGTGGCTATGACCCCAAGTTACATATGACGCCAGTATGCAGAAGTGCTTTTCCTGTGTTGTAAAATGCTTTACACATATTCAGTATATACATGGAGTAGTCTGGCACTGAAAAGAATAGGGCTAGCCCTGATGCTCAGTCACTTGTGCATGTGGTTTGGTGACCCTGCCCTCCCCACTCCATGAATGCCCCGAAGCTACTAGACCAGGGGTGAAGAACTGGGACCACCCACCTGTCAGTCACCTGACATCACAGTAACATCAGGTGACCCACTCTCCCTTGTCCACATAGTTTGAAATCAAAGTGCAGGAGGAAATACACAGGGCTTTGCAAACCTCACTTTTGGCAGGGAGCTGTGTCTTTACCTGCCCCACACCTGATGCCATATATAATATCCGGTGTGAGACAGGTGGGGTGACTTGGCTCAAAGGGCTTTGCATGCCAATTGGGGAAGATAATGTCAGGTAGGCTGGAGGTTGCCCACTGCTGTACTAGACTGAGGCTGTAACCCTATACCATTTACTTGGGAATAAGCCCTATCAAACTCAGTGGGACTTACTTTTGAGTAGATGTGTATAGGATGGTGCTGGGAGGTACCTAATCATTTTTTTTTTTAATTAAAAAAGCCAAGACTTCCATATTCCTTTCTCTCTGCTTCTGTGGACTTATGGGAACTAACTTTTCTTGTGCTTAGGTTTCTGAGTGGGAGATATAAAGGCAGTTTTACAACTAACCTGTCACTTGTATTTACATTTGTCATGGCTGGATTCAAATTTGAAACTGTTGTCATGTTCACATTTGTTTTATGGTTGTTTTCTGTTTTTATATATTTAATAATAATAATAATACTGTAATAGCTTTTTGCTTATACTTTTATACGGTTTGTTAGGATGTATTGTTGTTATAGTTTACTCAGACTAGCATATATTGTTAATGGCTTAGAGCTTTCTTTAGAAAAAAATAATGAGTTACAAATTCCAGCTAATAATAATGAGTCTTTTACGTCCTTAATAGATAACAGTCTTTGGAATCTCAGCACCCTGTGCACACATGGTTTTTGCATGGCAGATTTCATCTGATGCATCTGTAGTCTTTGACAAGAAGCAAATAAATACATAAATAAATACACCCCCTAAATTCCGCCTCCCCCAGTTGCCATTTGTGCGCTCATTAGCCTGATGGGTATGTAGAGTCATAAAAACGCTGCATGCAAATGAGACTTGACATTTTCACACATTTCTATGATTACTCTTCTAAATGCAGTGTTTACAAAGCATAAGCAAGTAGTAAGGCTTTTCCGGGAGTGTTCCACTTCAGGCTACAGATTCAAATACCCCGCCATATATAAAATCCCCTGCACACAGAAAACAAGCTTGTCAATGCGCTATTAGGAACATAAGAAACTACTCTATGAGGTCAACTTATTTGTTCACCTAGCTCAGTATTGTCTACTTGAGCATTATACCATCTCAGCAACACAGTGAGTACCACCTGCACAGCAGCAGTGCAAAGATGTTGGCTGTTTCTCCATCTTATGTTTATATGCGCTACAATTTTCCTTTGTGGTTTCAACTTTCTGCCATGGTTCACATGGCAGGATGCGGCAGGCCATTTTCAGACTAGGTGGCGGGGAAGGAGTGCATAAACAGAAGAAGAAGGAGGAGGAGGAGAAGGAGGAGGAGAAGAAGAAGAGTTTGGATTTGATATCCCGCTTTATCACTACCCGAAGAAGTCTCAAAGCAGCTAACATTCTCCTTTCCCTTCCTCCCCCACAACAAACACTCTGTGAGGTGAGTGGGGCTGAGAGACTTCAGAGAAGTGTGACTGGCCCAAGGTCACCCAGCAGCTGCATGTGGAGGAGCGGAGATGCGAACCCGGTTCACCAGATTACGAGACTACCGCTCTTAACCACTACACCACACTGGCTCTCAGAAACAGAAGAAAGAGCATCCTCTTTTCCTCACACAGCATAACATTAGGGACCCGTTGTAAGACAACAAACTCACTATTACAGCCACTGGCAGGGGTTGGGTGGGATGCTTGACTTATTTTCCGTAAACTCTGATGCAAAGGTTAACTTTGGGGATAATACTAATTTAGCTCTCACTTTGAAGCACATACCATTAAAGTAATGCTATTTTGGACATCATCAGCCCAGTGCCTTCCCAGTACATAATCAATTTTCTATTAACTCATCGGCAGGCAAGCAGAATGTGTGCCATCCTCGAGAGATAAACTAGATGCACTAAATACAATGCAACAGCAACACATTATGAAAATGTGTTTCTAAGATATAAATTAAGGGATGCTAATCATTTCTCAAGGGATCACATAATTACATTAGTCAAAGGCAAAATGGATTTCCCCCTGTGTGATATTATTTCCTTCCCAACACTTAATGTTCCTACTATGTTAGGGGGAGAGTGTGGCGCTGCTTCCTCTCACCCATGTTTTTCCATGGTTGAGGAGGTCCATCTCTAAAACGGTTCAGCAGCCTTTTCATTTTTCACTCACAAGATCATGTGTTTTTCCTGTAATGAGAGCATCAATCAGGACTGGTCGATGCTTGTAGGCCAATGAGGTGTTAGAAAGATCTGCACCACTTCAGACTGCAGGTGGGGGGACTCCAGCTTTAAATGCTCCTTTGCATAAACAACAACCTCTTTGCAAACAGAAAGCCGGCAGAGCTGGCAGAGTGTTCAGATGTTTTATATTAACTAAAACAGAATGGCTGTTTTATAAATAGAATATCATTTTGCTTCTTTCTTCTGCAAATCAGAAGCCCTAATTTTCCTCTTACTTCTTCAGCTGGAACCATGGAAAATTTTTCTACACTTTATTCTGCACACAAGCAAAAGCCACTGCAGACAGTGGAAGCCCTCCATTAGCTGTCATGTGAGAGAATGCATTCCTGCGTATGCAGATTTTTCATTTTAAAGCACTGGGTGAGATCAAATGTAGACGGTTTGAGCATATTACACCAATTCTTGTCCAACTGCACTGGCTACCAATTAGTTTTCAGGTCCAATTCAACCTACAAAGCCTTAAACGGCTTAGGACCACATTACCTCAAGGACTGCCTCTTCCCGTATGAACCTACCCAGTCCCTGAGATCACCTTCTGAGGCCCTCCTTTGTGTGCCTCCTCCTCAAGAGGTTCAGAGGGTGGCAACACGAGAACAGGCCTTCTCTGCAGTAGCTCCCCATCTATGGAATGCTCTCCCCAGGTAAATTCACCTGGCACCTTCATTATACACCTTTAGGCGCCAGGCAAAAGCATTCCTTTTGACTAGGCCTTTGGTTCATCTTATTGACATCCTTTTAGAATGTGGATTTTTGGGAGGGGAGTTTATTGGGTTATTGCTTTTGGTTTTATTTTATATGTTGTGGTCTTGTTGTGAACTGCCCTCAGACCTCAGAGTATAGGGTGGTGTACAAGTTGAAAGAAAGAAAGAATGAATGAATGAATGAATGATAGTGCAAGAGGCATCTGCCCATGTAGTGAGGCTTCCCCCCATTTTTTCCTTACTGTAGCCCTTGTGCGCCCTATTTTGGGGGCACACAGATAGAGCTGTAGAAGGAAGTGAGAGACCAGAAGCCCCATTGTAAAACCCGATTTCCATTGTGCAACGTGGCTATCACAATTGGTTCTCATTCATTGCTGCTACTATTCCAGTGACAGCCTGATAACCCACGACATGACAATCACTCCTGTAGATTAAAATTAATGCAGCAGAAAGATAAGGTTGACTTCTATAGTGCTGATTACTATAAAATCTTCGTGAAATGCTTCATGAAACCTGGTGCGGGGAGTATTTTCTAATGTTGTGAGACTGTGGTGCTGCTTTGCCAGGTCCTGGGATGGAACTGATATTGAAATCAACTATGACCCATGATTACAAGGAAATTCTTCCATAAGCCTGTACAGGGTCAATGCCACCTTAAAGACAACCTTCCTGCATTCACTGGGAATTACAACAGAGTTGACTTGCAAAGGATTAAAAAGCAGCAGTTATTATTTTAGCAATTAAACATTTCTTAATCAAAATTACATGGAACGTAGAAGCAGCATGAAAAGGTCAGGAGAAAAAGTGCTCCGGAAAAAAAGGAGGAAAGCATGGTAATTAAACACATGGATAGACACTTGTGATTTGTATAAGATTATATAGCAACCTGAGTTTCTTTGAATGTTTAATTAATAGAATGGATAGGTTTTATTCTCTTTCTCTTCCTTACAATAGCCTCTGGAGAATTTTATATTTTAGAAAATTATATGTATCCACTTACTGTTTGTTTTCAGGAAATACAATAGGTTAAATGTTAATGGTATCATTAGTGGACTTGCTTTCCTTTGAAGTGAACACAATTAGTGACTTGGAGCAGTGGGTGACATATGTTAGAAACAGGATATGTAGATGCTGTATGTTCCAAAAACAGTAGGTGTTTGGGTTTTCCTACCTTTTAATTGAATAAGGTGAATTACGTATTGTATTTGTATCCTGCCACCCTTCTGAAGAGTTAACATAGAATTATGAGCATCCAGACCAACAGGAGAAGAACTCTGCTGGATCACATCAAAAGTCTATCTACTTCAACATTGTGTTTTTTGTGGTGGCCTCACTCAATAATAATTATAATCTGCCTCTCCCAGATGTCTCTGGGATGTCTATGAGCATAACATAAATTCATCAGTACTCCTTTGCCCTCTAGCAACTGGTATCCAAAGGGTTGCTACTTTTAAACACAGAAGTTTGTCATCCAAGCTGAATTATCCCCCATACATATATCTAATAGTTTTTGAAGTGAGTTGCACAAATTAGTGATGTGTTATGTGAAGTAGTTTTCCCCCTGCCCTGTTATCTGATAAGCTCCAACATTGTGAGATTTTTAAAAAATGTATATCTCATTTTTTTCAGCAAAGTAAAGGTTTCCCTTTAAAATGTCTAAAGTCCAACTGAACACCACAGACATATTTCAAACCCACATGAAATAAACAACAATGAGAGTTTGTGGGAGTCTTTTTGATCAAGTCACAGTTAATTGATTAAAATGTCCATTTCATTGTTTCTTTGTTTCCCAAAACAATACAAATCGTTAAAAAGAAAATTCAGCATGTAGCAAATAAAAGGAGTCCATGATTCACAGACAGGCCAAGTAAACAACGATTAAAAGAAGAAAAGCAAAAGCTCCATTTATGAACTATTAAAATGAAACACTGCTACATTTAACATCTTAATAGCATTTTCCATCTAAGAAAAGAGGCAGAAGATTTTAACATGTTTTGCAGAGAGTATCAATATATTTTAATCTTGTCCCTTTCACAGTAACAGCTGAAGTAGCACAGTGTGGTAATTTTAGACCCTGGAGTTAATGGTCTTATGAAACTTTTTCCCTTTAGATGGTCATGTGTACTACTTCATTGGTGAAACACATGGTTAACATTTCTCTTTCCCCCATCACCTCCACAAATGCCATTCCACAATTTGCCAACCCAGATGAAAAAGAGGCACCATGGGTATGTGCAGTTTCATATTTTAAACTCACTGAAACCATTGCACCATCATGATGACAGGAATAAGATGGATTCTGCTGGCCTTGTGCTAAACACCTTTATTTGGGAATAAGCATCCTTATTATATATATTATATTATATTATATTATATTATATTATATTATATTATATTATATTATATTATATTATATTATATTATATTATATTATATTATTATATTATAAATATATTATAAATATATGGTGACTAGCATCAGCGTTGGTGGTCCTGGCATTCCCATGTTGACTTGGTGCCAGTGTGTGGCCTGTCTGCCGTGGTCCCCATCATTTGTCTCGGTAAATGTTCCTGGGCAGTGGCACCCTGGGCTTCAGCCCCAAAGATGGGGCCTAACTGCACCATTGAATAATGGTTCCATTCTTCTCACAATGCCTGCATTTTCATTCATCATTTCTACAGCATCTTTCAGTGCACCTAGTGGACTGTTTCAGACATAACACCAAACCTGATTCTAGAAGAATGGGTTTTCAAAGATCTTTGGGCTCACATCCTTCCTGTTCTCCACCTTGTGTAGCAATTCCTTTCCTGTTTTGGGACAGACCATAGTATGGTTTGTGCTCACCTGCAAACCAGGACTCAAAACCTGACTTCTAATTTTGGTTTGCAAGGTGACTGTAAACCATAACCTCAAAGTAATAGGACTGAGCAGTAATAATCTGATCTACTCACTTGTTCTGAGCAGCAATTTATTATTCATTCATTTATTTCATTGTATTTGTTGTTGTTTATATATAAGAGTACAAAATATGTACTCTTACTCTGGAATATATGCGCAGAGCCAGGGGTGCCAACTTCAATCAAATATTGGGAGGGGAGGAAAGCCCATCCCCACATAATCAATCACATGATGTGGTCCATGAACTCAATTTAATTGGCAATGTCCATTGGGGGGCGGCCCTCTCAAATATTCCTTGCCCCCTAGGAGTTGGCAACTATGCACAGGTTTCCTCAGCTGGGAAGCTTCCCTTGTTCATTTCAACAGGGAGAGGCAAAGTTCGCAAAACAGCAGAGGGAGAAACAGACAAGGAAAGGTGTACAATGACAATGTAGTTAAACTGGAACTGGAAAACCCTAGCTTCCCTGCTACTCCTTCTCTGCTATACAAGTATTATGGCATTTCTGCTTAATGCTAAGCTTCAACACATGCTAATTATTTCAGATAGGCTTTGAATTTATATTTACTGTTAAGTGATCCAGTAAACAACAGATGCAGTGTGTCCAGACATTTGAAAATGCTAAAAAAACTGTACATGAAGATCTTGTTGGAACAGAACTTATGGTCTGTCTCTAATTTTGAAACAAGGCAAAACAAAAACATTTCAGATAATTAAATGTTCTTAATTGCCTAGGTCTGTTTCTGAGATTGAGATGGGAGAAAGGCTGTGAAATATAACATAGGCAAATGATAGGGGTGTGCACCAAGATTCAACTTCTACTGGTAGCTTTTCACATCTACTTGTGTGAAAAAGGGAAAGGGTTTGCGGCTATTTGAAGGTACAGGACCTCATTCACAGTGGATGAAGCCTGTCAAATTGTAAGGAGATGCATCTATGAGATTTTGTACAGGGTGTCACTAAAGTTTGTTTGTTTGTTTGTTTTGAAAAGTTCTATTTTATTTTCTGCCAGAATTGGATGCAATTTCTAAAAGAACAAAGCCTGGCAAATTGCAGAATGATAGTTAATTTGTTGTTGTTGGAGGGCAGACTTTTTCTTTGGGGGGGAGTTACAATAGGAATCATACGGGTTCTAGGTATGGTGGTGAAAAAAGAGCATAGATCCCAGGAATGAACAAGGTGGGTAATATGTCACACTCATCGCGAGCAAGAAGCCAAGGGCCAGTGGCTTGGGGGTAAAAATCTGTACTTGGGGGTACAGATTACTCGGGGGAAAAGAGAGATCATAATGGACTTTTATAGCATAAGAGGTTGTGGCAGGGGGAAACCCATGGATCACCAGGAAAGACTAAGGTGGGAGAAATGTCACACACATGCACATATCAGCAAGGGCCCTGCTATTCCAAGGGTGGTGGTTGTTCTGCTCCCCACAATGGATTTTGGAAGATACAGCCTATTCTCTATCTCTATTGATATGCAATGGAGTGATGGTGTGAGAAAAACACCCTATAGCCACATGAAAAGCAAATATCTCTCCCCTGGCTCATTGTTTTTGGAGTGCCATGGGAAACAACTCACTGTGATTAGAATCTAAACATGTCTACCAAATTGAAAGATCCTCCCTCTTCAATATCCCTCTCCTACCCAAGCAGTGGGATGTGGCGCTGTGGTCTAAACCACTGAGCCTCTTGGGCTTCCTAATCAGAAGGTCAGCGGTTCTAATCCCCGCAACAGGGTGAGCTCTCATTGCTCTGTCCCAGCTCCTGCCAACCTAGCAGTTCAAAAGCATGCCAGTGCAAGTAGATAAATAGGTACTGCTGTGGTGGGAAGGTAAACGGTGTTTCCGTGTGCTCTGGTTTCTGTCACAGTGTTCCGTTGCACCAGAAGCGGTTTAGTCATGTTGGCCACATGACCCGGAAAGCTGTCAGTGGACAAACACCAGCTCCTTCGGCCTGAAAGCGAGATGAGCGCCGCAATCCCATAGTCACCTTTGACTGGACTTAACCATCCAGGAGTCCTTTACCCTTTTTTTAGCCTATCCAAGCTAAGGGTGTTTCCCTTGTCAACAGTGTTTTTGTTTTAATTATTATTTGTTATAAAAATATGCCTGCTTCACACACTAATATAAAACACCAAGGTGGTGTACAACCATATATAAAGGTAAAGGTAAAGGTAAAGGCACCCCTGACCACCAGCCTTCTTGGTAGTGGCACCCACCCTGTGGAACTGCCTCCCATCAGATGTCAAGGAAATAAACAACTATCGGACTTTTAGAAGACATCTGAAGGCAGCCCTGTTTAGAGAAGTTTTTAATGTTTGATGTTTTATCGTGTTTTTAATATTCTGTTGGGAGCCGCCCAGATGGGTTGAGTATAAATAATAAAATTATTATTATTTATTATTATTATTAGTAGTAGTAGTAGTAGTAGTAGTAGTATGTGTTATTTAAGAAGAGCCTGCTGAATCAGCCCAATAGTCCATCTACATAGTTCAGCATCCTGTTCTCACCAGATGCCTGCAAGAAGCCTATATGCTAGATATGGGTGCAACAGCATTCTGCCACCGGCAGTTCTCAGTAACTCATGTATTCATTATGCAATAAATAAGCAATTTCAAAGATGCTGCCCAAAAGGCCCCAAAAGATGTGTGGGTGGCCCTGGCCATGAGATTGTTAGCAGAAGGCTATGTGCAAGCTGTACACCTCCAGTGTCCTCATGACTTCAGAGCTGATGGAGCATTTCTCAGTATGCAAGTGTATATCACTAGTCTCCGTGCTTTTTTCCTGGGAGGACGCAGGAGTAGGCATACCCCTAAACATTTTGTGAATCTTATTACTTTTGTCTATTTACTGTATTTATTTTTCCCAATTTGAACTGTAAAATGGTGACTTTCTTGAGTCAAAATGAGAGTACCACTAAACATTTTTTTTAAAGAAGAAAAAGCACTGACTAGTCCCATAAAACCAATATGATCTAGATGGTGGTCATAGTCTTCCTGAGTTAAGATTTCCCAACTATTGTGGGCTTGAGAGTCCTGGCATGAGCTGTATTAGAGAACGTGGATGACATGGCTGTCATAAAGATCCCAGTTGCACCAAGGTATAAGTTTAAACTTGCATTGTAAATGTTGTGTCAGTTACATATCCTTATTACTTCTGCAGTGACTGATGTTTTGTAGCATGAACCTCTTGCTCCTTGCTATGCATTTTGACAGCCCAAATGGATCCCAATTCACCACTTGCATTTTCTTTTATCACAGTGCTTGAAATGAGAACTGCTTGGCATGCCCATATAGAAGGGAATTATTTGATGAGAACTTTGGGATCATGTATGTCACTTGCAGGGCTCTTTGTCCTTGTCTTTGTGAACAACAGGGGGACTTGTCATTCAGGAACTTTCCTCGTTTTTGTAGTATCATTTATATAATAATAATAATAATAATAATAATAATACCCCACCCATCTGGCTGGGTTTCCCCAGCCACTCTGGGCGGCTTCCACAGAGAGCAAAAATACACTAATATTTTTAATGTCTTCTGAATGTCAGGTAGTTGTTTATCTCTTTGACATCTGATGAGAGGGTGTTCCACAGGGCGGGCGCCACTACCGAGAAGGCCCTCTGCCTGGTTCCCTGTAACTTTGCTTCTTGCAATGAAGGAACCACCAGAAGGCCCTCAGCGCTGGACCTCAGCGTCTGGGCAGAACGATGGGGGTAGAGACGCTCCTTCAGGTATACTGGGACATATACGGGGCATTCTGAGTTGCCACTGAGTTTTGAAGGTAGTGCTGTGCTGAAAAAATCTCCTTCATTGAGTGTTCTCCATCAATTGCAGAGAAAAGAAATTGTAATTGGAAATTATTGATAGGGAAAGGAGAAAATGGTAACATTCTTATGGCTGGCATACAGGGTTTTGATCCCATCCACCCCCTTTGGTCACTTTGGAACAATTAGGAAAGCTCAAAAATTCATACCCCCAGAAATTTTATAGAAATTCTCAGTTGCTTTGAGAAAGAAGGCAGAAAAATTGAATCCTCTTCTGCATCATAGGAAGGACTTTTTTTGATAAACTGGAGGACAGATTGTCAGTTTGCATTTCTTAGTACAGAAAGTATTGATCTGATGTGTAGAGATCTTTCCTATTCTGATTAGTTCAAGAGGGTTCTGGAAGCTTGTCTGTGTGGCGGAAGGTTTCTGATGTTTGGGTTATTCCTTCTGGGAAGCTGAGTACAGCTGGTTTAAACTTTCTGTCAAGGTCATGTTAACAATAATAGTCATGCCAGGAGGAGCCTGGGTTTCACTCACTTTCTCTTTCTATCTCTTTGTTCCGGCCATGGTGTTCTGTTCTGTATATAGTGTTAAGGTTTAGTCTTATTATAAGTTCTTGTAAGTTAGTTTATGATAAGTCTGCTGGAACTGGATTTCTTATGGACCGTGCCAATCCCGAATATATTGTATTTGTGACCGTTATGCTCATTTGCCTTCAGTAGCACTAAAGCTCTGCTGGATGAAGTACAATTGCCTCTGGTCTGTTCTTCAGAACTCTGCAAAGTGTTTAAGTCTTCCTTAGATTTGCATGGTGCAGATTTCAACACAGCGCAAGTTGGGGGCAGCCAAACTGCCAATTAAAGCAGTGGCAAACCCAGTGCTGTTTCTCTAGAAAAAGAAGTGCCAGAACTCACCATGAACACCTCCCTTGTTCTCATAGAATGGCAATGACACCCATCTGAGAGGTGTCGGAACTAAGTTCTGGCTGAAAAAAAGAGACCTGGGCAAACCCTTGACCGCTTCATCTTTAGCATAAGATACATCCCACTCAGCAGTACTCTGTTTCTGCTGCTGCTGAGGTTAGATAGTTTAATGGGACTTGATACGATTTTAGCTAGGAACACTGGCATTCTTGTCTTATTTTTATATCATTAGGGTTGCTCTGTACTTCTATTAGAGGAAGTGCACAGTATGAAAATGATGCATAAATAATAGCTCTAAGAGTTTACCCTCCCACTAATATGAAATCAGTCTTGGAGAACAAGGAACACAAGAAGATGCCTTGTACTGAATCAGAGCCTATCTGGCTCAGTATTGCCTATAGCGACTAGAAGCCGCTCTCCAGGACTTCAGAGGACGAACTCGCAGCTCTACCAGGAGATGTTGGGAATAAAAATTGAGACCTTCTACATGCAAAGCAGATGCTCTACCACTGAGCTACACCTCTTCCCCAATGGGAATTTTTTTTGGGGGGGTAGGGGTGGGGATGGGAGGATATATCCCTACCACCGCAAAAATAACAACAAAAAGTTACTTGCCTTTTTATCTTTGAAATCCTATTTCAAAGCAGGTTTCTTTTTTCATTTTTGGTAAGATTTATCTGCTCTCCCAACACAAGTAGCATGGTTACAGTGCAATAATGAATCAGTTGTTTCATTGGTATTCCTTAAAGGACATCATAAACTGAGATTTGTATTTAAATTAATATGAAAGATGGGTAAGACAGACGGAAAATCAGTGACCATAAATAAAATTCTTTGGAGGTTCTGCTGTGCACATGTACATGCAGAGACTGTCTTGTTCTCTTTTATGCTGCAAATGTACATTATTTCCAAAAGGATTATCTTCTTTACTTTTTAATTGAAAAAAACCCCTATACCTTAATTTTCCTGATGTGAAGATACATTAGACTATGCTACAGTTGTCTTTTTATGTTAACGCTGTCAACTAAAATCCCTCCAACAAACAGAAACAGAGAAATGCTCATCAAGGTGTTTATTTGTGATGTTGATGTACTTTATAGGCACTGCTCTGGCTGCCACCCAAACACAGATTGCTACATACCAATGCTTTCAGAAAACTGGCACATCTTTCTAAGCTAGAATGTTATTTAATTGTCAGTGCAATGTAGATAAAAGAAGTGCTCTGCAAATGAATTCAGAATATTGGCTTGGCAATCTAACCAATAGGACATGCACAAGTGGGACACAACCACAATGAGAAATACTTTGCAATTCCCAAAGCTTTAGCCCTTCAATACATCCTTGTCTTTTTTGACATCATGTTAGAATTGTTACAATCTTCCTCCCAGCTGCTTAACTATGACTCTCTAGTCTTTAAATTTTTAATGAGGTTTTTTTTTGGGGGGGGGGGGAATAAAACCTGTGATCAAGCTTTGCATTTTAAATAGCAAACATTTTTTTCTTTCTTTTGGGTTTTGTGGCAATGTACTACCTACAAAATCTAGGTAGTTCTTCTTAGAGAGGATCGCATGACCCCCTCCACTTTGAAAAAAACAACAACTGTGAAGGAGGTCATGTGAGTTAGTCACATCCCTTTCACCAGTCCCCTCATTGGCCATGACCACCACTGCTCTATAGGGACCCCAATAAGGGTCCCTTTCACATGGAGAAGGCCTATGTGCAGCACTGTATCAGGACGTTTTTTATGTCTGATGTTTTATTATGTTTTTATATGTGTTGGAAGTTGCCCAGAGTGGCTGGCGCAACCTAGCCAGTTAGGTGGGGTATTATTATTATTATTAGCCAAATATGCAGGTGGGTCCTTGCACTATGGGCACTGGCGGCCGAAGGCATGCCAATGTCCTGCATCAGCAGTGGGGATGGAGTTTGGGGTAAGGCCAAGACTGGGGAAACAGCTGTTGTTGTGAAACCAAACATTTGGGGGTTCTGAGCATCTTTCAAAACAAGAAGGACTTCAGCCAGCTTCAGCAGGAGCACTCGGCCCTGCTTTGTGGGAGACAGAGCATTCATGAGCTCAGCCTTTCAACCAGAACAATGCACAACCATTCACACTGCTGAAGAAAACAAACAGGAAATCAAGCTCTCTCTCTCTCTCTCTCTCTCTCTCTTTTAGCCTTGCAGCAGTTTTCTCTCTTATTGAACCCTCTTGGGGGAACCGAGAGACCATTTTCCTGCTAGCAGACATTTAGCCTTTTGTTCAGCAAACTCTTTTTGTTGGAAGGGAAAAGAAGTTAATTTCTAAGTGGGGCGGGAAGGTAAAAAGTCCAAAAATATTTCTCTCCAGCTGTCTGCAAAATTAAGTTCCTCGATTTGACTAGTGGCTTCAGAATGCCGATTTAGAGAGATAAGTGCCCCCATGCAAGCTTGGTATTAGAAGTACAAAGTATCTCCCTGGGCTGAATTTATGAATAGTTTGCTCAGGCACGAAGGATAATCAATATGCCTTCTCCTGCACTTCTCTCAAAGCAAAACTGGCTAGTTTAGCAGAACTCATACTGTGCATCCTAAAGGGCTAGGCTATTCATGCTTTGTTCCCCAACTGACTTTATTCAAGCTACTACATTTCGGGAGAAATTCTCATACACAGACACTACTTCCTCTGGGTGACTGTCATTAAAACCAATGAGATTATTTGAGCGGGGTGTATGGATACTACCACTCTCCGAAAAGACACAGGAGATTTGCCAACATAACATATGAGTATAAAAAGAGCCCTGCTGGACCAAGCCAATGGCCCATCTAGTCCATCGTCCTGTTCTCACAGTGGTCACCTAAATGCCTGTGGGAAACTCACAATCAGGACCCAAGCACAAGAATGCTGTTCACTCCTGTGGTTTCCAGCACCTGGTTGCTATACAGTTGCAGGGCAGTTATTTGCTCTGTACATCACCTGCCATACAATTGTTCTGTGCTGGAACTTTGAATGTGGATTAAATGTTTGGTCAGAACACTTGTGTACTGGATGTTCAGAGATAATTTATTTGCTTGAATTCCACTCTCTGTTTCCCCAGGGATAGGTTTCAGGTGGCATTCTCCAAAAACCTGAAGGATTTTATATTAGGAAATCATTTTTCAATGAAAATAAGCATAAAGTGCATATTAGGATAAATGTGTTCTAAAAGACTGATAAATTTTCCTGACAAGTTATATCTACAGCACATCTATATCTGTGCCACAAACTGATGTTGATTTTGCTCTTTCTCTTTATGACACAGAATAAGGAAAATGTCATTTCCTTTCATAACCTTTGCCCCATGAAGAGTCTTCCTCTCATTCCTGAACACTGCATTTACATGCTCTTTGCATTTACACTTCCAATCTTCTAATTAATTTTTTGTAATAGGAATTCTAGTAATCATAATCATCTGCAATACAGTTTGGCTCACAAGGATTTTATTGAGTAAAAAAGAGAGAAGTGTAAGCGCCATGAATTCTGAACCATTTCATAGTTCAGTTTCGGACCCTTTCTCCTTCCTGTAGCTCAGACAGAGGCAAAGCAACCTGCTCCAGTACCCAGAGCGGCGCTCATCCCAGGGGATGTGGTGCACATCCCAGGGGGCGTGGTGTGCCACCTGGGGGGGGGGGCCGCCAATCGGGAGTCGGCATTTTGTCACACACCCCTTTGGAATGGCACCTGGAGCAAACCACCACCCCCTGCCCCCTTCGGAACGCCCCTGATCTCAGAAGCTAAAATAATGCTCCTTGATTATTATGTTAGTGCACAATGCAGATTTTGTTTGTGTGTGTGTTCTGCCAACGTTGCAGATGCATTCTGTGGTCCATAGTAAAATACCGATACAGGATATATGCCATTCCCATTGTCATGAGCGTAATTCAAATACTTGATGTTTACAAGCAAATATTCAAGACATCAGGCTGATTTGATGTGTCACAAGTAGCAAATTTTGCATGTGCTCACCCCCTCAGAACTGCATGTGGCATGTGTGCACTAGTTTTTTGTTATGTACTGGGCCAGCAGGGGGATACTGTAGATAGTTATGCAAATGAAGGATCTAAAGTGACATTCAGTGATTGGATAGTTTGTATGCAAATGAAGGATCGAAAGTGACATTCAGTGATTGGATAGTTTTAGAAAATGGCAACAGTTACGGTACATTGTTCTGGAGCTCTATATAAGCAGGCTGACTGAGCTCTTCAGTTAGTTCTGTTCTGCCACTGAATAAAGAAGAGCTGTTTGAAGAATCGCTGTGTCGTCTGATATGTTCACCCACAACTTAACATTTTTGGTCAAGAACAAAAAGGAGCAAGGAAACAAAAGCCATTCAACATTAGCAAAAGCATGGCTATGCTGTGGAAAGGCCTGCTTCTTGGTGATGAGCAGCACAGGGCTTTTGACTGAGGTCACTTTCTGTCACTTTTAATTATTAAATGCTCATTAGTTAGCACACAGCGACCGCATGACAGCGTCTGTCCTGTGTTTTTCACTGGTGCCATAGTAACGACACATATTCTGGAAAAAGTGCTTTGAGAGAAAACTTCTGTGGATCTGACTTCCTGCCTCCTGAAATCCTGCCTTTGTGTGACTAGAATGATCTTAGCCCTGGGCTTACAATGCACAGGACTCTTTCAGTCTTTTTTGTTCCTACTTCTGAAATTCAGGAATCAAGTTCCTCCTCTCCACCTCCCCTTTTCTTATTCTCCTGTGACAGCAGATAATTATTTGAAAAGATTCTTCAGCATCTTTGCAAGAGCCTGGGCAGTTTTCTTTCTACAGAGCTTGTGAGGGGGCAAGAGGGATATAAGTCTATATGATCAGAGTGACGGAATGTATAGCTTTAGGCTCTTTTTGGTATTCTGTAATCATATCCTGCAAAGTATGTATTAAACATGAGCAACAGAGGACTGGAGGGTGGGGAAATGACCTGAACTGTAGTTAGGGACATTCAAAGAAGGCAATCAGTCTAAAATCTAAAAGAAAACAAATGCTGTAGCATGTTTTATAGCTGGCAAGAGACTTTGAGGTCAGCCACAGCCATTAACTGTGGTAGGGGATGCAACAACAAAACAATCAGCCCATAATTGTTGCATGTACCAAGTAGGGATGGGAGAGGAATTCAATTATTTGGCATTCAAAAGTGAATCTATCTAATTCACACTTTCTGAAACCATATGCAAACTGAAAAACAGCCATCATTTGAAATTCACAGTCCTGTGAATTTTGCAACAAACTTCTCCAGCCAAGAAATGTGTACAAAAATATACTAAGGTAAAATGTGCATTAAAATCTATTGAAAATAACACACACATTATATTAGGGGGAATAAAAATACTAGGGAATATAGGCATTGTGAAAATCAATATAGCAGTAAACTAGAAGGGAGATGCAGAGATCTGAACAGAGACCATTATTTGTGACGCAACACCCCTTTTGCTTGCATTTATTTTTTATTCAGATTTGTCATGGCCAATGGCTAGCACAATAAAGTTATTTGGATCAGCTTGGCTTTGTAAAAATGTGTATAAGGCAAAATTGCAGGTAAAGTTGTGTGTTTTAGATGCAATTTCCACTAAAATGCAGATGAAGATTCATGAGGACATAAAAAATGCAAACTGATGTGGAAATGTGAAGAACTGGATTAAGATTTGGAGAAAGAGAAAATGAGAGAAACTGAAATGGACAGTTTCACCCATCCATCGTACCAAGTCCATATAGCTTTCCATTCACCCTGTTTAATTTGGATAAACGTATAGAGGAGAGGGCCACAGGTGGCTTTTTCAAAACAGCAGCTTCGGAAGTTGTTTCCTCGTCTCATTTTGTTCCCCTGACTTTCTATCAATGAACAAAGCTCTGATGTTAACTTCAAAGGGCAGCCACATAGTTGGAAAAGAAATTGATCATAGAATCCAAATCCAGAATCTAGGATCCAGTAAAAAAATAAAATATTTCCCATGGCTCCACCTGCTACATAGCATTTTTTTTCTTTTTCTTTGCAGTGCGTCAAAATATTTCATATGGAAGCTGGGAAGGAAATGATGGAGGATATATCAAGTTCCACTCACCATGGTCTAATTGCAGAACATCCCATTTCAAGTGAATTGATTTTAGTTGGGTCAGAAGCAGTGTCTGGTTGATGAGGCCCATCATGCACAATTCTTACCTACCTACACACTTGAGTCCCCCGCCCCCGTCTATGTGAAGAGGGATAATAAAATTATATAATAGAATATGAATGTTCTTTGGATTTTGCCAGCTCAAACCTGTACATATAAGAATATGGGGCAACATCGGGAGCAATCTAATAATTCATATAAAGCCTTTCCTGAACCTTTGTGAGCAGTGCTTGAAACCTGATCTTTGTAGCAAATGAGATACTGCAACAGACTAGTGTGGAAAATGTTTACAATATTCCTGCTATGCATGTGCAAACAGATGACCTTAACATTTTGCTCAGAGGGTTGGAACAAGATTCTTTCTGTGGATCAATACATTACATATATATGGAAATGAAATTCTACCAGTATCGTTAGACATCCATTGGTCTATGGGACGAAGAGATAACAACATGGGAAAGGTTATTTCTTTGACGACAACTTCTGCCAGCATTGGGTTTTCTAAGATAACATGGTATCTTTATTCTGCCAACTTCTGTTGTTGGAGCATTTCATTCCTTTCCAATTTTCAGTAACTTGAAAAAAAATTATGTTATAAGATTAGGAAAGGAGAAGGTTAATGGGCGGAGACATCCTTAACAGTAGTCTCCAGCAGTAAAGTTGCCAAATATTGTATATATTGCATATATTGTATAACATTATATGTTAATGATCTAGGAGGTCTTGGGGAAATCAATAACTTGAATATGGCGTTTTGAGTCATCACTTAAATTTTCATCATCATTTCAGTATTTTCTGAGTCATCACTTGTCTGGAATTTATTATATCTTGGGAGAAATTATATCTTGACCATTGCAAAAGGTTTTCCCATGAATTTCAACAAAAAATGAACAGCATTTATCCCCAAAGGGTACTCTTTTGGAATGTGGTGAACCAAATCACAAAACACCAATACAGTCATACCTTGGATCCCTAATGCCTTGGCTCCCGAACAAATCGGCTCCCGAACAGTCGAAATCCAGAAGTGAGTGTTTCAGTTTTCAAATGATTTCCAGAAGCCAAATGAACTTCCTGCAGCCAATCAGAAGCTGGTTTCTGAACGTTTTGGAAATTGAATGGACTTCCGGATTGGATTCCGTTCAACTTCCAAGGTACAACTGTAGTAGATTCGAGTGAATCGTGACCGAGAATGAGTGGTTGGAAGCATGGTCATAGTCTGGGATTTTCTGGAGACCATGCACAGGCTGAGAGCCCACTACCAACCACAGCTACCAACTTCACTGCTGGACACAATGAACAGCAGCAGCGATTTGCCATTTGTGCACCGCAGTTGTGGCTCCAACACAATGATAGCTGCTGCTCATCCTTATCCTCTATACCATTGCCATCTCCATGTCTCCCACCACCACTGTCATTCTGTGATGGCAGGGTGGACCAGAGGGCAGGTCAGCAGTGGCAGTGAAGTGGGAAAGGGCCAGCAACTGCCTCTGCCCACCTGTCCCTTGTCCCACAGCAGGGATGACAATAGGTGAGGGCACATCAGGTGGTTTAGTGGGTCACTGCTTCTTGAAGCACAGATGGGATCATGAGGAAGTGGACAAGGTCATCCTTGGTGCATTAAAATTTCCACTAAGTGCTTGAAGTATTACTTATGGCACCATCCTATGAATATTTACTTAGAAGTCCCATTAAGTTCAGTAGTATTGACTTCAAAATTGGTGTGTTTAGCATGGCATTTTTAGTGATCTGATGGTGGTGTCTACAGTGGTGCCCCACAAGACGAAATTAATTCGTTCCGCAATTTTTGTCGTCTAGCGAATTTTTCGTCTTGCGAAGCACGAAATCCCATAGGAATGCATTGAAAATCAATTAATGCGTTCCTATGGTCAAAAAAAGTCCAAACAAAGCCAAATTTGGTACAACAACAGTTTATTAACTGCTCTTTAAAGTCACACATACTGTAAAGAGCAGTTCAAAAATTGAAGGGAAAATAAATTAACTTTATAAACATGACAGAAAAACATTTAAAAATCAACAAAGTGTACAGTACATTTTCTAAGACTCTGGGGGACCACTCGAAGAAGGCTCCTCTTCCACTCTTTGCTTCTTGGTCAAGAACCTGTCCATAGTCTGCTGCTTTATCCGCCTTTTCAGCAGCTCCCTGAAAGACGACATGACCCTCGTATCATAAAAGTTCCCAGCGTCATGTGCCACGTGCTTCTCATGGTGGTGTAGATCTGCAAAAGTCTGCACCTCCTTCCACTTCTGGCAAATGTCCCTCAGTCTTTCGGAGGACAGCCGTTCCTCAGTTGCTTCCTCCTCTTCCAGTGAGGCCTGCTCCTGCGCAGCCTCTGCCTGCAGAACGTAGCCCTCCGTCGTCACAACCTCCAGGAACTCCGCTGCAAAGTCTTCAGCCGCAGGAACATCAGAACTGGCAGCCTCTCCATGCCTGACCACACTGTGGATGCCAGATCTTGTCTTGAACCGGTCAAACCAACCTCTGCTAGCCTTGAAGACTTCTGGCTTGGCTGAGGTTCCTGGCTGTTCCCGGATGAGGTCAGCGTGCAAGGCCTTGGCCTTCTCACAAATGACGGCCTCAGACACTGTGTCCCCTGCACGCTGCTTCTCTTCTATCCAGATGAGCAGCAACTTCTCGACCTCCTCCAGGACAGCTGGGCGGTTCTTCACGATCCTGGTGACTCCCTTGGCTGCATCAGTCGCCAGGATCTTCTCCCTCATCTTCAGGATGGTCCCGATGGTCGATGGGTTCCTGCCGTACTCCCTGGCGATGTCCGTCACACGCATTCCGCCGTTGTGCTTCCAGATGATCTCCTTCTTCATTTCCAGCGTCACCTTCTCCTTCTTCCTCTCGCCGGCCACCGCAGCAGCAGTCTTCTTGGGTCCCATGGCAGCACAGCTCCTACCTTCGTAAACTCAGAAACAGAAAAAAAAATCAGTGATGTGCTTCAAACCCAAAAAATACAAAAGCAGCCAGCCACCCACCACACAGAAATTAAAACCCAGAACCAAGGCCTTGAATCCCAAGCACCCCAACCCCAAATCCAAAATCCAAAAACCCCCAAAAAAGTTTTAAAAGTTTAGCTTACCAAATGGATGAAAGAGAAGTTCTGGAAAAGCTTCAACAATCAACCACCGACGTCCTCAGAAACCTCAAATGGCTGCAAAATAAGTTTAGGAAAAGCTTCAAAAATCACCAATGTCTTCAAAAACCTCAACTGCTCCCACAGACACGCACCAACCCACCCACAACACAGAAATTGCAAACCCCTCCCCAACTGCTCCCCCAGCCCCTCCCCAACTGCTGCAAACCCCTCCCCAACTGCTTCCCCACCCAGACAAAAAAAAATTTCAAAAAATAACAACATGGCCAGCACTCAGAAATTCAAACTCAGAAAATTTTTCAAAAAAAATCAACCTGGCCCAGTGGTCACAGAAAATCATAAAAATTCCCAAAAAAGGCCCACAAGCCCCCAGATTATCACAAACCCCTTCCCAACACCAAGTCCTTGAATCCCAAACACCCCAACCCAAAATCCAAAACCCCCCAAAAAAGTTTTAAAAGTTTAACTTACCAAATGGATGAAAGAGAAGTTCTGGAAAAGTTCTGGAAAAGTTTTGGAAAATCTTCAAAAGTGAGCAAAGTCTGAGAAAAGGCTACCAAACCACGTGCTAACAGTTGCTCCTCGAAGTCAAGTCGCAACTGCAGCTGCTCAAGCTAAGCACCCTTGGTTTTAATGGTTTTTACACAAAGGAAACAAAGTCGCGAGACGTTTTCGTTTTGCGAAGCAAGCCCATAGGGGAATTCGTCTTGCGAGGCAAATCGCGGGCGAAAAAACCTTTCGTCTAGCGAGTTTTTTGTCTTGCGAGGCATTCGTCTTGCGGGGCACTACTGTATAGGTTTTCCTTTCATGTGAATTAATTCCTTCCTTAACATGGATTCCATCTGAACTATTTAATACCTTTCTTTCAAGCCAATGTAAGCATAGCTCATTTTTCTACTTTTTTCACTCTATAAATTTTACACACTGGAACTTAAACTCTGCTGAATGGTTCACTGTTCCGTGCAGTTAGAAGTTAGAACATATCACAAACTACTGCCCTACCACAAATGTCTGTTTTGCTCCAATTGAACCATTTATGTCAGTTGCCAGCCAACCCTAACTTGGAACCATCTGGGCTAAATCAGCATCCATGCTTGCTATCATACAATATGTCCACTCTTCTGAAAGGCCTGGCAAGAGAAGCTGTGTATAGGTGGGCTGGGAGATGATAACTTGTCCAGGGTCCCCTTGGATGTGTAGGGGCTTGAGCCCTGGTGTCCCAGGCACAAGCCCAAGACACTGATCATTACACCACACAGGCTCTGTACTAAACTCTAGAAGTTAGGCATTAGGAACCCCTTCCTGATGGTACAAGGTGTTCAACCCTGGGACAAACTGCACTGGAAGTTAGTAGAGCCTCTTTCACTAGAGGTTTATAAACAGAGGCTGGATCAGCAATGCTGTGGTAGTCCATTTCCTGCATCTGCAAGGCATAGGATTAGATTATATTTGAAGTCTCCTCTAACTCTATGATTCAATGGAAACTGAATGCAACAACCTTAGTTTGGCTCCATGCTAATGTCTCCTCTAAAAAGCTAGGTTTTCCTCAAATTGGAACAACAGGCATGTACCTCACAAATTGCTTCCAAGGATAAATGCAATCAAGAGTGTCTAGATCCATTTTCAAGTTTCAATCTGAGTTGTGAGGGAGAAGAGCAAGGGTAGGCATCCCAGTTCTTCCTTTCCATCACCAACTCTCCACCCTCCACAAGGTAGAGAGCAATCATAGAATTGTAGAGTTGGAAGAAACCCCAAATGTTATCTAGTCCAACCCCCTGCAATGCAGGAATCTCAACTACATCAAATATGACATATGGCTATCCAACTTCTGCTTACAAACCTTCAAGGAAGGAGATCCACCACTCTCATGGGAGTCTGTTCCACTGTCAAACAGCTCTTACTGTCAGAAGATATTTAGTTGGAATCTTCTTTCTTGTAACTGAATGCTTTGGTTTGGGTCCTAGCCTCCAGAACTGGGAAAAAACAAGCAATAGTAAGTATATTAAAAGTGGGCTATATCTTAACAAACCACATGTTACAAATCATTCATAGAAAAGCCTTTAAAAAAATTAATTGAATTTTTGTTACATACAAAAACATATAGACACAAAAAACATAGAAAAGTCTGAGCTCACGATGTGCAGCAGGAGTAGCATGTGTCATTTCACGAATGGCATTCCAAATCTTTCATAAATGATTTATTTTATTCAATACCATTTATTTACCATGGACTGCCTGACGGTTTCAAGGGGAAAGGAGAAAATCCATTTATTTTAATATACGTAACTACAGGACTGAAGGCTGTGCCTTGCCTGAAGCTTGAATTTGGGGAAATAATCCTCCAAGACCATCTGAGGTCATTTGTAGAACATATACTGTGCCACTAGGCTAAAATACATTCACTGTACAAAGAGTTCCTTCAAGGACAGTTATTGCAAACTGCGGGCCATTACAGAGCTCTGATGCTGTACAAAATAATGCTACAGATTTGCTTAAATGCTATATCAAATTATTGTTCGAGTGTTTCTAATGAAGCATGCATAAGCATAGCTTTTATACAGATTCCTCTCTCCCTTTCCCAAATACCAGATCGTGGAACATTTCAAGTACTGTATTTTTGCCCTATAGGACGCACTTTTTCCCCTCCAAAAATGAAGGGGAAATGTGTGTGCGTCCTATGGGGCGAATGCATGCTTTCGCTGAAGCCTGGAGAGCAAGAGGGGTCGGTGCGCACCGACCCCTCTTGCTCTCCAGGCCTCGCGGACCTCTCCACAAGCCGTGGGAGCCCGACGCCAGGGTCCCGCGGCTTGCGGAGAGTTGCCTGCATGCTGAAGCCTGCGTGCGTTGAGCTCAGCGCGTCCAGGCTTCGCGGACCTCTCAGCAAGCAGCGGGAGCCGACGCTGGGCTCCCACGGCTTGCAGAGAGCTGCCTGTTTGGGGGCTGGGGTCGGGGGAAGCTTGGGCTTTCCCTGCCCCAGCCCCACGCCTGGGGGAAAAATAATTTCCCCCCCTTTATTTCCCCCCCAAAAAACTAGGTGCGCCTTATGGGACGGTGCGTCCTATAGGGCGAAAAATACAGTACTTACAAAGCTATATAGTGACTATTGAGCTTCACATTAGGCAAAAGATTCCTGCATTGCACTAGATGACCATCATGGTCCCTACCAACTCTATAATTCTATTGTCCAGTTCTGATGAAGCTAAGTACGTCTGGCCCTGTAAGTTGCATGGAAGGAAACTCAGATGCTTGGAGTCCAGAGTTTGAATGACAAGGGATCAGAGATTGCCCAACCCTCCTTCCTTTTGTGTCTGCTTTTAGTATTTTTAGAAGGCTACATGGGGACATCTTCTGACTAAAACTGAGGGTGAAGAGGCGCATAGGAAATGTCCTTGTACCCAGAGGGTTTTTTTCTAGAAAAATAGGTGCTGGTACTCACCATGAAGTTGTTACAGTAAGTGTCACACTTTTTAACAACAACTGCATAGCCTTGAGTACCTCCTGAAAAAAGCACTGCCATAGCTTAGTGATAAAGTATATGCTTTGCATTTATACCATCCGAGGTTCAAGCTCTGCCATCTGTGTATCAGGTAATGGGAAGGATCTGCCTATACCTTCAAAGATTCTGGAGAACTGCTTATGTTGTGCAATGAAGACTGGGCAAGATGGACCAATTGTTTAAGTCATTATGTGGCAGCTTCCTAGGTCTCTGGTCTATCTTGTTCAGTATTGTCTATCTGCACTGACTGGCAAAGGAATTTGGTCAACGGATCACGGTTTATATGCAAACTCTTGAGTGTTCTTTTGCCAAAGAGAGCGCTTCAAAGTATATAAATAAAATGATACATTAACCAGAAATAGCTCCAAAAGTACTTCCAGTTCAAACAAAGATCTCCAGCTAAAAGTGAGGCTTAGCATTTCTCATTTTAGAAATCAGACAGCTCTTCCATTAGACTATTGCAGACAGTGGCTGACAGAATTGGGGAGCGGGAACAATTAGTAAATATTTTGTGAATTTGTAGCGCTTAACGTAAGAAGCCTTTCAATTCCTTGTTGATAAGTTTTTGTTTTTATTTAATATGCATGATTCTTCCTCGTTCAATATAGTTCAAGATATAGAAGTAAAAAATTAGAAGGATCACAATTGCTTGTTAGAAAACCTAATACTGAAACAAGTGAAATGGATATCAGAGACACTTAAAGAAGACCTCTGTTGTTTTCCATTCTGGACTGGATGCTGCTCTCCTTTACGAAATCCATACTTGCTTTTACAGAAGGTTTATAGCCAATTTGTTGCCAGTCAGAAGATAACATACAGGATTCATGTCTCATGATTCTTTAGTGATTGATGCTGTTATCTTTGACATCTCATAACATCAAGATAGTTTAAGATTGAAAAGGGACAAGATATTATCTCAGACCTCTATCAAAAGTAAAGTTTAGGGCTACTGTCAACCTGTACCAATTTTGTCATGACAGTCCAGCAAAAACCATCAAAATGCCTGGGATATTTGGCTACCCACTGTCAGGGGCAGAAGTCGTTAATGACTGCTGTTCTATACATATTTAAAGTGTCTGTTTCTTTTTATCGTCTATGTGAACAAATCAATGCCTGCCCCCTCCCACCAGCCAGTCAGGCTTTCCAGTGGTGTGGGTGTCTGCAACAATCTTAACACGTCACATTTTCATTTTTGTATATGATGCCATATATGTATTGAGAATGCTCTATATACACCCCTTTGTTGTGGGTTATTCTTTAAACCAAACATTGTTCGGTAGTTGTATTTGCAAATAAGCTAATACAAACATTAAAAATAAATAATAAATAAAAATTTCCCAGAGGAGGTTTAGGTTTAGGGAGCAGATTCCTTGGAGTACAGGCTAGCATCAGAGGCAAAAAAAGGTGGCATACTAAAATGGCTGCCGAAGCATAATATCCCACCAAACTGCTAGAACAAACCAACAGATTTTCTAACTGCTAAAAAGAAACAGGCTTTTACTGTTGAATGGTCACTTTAAAATGTGAAGGTTCATTATTATTTCACAAGTTGTGTATGTCTCTAAGGGCCAGGGCCAGGCCAAATAACGAGACCCAGTCTTACAGCTGTGAAACATAGCAGGTGCTGCTGAGTTGTGTTAATCAAGCTGTGTCAGCAATTGGGTATAGTATATAAGGAGCAGCACCTAGCTCTCCCATTACGCTGGGGGATGGGATGGTGGTTGGGTCTGGTTTGTTGTTGATGTATTTAGTGTATAAGGAGTTTTTGTTTTTGTTATTAAAACCTTTAAGTTATTTTTGAGTCCCTTTCTAATGCATGGTCTCCCCAGCAAGCTCTCTACAGCGCTACTAATCTGCAAACAGCCAACATTTACTTGTTTACAGAAGAGCAGATTTTGGCAGGATTGACAAAAGCTGCACCAGCTGAGGTATGTGTAGAAACAGAAAGGGCAAGAAAGGAGTCCAGTTGGTGCAGAACAGAAGTTTGAGTTACCATCCTTGTCTATTAACTACCATTGCCTAAAGGATATCTCTGAAAGTTGAGAAAGAGTTCTGAGAAATGCTGACAACATCCCTGGGCCAGGTAGACCAGGTAGTTCTGACCTCTAAGCAAGCTCCTTATATCTTAATACTTGGTAAGAAACATACGTTGCCTGATGCAAAGTATAGTATGCAAACTAAAAGCAACATACAGAGGTGCAGGTAGGAAGGCCTACAGGCAAAGGCAGGCTGTGGCAAATTATATAGCGTAAGACTGAGCAAAGAGGAGCTATAGATGCTACTTGGACTAAGGAAGTATGTATAAACTCTTGATGGTTCGGGTGTTAGGCTCCAGGCTACTAGACGATCTAACATGCTCTTGTTAATTGGGACTGAGAACAGTTATTGTTGTATAATGCATTGCTTTAGGAATTTAAGGATAAGTTCCTCAAAGAATCCCAGAACTCACCAAGTAAGAAGATGTGGTAATCCTGAATTTTCGCTGCATCCCCTAGGAGCACTTCAAACTATGCACAGGATACCAGTATTATTTGAATACATGCAACACCTAATCTTGTTATATTTTGCAATACCCCTTCTCCCTTAAGAAACCATGAAGTCCAAAAAGTTGCACAATCTCTTATCCAGCAAAAAACACACAGTAATGTCCCCTTGCAAACTTTGTATCTGTCTAACATGATAGCATTCAGCTAGCAATGCAAATGGAGCAGAACTGAGACCCGTACAGCTGTAAATGCTGCACGCACAGATGGTACATTTGGTATTTACTAACCATCCTGCAGCTATATTGTTTAATTACAATTAATTATAATCTAAAGAGCTGATTTAGTCATTATCTTTGAGAAATGGACATTATCAACTCCCACCTGCCACTTGCAGTGGAGCAAATTCAACAAAGGCTCACTAAGGTACAGAGGGAAGAAAAAGGCCATTTAGCAATTTAGTTTAGATGGAGAGAGCGCGCTGGTGGTTTGGACAGAACCAGCAGTCGTTCCAAATAAAGAGAATGGTCTGTAACCCTTCTAGGTAACACTGGAAGTGCTTGGATTTGTCAGGATATTGGTCTGGTTTTGAGTCTTCCAGAGCACCAGAGACACCAGACCTTAAAATAGGAAGGACATTCTGAAGTATTCTGAAATTACTGTGTGACTGATTCAGCATGCAGTCAATCTGCTGCTCAATCTGGATTTGTTGTACTACTGCAAATAAATGTGCCAAAGTTTGCTTCAATTGAACTGACAAGTTTTATTTTATTGCTGTTTATTTTATGGTTAAAAACAAAACGGAGTCCTAGAACTCAACCTAAGAGTTTCAGCACCCTTGACAAACTACAGTTCCCAGGATTCTTTGGGGGAAGCCATGACTGTTTAAAGTGGTGTGATACTACTTTAAATATATAGTGCAGATGGGTTCTAGATGGCAACAGCACCAAGATGAGTTATTATTTCCAGAAGGACCCAGGGAAGCAGATACCCCCTCCCCTCCACATTTTGTTTATATGCACTTTACCCAAGTGGGAAAGTGCAAAAATGTGAAAAAACTACTCAACTGCCAAGGAAGTCAAACTTTTTTAAAGGAAAAAAACAATCCTCAAAATTGATACAAAGATAAAACACATGCAAAATTTCCAAATACAAATACAATAAAATAAGGACAATCACTGGTAAATAATGATAGCAGGTGTGTACATCTTCTAGGAACTGTGTATGACTATATATCTTGTAGAAACCATACCTAAATCAGCATCAAGTAACAATTTAAAATAAATTAATGAATGCACAAGATTTCCACTAATACACAAGTTTGAAAATCATTAACTCATTTTCAAAATAGAAAAATAAAAATAAAACTCTACTAAACATTTATGGGGACAGTCATTCACATATCTCCCACACCTTCCTTTCTCCACCCTTCCCTAATCTGTTAAAATAACACTGTCGACAATTACAGGGTCATTTGTTATGCGCGATATAATAGACTGCAAATATAAAAAGCATTATCATTACTTTTGTCCTTTGTTCTTTCAGGACAGAATATTGCATAGTTCTTTACTTTGACATTTATTGCTTTTAGATTGGTAATAGAATGGTTTGTGTTGCTCATTATCTTGAATGATGATAATATTAGTGATTGGGGAGCCTGTGTTCCCTTGTTAAGTAAAGCAAAGGCTTCATATAATTTAGGGAGGGATATTACTGGGCAATTACCCACAATACAGTTCAAGTCTAATAAACTTCAGCCATATTCTTAAATGTCACATTTATAGCATGGTTTCTAGGTAACTGTACAAAGCCATTTGTATCACTTTCATTCAACAGCACTGGCTGTCAAGGTAAGACCTTTCCCAAGGTACTTCCATTGACTCCTACAAGAGTTTGCCTGTGACAGTGCCCTAAGAGAGGTTCCAGACTCAAATCATTTAAGAACAAAATGTTTGAGGGTAATTTGTAATTGTGAAAAGAGGCACCTTGCACATGTTCAGGGACATGCTTCATTATAATTCCTTCTCATTTTCCAGGGCTGAGCTTTGACATTCAAATTAACCCTTTTGAAAACTAAAACTGTGAAAGGAAATAAAGAGCCTCCATTTTTACAACAACAAATCTCTGAAGATTGCACTCTATGTTGTTGCTGTTGTTTAGTCATTTAGTCATGTCCGACTCTTTGTGACCCCATGGACCAGAGCATGCCAGGCACTCCTGTCTTCCACTGCCTCCCACAGTTTGGTCAGACTCATGTTGGTAGCTTCGAGAACACTGTCCAACCATCTCTTTAAAAAAAAAAAAATATTCATTTTTCAAACACATAATAAAGAAAACAAACAAAACACAAAACAAAAACATACAGAACATTTAAACATGTATAGTTTCATAATCTTATTTTCATGCACCTTCTTTCCTCCGACTTCCCCATACCTCCCCATCGCTGCATCCTTGTTATATAGTTCTTTAGCAACCCTTTAGTCAGTTTATCTAATTAATTCCCTTTCATTAAGTTTCCTTTAATTTATTAGTTACAGCTGTAATTCTCTGCTTCTTACCCCTTGACATCTTAACATTCCTCAATTTTACAACAATTTTTAAGATATATTTTAAATTTCTTCCAATCCTCTTCCACTGTCTCTTTCCCCTGGTCGCGGATTCTGCCAGTCATCTCTGCCAGTCCCATAAAGTCCGTCACCTTTGTCTGCCATTCTTCCAGAGTAGGTAGTTCTTGCATCTTCCAATACTTTGCCAGAAGAATTCTTGCTGCTGTGGTAGCATACATAAAAAAGATCCTGTCCTTCTTTAATACCAATTGGCCAACCATGCCCAAGAGAAAAGCCTCAGGTTTCTTAGGAAAGGTCCACTTAAGGACTTTCTTAATTTCATTATAGATCATTTCCCAAAAAGCTTTAATCTTCGGGCAGGTCCACCAAAGGTGGTAAAAAGTACCTTCAGTCTCATTACATTTCCAACATTTGTTATTGGGCAAATGATAGATTTTTGCAAGCTTGACTGGGGTCATGTACCACCTATAAATCATTTTCATTATATTTTCTTTTAAGGCATTACATGCAGTGAATTTAACACCAGTGGTCCATAACTGTTCCCAGTCAGCAAACATAATGTCATGACCGATGTCTTGTGCCCATTTAATCATAGCTGATTTCACCATTTCATCCTGTGTGTTCCATTTCAACAGCAAATTGTACATTCTTGACAAGTTCTTAGTATTGCGTTCTAACAATTCTGTTTCTAGTTTTGACCTCTCTTTCTGAAATCCTATTTTCCTGTCCTGTTTAAATGTCTCATTTATCTGATGATAGTGCAACCAATCTCAGACTTTGGACTTTAATTTCTCATAACTCTGAAGTTTCACCCTTTCACCGTCATGTTCTAAAATTTCACAATATTTTGGCCATTTAGAGTCCATATTAAGTTTTTTCACCTCCTTAGCTTCCATTGGTGACAACCACCTGGGAGTTTTACTTTCCAACAGATCTTTATATCGAATCCAAACATTATATAATGCTTTCCTAACAATATGGTTTTTAAAACCTTTATACACCTTTGCCTTGTCGTACCATAAGTATGCATGCCAACCAAAGCTATTATCATACCCTTCCAGATCCAAAATGTCTGTATTCTCGAGAAGCAGCCAGTATTTCAACCAGCAGAAAGCTGCCGATTCATAGTAAAGTCTTAAGTCCGGCAGGGCAAACCCCCCTCTATCTTTTGCATCCGTTAAGATCTTAAATTTTATTCTGGGCTTTTTGCCCTGCCAGACAAATTTTGATATATCTTTCTGCCACTTCTTGAAACAATCCATTTTGTCCAAGATCTGCAACGTCTGAAATAAAAATAACATTCTAGGCAATACATTCATCTTAATAGTAGCAATTCGGCCCAACAAGGAAAGTCTCAACCTTGACCATATTTCTAGATCTTTCTTTACCTCTGATCAACATTTTTCATAATTATCCTTAAATAAGTTCACATTCTTAGATGTTAAGTTTATCCCCAGGTATTTCACTTTTTTCGTTATTTCCAAACCTGTTTCAGTCTGAAATCTCTCTCTTTCCTCCATTGTTAAATTTTTTTTCCAACACTTTCGTTTTCTGTTTGTTCAATTTAAATCCTGCTACTTGACCAAATATCTCAATTAATTCTAATACTCTTTTAGTACTAGTGTCTGGCTGTTGTAAAGTCAATACTAGGTCATCTGCAAATGCCCTTAGTTTGTAGTGTCTAACTCCGACCTGAACTCCTTTAACCAACTGGTCCCTTCTAATCATGTTTAACAAAACCTCCAGGACTGATATAAAAAGCAAAGGGGATATTGGGCATCCCTGTCGTGTACCTTTTTCTATGGGTATTTCTTCCGTTACCACATTATTTACAATTAACTTTGCTTTTTGTTCAGAATATATTGCACCTATACCGTTTTCGAAACCCTGGCCTACCCCCATCCCTTGGAGATTCTTCTTCATAAAGCTCCAACAAATGTTGTCAAAGGCTTTCTCCGCGTCCACAAAAATTAAAACAGCCTTCCTGTTAATATCCACTTCTAACAACTCCAAAATGTCTATAATATTCCTCACATTGTCTGACATAATGTCTCCCTGGGAGAAAGCCAGTTTGGTCCTTATGAATCTCCCCTAGCAATACTCTCTTAAATCTTTTTGCCAAAATGTCTGCAAAAATTTTATAATCCACGTTAAGTAAAGATATAGGGCGGTAGTTTCTAACCTGGTTCTTTTCAGTTTCTGTTTTCGGTATAAGTGAGATAAAGGCTTTTTTCCACGATTCAGGTGCCTTTTTCCCCTCCAAGATTTCATTACAAACTTCCTTCAGTGGTTGTACCAACCATTCCTTCAACGCTTTGTAGTATCTAGCAGTCAAACCATCTGGTCCTGGTGATTTTCCCAATTGCATGTTTTGAATGGCACCCTCTATTTCTTGTTCTGTTATTTTCTCATTCAGGATCCTTCTACTTTGTTCTGAAATTTTTGGTAGTCCGTATTTTTTAATAAATTCTTCTATTTCTTGTTCATTGATTGGCCCTTGTGCGTACAATTTCTTGAAAAAGCTTTGAAAACAATTACTTATCTCATTAGGTTTGTAGATAATCTTTCCATCCATTTCTAAACTTGTCACAGTGTTCAATTTCTGCCTCTTTTTTAATTGCCATGACAGAAGTTTCCCACATTTATCTGCTGATTCAAATGTCTTTTGTCTCATTTGCTTTATTTTCCATTCTATTTCTTGGTTCATCAGTTCCATATATTGCATCTGATAATACTTTATTTCTCTCAGAATCTCATGGGACTTTGGTTTAGACCTCAATTTCTTTTCTCCTTCTTTTATTTTTTCTAGAATTTTTTCTTTCCTCTCATTTTGTTTTTTCCTCTTTATAGAGTTCTGTTGAATAAGGAAACCTCGCATCACGGCCTTACTAGCATCCCAAATTGTTCTTTTCTCCACTTCTGTTCTCAAATTTATCTCAAAGTAATCTTTCAATGTTTTTTGGGCCTTCTTATAAATCTCTTCATCTCTGAATAGGGTGTCATTCATTCTCCATCTAAAGGATCCAGTTGTTGTTAATTTCATCTCCATCTTTACCGCGTTATGGTCGGAGCAAGTTTTTCGGCAGATTTCTACTTTTTTTATTCTTGGCGCCAGGCTACTAGTAACCCAAATTTGGTCAATTCTTGTCCATGTCATTTTTGCTTCAGAGAAAAAAGTTCCCTCTCTCTCAAGAGGGTTCCTTGTTCTCCAAATGTCAATCAAGTCCATAGTTTCAGTCATTTCAAAAAAAGTCTTTGGTAGTCTCCCTTCCTTAGAAATCCCTTGTCTCTGTGCTTTATCCATGTTTGTGGAGACGACTCCATTCATATCTCCCATCATTACGATTTTATAGTCTAGAAAGTCCAATAGAGTCTCATGCAGCTTCTTAAAAAATTCAGCCTTCCCATAATTTGGCGCATAAACTCCAACTATCAAAATTTTTTCTCCTTGAATTTGTATTTCAATTGCCAGGTATCTTCCTTGTTCATCTTTAAATATCATTTTTTGAACCAATTTTTCTTTTGCATAGATCACCACGCCTCTTTTCTTAACTTTGTCTGATGAGATAAATTCCTGTCCAAGTCTCTTATTTATCAACAATTTCCTGTGTATCCTGGCAATATGAGTTTCTTGCAAACATATTAAGTCTAATTGTTCTCTCTTCAAAATATGAAAAACTTGACGTCTTTTTCGGGGAAGGTTCAAACCGTTACAATTCCAACTGAGAAGCTGCAGAGACATTTTGTTATTAAGTACCTGTTCCTCCGACTGCTCCAAGCTTTTGTTCTTCCTCCGATGGTGGTGGTAAAAGTCCGAATGATAAATTTGCAATGTCAGTTGGTTCTTTCTCCTCTACAGTTCCTTTCCGCAGGTCCTCCAAGTATCTCTCCAGAAACTGTTCTTTATCTTGAATTGTTCTTATTTTTATCTTCCTTCCTTTAAAATTGAAGGATAGTCCTTGAGGGAACTCCCACCTAAAAGGTATAGTATTTTTCTTCAGCAGGTCGACCAGATCTTTATAGAAGGTTCTCACCTCCAAGATATATTTAGGGATGTCTTTAAAAATCTGTATTTGACAATTCTGAATCACCAGTGCCTTTTGATAATGCAGGTTCAATATTTTATCTCTTTCTTCCTTTGATCTGAGTGTAATTAGACAGTCCCTTGGTTTCTTACCCTGCCTCCTGCCCAGCCAAAAGGCTGTTGTTATTTCAAACTCATCTTCTTCCCCCCATTCCTCTTGCCAGAATTCCGCAAAGTTCTCTGTAAGGAATTCCACAAGGCTGTCCCCCTCACTTTCAGGAACCAGTCTTAATTTCAGATTTTTCTCCTTCCTCTGGAGTTCCAGTAAAGACAAGGTTGCATCATGTTCATTCACTTTTTTTATAATCGGCCCAAACTTTTCCCTTGTCTCCTCTGCGGTATTTTTTGCACTTTCAGCAATCTTTCGTGTTTCAGAGCTTTCTTGAATTAATTTATTAATAGAGTCTGTATTAGATGTTACACTTCCTGTATTCAAATCTAATCTTGCTGTCAGTTCTGTCAACCATCTCGTCCTCTGTCGTCCCCTTCTCCTTGTGCCCCCAAGCTTTCCCAACATTTGGTTTTTTTTTCCAGGGAGTCTTCTCTTCTCATGAGGTGGCCAAAGTATTGCAGCCTCAGCTTCAGGATCAGTCCTTCCATTGAGCACTCAGGGCTGATTTCCTTAAGAATGGATAGGTTTGATCTTCTTGCAATCCATGGGACTCTCAAGAGTCTCCTCCAGCACCATAATTCAAAAGCATCAATTCTTCAGCGATCAGCCTTCTTTATGGTCCAGCTCTCACTTCCATACATCACTGCTGGGAAAACCATAGCTTTAACTATACAGACCTTTGTTAGCAAGGTGATGTCTCTGCTTTTTAAGATGCTGTCTAGGTTTTTGAGATCCCCTTCATGGATCACTGCCTTGCCATGGCAAAGGGGCTTGAATAACTCAGAGAAGCTATGGGCTATGCTGTGCAGGGCCACCCAAGATGGACAGGTCATAGTGGAGAGTTTTGACCAAATGTGATCCACCTGGAGCAGGAACTGGCAAGCCACTTCAGTATCCCTGCCAAGAAAACTCCATGGACAAAGACAACAGGCACTCTATGTAGTTTCTATAATACATGTATGCATTGTTGGTTTAAATCATATAGGTCTCCTCTTTTGTAAACCCAGGGTTGTAAGAGAACTTTGGTTATCCACGTTCCCATGGGTGCTGTGAGGACGAGCTTTATTCAGTGCCCTTTCTCCCAGTGTCTAACCACCAAAGATCCCTACTGTTTATAACTGTGTAGAGCATAGAACATAGGAAGCTGCCTTGTGGGAATAAGGTGGTCTTTTAAGTACATTGGTCCCAGGATCTTAATATACTAATAGTAAGGCCTTAAAGATGGCTTGGTAGCAGCCTGGGCAGCTCCCTGAACACAGCTGTTATATGTGGCTGGTAGCCAATGCATGATAGCAACCACGCTGTAGCTTTCCGAACCAGCCTCAAGAGTAGCATCACACAGAGCACACTACAGTAGTCTATCCAAAAGGTTGCCAGTGCTTGACAGATATAGCCAAGCCACTGTAAATATAAAATGAGAGTTTGCTTGCTAGCTTGTTTTAAACCTACTAGTTTTAAGATGAGAATAAAGGGTCCCTCTTGTTGGTTCAAGTTCTGCATGTCCAGAAAACTGAAACCTAAAACAGATGCCTTAAAGGTGTGATCCGTGGTGAGCAATTATGCCATACAGTGTCACAAACTGTGCTTGCTTACAACTGAGCCTCAATTTTCCCCAATTTGTCTTTTGTTTTTAACCACTTTGCCCAATCCAGTGGTCCTAATCAGAATAAGTGCCTTTCTCCCAGTTATCTGCATTGGAAATAACATCCTATTGGACCAAATGCTGTCCTTGGTATCAATACAGTACGTGCTCTGCTATGGAGCTAGAGAAATACTGCCACATGCCACGCCCCCTATTGTGCCATGAACTGTTTGTTGTAACTCCGTTAGAATTCCAGAAAAGTAAAGAGATCCATGTGCATCTATTCACAAATCATAGTGTGATAATATGAATGGCAAGAGGTAAATTTTGAGCTTTAATTTAATAATATTTTTTAATATTATTTATTTTTTTAATTAATTATTTATTCAAAATTTCAAAAATACATAAGTATATTAAAAAGGATGAAAAAGGAAAAAAAATAGAAAAATACAACAACAAAAGATAAAAAAGAATAAAAAACATAAATAAAAAAAGGAAAATACAAATCCAAGTTACATCCTTTCATTTGCTGTTTCTTGGACCTCCTCACACCTCCCTTTTTGTATTTTAACTTAATTCATTATTTCAGCAAATTCTTCCCATATTTCTCAATTATTATTTAAATAATTTATCTTAACAATATTCTGTTATTCAATTTACCGTTAATTTCTTTAAACCTTATCTTACCTTAAAAACCATAAAATTTCAAAATTTAAACCATATTTATACATAACTCCTTCAAACCTTTCTACTAAAGCCAATTAGTTCCTTTCTGACATATTCTCTAATATTTCATTAGTATTACACTAATTCCAAAAGTAAAAAGAAATTCTCTTTTTTATAAACCTTTTCCTCTAATTTTATCCAACGTCCCTTCTTCCTGGTCTCGGGTTATGTCAGTCCTTTCTAACCATTACATCCTGTCCATCAATCTGGTGTTCTAATGTCCGAGGCTCTTAGATCTCTTCTATGCCCCCTCTGCGAATTTTCTTGTTCCTGTTTATACTTGCACCCTTCCCTGTCCCTTGTTGGTTTCTTTCGTAGTTTCTTCCCTTTCTCCTTGAGGAGTGGGTCTCCGGGGAATTCCAACCGGTAATAATCTCCATTTTCTTTCATCGAGCTAGCCCATTCCCCACAGTCCCACTCCCCTAGATTAATTTTGTAATCCAAAAAATAGTTATTCCAAAAATCGTTATAAACTTGTTTCACAGTCCCACCAGAGCTAAGAGCTTCCTTAACTCCAGACACTTCCAGACATACTCCAAGTTCAATCTTCCAATACTGCGGCTTTTGGTCCTGCGGCATTTGGTCCTCTCCATTTGTATCATTTGAGGTGCAATCGCAACCTCTTCCATCTTCATCTGCCCTTGGACTTGCCCTGTCAAGCCAGTTTCCTGAGTTGGTTGCTGTAAAATTTCTTTATCTTTGTTTCCTGTTAGTTCATATTCACTGGCTACAGCAGTCATAAAGTCCAACTTTTCATTCATCAAATTCATTTTCTCATGCAACTGCTTCAGCATAGCATTTGTTTTGCCAAGGGCAGACACCAAAGCTTCCTCCCAGCGCATTTCTTGTTCAAGGTCAAGCAGCTGGTCCCACGATCTGATTCTCACAACAATAAAGTCTCCCTGTAAACTGCAGCAACAAACTGACAAGCTCCCTCTAGGGGACACAATTTCTATTTATGTCCATCTTTAAAGTGCATCCAACAAAGGGAAATTTACTTTCGATTTTCAAGTACTTTGTTTTCTTAAAATACAAAAATGCAGAAAGCAGCGTTGAAGTTAATTTGTTTCTCTTCTTCTTCTTTTTTAACTATCTGTCAAAATGTTCTGCTTTCAATCAATGGACATCTCCAACAATTTCTGTCCTGACACCCCGTCCCCAGGTTTGGGATGATGGAAACTTATATTCCTTTACTCTCTCTCTGCAGGCTTAGACGGTCAAAATCCCCCCCCCCCTTTTCTCCTGCCGTCAAGGGGGTTTTATTGGTTGTAGATGCAGGAAATTTCTATCTTTAAATCAGTTTTCCAGGCTATTTAGCTTGCAAAATCTTTGCTTCAGTCTATTTACAAAAAGCAGAAGGCGGACTTCCTGTTTAGACCTTCCCGCTTCGTTGCCTAATTCATAAATTTCATAGATTTCTTGATCAAATCTTCCGTTTTTACTCACGGTACTTGTTTAGAGTCCAATTGTCATCAGGAAAAAGTCAGCGCTCTCTGGCGATGGCTGTGCGGCTTCCCTCTGTGAAAGTAGCAATCGGTTCGCAACACCGCGCTGCTCACCCCACTCTGCTCTGGAGCCCCAAAGATGGGTTTCCCCACGAGTAGGGGAGGCGCTCTTGGTGCTTTGCCAAACCCCACGTTCCCAGGCTTCTCTGCCTGGGATTTCTAGCGGGTCCCCGCCTTCGCCGCGGCGGGAAGACCCAGTTTTCACGGAGCCCGTTCCTCCGATCGGAGGAACTCCGCCATTTGCCGATGGCGCTGACCCGGAAGTCCCTTAATTTAATTATAATGCTTCCCTTCCTTTAAAAAATTAACTCCTTTAGTCATTCATGCACTTGCAGGTATTTTGGAGAACCCAGGTTATATATATATATAATAATTTATGTGTTTTTTCTCCTATTCTCCTAGACAATAAAGAATCTATCTATCTATCTATCTATCTATCTATCTATCTATCTATTTACTTGAGAACTCTAAGAGTGCAATTCTACACCAACTAATAATAATAATAAATTTTTATTTATACCCCACCCTCCCTGGCCAGGGCCAGGCTCAGGGCAGCTAACACCAAATATAAATTACAATAAAACATAATAAAAAAAACAAAAAATACAGTTAATTAAAATACGGCTTAAAATACAGTTTAAAATGCAGCTTCATATTAGTAGTAGCCCATAAATCAAGACCATAAAGGGAGGAAACATTAGATATCTACCCAAACCAGCTATCCATGCTGGTCCTACATGGGCCAGCAAAAAAGCCAAGGGAAAATTTATATACCAAATCCCATATAAGGGGTCAGAGTAAGTCTAAGCCGAAGGCCAGGCGGAACAGCTCTGTCTTGTAGGCCCTGTGGAAAGATGTCAAATCCTGCAGGGCCCTGGTCTACCTTGTGAGAGAGCGTTCCACCAAGTTGGGACCAATCTAACCTCCTTGAGGCTCGTGACCTCCAAAATGTTGTCATTTGTGGACCTTAAGGTCCTCCATGGGGCATACCAGGAGAGGTGGTCCTGTAGGTACGAGGGTCATAGGCTGCATAGAGTAGGTCCCATTGAACTCAGTGGGGCTCACAGTTGAACAGAAATATATAGGATTGCAGAAAAACATAGAATGTGAATACTTTTAAGGTCTGATTCCATTTTGGGAAAATAGGGAAATCCTCCTGGGAGCGCAACTTCTTTCAATCTTAGGTTCGGCAAGATTTTCACACTGACAGCGTTTGAAATTCACTTTAGAGGCTAATCTGAATTTTGCAGCTCTGACCATTTCCAGTACTGATGTAACCATGTACACATGGTATATATGCATAACATTAAAAAAAAGATGTTACCCTTTCTGTTTGGTGCTCTGATTTGCCTGCGAGCCATTTATGTTCAATTTATGTTCATCACTTCAGTTATTTTGCAGCCTTGTGTTTTCCGCACAATGTGTCTCTTTGGTACCATGTAATAGTGACTGAAGTCATTTCCCCCCCATGAATCTTAGTAGATTAGTTTTTGCAATTTGCACACATATACACATATCCAATTTCCACCAATTTTCATAGACAATTTTCTCTTTAGACTTTGTCATTTGTGTTCTTTAGTTGGAGGAATGCTCAGGTTTAAAGCTATTTGTAAAGTTCATGATGTAATCGGCATTATTGTACTTTCCCTGTAACGCAATCTTTTTTGATAATGGGGGGGATGGGACTGAAATTTCAGATATACTTTAATACCACCAGACTCTCACAGGAAGTGTAAAGATCCCAATGGGATTTATTTATTTATGGATTTATTCATTGTACCTATATCAGGCATTCCAGCGGAAAAACTGGCTCCTCATTTTAAAGGCTTTTTTAAAAAATCAAAAATGAAACTAGGTTTAGAAGTTTATATAAAGTTTTTGATTGAATTATAATAATAATAATAATTTATTATTTATACCCCGCCCATCTGGCTGAGTTTCCCCAGCCACTCTGGGCGGCTCCCAATCAGTATTAAAAACAATACAGCATTACATATTAAAAACATCCCTGAACAGGGCTGCCTTAAGATGTCTTCTGAACGTCAGGTAATTCTTTATCTCTTTGACATCTGATGGGAGGGCGTTCCACAGGGCGGGCGCCACTACCGAGAAGGCCCTCTGTCTGGTTCCCTGTAGCCTCACTTCTCACAATGAGGGAACCGCCAGAAGGCCCTCGGCGCTGGATCTCTGTGTCCGGGCTGAACGATGGGGGTGGAGACGCTCCTTCAGGTATACAGGACCGAGGCCGTTTAGGGCTTTAAAGGTCAGCACCAACACTTTGAATTGTGCTCGGAAACGTACTGGGAGCCAATGCAGATCTCTCAGAACCGGTGTTATGTGGTCCCGGCGGCCACTCCCAGTCACCAGTCTAGCTGCCGCATTCTGGATTAATTGCAGTTTCCGGGTCACCTTCAAAGGTAGCCCCACGTAGAGCGCATTGCAGTAGTCCAAGCGTGAGATAACTAGAGCATGCACCACTCTGGCGAGACAGTCCGCGGGGAGGTAGGGTCTTAGCCTGCGTACCAGGTGGAGCTGGTAGACAGCTGCCCTGGACACAGAGTTAATCTGCGCCTCCATGGACAGCTGTGAGTCCAAAATGACTCCCAGGCTGCGCACCTGGTCCTTCAGGGGCACAGTTACCCCATTCAGGACCAGGGAATCCTCCACACCTGCCCGCCTCCTGTCCCCCAAAAACAGTACTTCTGTCTTGTCAGGATTCAACCTCAATCTGTTAGCCGCCATCCAACCTCCAACCACCTCCAGGCACTCACACAGGACCTTCACCGCCTTCACTGGTTCTGATTTAAAGGAGAGGTAGAGCTGGGTGTCATCTGCATACTGATGAACACCCAGTCCAAACCCCCTGATGATCTCTCCCAGCGGCTTCATATAGATATTAAAAAGCATGGGGGAGAGGACAGAACCCTGAGGCACTCCACAAGTGAGAGCCCAGGGGTCTGAACACTCACCCCCCACCACCACCTTCTGGACACGGCCCAGGAGGAAGGAGCGGAACCACTGTATAACAGTGCCCCCAGCTCCCAGCCCCTCTAGACGGTCCAGAAGGATGTTATGGTCGATGGTGTCAAAGGCCGCTGAGAGATCCAGCAGAACTAGGAAACAGCTCTCACCTTTGTCCCTAGCCCGCCGGAGATCATCAACCAGCGCGACCAAGGCAGTTTCAGTCCCATGGTGAGGCCTGAATCCCGATTGGAAGGGATCCAAATGGTCCGTTTCCTCCAGGCGTGCTTGGAGTTGTTCAGCAACCACCCGCTCAATCACCTTGCCCAAGAATGGCAGATTTGAGACTGGGCGATAGTTGGCCAAATTGGCCGGGTCTAAAGATGTTTTTTTAAGAAGCGGTTTAATGACCGCCTCTTTCAGCGGGTCTGGGAAGGCTCCCTCACAGAGGGAAGCATTCACCACCCCGCAGATCCCATCGCCCAGCCCTTCCCGGCTCGCTTTTATCAGCCAGGATGGGCAAGGATCAAAGAGACAGGTGGTCGGTTTCACTCGTCCAAGCAGCCTGTCCACATCCTCGGAGGTAACAGATTGGAATTGATCCCATGTAACAGGACCAGACAGAACTCTAGCACTCTCCCGCCCTGGCCCTGCTCCCACGGTGGAGTCTACCTCCTTCTGAATCTGAGCGATTTTATCTGCAAAAAACTTTGCAAAAGCATTGCAGGAGATCTTGGGGTCCCTACCAGGCCCCGGTGGTACAGGTGGTTCTGATAGATTGCGAACCACCTGAAAAAGTCTCCTGCTGCTGTTTTCTGCAGATGCAATGGCGGCGGTGAAGAAGGCCCTCTTCGCCGTCGCCATTGCCACTTGGTAGGCTCGACGTTGAGCTCTAACCCGTGTCCGGTCTGATTCAGAATGAGTTTTCCGCCACCGGCGCTCTAGCCGTCTCAACGATTGTTTCATCACCCTCAGCTCCGGGGAAAACCACGGGGCTGTCCGGGCTCCATGCAATCGGAGAGGGCGCTTCGGAGCCAGACAGTCAATAGCCCTGGTTAACTCCGCATTCCAGCGGGCCACCAGGGAATCAGCTGAAAGGCCATCAACTTGGGATAAAGCATCCCCTACCACTCTCTGGAAGCCAGAGAATTACTGTGCTTCAAAATCCAAAGTATTAGGGGGGGGGGGAATGTTTCTGGGCATCAGCAGCTTTTGAAGTTCTGGGGTTTGTGGGAGACTAATATGTTGTGCAAGCCACTTTGATCACAATTTCATAGGAAAGTAGCCTATAAATAGATACACGGTGATGGGATGGAAATCGTGTCCTCCCTAAAAGAGAGTACGTATTGCAGTGAGACCTGGAGACCGATCCCCTGTGTTGTGGGTGGGTAAGATTGGTCAGCCACAACACCTGATTGGTAGGTCCCTTGATGTTGGGTTTAATCTGACCAATGGGGCACAGTCCAAACGGATCAAGGAACCTATATGCACATGACACAGAGCTTCCTCTTTCGGTGCCTGAATTTGGAACACCTGCCCACATCTCCCTACTTTTAGGGCTTGTGCGCTTTGACCTTGCTATGCCATCGTGTATCATCTGTTGTTGGGACAGGGGCACAGCAGGAATTTTCTCCACTTGGCTGAAATGTTCCCTAGATTCTTCGACTAGATCTTATTCTTCTATAAAATTAGATTTTCTGAGCATCATAGGGAGCTGGAAAAGTGGGAAAAGTCTCCACAATGTGAAATCTGCCCCTTAATTTTCATGTGGTGAAGTGATCTCATAAAGAAACCTTGAAATAGAAGACCACTCTAATGACACTCAATACCATCCTTATAATTTCTACGCCACTTTCTCCCATTTTTGTCTCTCTAAAACAAGAGTAAGAATAAGCTTATTAACCACAGTTGTTTCAGAACAGATACAAGATGACATGTCCTAAAAATAGAATTCTGCCAGTGATTTCTATAAGCTACTGTCAGGTAAAATTCCAATTTAGAGAGAACTCCAACCACAATGTTCTGGGTTAGATTCCTCTACCTATGTTGATGGCTCCTCCTCCTGCACATGATTGCCACCCCTTTCAGCCACTCACTCCCCAAGCTGACCTAGTAGCAGTGACAGAAAAAGCACCAATTATTTTAACTTAACTTCTACATCCACTTTATCAGATGTCCTGGGTTGCTGTGGGAAAATTAAAATGTTAGGTGGCTTCCATCCACTGTGGCCAAGGGAAGGCAAGATTTCCAAATGATAACCTTATTGTGACCTGGATGTTGAAACAAGAAGAAGGGGTACAAAACAGGGCCAGAGGTGGGCACCCAGGGATGGAGGAGAGAGATCCTCTCCTTCTGTCTCTAGATGTCTTGAAAGGAGGGAGCAGATCTACCAGCCCTTTCCCCTGGCCTGGCCTGTCCTCTCTGCAGCAGAGAGCAAAGGGATGTGGGGAGGACTTCAACCTGCCTGAGGGAGGGTCTGAAGAGGAAGAGGTGGTGTCATAGCTGAATGCAGAGGCACAGGCACAATCTCATCACTTAGAAACCAGTGCCACCTGCGTAGCTGGGATCAGATGCACACAACCCTGACATAGCATAGCAGAAAGCAGACTCATAGAGCAAGAGAGTCTTGTGGGTGAGCTCGCGCTGCCTCTTATTTGAAAGCTTGGTGGGAGGGACATGCCAACTGCTGGTACACTGCCATAACATTCAGTTATGCTTTTCTGGCCTTGCTCATATATCTTGGAACCTTAACTTCTAGACCCTGTGATTGCTGTTGTGCCTGTTCTGCTATTAGCCTAAATAATGATCTTTTCCTTACTTTCAAGTAAAAACTGTTGTGTTTTGGGATGGGAGCCTGACACTGTCTTAGACCAGAGCAGCTGATAGCCCTATCTTCTGTGCCTTAACGATTTCTCATAATGTTGTTTGCATGTTCAGACCCAGAGACCTCCCCCCTAAATAAATTCACACTTGACTCAAATTTTAGTTTTGGTTTTTGGCAGAATTTAGGCCACAACTTTTTTGATTACAGAAAGTGAGTGGTTGCATAGGCCGTGGTTCAATTAGCTCCCTGCACATTTGCAGGTAGCACTGACCCAGGGCTCCAGCATAGGTCAGCCAAGGGTGAATACCTGGATAGGCGAAAAGTCGGGAACAAACTATGTCCACCACCCAGTTGTCCCCCCTGGACTCAGACACAGGCACCAACCCCTCTCAGGTGTTGACCAAACCATTTGGGTCCCTGGATTCCTTTAACAGAATACCCTTCACATAGGGATGGCGAGACCGCTGCCCCATCTCTATCACCTGAACCAGAGCCTATCCACAACCTTACAAGTTGTGATGATTTGCTACGCAGCAGGCAAAACCCAAATGGCAACAGCCAATCAGCCAAGTGGGGTAAATTCCTGCCATGCCTCTGTTCCAATGACAGACGACACATGATGGCATAGCAAGGTCAATCACAAAATGCCCTAAAAGTAGGGAGAAGTGGGTGTTCCGATGCATAAGCTGAAAGAGGAAGCTCTGGGTCATGTGCATAGGTGTATATATAGGTCCCTCGATCCGTTTAGACTGCACCCCATTGGCCAGATTAAACCCAGCAATGAGGGACCTACCAATCGGGTGTTGTGGCTGTTCAGTATATCCACCCACAACCAGGACACGATATATCCAAGCACTCTGTTCTCAGGCTACACATACTTTCAGTTTTGTGATAGTTTCATCATTCCTTCCTTTAACTTTAAATGATTTTTTTATTTATCTTTACTGCTCTTAAAGATAAAAGTAATGCTACTTCCAATACTTCTTTTTTCTATTTTGTAGTGTTCTGTCAAAAACACACATTAATTTATCTGAAAAGCTATTCCATAGAATAATCCCAAGGTACCTCATTACCTGCTCATATAAGAAAGGTTTGGAAAGCTGACCCTGAGTTCCTGCATATTTATAGTTGATAAAGAGAAATTATTATTATTATTATTATTATTATTATTATTATTATTATTATTTTGTATGCTGTCCTTCATCTGAAGATCACAAGGCAGTTCACTCCAAAAAATAATGAAAAGGAGCAACAGAACCAAGCATTTGCAAGTTATGATGAAACTATGGAAGGAACAGGGGGTTGGAGTTTATCCTGCTGTGTCAAGAGCAGCATGAAACCTGTGCCCTCCCTTATTCCCTTTCTGGAACACTTCTGTTTTGGTGTTTATGTCAATGTTTAAAGTCCTAGATAGCTTGGGACCTAAATATAAGCAAAAACACATTATTCCCTAAAGACCAGCTCGTGCTCTAAGATGAGCCTAAGATGTACACCTGATATGGTGTACATGGTCCAGGAAAGAGCCTTTTCAGTAGCATCTATGCTTATATATGGAACTCCCTTACTTTCTACTGAGGTACATCTGAGGTACATCTGGCCCCATCTCTCTATATTTTATGGTCTCTAATTTTATTATGTGTGGTATGTTATCTCCTAGATAAAACTTTTTTTCTAGATATTCCATGTATTAAATAAATAAACTGCTGTTGTTTCATTCTAGGGCAATGTTTTCATGGAAAATGGTCTATAAGACCATTTATGTGAGGGGGAGAGTGTGTGTGCACCTACCCACCCTTGTTAAATGTTTTCTACGTTAACACATGGAAAAGCCAAATGTATCACATACATTATGAACGAGCCCACGCCATCTGAATTTTGCAAAGATACTATGTGATCATAATTTTCACAGCAATTTCCCTGCCCCACGCACCATATATTTGCATATCTGTACGCAGAGACACACACTTTTCAGTAATCGTATACCAAGTCACATTGTGGGGTGCCAAAGAAAGCCCAGAAGCGAGAGTGCAGTTATTATTGCTTCCTGTGCTCTCTTGTTTGCTGTGTCTGCTGTTGTTTAAAGTGGAGCCGGCTTTGCATCCTCATTTGCTGGATGTGCTCCCACAAGCTAGATAACAGCTCAAAGGTCACTTTCTACTCTCTGAATGTCAAGAAAACAAAGGGAAAGTTTAATCCTTCAAAAGCGTAAGAGGGAGTGCCAAAGGTCACCAAAGATTATTTTAGTTCCATATTTTGTGAATAGCTTTTCAAGAAAGAATAATTGCAAAAATGAAAGGTCTCGGAGCCCTGCATTATGCAAATTTCCAGTAGTGCTGCTTATGGTGAAATCAACTAATGGCTTCCACAGCCATTAGCATCTGCTCCAATAGTTCACTGGAAAAGACAATACCAGATTATCAGCGTTCTCTTCCTATGTGTTTTACAGTAATAATGCACTATGAGTACTTTACAATATGAGTACTTTCTCACAGGTCAATTATATTAATAGCATTTACGAGGGCCCTTGTTTCTAGCTGTCTTAATGACAGTGGTGGAATCGTGGTCTTTGGAGTCCCATTTGCGGACCCTTATTCATTTGCCTAAATAAGCATGCCTGTGTCAAAATTATGGGTTTGTGATGAGATGATAATATATCTGCCTCTTCTCCCCCCTCCTCAAACAACTTGGGGACAATCCCTGCTGGGGACCAGGCAGGACGAAAAAAGGATGATAATAACAATGGTGCTGAAATAGGTGCCCCCCCCCCACAAAAAAATCACAACAACATTGGAAACAATATGGTAATAATTTCACCACCTCTAAACAACTTGGAAGCAATCTAGAAAAAGGTGATAATAATGACAATGACTCTGTACTGGGATCACCCACAACCCAAAAAACTTTGGAACAATCAGGGAAAAGATCATGAGGATGAGGATACTTGTGCATTGGGCTCCCAACCCTATCCCAACAGCTTTGGAGTAACAACTGCTTCATGGCATGCAGCAGAAATGAGAAAGTGCTGCCATATCTTTTGCTCTCCCTTGTATTCAACTGAAACTCTTCTCAGATAGGCACCTGCTCCATGTACCAACAGGCAGCAACAAAGGGACAATTCTGATGTTTCTTCCTCCAGCCTCCACTCCATTTTTAAAATATTCCTTGAGCAGCTGCCTGCTGCCTAGCTGGCAGGCAGCAAAGTGAGAAACAGGTGGTTCCCACACTGCCCCTTCCCTCCCTCAATATACACAGGTGGCAGCAGCTCGGCTGGTTCATCTAACAGAAATTTACTATAGGGGTACCTGAATATTATGCTTCATAACTTTCTTTCTAGAAGGGTTAGAAAGAAGGAAAAGAAAGCTCAGTGTTAGAAATCTCCACCCTAATAGACAAGGCTCCACTGACTGTAATCAAGGAGTAGGATAAATGAAGAGCGGAAACAAGAAACAATGTGATGAACTGAAACACTAGCATTCAACAATAGCAAATCATAGTTCATTGTCACATTTCAAAGGTTAACAATCTACATTAAAAACCCGGGGACCCCTTAGCTGCAGGGGGCCCCAATTCTGTGCATACTACACGTACCTATAATCCCACCACTGATGATTCTCCACTTTTTAATTACAAAACCGAGGTTCATGTATAACTGAAGGACTACAGTATTCCAAGAATTACAATACAATACATCAAATAAAATCCTTCAGCAATAGATGTATTTTCATCCTCAACAGATCTGAAAACCTCCCAAAGAGGCCTTTTCTCTAGTGAATGGAAATATTTCTATCTCAAATCATCCTTGAAAATTAGTCCCCCAGGAATATAAGCCCGATGGAATTGCAGGATACTCATTAGGTCCTATTAGAGTAGGGGCAGATTAACACATATCATTCACTCATCTGTGAATCACAACTCTAACTATGCGTTTCTCTCCTTGAGAAGTGATATCTAGACACAGATGCTTTAGTTCAGTAATAATTCAAAACCACCATCCCAACAGAACAAGCATTAGCAGGTAACAAATAACATAAAATGTGTTGTGATGTGTAATTTAAGGACAATGCTATTGAATTTAGATATTCCACTGCCCAAAGAGTAGACACTTTAGCAGCACAGGTTTGCTGAACTCACAATAGGGTATGTGCAGAATAGGAAGGCAATTTCCTGAAAATATGGATGTCAAGCTTTTTTGCAGAGATTTTTTTTTTTAATTCTTTGGTCTCAGCTGGAAGAGGGTTATCTTTTATTGATTCCACTAAAAATGCAAGCAATTCTCCCATGTTAATCTCTATTATCATATGTATAATATTATACTGATATTATTTATTTGCTGCAGGAGTCCTAAAAAACCAACACATAAACAAAGACAGCAATGCATATAACCATATAAAATACTTAGATACTAATACTTATGAAATCATGCTGCAGAAATATAGTATATGTATATATATATGCATAGTAGTATAGAAATATGTATAGTATACATATTTTGTGCAGGCTTTGTTGTGTATATTTTTTGCACATAATTTTGAAAATATTTAGTCAGTCCTTTTAGAAAACAAAACAAAAACAAGTCATAACAGCTCAGACATTTTCTTGAATAGGATGACAGCAAAAGTAGTTGCACAACTCAAAACCTCACTTAGCCTTGAAGCTTGCTGGGTGACCTTCAGCTCAGTGAGGTTTGAAGCTCACTGGGGGACTATCTCTCAGCCTAACCTACCTCACTGGGTTGTTGTGAGGATAAAAAAAGAGAGTGAAAGAAAAATGTACAGCACCTTGAGTTCTTCAAAGTAGCGATGATGATGATTTTTAGTAATGTGTAGAGGACTAAACGCTTCCCAAAAAACATTATTGTGGAAGTTTAAATGAAAGTCACAAAATGGACTGTTGAATGGATTACAGTGGTACCTCAGTTTAAGAACAGTCCAGTTTAAAAACGATTCGGTTTACAAACTCCTCAAAACTGGAAATAGTGTCTTGGTTTGAGAACTTTACCTTGGTCTAAGAACGGAATCCGAATGGTGGAAGGGCACTGGCGACAGGAGGCCTCATTAGGGAAAGCGTGCCTCAGTTTAAGAACGGCTTTAGTTTAAGAATGGACTTCCGGAACAGATTAAGTTTGTAAACCGAGGTACCACTGTATTTCTCTTTCATTTGCCTTTTCGTGTAAATGAATGCAAGTCAAGATGATTAACTGATTTTATGTCAGCAATTATATTACATATCCTCCTAGACACCATATCACACTGTATATTCTTACCCTCTTTACCCCACCTTCTGTTTCCATTTGCTTTCTCTGCTGTTTCCCTCTGTTGCATTTTAGAGTGTGATCCCCTTAAGGCATGAACTTGTCCTTTGGTAGTTTGTAACATACCCTGATGGCATAAGAAGAAGCAGCTCTCTAATGGAGGACCTTTAAACAGCAACAAATATGACAAATGAGAAACCAGTGTATCTAAATGTCACCAACTGAAAAGGTCACAGACACCAGAATCAAAGACAGTTTTTGGTTGTTTTATATACATATATATTCTTTAAAAGAATTACTAGAATCTAGAACACAATCATGTAAAATTAAATCTAATCCAATGCATTTCAGCTCTAGGGAGCCAGCCATAGATGCTTTGGGGCTCTCTTCATGAAGGCCTAAACATGTCATTGCTGTTAAAATAAAGCCACCATACACCACTGTGGAGTTTTTGAGAACCTCTGTATCAGGACTTTTGATGTAATAAATCCTTCCCATCTACTTCCAAACACTTACATTTCTACTAGTAAATGCCAACCAACCTTCTGCTCACACTGACTGCTCCACATGGCCATTTAGTCTATCTGCCCAAAATAGGGCCTCACCAGCAGCAGCTGGCAGGGGAGGACAGAGCTGCAGAGCTACCTTCCCAACAATAGGATCACTGCAGTGGCGCTGTGGTCTAAACCACTGAGCCTCTTGAGCTTGCTGATTGTAAGGACAGTAGTACGAATCCCCATGACGGGGTGAGCTCCCATTGCTCTGTCCCAGCTCCTGCCAACCAAGCAGTTCAAAAACATACCTGTGCAAGTAGATAAATAGGTATCGTTGTGGCGGGAAGGTAAACAGCATTTCCGTGCACTCTGGCTTCCATCACGGTGTTCCATTGCACCAGAAGTGGTTTATTCATGCTGGCCACATGACCCAGAAAGCTGTCTGTGGACAAATGCAGGCTCCCTTGCCCTGAAAGCAGAGATGAGCGCCACACCCCATAGTCAAATTCGACTGGACATAACTGTCCAGGAGTCCTTTACCTTTACCTTCTACCTTACCTGTGCAGGGGTGGGGGACTAAGTAGCAATGTGGTAGTACTGTGTAGATGCCCTGATGGAGTGCCAAATTGGCTCTGCCACTATGTCCACACAGCCCTGACCTCACCACTGCCCTGCCCCACCCCATCCAGGTAAGCAGCAGTGGCTTCCCAACTCTCTTCCACCACACTGGCCACCATTGACTCCCAATGGAGGCTTGTTGATTAGGGTGAATGGGGCACTGCCCCACTGACCCCGATCTGCCTGCAGTCCTCACCACCTTCTTACCTCCCTACTTATAAACAGTCCAATGGGTAGCAGTGCCTATCGGCTTCCTTCTCCTTTAAGAACTCAGCATGGGAATAGGGTGGGAACAAAACTGGCATTTGTCGGTTGTTCGCCTCTTGATTGAGAATTTTTTTCTGAAGCAACTATTCAGACCCTTGGCATACAAATCATGTTTCACACATAACTGTTAACTCCTTCGTAGGAAGCTAGAGAAATCTTTGCCCAGGTTGCATGACACTTGTTAAGAGGTGTGACTCAGAAGCCAATACCCACCAGAATGCTGAAAAGGTTTTATTAACCTTTCTCCAAAGGCATCTGAAATCCATGCAGGGGGTCATCATCATCAACACAACAGACTGAACTGATTTCCAGACTCTTTGCCAAAAGCCAAAAGCTTGAATGGAGCTATTTGATTTATATTTTCTAAATTAAGTTGATGAGATTTGCCAGGAAGATGAATTATGACAGCAGCCTGGTCTGCAGAGGAGCACACAATAGGGCAGTCAATTGGCTAATCTTCAAAAGACAGCTTGAAATGGTGATGGATAGGTATTGTAAATCAATCTGCTCAGTCTTCATAGTCAATAGATAAAGTGCCCCCTCCCATGATCCAAGCACAATTTTCATCTAGTAAGATCTGGAAATTAAAATATAAAAAATACTGACTGAGTTATGTTATCCAAACTAGTTCTTCTAACCTCAGACATCCTTGAAGTCAATGTCAGCTCCATGTGCCTTTGGGTATGCTTTAGATTTCATGTGGGAGGTTTGAGTAATCTCTCAGAGATGGTGATTGCTCACAATGTTGTTCTCGCCATTACTGTGAGAATCCCTGCAGCCATAAAAGGATGAGCATAATCTCCCATTGGAGTCCATTAGTAGTGCACCATATGTGACCAGGGGCAACAATCTGACAGCAGAACTGATTGCTGTTCATGGACCATGCTGGCTTTGTAAGCTTCTCAGTTCTTCATGCGATAAAGAAAAAAGCGAAGGGTGTGGGTCTAAATTGCATATTAAAATTAAAGAAATCAAGCATACATAAAAACCAAATTGTTGTTGGCATCTGTCTCTCTCAGGAGGCAATGGAGAAATGCGCCTTTGAGGGTGAAGTTAAACTGTTGGAAGGTTATAGCACCTGCTGTGGCTGTAGAAACCATTATGGGAGATACATGTTTGGTTGCAGGTGGGGCAGATGAAGGTGTCTGGTTGTGCTGCTGCAGAGGCACCATGGTGTCTGCACTCCTCCCAGTGGTCATTCCTCCTCTGGATTGTGGCCATCTGCAAGGGATTCCCATACAACAGGGTAGATGTTGCCAGCCTTCATGATATACATTAAGGGATCATAAATGGTTTCCACTATACCATTCCAGGTTGCCTCGGCACATCTGCAGACATGGAGTTACAAGCGAATCCATTGTGTGGGAGACAGAGCAGGAAGAGAGAGACATGTGGCAAGTAATCATGTACACATCCCACAGGGGAAGGACAATTTAAACCTAGGAATTATTTGTTTTCCACATGAACTTGTGTTATAATGAGTTGCTTTGTACTGAATTTGGCCATTGGTGCATCTAGAACATAGCCTTATAGAAAGTCAAACCATTGGCCTATGTAGCTCAGTGTTTTCTGCATTAACCAGAAGTGGCTCTCCTGGGTTTCAGACAGGAGTCTCTCCCAGCCCTATCAGAAAATGCCAAGGATTTAAGCCCTGTGTGCAAAGCATGTACTCTACGGCTCAGTTTTTACGCTTCCCTAGTACATGTAGTTTCTACTCTGCCCAGTGCAAAATTATTTCATGTCTTGGACAAGTGTTTTTGCCCTAGGCCCAATAATCCTTTTTTTTTAAGGGTTCTGGTACCATTTTGTAAAAAGCACACACTAGATCATTGAACTTAATCCTGCTTGCCACCAAAGCTTCATGGTCACTGCTATTTAAAACTTATGAACTTGATTGAACACATGTGAAAGTCCAGCACATAATGAACAAGGTTCTGATGCTGGCATGTCCTATCACAGTTGGATTCCATAAAAAGTATTTTACTTAAACACATTTCTCCCACTGGTATTTTAAAAAAACAGCAACCTGAAAGCCTGTATACTATGTATACAGTCTCCCCCCCCCCCCCGGTGATCAGTTGTAGCTGAGTAAGATTGTCTTCCATGAATATGGTCTTAACAGTGAGTCCGTAAGTAACTGTGGAGGCCAATTCTGGATCCACACGTCCTTCCACATTGGGGACATATGTTTCTAGGCAGGAGTTGATCATGATGAGGACTTGCCAAACGTGCCTTCATCTTAGCTCATTTTTCCTTTTTGGCCTGAGTTCGTGCTTCTTCAAAGTCCATGACACCTTCAGTAAAGGCTGTTCTCCCATTTGAGTGCTCGCAGGCCAGTGTTTCCCAGTTACCAGTGCTTTTTTTTTTTTTTTTTTTTTTTGCCTTGAGAGTGTCTTTAAACCTCTTTTGTTGTCCACCAGTATTTCACTTTCCATTCTTAAGATGGGAATAGCGTAGTTGCTTTGGAAGACAATAACCAGGCATCCAAACAACATGAACAGTCCAACAAAGTTGATGTTGAAGAATCATTGCTTCAACAATGGTGCTCTTTGGTTCTTCCAGTACACTGACATAAGTTCGCCTGTCTTCCTAAGTGATGTGTAAAAATTTTTGGAGACTCCATTGATGGAATCTTTTGAGGAGTTGGAGATGGTGTTTATAAATGGTCCATGTTTCACAAGTGTACAGTAAACTTGGTAGTACAATAGCTTTGTAAACAAGCATTTTGGTTTCCCTGAGAATGTCCCAGTCCTTCAGTGGTAAGAAAGCTGTGCTCACAGAGCTCAGGCGATGTTGGATTTTGGCATTGATGTCAGCCCTTGTGGAAAGATAACTGCCCAGGTAGGAAAAGTGATCAATACTTTCCAACATTACACCATTAAGTTGGATTTGTGGTGCTGCAGAGAGGTTGATTTGTTCTTCTTGGTGCAGCACTTTGGTTTTTTTTGAATATTGAGCAATAAGCCAAGTTTTCTGTAAGCTTCTGCAAAGATATTTAGGATGCTTTGAAGGTCATCCTTTGAGTGTACACATGCCATGTGGTCATCAGCATACTGAAACTCTGTGATGGACGTTATAGTAACCTTACTCTTTGCTTTCAGCCTACTCATATTAAAAAGCTTTCTATCTGTTTGATATATGATTTCTACCAAGGTGAGGAGTTTCCCTTTCCCATTGTGCAGGATCATGGCGATGAAGATAATAGAGTGGGGGCAATAACACATTCTTGTTTAACACCTGATCTCACTGTGAGTGGTTCACTTTGAGAGCCATCGTTATCCGCCATTGTTGCTGTCATATTATCATGGAGGAACAGAAGGATGTTCAAAAATTTATCTGGCCAGCTGATTTTCAGAAGGACAGTCCACAGTAAATGTCATATACAGAGGTTGGCTTTGCTCTCTGCATTTTTCTTGAAGCTGTCGAGCAGTGAAGATCATATCCACTGTCCCCCTAGAATGTTGAAAACCATTTTGGGATTCAGGAAGGGTATCCTTTGGATATTGTTTTATAGATAGAGAGCTAGATAGAGAGCTAGAGAGAGAGAGAGAGATAGTTATAGCTATACTGTATACTAATATACTATGCACATTCAGAACCACAGAGAAAGCAATATTCCAAAGCATCCAAAAGACTATCACATCCATCTTAGTCAGTGTGCATGATGTATGTTTTTCTTTTTTGGCCATGCCTGTTCAGTTCCAAATGGACTATTGCAGCAGCAGTGCTCTTTTGAAACCAGTATAATGTGCATATCCCCAAGGTTTTATTTCCACACATTAACAAATACGATGTACAAGCTTTTGCAGTCGGCATATCCATTTCTGTGTTAAGTTTGTAAGCCAGTTTTTTGGGTTTTTTTTTTTAGAGAGAGAGAAAGAGAAAGTGAAAGGTCCAGAATGTGTAGCAGCTTGAAAGTGAATGTTAAACAAGCCCACATTTGCAAGCAAAATTAATTTCCCTCTGAGTTGATGAGGTACTTTATTCTGTAACGCAAGACAACCATTTTGCTAACAAATGAATGTGACTAGGAGGAACTGGTTAGCCTTATGTAAAAGAGATGGCATCTCTCCCCTCATAGCACATCTGGTAGGTGTGGATAGCATTCAGCCTTGCTTTCCAATAAACACCATGCTAATGTCTTTACTGAAAGGACTTCTATGTCATGCCACTCATAATATGTTTTTCAGACACCACGAAAAGAAATCCTCTGTTGCTCAGCCATTTGGGTATCTTATTTTATTGTCTTGGCAGCTGTCCTCCTTATCTGGCAGCCTGCATTTTTTGTTAATTTTGTTTTCTTTATACACAATATAAATCTCTTTGTCCTGCTATGCTATTTGAATACATAATGCTGTGGGGTTTTTTCCATGGTGGGGGTGGGAGGTTGTTTTCATTTGGCTACATATTATATTTTGCCCATCCAAAAACCCATTCCGTTTTTTTATTCCTTTTTCCAGAATGTTTCTACATCTACAAATAATTGATGTTTTTCTTTTGTGTTATTTTTAGCATGTCCATTTTGGAACAAGCAGTTTTATTTCTGATTTGTGATAATTGACACAATATGGAATGCTTAGATGAGGGATATTATTTCTTATCCTTGCAAATTGACTTCCTCCATGCTGTCTGATCTGTCTTTCTTATTATATTATATTATATTATATTATATTATATTATATTATATTATATTATATTATATTATATTATTATACTGTTCCACAGCCTTCTATGGTGCCCATTCCAGATAATTAACTTCTTCATTTACATGTCCCCGAGCATTCAACTGTAAGCCTCCTTCAGTGTAAGGGTGTCATAAACCTAGAGCCTGCATTGGTTGCTGATTCGCTACCAGTTCAGGTTCAAGGTACTTGTGTCAATCTCAAAGCCCTAAACAATCTGTGTCCAAAGTACATTTAGGACCACCTTATTCCTTATGATCACTAAGATCTTCAGATGGGGCATTTTTTTATGGCCTTCCATTAGCCTAAGGTTCAGTCAGCTTTTACCAGAGGCCAAACCTTTAGTGTGGTAGGCCCTGCCTTGTGGAAATCCTTGCCAATAGAAGTTCAGAATAAGTCATATCTGCTTTCTTTTATATATTATATACTGATTGCAGGAAACACTGTGTTGTAGTCTCATTGCTGAGCAGCAATGTCCAGAGCTCAGTGGAGTGGGAGACCAGGCAACTGGAAGTGTCTCTGAGGTGTACTTGCCTGGAGGCAGAGTCAGTGTTCAAAGTCAGGTCCAGCCCTAGGGTCGGGCAAACAGCAATCCATATGGTCAGAGTATCCAGGGGACAAGGAATCCAATGATCAAGGGTCAAGATGAGCAGAAAGCAGCAAGGTAGGGCCAGGAACAACAAGCATTGTTTCCAGTACCTGACTGCTGTTGGAAGCTCTGCTTAAGAAGGCTGAAGCCAGCTGGTTCTCACCAGTGCCTTCTCCTCTGTGTCCTTGAAGGCTGATCAGCTGCTGGTGGAGTCACTCCCCCTTCAGGCTGCTGTTCAGCAGGAGAAGCTCATGACACACTGGTGTAACATCAGTGTATAAGTATACCAATGATGTTCACAACAGTATGGGACCCCGTTCTGTCCTGATGTCAATAGGCAAGCTAATTGACAATAATTACTTCTCCCTATTTTCCTATCCCTATGATGAAGTTGTATATCTTGATTTCTGTAAGGCTTTTGACCAAGTCCCCCCGATATCCTTGTGGAAATGTTGATACAATGTGGACTGTTAGCTGGATTTGGAGCTGGTTGACTGACTGAACCCAAATAGTGCTCACTAACAGTTCCTTGGCATCATGGAGGAAAAGGACCAATGAGCTGCTGCAGGGTTCTATCCTGGGTCCGTTATTGTTCAACATCTTTATAAATGACTTGGATGAAGGAACTGAGGGGATGCTCATCAAATTTGCAGATGGCACCAAATGGAGGGGTAGCCAATGTGACTGAAGACAGAATTGGGATTCAAGATGACCACATAGATTGGAAAACTGGAGCAAATCTAACAAAATTAATTTCAACAGGAAAAAAAATGTAAGGTTCTATACCTAGGCAGGAAGAAAAAGCTGAACAAATATATTTAATAATAATAATAATAATAATAATAATAATAATTATTATTATTATTATTATTCAACTTATACACCGCCCTATACCTGGAGGTCTCAGGGCGGTTCACAACAAGACCACAACATATAAAATATAAAACCAAAAGCAGTAACCCGATAACCGCCCCCCCAAGCCACATTTTAAAAGGGTGTTGGATGTCAATAAGATCAACCAAAGGCCTGGTTAAAAAGGAATGTTTTTGCCTAGCACTTAAAGGTGTATAATGTAGGCACTAGGTGAACTTCCCTGAGGAGAGCATTCCATAGACAGGGAGCCACTGCAGAGAAGGCCTGTTCTTGTGTTGCCAAGGGACACCTGGATTGCCAATAGTACACATGAAAAGGATCTAGTGGTTTTAGTAGATGACAAGCTTAACAGTATGACACAACAGCAAAAAAAGGGGGGGTGGTAATACTGTTCTAGGCTGCATCAACAGAAGTATAGTGTCCTGATCGATGGAAGTAATAGTACCACTCTATTCTGCCTTGGGATGCGGGTGGCACTGTGGGTTAAACCACAGAGCCTAGGGCTTGCCGATCCGAAGGTCGGCGGTTTGAATCCCTGTGACGGGGTGAGCTCCCATTGCTCGATCCCTGCTCCTGCCAACCTAGGAGTTCGAAAGCACGTCAAACTGCAAGTAGATAAATAAGTACTGCTCCAGTGGGAAGGTAAACAGCGTTTCCGTGCACTGCTCTGGTTCACCAGAAGTGGCTTAGTCATGCTGGCCACATGACCCGGAAGCTGTACACTGGCTCCCTCGGCCAATAAAGCAAGATGAGTGCCGCAACCCCAGAGTCGGTCACGACTGTACCTAATGGTCAGAGTTCCCTTTCCCTTTCCCTTTATTCTGCCTTGGCAAGACCACACCTGGAGTATTGTGTCCAGTCCTGGCACCACGATTATTGATATTGAGAAGCTGGAAAGTGTGCAGAGGAGGGCAACCAGGATAATTAAGGGTCTGGAAACCAAGCCTTACGAGGAAGGGTTGAGGGAGTTGGAGACTAAGAGGATATATGATAGACATCTTCATATATCTAAAGGGCTGCCACATGTTGGATGGAGCAAGCTTCTTTTCTCCTGCTCCAGAGGCTAGGACCCAAACTAATGGCTTCAAGTTACAAAAAGGAGATTCTGGCTAAACATCAGGAAGAACTTTCCAACAGTAAGAGTTGTTCAACGGTGGAACTGACTCCCACAAGAATTGGTAGACCCTCGTTCCTTGGGGGTTTTTAAGCAGAAGTTGGATGGTCATCTGACATGTATGATCTAATTGAGATTCCTGTATTGCAGAGAGTTGGACGAGTTGACCCTCATTGTCCCTTCCAACTCTACAATTCTATGATTCTTGTTGGCAGGAGAATTGAAGTGTGTGAGTGAGTGAGTGAGAAAGAGAGAGAGAGAGACTGCCAAAGGTTAAAAATACTTGCAGAAAAATGAACCATTGCAAGAGGGCCTGACAAGCTACCTAATTAGTGTTGTGATACTAAGTAATTTGCTTAGGAACAATTAGATTACCCATAAGTGCTGATGAAAGCAAAATGATAATTCTGGAGCAAAGTAAATACAGTGCAATTAGAAGCACTGGTATAGCTGGCCACATGGGATCCACATTTATGTAAGGAAGCAATTCAATAACAGGTTGGGGACAGAGTCTCATGAACATTAGTGTAATAACTTCAAAAACTTGCAGTTTGCTGTAATTATAGCAAGTGTGTAATCAGCTGAGAATTTTGATTCAGCGTTTTCTTCAGTGGCAGTGAATATGAGTACCCAATGCCAAGGCTGTATTTCTGAGCAAAGTTAGGCTGCTCAGACTCCATTGGCTTCAATGGGATTTAGCTAACCTAATTATGCTCCAGACTGCAGCCAAAGACATTTTATTCTCAGAAAAGATATAATTTTCCTTCTCATAATCAAATAAGAGAATGCAAGGGGGAATGGGTACAAACATGAACCTCTAACAGTGCAATAATTAGGAGGCCCCTATTAAGTCTTCACGTATTCTAATCACACTAATAATATTCTAATAACGCTCGCCTCCCAGTAGTAGTAGTAGCAGCAACAGCACTAATTCTACATACTGCTGGAATCTTTAAAACTCTTGAAGTGACTAAGAAAAGACATCTCAACACACACAAAAATCTATTGTACTATCAAATGCAGTAAGTTTCATAAAGAGTTGAGTTCAGAATTTAAACATCTGTCTCAGTGCAATATGTATGTGTGTGAAATTTCTCAGCAAAATACTAGCTAATTAATGTATTGTAGCTAAAAGGGATACTAATAAGAAATCAACATTCTTCAGTGCATTGTAGTAAGAAAGCTTACCATGAAATTATCCCAAAATAATAATATTTTATTTGCCAATGTAGGCCTATGAACAATTTATTTGCAAAGCCATTTTCCAGGAATTCTTAAGTACTAAATATTGAAAGGCATCTTAGTGCTGTGATAGAAAACTAAAGGCGTAATGATGACTGCGGGTCCACAATTGGAATTTGGAACGAGGGGCGGAAAATCCATGGCCTTCCAGATATTGCTGGACTACAATTCCCATCATCTCTGACTGCTGTCCAGATGTTGAAGAACTACTGCTCCCATCATCCTTGTCCATTTCCCATGCTGCATGAAGGGCCACAGGTTCCTAATACCTGTCTTAATGTTTTCACTTGTCTCCTAATTGCATGGCATAATGCAGGGAAGGGTAATCACTCAGTGGCAGAGCATCAGCTTGCATGCTAAGGGAATCAAATTCAGTCCCCAGCATCTCCAGCTAGGGTTAGGAAAACTTCTTGCCTGGGACCCTGGAGAGACACTGGCAGTCAGTGTATACAGTACTGAATTAGATGGACCATTGGTCTGGCTTGGTATGTGGCAGCTTCCTATGCACTTATAGGAAAGTGCCTTTTATCAAGTAAGCTGCCTTATACAGAGTGGCATCTCTGATCCCTTTAGCTCAGTGTAGTCTGGAAATGACTCTCTGGTGTTTCAGGAAGGTTAATTCTCCCAGCCCTATCCGAAATTAAATTTGACACTTTTGAATGGAAAACACGTGCTCTAACTCTAAGCTATGGGCCTTCTCAACACACCCAACTTAATGCATAACCATATTGTAATGGTTATCTGAGATCTTACCGCTATGCAGATGAATGAAGGATCAGCACAAGTTCAGCCTACATCATGCGTAGAACATAGAACGGCTGCATGTGGTTGACTCCAAAAGCATTCTGGAGAAGCACATTTGAATATCCATTTCTTCTCTGCTTCCCTTCTCGGGTTTTGACTCTGTCTTTTGACTTGCTTTGTCTCCCATTTGATGTTCTCCCACCAATCAATTGAAATTGTAAATATCTTCAGTCTTTGATAACAAAATTGCTTCCAGTGCTCTATCTTGTTAAGAAACAAAAGGCCAGATTGTCTCATGGATATTAAGACAAAGCTGTTGTTTTAATGTAAAAATAGAGCACAATCTCTTTTTCCAATAATTATTATGAAGACATAATCTATTACACTCCTCAAAGCATATGCTCAGATAAACGTGATGTCCTTAACAAGTGACATCTTATTGCCATCTGCTGTTCCACCAGTATTTGTCATTTACCAGACAATTGGCAGTTAGAAGTCTGAACCATTAACATTTTAATATATCTGCAGGCTTCTTGGGTAGGGGAAGAACCCAGCATGAAAATGTACTATTATTTCTTCCCTAAAGCAAACTATAAACTTAGACATGTATTCCATTAACTCGACTATAGACTTCCATTTCCCATCTAAATTGGGTAAGGCAACATCCGAATTTTTGAATAACAGATTAAAGCATTTATCCGATTATAGCTGCTTGTAAAGTAGCCTATATGCCGAAAGCAGTGAAGTTTTGATTGCAATGTGATGCAGGTTATCTAGACACAGAAAGAAAAATCTCATCGGATTAGTGTACCTGATTAAACAAGGGCCTGGGCTGAATTAAGTAAAGGATTGAACTGCATGGAAATAAAATAAAATAAACGAGTAAGTCCAAAAATGACATTTTGACTGAAAGTAAGAGAAGCAAGTGGTGGTGATGAAAATGAGTGAAACTGTAGGGTGTTGGTTTTTTAGAGCACATCTGTACAAAGGTTTAGAACTAAGAAGGATGCAAATCAAAAAGGCATCCAACTAAAAAGGTCTAGACAACTTTTTCTACACTTCTGATGTAGGAGCTCAGAGATCAAGATGTAACTTTGAATTATTTTACAAGGGAACTGGGCAAAAATCAGATCCGGTAGAATTAATTTGACATAGAGCTGAAAAAGGAAATTGCTCTTTCAGTTTCCTCCTTAAGTTCTTTGTTAGAGGGTCCATAGATGAGCTTCAGGAGATCCATGAACTGGGCCCAAATATTTTTCCATTGCAATAAAATAAATTGTATGAAAAATTTTATGTGTATGTGTTTGCATTTGTGTGTGTGCGAGTATGACAGAGAGACATTTGGGAGTGGGCATTTTATTTATTTATTTATTTACCATTAAACTTACCATTACATATAAGGTGACTGAGGGCTTTCTATCTTTTCCCTTTCTTTTCCTAAATGCAAAAGCTTTGCCGCTACTTCAGGCATCAGCTTGGCTGCTCACTGCAGCACGGCCGCATTCCTAGGACAAAATGCAGCTTGGAACAATGCTTACCCCATGGGTGTAAGCCACCCTAGGCAGAACAGACTTACTTCTTGGTACCTGTGTGTAGGTTTGGACTGCTTATTTCCATAGAGTCACTTCTATAGGCACTGTTATCAGCAACTGGTGAACTAAAACACTGAGTTTTAACATTGCAAACTGTAGGGGAGTATTGTTTTTGTTTGTTACTATGTTATGTATTTTAGTGCTGTGAACTGTCTTGTGATTCTTGGGTGAAGGGTGGCATAGAAATTTAATTTTAAAAATGAGTCAATTATAATCTCAGTGAATGGCAGTCAGAGTTGTAGAGTTGGAAGGAACCATGAGGGGTCAATTACGTTTAATTCAAAGTAGATCCAATGAAATTAATAACCAGGACCAAGATAGATCCGCTGATTTCAACAGAGCCGCTCTGAGCAAAACAACTCAATGTATTTCCCTGCATATACAAAATTGACCTATTTTGTCTGTTCTGCTGGTTGTGACTCTCCAAGAGGGAGCGGCTTCTTTTCCTAAGACAGAGCTTTGCTGGATGGGGCAGATAGAAATTGCCGTCCAAAATATCTGGAGGGTAACAGATGGCTGAAGCCAGCCCAACAGGATCCTTTCAGTGGAAATTAGGATTGAACCTGAGACCTGCTGCATGCAAAGCACAGCATCTACCACTGATCTATGCTAGTCCTTCCCTCTCCTGCTTGTTCAGTATCTCCTCCTACATTTAAACTACTGGCCACCTTATTCTATCATTAACTGCAGCTCAACACATAGAAATTACAGAGGCAAAACTTTTCTTGACATAGAGACAAAGAGATAAGGAAACCTTCCAAGAGAAGATTAAGCATTTGGGAAAGTTTAATTATTGTACATCAGGTTTCTGTGAAAAGTGCAGGCACATACATACACAGAACAGTTCATGTTTTCTTAATTCTATTTTTAAAAGCTACTCTCTGCCCTTCCCCATATTAGATTTCAGGTCATGGTGCTCAGCATAAAATAATGCAATTAAAGACAAAGCAGCAGGGCATTTTCTCACAAAACATTTTGTACCCAAGTACAGATGCTTGAGCACAAGCTATATACACCTCATATTTATTATGAATGGGGCACAAGTGTATAAACCACTGCTTGGTTCTTTCAAAACACATGCAGCCAGAGGTCTGATCTTTTCATCGTCACTGCTCATTTCATCTTAAAGCTACATTTCGTACGTTAGATTGGTTCAGAAATGAGATGAGTTTTTACCAAAACAAGTGCTTGTTTTCTGAGTCAAAGTCTTGCCATAGTTGCTGACCGCGGAAGTAGCAATGGGACACAGGTAGAGGGGAGGTCAGTTGTTTCCCCCCCACACACCCCTTCTGCTTTCCTGGCATTAGCAGACCCGGGGGGGGGGGGAGAACTAGTGGCCTTTTCTTCTCCCAGAAGCCTTTCATCGAGCACACTATGACACTAGAGGAGGAGAATGAAGGAAATAGATTTTCTTATGATTATATGTTACTACTGGTGACAGCCAATAAGTCTTTAAGGAGAGGAGGTAGGGTGTTAGACATCCAGATGCCGGGTGTCTTGGAAATTAGAGGGGCTGGGGTGGCAGAAGAAAAATGAGGGATTCTTCTCCAGCTTCCATTTTAATCTCAGCCAGGAAAAAATTCAGGGGTCCATAAAGCATGTTTATTCTTTGACGCTAGCATCATGAGCCTCTGAAGCCCTTTGATGTCAGATTCCTTGATTTTTCAAGTTCATGTTGTCTGTCCAGGTAGTATAAAACTTATCACAAAAAGCACCCTCAAGATCAAAGTAAAAGGTGACTACATGACTGAAAAAAATGTATGGAAAGAGATTTAATTAATTAATTTCAGAATGCATCATCCATTCTGCATTCGGATAATACTTGAGCTGTATATTTGTATACGGCATAATATAACTGAAAACAATACTAAAAAAAAATGAAGCCTGCAATAATTTAAAGCTATGGAATGTGCTTTGTGGAATACGCTTTGTAAAGTCCAGGCTGACCTCATTCACTTCAACCTGAGGGAATGCTCTATGCACGCAATGCCATTACAGACTCTGAACAGTGTTTGATACTACAACAAATGGGGCAACTCTGTTCATACCAAGCTCTCTGGAGGCATTAACCCCATATCTGTGCACCAAAGTGGCTGAATCAGATTATGTGTAGCTTATTTCATGTGGCAGAGCTACTCAGAGCTGCTTTCATTTAATGAGAGTTGAACCTAACATTCTCAGCATAACTGGGATTTTAAATAGCATAAATACTGTACTCCTGTATCAATGGATATACAGTAGCTTTGTCAAATTTGAAGACTTGCAGAAGTTCATGTGTTTGAGAGATGGCAAACATCATAAAGCATTTTTCAATACTACTTGTACAGTGGTACCTCGGGTTAAGTACTTAATTCGTTCCGGAGGTCCGTACTTAACCTGAAACTGTTCTTAACCTGAAGCACCACTTTGGCTAATGGGGCCTCCCACTGCTGCCGTGCCGCCGCTGCACAATTTCTGTTCTCATCCTGAAGCAAAGTTCTTAACCTGAAGCACTATTTCTGGGTTAGCGGAGTCTGTAACCTGAAGCATATGTAACCTGAAGCGCATGTAACCCAAGGTACCACTGTATTGGCTTTAAGTTAGGTAAGAACTCTTCTGTCTTATACTTTATTCAGGCATGCACAACTTTGTTCTTATAATCTATATTTACCGTTACATTTATAATAAATTTATATCACATCAATATGGAATCGGAGAAGTATGACATTTTCCTAAAACAGTAAGTAAGGTTAGTTAATATGAAGCAGCTCTTGATTTCAGCTTGATTCTGAACCCACCTCCAACAGAAAGTGGATGATCCTGCTGGGAGCCAAGAAAGAGCATTGATATGCACACCATCTGTGCAAAGATCTCCATTCTTTTTTAGAAGTTAACAAAATTCCTGAGGTGTCAGGAATGTTGTCATGTATTTTCTCACATGTCGCCATTGTCGTGCAGAGGGCCCAATTAGTGTCAAGTCCATTCAATAGTTTTGGCTCATCAGCGTCCTACTATTATAGCCCAACACATCAGTATCTGCTAAGCACAGCTTATGGTCTGTTCTGTTCTGTTCATACTGGCAACAGGAGGTAATCTTCTCACTGCTTCCAAATCATTATCCATTCACATTTAATCAATACAAACCACTTCCCACTACGGAGAGATGCGCAATGTAATTTATGCAGTAATATGAGGGATTTTACTGAGCTGTTGAATTTGGATCTGTATGCAGGTTCGTCCTTACTTCTCCTAAACTAAGCCTTGTTCCAAGTCAGAATTCCATTAGAGATTCAATAGAAGTTCAGTGTTCTCAAAGGTTTGCAGTACAGATGATGCCTTCTCTGTGTGTGTCTCAGATTGCAGGGGAAAGGGTAGGGTTGTCCTATTTGACATCATCCAGAAGGAAGCCCTCTTCAGATCTCCCCACTCAGTGTGAGAAGATCCTAAATGGAACTGGTCTGTGGAGGGCTTGTGTCTCTTGTGTGCATACCTTTCTGCCCCTTCTCTACTTTTTGGTCTTGTGTGTAGGGATGGGCAAATCTGCCAATTTTTGTTTCTCACTTCCTTTTCCCCATCTTAAATTCAGCCTTCTACATTTCCACATTGGTTTGCAGTTAAAAAAAAGAAGTCCTCATGAAAATTCATCAGAAATTTAGTGCGATTTTCTCCTAATATACACAGTTTGCAAAGCAATTTCCCCTATTAAAAGGCAATTATATGCACACTTTACTCTATTATATGTATTTTTTAAAAACACATTACTTGTCCATAGAACTGCACTGCAAAATTCAGAGTAGCCTGAATTTCAGTGGGTGTCTATGTTTTAGGAAGTGCAAGTTATGTAGGTTCACCTTTAAATGCAAACTGAATTTAATTTCTCCACTATCTATACTTATATGGTCAGGCTGAACAGCTGAAGAGGGCTTAAGAAATCCTTCTAACCACTATTCAAGTGTTTAGGTGTTGCCCCAAAGTTTCAAAGGTTATATTTTGTAGTAGAAAACCACGTTGTGATAAAGCCATCATTTACCACTACAGTATCTCAGTTTGGAATACAGTATTAATGACACTGCTTCCTGGAGATATGACATTTTTGCTGGCTGGAAGTAGAATTCTTGCTGTATCTATTAGATAGAAAGATTAGATAGGTGCTGGAGAGGTTATGTACCAAACACTATCAAGCAGTTAATCTGGAAATAAGGAGAGCTTCACTTCATGCTCATAATACTCCTGGGTTATTTTGAAGCTGGCTAACAGTTTTGTATTATCCTGAAGCTAATATCTATATTCAGGGAGTCACTGTATATCCCTGTCAGAATATCACTATTGCTTAACCATCAACTAGGCCTTTTATCTTCTACTGACCTGTTTTCTGAAAACATTCCTAAGGATCAATAAAATCTCAATTTCACTGCATCATGAGCTCATTATTAATGCTAAAAGGGCATTAGTTGGTAAGGGACAATTTCTTTTAATTAACATTTTTAAGGAAATAACTTCAGCAGATACATTACATAAAACAATACATAATTATAATTCAATAAAAAAGAAAAATACAAAAAGCATTGCAATTATCATTTACAGATGAGCAGACTAATATTCCAACAATAATTACAATATGATGGATCTCATAATATCTGTGCATCTCTATTCTCAATCATTTCAAAACTCATTTGATTATATAGGCCTCCCAGCAAACCTGATCTGATTTGTTAACTTGGGCGTTGCAATTTGGTTTCAAACACCAGGTTGTGTTTAAAAGTTTCACTGGGCCTTTCTGGCCAAGGCTGTATTTTTATATTTACTTTTTTTATGAGTGGTGCCTGTGTTTTGAAGGAAGCAAATGTTCTTTGTGCACATCACATACATTCATTGTATATAGTTGTATTTATCTATTGAGAAACCTCAAAATGTTATCTTAAAGAATATTCGAGAGAACATTGAGATGATGAAGAAGAAGAGTTTGCATTTGATATCCCGCTTTATCACTACCCGAAGGAGTCTCAAAGCGGCTAACATTCTCCTTTCCCTTCCTCCCCCACAACAAACACTCTGTGAGGTGAGTGGGGCTGAGAGACTTCAAAGAAGTGTGACTGGCCCAAGGTCACCCAGCAGCTGCATGTGGAGGAGCGGAGACGCAAACCCGGTTCCCCAGATTACGAGACTACCGCTCTTAACCACTACACCACACTGGCTCTCATGGCAGATACACACCATCACCTTAACATAAATAGATTTCTTCCTATTCTTGCATTGTGTATGAAAGTTCCTAATTAGATTTAGAGAATACCTGAGAGTGAGGAAAGATCCTATGGAAATACACCAAAGAAAGTCAGTGCTCCCAGAAGAAAAGAAACTTGGAGCATTCCCCAGTGATTTTTTTTGTTGACATGCATATTCTCAGTTTCCTTGGCAAGCATTTGATGAATGTTTGGCTTTTCCCACAAGAAGGATGGAGGGTGGTGGGTATGGCTTTGAAGGTACCATGCTAGTGGAGGCAGGGTGGGTTGATGGAGACAGGAGATGAAGGGAAGCTTTGAAACCACTCATATCGGCTCTAAATCCCTCAGATTTTCCTTCTATTATTATTATTTGTGGTGAGAAAGGGACCACAGAGAAACCTGGAAACAATCCATGGAGAGCCTTGGAAGATCTACTCATCCCTATTGATTCTAGGAACCAAGAGGCTAGCAAGGAGGTGAACAGAAGAGAGGTAAGAGGACAGACTTCAACCCTCTCACCGCCTACAGCAACCTGCTCCTTCATGCTACCTACAGCCCTTTCCCAATTTTAATCAGACTGTTAGCTCAGACCAGGCTTCATCAACCTCAGCCCTCCAGATGTTTTTGGCCTACAACTCCCATGATCCTTAGCTAGCAGGACCAGTGGTCAGGGATGATGGGAATTGTAGTCTCAAAACACCTGGAGGGCCGAGGTTGAGGAAATCTGGTTCAGACTGACCATTGGTTTGATTGATTATTTGAAAGCATTTATATCATGCCTTTAGATTAAAGGCAGTTTTAAAATAATCAAGCCAACAGTCACACAGGTGAGGGTACCCTACTCTAGAAACCTTGGGTAATTGGAGAATCCATTTCCCTTCCTTCTTTCCACGCTTGCTTTTATCTTTGCTAGCTGACTAGTCCCCCCCTCCCCCAACCACCCTTTGGATTTACATTCAACTCTGTGGTTGCACTACACGTCACAACATGTTCTTGTCAGCACTTCTAAAGACAAATCTTTGTTGTCAATGAATCCACAGCATCAGATAATAGGAAGAGACAGAATTAACTGCCCAGTGTGGAAGAAACCTTTCAGATGACAAGCATTTTGTTCACTTCTTTTAATCTTTATGGATTAAAAATACAGTCACAGGAAGGGGGGAAAGCCTCAATTCTACCAAAGCAAGACATCCAAACAGAATTTAGGCAAAAGCAGAACTCTAGTACGTGTATCCTGAATTAGAGTTATGTTCCCTACAGAGGTTCCCTTGAAGTATGTGTATCAACTGGGGCCAGAACTGGCTAATTGCAGAATCTTCATTCTTAATTGAAATGTAAAGAAGATTTTCCTTGATTGAAATATTGCTCAATACGAATAAGACTGTGCTGCATATTTCACCCAGCTCTTTTTTTGGCCAATCGGAGGTGAAAGAGTTAAACAACACACAGCCTTCTGACACAACACAACACAACATGACATGACATGACATCACCCACAAGCCATTCCAGTATGGTGAGTAGAAAGCCCCAGAGAGAGGCTTGCACCATTATGAGCTATGACAAACAAACAAATAACCCTTGGTGACTTTGTCAGAGTAGTCCTCACCCCTCATAGACTGGTGGGGAATTCTTTACCTGCTAATAAATCAATAGCATTTTGCACCCTTGTATTTGCAGCGACAATATTGTTGGGAAACTTGGAGGGCAATTTTGGTCCTAGTATTAGCTACAAACATGGTCAATTACCTCAGCTCTTTTATTTCAGGATTGATTTCTTTGGCCTTTTTTTTTTTACATATATGTGACCCTCTGTCACTGAGAGCCAGTGTGGTGTAGTGGTTAAGAGCGGTGGATCTGGTGAACCGGGTTCGATTCCCCACTCCTCCACATGCAGCTGCTGGGTGACTTTGGGCTAGTCACACCTTTTTAAAGTCTCTCAGCCCCACTCACCTCACAGAGTGTTTGTTGTGGGGGAGGAAGGGAAATGAGAATGTCAGCTGCTTTGAGACTCCTTCAGGTAGTGATAAAGCAGGCTATCAAATCCAAACTCTTCTACTCTTCTTCTGTGGGTGGATGCTTGGTCACTCTTGTGGAGGTAGCCCAATGTGACTGTAGCTCTTTGTGGAGAGGTGCCTGAATGTGATAAGCCAGAGCACAGAGGGAGTTCAGGTAGAGTAATTCTACTTGATAGAAAGAGCTGAGGCAGTCAGTGTTTTAATACTCGAAAACAATTATTGAATAATTGAACAAAATAGTTTATTTCTGAATCGCTTATTTCCAGGAGACATCAATAAAATGGAGTTGTAACTTCCAAGAGTCAAACCAAATGAGGTGATCAATGTGAGATCATATATTTCTCTTTTTTCAAAAAGCAGGATCGTGACCATGGTGTGTAGAAATAGGGAGATGGGATTAAGATTTAAGAAATTAGAGTAGGGTTGCCATATTTCAGAACGTGAATATCCAGACACTAAAGTTGTTGAGCTTTTTAAGGCGAAATCGCAAAAAATGCAAAAATTTAGGGAAATCAGCAAAAACAATACTGCCAACATGAGTTGACATATGTCCAGATTTTCCCAGACAGTTCCCTCCCCCCCCCCACACACTGCTTCCAACTGCAGTATTCTGTGTATGTCCAGGAAATTCAGGACTTATGGCAACCCTAAATAATTAGAGAAATCTCACAGCTTTCTCTCTGCTCTTATATACAATATTAAAGTAGGATATGTTTACATTAAGAACCAGTAAGGCAAAGATAGAGAACAAAGCATGTGTTAGTTCTGATGACATGAGGCAGATTAGCAGAATATGTGCAAATTTAATATAATTTGGAGAGAGAACATCAAAGTTACAGACAACATAAGACTGTCTGGCTATCCAGTAGAAAAATGAAAATTGATTGGGGACAGCTGTGAAAATGAGTAAATAATAAATAGAAATGGGTCCCTTCGAATTCTACAATTCTATGGAATACTGTTGAAAGAAATGGAAGATGAAATGAATGGTACCTTTAAAATGAATCTGAATGGAAAAACAATACATTTTCCTTTGCAGTTCTTTCAAGACCTGTGTTGTTGTGTGTCTGATTATCAATGTAGGCCTTGTCTCACACATATTTTCTCAAACCTCATTTTCATGCTCCTCTCTATGTCAGGAAAGCATGCATTCCCAGCATCTTCCTAGCATTGCATGGAGACATAACAACAAACCATCCCACAAGCAGACAGACTGCACCAAATATGGTGGATGGCTTCCCTACCTGGGATTTTCCCAGCCCATAAATTTACCTATGGCAGGACTGAGAAAATTGTGGGGTAAATGGGGACATCTATTTTTGCCTCTTTAATTCTATGCATCTCCTAGCTAAAAATGTATCAATTAGCTTTAACAAAGAATATTTATCTCTGCTGCATTTATACAACCGTATAGTGTCACTTTGGCAGATATTAGCAATAAACAAATCCCATGTGAAGGCCAATAAAACTCTTCTTTTGTAATGTTAATGTTACTGTCTCTATAAATCTGCGATTCTAGCCACAGCCTCCGTTCCATTTCAGCCTTTGATTTACGAGTAGGCTGACCTGGGCCTAACCCTGTCAGCTTTAGTTCTGAGACAGTCTTTAGGATTATGGGCCTCTGATCTGGTAAATTCCTGAGAGGAAAAATTTAACTGAGGAAGGCTCTCTCTGACAAGCGATAAAGCCCTGTTCTTTTCAGGTTACACCAGAGACTGAGCTGCAGGAAGAATTAATTGAGAGAGGCACAGGGACAAAGTAGAGAAGAAAAGAAAGAGGGGACTTATGGGAGATGCCTTGCAAAGAAACAAAGATGGGTTGGAGAAAAGCAATCAATTCCCATTTATAAGGAAGTGAGTCTAGGACAATAATTAGCATCAGAGCAGAATCAATTTTCCTAGGCAAAGTATTTTATTAGATTGTTACATGACAGGATGCTAATTAAAACTGATTGGCCTAATTAGAATGGCATTAATAACATGGCAGGCACTGGCATTGTATCACTTTGTCCACGATGTTCTTCGAAGACACAAAGTGTCACTGCATATACTTCTTGTTTTTCTAACAAATAGACAGCATGGCTGTGAGTTGAATGTGTAAGGGTATCCGGCCTATTCTGGAATAGTGCGCAGGCAAAGAAATGGCAAATTAGCTATGATGGAGACAGACAGCTAGAAAAGTGGAGATGCCAAGGCAGACAGAATGAAAAGCAATTAGTGAAAACATAGTAGACATAGGGCCTTTGTGCCCTTTTGTTACACCATTAAAGAACCATTTTGTAGGCTGCGTTCATATAGCACTTTATTCCATTTTCCTGATGCTTCTTTACCTGATAATTTTCGCATTTGATGTGATCTTTCACCAACGTAAAAGCCACTTCTTGAAATCTAGCACACATTTCCACGTTAAATGCTTCCAGGGAAAAAAAATCAATTTAACTTAACTCGGAAAAATCACAGGAGTTTTCGTGATCATGCCAACACTGCTTATGTGATGAAATTAGGGGTTAGTATCCTGGCATATATTTATTTCCAACCATTTAAAATTTAGCACAGCATGGTGGTTTATCAGTCAAGAAGCCACAGATCCTTAACGCAACAGGTAATGCAGTGTGAAAGGAACATTTGGCTCCAGGATAGAAGTGCTAGCCTTTTAGCCAGAAAAACTAACGCAATACACTCCACGTCTGAATACACTTTTAGTCTAGCACTGGACAGGGAGTGCAGAATGATACCAAAGCAAAACACCCAGCGTATATATTAAGTTTACTTTGGTACAAAGACAATGTAAACAGCTTTCTGTTGCTTTTGCAATGTGCAACAGAATCATATGTATTCCATATGATTAGGAAGTTGCCTTATCCTGAGGCCACACCATGCATTTAAAGGACTATGATATCACTTTAAGCAGCCATAGCTTCCCCCAAAGGATTCTGAGTGCTGAGAGTTGCTACTCCCAGAGTGGTTTAACTATCAATCGCTCATCACAGGAAACTATGGGAATTATAGCTCTGTGGGTGGAATAGGGGTTTCCTAACAACTCGTATCACCCTTAACTATTGCTCCCTGGATTCTTTGGGAGAAAGCCATGATTGTTTAAATTGTATCATAGTGCTTTCAATGTATTGTGTGAGTTTGGCCTGTGTCTAACTGTTGGTCCTGCTAGTTCATTATTGCCGACACCTCTGTTGAAGAACTTCCTGAAGCCCAAGGGTCATATTTCCTCATGAACAACTTTTCAGGGCCTGCATGACAATGGTGCACAGAGCCAGAGGCAACAAATATGTACGGCTAGAGGCAAAAGCAGATGGAACAATAGATGTGACTTTCCGTTGTACAGTGGGCTACATTCCAGCCATGCAATAGTCAGACATTTCTACACACGCTCCTCCATCCTCTATCCAGTGAAGCAAGACACATTCTCATAGTTCAAGGACACATTTCAGACAGGCAAGAGCATTCAAGAAAGGTGAAGAGGAGGTCTAGTAATGAATGGAGCCCAAGGACCTGAGAGAGACATTTAGAGGGCTTCAACTAATCCCCAGGCTTAAGGTTCCGTACCGGGCTTTCCAGGGTTGCAGATACGAGTCTTTCCAAGCCCTACCCAGAGATGCTAGGAATTGAACCTGGGATCTTTTGCATATAAAACAGGGACTTAACCACTGAGCTATGGTCCCTCCTAAATGTCCCATATTTCTCCTTGAAAAGCTGAAATAAATGACTGAAAATTCCCTTGATTACAAATGTTTCAAGGTGCCTACTGACTCATTTGGGACAATGTTTTCCCTTACAGGAGATCAAAGAAAAGATGTGAAACCAAGATTGCTAAGTAGAATTTTTTATTTAAGGTGCTTTGATGCCACTCCTCTGCTACAAAATAATATCTGACATGGTTTAACCAAACTCAGTGCAACAATACTAACAGAACAAAGCAAGTCAATTAAAAACATGTAGCAGTAAAAGTACTCTACAAAATACTAATCTGGTTCCTGGAAACCCATTAATTCATAAGTCTGCCTGTATGTCCAAAAAAATTAGGATGAATTATGATTTGATGTCTCAGACTCCCCGCTGATACCAGTGAAAGAGCAAAGCTTACTGAAGTCATTCGCTAACCCAAAGAAGTCTTAAACATTGCCATTTCCATCATTAAAAAGCCCAAACACATTTAATTACGTGTTTTCACACTGCTTTTCCTGGTGCCTTTGAATAACTATCCCTAATGTACTGCAGTTGTTTAAATGGAGGCACAAACAGGGCTAGGAAGCCTATCGTTCTATTACTATGTATATTGCGAAACACAATGTTAATATTTAAAGCTTTGCAAATGAAGTTTAAATTATTAAAATCTATATTAAATATGCATACATTGATATAGAAAAAGGTACTTATGTACCAAGAAGGAATGATCTACCACTATAATATAATCTGATCCTGGAAGAATCCAGGGCAACAAATAGTGGCTGCACTTGCGCATTATATATATGTGTGTGTGTGTGCGCGTGTGCACACGTGCGTGCGTGCGCAAATGAGGTCAGAATGATTTTTGTTACCATCATGCAATAAGAAATAGGAATTACTTAAAACCAGGCATTTTTAAGCATGCAAAATAGTGGGGGAATTCTCTATTGGCCTACATATATTAATTATCAGTAGGGTGCCCTTTTAAGGTCAGTCTGTTTATTTTTTTTTAACATGAGGACATGGGTCCATTTGCCCCTCTGCATTTTCTCAGTAAAGACAAACTCCCCTCAATCTGGTGCCCTTTTCACATTGCACCATACAGACAAGCAGCATCCTAAAATGCATGCCAAGAATGCCATTGAAAAAAGTATGAACTAATCTGAAGGCCTATTGAAATTATAGTTAGCTGTGAATGTCAATTGCCATGACGGGGTTCCACTGAAATAAATGCAAGCTTGAATCACAAATGTGATGAAAACTTGATGAAATATTAACTGCACACTTGAACAATTTTTATATCTTAGAAGAGGAAGTCTGATAAATTCCCTCACACCTAGACCTTCACGTTGTTCCTGGCACTCGGGGGATGGAGGTGATGGTAACAGAACACATCCCTGCCTTATGGAATACAGTGGTACCTCTGGTTACGAACTTAATTCGTTCCAGAGGTCCGTTCTTAACCTGAAACCATTCTTAACTTGAGGTACCATTTTAGCTAATGGGGCCTCCCACTGCCGCCGCACCCCTGGTGCACGATTTCTATTCTCATCCTGAGGTAAAGTTCTAAACCCAAGGTACTACTTCTGGGTTAGCGGAGTCTGTAACCCGAAGTGTTTGTAACCCGAAGTGTCTGTAACCCGAGGTAAGAGAGTACTTTGAAAAGCAAAGAGAAAGGAAGCCAAGACTTAGCTTGCTTTAATCTACTTTGAGAATTTTCATCCATTGCATGCATTTGTTGAATCCTTTGCCATACCAACGTTCTTTCTATTCTACAGATTATGGAATGATCCTGTATGCATGTGGCTGGAAGTGTAACAGCAGGGATCACTCAGTTTGTAACTTAGGGATTATGGTTGTTAGTGCTAAATTCAACCAGATAAGAGGGAGGAAGATGGAGGTGTTGCTTAGCAACCAGGCTGAGTGGTGAGATCTTCATTGAAGTAGCATGTGCTATGATTGGCTACTTAGTTCTGCGGGAGCTCACCCTACCCCCCATACTGTACATTTATAACACTGTGATATCACTTTAAACACTCATGGCTTCCTCCAAAGTATTCTGGGAGCTGTAATTTGTGAAGGATGCCAATAATCACCAGGAAATCCCTCCCCCCCCCCCCAGAGCTGCACTTTCCAGAGTTCCCTGTGAAGAAAGATGGATTGTTAAAGCACTCTGGGAATTGTAGCTCAGGGGGAGCAGTGTCCTAACAACTGTCAGCACCCTCTACAAATTACAGCTCCCAGAATTCTTTGGTGGAAGCCTTGACTGTTTACAGTGATATCATACTGCTTTAAATGTACGGGGTGAATGATGCCTTAGTTTAATGTCTTTCTGCTATGTAAAAAACCTGAGCTAAGAAAGACAAAACCACTCCATTGCTTTGTCCTCACATTATACACTGCTTTTGTTCAGTTTGTTCAGTAAAGTGTTACCAGGACTTTTCTTAAGTGCTAGCATATGTAACTGCCTGACAACAGGATGCTGGATTAAGTGGGACTTTGGTCTGATTCAGCTGGACCTTCTTGCAATCTTATGGTAGGAAGCAAACAGTCCTACCATTACAAGTGTCCTGTTGTCAGCCATTACCTCAATTTAAGATGTGTCTAAGAACTGGCTGGTATGAGACTAGCTCCTGCTGTTACTCACTACTACTAATATTATACCAAATGAGCCAAGGGGCCATAGTAGTCCAGTAGCCTGCTTGCCCCTTCTCCTTCCTGCCTCTACACTACCAGGCTGCTAACCATTCACAGTGAAATAGAGACTACAAGCAAATTGCTGAACAGGCTGGGCAGATTTCTTTTTGTGGTGGCTTGTAGGCGCTGGATCAGGACACAGAACAGGAAAACTTTCAAAGAACTTATAATGCCTACTTACATATGCATGTACGATGTACACACAGAATTAATTTCAAGTTTAATCCTAATAAGAGGTAAAGGGAAGGGGTTGAAGCAGGGGGAACAGATTCTTTCCCTCTTTCAGCTATCCTTCCCTACCTGACAGCTGTCCAAGGCAGGTAAAAACAAGCCTGAACCAGTCAAAATCAGGCTGCTCGGCAACTCTAGGGTTTATTTTAATTTGAATAATTATGCTTATATACAATTTCAGTGAGTCTACCTTTCCTGATCATCTTTATACAAATAAAAAGGGCATTTTTAGAATACTTAAGTATCAAATGAGAAACTGGTAGTGGAAATGTACAAATAGATCTTTTAGAGTAATGGAAAGTCCTAGATGTCTTCCATTTCATTCCACATACTTGCCAGAGTAGATTTTCTATTCATATAACAAAAGTTGTAAATGGCACATTATCTACTTTCTCTTATTTATAAAGCAGGCAAAAATCCATTTTATTGAACTGGATGCTCACTGCTTTCTCACTAATGCAATATTAAGGGCCCTTTTATATTACTGAAGCAGAGTTTCAAATTAAATGCAAAATATATTTTGTCAGCTGAAGCATAGCCAATGTAGTCACCCTCATGTTCTGTAAGGCTGGCTTCAGCATTAAAGGCACAACTCGCCTTTTCTTGTGCTGCTGCTATTCCTTGGGCCAGAAAATTAGTTGGTGGATTGTGTCGTATTGTGGCCATACATGATAGACTACAACTCTTGCGCACTGCCCAACACAAATTTTCTCAAGAGAGGATTTATAAATTCTTTCTCAAAATCCACTCCACCATTTATTTTTATTTTTTATTGGTACGTTTGGCTGCAGGAAATGTGTTACTGTTGTTTACTTGAATCAATTATAGGACACAGCCAGCAAGCATTTGCTTATGGGCCATAAATCTATGGCTCCAAGAGAAGGATTTAGAGCAGAGCAGAAGGTTTGGATATACAGTCAGGATAAAGAAGAAAATTAGAGCTGCCTGTGGCTGCCTCCTCCCCCCCCCCCCTTCCACCAGGTCTCAGGTGTGCTTGTCAACTAGACCTGATTTGTACAAGACATGCACAAGTCTAAATGGGTTCCTCCACACTAGGTGGCGGATGTAAAGAATCATGCACAGTGCAGCTAGTGGAGGAAATATCAAGGCTGTGCACACAGCACAGCATCTTCATTTTAAGGCTATAGATTTCCTCACCTGTTTTGTATTCTAAGGGTCATAGGAGCACAGGCAGCTCCCTTACGCTGAGTCAGATAATTGGCCTGATTGTTTCATACTGTCTACATCATGGACTTTGCACTGATTCTCCAAGGTCTTCCCCAGCCCTACCAGGAGATGCTGCTGATTTGACTGTAGTCTTTCTGTATTGCAAAGCATGTGCTCTGGCTCTTTGCACATTCCTATTTACTCTGCACTCCCACCGCTGCTTTACAAAGTGCTATACACATGGTGTGAACCGCAATCCATATCTGTCCTGTAGTTTCTTATGAAATGCGGCATGCTGATTTGTTTTTCCCTAAATGAGCTTCGATCTGTATCAAGAAAAAGAACAATCTGACTGTAATGCGTATACAGCCTTTGCCACAGAGCTGTGGTTCCTACCCCCATGCAGCAGAAGATCCTGTACAAATATGCTCCATATTCATGTAGAATTGTGTTGGTTCATATCAGAAATAGAGTAGAGGATCTCGTGTATAGATGTGGGAGTTTGCTCTCCAGGTTGTTGAACCAGAGAACAGTCTTCATATAAAGGGAAATTTAAAAACAATAATATTTAATTGAAACATTTTAGCTCATTTTTCCAGGATAATACATCACTATTATATTAAGAAGCAATGCTAAAACATGGGAAACCAAAAACTATCAAGAAAGAAAGAAATCCACATTTCCCCCCTAGTAATTAAGGATTTTTTTAAAAAGGGTTTCGTGTTATGACACTCAGTGATTATATATTTTAGCAAGTTTGCATCAACTACTGCCTTTTCCATGGCAAGGCATTTTAACACTGCACCTCAAAATGAGCTGGTGTGGGAACAATCCACAAAAATGTGTTCAAGCACTGATATGTATAAGGAAGTCCCCCAGTTTTTTGTCAAGGCAGCCAAACTGAAATCCTGCAAATTCCACAGGGTTTTCTGTAGAAAACAAAATGGTGGCTTGCTTTACTACTCCCACCCTCAAAAGATTTTTGCACATAAAACACAGACAAGATATAGCTGAAACAAAGAAGTGAATTTTGAGGAGACTGAAGTAGCTGAGAAATGCCCTTGCCATGGTTTAGCACTAGTATGGATTAGATATACAGAAGTTAACGAAGAATCTCATTTCCCATCCACTGTATCCACCTTCCCTATGTGACCATCTTCTCCAAATGTCTTCAACTGAGAGATGACACATAGCAACTGGGGAAATGGCCTTCTTGAGGGTGGCACCTGCTTATAGAAAAGCCATCCTTGGAGAGCTTGCCTTTTGCCTTATTTGTGGTGAATTGCTTTTTTTATTTTCCCAGAGTTTAACATTATGAACTTCCGAGTAACTGAATTTTAGACCTGCAGTATAATTCTTAGTGTTGCTGTGTATGTTGTCATTCTCTGCCACTGAAATGTTTGTGCTGAATTTTATGCTTGAATTTGTTTGTTCTGCAATTACTATTGTATTTGGGGGTGGGAATTATAAACAACTCAGGGGACATTGTTATTGGGCAGCAAATAAATGCTGTCAAGAATAAGAACAACAATAATTTCTCTTGGAAGAAATTTAAAAAGCTCTTACAATTACTCCATTGGACCAGACTAATATTGGCTGAAGATGGGAGAAGAGGGAGGTAGATTGACAGAGCTGAACTCTGTATGATTTTGAAATTCATTCATGCACAATGCAATAGCCCTTATTCAAATCAGAACCTTCAGCATAGCTCAGACTGCAGGAGCCCTTCAATGTGATGCAGAGGGGGCAACTGAAACGTGAGGAAGTTCATCTATTGAAGGTTTCAGATGCTGCACCCTAGTGTGTAAATTAAACACTTTCAGCGTTCAGTATTACAAAAGTATCCCATGGGGCAAAAAGGTCTCTTGGGGCATATTTTACAGTGGTGAGTGACAGCTAGAAAAGCATGGCATGTAACAGACAGTGGGCTTAAGCGTTATTTACATGTCCATCAGCTACACAGAGGCAGATATCAACAAGATGCTCTTTTATGTATAGCTGCTCAGTTCCAAATCTGCAGGTAGCCCAGTTTGCTTAGGTTTACAGAAAAATCATTGAAAGTTATCAAGCTTCAAATACATGACTACAGTTTGATTTAAGCACAGTATCAGTGGGCATTAGGAGCAGCTAAGGAAGCATTAGCTTTCCAAGCTGGGTATGTTTAGCCTGGGGAAAAAGGAGACTGAGAAGAGATATGATAGCCATCTTCAAATATTTGAATGGTTGTCACATGGAAGATGGAGCAAGCTTGTTTTCTCCTTCTTTGGAGGGTAGGACCCAATCCAATGGCTTCAAGTTACAAGAAAGGAGCTTCTGACTAAACATCAGGAAGAACGTTCTGACAGTAAGAGCTACTCAGCAGTGGAATGAACCGGGAGGTTGTGGACTAAGCAGAGGTTGGATGGCCATCTGTCTTGGATGCTTCAGTTGAGATTCCTGCATTGCAGGAGCTTGGACTAGATGGCTCTTCTGGTCCCTTCCAACTGTACAATCTTATGATTTGAGTTTTGAAAAGTGGAAAGTTGGGGCCCAATTTAAACAGAGGAAAGCCCTGTCAAATGAGCTGCAATCAAGTTTATCATTGTTTGATTTGGGAAGATTATATCCAGAATCTGTTGACATTCTGAGCTTTCTGGGGCATGTTCTAGATTCAGGTAACTTGAAGCACTAACCAAACCTATTGGAACACTCTGACAAGCTACATTAACTGAGATTATACCAAATACTCTCCTTATATGTGTAAAATAAGACTAGTAGTTGTGGCCCAATTACCTTCGGGGGCATTCCCCCCCCCATACACTATTATGGATCTTTTTGTTATGATAAGTTAAGTCACGAAAGAGAAACATACTTTGAAACTCATCGCTGTATGCTAAGCTGGAATTATTGGTCTCCTGTACCAGATAGAATCAAGGACCAAACAAAACATAATGAGAGGCAGATTTCATGTCTCTGCCCCATTCATATATAAAAAGTGGGGTTAGGATGTCTTGCTTTGATGGTAAAAAGGAGTGGGGTGGAGAGCAAGGCTGAACCCTCTATGCTTCCACTTTTAATCTTCTCAAAGTCAGTTGCTCCAGACTCTTTCCTGTAGTGTGTGTGGCCTGTCTGATCCATAATCGAAGCTCCTCTTTCCTCTCTGAATGCAGTTCCTTCCATAGCTCTTTGGAAACCAGTCTCAGTCTTGTCTGTGCAACAAGTCCTAGCTGCTCTGTTGAGTTGCTGTTCTGTTGTTCATACAAATACAACCCTTGAAGTTCTCTTGACTCCTGCTGCTGCTTGCTGGTTTTAGGGCAGAGCTATTGCAAGGTTTCCACACACAATGAGCACCTTTCCCATTCTAATTCTCACCTAATTTTCTTTACTTTGCACTTGATCTTTTGCCACCCTTAGTACAGGGACCACCAGATGGTTTAGGACTAACTAATCCAAGCATATCCCCAAAGTGGAAATAACTGAACCAAAGGTCATGTTTAAAGGTCTCAGCAGAGGAGAAAGTAATTTATCAATGCTGCAGTTTTTCTGCCAATACACCAGTTATTTCTTCAAACAGGGTGAGGGTTATGGAAACTCTGATAAGGGCTGCTCTTTCTCTAAATGTTATCAACTAAACAAACACAAGGTTCCATAGGACCTGCACTTATTGTCGTCGTCTAGATAACTGCTTTGTAACTGTGCAGCACTGAGGTAATTAGTATCTCCTTTATCCTCTATGTATGATAGTAAGAGTCATTGTCCTCATAACAAGCCTATGATTAATATGGGTGTCTGGGAATTTCAGATTATTAATTTGCTAAATGACAGTATCCAGGCCTTAGCAAAATTGATGTGAATTGATGTTGATATAAATTATCCCATACAAATTGCAATTTACAAAAACTATTAAGCATCACAAATACGGAGATAAATCATATTCACCCTCTTTTATAATTTGTCTCTTGCTTAATATGAATGGCTAAGCAAGGGGGGGGGGAATAACAGTTTTTGCTTCCAGAAAACATGCAGAACAAAGGTCAAAAGGCTGGGGGTGGGGGCATATCTCCCCAATCTATGAGCAGTATTTCATTTATCACTGACATCAACCACCCCCCCCCCCCGCCGCCGCCAGCAAGGCAGTGTGTACTTAGCAAGAAAAAAATGCATCCTGATTAAGCTATGTAGATAAATCATATTTGTATAAAACAACACAATTAGCATTTTAGCACAACCCTGCCATGCTGGGTATTTGCAAACAGACAACATCATCTGCCTATGGATCCTCCCAGTGCATCTTGCCTTAATAGGTGACCAGGTCTCTCTGGTGGGTTTATTGCTATAAAACACTTTTCAGGATGTTCATCCTTACTCCATTTTTCTTACATTTTTAAAACACGTGCCTCCCTTTAATTGCCGCCCGCCAGGCCAGGCACTCTGAGCACTAGGTGGGTAGTTGTCATTTTAATTTCCGATAAGGCATTGTTGGAACTTAAAATGGCTTATAGACCCATGCTGCTCATAGCGACATTACAACTGCCTGACACCACTGCCATCTAAACTGGAATAACAATGCAGAAGGAGGACCACTGAATGATATTTTGGATCCTCCACATTGATTGGCATGGGATGTAGCCTGCACCCTGAGAAAGAAGGAAAGCAAGCCTCCCACCCAACCCATTTCTCTCTCCTTAACTTTATCACTGTCAGCAAGTAGATCTTTCCCCCCCACCTGTCTCCACTGAACAGTCTTTTAATGTCTGAATCTATTTCTTCTTCTACCCCATCCAACTCACTAGTTACTGGATAGAGTGGTTGCCTGGATAGACAACAAGGCATGGGAAAAATAATAAAATCTTAATGAAACTGAAACCCAAAGAAACTTAGTTATTACTTAATGACTTTGAAAACATGTTCTTTTGAAAAACTTAGTTTAGAACAGTTCAATAAGAGCAAATAAATACTTAGATAGATATAGATATAAATATAGATATATAGATATACAGATATACACAGAGGATAACATATCTGGCTAAGTCCAGACTCAACACTGGCCCATGTGGTGGGGCATAGCCACACTCTTGACATCAGCATCTCTCCACTTACCTGGATGGGTTTGGGCTGGGGTCTAAGCGTCCTAAGGCCCAAGTATTTTTACATTTTAGTCCAGAACATTGGATGTTCTATCCCCCCCCATACTGTTTTTAAAAAATTAATTCTGTTTTGAACCTAACAGTAGTCTTTTTTAAAACAACACTTGGTAGAATTCAAAGTACTCTAACATAAGGGGAAAGCCTTTGGTACCTAACTGCTTTGTCCTACAAAGGGTGCTTCCACATATCCTACACTGCCATTGTCTTGATCTGGGGAGAGTTCTCAGACAACAGATATTCAACATCTAGTCTCCAAGGCTTTTGCCTCATGAAAATCTCTGTGTTTCTTCATGACCCGACAGCAGCTTCCGGTGGTATAGATAAACTTGGTTAGTTTAATTAAGAGTGAGTCATCCCCAGAGAAGAAAAGATTGACATTTGACAGGACTTTGACACAGACATATACTTCCACAGAACCACATGAGTCAGCTTTATCAAGTTACACAACTGCTGGGTTCAGAAGCAATAAAATGTGTCCACCTGAGGCAAGTTTGCAAAATTTGTGGCAGAGCCATTGATTTTGCATGCCTGGTATTTTGATTCCTAATATGCATTTGTACCTATGTTTTCAATGAGCAGAAGTTTCAGAAGAAAAGTTTGCTCCCACTAGGTCGCTTGGCAGTGCAGCCAACATAAGTAGCAAAGCAATTCACTTTTGCTGGAGTCAACTATTGTAGTTTGAGAGGATCAGTGAGAACATCGGTGAAAATCCTACTGTGTTAGCTTTCTTTTGTTGTATTCACATATAGGTTATGGGAATCTAAGGCTATGCCAACAACAGGCCACCTATCACTTTAACAATTTTTAAAGAAATTGCAAATGAATACAAAACACACATCTATTGTCCTGAAACCCTGGTCTACCTCGCAGAAAGTGAGTATGCCAAGTCCCCAGTCTAGAGTCAATCCACATGTCCAAAGTCCAAACTGAAGCACAGTCCCCCAGAGCTCCTGGAGCATCCAAGCTGAGATCCTTCAACATGTACTGTTGAGCAGACACAGCACCTCAACTCTGCTGCCCTTTTATACTATGCATACTGATTACAGCATCTGGGCTTGATGAGGCATGTGACCATCACCTGCCCCAAGCCTACTCCAGCTGAGGAATCACACACCTCCTCCCAGAGCTAGTGATCCCCAGCTGGCCAGCTAAGGGGCTAAGCTGTGGGCCTTTGCCTGCCTCTGCCTCCTGGAGTATCCCTCCCACTGCTCCCTACACCTCAGAGTCTGCCATGCTTGTGGAGACAGGGGCCTCTCTGGCTCTGGTGATGGGTCCTACTGCTCTGGTTCCTGTGCACTGACCCCCATCCCTTCGTCATCCTCTGCCACCCCGTGGGTAATTCCTTCAGCAAGCTCTCCTTCCTCATCCCCAGCTTGCCCAAGTGTGTCCCAGGTGCCAGCTACCCCCCTCGCTGGGATCCTCTTCCTCCTCCTCTTCCTCCTTCCCGTAGTCCTGCCAGTTCGTGACATCTACATACATTTGCTTGAGTATCCTTTAAACATTCTTCCAGCTGTTTGTGAACCACATATCCATGAGTGGAGCATGTGCATCTAGAACACCTTAGATCATAACTCTATACCCCATGGAAGGCAGTAGGACATTTTTGAGAAGACATGTATAATATTATGCTGTCAATGACCCCAACAGGTAGTTGGATATGATTCTAGGGAATCAGCAGCACCCCTTCCTATGGGGTGTCACTTTCATTGGAAAGAACCATAAGATTGGCCCTGCCCACATGAGCGGGTCATTTAAAGACTTCATAGATGATTGATTTGGCCCAGGAGTTACAGGACCATGGATAGCTCCAAGTGAGCAATTTGCTCTGACAGAGGTTGAGAGCAGAGACAACATGCCACAATCACAGAATTGCAATGTAAAACATTATTTTCCAACCCTGAAAGCAATCACAGAAGTGCAAGGGAGGGAAGAAATTTAGGAGGTTCTGCAAAAGTATTGCCATGTACAGTGGTACATCTGGATGCGAATGGGATTTATTTTGGAGCCCCGTTCGCATCCTGAAGAGAATGCAACCTGCGTCTGTGCATCTGCACGTGTGCGGGTGACGATTCGCCACTTCTGCGCATGCGCATGACGTCATTTTGAGCGTCTGCGCATGCGCGAGCGACAAAACCCAGAAGTAACATGTTCTTTACTTCCGGGTCGCCACGGAGTGCAACCCGAAAATGCTCAACCTGAAGCAACTTTAACCCGAGTTATGACTGTATGAGGTTACTGTGAACTTGCATGTACTTCACTCATTCATTTATTATTACTGTTATTCTGATTTGGTAGCATTTTGAAATTTAGAGTAATGGGTTTTATTGCATCAGATATATTTGTATTGTTAAAATGATTACATAAGAATCCATGCTGGATCAGACCAAAGGCCCATTCAGTCCAATATCTTGTTCTCACAGTGGCAAAAACAGTTACCCATGGGAAGCTTGCAAGCAGGAAATGAATGCAAAAACTGTTAGGATCGTCCTACTCTCGTATAGGACTCTGGCAGAGACACATGCCTGACTGGCATGTTCTCTCCCTCCTGGTCAGTCGGTCGGGAGCTTCAAAAGCTTTCTGCAGCCCGAACATCACAGTGACCGATACCAAGTGGATCCTGCAGTATTAGCAGTTTGCGTAACATAACTCAGTAGCACAGCATTTTGGCTAATCTACTTTATTTACATATAATACACTTGGAGCATTCTGCCTCAGCTCCTTCCTCCTTCTCATCAGACAGCAAAGAGAAAGAACAAAGGACAATAGTCACACATCATGGAACACAGTAATACCAAAACATCCTGTCTCCGTCACTTCCCACACTGTGGAATGAAAACATACACCATCATGTGATAGACAACAATCCCATGACTGCAAGCACCGAACAAGAATCCTAACAAAAACACCCTCCCCACTTTCCCAAAACTGGTTTTAAAAGGCCTCCAATGGTGGAGGTAGAACACAGCCCTTAAATATTTATTTTAAAACCATCCAGACTTGTGACCAATTTCATCGTTTAACTATGAGTCCCCTTTTGTCTTCAGAATCTTCAAACGTTCCATTTCATTGCATGACCTTGCATTCTAGTATTACTTAGATAATAATGGCTCCCCTGACTTGATTTTCTTCTAAACTAAAAAGACCTAAATGTTTCTCCTCCGTTCACCTTTTCAACAACTGCTGCACATTGTGTTGACCTTTTCATCATGCTATCCAGCATAACCCCAAGACATATTTCATGGTCAGTCTCTACCAATTCAGACCTGAATAGTGTATATGTGAAGTTAGAATTTTTTTTCCTTGGTGTACATCACTCTGTACTTATTTGCATCAAATTGCATTTGCTATTTTAATGCCCATTCACCCAGTTTAGAGAGCTCCCTGTGGATCTCTTCACAATCCGTATTTTTTTCTTACTACTCTGAACAATTTGGCAACATTAGCAAATTGGGCCTACTCAGCAAATTGAGCCAGTGTGGTGTAGTGGTTAAGAGCGGTAGTCACGTAATCTGGGGAACCGGGTTCGCGTCTCCGCTCCTCCACATGCAGCTGCTAGGTGACCTTGGGCTAGTCACACTTCTCTGAAGTCTCTCAGCCCCACTCACCTCACAGAGTGTTTGTTGTGGAGAAGGAAGGGAAAGGAGGATGTTAGCCGCTTTGAGACTCCTTAAAGGGAGTGAAAGGCGGGATATCAAATCCAAACCCTTCTTCTTCTTCTTCTACTCATCCCTAACGAAAGGTCATTTATGAACAACTTAAAAAGCACAGGTTCCAGTACTGATCTGTGAAGAGCAGCACTCCATTTATTCCTACGGTCTCCTTCCTGTTATTTGTAGTGTTACTGATCCATAGGGAGACCTGTCCTCTTACACTATGACTACCAAGCTTACACAAGAGTCTAATCTTTTGGAAAGTCTAAGTACCCAGTGTCTACTGGATCACTCCTATCAAAATGCTTATTGGCACTCTCAAATTGTCATACTTATTTCATTTAAAAACATTAATGAAAGCTGTCTGTGTTTAAATGAGCATTAAGGAAATAGTTTCATCAACAATGAAATGTCTCTTGCTAAAGGCACAAAAAAATGTTAAACATCATTTAATCAGATAATGGAATAGACAATTAAACACCTCTTTCGACCCAGCAGTATCCATTAATAGATAATTGTGGACTACTGGTCTCAGAAAATCCAGTTTCCAATGGCTAGGTTCAGGTTCAAAAATGATTAATAGAATCCCCCCTGTTCTCATCGAACCACCCCTCCACACACACACATCAACAAAGTTGAAATAATGCACTAGATGTAAGACCACAATTATTTGGTTCAGAAAAATAGAGGTGTTTTTCCTCATATATATATATATATAAAATCCTCAAATGTCACAGTATTAATTAGACTACTTAATGGAAATTAATATATTCTGGATCCTGCTTACTGATAAAGACAGTGGATCTATTTATAAGCTGACACACAAGTAAGTGATTCATCATAAAAAGAACAGCGGGCAGAAAGAGTGTGTTATGTTCACAAGAAAGGGGAGATTAGACGCGAATTATACCAATAAGTAAAAGATGCAATGGAATAACTCATTTTTTAAAAGGATTCACACAGGGAGAAAAAATCATATTACTACTCTCTGAGCTCAATAATAATACATCAAAAGGCCTCCTACAGTGGTTAATGTTGGTATAATAACACAGACGGATGAGTGGAATTCCTAAACAAGCTGAAAATATGAAGTCCATGTAGGTTTAGATGGATGGTCAGCATAGTTTAATATCAAAAAGAAACCTGGATCTAACCACTATCATTTGTAACACATAATTGCCAGCATTTGATGGGTAAAAATAGATTTCTCCATGTTCCAAGAACTGTATGTGTGGATGAAAGCTTATTTCATGTGCCTACTTAGGCAGTTCCCACTGATAACAAGGCAAGCCACTGTCCAACTTTAAAGTTGAAGCTGCCATGGTGAAAACCTCAAAGAAACTTTCAACTATATGAACTGTTATCTCCTGTTTGTGCCTACAACACCTTGGTTTACAGTGAATATGTGTTGCAAGAAATTTAAGGGCAAGGAATGGGTGATAAATTACATTGTGCTACTTGCACCTACTGCTTTCTGTACTTATTTGTATTTTTATGGCTCACTGTTTCAGACATTGTGGCCACCACCTACATGTCATCTTTATTCTTCTATTTTTAAGCCTTGCAAATGGTAAAGATGTGCTTAGTGAATGTCAGATTGTTGTGACATGGTTTTCCCATATGAATTGCCTTTAGAATGAAATGATGATCACATACTATTTGGGGCCAATGTGGACTTTGTTATCAAGCAATCTTCTTTGAAAAATGAATTTAAAAGTCCATATCCTTTACAGACAATTAAGGTTGCAGTCCTATATACACTTTCCTGGGAGTAAGTCCCATTGAATGTAACAACAACAGCAGCAGCAGCAGCAGCAGCAATGGCAACAACAATCTTTAAGCAGCAAACATTGTCATAGTACAACATATTTAAATTTCAATCCTTTGTTAGAACATCATTCCATTCTGACTGACTGCATTGCTTGTTAGTGTTCCACTCCATCAGCATCTGAGCCTACAAATGACAGCTGAAGTTTGGCTAGATATTTAGTAAATGCATTAGGAACGTAAATCATCGTTTCTGAGATTACTCATCATGAAGATAATACGAGATTTTACTGGACCTCTCTCCATCAGCCAAGGATGCAGAAAGCACTGCATTTAAGTTACATTGCTGTGTTTTAAAGACAGAATACATTGGATCAATGGCAAGAAAATTATGATTAATGCTAGTAGTTTTCCCTCAACAGGGAGAGAGTAACATTTCAGGTACTTTTACTGAGCAGTCTGTTGTGAAGACTGTGACCAACTTAAAAGAGCTTACAAATAAATCAAAAAATCTGGTGAATTTTCCTCTTTACAGACAGAGGAGGGTTCTCAAACTGTTTATGAGTGATAACTTGTAATTAGCTATTTGACTGGTGTTTTGAAGTTTCCTATCCATCCCTCCATCTAAAATCTGGTAAAGGTAGTTATATTTGTGATGAATGGGCATTGGAACAGTTAACTGTGGCAGATGGGCATTGAAAAGTTACATGTTTTATGTGATTACCTGAAACACTTGGATCAGCAAAAAATCCACACGCCACTTCAGCTTCCTGAAACGGGATGGCAACAAAACTTAGCTTTTCATATCACCTCGAACCCATTTATTCTCATAACGTTTTGAAACAAAAACTTGGCTGAAGCCCGGGAAGGCTAAAGTTTCATGCAAAAAAATACCAGCTCAATTCAGACCCCTGTGATTACATATTTGTATGGTCATATTCATTATTTTCAATTAGAAAAAATGAATTGTAATATGTCATTCCTAGTGATATGCAAATCCCCATCTAAGTGTCTAGAGAGACAGAAGTGGTTGGTGAGTAGGGAAGAACTGCTACATGTGCTTCTCAACTGGTAGTGGGAGGGAAGCAAGGAGAGATAATGGAATATATATTTAATTTATTAAAGTGTTCTGAATCAGCAAGCCCATATGCTTAATTATATGATTTGCAAAGCAGTTGATAAAGATCAGCATTCGAGTTGCTTTTTCAGGTACCTCCTTGTTATGGGTTAAGGGGGCTGCTTGTGCGTAAATGGTTGAGCTCTAAACTAATGCAGTCAGTTTCTAAACTCTCCCAGTCAGCGGAGCCATGGGTGCATGGCTACCTCAATCGCTGGCAGAATCCGTCAGTGGGCGTTTCCGGAATTTGCGCCAACATAAGAGTTCTTTGACGGAAACTCTCCTTCGGGATTCTCGGCGTGACAGTTTCCTGCGCGGAGTAGGCGTCCCCAGCGGAGGTCCTGAGCCTTCCGCGCTGTTCTCACTGGAAGCATCTTGGAGCCATCCCTCCGATTGAGTTTCTGCAGGAACTCTCCCTCTCCCCCTGCTGGTTCCTTCCTCCGCATCCGAGGGTCTCTTAGCCTCTGTGAGCCCTTCCACCACCTGACTCTCCGATGGCAGTTCCCTGACACTCCTCAAAGAGGGATTTAGAAAATGGTGACAAGCCTTTTTGGTTGCTCAACGCCCTCACATACCTGTGTGGAATCCCAGGCATTTGATGGCATGTGACTGGCTGCTTATAGAATCTTGCAACACATAATCATAAATTGTTTTTCATGTAGGTGATGATCTTATGCTGCCTTAGGCAGGGGACATATTTAGATGCTTATGATATTGTTTATTTTAAAACAAACTGTTCCTGTGTCTGACTTTTAATTTCTCTTTAATTTTCTGTATGCAAGGCATTTGTTTGATTAAATTATTAGCATTGTTATGATTAAACCATGGATCTCCCAGTTCTTCTCCTTATCTGCTGCACTATGCTAGCATTACAGCATTATGCTATGTCTGTTCCTTGTACTGCCAATAACTGAGCAATATTGATGACTTAAATAAGTCTTAATCAAGTGATTAGTTGGGTACGGGAGCTAAGGCAAGCTTGGCTTAAAAATGGAACAGTTGGTGACACAAACTTGGAAATTTCTGCTAACATATCTCCCAGCAATGGTGATTTAAGGCGCCAATGAAAAGTTGTTGGCTCCTTTCATTGCACTCTTGTGTTGCCGCATTATGAGCCCTTTGTTCCCTTAACTCAACATGCGCATCCATTATATTTCCCTGGTGTGTGTCACTATTATACAGCAGACCCACTTCCCTCCTTCAGTGTCTGAAGTCGTAATTATTATTTTCCGCTACTGGGCCTTTCACCTCTTTAAACCTAGAGAGAACCTATGGCAGGTTGTCACAAAAAATTAAATGGCTGACCAGGGATTAATAACTGTGACACCAAGTTAACGGTAACACTGCCTTTTTACAGGAATGTCATGTTTACTGCCTTGAGTAAGTGGCGTCAAACTGAAAGTCCCCCAAATTATGTGTGAAACGGTCCTGTGGGCACAATCAGTCAGCCACCCATTTCCAAGCCACTGACATGTAATTAAAATAGCGTCATATAAATAGACAAGGAGAACTTGAACTTCTGCTAAGTCCTCAGAGTACAGACACTTGGACAGTATATTAAAGTACTTTTTTGGTGTCACTGCACTATACAGCATTGAGAAAGGAGACTGTGTATGGATGCCTCATTTACTCTTCCAAGCTCCTAAATAAAGGTAGTTATCTTCGCTAAAGTGCTGAGCAGACATCAATTCCTGCCCCCCCCCCAAATAGTAACACTTGCTTGCACACTGCTTTTGAAAATCAAATCAGACTTAGCCCTGTCTGCACCATACATTCTAAGCAGAATTATACCACTTTGGTTTAACAATCTATCCTATTCCCCAGGGAACTCTGGGAACCGTACCTCTGTCTCTTAGCACCCTTAACAAACTACAGGTGCCATGATGCTTTGGGGGAAGACATGACTATTTAAAGTAGTATAATACTGCTTGAAGCTCGACATCAAAAAACTAAGATCATGGCCACTGGTCCCATCACCTCCTAACAAACAGAAGGGGAAGAAATGGAGGCAGTGAGAGATTTTACTTTCTTGGGCTCCATGAGCACTGCAGGTGGTGACAGCAGTCATTAAATTAAAAGATGCCTGCTTCTTGGGAGAAAAGCGATGACAAACCTAGACAGCATCTTAAAAAGCAGAAACATCACCTTGCTGACAAAAGCCCGTATAGTTAAAGCTATGGTTTCCCCAGTAGTGATGTATAGAAGTGAGAGCTGGACCATAAAGAAGGCTGATCACCGAATAATTGATGCTTTTGAATTATGGTGCTGGAGGAGCCTCTTGAGAGTCCCATGGACTGCAAGAAGATCAAACCTCTCCATTCTGAAGGAAATCAGCCCTGAGTGCTCACTGGAAGGACAGATCCTGAAGCTGAGGCTCCACTACTTTGGCCACCTCATGAGAAGAGAAGACTCCCTGGAAAAGACCCAGATGTTGGGAAAGATGGAGGGCACAAGGAGAATGGGACGGCAGAGGACGAGATGGTTGGACAGTGTTCTTGAAGCTACCAGCATGAGTTTGACCATACTGTGGGAGGCAGTGAAAGACAGGAGCGCCTGGCGTGGTCTGGTCCATGGGGTCACTAGTTGGGCATGACTAAACAACTAAACAACAACAATAATACTGCTTGAAATGGATGGTGCAGATGTGGCCTCAGAAGTGTGACCTCACATCTTTGTGACCTGAACTCTGCTTATGTTCTGCCTCAAATTTAAGTACTGTCAGCTTAGAAATTGTACAGTGATTTGCAAAAGTAATTAAATGTATAAGGGCAGATGAGGTCCCTATGGGAAGCACTGAGCAGGCCATGACAATGCAAGAACCCTTCAGAGCTAACTCTCCCTTCCCCTCACCATAGAAATCATTGCAGGAACATAAACTTTCTACAAATAGATTTATGCACATCACTTGTCATGCAAAGAATCCTCATTATACAAAATCTTATTAATCAACACTCCCACTAATCCATGTTAATTGTATCTCTCTAACCCCACCTCCCATCAATGTTAACAGTATGCAATTAACATTTGAGTTATTACTGTAATTTGAATGTGTGTCTGTGCATTCTGTCAATCCGTTCAGTTCAGTGTAGTTATCAGACATTGACTCTCCCACCATTTTGTTACAGAAGCACTGCAGACATCCTAGACTATGCATAACATGTTCTACACATGTTGCCATCCTTTGACTTTTATTCCAACCCTTAGTATCCTCAGACTGGGAAGAAATGACTAAACCAGATCTGTGCTAAAGGGCACATTAACCCACTGGTTTGCTCTACCAAGTAAAGATAACCGTCTTCTGAAATGCCGATCTTGCAGATTCATGTACAAGATTCATTTCAGAGAAGTGCAAATCCACTGGCCATTATTGAATTTTCATCTTAGACTATCCCTATGATGACGACCCACCTTCATGGTTAGACACTCTGAACTCCTTGCCTAACAATGTATGCATCCATGCTTCTTTTGTCCACTGAATTGCCTAATATCAGGCAATTGCCTGATCTTTCAGTGGCCACTTGGGAAGCTGTCTGCTTCATATGACTGATGTTCTAGAATCTAAAAACAACTCTGTAGTTTGTGATGAAACATGCACAGGAAAAACCTGAGGAAATAAGTGAAATGTTACCTTAACACAATTACTTTATTAATGGAGCATGCTTAAAGTGCTGTGATGGAAAGTGAGAATACCCCTTTTAACCAAGCTTTGTAGAACAGCAGGAAGAATTTACCATGTGCATATTTTATTATGAAGAGGTGGAGACTTAACTACTACACTGATGAGGTTTTCAACTTCCTTCTTATGAAAACAGACATATATCTCTTCTATTATTTTTCTGCCTACTGCCCATTTGCAGAGAAAATCCAATAACCAGCAGCTACTTATGCGATGAAATATATAGCAGCAATTAGCACCCATGGTTCGTCAAAACATAAGACTAGGTTTGTACACTGTTTAAAAGAAAGGAAGGGGGGATACTTTCAGGTGCCATTTATGCAAACAAGTTGACATAGCTATTGTAAATGTGTGTTGACAGACAAAGCTTTGAAAAAAATAGAATAGAGTAACTCCAGTGACCTAGATATGGAGACATTTGCTCCCATTTTCTGGTTCAGAAATGCCTCTTAGGACTATGAAATGTTGCTATCAGTGATGTGTGAGATGGGTTTGTGACCTCCATCCAGTGTTTAATATTAGCTACACTATCTATCCTTCAATGCAAGCCTTTTATTGTAGTACTGTTCTGTAAACATTTTGGTGAAGACGGATGCAAAATTGACTCTATAACTAATCAGTTCATCTTTAACAATAACTAACAAAATGCCCAGCACTGACAACTCGTGTGTGTGTGTGTGTGTGTGTGTGTGTGCGTGCGCGCATGTGTGCGCGCGCGCACACACACACACACGGCATGTATATTGGAGGGACATTTTGACACATTGAACATAGCTTTCATGTGATCCCCTTTACTGGAGGCTAGTTCACTGCCAGATGTGGTGAGGAGTAGTGGTTGGTGAGGCAGGGTAGAATTGAATGAAAGGAATATAAACCCCACAGGAACCATAGAAACAAAGACCCATCTCAATGCCATGTGATTAAGAGCTAACTGAAATGTGTTTTAGGACATATTAAATCACAAGGTGGACATAACCTAATGTGTATATTGATCCCAGCTCACATAGGGAGGGGGATGGGTTGAATGTACAATCTTATGAATAGCAGTGGACTCTCTTTCAGGCAACGTTGAACTGAATGGGTTATTGATCAAAGGCTGAGTGACAGAAAGGTCCAAATTCACACCCCAAATAATTGCATATGTAACAAAAAAAATATTTGGGATATAATAAGCATGGCTGAACTTTGGTACAGAGACATTCTAAACTAAGCTGGCTAACCTATAGAGCAATAATAGATTCCTACCTTCTTTGCTTAACAATGGCCAAATATCTTCCTGTAAGAGAGGAACTGTCTTTCTTAATGCTTCTTTTCCACCTTGAAGCACACTTCCTTCTGAGATTGACATTGATTTCATGTGAAGATGAGAGGGCAGTTCTCAAGGTAATATGTCTGAGGCAACGTGGTGTTGAGCATTACAGTTTAATCAGTTTGCTACCATTTGCCATCTCGGATAGATTTATATTGACAGAAAGGAGGAAGGGAATAATTTCTCCTCTGTTTGTGAAGGTGTGCAATCTATTCTATTTTCATTTCTCTGGTGACTAATGCAGGTGATTAAGCTGCTTTCCATAAAAACTATACATTGCATGAATTAAAAAATGTTTTCAAAACATCAGGATCGAGCCAGTTCCTCACCTGCCCAGGGCAATTTGTCCACACAGCTCTGCTTGTATGAGAGAAGGGCCACTTACAGAGGGAGATTGCCAACAGAGGTCTCATGACTCTATGGGTGCCTCCAGACTCACATTTTTGCACAGATGGCTCACACATTCATGTAGACACTGGTATTTGCCCCTGCCTAGTAAAAGCACACCTTTATAAGCCACCGCAAAGTGGATGCATTGTGATAAATAGCAGCAACTACATAGCTTTCTTGTGCAACAAGTCAACTTTTAAAAAACAGGCTTTTTGCAGAAGGAAATGTGACAGGGAATGACAGTGGAACAAAACACTTTATGATGTTATAAAACTACTGCACATTTTTTTAAAAAGACAAATGAAGATTGTTGTTGATGTTGAATAGGTGCTTTGTCTGGAAGTGACCTATGTGAGTTGGAGATGGATATATACAGTCATACCTTGGTTGTCGAACACCTTGGTACTTGGACCTTTTGGCTCCTGAACGCTGCCAACCCAGAAGTGAGTGTTCCGGTTTGTGAACTTTTTTGGAAGCCGAATGTCCAACGCTGCTTCTCTGGCTTCCAATTTAGTGCAGGAAGCTCCTGTAGCCAATCGGAAGCCGCGCCTTGGTTTTTGAACCATTCCGGGAGTCAAACGGACTCACAGAATGGATTAAGTTTGACAACCAAGATACCACTGTACAGAGGTTTGTGGATTACAACGTAGACCTGTAATTTTGCTTGTGGTTCAAAGTGACTACCTCTGCCAGCAGCTGGGAATTGCAGGTGGGCAGAGTGCTTGTGTTGACCCAAAGGTGGACTGTTCCGGAAGCTCTGCTTATACCACATTGATAATCAAGATGACCCCATTCTTAATTGGTAGCAGCTGTAGCACTGAGCTCATATACAGTTCGCTTTGATAGCCACTAATTGGCCTGCTTGGATGGTACCCTTATCTGGGGGGGGGGGGCAGGGCAGGGAATCCAGCTCCAATCCTAGCCAGAGGCGCGACAATGACTGGGGGCTTCCTTCCCTTGCTGCACCCATATCCTCGTAAATAGCAATTAACTGTGGAGGTATGCCTGTATTTGAAAAGTTTTACAATTTGTTGAAAACTTTTTCCCCTGTTTCTGCAAGGTAAATACAAAGTATCCATCCATTCTCATTTGCCTTCATCAGTATGAAGTACTGGGGGCAGTTTCACCTCATGCCAACTTCTGTTGATTTATTTTCTCTAGGAAAATGAAACATATCAGACAAATGTATACATTTTAGCCTTGGCATGTTGCTTTTGCTATCTATCAAGTGCAAGATAGATAGATGGCAATTCTAATTTGTGCTATGGATCCTCTTGGTCCTAATTTTTGGATGAAAAGTCCTGTTTATAATATTTAGTTCAAAGTTAACACGCTATACAGAAGGCTCTGTATAACTGCTACATTTGTATAACTGCAACATTTATCCTGGGAGGAAGCTTAGGAAGTTAATTGGGCTAAATAATTTAGGCTTTCACAAGGTCTCATCCCATGAAAATCTCTTGGTAGTGTTGCCCATTGTTACCGCACTCACCTTATATGAATATGTAGAGTCTCATGGTCAAGTGAATGACATGACTGTGGTCCCCAATGTGATGCCCATGAAAAGAAGAAAGAAAGAAAGAAAGAAAGAAAGAAAGAAAGAAAGAAAGAAAGAAAAAGCTATTGTGTAATCCTATTTAATTTTAATTGGGTTGGATTAGCAGTGCTAAATAGATGGCATCATAAATGTTCTTCCGATTCCAATGCTGAAATTCTATGGCTAATGGAGAAAGGCATGTGAACAGTGTGTTAAATAAATTTGCTTTAAATTTAAATGCAAAACTGTAATCAAGCTGTATGTAGATATATATTTAAACTGCAAAAAAGGGGGAGAATATGTTCATGTATGTATTTGTTGTAATGTTCTTCCTGTGAAACAATGGAATGGATATTGGAAGATGTAAGGGGGGGAGATTAATAGAGTATAATGTAAAACACCTTTAAAAATAAATACCAAATGTGACCGCCAGCCTCAAACCAGATTTTCTGTATGCTTGAATAGCAATTGAATTGGTGAAGCAGGCAATTGGAACGTTGTGAGATGGAATGGGAAATGAAATTGCAGGGGATGGTAGAATGCCTGAACTATTAAATAAATATTTCCTAACTGCACAGTCAGAGCTGGGTCATCCAAATCAATTTGCAAACGGCTCATTTTTAGAGATTGAAGCTAATGGCAAATGCATCCTAGAAGACTGATTCCCACTTAGATTTCTTTGCTTGCCTAGGCAGAAGGATAAACAGATCACATATTTAAAATAAAGATCTGACCGTGTTTCAAAGGGTGGGTTTGAGCTTGATAGCTTGACAGTAACTACACAATAATATTTTATTTTTGACAGTTGTGTTCTGCCCTTCTTCCAATGAGCTTCAGGTAACAGATGAGGAGGTTATCCCATAAACTGAGATAGGTTAAGCTGAAAAATCATGAGTGACCCTCTCTTATTTGGGGAAATTATGACTGAAAGGCAATTTGAACCAGATCTCATCAGCCGAACAGCTGAACACTCCATATAATATATATTAAATTTGTAAACTGCCCTTCATCCAAAGATCGCAGGGGAATTCACAACATAGAAATACAAAATGAGAACGCAAACACATAAGAAAAAAAGAACAAAAACTAACTAATAGCCCCCATCCCACAAATTCCAATCACTACATCATACTGGAACTGGGACACTGATTTGTTACAACTGAACCAATTTGTGATACACAAGAGGACCTCTCTTCTTATTCCTCGACTGCTAAGCTTACTTGGAAGTCTTTGGTGAGGGATTTTGTCAAATGTCCAAGTATACTATGTCAACTGGATCACTCAGAACAAACTCTAATAGGTTTGTGATACAGGTCTTGGCCTTGCTGAAGCTATGCTGGCTCTGCTTAAGTAAGGCTTGTTGTATATGCTTGGTTATTTTATCTTTATTGATACTTTCCACCAGTTTTCCAGGAACAGATGTCAAGATAACTGGTCTGTTATTTCCAGGATCCTTTTTCTAAAAAATTGGGGTCACAGTGGCTGCTTTGCAGTCCTCAGGTATGGAGCCTGATCTGAGGGACAACTCACATATTTTTGTTAGAAGATAAGCAATTTCACAGGGCCGCGGGTGGCGCTGTGGGTTAAACCAAAGAGCCCAGGACTTCCCGATCAGAACCCGGAAGCTGTACCCGGAAGCTCAGCACCGCAACCCCAGAGTCGGCCATGACTGGACCTAACAGTCAGGGGTCCCTTTACCTTTACCTTTTCCTTTAAGCAATTTCACATTTGAGCTGCTTGAGAACTCTGTGGTGGATGACATCTAGAAATGATGATTAGTCTGTTTTTATTTTGTCTATTAGCCCTTGAACTTCATCTCTCATCACTGTGATCTGCTTCAGTTCCTCAGACTCACCTCTGATAATGATTTGGTGCCTAACCTATGCAGTCATATCTGAAACTTTCTTTAACCACTTTTGGCCTGCAATAGGAGCTTTATTTATAAAGCATGGCACCAGCCCCCTCACTGAAAGCAGTCAGTTCCCAAAAGCTTATTGACAAGAAACAAGAAATTCTTCAAAGGGACAGAAATCTTCTCTTATGAAAGTAAGAGGGTAACATTCCCTGCTGGGCCACCTTCCAAAGGCCACAGAACAGAGGTGCGTGTGGTCAGAGAAAAACAGCAAAGAATGTTAATTTTACCTTTGTACAGTAGGCTAGTTTCTGTACATTCAGTCACACACCCATCTATCTAGACAAGCAAGGTCAAGAACACATTCCAGGCAAAGTCACATGGGTGCAAAGCAGGACCAATGAGGGCAATGAACTGAGAAGAGAGGTGTGGCCTCGACATAGTTCCAATAGCCAGATGGAGAGGTCTGTGGGGAGGCTGCATTCAAGCCCCGGGTCTGAAGTTCACCATCTCTGCTTTCCGACACACATGTGCCAGGTAGAATCAAGCACTGTAGAAAAAAAGTGTTTATAGTTGTGTCCTAGGAGGGCAGAAAGGGTTGTCCAAGCATAATCACAAAAAAAGAATTAGTAAGTATTACACTTTATCTGTTACATACATTATTCTCTATTCTTTACCTAGAGGCAAAAGATCAAATGGACCAGGAAAGAGATATTATATTCAAAGCCAAACAATGAAGAGAAAGAAGGGGGGGGGAGCAGCAACCTTTAACACTTTATTGCCCTTTAAAGATATACACACATTTATCAAAGCATAGTTAAGAGATTCCAGTGTCAAGTGATGTGTCAAAAAAGTACCATCACCGATCAGGAAACACAAGAGCATTAAGATTCGTGTTTGTTTTACCAGCACGGCACCCGTTTAAATGGCAAATTCTCCCCATGTCTCTTTTCATCACTTTTATGGAGCTATAGAAATGAAAATGTTCCAGACCAATGATATTTATGACTACAAAGTAAACATACTTGCAGGGGCAAAGCCTACCACACAGATTTTCACATTAGATTACAAAAGAAAGGAGAGTGAGAAAAGAAAACTCAGGGAAAGGGTCAACGTGCTGCAGTGCTTCCATTTTATATTCCATTTGTCCAGAACAAGTAACTTTACAGTCCATTCTGCAACTGTGAACAACAGAATTATTTTCCAAAATGGTATTCAGAAGAAAATATGTACTCTGAGATATTGTACACACTATATAAAGCTGTGAAAATGGAAAGTAAATAAATCCCAGAGTAGTTATTTTCTACAGGACAAAGCTGCTAACAGCTGGGATGTTCCCACTGCAAGCTTTATTTTAGCAGAGCATGTCCAGAAGGCCACAAATGTTTCCAAAAATAACTGCCCGCAAACTAGAGATGCCCTCGAGCAACAATAAGCTGTGTGCCGATTGCTACCTATTGAGAACTCCTCTCTTCTCCAAAACAGATTATTAGCGCAGTCAGTTTCGCAGTGATTATGAGTGATGAGCGGGAAAACTCAGAAAGCGGGTTACTAGGTAGCTTTCAAGGGTGATTCCAAAAACAGATTAGGAAAGCAAAGAGGGCAGAGACCATTATTAGGAAGATGGGAAGCTGCCTTATACAGAAGCACAATGTCCTTAAATCATTAATAAGGGTTAGAGGAATAGAAAAAAATAAAGAGTTAGTGTGGTGTAGTGGTTAGAGTATTGGACTAGGATCTGTGAGACCCACAGTTCAGTTCCCCACTCGACCATGAAGCTTTCTGGGTGACTCTGGTCCAAACATTGTCTCGCAGCGCAACCAACCTCACAGGGCTATTGTGAGGATTAAATGAGGAGGATGTTTACCATACCACCTTATGTAGCCCTCTTGATAGTTCTGCCACCCTCAGAAGTTTTGGGAAGGGGCAACTCAGAACAGTGTATTCTCTGGGGTATCCCCTAAGCTGTGGAATTCCTTCCCCACATACGAGCACCTTGCCCTTTCCCTATAGTTTTCGGAGAATGCTAAAGGCACACCTCTTCACCCCAGCCTTTGAAACCTCAAGTGTGTGGTTTTAGGACCCACCTTATTCCTGTGACTAAATAGTAAATTGTTGTAACCTGCCCTGTTGGTGAAGGGTGGGTAATAATTTTAAAAACAACAACAATGGCAATTTAACACATGGAAGGTGGATTTATTGTTTAGGATTGCAATCCTTAACAATGCTCCAGTTTATAGGAGGCTAAAAATACTGTAGCAGAGGAGGTCCTGGTGCTGAAATAAGTGAGCTTACTCCTTTGCCAATATTTATTCACTGGCACAGTATGCAAGTAGTTTAAAGTCATTCCTCTAGGGCATTTCTAGAATTTACATTTTACAGAGGCCACTGCCCTAGGATGAACTTATGCCCAAGGCACATTTCAGTGCATGTTTTGGAATTATCCTGTGATAAATATTAATCCCAACCTTGATATTTGTATATATTTATGATAGCTGGATGATCCTAGGAAACTGCAAATTGATTTCCATCACTTTGTAAATAATGTGTGAGAGAAATGGAGACTGGCAAGAAGTGACCTGCCAGAGGAAATGGAATGTCAAATTCTTCTTTGTGTGTGCGTGATAGCTTCCTGCAAGGGACAGGTGGCAGAGTGACTTAAAGCACCAGCATTTCACCTCTGGAGACCTTGTTCAAGTTCCAAGATGAGTCACATGTAAAAAGGAATTTGTTGGTCTCGGTGAGTGCTCCTTGCTGCATAATTGGATATGAATGGCAGGTGTCACCTGGGAGACTACAGATGGGTGAAGAAGGGTTTCATATATCTTGACAGAAGTGCCCTCCATAGAAAACAGGAAGACAGGTTTGTGCAAGGCATATTGTGAAGTAGGCCCAGTTCATGTCTTCAGGCTCAGCATGTCTTCTATCACTTCTGCAGGAATTTAGTTTCATCATGATGATGGAAGAAACAAAACTGTAGTAATGAATGTTTGCTGCCTCCCCCCCCCCCTCCCAATGTATGAAGATGCAGTTCTACGACTTGGACTACCCTTTAAACAGTTATTTCATAAAACAGAAAACGCCTTACAGATGCAATTGGTTTTATAAAGATATATAAATGTATAATGGGAAAGGAAAAGCACTCGGGGCAGAATAATTTTATTTCTATTGGTTTCAGTTTTTAATTGATCTTTTAATGAATTTTGGTTTTAATTATGTTACTGATATCTGTTTTTTTTTTTTTTACTCTAGGCAAAACTTCAATTTTAAACATTTGCAAAGCGGATGGCAATGAAGACTAAAACAATTTTTTTTGTGCAGTAGCAAGAGAAATGGAACAATAACAAAAAGCGGGATCGTCACACAGCAAGGCAGCAATGCACATTAAAAGCTCTGAACAGCAAATTTCATTTTACCTGGAGTAGCCTAACAGTTAGAAGAACAGTCACGTGTCCATGGGGTGAGCTGACCCCATCCCTTAACCTGCAAAGGCTTCCCATGTGATTTATAATCACAGTCCTACAAGCAGGGGGCAGAGCCAGCACATTTGGCTCCCCTCTTGCAATGAGAATCATGAATGCCACAGAATGCACCCCAGAATCCTTTGCAGTGTAAGGGAAATTTGAGGGCAAGAGTACTGTGATTGCTTGGCAGACAGAGCAATGTGGGAAGAGTTCTATAATTTTGGAAACCCCCAGATTATACCACATTTCATGCTAACTTTGCTTACAAATGATGTTGTGTGCAAACAGCATCCTACAGAACATGAAAACAAATTTCTTTCTGCTACAGAAGTTTCCTAGTTGCCTAGAAGCTGATTGTCACTAGCCTCCGACTTTGCCACTTGAAGCCTCAAATCTTGACAAAGGCCATTCCTTGGCTAGGAAGCCCTGATCATCCTTTTCTAAAGTTCCTGTTTGGCCAGCCCTGTGAATGCCTTTCACAATAGAGCATGACATGATTGGAGTTTTCATGTCTGTCTCGCCTGGTTTATCCCCCCACATCTGACAACAGCAAAATGCGACAGGAGCGTTGCCTGATTAAAGTGGCAGGAATATCCCGCTTCCAGCAGGGACTCTGCAGCAGGATCCAAAAGACCTATACAGGCCTCCCTTACCTACTTTTAATCAAATGCCTTGACAAATTGCAAAGGAACGGCAGGTGCGGGGGCGAAGCCAGCAGACGCAGTTTGACAAGAATGCAGTGCTGCCTCCAAAATATTACTGCCAGCTTTTTCCATGACATGCTATTAAATATTTAAATACCCCAAACTATGCCCTGTGGAGATATTGGAGGTTTTCAGGGAAAACAAAAACAAAACAAAACAAAAAGCAGATTTGCCAGAAAAATTGATTTGTACAGCCTCAATACAAGTTCCCAAATTTTTGGTTATTTCAATATGGCTTGGAAGTGTAAAATATATATTCTCTATTCATATATATATATATATGAATGAATATAGAATATATATTACACTTCCAAGTGTATATATGGTATATATATGGTTTCCATCTCTAAAGGTATGAGCACCCTAAGTTGAGTTTAGCAACTTAAGTCAGATCACACTAATACCTCTGTTAGTCCAATTGCATCAAGGAGTCTCTGGAAGAGTGAGGGAAATAAAGCAGATCCCACAATGTCCAACAGACATATGTTCCAATTCAGGCCCATGCAAGGCTTGTCTGGGGCCCAGGGTGGGTTTCCTGTTAGAATAAAGTTATAAACTCAAACAAGAAAGCAGCCAGTCCCTGGTGAGGCCACCTGGCTGGCTTAACCCTCTGAGGCTCGGGGCAAGTGTACCCAGCTGTCCCCTCCCATCTGCACAGGCCTACTCCAATTGATTTAGTAACTCTCCTCTGGTTAATAATTGCATTTGCATTCTATTTGGTACCCACAGAGTTTGATGTTTGCCCTCCCCTTGGGCCTGGTTTGCCCTCCCCTTGGGCCTGGTTTCAGCTAGCACAGTATGCTGTGGTTAGATTGGTCATGGGAGCAGACTACTGCCAACACGTGGCACCATAGTTGGCTTCTTACTTGGTTATCCAGTCAATAAAAAGGTATTTGACATTGTGTGCAGCACGAGTCTAAGCATGTTTCCTCAGAAGTATATCCCACGCCGTGCAATAGGACTTATTCCTAAGTGAGTGTGCTTCTGAGTGCAATAGGGGTCTTCCCAAACTTCCCTAGAAAAATGAATATTACCTCTTTACAAAAAAAAAAAAAAAAAAAAGTAATGAAACACCTGCACTTCCTCAATTTATTCTAAAGTGTGCTTTGGAAACAAGGCAGATGGGTTAGGAAAATAAGACAGATGGGTTGAGGATTACAGTCAGGGTATTGCTCTTCACTTTTAATAGGACACAAAACCAATCTTACTATGAAGCAAGTTATAGGACTAGTATAGTTGAAACACCATCACCATTTGAGCCATGTGCCTTTAAATGCCAAAAATGAAATTCTCTCCAAATCTTGAGCACTGGTATTTAAAATGATGAGCAGAAAGTTCAATCCTGCTGCTTTGCCAGCATGAAGAAAGGGTATGTCTTAGGTTCACATCTAAAGAGCTTTGGAAGACTTCAGACTAAACACAGAGACATTGAGGGAGCTGGCCCAGTTCTCCATATGGATTTGTACACATGGATGACTGCTGAATGCAGCTCTCAACTTAGGTGGCCTCTCATTCAATCATTGTGGTGGTATCGCTCGGCCTCAAAAAAATCACTTGCTGTTCTTCAAATCTTCATTGATTAGGGGATTGACTTGCCCTTCCTTTACCCTATCCAGGAGCCTATAAAAGCAGACTGAGATGTTCCTCTTCTTTATCCCAGTTCTGCCATTTATTCTCTTCAGCCAGCTATCAAGAGATCAGGAGGGCTGAGCTCATTAACCCTTCTCTGTAACATTCCTGTCGAGTCCGTCCCTCTTAATTCCCATTCTAGCTTCAATTCACCTCTCTGGCTTCTTGATGCTTCCAGTCATGTCAATTAACTAATTAAACTTCACATGTTAACCTTGTTCCAAGTGCAAGCACATAATATAACACAATTAGTTCTCGTATTAGATAACAGCCATTTAAACAAGATGTACGTTTAATGAATACTCCACAAAGTTGTTACCGAGTTTTCATGTGTTCTTGCATAGGGTCTATAACTAGCATCTGATGGCTTAGGAAAGTGCTGTGCCAGTTCCACATTCTCAGCATCCTTAGGCAAGTTGCTATTATAAAGGTCTCCATCCCAAGTCAATCTTCTTCCTCACAAATGCTTGGCAGTGACAATTTGCTTGCCTCTTCTTCTCTCAGCTCAAATTGTACCCCCTCTCAGAACCAAGACAACAAGGCAGGTGCATGTCATTTTTCTTTCCCTTGGAGAAGGCAAATGTACAGGAACAGCAGCGGGAGGAGGAGACTCCATGAGTTGGCAGTGAGGCTCCTAGTAAGCATTAGGCCTGACAGGAGCTGAACGATGCTTACTTCTGACACCAGCCCTGTGTCAAACTAAGAATCACTCACAGTTGTATCCCTCTTTGCCCCAGGTGTGTTTGTGGTTTAATGAAAAGTAGCTCTGGAAGGCTGGTGTCAAGAGCAAAAGAATACAGCTTAAATCCCTATACAGTAGTACCTCGGGTTAAGAACTTAATTCATTCTGGAGGTCCGTTCTTAACCTGAAACAGTTCTTAACCTGAGGTACCACTTTAGCTCATGGGGCCTCCTTCTGTTCTCATCCTGAAGCAAATTTCTTAACCCGAGGTACTATTTCTGGGTTAGCAGAGTCTGTAACCTGAAGCGTCTGTAACCTGAAGCATCTGTAACCCGAGGTACCACTGTATATATATTCCCAGTGCTTTTATTTCTTAAAAGAATAAAAATGTCCAGGAGTACTCTCATTTTTCTACTCATATTGAAATACTGCCCCTCAATGAGGCCAAACTTAGATTCACAAAATATTTATTTATTTATTTTTAAATAATATTTATTCAAATTTTAAAAATTACAAAAAGGAACAATAAAAAAGAAAAATAACAGAGACATAAAAAATACAAACAAACAATTTTAAAAAAAACAGATCAGACCTTTACATAGCTTTCTTTCCTTTACTTATTTCCTTGACCTCCTCACACCTCCCTTTTTTGTATTCTAGTTCAGTTAGATGTTTCAGCAAATCCTTTCCAGCTTTGTTTTTATCCTAATAATTAATCTTAATATACTGTAATTCTCGTCTTTCACCAATTAATAAATCAATTTTAACCTAATCATTTATATCATTTCTGCTAAAACCATTCACAAAATATTTAGGGGTATGCATCCCCCCCCCCAAAAAAGCATTGTATATTCCCAATGGCTAAGAAAGCAAATGTGGAGGAGCCATTTTGAGCAAGCAAATGGAAGGAACAACAGGCAGCCCCTCCCCCCGTTGTTCTTCCACTCAAAACTGCAGCTACGTGTGGCTGCTCTTCGTTTAAAACAAATCCAAATAAACCACCAATGAAATGGGCATACACGTCACATCTACCTTGGCCGCAACCAAGAGTAATGAAAGTAAGCTAAAGATCTTCAAACCAACCCTGAATCAATGAAATAGTCTTCATGTGGATTCTTTTCTAACGCCAGGGTTCTTTCTTTTGATATTCTAAGATGTACCTCCATGTTGTCATGTGGCTCCAGTGAAGTATATACAAGGATTACTTCAAGGTCCCTTTCAATTTTCCCCTATTCTAGTTCAATCCCATTCATTCTTATTCATGAATTTATTTTGAAGCCAAATGTATATTACTCTACACTTGTCGACACAAAATTTCATTTGCTTTCTCCAGGCCACTTAAGCAGCAGATCTAAATCCATCCTGAATCTTACATGCTGCTCAGTGGCGACCTCAATTTTGTGATTTTGTGGCATCAGCAAATTCAATTAGCTTCTTCTCCACATCTAGGTCATTGATATAGATTGGAAATAGCAGAGGTTGAAGTACTGACCTCAATGGGACTCTCAGACAGTAATTCCTGGCAGTTCAACATGCCTTCTTTCACAATAGCTATTTTCTATTACCTAATTGGGTTTTATTCATTTTTATGAACTCTTTGGATGTCTGAATGTGTCACATTTGAATGGCAATTTGTCAATTAAAACTCTGTGCTTTTCAAAATATTCCTCGATTCTGCATCTCCAAATCTACAACCATCAGCACTGATTACAAATAGGAAGCCAGGATCAAAAGAGTGCCCAAGGAAGTAACTAGCTATCCTGTCTTTTTTAAAAAATGTTATTTGCTACTGCTTTTGTTGCTTTTATATCCTACCATTCCTCTCAAAGAAGCCCAGAGAAGCAAACACATCCACAATCTTTTTAAAGGGATTCGAAGAACAGTTGCACTTAAAAACTTTCTAAAAATAGTAAGTGCTAAAAACATTCTTTCATCCAGTTATCTCAAGGTTGCCAGGAACAAGTATCCTTAAGCCACCAACAGCTGAATAAATGGGAATGTTTTCAAATTCCTCCCAAAAGTTAACTATGATAGAGTAGACGAATCCATTGTGATATGAACAGTATTTTAAACTAATTTTAAAGAGTTAAAGCTTTTTTAAAAAAACAAAATTTAAAAAGGTGTTCATGTGGTGCTGAAAGGACTACAAAGAAGGTTCCAGACAATACGCTCTGGGGACAGCATTCCACAGTCTAGAATGTCACCAGAATGACCGCTCCCCACATCAAATGAGGGGAGGCGCCTTTTGCATGGTCGTGCGCAGCCCCCCAGATCCCAGTGCAGCTCCCAGTAGTTCAGGCTGGCTTCACCCTCCCCAGGCTGGATAACTGGAGGTCTCCGCCTACCTCAGCCAATCGCCCAATCCCGCCTGGGGAGGCGTTGCCAGGGGATTGGCTAGGTAAGGGGAGGGACTGCCCTGCCCACACAACAGAAGATGAATCTTACCTGTGAAGCGTCAGTTGGCTCCAGAGCTTCTCCCACCCTGCCCTCCCTCAGTTAAGCCTTCTTTTGCAGATTAACCTCTTTTCCACAGGTATGTGAGCGCTGCTATGTCACGGTCGCTGTTGAAGGGCTGGAAAGGAATTTTCCTGCATTGGCAGGTTTTGCCTTTCCCGTAGCAAAAGTCACAACTTTGGCGGTATCAGGCCTTGGACAGAATCCTTTAGTCTATCTTCCTAACTGGGGGGGGGGGCGTGAAGCGGTGACCCACATCCCTCTCGCAGCGGTGATCCCAGGGTTCCCCGTTAAAGGGGTCTTGAGGGGAGACATTGGCCATACGCCGAGAGGTTGTCATTGCTCTCCCCTCTGACAGCAGCAAAACGGGGGGGGGGGGGCAGGCTCTCTGCTTGAACATATGTTCTCCAGAGCCAGCCCAATCCCCACACATTCTGGATAACCCTGATGTCTCCTATATCCCGGCTGGGAACTGGGAAGGATAAACGGCCAACGCCTGAGCCAAGGTCTCCGTACATCTGAAACTTAATAAAGTTGTGGCCAATTTTAATCCCATAGCACGTTGTCTTGAGTCATTATTCCACTAGGGCAGTGTTTCCCAACCTTGTGCCTCCAGCTGTTTTTGAACTACAACTCCCATCATCCCTGACTAGCAAGACCAGTGGCAAGGGATGATGGGAATTGTAGTCCAAAAACAGCTGGAGGCACAAGGTTGGGAAACACTGCACTAGGGGGTCGCCTGGGGTTGTGGGGACTCCACCTGTCCATGCAAAAGGTACTGCCCTCAGTAGCCATCTGACATAACTCCAGTGCTTAAAAAAAACAAAACATAACATAACATACACACAAGGTGACAGTACAGTGGAACCTCGGTTTTCAAGCATCTCGGAAGCCAAACACCGAAAACCTGGAAGTAATTGCTTCCGTTTTCGAATGTGCCTTGGAAGTTGAACTGCTTCTGCTGCTTGCTTTTCTTTTTTCTCAATGGATTTTGCCGATTGCCCATTGCTCCTCAATTTTTGAATGTTCTGGAAGTCAAACAGTCTTCCAGAATGGATTACGTTCAAAAACCAAGGTTCCACTGTACTCATATCTTTATAAGAGAGCTGTGGTGCCAGCACAAAATGGCTGCTGTGGGCAGCAAATATAGAGGTCAAGGTACCATAACAACAACAAAAAAGTGTGCATCCCATGGTGGGATTATCTGGAGAATGGCTTCAAGATTATCTTTGTAAGTGGTAATTGTGGACCCACTCACAGTGACCCCTCCCAAGGGAGCGACACCTAAACTAAGGAAGGTGAACAAACTGGACAAGACAACATTCTGGGATTTTAAAATTGGACCCAACTTTATTGATTCCAGATGTAGGTAGGATTTGGCTTAGGCATTGGGTGTATATCCCTTTCAGCCTCCTGGTGGAGGGCTAAGACATGACAGGGCTGAGCCTAGGATCAATGTGTCATCTACTTGACACAGGTCTATATAGATGGCCCTCCTGGGCTGCTGAAGGCAGTTCTATGGCCCTTCAGCCAAATGCCTTGACTTTTAAATGAAGACTTCCATCTAGATGCTTCTAATAGGGCACCCCATGAACACACCTCTTCTGTGGTTGGGGGGATGCACCACTTTACCCCCTGCCTGATGTTAGACTAGAGGATTCCACCAATGCCTCATCCACCAAACTTATAACTATTGCTATGGGGAAGGTAAAACCTTCAAAGTGGGCCAGTCTGTTTGCAGGCAAATCCCTTCGCCGCTCTGAATAAAGCAAGCATTATAGAACCACAGTAAAACCAGTAAACACCATGCCCAACGAAGAAAGAAGGTTAGCATACAAAACTACAGTAAGACTAGGGGGAGGCACAAAGGGTTGTTCTTCGGCTGACTGCGGTCCTGGGGTCAGGCACAGCTGGCTTTTATTACCTGGGGGTGAACTGGAGTGAAGCCTACTCTACTCTGGTTCACTCCCAAACTATGCTCACTTGACCTTACTGGACTGGCCCAAATTCAAACATTGGCCAGCGGGAAAGTCCAGCCAAGGGGAATCCCCCAACTGCCAGCCTACTGGACTGGGCTGCAATCACCACCCACCCTGGAACAGCCATTAGTTTTGAATACACACTTGTAGGTCAGTTCATATTCTGCACTGCAATTGCCTATGCTTGCATATTTAGTCACCAAACAATTTCACAGTGCAAAACTGTAAGATGTCCTATGCAAATACAAAACCTTTTCAATTTACAATTTTAAAGTTCAGCATATCCCAGATGGTTTCATAAGTATCAAGAAATTATTGGGTTATACGATAACATAGCAGGAAATGTTGGCGTTTAGAAGCAGTTATGTTAATATTTTGTTCCCCTTAATTATAATGCAGGGTGTTGGTGTACAGTTTTTCTTCTAATGTTGGCGCTGGGAATTTTGGCAAATCACTATGAAAGAAAAGTAAAAAGCAAATGTTGAAAGACGTCACCTTGAGATGATAATATGTACATGTTTTGCATAGCTCTGCGCTGGTTACATTAAAGGATGTGTGTAATGTAACATCATCCTTAATTGAAAAGAAAGAGTAATAAAGGACAGTTTTGTGTGCACATAATGGGCTGGATCCAAAGAGCCATGAAGAGAAGGAAAATTGGGCTGTTCCACAGATGTTTGTCCAACAGCTTGTGGAAGCACTCATACAGTGCACCAATATTGCAATTCTTATGCGTGGAGCTGCTTCTAAGAACACCTGTGTGCTTCCAAAGCCATTTTTTCCATGAAGCCTGGGACTCAGCCAGCTAATTCTTTTGCATGTACTACTGCAACTAAAGCTGAATTTCTGTGCACATTTGTCTAGGAATAAGCTCAACTGAATACAATGATACTCAGGTTGCATACACCCTATACATTTAAAGTACAACCCTTTTTCTGTTGATTCCTCTGGGTCAAAAATTAGAGTGTAAGCTCTTTGGGGCTGAGATCTAGTCTCTTACACTCTGCAATGCACCATGCACACCAATGACTTGCACACAGGGTTCTAAACACGCAAGGAGCAACTTCAGTCAAGTAGTGTATAAATTTTATGAGGCTAAACAGGGAGATGCAGAACCATGTATGCCAGTATGCTCCTAACTGTGTCACTAGTTTAGCACAAAGCATGCAATTAAACGCTATCCCAAATGTTCAAGTGTTTGTATTTTAAAATGTTTTATAAACTGCCTTTCCACTTTTCAAGTGGACATTATATAACACACACTAAAACCAAAAACAATCACAATAAAAGCAGTTACACAATCTCAACAATTTAGTATTGTAGTAACAAAAGCTCACTGCTATGACTTAATTTAAGATATTTATGTCTGCCTTAACGTTTTACAGATTTTACTTCGGGGCTAAACTAGGGTTGTTTTTTCCTAGAGTGGTTTGCTCTTTGTCCCACAAGCCAAAATATGCCCTGATATAGTAAATATTTTTTTTAGTTGCCACAAATGTGTTTATTATGTAAGCCACCTCATGAGGACATGTCCTCAAATGCAGGATGTTAAATATTACATAAACATGAGTACTGCCCCTCAGCTGCTCCTTCTACACAAAAGAAATGTGGGCAGGTCAACATCATGTCTAATGGGATATACCACTTTTTACAATAAAATCCCCTAGAGGCCTTCATCCACTCTAAGAGTGAAGTAGGAAATGGGGGGGGGGGTCTGGAATTGCAGGCCACAGGCTACTTATGGAATGGGTTGCTAACATCTGATTTTAAACAACTTGACTCATTGGCACAAAGGAGCTGGCCAGGGGGCAGGTTTGGAGGCCAAAGCTGCCTGGGGTGGGGGGTTGTTCCGTCAAGTAGGTGAAGTTTAGTGGGCCATAGGGTAGAGTCAGTTTGAAGGGAGGCAATGAAGTCCCAAGTCAACATTTGTGTGATTTGTTCAACACAGGCATAGTGAACCCCAAGGCCAGAATATTTACAGGCTACCCCAATTTACCTTCCTACTATCTGCCATCTACCTTTTCATCCTGTAGCTATATCCATGCTAACTTTGCCCAGTGAAGTATCATGAGTTGGATTTTACTGCAAAGCTCTGAACTAAAATAGATTCCATTCCAATACTTACAACATTTCTAAGTCAAAAACTAATTAATTCGGAGAGAGTCAGCTTGTGGGGCAGGCATGAAATCCCACAGATCAGGTCCTGCTTTATATGATGGCCAGCAGGCAAGGTGGAAGGGAGAGATTGCTGGTTTTTTATTGCTCCCTCCTCCCAATATACTGATAAAATCAAATATCTTGATTTTTAGTATCTTATGCAAGGAAGGAAAAGCTAGGACTGTTGCACACTATGGGTCATCTTAACTGTATAAGAAAGTCTTTCTTGCATTTTTGTTGCATTGCCCAGTAAAGGATTCCAAGTAGCTTTAATTAAAACTGTGTACAGCATGCAGTATTTATCTGACCTTTACATAATAAAAACATGTGTGGAAGGAGGGATAAGACTTCATTGTGACTTCACTGGTTTGGCAGGACTGCAGGACATGCAAACAACTGCTGTTAGAACCACTGCTAATCTTTCTATGAATTGTACATTTTGTGTGTGTTGTATAGTGAGTTATACAATCCTTTGCCACTGTTGGCAGGTAAACTACACACTGCATAATTAGAGTGTTCCAAATATATTGCCCCCTCAAAGCACAGGGGATTGGACTGAAAACTCTGAACAGAGCTTGGCCAGAGATCCATTATATTCTCTTTGGTTCTATCTCGGACTGCTCTCTTTTGAGCAAAAGCCTTCATTTCAAACCCCAGCAGTCATTTTCTTTCACCATATGTGTCCATCCATTGCCAGTTGGTTGATGCTATCACTTGCTTCATTGTGCCTTCCAGCTTCTAAGAGCAAACTTCCAGTGCCTCTTTTCATCTCTTCTGCTTAAGAGGCTCAGAGAAGCCATCCAAAAATGGATGGCACCAGAGGAAGGATAAAGTTTTCAACAACTGACCCTGCAGGCAAGCAGAACATGCTACTAGCTTTTCTGAGAGCATTCTGAACAGAAGGATAATCTGTCAGGGTTTAAAATGAGATTCTGAAAAGCCTCAAGGATTAGTTTTTTGGGGTTGGGTTGTTGTTGTTTTTACTGTTAATGAATTCAGTATGTAACATAGAAGTTTTGGCATAGTAATTAGATCTCTGGTCCACTTTGCCAACTATTATTTCTATAGCCAAAAAGAGTGTTCTAAAAAGTTTGTGTTTGCAGTAAATAATTGTGGAATAAGCTCTCTATGTGGATGGTGTCATTATGTAGTTTAGTTACAGAGTGGCATTTAATTTAGTTGCATCTGGGTGGAGTCAGCAGTTTCCCATGTTTGTTCCTATTTAAGTCAGACAATAGAGTTCTTCTGTAGCTTCCTGTTAAGTTGCCCAGTAAAGGACTCCAAGAATCTGGTGTGTCTTCTAAGCCTTCCAATACGCCACATTTGCAGAGGTGGTGGACCTAGCTCATGAACTGTTTTGCACCGTAGTTCAGTTTTGAGGCAGTGGCGGACTCACCTTTTTCAAGGTTTGCTTTGGGTTCTAAGAAATAGAAATTTAGGTATTCAGTTTTGCTAAAGTAGGTTCCCATGGGAATGTGTGGTCAAAATTAGTGTTCTCACAGTGGCTAACCAGATGCCTATGGGAAGCTTGAAAACAGAACCTAGCCAAGCCTAGATGGGTATTCCCTCCTCCCCAGATTGTATTTCATGTATCCCGGTTCCTACCTGCTGTCTGTCCTTGCAGTCCCACTGCGCATTCCATGGTCTAGCATCCAATTACATTGCCTTGATCTCCTATTAACTCAGTTTAACTCTTTCTGAGCAGTTCAAGTTTCAGCTTTATCCCACTCCTTATAATTTTGCCTGTACCAAGTCTTCACTGCAGTCTCAGCACGACAGCACCTATACCGACTACCATACATCTCTTAAAAATGTATCCTATTTTAACATCTTAAAGCAGAAACACTCAAATGCACAAATCTGTTCAGAAAATTGCACATACCTTTAGTTTACGTCAGTGATTTTGATTGAATTCTTAAACCAGGAGACACTCAGCATTGCCCCGTTGTTTGCCTTCAGTTCAGCAACAGATGCAAACTATCCAATTTGTGACAGTACTTGGCTTTAATACGAATCGTCAACCAAAAACTGGAGTGACCATTTTCAGCACTGAGAAACAAATTGCTGACTCAAAAATAAGTGGGAAGCACTATTCCACATGTCTTAATGTTTTACCTGCCCACAAAGCAGTACAAGATTTTCTATGGTTCCACTTGCTGCACAAGCATTTATAAACTACAGTTCCAATGAGCTGTAACCTCCTGTTTTTTAGAGATGATTTATCAAGTGATTTTGCTACTCTGGTTCTGGGCTGAGTTCTTCTAACTGAAGTGAATAGCTGAAATTCCCTAAACTGCACTCTTATTTTCTGCTTTTATAATGCTTAGTCTGTCAGAGGTAGCTAGTTATTAGGCATATTTTGCGGCTGCATGGTGGAGGGTAGGAAAGAACAATATATTCGCTTCGGGTAAATAGGAAATCTTTCTCGGTGGTTAGAAAAATGATAGCATCTCTTCTATAACCCCCCAAATAGTTCAGATGGTCATGGAGAAATAAGAAATAAGAAGTCTGCTTACCCTGTTTGGGGTGTGGCAGTGTTGCAGGCTAGTCTCTGTGTCCCCTGTGCTCTCCAATGCGGCAACTGCACATGGAAAGCTTCCTGGCTGGTAGGAAACCCAAACGGCCATCCCCATTGGGCAGAAAGCAGATAGTAAAACTGCCAGCTGAATTGGCCAGTGGGTGGCAGCCTAAGAGGCAGACACTCACTGGGGGGCATCTCAACCGAGCCAAATGCCATCTCTTGGGTCCATTTCCAGCATATTTAAGAAAGCTTACCTCCTCCCTTCAATGCAGTTGCTCATTGGATCCCCTGCCCATCCTCTGTATTCAATAAAATTGTGACCTTATTTGATGCAAGCCATGGTCTCTGCCTGGTTCTTAAATGTTAAAGCAGGATGTGGGGGACGTCGCAATGCCTGGGCACTCAAACAATATTAATGTCCAAGGTGCTCAGGACCCACATTAATAAGCCCAATCCATATTATATTGTATGAACCTCCTCTCCACCTTTAGACATTGGGGGCATCTCTCCTTCACATTCTACTACCAGCTAAGTTATGATGTGTGGATAAGAAGAGCCTACTGGATGAGGCCAATGGTCATCTAGTCCTGTAAAATCTCAGACATGCACATAGATGTCCATGCAAGCAAGTTCTGACTTATCATGTTGTTTTTCCATGGTGGAGATTACCACGGATGGGGCTTACTTTGGGGAGCATTTGTGGGGAGCAGAAGTGCCTCTTGCTTAGCCTTGACACCCAGGTAGGCAGGCAGGCTCACTCTGCTTAGTTGCTTTGACCAAAAAGCTCCAGAGGACCCACCACAGTTGACACCAGCATCCCTTTAGAAGCCACTGTCTTCATTGCTACCAATACCCCTATGCCCTGGCCTGAGTGTATGTACACTATACTGGGGCTTAGAGGCTTCCTGGGCATAAATATGGCAAGTAGTAGTAGCTGCAGTCCATTTCACCCAGCATTCTCAGCACTCAACTGAAGAAGCCCCCAGGAAGCTGGGACGGGGCTCCCTACTGGTGCCTGACACCCTCCCTCCATCACCTGGAAATATTTATTGAAGGGCTGTAGGTAGTACTTGATATTGTGGAGCTGCCTGCCACTGGCTATGTAGTCAGGCCACCCATTTGGATAGGTTCTTTCAAGATTTTGTGGCTCCTTAGCAACATTATGCATCTCCCTAGAACAGCTCACATTTTCCTATATAACAAAAACAGAAGCCTTTAACTAATAATAATGTAATGCGTTGGGAAGAGTTGTTTATGAGCTGGATATTGCAGAGGACTGAACACTGGCCACTTCTAGACGAGCATGTAATGTGTGCACAGGCACGCATTTACCTTTAAGCAAGAGGGTAGTAATCTCATTAACTATAATGAAATTGCTCATGTTTTCCTTTGCTGGAATAGGCTAACATATTTGTCACCTGTACAGCCAAGCCCTTGGAGCATAAATAAAGGCATAAAATGGCACAATCATTTATTAAGCTAGTAAGAATAAGGCTTCTTTTATTTATAAATCTGACAGTATTAGACTCTTGTGTATTTGGAGTTTTTGATTATTTTTTCCCCAGACATCATGCCAAGCGCAGATCCAACTTTAATGAGTTTGCATGCTGGGAAAGGATGTATTATTTTCAAGGCATCTTTCAAACTGGACTGCGGGGGCGGGCGGGGAGCATTTACTCGTTCCATTCCTGAATGATTGTAGTTAGTAGCAACTAGAGCTATTTCTACTTGACTAATATATAAGCTCTTTTGGTTGTTTGTAAATGCACATGGGGAGTGGGCTAGGAGGCTGTGCCCCCCCAACCTGCAAACATTCATTTGAATGCCTTAGCAAAACCCCTGGGGCACAAGGCCATGGAGGCTCTATTCAATCCTTTAATGAACCCACATAAAGGGAAAGAAGAGCCTGCTGACATGATCCCCACTCCAGGTGCGTTCATTCAGCACACATCTTTAATGCCTGAAAAAGACTGAGCAAAAGTTTGGGAAGAAATGCCAGAAGCACCAGAAGTTGGGAAATATAGCTCAATCAAGCCCTTGAAAGTATTGGATATATTGTCACACAACTCTGATTCAATAAACAATGGTTTGTTCTGAAGTGTACAACTCTTGGGCTCACGTGCTCCTCTTCCTGTGGCACAGCAAATTTCACTTCTGATTTCAAATAGCCACAATTTAGTGTTGTGTCTGAATCCTGAATTGTGGTACATCTTAACTGTGGTTTACAGAAACAAGCTATCTTTCATAAACCACACTGGGGAGTTGATTTGCATATGTAAAATTAGGAGTCAGGAGCCTATCACCTAGGGGCAGCAACCATTTCTTTGCTGAATTGCAGTTAGCCCACATGAAGAGATCATTGAAGGTGCAGCTCAGGCTGACTGACAAGTGACTTTTCTAGTTGTAAAAGGGATGGATCTGTGTGTGACATGCAGGTTGAGCCTTAGTGACAGAGCACCTACTGTATTTTGCATGTAGAAAATCTCTGTCTCATAGCTCCAATTAAAACAACCTGAAGAACAAGGCAGAAACACAGGAGGGGGGGAAACACAAGATGTAGTCTTCCTACTTGTGAGTTTTCACTGAAAATGCAGTTGAGGATAGCAGTCTGTAAATTTTATAAGACCAGCAGTTATGACTCAAGATACGTTCCTATATTGTCCTGCATTGCCAGGGAAGGGTTGTTGCATTAAACTATGTTATTCTTACCTGGTTGCTAATTTCTCTTTCTTTCTTTCTTTCTTTCTTTCTTTCTTTCTTTCTTTCTTTCTTTCTTCTCTCTCTCTCTCTCTCTTAAATGTATGGCTACTTAGATATATATGTGCTGTATTCTTTCATCATTCTGTTGGCATTTCCTATAGGGGATTCAGTACATTAACCACACTAGGACTAACCATGGATTTCTCAATCAATGAACTAGTTGCTGAAATTATTCTGACAAAGCCATGGTCATATAAATCAAAGAGCCAGGAGCTGATTTCAGAAGTGTTCAGAAGCATCTTGACCTTGGTTCCTGTGTGCCACTAAGCAAAAGTGTTTCCATTAATACAGACATGCTCACACTTTCATATGATCGCTCTTAATACACCACCTATTCAGTGAATGATTTCAAAGCTTTAAAGAGTCCATGGGTAATTTCCTTCTCACTGGGATATGTATTGGAGATTAATGTTCATTAAATGCTGCATGTTTCACGCTATCGAGTCTGACCACTCTTCCCATTTATACCAGCATGCACAACAGCAGGAGAAAGTGGGAACTAGGGGTGGAAGGATGTGTTTTTGCTTCCTTTAGTCCATTTTCAGTGGGGTCCTAACTTCCCTCTCTAACCTAATCAGCTCCATGCATATCCATCAGGCTTCTGGCACCTTCAGACCTCCATATTTGGCAGAGATAGTTAGTTCCCTTGGCCTCTTAGATTCATCTCAAAGCTGCTGGTCAAACCCAACCATTATCCCTGTTATTAATCAATCATTTTGTTTTTCTGATTGTCAGCTTTTGTAACATGCTGGTCTATTGTTTGGTTGCTAATTCCTCCTGTTACAATTGTAATTTGCCATGTGCTACCATGTCCTCTTCATTCATTAGATGAATACATCTTCTTCCTGTACATGGGCAGATAAGGACAACCTATTTTCTTTCTGACCTTCTTCCTTTCTATGGACCAGGATGGATGGATGGATGGATGGATGGATGGATGCAAGGGAGTAGATTCAAATGTGATCCCCATACCTGTATTTTTAAGAGGCTAATTCCAGGAAGATCTCCATTCTGGATGAATACTATTTATTTCTGTGTGCTTTAAGATGCTGGGCAGCAACTGTGTGTTATAAAATAAAATGTCATAATTTCATACAAGCAGACTAGGGGAGGCAAGAAGAGGCCTCTGTACCCTTGGTAACTGACCTCTTTCCTTGGCTTGAAAATTGACCCTTGTGATCACTGCAGCCTATCATAAAGAGAGAGAAAATATTGGCCCATACTCCATTAAAGGATGCATTGACTTCTACTCAGTCTATTATCTATATGGTGTATAATTCACTTTCTGAAGATTGCATCGGCAGCACTAGATGTCTGTAATTATCCTTCTTGTTCTTGTATTTCATTAAGCAGGCTGCCTAATAAGCCTGATGCGATAGCTGCAGTATATCACTTGGCCCATGGAATAATAGCTTTTGAGATAGACTTTGTCATACTTGAACCTTCCTCTAGCTATTGCAGCACAGCTTTTCAGTATGTTACAGTATGTGGAATGGAAAGGAATAGAGAATGAAAAGGTGTTTGGGGTATGTTTTCTTTTTAAAAAAACAACAACACATAAATTCCTAACAGTGCAATCCTATGCATGTCTACCATACATACACAAGCCCTGTAGAGTTCAATGGACTGGCTTCTGAGTAGACATAAGATACATTCTTAGGTGGATTGAGGCTCAAGTATGTAAGTGAACTGCCACATGTTTTGCAGGAGTTGAGGGGGCAAGTAGTGGGATGGACAACCAAAATCACCTTATCCGGGTCCTCAAGCATCAATAACTGTAATTCCACAGAATCAAATAAGAAAGAGTGCTGGACACATCAGAGGCTATATTAAGAGGAGCATCAAGATAAGCAGGAAGGCAAGTGATTTTGTCCTCATGCCTTATAAACCTATCACAGCAGGTAATGAATGTTAGAAGGATGTTGGAATGAAGTTATGTGGTTTTAGCAGAAATGTTATAAGGGTTTAGGAAAAAAATAGACTGTTAATTGGTGAAAGGAGGGAAAGTAAAGTTATATCATATTAAGATAAATTACAGAACAAAAATTGGAAAAGATGGAAAGGATTTGCTGAAATAGTTAACCGAATTAGAATACAAAAAAGGCAGGTGTGAGGAGGTCAAGGAAACAAGCAAATGAAAGATAAGTTATGGGAAGATTAGCTGTATTTTATTTTTATTTTTATTTCTTCCTTATTGTGATGTGTTGTTTTGTTTTTGTTTAATATGGTGTTTTATTTTTGCTTTTTGTAACCTTTAAAATTTTAATAAATATTATATATATCTAAAAAATAAACCTATCACAGCAGGGCTTTGATGGTACCACTGCACTGATAACTGGAGAAGCTGGTAACAACTTTGTAACCACATGGGCAGCTACCTGAGGAGGTAATGGAGGCAGCAATGTAGGTCTTTGTTTCTACTTTCATCTCCATATGATAGATGTGGTTGCTGCTGTTCCGTCAGCTTCACACTGAATCTTGTACCACTTCTGCTCTACCTGTCACTAGGCCTACTTCATTGCTCATGACTCTGAGGAAAACCAAAGAGCTCTCCACAGGAATGGAGTGGGCACCATGTATCAACAACGCTCCTTGTGTCCCTGTTTCAAAATAAAGTAAGAGTATAGACGGGCTCGTCAACTTTGGCTGCTGGAAAAATCCCCGAGCATTCAGGAATCTATCAGGTTCCGCAGGGATGGACCATCCGAATTGGTCTTCTACTGCTACAGGGCAAGATATGGGGCCACAAGCCCAAACTTTACCACATAGTGATCTGACTGTGACAAAGGGATCAGTTCCATCCCTCCAGTATCCAAACCACACCCCACTCACCTGGAAGTGAAGGCCAGTTCAAGTGAGTGCCCTGCCCTATGTGCTGGTCTGCTGACAACTTGGGGCAGCCCCATGGTTGACATGGAGGTCATGAAGTCCTAAGCTAGAGAAGGCAGCCTCATCCTAAGCTTTTCTAATTCTCAGATTGGGTGGCTGTCATAGACTAAAATAAGCACTTTCCAATAGTCTATAAAATTTTATGACATTTGTAAAATTTCCTTTTAGACCCTTTCCATATACTGTTTTGGTTATGTGTTTCAGGTCTCCAGACCTCCATATGCTGTTTGCTGATAGATGCTCCTGTATCCCTTGACTACAGTTTTATTCCAAACATTATCCTCTTCACTGCTCAGTTCTTGGCCTATTTGATTTATCAGGGGATTTTGTCTCCATTAGTAGCTTTTACTTCAATCTGCATATTGTGCATATTGATTATTTCCCCCTCAAAAGTATTTTCCTTTTGCAGGCCCATGCATGCATGTGTCAGGGAAACCTGCCACCACAGAAGCAGGAACAGCCCTTCCTAACTGATCCAGCTTTAAGTTTTAAACCAAGGTTTAGAATTACCTAAAAGTAATTCCATATTTTCTCCTAAGGGTTGATGAGGTTTTAGCTCCACAGGGAATGAAAAATCGAGCCAGATCAGATGGCGTCACCTATGCAATCAAATTGATCTGCAACACTATATGATTTCTTATTTGTTCTCTATCAATGATTCCAAACATACAATTCCTTGTTCAATGCCTGTTGCATCTATTCTTGTTACAGTTTCCTGCTTTGCACATTTTGAATTCAATGTTTAAGAATTATTAAAGCTTGTTCAGAAGTCGTTTCAACCAATATTAATGCTAGACAAGGGTAGCCATTGCCAGGAAAAGTGAAAAGGCAAAAATAATGTTACAGATTTGCGTAAATTTTGCATATTTACATGCATAACTACAATTTAGAAATATCAGTAATTACCATAATTTAAAAAGAAATGTAGCTACAGAGGAGAAGCCTGTGACCAGGTGACATGTGTGCATTGCTCTAGTACTAACTTTGGGTGGGCAATCTCTCTGTTCCTGTGCTCTCTCTTCCTAGGGTTATCTTTAAACCAGACATGGACCAAACTGCCCTTCAGCTAGAGGACCGCTGTTGGAAAAGTAAGATGTATGGCCACCCTTTGAAAGCTCCAAGGTTTTTCCTGGTATTATCAGAAACAGAAGGACAATCTGTGCCCCACCCCCACCCCTGGCACCACTCACTTCTTTGAGCTCTCCCACAACACCAGCTGCACACACTATGAATGATGGCAAGTTGGAGTCAAAGATGCTCATTTGCAGTTTGTACCTGTTTGTTTTTCTTTCACTAAGCAAGGCAGGGTTCTTCTGTAGTTCCCCACTTCCTTTCTTTTCTTTTTGGTTGCTAGGTTTCTGGCTTTTCAACTCCTCCTCAGCTATAAATTGCTCGTAGCTGCTCCTGAATACCTGGCTTATCAGATACTAGTTAATTCCTGAGCTCTCAAGTGTCCCAATTTAATTGGAACATCCTGGATTTACAAAAGTGCCCCAGCCTCTGAACTCAATCCAGGACCCCCCAATTTTCCTAGAACCCACTCCATGCCACGCTGCGTCTCCTGATTTGGCACAGGCTGGGGCGACCTTCCTGGAGCCGCTGTAGGCCTCATGGCACCCCCAGTGGTGGCAAGACCTATAAGAGACTTTCAAGGGCTGTTGTAGGCCTCACAATGTCTTGGGTCATGGCAGGGCCTGACAAGGCCTGGCATGGCCTTCCCGGGGGCTACTCTAGGCCTTGCATCATCTGGAGATGCAGCGTCTCATGAGCAGGAGGCTGAAGACAGCAAAGGTAAGAGAGGAAGGCAGGTGAAGAAGGGAGTCAGTAGCAGGAAGGGGGTGAGGGATGGTGCCCTGAATTTTTCTCACAAAATGTTGAAAGATATGTAATTCGAACACCAACATCTGTTTCTTAATCAAACTAGGCAGCCCCCTATTCTAGATTTTGGTTCTCTTGTTCTTCCTGCCTTCCCTCAAAATGCTAATCACAATTATGAAATGGGATTTATTTCATTCTGTATATGAATTGCTTCCTATGAATTGTATATGAATTGCTTCCTATGAAACACCTCAAAGTGATCTACCATTTAAGACATTTGAGATAATAAAACATATATACACTACAATTTCATATATTTTTCCTAAACTTCTTGGATAATAGTGGCAAATTTGAGAAAAGGAGTACAGTGGTACCTCGGGTTATAGATGCTTCAGGTTACAGACTCAGCTAACCCAGAAATAGTACCTTGGGTTAAGAACTTTGCTTCAGGATGAGAACAGAAATCGCACGGCGACAGCGGGAGGCCCCATTAGCTAAAGTGGTGCTTCCAGTTTCAGGTTAAAAACAGACCTCCAGAACGAATTAAGTTCTTAACCCGTGGTACCACTGCACAGGGACTTGGTAGTACTAGAGACTTCACTGCAGTTGGGAGATGATGGGGCCCAATTCCATTTGGGCCTGAGGTTAAGTGACCTAAAAGAAGAAAAAGGACCATTGTTCATTGCATGCAGAAGGTCCCAGGTTCAACCCCCCACATACACAGGTAGAACTGGGAAAGAATCTTGCCAGAAGTCCTGGAAAGCTGCTACCAGTCAGTGTAAAGAATACTGCTCTAGATAGACCACTGGTCTGACTCAGTATAAGGCAGTTTCCTAATTTAGCTGGTTTGCAGCCAGGTAACTTATCCTACTACCTCCAAGGCTCAGAAGTTATTGGAATATGTGAGGCAGTAGTGGATATAAGTGCTGTTTGGGTTCAAGGGTCCAGCACCTCAGACCTTTCTAGATACAGGTACTATAATCAGGTCAAAGGCTTTGATCACTATACATTTAATGAATCAGAGGTAGTATCTGTCCTCCATAAGTCATAAAGTATAACAGTACTCATAGGAAAATACAAGTATAAATATCCCCCAGCCGCTTATTACTCCAACATATGTTCCATTTTTCAGCTGCACAAAGAAGAAAAAAACAAAGAAAAACAATTTTTGACACATCTTTGTTTTTCCAGTAGAAAATCCAATTTACATTCATCAGAGTAAGATGATGGGCCTTTTAGGCTGTTTGATTTAGCAAATGGCACAGTTGAGAGCGAGACTTCAGATAGACTCGTGTTTGACTGTTTGACTGTTTCAAAATAACACAGGTTATAGTATTGGAGCTCTCTGTTTTTCTGCAAATGCCTTCTACTGCATTGCACACTAATGAACAGCTGTCAGAGGGTTATGGGAAGTACTAAAATCCCAACAGTCAAGTTGAACTGATACAGTTCATTACCTACTGAATCATGTTCATACAGGTAACTTAACTCTTGCTACAGCAGTTTCAATGGACTGTGCATGGCTACATTGTATTACAGCTCTGGATCATAAAATTTTATAAAACTCTGCATTAAAAATCTTGCCAACACAGACACCCCCCCCCCTTGTGCAGATAGTCTTCTCTTCCTGCCTTTTGATCCTTAAAATATGCGAGCTATTGATTTCTTGGAATTAGCCACACACACACACAAAAGGAAAGGCAGTGGCTCTCAAGTTGAATCTCAATCTCTGACTAACTCTGGCATATATTGTAATTTTCTGACCATCTGTGACCTAGACATTTATCAGCCTTATCTTTATTTTGGAAATTCTCCAATAATCGTACAGACAGATGGAGAGTATTGAAGTATGTGACATGCTGGTCTTGTAATATGCGTAGAATGTGGGGTGGGGGAGCCTCTTACTAAGACTGCACTAAGAAAATGTAGTGAGTGATGAAAAATATGACACCAGTCTCACACAAGTTCCCTGTGTGAAGTGGTGCTTGTAGCTGTAGATTCATTGAGTCACATAATACCAGTATTCCACATCATCTCACTGCTTGTTCCTCAGTGGTCTCCCTTCCAGCTCCCATTTGTTCCCATTCTGCTCCCAACAATACCACCTGTACACCATTCCACCTCTGAAAGACCACTGGCCCTGAAGGCTAGCATTTCCTTACCAGCCACTGCCCGTTCAGACCCTCATTTTACACTTGCTTACAACAAATCATTTGCCATTTTAATGCCCATTCATCCAGTTCAGAGAGGAGTTTAAGAGCTCTTGCTTTTAATTTCCTGGCTAACTGGGTATCATCAGCAAAAGTGGCTACCTCAGTGTTCACATCTAACTCCAGATCATTTATAAAAATGTTGAAAGCACCAGACCCAATACACATCTATGGAGGACCCTACTTCTTATATCCGGCATACAGTGGTTCTCAAGCTAAGAGCAACAGCTCCCATGACAAGCAGAAAATAGCCAGCTCCCTTAATTCTGGTCCCTCACCCTGAGGTTTTAATCCTCCTGCAACTCTTCAAAAGTATGAAACTCTAAAACACCACATCAAACCTTGACACATGCAAGCTACATTCTACTGATGTTTTCCTGTGTGTGGTGCCTTGGTCCATATATATTTGCACAAAACTGCAAGCTGCATACCGGTGAATATGTTGAAGGACCTTTGCACTGAAGATACAAGTTCAGTACCCATAAAATATTATATTTGAATGCATTGTATTTAAAATGCTATGCAGAGAGGTTTGCATTAGGCAGGAGGTTTAACTTTACCTCAATGTGGCAAAGAAAAGTGTGAATGTTTCCATTAAGGTGACCTGATGACTCATCCCAGAACCCAAAGCAGAGATCTCTCTTATCAATGAGATGAAACCTGAGAACTCAGTATCTTAGTCAGTCTTCAAGCTCTGTGATCAATAACAAGCAAAGTGATTGAACTGTACTAAGGATTAAAAAGAAGATGGGATTGCATTGCTTCATTGTTTATTAGCAATATGTTACTTTGTATTTTGTAACATGTACTGTATTTTTTAACTGTTTTAACACTGTTTCCAGTAAAACTGGAATGAAACTCATTCTTGTGGTGAAAAGCAAATTTGTACTCCACACAGGGTCTAGATCAGGGATTCACCTTGCAATCATTACAGCTAAATTGTTCTTTTGGACCAAAGAGCCCACATTCTTTCTGCTGCTGAATTAACAGCTGAACTAAATGATTTATTTCCATTCTAAAGCATCCAGTCTACCAGTTTTGGGGGGAGGGGAGAAATCAGATTTGTGGTACCGAAGACCTACTGGTATAGTATAAATATATTTATGTGTTCTAGTAATTATATTCATAGCATACCTGAGGGATTCTGGCTGTGCAAATAAATCTTATATTTTCTACACTGTGCAAATAAACATTCCATAGTAAAAATAAATTATATGTCCCACTATGGGATCCTTGTCTAATCTACTCCCTTCCCCATCAGGGATGAAACTACATTACTGGAGTCAAAGGTTACCAAGCTGGGTTTTGCCCTCAAAATGCTCTGGCTTCCATGTTCCCTTCCTCTCGTTCTTTGGCTCTCAAGCAAATGTTCAATAAAGTCAATCAAAAACAAAGAATCAGAACAATACTTCAAGCATGTGTTGATTTTAGATTCAGAATCCGAATGGGGTGGGGAGGGGGACTATTCACCTAAACCTTTTTGTTTTTCAATGCCAATCATTTGTGCTACATCGTTTTCAAAGAGATAAATTTTCAGGGACTTGAAAGAGAGGAAAACGATTTTCCTTTGTATATGAAGGGTTTCTCTATATGTCACAGTCCTTTTTTTAAAAAAACAAACCCGTGAAGAGAAGAGACAGGATTCTGCAGCTATACACACCTGTTTTGAGGTAAAAGCAGTTTCATGTGTTCCCAAACGGCCATATAAACTCAAGACTAAAAATACTTTCGAGTTCAAATATGCAAATGCAAGTCTGAGAACAGAGCTACTGGGACTTTGCTTGTGCATAGCTTGCAGCTTGCCTTAAATGCAGTCTTATTGAGGATACGTGCTTGATAGATGGGATGGTTGGAAGGACCTTGAATTAGTGTGCTAAAAACTAGTGCACTAAAAGTGCTGAGCTCTACAAAAAAAGAGAAGACACAGATAACTAGATTGTCCAGCAAAAGCAGGCCACACTGCTGGCAATCCCAAGTAATTGTGAGGTTATTTTCCTAGACTATTAGGGAACGTACAAATCCTTGTTCCCCTCATCAAGGGCCTATTCTCATCTGGCAACGAGAAAACACAAGTTGTTTGTATTATGCCCCTTTTTTATTTCTTTTCATGGGTACTCAGATGTTGAAAATATTGAAGTGAGAACTTCTGAACGTGCCCTGAAAATGTAAGGTCCTCAGTGCATACAGAAGAGGATTATTTTTAATGGTGTGATTACTACACTACAGCACCCTAAACTGACTATAGAAGGGTGAAGCAGTTACTCCAATAGTCATGTCCCATTATGTAATGACACTGTTCATTACATAAAACTGGCTGAGGTTATCCTCATGTTAGATCAGGCTGGCACGCAGTACTGATGTGCAAATTGATAGCTGTAGGAAATGTTTAAAGTAATGTGTGATGTGTCTATGGTTTTTAAAGAATCCAATTAAAAACATTAATTGTACTGCTGTGTTTCACCCTGGTCATGGGAAGAGATTATGTGTTGGAAACGACAAGTTTACAACATAGGAGGAGAGCTTATTGTGGTCAGGTGTTGCAAGACATTTTGCTGCCTGAACATATGACGCATGCCCATACCTTCCCCAAGTCAAACTGCAGACCCTCCAAGTGCCCTATTTTACAGGGATGTCCATGATTTAGAGAAGCCATCCCGATTTCTGATTTCATCCCAGAATGTCCCACTTTTCCCTATTTTTATTGGGGAAATGTTAGTTATCTGACCCCTGAGCTGTCTGAAGGCAATCCTGTATAGGGAGGTTGTTTTAAATGTTTAATTGTTTATATTTTTATATACATTGGAAGCCACCCAGAGCGGCTGGGCAGCCCAGTAAGATGTGTAGGGTATAAATAGTATAATTATCATTCTGGAATGGGTTGTCTCTATTTTCACCAGAGAAATGTTGGATGGAAGAAAGTGCATAGGCTCAAGTCTGGCCAAGTTGTTTTGACACCAGACATAGAAAATACGTGTCATTTAAATAAGCTAAGCATTTGCTGCCTGTACATGAGATCCAAAATCAGCTGCCTGACATAGCTGCCTCACTCTACCTAATGGTAGGACTTCTAGCTAACTTAAGATTTTAAGAGTGTCAGTCTTAATGGAAGAGATTCCAGCACACCTTATGTTGAGATGAATGATGGTTAGAATGCAACAAAAACCATAGAGAGGGAGAACTTGGGAGTGCAAAATGAACCATACAACCTTCTATTGTGTTGGATCCATATAAGCCATCCAGGACTGTGTTCATAATCTGAGGCCCTTCTTTGTGTGCCTTCTCCATGAGAGGTCCGGACAGTGGCAACACAAGAACAGGCCTTCTCTGAAGTGGCTCCCTGTTTGTGGAATGCTCTTCCTAGGGAAGTTTGCCTGGCACCTTCAATATATATTTTTAGATGCCAGGTGAAAATGTTCCTCTTCAACCAAGTCTTTGGCCAATTAATATTCTACAGCCTTTTAAATGTGTCTGTGGGAAGTGGTGGGGTATTGTTTTGCTGCTTTGTTTTAAGTATTTACTTGTTTCTATCCTGCATTTTAGGGATGGGGGGGGGGCCCTGTGGGTTAAACCACAGAGCCTAGGTCTTGCTGATCAGAAGGTCAGTGGTTCGAATCCCTGCAACAGGGTGAGCTCCCATTGCTCGGTCCCTGCTCCTGCCAACCTAGCAGTTCGAAAGCACGTCAAAGTGCAAGTAGATAAATAGGTACTGCTCCGGCGGGATGTTAAACGGCATTTCCGTGCACTGCTCTGGTTCGCCAGAAGTGGCTTAGTCATGCTGGCCACATGACCCAGAATCTGTACGCCGGCTCCCTCGGCCAGTAAAGCGAGATGAGCGCCGCAACCCCAGAGTCGGCCATGACTGGACCTAATGGTCAGGGGTCCCTTTACCCTTATCCTGCATTTTATTCTGTGAGCTGCCCTGAGATCTTATGATGAAGGGCGGTACATAAGTCTAAAATAAATGGATAAATAAATAGATAAATAAATTATACTTGGAGTAGAACCATTGACTTTAGTGAACCTATATTAGCTCTGTATATTGACTTCAATGGGTCTGTTTATGGTAGGAAAGGTACCATGTACAACCTTCAATTTTAAATAATTCAAAAAGTTTGCTATCTTTTGAGTTACACATTTAAACCAGGTGTGTTGTTACATATATTCCACACCTCTTCAATTTTAGCTGAAAAGCCTATTTCAGACCTACAATTTTCAAAGGGAAAATGTATTTTAGTGCTATTGCCTTAAGGCCTTTACATGCAGCTGTCAAGGTGGCACAGAAATGTTTTAATCAAACCAAATCTGACTTTCCTCAGCTGGGCACAGTCCAAACAAAATACCAATTAGTAACTAAATATAGAAAAGGCTTTGCAGAATTTAGATTTCTTAATGTGCTCAAATTAACTTTATTCATTCATCCTACTCTCTCTGATGAGAATAGTTCAGAAGTCAGAACAATGCTTTAACTACAGCAAGCTGTTTTCTGGGTCTCAGGTGCTCACAAACATGGCCCAAACTTTGCAGTCAATAGTTTAACCTTACAAATGCCAGCTTCCTTACTTTCCTTTAAAGTTCAGCTCCTCCAGAATTTAGCAAATAATGCTTTTCCTACTCACAGAATCTCACTCTAAATGCCAGCCAGTGACTGCATTTTTTTTAATGCCTCTATAAACGTTATAATGCCTTGTTAGTAATTTTTCATTAGCTGGAATAACTATTACTTGTATAGCTATATTTCATATTGTATCACAATTTAAGTATTTCTCTCTCTCTCTCTAATTTTAATTTCTCTTTTCTTCCTTTCCTTTCATTTTATTTTCTCACTGAAATTTTTAATAAAATATAAGTATCTTTTAAAAAAAAAAAAAAAAAAGCCAGTTTGTGGCTAGAAACTTTCATTAATTATTTCTTTATATCATCTGTCTACTGCCCAGTTAGCAATATCCTAACCGCAGTACAAAACTACCTAGTTAGCTGAAAGCTGGCAACAACAGCAGAGCTGACTTAACACACCAAAGATATAATAATAATAATAGTAATAGTAATAATAATAATAACAACAACAATTTATTATTTATACCCCACACATCTGCTGGGTTTCCCTAGCCACTCTGGGCGGCTTCCAACAGGAGATTAAACCATCTGTGATTTCTAATGCATGACAGCATAAACCTAACTGTGTCTACTCAGAAGTAAATCCTATGAAATTAAATGGGACCTACACTCAGGTGAGAGGGTTTAGGACTGGAAAAGGCTTTCTCAGTGGCTGCTCCCAGATTGTGGAAACTCCTTTCCATGGGATTCTAGGCTGGCCCCTCTCTGATTTCTTGTTATTGTCAAATACCTTTTTTGTTGGCTCAGTCAGTAGAGCATCAGACTCTTAATCTCAGGGTCGCGGGATCAAGTCCCATATTGGGCAGCAGATTCCAGCATTGCAGGGGGTTGGACTAGATGACCCTCATGGTCCCTTCCAACTCTATGATGTTATGATACCTTTTCCGACAGGAACAAACTTGACCACTAATTGTCTGTTGTGACAGGGTTTTCTGAGGGTGAATGTGGTACTTTTGTGTTTGTGTGTGTGCGCGTGTGCTTAGAATGGTTTTGATTGTTTTCAGTGCTGCTCTTTAATAGGGTTACTTTTTATATATTTATATTTAAACATTTATTGTGTGGTTTAAATTGCATCTGTTTTAGCTTGTTCTGTGAGCCACCTTAAGAGAAAGATGTGATATAAATAAAATAAAACAAACAAACAAGCAGTCACCCATTAACTAATGTTCTCAGGGTAACAACAACAACAACAACAATATGTAACTCTAAAAAGCAGTATTGAAACAGTCGGCATAAAACAGGGAGAAAAGTAATATGCCATCTGAATATCATCACAGACCCATAAACATTCCAGAGTGAGGCAGGGGCAAAATGATGAGATTTCAAAGACTTTTTCATGTTGCTTAGCTAGCCTTAGGTTTTACTTGTGTTTGAAGCCATGACTGTTAGGACAAGTATTACACACTGCATTTGGATCTGTTGGCATCTTCAGTTATTTTGTCATCCTCCATATGCTCCAATTTTTGGAGTAGACTGGAAATGTATACAGTCTTGGCAGTGGCGGTGGAGGTGGGGACAAGACCTAAACCTGGCACAGATTTGCCTCACAGGGGTATTTATTTGGGTGTCAGTTGTTCTTCATTGCTTTGATTGCATACCTTCCTTTTTTAAAAAAATGATATTTATTAGAAGTTTAAAAATACAAAAAAGAAGGGAAAAAAGACAGCAAAAAATTTAACGAAACATACAATACAATACATAAAAAAGAAAAAGAAAGACCAAAAACATACAACAATATCCATAAAAAAACAAAAAAAAACCAAATCCAATATTTCATATCTTAATCTTCCAATTACTTGTTTCATCGACCTCCTCACACCTCCCTTTTTGTATTCTAGTTTAATTATTTGTTTCAGCAAATTCTTTCCATCTTTCTCAATTTTTATTAGGTAATTTATCTTAACAGTCTAACCTATTAATTAAGTCAACAAATCCTTTCCATCTTTCACTATATTCTGTCATTCAGTTTACCTTAATTTATTTTAACCTTATCTTACCATAAAATACCTTAAAGCTTAAAACTTAATACTTATTTATACATAACTCCTTATATCATTTCTACTAAAGCCAAATAGTTTCATTCCAACATTTTTCCTAATACTCATTAATTTTACATTAATTCCCAAAGTAAATCTTTAAAAACTTTCTTCCAATCTTCATCCAGCGTCTCTTTTTCCTGATCTCGGGTTATGTCAGTCCTTATTGTCCATTTCTTCTAGTCCATCAACCTGGTAATCTTGTGTCCGAGGCTCTTAAGTCTCTTCCATGTCCCTTCTGCAGATCTTCTTCTTGTTTGTACTTGCACTTTACCTTATCTTTTGTTGATCTCTTTCTTAATTTCTTTCCTTTCTCATTGAGGAGTAGTTCTCAGGGATGTTCCAACTCGAAAATATCTCCGTCTCTCCTCAGCAGATCGGCCCATTCCCCACAGTCCCATTCCCCACAGTCAACAATGTAGTCCAGAAAATATTTAAAAGCATGTTTCAAAGTCCCTCCAAACTTAAGGACCCCCACAGCTCCAGACCCCCCCCCCCCGGCCCACTCCAGATTCAACCTTCAACAACAACTGTTTATGCTCCTGTAGGGCCTCGGGCTTTACTTGAGGTTCAACAGCAACCTCCTCCCTCATCTTCTGCATTTGCACTTGCTCTATCAAATCAGGTTCTTGAGTTGGCTCATAGATGATTTCTGTATAAGAATTCACTGTTTGTCCAAAATTTTTGATTGCAATAGTCATCAAATCCATCTTCTCATGCATCTGCTCCATCAAAGCGCTTGTCTTGCAAAAAGCAAGCACCAAAACTTCTTCAAAACACATTTTTGTTCAAGATCACAGTCTGTTCCCAGGATCCTAATCACCACAGCTGGAAAGTCCCCAGATCGACTCCAGTAACAATTTAACAAACTCCCTCTAGAGGAGACAATTTCTATTTGTATCCATCTTTTGAAAGCAGATCCAACAAAAGAAAGTTACTTTCATTTTTCAAGTTTTTGGTTTCTTTTAAATGCAAAAGGCAACATTGGAGATAATTTGTTTCTCTTCTTTAGCTATCTGTCAAAAGATGTTCCTTTAGCTATCTGTCAAAAGATGTTCCTTTCACAGTCAATGAACTTCACCAAAAATCTCTGTCTCTGACACCCCGTTCCCAGGTTTGAGACGGTGGAAATTTATCTTTCTTTACTCTCTCTCCTGCAGGCTTAAACAGTCAAAATTCCCCCTCTTTACTCCTGCTTTCAAGAGGAGTTTAGATGGTTAAGACAGGAGGAATTTTAGAACAGCTTTATGAACCTTTATGAACAGCTTTCCAGACTTTAGCTTGCACAATTTTTGCTTCAGGCTATTTACAAAAGCGGAAGGCGGACTTCCTGTTTAGGACCTTCCCGCTTGAGTGCCAAATTAAAATGTTTCTTAGCCCAATTTTCCGTTCTACTCACAGGTACTTATTTTAGAGTCCAGTTGTCCACAGGAAAAAGTCAGCGCTCTCCGGCAATGGCTGTGCGGCTTCACTCCAAAAAAATAGCGGTCGATTCAAAACACCGTGCCACTCACCCCACGTTGCTTCGGATCCTCAAAAAAGGGGTTTCCTTGCGTGTAGGGGGGCGCTCCTGGTGTCAGCTGAATCCCATATTCCCAGGCTTCCTCCGCCTGGGATTTTTAAAGGGTCTCCGCCTTCACCGCGGTGGCAAGACCCGATTTTCACGGAGCGGGTTCCTCTGGATCAGAGGAATTCCGCCATTGCCGATGGCGCTAACCCGGAAGTCTCTGATGGCATACCTTCCTAAGGGGTAAGTGAAAACTCTGTGCAATGTTGCATAAAGCTCTGTGATGGTGATTCCCCCCTGCCTGCCCCCAGATGGTGGCAAAATCTTGTTTACACATAGGTTAAAATCTTATTATTGCTACCTTCATCTATGAGTTGACCTTAAAATCTTTTTGTTCTACTACATACCTTCTGTTTGCTGAGGTGTGTGTTTTTTTAAATATATTACAAGATGAAATCTTGGAGAGAGGTTGCCTGAGTGTGTCAAAGGGTGTGCGTATGAAAGAGAGAGAGAGAACCAAAAGCATATTGTTTGCTTTTATATCAGAGCACAGCACAGCTCTTGGGGAATATCCTCCACTTTCTTTTTAACACAAAATTCCATTTGTCTGGCATCTGTTTTTACTATTCTGCATATATGTTTCATTTCTAAAATAAAATATGTGTAGATAAAGTGTACCCTACTGAAAGCAACTTACAGGCACACTCTGTGGGCGAGAGGGGCAGAGAAAGAAAATAGGAGTGATATTTTCCTTAGTGGAAATAGACTGGTGGGGAAAACATCACACAATGCTTAGCATTATGCCCTGATCAGACCACACCTAAAGTATTGTGTCCATAATGAAAGAAGGGCATTGACAAATTAGAACGTGTGCAAAGGAGGGTGACCAAGATGATCAAGGGTCTGGAAACCAAGCCTTATGAGGAATGGTTGAGGGCACTTGATGTGATGTTCTGGGATTCGGACTCGGATGCTGAACCTGAGGGATCCCAGGCTGCACAGGAGTCCCCGCCTCCAGAACCAGCTGAGCCGGGGCTGGATCCTCAGGTGCAGCTGAGTCTGCTCTGGTTCCTGATGTGATGGAGGACCCATTGCCTGCAGGTGCTCCACTCTCAGCCCCGTCAGAGGAAGCTGAGATGCCTCTGGGTCCGGTAACCCTCCAATCTCTCCTGAGCTACAGAGGTCAGGGCACAGAGGCGGAGGGAACTAAGTTCCCACAGGAGGAGTGCTCGCCTCCAGGCCAGGAGAGGCGAGTCACTAGAGGATCGGGACCGCCCTATGCCTCAGAGCATATAAAAGCCAGCCAGCCCCAGTCCCAAGTTGCAGGAGCAACATTGTTGGTTGCTAGTTCCTGCCTGAACCCTGTCCTGCTTACCTGCCTGAGTGCTTGACCCGCCCTGGCTCCCTGCTTGCATACCTGTTCCTGACTTCACCTGACTCCCTGCCCTGCACCCAGCTTCAGCTACTACGGACTGCCTTCACATTGCACCTTTGACCACAGACCAGACTTGGACCTTGCCTCTTGAATAACCCACAGGACCAGCACACTGGGTATGTTTAGCCTGGAAAACAGGAGACTGAAATATGATAGTCATTTATAAACATTTAAAGGGTTGTCAAATGGAAGATGGAGTAAACTTGTTTCTCCTGTTCCAGGGGGCATGACCTGAACCAATCGATTCAAGTTACAAGAACAGAGAGTGTGACTCAACACCAAGAAGAACTATCTGGTGTTAAGAGCTGTTCAGCAGTGGAAGAGACTCCCCAGAAGGTTGGTAGACTCTCCTTCACCAGAGGTTTTTAAGCAGAGACCGGATGGCCATCTGTCATGCATACTTTAAGTTGAGAGCCCTGCATTTCAGGGGGTTGGACTAGATGACCCTCAGGCTCCCTTCCAAGTCTACAATTTTATGATTCTATGCATCCTTCATCACATGGGACCAGGTACCTTCTGGAACCCCATGTCTCCTAAGCAGCTGCTGTGATAGACACAAGTCAGGGGGAGGTGCAGTGGTCACAAAAAGCTCTTCTGCACTTTATTCTCTGTGCTTGTGTTCACCTTTGAATGCTGCTCCAACCTGAGCGCAGTTGCAGAAGGAGGTGATTGTACCCTGGTTCCTGCATGGTGGGAAAGGGCGATCGGAGAAGGAAGTGCAGCTCTGCGAGCTTAGAAGGCTGCTTGCACTTCAAAGGAATCACTCCAACTTATAAAGCTTTCTGCTGTGAAGCAAACACCTGCTTTCTTTTAAATTTAGCTTTTTCCTCTGTGAGTCAAAGAAGAAGCCTCTAGGTGCTAGAGACACCGTTCAACACCATCCTGGCATGAAAAAATCGAACAAGAGAGCTTTTCCACAGCACTTTATCTCCATACCAGGGTATGCTTCCCTTGTAAATTTCTGAATGCCAGGCTCATCGTGTACAAGTACATGGGAGCAGATCTAGTGATGAAGATGAAAAGCAAAGGAACTGTACAGGCAAATGGTTGCCTTGGATTGAGTCCTGCATTATTATTTTTTAGGTCAGAGTTATATCAGACTTCAAAACATGTGAAATTTTGATCTGCCAACTGAAAAGGTTCAGAAACGTGTTTTTGGAGTTTTTTTGGTTGGTGTAGGTGTATTGCTTTGGGTGATGTTTGTCTTTTTATATGGTATGTGTGGGTTATCTTTTATGTTTATTCTTCTTTTTTGTTGTTGTTTGATTATAGAAAATGAATAAAAATTAAATAAATAAATAAATAAATAAAAGATAAATAGGTACTGCTCCGGCGGGAAGGTAAACGGTGTTTCTGTGCGCTGCTCTGGTTCGCCAGAAGCGGCTTAGTCATGCTGGCCTCATGACCCGGAAGCTGTACGCCAGCTTCCTCAGCCAATAAAGCGAGATGAGTGCCGCAACCCCAGAGTCATCCGCGACTGGACCTAATGGTCAGGGGTCCTTTACCTTTACTTTTAAGGTACATTAAACAAGTAGGGAAACAAAACACAAGAGAATTTGTAAAATGGTCCACAATATATAAAAATGAATTTTAAAAGGCTAAGATCTGATCACCATTTTCTGTTTGCACATTCAAACCTGTTATATTAGCTATTTGAATGTACAGGGTGTGTATGGGTGTGTTTAAGTAAGATATTAATAACTGTGAACACAAAACTATCAGCCCCTGCCAGTCAGTTAACAGATGAAAGATTCCATCTAGATTCATGATTTTTTAGTGGGTATGACTCATTGATTACATGCCCTGGTGAGTCTCTTGATTTCAGGGAGGATTAAAGATATTTTAAGAAGATAAACCCATCAAGAAAGTTTGTTGCAAATTGTTCCTCCATGCCCAGTGCAAGCCATATAGCTGTTAAAAATTCTCAGATTGCAGTGCATCCAATCTGCCCTTGGATATCCAAGATTAAATTGCAAACAAGTATATTTTAAGAGTATGTGCTGTTATCTTGTGGCACTTTCCACTTGTTACTCTGAGTACATGGAAGGAAGCAGATGTATTTGGCACTACTCTACAACTGTTGGCAGTCCACTTGCTTTTATTGCATAATTTGGTTTTAGTTGTGTAAGTCACCTTATCTATGCCCTTTTAGGATGGGAAAAGACATAGATGTTCTAATGTTCCAATGAACAGTATTTGCCTAAAATCCACAAACCCTTCATTTCTAGGGTTCCCAATTTATTTATTTATTTATTAAAATGTTTATAGCTCTCCATCAAGAGATATCAAGGCAGGAAAAAATAAATTCCATAAAACATACCGGTTTCTTCATTTGTTTATTTTTTGTAAAACCGGTATTTACATCTGTTTCACAGTTGGCATCTCAAAACTTGATGTGCAGGGTGCCATCACAGAGAAGGCTCATTCAAGTGTCACCACTTAAGTTATTTCCAGTAGAGGAAGACTAAGCAAGGTCCCTTCTTTCGGTTATGTGAACAGAGCCCCCCGCCCCCTGCACGTATGCACTTCTATGCATGTGGAATCTAGGGACTTGTTAAACTGAAAGTGTGAAGACCAGGATCTAGAAATCCAAAGTAATGTGAAAAGTTATTAGGTCTTTCCCAAGAAATAAACAACAGCCAAGGTGACCAGGAGTTCAGAGAGGGCACACTGATCCATTTCAGGGTCTCTTAACTGTGGTTTTGGATGCTAAACTGTCAGCTCCTTCTAACATTCTGCCATCCCAGCTGTTATTCTGAGACAACAATGCCCCATAACCTCCCATGATAGTTAAAGAAAGATTTATACCAGCGCCCATAATGTAGTGACTACATAAATTCTACAATGGCTATTCTCTCCAAAGTGTTTTATTTGGGTTGAACTGGAGAATATTGCAACTTACTTACCTCTTCTCTAAAGAAACAAAAGGCGGCTGCTCTATAAATCTCTGCCTTTGGTGGTGTACAGCCTTTGGTGTACATATTTAGGGGGATCATTTCCTGAAAGGTTTCGCAGAGAAGAAATGAACGCTCGTCCTTGAAAAGTGAGAGCAAGTTACTATATTTTCCCCTCTCGAGTACCTCATAATGTGAGCAGTGAAATGCCAAGAATAATGTAAACTGTATAGTAAAACACCATGAAATACAGTACCTGGAAATATCTCCACTTAATAGGTGTTGTGCCATTAGCAGTGGATTTTATGGAAGTCAGGAGATGTAAATCTGCCACATAGACAAGGATTTACAGTAATATCCGCTCCGGTGGATGATTTCCATCACATTCAGCACTGCTATGCAACCTGTGTGTTTTCCAGAGGCTCTTTAGGCATGAAGGCCCCTTCATATTAATAAAAAGTTGGCATTTTGACCTTCATATATTCTACACTGGTGATCTAAGGTCTCCATTGTTGGCTCCATTAGCTCAAAGACAGATTTTAACTTTGAATTCTCACCAAAGCAGGAGGGCACAAACTTTGGGCATGTCAATGTTGTATCTGTTTATTTGAAATAAAGTCTGGAAACTGCACCTACAGACCAGACAACAAGTTTTCTTAAGGAGTAAAATTCCAGTGGTTGAATGGAACAGGCTGGAGCAGCTTCAAAGGGCAGTACTTTGATGGGAGGAGAAGGCACACTCCTACTGCCCATCAGCTGATGAGTGGTTTGCAGTGCACCTTCCTCCATCAAAGGCACAATTGGGAGCCCATTTCAATTTCCCAATTGTTCCTTTGAATCCCTGCCCTTAGCTGCCACACACCTGACATCATGGTGGATGTGGTTTCCCCAAAATGGCCTTGTGGGCCAAATGGGAAGGTCTGGTGGGTCATCCTTTGGCACTGGATAATGGTTTATTATTCAACCTATTTCACTCCTTTTAGAAAGGAGAGGCATAATAAGTTGTAGCGGACTAAGAAATATTCTGCCCGACAACAGAATTATTTCTCTTTGTAGAATTAATAAAACATAACAAGTGACTATTAGTTTTCCTTGTCTGTCATGCTTATGTGAAATTAATTTAGCAATAACTACAGTTTCCTCCTATTTCCCTTGAAAAATCTCCTTTTTATGCTCTTTTTAAAAACATTTTATTTCAAACATTTTAGTCTTCCTTTAGTCATGTTTGAAACAGTACAGCAGATTTCTTCTTAACTGCCACTTTCTGGTGCAAATTAGTAGATTGGATCTAGATATATAATTAGGGCTGTAATTGTTTGAACACTTACCTAGGAATATACTCCAATGAACACAGTTCATGTTACTTCTGAGTCCATTGGCATAGCATTGTATTATCAAATATAGATATTACCTTCACTGGATTTATAAGCATTCTCCAGAAATTTACTTACTATGGAACACTTCCACTACATCTGAAATAATCCCTCTTTGCTGCTCCAGAATTCCAGTAATACCTTGTGTTTGCGGTTTTGCCCATAACCACAACAAATAGCATCCTGCGCTTTGGGAAATTTTGCTTCTAGCTAGAGTCCTACTGGCTCTGAGACAATGTATTTCTCTTGACATTCTTAATAATATTTAGGGCTTACAGAGCACACACTGAAGATGCTCAAAGTACTTCACACACATCATTTTGTTAATTCTCACAACAGCCTTGGAAGCAGCATTTTCAGTGACATGTTGCCAAAGTAGAGTTGACACTACCTAATAGTGTCTTGTTTAAGGTCAACTAACGAGCTAGTGGCTGATGTAAGCTTTGAATCAGGGCTTTGTTTTCCAGCTCACACTGTTAACCACTATGCTACACCAGCTTGCAGCTGCTGATTCTTTTTTATAGTGCTAGCTTTTCTCTCTTTCTTCTAAATGCATTTGCGTATTATGAGCCATCAAGGATAGGGCAGACTGCATATTAAATCAAGGAAAAAGGCTAAAGCATTATGGGGGTTCTCCAATGGTGACCATCCTCTAGCTGCTAGAATCTAGCAGAACATGCATGCACACACACATTGATGGACCCTACAGAGTAGATTTGGAGGGTCTCTGAGGAATGCAGAAAGAGGAAAATGGGGAGAAATGCTATCCCATGAGTGGAAATTCATTTGTGTAGGGTTGGATATCATCATTTTTTCTGGAGTGCTGTTGGGGCATTTAAAACAGAGGGCATAGGAGCCAACTCCTAGTGGCTGAGGGGGATTTGCCCCTCCATTAAAATATTTGAGGGGGCCAGGGGGCCCAAAGTTGATGAACAGTGCCATTCAAATGTTGTGTGTGCACTGTGCTATGTGATTGATTATGTGGGGTGAGAGGTTACTCCCCCCCCCCAATATTTTATTAAAGTTGGCACCCCTGACAGAGGGAATAGGATTGCTTGTTTATCATGGGCTAAATCATTAACTTGCTTAACTCTGGTAACAGGAGAGAACAATTGCCCTCATGTTCCACTTATGGGTTTCCCAGAGGCATGGACGGTCCCATGTGTGGAGCATACTGAGCTAGATACGCCTTTGGTCTAATCTATCTGTCGGCATCCAGGGGTCGAAAGGCCATCTGGCTCAGCCCCAGCTGGATCATCTCCCTCTCAGCCTTCACGCTGCAGGATTCATCGACTTCTGGCTCCCACGTAAATCAGCGACTCAAGCCTGCTGACTTGAGCACGCTATACGTAGCAGAGTAAACTGCACAACAGAAGACGCTTGAGGCTGTGGATACATAAGAGACTCCAAACAAAAAGCAATACACAGAGTGGAAGTTCCGCTCACGGGACCCAACAATCTGTGCTGGAATGTAAACAGGCATGTGACATGCAACAATCCCATGTCTGCAACAAAAGGTGGAATAGAATTTCCAACACTATCAGGGTCTTTCTTATACTTCAACATGAGTTCAAAGAACATTGCTTGGATTTTTAAAAAATGCTATGCTATATTTAAATATATCTTAATGCATTAGGTGCATGTAAAGGTTGCCATTCTGTTAAGGATATTAGCTTTACTGGAATACCCCTCTTTCCCTTCTAGGAATTTACTTTTGAGATTACATCCTCTGAAGACACTCATTACAAAGTAAACACAAACTAGCCTGAGGGACATTGCATTGATTTATTGTGATGTAGTACAAGCTATTGGAAAATGACAGTCGCACGAATGATGCATCACATTTTGGGAACCACAGTTTCATGGTGTGATTCCTAGCTGTGTCTTGAAGGGCTTCAGTTGTAATGAGTTTCATCTTCACACACAACACAAGTGACCATCCGCATGGTTTCCCCACAGGAAACACACATGCACATGCACCAGGGGATGGAAGAAATGGTTGTTGAGCTTTGATCAAACAAAAAGCATAGAATGAAGTATTTTGAACACTCCAATGTAAGTGAACTTAGAACATCATCACATTTCTGTGTCTCTGCTATAGGATTGTGATTTCAGGAGACTGTGCAGCCATTGCTACATAAGCTGAAGTACATGAAAATTATGAGAGATTGAGGATGGGGGTTTTGTGCAGGTTCCATGAGTCTTTCTGCTTTCTCTGCAGCTCCCTACTTAATTTGGTGGGGCATCTAAATGAAAAGCATCGTGAAAGGGTTGACCAAGCAAATGACTTGCTGTTCTTCAAAACTTTCATATTTGTGTCATGCATAAAGAAAATGCTCTTTCTACTGTACTTTATTGAGGAAGAAATAAAAACTATTATACTCTGTTATGATGTCTTTGTTTGCAACAGCTTCTTCCTTCTTCCACTTATTCTCGATTTGGTTTACACACCTGAGTAAGTGGCTCTTGTGTTAGTGATACTTCCCCACTGAAGATATTGTATACTATGAAGTGAATGCCTGATTTCCCAACTGGCTAGTACCCAGGTCTGTTTCCACCATTAATGTACCTGAATGATAGAACACATGCTGTGTATACAGTATAGTATCTGTGGGGTTGCTGAGGACTTAACCAGAGACCTGCGTGAAACACATGCATTCTGTCACAAAGTATTTTACCAATATATGATGGATGGGCCTGATTAAGTTTCCCAATATCTGGTTTAAAGCCACATAGCAGGAGACTTACCGTGATTCATCACCTCCAGTACCTTCTACTGTCTCCTTGCCTCTTACTGCCCTCCTAGGTAATCTCTCCTAGGTAATCCCAGGGGATGGTGCCCCACACTTTGGGAACCACCGGACTAGGTAGGTAAATAGTCTGATCTGGTATAAGGGAGCTTCCTTTGTTCCATGATAGGATGAAGGAAGGGTTGTGCAACCTGAACCTCATCTCAGAGATGTTCCTGAATGAAGCACCATTTCCAAGTTTTGTCATGGATAGGAAGACTTTCCTCAAAGAAGCATTAAGTTTCCTGCAATAATAATGAACTTCCCTCTTTGATATTAGGAAAGGTTTGGACCCTTGTTGTTTGTTATTTAGCTATCTGACCTGGATGCAGTTCCTGAGATCCATTAAAGTATTGAATCAAACATAAAGAGTATCACTAAGCCATCAGTCTACTGTAGGAGCCAAAGCTGCATTTACTCTCTTTTCTATAATCTTACCATTCTTAATTGCCATATTGACAAAAAAGAAACAGTTGTTTACCTTGCAAAGTCTCTGGAGTGCCTGCCAAATTAATCCTTTTAAGCAGTGTTTCTTCAGCTCCAGAGATAAGTAAGGAGCATGCAAAGCAGCTAGAGGCTCCCTTAAGAGGTTGTAAACATACACACACAACTTAGAAATTAACCTTGATGGGTGAGAACTTGTCAAGGATTTCATCTTTCCTATTTCATAACATCACAACGGTACAAGAGGGAGAGAAAAGTGGAATAATTAAAGGATCCTTTAGCAATGCTGATTTCTTAAGGGTCCAAACATTTAAGGAAACACCTGCCAGAGGCACACTACAGTACATTAAGGACTGTTTTGCACATTTCTTTTTGGGGCACAGCTATTGGTGATATGTACTAGAAAAGGAGTGTGCTGTGCACCATCATGTGAGAACAGCTACACAACTTTCTGCTTAGCTGCAGGGGCACACATCTCATTTCAGTTTCTCAGTATGTCCAATTGGAACAGAGATTTGTTCCCTTATTTTCATTTAACAATGCACATGTTTCTTCTGAAAGATGTGCCAGAAACAACCACCAAGTGTTGCTGCTCTCCATTCCTTTCAAGAAAGACATGTGCATCAAACCTCCTACACAGCTTCACAGATTGCTCACAAATTAACTTGTGCATTAAAAAGCAAAAACCCAGCACTGTAGTTATCTTGCAATGGAAACAACTGCTCTGAAATAATCTGAGAATAAGAATGACACATGGCAAATTTACCTTAACATCTACATAATAAGATGGATTTTTTTATTTCTATGTATTTCTCATTGATTCTTTGGGGATATAGCCATCTTCCTGCCACTAGCCATTTTACTGCCATTAGTCAATAAGAAACTTGTCATTCTGCATATGTAAGCCAGCCTTTCACATGTAATTGAAAATAATGAAAATGTGCTTCCTCTGACACGGTTGTGGCTAATGAGTTTGATTTCTGCATTGAAAGCCAAAACAAGGCAAATCTGAACTAGCCATACCTACATCAGAACCTCTTAAGAATCATTCAAAAATGGATAAACCTGAAAATGTGGTTTGTTCTGAAACACTGGGAAAACAAGAGATTTGCCTTGGACTCTAGATGTTATAAAGCATTGTTGTTTAAAAAATCTGGCTGTAATCTTTGTACTTCCATTCGCTAAGGGGTAAATAGAAATGAATGTAGACTGGCTGAAATGAGTGTCTAGATTAAACAAGGAGACACTTGTCACCATGCTCAGGGCTCCATCCTTCCTATTTTTATCTGTGTTTGTGGAATGGGGATGGAAGAACAACCTATGGTCTAGGAAGAAAACTCAGAAAGTGAAGGTGGGTGGAGGAGGAGGAAGAGAGAGTGCATGATTATAATTATTTGCAGGAAAGGTGGCTGCATGTGTAAAAAAACAAAAACACCTGTGTGTGTATCATGCATATTAATAAATCCCAGTGTTGCAATCAACATTATCTGTGTATCCCCAGTAGGTTCCATGACTCATTCTCTGGGTCCTTGCCAGCTCTGTAAACAAAAGGCTATACAGATAGCTGATAGCATTATTATGTTTGCCTTCATGGCACCCTTGGTACAGGTTATCAGCTTCTCTCTAGCCTTTATCACCAGAGTACTTAAACTAGATTTCTTGTACACCACCATTCTTTTACATAAAAAATTATCTTTGAGCATAGCACAAAAGCTTTGTTTCACCCAGAGGGCAATCCCAAAGGAAATTTTTCTAACAGATGGCAGCCATTAACCATTACCCACACCAGCATCAAGCAACTTTGTTGTTCACTCAGTGGGAGGTAAGATATGTTAGAAATATGTGTATTAGAGAGAGAGAGAGAGAGATAGGACGTGTATATTGTTATGGATACATATAGAGAAGTACAGTGGTACCTCGGTTTTCGAACAATTAGTTCACGAACAACTTGGAACCTGAACACTGCAAAACCAGAAGTAGGTGTTCCGGTTTCTGAACTTTTTTCAGAAACTGAACATGCTCCATTTTGAGTCCCCCTGTGTTTCCTGTTGCGTTGCTAATTTGTGCCCCCCCCCATTGTAATTCAAGCCTTCTGTTTCCGATTGCAGTGTTCTGAGGTGATATTTGGAGCCTATATTTGGTGCTTTTGTTTTTGCTATTTATTTTGCATTTTTTGTTTTGAGGCTTTTTCAGTTGATTTGTTTTTGTGACTGTGGATCCCAGTTCAGCTATTGATTGATTGATTGATTGATTGACTGTGTGACTGCGGAAATGGATAAAAGCCCCCCCATCCAAACAATGACTGGTGCAGGTAATAATTTTTTAAAAAATTTTGTCATCTACAATACTGTTTTATTTATTTTATAGTACAGTACATTGATTATGGCTTTCATTTTATGGATCAGTGGTCTCATTAGATAGTAAAAATCATGTTAAATTGCTATTTTAGGGGTTGTTTTTAAAAGTCTGGAACGGATTAATCCGTTTTGCATTACTTTCTATGAGAAAGCACACCTTGGCTTTGGAACGCTTTGGTTTTGGAACAGACTTCTGGAATGGATTAAGTTTGAGAACAAAGGTACCACTGTAGTTAAAATCAAAATTGCAGCCTAATGCTAAGAGTCAGAACTGCTTGTCCAAAGCAGTGTCCGTAAGCAGCAAGAACCTTGCCCTCAGAAACTATGTTCTTTAACAGGAGATTGATAGCTGGCCAGATAAGAGGAGGAAAACATATTGGAATGTAACGATAAGGAGTTAGCACAAACAAGGAGAATTGGAAAGGTAACAGAATATGCAAGCCAAAATCTGCTGAAAAGGAATGATTAAGGCTGATACTGGGAGTTTCTAAGTGGAAAACTCCAAATATGGTGTGCCCAATTGGAAGGTCCGATTGGAAGGTCCATAAGTTGTTCACACATTGCTTTAGCCAATAATTGCATAAATGATATGGGCATGCATTTACCTGATAGAAGAAGAGTATATAAGAAGAGCCTAAAGGCAAGTATCAGGGCCAGAACATGTTTGTGGCAATAGCCCTGTGGATGACCATTCAGTTCTGTCTGATGATTAATAAATCTCTGTTGAGCCTACCTTGTGTACCTGACTCCTCTTTCCTTACAGACTTTCTGCTGTCTACTCCAAGGAAGGAACCCTAGAAATTTTCCTAGCAGATGTCACTGGAACAAATAGCCATCTCCAAGTGAGCTGTCCAGGGTCCTGAAAGAGCTGTGTTTTACAATCCAGGATCTTGATTTCACATTATACTGACACATGCATTTCCTATACCATCCACTCTCTTGATCCTCTAGGGACTGCATTTCATACTGGATTCAGTCTGGTTAACTAACTGCTTGTTCTTACTGTCAGTCTAAGGCTACTTACTAGAACAGCTTACTTCCTGTTTATTCATATCACCCTGTTCCTGAACTTTGATAACAAAATAATATTTTGAGTGAAAATTGTTGCTTTATTGTATTAACAAGCAAGCCAGGTATTTTCTATCTTATTCATTTTCTTGTAATTTTTAAGGTTGGAGTCATTCAGGTCAAACACATAAACAGAAACCCCATGTAATACATGTGTTGCTGGAAGTGAGTAATTGAATATTTGGATACACACACACACACACACACACACACACACCTTGATCATATAAAACTAATATATCAGAGATAAAGTTCTAGGCAATTGCTTTCCATGAAAATCTAGTTTTGTTTGTGCACAGATTTTTAATTATTTTTTAATATCAAGGAGCAGCTAAATATTAAATAATCTGTAATAGGGTTTCTCTTTGTCTGATTTAGTTCTTAGCTGTACAATTTTATAAATGTTTGCTCAGAAGTGCCACTGTTTTCTTACTCCTACATAAGTAGGCATTTTGGGGTTAAAAGAGAAGACCATGGGCCATGCTTTACTGGTTGAACAACATTGACTTGGATAAATAGATTTTTTATTTTATGTTGGGTTATTTTTCCATGGTTTCACTCTGCCTGCCTTTGAGTTTAACTAGAGATTTTGTAGAATTAAATCACAGCATGGTGCCAAAAAAGGAATATTGATGAATCAATCAGGATTACATTGGGGCTGATGTGGTCTGAACTGGCAGTAACTAATCATAAAAGATATTGGGGTTGGAGTGGCCTAATGAATAGAGTAACCCAGTGTGTGAAACAGTGAAAATGGAAAATCCTTGGAATTATTAGGACAAAAATAAAACTGCCAGTGTCATCGTGCCATTATATAAATCTATGGCATAGCTGCACTTAGAATATTATGCACAGTTGCAGTTGTCCCATCGAGAAAGAGAGAGAGAGAGATTCTACAGCTGAAATAAGTGAAGAAAAGGGCAACCACAATGATTAGGAGAATGTAATATCTTCCCTAAAAGTAAATACTACAAAGCTCTCAGACTTTTGAATTTAAAGAAAATGTAACTGGGAGTACATGACAAAGGTGCCTATGATTATGCACTGTATGGAAGAAATGGGTAGAGCGAGATGCTTTTCTTCCTTTCTCATAATAGAGAGTAAACTGATGAAGCTGAATATTTGGAGATTCGGGACAGACAAAAGGAAGTACTGCTTCACAGAGAACACAAACAAACTATGGAATTTGCTGCTACAAGATGTAGTGATGGCAACCAATTTTGACTGCTTTAAAAGAGGATTAGACAAATTCATACAAGGTAAGAGTATCAGTGACTACTGATCATGATGGACAGATTATCTCCAGTGTGAGAAGCACTCTGTTTCTGAATACCAGTTGCTGGGGACCATGGACAGGAGAGTACTATTGCATTCATGTTCTGCTTATGGATTCACAATGACACAGGTTGACCCCTGTAGGAAATAGCATTCTGCAATGGGTAGACGTCTGGTCTGATCAAGCAGGGCTCTTCTGATGTCACAAAGCACATCCTGTCTTCAACTCGGATGCAGCCTCTTACCCCCTTCCTGCTTCTTTCTGCCTTTCTCAATAAGTTTCCTAAAACATCCCCTGCTTCTTTGTTTCAGTGACACTTTCATTCTTGCCTGCTCAGAGCCCTCTCTTGGAACTGGCCTTAGCTTGGTTTCTTGACCACTTATCTTCCTAACATCTGTTATCCCTTTCATCCTGGTTACCACATGTTGAAGTATCCACTCAAGCAATACTGTTTTTCATGCTGCTTAGCTGCTATAGCCCATGGGCTTCAACAGAAGTCCTGGACTTCTCCAAGGCTTAAGAACATCTCCTTTAAAAAAAAACACTGATAGCATTCTCTTAAGCACTTCCTTTCATTTTAGAAGTGGTCACTTTAAGCCTGAGTGAGAAAATAGAATCTAATTCCTTCACATAATCATCTCATAGTACAATCTTCTGTAGAACCATATATTTCAGTTCATCACACATGGAATGAGATGATAATTAAAAGCTGCATAATGTCACAGACACATGGTTAATTCTGAAAATTATTAATCTTGCAAAATCTGACAGAACTCATTTAGAATCCTCTAATTTAGAACCGTGCAGATATTCAAAATATCATACCATTTGATTAGCTAACCAGAAATAACCAGATTATTTGAAGACAAATGTGCCTCATGCAAACAGAATTTGCTTCTAATTTATATTCATTATAAAGCTTTCTGATATGATGTGAACTGTTCTACCTTCAAAACAAAAGACAACGCTATTTATCTACTGATGTTCTCCCTTATGCACATCCACAATGTCCCTTTTATATGAAAAACTGATGTGTTTAAACTACACAATTAATTTTATCTCAAGGTTTCAGAGAAGCACTTTAATTTGGGGGGTTAGAGTTACTATCCCCAAAAGACATGCATGGATGCTCTGTGTTAGTCATGATAATACCTTGGAGTCTTGCAGAGAACTGGGCTCTGTCTCATTCTAGAGAAAATGCTGTCCTCAGCTTCTCATTCTGAGGGTCAAACTACATGTGATGTTAAACATGTGATTTAATATGTAGTAATCTTTTTTAATACTTTAAATAGCAGCTGCTGATGAGCCTAGTCAGGATCAGCACTGTGATGCATGGGGAGGGGTTTAACCCTTTCCTCCTATGCTGGTGTCCCAAAGGGAATCCTCCTTCACACAGAACTGCTATTTGGTACAAGAAGGAAATTCCCATTGCCACCAGTGGTGACATCTCTTCCATGTGGAGACTCCAATATGGGAGGAAGTGGTAGAACACTAATAACCACAACAACCCCAAAACTCTCCTCCGTATGTGTTGTATTCCCAGTCCTGACTGATCCACAAATAAAAACAAGACTCACGGAACATTAAACCATGTATATAACATTATATGTAGTTGGCATGTAGTTTTTCGGCACAGCGTGTCCCTATAAAGGCCCATCTCCTCCCTGTTCCTCCTCCACTTTTCAAAGTGCCCTTAGGATATACAGTAGCACCTTGGTTTACGAACTTAATCCATTCCGGAAGTCCATTCTTAAACCATACAGTTCTTGAACCAAGGCATGCTTTCTTATAGCAGCGGGGAACTCAATTTACAAATGGAACACACTCAGCAGGAAGCGAAACATGTTCATATTCCATGGAAAAGTTCACAAACCAAATTACCTACTTCAGGGTTTGCAGCATTCTTAATCCAAGTTGTTCATAAACTAAACTGTTCTTAAACCAAGGTACCACTGTATTAATGTACAGGGGAGCATTGGTGGCTTGGCATTGTAATCATGGGCAGAGTAGGACATTTGATACAGGCTGAAGTTATATAATGATTATTCCACTGTGCTTCAAACACCACCAATCTACTCAAGCCACATGTTCAGCATGGCAGGTTAGTGAATTGATTCTCAAGAATTGTTCAGTTGTATGTAGGGATGAGAGTGGGGGGGGGGCTCCACCCTACCCAGATTTCAAAGCAGATGCACCTGATCCACAACATGGCCCAGATCAGATTAACGATCCACTTCAGAGATTGCAGTCTGGCATATTTATGAATGAGGTGGTCAGTGTTGTGAATTGCCTCCACCCTTGCTCTCCCCTCATTTTTCCTTTAAATATCTAGGGCAAGGTGTCCAGCTGTCCACTGCCTGAGAAGCTCATGTGGGGGATGCCTTGCTGATGCATGGTTTGAATGCACATACAGCAGGTTGCCTGGATGTGTCAGGATTTCATGGCATTTCATCACTCTTAGTGATGAAATGGCACAAACCATTGCTACCCTTGATGTTTACATGCCCTATTTTATAAGGTCGGGGGGGGGGTGGAGGCAGCACATAATCCTTGAATCACCTTGTATTTTTAAGTGTGTTTTTTTTTTGGTGGATTTTTAATGATTTTCAATTAAAAAGCAACTAGGAAGCTAGACAGGACTAAACCTCTGAGAACTGGTATGGACCAGATGTTCATGGGTCCACCCACCCCTAGTTATTTATTGACTGAATGTGCGTAATTTGTAGAGTATCCAGTTTTGTGCTTTATAGGTACATAAGCTCTGTTGAGAAATTATGGGAGAGGGTCCAGCAGCCGTGATCTCAGAACCACCCCTCGTGCATTCGAATGCCCCTACATCTCAACTCAAAGCTTCAGGTGAAACATCTATTATTACTGTTTTCATATCCAGTGAGTTCTTCTTATCAGCTCACCCAATAAATTATTCAGGGAAAGAACAAAGTTGAAATAAAGCAGTGTTTTCCTTGGAAATTCAGAACAAAGACAAGAAAACAGCACCTGAGTTACAGATCCTGCTGTGTTCATGTCCCCACTGTAGTTTTATGGCATTTTTCAATGATTTTTCTCTTATGGTTACAATTGCATTTATGATAATGAGTGGCTTATCCCGAACTCTTTTTTGCCTGTCTACCTTCAGGATATTTTCATCCTAAAGTGTACTGTGATGTGAAACCACAGCTGCTGGGCAACGACAACAATAACAAAAATTCCATGAGACACATATAAATGCAGCTGTACTCTGCTGCTCTTTCCTTGATTAATATTATTCCATGTAACACTGCATTACCTTACACCAGGGATGAGGAATCTTTGTCCCAGACCTTGTTAGGCTCCAAGTCCCATCATTCTTGACCCTTAGCCATGCTGGCTCGGGCAGTCAGCAGCTAGAATCCAACAACATCTGGCAGGCAACAGGTTCCCCTTGCATAGCACCATACCACAACTCCAGGCCACATTCATGTTGTGGAACATATATTTCAAATATTTTACAAAAGAGTTATCCATAATGCAACGATAATTGGATCTCTCATGGAATAAGTATTACCTTTTTAAAAACATGTGTTGTTTCAGTAATGACATGTTTGCCATCCTGGACTCCTTTGGGGGAATGTGCATGATATAAATCTAATTAATTAATTAATTAAGTACAATACCTAAAGCAGCATCTACTTCCATATCAAACTACCTGTCGTCCAAGATTATCTGCCAATGCCCTTCTCTCTGTTCTTTCTGTGGTATCTGCTGTGTGTGCTTGAGTCTAGGGAGTGCCTTTTTCCCCCTCTGACAAGATGATGATTTGCTAGGCCTGCAAATGGGGCCATATTCCTCTCTTCCTATTTGTGGGACTTGAATTCCCTACTGCCTATAAAATGAGCTGCTAGACACTGCCTCTACCAATGTGTCTGCAGGTACCCTTGTTATGTGCCTTGGATATGGAATAACTGATTGGTTCAAAATTGGGAAAGGAATACGACAAGGCTGTATATTGTCTCCCTGCTTATTTAACTTATATACAGAATTCATCATGCAAAAGGCTGGACTGGATGAATCCCAAGCCGGAATTAAGATTGCCGGAAGAAATATAAACAACCTCAGATATGCAGATGACACAACCTAGATGGCAGAAAGTGAGGAGGAATTAAAGAACCTTTTAATGAGGGTGAAAGGGGAGAGTGCAAAATACGGTCTGAAGCTCAACTACAAAAAAACTAAGATCATGGCCACTGGTCCCATCACCTCCTGGCAAATAGAAGGGAAAGAAATGGAGGCAGTGAGAGATTTTACTTTCTTGGGCTCCGTGATCACTGCAGATGGTGACAGCAGTCACAAAATTAAAAGACGCCTGCTTCTTGGGAGAAAAGCAATGACAAACCTAGACAGTATCTTAAAAAGCAGAGACATCACCTTGCTGACGAAGGTCCGTTTTGTTAAAGCTATGGTTTTCCCAGTAGTGATGTATGGAAGTGAGAGCTGGACTATAAACGGCCTCGGTCCAGTATACCTGAAGGAGCGTCTCCATCCCCATCATTCTGCCCGGACGCTGAGGTCCAGCGCCGAGGGCCTTCTGGCGGTTCCCTCATTGCGAGAAGTAAAGCTACAGGGAACCAGGCAGAGGGCCTTCTCGGTAGTGGCGCCCGCCCTGTGGAACGCCCTTCCAGCAGATGTCAAAGCGATAAACAACTACCTGACATTCAGAAGACATCTTAAGGCAGCCCTGTTCAGGGAAGTTTTTAACGTGTGATATTTTATTGTATTTTTGCTTTCTATGGAAGCCGCCCAGAGTGGCTGGGGAGGCCCAGCCAGATGGGCGGGGTATAAATAATAAATTGTTATTGTTATTGTTATTGTTATTGTTATTGTTATTGTTATTGTTATTGTTATTGTTATTGTTATTGTTATTGTTATTGTTATTGTTATTGTTATTGTTATTGTTATTATAAAGAAGGCTGATCGCCAAAGAATTGATGCTTTTGAATCATGGTGCTGGAGGAGACTCTTGAGAGTCCCATGGACTGCAAGAAGATCAAAACTATCCATTCTTAAGGAAATCAGCCCTGAGTGCTCACTGGAAGGACAGATCCTGAAGCTGAGGCTCCTATACTTTGGCCACCTCATGAGAAGAGAAGACTCCCTGGAAAAGACCCTGATGTTAGGAAAGATGGAGAGCACAAGGAGAAGGGGATGACAGAGGATGAGATGGTTGGACAGTGTTCTCGAAGCTTCCAAAATGAGTTTGACCAAACGGTGGGAGGTAGTGGAAGACAGGAGTGCCTGGTGTGCTCTGGTCCATGGGGTCATGAAGAGTTGGACATGACTAAATGACTGAACAACAACAACAACCTCCCTCTGGCAGCTTCTCAGAAAAGTATGTCCACCTCCTGCATTGAATTCCCAATAAAAATATTTTTTTTAAAAAATCTCTTTTTTACATAACTGCTATTTGGTACTGGAAGGAAACTACAGGTAGCACTAACACAGAGCTAGCATTGGTGCTTCCTGTCAGAAGACTACGTATGGATAAAGCAGGACAGGCCCTCAAGCCATATGACTGGCATTAAGCTAATGCCACATTTTCTAGCTGTGCCTGCTTCCCAGCTGAATACATTGCAGAAGCCAGCTTGACATCTGTGTTATTGAAGAGTCAGGTTTGATATAGCAGCATGTAGATTTTCATTGCTTCACGATCCAATTTGTCACTGCAAAATGAGCAGCAACGTAAGAGTGTAGGACTGATTGATGCTTGTTTGAATAATAGCTATCTAAGGTATTTTTAAGGCAGCGATCAGCACCATATTTAAGAGCCATTTAAGAGCCATTTCTTAATTTATTTCAATAGGTCCTTAAAGCTAGAACATACAGCTGAGGAACAGCACTTGGTTGTCCAGGGGCCCAATGGTGATGATGGCAGTCAGTATGCCAACTTCAAGGGGAAGAGCTTGGCAATTAATCTGCCAATACTACAAAAACCTTCCTTTGATTGATTTGATACTTTTCTTATTTGTTTGCTTTGTGGGTTTATATTCTGCTCTTCAGCAGAAGAGCCACAGGGAGGACATATGTCCGGATTTTCCAGGGTCTCAATAACTTTTGGGATGTCCTGGTTTTTACTTTTTGAAACATCATGGCAACCCTACAACAAGCATTATACATAAATACAACAAAACCAGCTTAAAAACTAAGGGTCGGTTTCCTCCATCTGTGGGAACCCTGGGCAATGATTTCTACTTATGCAATGGGGCTTCCCCCTTCTCCTCACTCCATGTACCCCAATGACCCCCCCCCCCAAAAAAAAACCCCAAATGGATCTGGTGAGGTTGAGAGACAACATGCAAGGAGGGATATCATTCTGTCACAAGCTGGAATGCTTGTGCCGATGGAACAATTGGATGAGCAGGATGTTCAATTCCACCCAATTCCACACTGGTTAAAGGCAGGGATGAGGGGGAGATCTTTGGCCTTTGAAGTTATTGGGCTACAACTCCCACCATTCTCACCCATGCTGACTGGAATTGATAGGAGTTCAACAACATTTGGGAGGACACAGAGTACCCAGTCTTTCTTTAAGGAGTCAGATTTCCTGTATCTGTACAGTATTCAATTATTGCTTCTAGATTTGCTAAATTTGTATCCTGCCTTTCCACCAAATGGAGAGATCAAACGCACAAAAACAAGGCATATTAAATACATCAATGAAGCCAAAACACCAGCCAGTTAAATAAATTGAAGCATATTTGCAATGGCCATAACACGTCAGCTTAGAAAGCCAAAGTATGATAGCTATGGCCATATTTGCTCTGTCCAGTAAGGGACCAAGCTGGTATGCTAGCTTCTGGTGGCGAAAGGCACTTTGTACCAGATACACTGTATATACCATTTAAAGAGCAAGCACATTCTTGTTTCAGGAATTGCCATAGCTCAGTGGTGGAGCATCTGCTTCACATGCAGAAAGTCCCAGGTGCAATCCCCAGCATCTCTTGGTAGGGCTGGGAATGTTCCTTGGCCAAAATGCCGGAGAGCTGCTGCCAGTCATAGACTATACTGAGTTAGATGGACCAATAGTCAACTTGGTGTAAGGCAGCTTTCTATGCTCCTGTGCTGTAAAACCCCCATTTCTAGGGTTTGGTTCAAGCGGTTGCTTATGGCAGCAGGTTTTAAGGGGCAGAAGTAGGATATTCGGTGGGTTTCCCTTTTTGTTCCCATTATGTGTGGCTGGGCCTGCTTACTATGGGATGGCCCAGCAGGACTTACGCATTATGATGAGGCAGATGACATGTAATTCAAAAACCAAGAACTGCACCAACAGAAGACACATATTGGCACATTTGTAGATTTCACCCCTACCCATCATATGATGTAAATATCTCCCTGGATGGGCATGTAGCCCCCACAAAAGAGGACATGTCCGGGATTTCCTGGACGTATGGCAACCCTAGCTTCTTCGACAAAAAATAATAAGGTCCTGGCCTTCAGCAAGCTGAAACCAAGACACTGCGCTCAGACTTCTCTTTCTGAACTGTTACTTTGGAATTGAGTGATGCCTAGTGAAACATCCAGGGCTGCTTCCTTCCAGGAGCTTGAAGATAGTGCAGAGAGAGAACTGGTAGCACCAGAATGATCCCTCTAATGGGCCCTTACAAGGCAAACCACTAGTACTAAAAGTGCTGTCTCTTCCTTCCGAAGTATATTAAGCTGTTGCTCAGGAAAGTGAATAAATCACAGTCAACAGGTCCTTCATTCAGGAGGAAATTGCATAGCCAACCAAAGGGTGAAAGTAAATTGCTCATTCTTCTGGCAACCCAATGAACAAATGCAATGAAGAGTACAACAAGATGGGAAGTTTAGAAAAGGCTGAAATGTAGCTGTTTCTTTCCACAAGCATCCTCAAGGACTGTCCTCGCTTTATTTTCGAAACAGAATTTTTAAAATGCTTAAGGGAAGTGGAGAGAGAAAATATGCATTGATGCCAAAGCTAACCACAAAGCCTGTTTATCATTGTGTGCAATTCTGTTCGACAGCAGTGTGATATTTGAGGACTTCTTTTGTCTAATTAAACAGAACATTTTTGTTTCCTTTCGTGTTGAAAAGTCATGCACCATTATTAGCTGGTGGAGAGTTCTGAATGCCAGTTTATTTGTGGCACCAAGTTTGTCCCTGCTGATAGTTATTGTGAAGGCTGAAAGGTTAACAAGAGTTGGCTGGAACCAAGCAGTTTGCCAGGTGTTATTCCCTGTGATGGATGGAGGGAGGCCAACTGAAAATTATCACTGCAACCCAAGTCACTGGCAACTCCTCATTTCAGAGCAGCAATGTTATTTGTGAAGATAAAGCTCCCCTCTCCCCCTCCCCCTGTCCTAGCTACAATAATTTGTAATAATTGCTAAGCAGCAGCAGTGAGCTCTCTTCAAATGTCTATGGCTTCCCGACAGCCAAAAGCATAATCCTTTCTATTGGTCTCTTCTGTGCAGACCAACCTTAGACAACCTTTGTTTTGTTTTTGCCATAGCTGTTGGGACAGCAGGGTGCAAGTCTTGTTGTTTCCAGAGGGGATTTTAAACCACCCTGTCTGTGCATATGAATAGCTGCAATGAAATGCTGTAATAAGGGCTGATCTGGCACCTCAGCTAGGATCACAGAGGGCATCTCTGCAGGTGGGTTTATTTAGATGTGCAATGTGCTGATTCGGTGCATTTGATTGCTGCCAGGCACACAGCACATGTGGCATCTTGCTAAGCAGCACAGGGAACCATGTGCTTGGAGACAGACAGTAAAAGAGAAGAAAAAGAGTGTCACCCACACTACAATGCTTGCCCCAAAGCACTAAATGTTTGGATATAAGATCTGGATATAAAGTCCTCTTGTACACCCTGTGAATCCAAAGGTCTAGCAGCTTTCCTCACCACTGCCCATGCTGTGATGCTTTGATGGATAAGGGAAATGCTTCAAATTCTAGGTCAGGCAATCCAAGACCCCTGTCAAGTATTACAGTCACTTACAGAATAATTCGGGATTATCTCCGATTAATGTTCACCTAGGTCACATTCAGTGCTTTGAATCTCTCATCCTCTCTTCCCTCTTCACGCGGCAGCTAAAAAAGCCAATGCAATTCTGGGCTGCATCAATAGGAGTATAGCATCTAGATCAAGGGAAGTAATAGTGCCACTGTATTCTGCTCTGGTCAGACCTCACCTGGAGTACTGTGTCCAGTTCTGGGCACCACAGTTCAAGAAGGACACTGACAAACTGGAACGCGTCCAGAGGAGGGCAACCAAAATGGTCAAAGGCCTGGAAACGATGCCTTATGAGGAACGGCTAAGGGAGCTGGGCATGTTTAGCCTGGAGAAGAGGAGGTTAAGGGGTGATATGATAGCCATGTTCAAATATATAAAAGGATGTCACATAGAGGAGGGAGAAAGGTTGTTTTCTGCTGCTCCAGAGAAGCGGACATGGAGCAATGGTTCCAAACTACAAGAAAAAAGATTCCATCTAAACATTAGGAAGAACTTCCTGACAGTAAGAGCTGTTCGACAGTGGAATTTGCTGCCAAGGAGTGTGGTGGAGTCTCCTTCTTTGGAGGTCTTTAAGCAGAGGCTTGACGACCATATGTCAGGAGTGCTCTGATGGTGTTTCCTGCTTGGCAGGGGGTTGGACTCGATGGCCCTTGTGGTCTCTTCCAACTCTATGATTCTATGATTCCCCTCCCTCTCTCTTTTTAAACAGTTTCAAAATCATCTTTAGTAACTATATGTAACTTCTTACTGCATCTTGTAATACTGGCTTCATTTTCACATGAGCATATTTAGGCACGCCAGGTATCTGTTTTTTCTAATTCCACATTCTACAAAAGTGAAAAGATGCATAATGGAATGGCTATTAAAATGACTAGAATTTTTAACCTATTGACAGTCTGCTTGTTTATAAAACTCTGAGGTGCATGAATTCCAAGAGCACTAGACTGTCACTATTTTGCAAGTGGGATTTAATCACATACCAGCAAGTTGTGCAATTAAAGCAGATTTGGCACTCTCATGCAACAAATCCTCCAAAATCTGATTTTTTCCTCTGGAAGGAACATGACTGGGAAATGAACTGAAAAGTTGGTATAACCAATGCTTTTTTCTTGGGGTACCCAAGGGTACGCAGTACTAACACCTTTTTTTCTAGAAGAAAAGCACATTAAAAGTGTGGCAGTTACTGTAACAACTTCATGATGAGCACCAGCACCGTTTTTTTTCTAGGAGAAAAGCACTGGGTATAACAACTGCTTGCTGCTACATCCTCTAAACTCCCTGCAAACAAATCTTTGCTTTGTGATCAGCGCAATCATCAAGATATCCCAGTGGGGGGAAACTGTTTTCATAAATCTCTAATTGCTGCACTTGCTCGCTAGTTGCCTTCACTTAGGAAAGTGCCATGTCTGAGCACTCAGCAGCCCATGAACTCCTGCATTTTTTCACATTGCGTGACTAGATACCCAAGGGCAGGAAGGTAACCCTCTCAAATGCATAACAAATGCACTCAGCTTGAAAGAGACATGGATGTTGTCATTGGCCTCTGGAATCAGCTTGTCAGATGCAGTGGGAAGAGGAAACAAAAAGCCTTGAGTGTGGAGAGAGAGAGAGATGGAGAGAGAAGTTTAAGTGTCACAGGAAATGTAACTGCTCAATGTTTACTAACAATGTCAGATGCAGTTTGATGACTTTGATTTTTTTCATATTCACTCCAGTGATCAGAATGCTTTGCATTAAGAGTGGGAACCATAAAGCAGTGGGTGGTGTTTTATCTTTTCTTCTTTGTCTCCCTTTTTCCATTTTTGCCAATTCACACTTAGAATCCGAAAGTCACTTATTAAATGGCTCTTGAATGCATGGGATTTCCCAAGCCCATCAGAAATCATTTTGCTACATCTCAAACACAAATGACAAGCATGCTTTTGAGGCTAGGACCCAGGTTAATACTACTTACTACTACTACCAATAATAATAATAATAATATTTTGCCTACCCTCCCCAAAGAGCCCAGAGCTCTGTTAGATTTAAAAAATTTAAGAAATATGATATTTGAAATGGTGCTGTTGTTTTTAAATGCCCACCTCTACGAAACACCGTAGCCTTCTTCAAGCATTTTCACTCTTCAATCCATGGATGGCTGTGTTGATGCTGCCCCCTCCACCCTTGACCTTCATATACTCAGTGGGAAAGACTGAGTGAATTGTCTGAACCTTTGGCTGAAAACATTTACAGTCCTCCCCCTCCCATCCCATACTCTGTGTGATCGGGCTTCTGGATTGTGAGGGAGATTGTTAGTGCATTTGACTGAACGCCCTTCCAATCCTCATACAGACTTCCCAGCTTAATGCAAAAAAGGTCAGTGATGGAAGAGGTGATGTGCACACCTGCACACTCCCTCCACAGATACAGATTAAGACTTCTGGAGCTTGCCACGCACTAAGATTGGGAGAAAATGGCAGGCCCCCTCAGTGAAAGAGTGGAATGAATGGAATGATTTCCATTCATACAGCAAGGTATTTGGATCTAAGCTACTGCCAGCAAAAGCAGCAGAGCCAGAGGAGACTCCCCTCCACCCAAAAAAAGCCCATTTCCATGACTTCAGAAAGTACTTCTCTGGAAAGTCTCTAGGCTCCCAAACCTTTATGTGGGTATTCTCAGTGTGCAAAGGGCTTCTCCCCCAAGAAAGAGATTACAAGTCTCAATGCGCATACATGATACTTCATGAGGAACTTTGGTTCCTTGCCAGGAGCAGGTGGTTTTTTTTAAAAAAAAGTTGATAGCCAGTACACCACCCCAGTGAGTCTCCTCACCGCTGGAACTTCTGGAAGCCAAGCCCAATTGGGGCTCTTGCTCCTCGCCCTGCAAACTGCCTGCCACCCACATCTACATTGTTTGCAGCAAGACCTATACTAAGAGTTCCCACCTGTGGACCCATAGAAAGTGAAAAAGAAGTCAAGATTAAAAACCATGACAGATCTTACTGCCTGGAAGTGTGCTGTCTGCTGCCCTCAGCAAAATGAGAAGCCCCAGAGAGAGGATGACACCAGACTCTTTCTGATATTTTGAATCACTCTGACTTTCTAGAATTGTATTAATTGTTTTGATGGATTTGTTGTTATTTGTTTATTTATGTTGGTTTGCAAGCCCCCTCCATAGAGGCTGGCCCGCCTCACGGTCCTCGGAGCTTGCTTACCGGTAACCTCCTCTGGCTGATATCTCAGACAGACCAGGGAGATTTTGATAGGCGACATTTTCCCAAGCATGGGCAAAATGCACAACCCCTCCCTCCTCCTGCTTCCACAGGGGAAATAAAATCAGTCAGAAATCTATTTAGATAATGTTTATTTCTGACATTACAGCACTAGAGAAAAACACGTCCTTTCAGTTCAGTTCTTCCAGCAAGTCTGACAAACTTCCTGAACATGCGCACACAGAAGGTTTTAAATTACACTCTTCACAGAGACTTATCCAGCCTGTGAACGTCCTGGGAAATTCTTCTTTCCCACAGATAAGCGCATCATGTGATGTCAACAAACTGGCTGACTGCAGAGGTGATGTTTCCATATACTGACAATTTATATGCTATTGTGTTTGATAGTATAGTGACTGCAATGTTTTCTTGTTTTTTTTTAATGATATTGTGATTATTGTGAGCCACTTTTAGCTCAATATTTGTTGTTGAAAAGCAGAATACTGTATAAATATTAAATCAAATCACCGTCTTGGAAATGCGCATTGCTCACAATGGACATCTTCTCAGTCCATGTCATGTTCATATGTCATACCCATAATATCATTCCAGAGTTATCTATGTTTTTATTTTAAAAACTCTTCTTAAAAATTAATTTACTGTATTTTTCGCTCTATAAGATGCACCAGACCACAAGACACACCTAGTTTTTGGAGGAGGAAACAAGAAAAAAAATATTCTGAATCTCAGAAGCCAGAACAGCAAGAGGGATCGCTGTGCAGTGAAAGCAGCAATCCCTCTTGCTGTTCTGGCTTCTGGGATAGCTGTGCAGCCAGCATTCACTCCATAAGACACACACACATTTCCCCTTACTTTTTAGGAGGGAAAAAGTGAGTCATAGAGCAAAATATATGGTAATTTAAATGCAGTTTCAAATAGGCTACATATTCATTGTCAACAACTGCATTACAATATTTTGAGAAATGCAAAATCTGGTGGCTAAGTAAGTTCAAGTCCACACATTAGTCTGACACGTGTGGATCAGAAAATTTCATATAGGAACCCAAATACTGAATTCTTCAAGCTTTTCTGGTTCTTTGGGCTATTAAGAAATATACAGAAGCATAAACACTCCAGTCCTATAAACTGCATGCCTCTTAAGGTCAAATGCATTTACTGTAAATAGAAAGACTGCAAATCCTATGCCTGAAAGTAAGCTCCATTCACCTCATTTGGACTTATTTCAGAGTAGGAACGCATAGGCATGCACTATAAAAAAGTTTACACAGAGCTACCAAGGAATCACAAGCATGTTCTTCTTGTTTCTTGGTCCCTCACTCCTTCCTTCCTTCCCTCTTCCTTTTCTTTTTCCACCCTCTTCCTCCCAGTTTTCTTATCTATCCACCTATTCCATTTCTTCCTTTTACCTTTGTATTTGTTCATTTGTCTGTTCAACAAATAACCTAAAAATACAATGCAATATTATTAAATGAAGACTACATATTTTCACATTCAAGGGGTAGCAATCATTGCCCAGACACACACATAGCAGGAATCAAGGTGAACCAAGGTGATTTTACTCTAGAAGTCACCAGAGAAGAACAAACAGATATTGAAATCCAGCAAGAGAAAGCTGTATGTAAGCAGGTTGTTATGTAGAGTCTTCTGTTGCATCAGCAACTATAACTAGATGCCTACTAGATCACAAGCCATGTATGCAGCACTCAACAGATGGGAAATTAGGCTCATACACAGATGTGTTATGAAAACTTCCCAGCTGCATACCTAGATGCTGTCTAGCCAGGGTATGAAATGGACTGTGTCTTGCACTGCAGATGTAAATTTGCACCCCCTGACTCCCTCTGCTCTTTAGACCCAGCTCGCACAATGATTACCCCAAGTTCCGCTAGTTGCTTGCCACCCCTTGTTGCATATGATTATCTCAAGACCAAGGCCAACTTCTTCCTGAAAAATCCCTAACTATTCATAGGCTGCAAGCAACTCTAAGGTCTTTCCATCAATGGTTTACTAATAGTATGGGGCAAATGGGACAGTGAAACACAGAGATTTCTCAGTGGCAGCATTGCAATTCCTGATACTCTTAAATGTGTGGGTTTTCATACCTAAAGTTCAGTCTCAGCTCTTCATTTCCCCCTTTCCCTGGCTTTGGGCAATCTCTATTCCCGCTTGTGACAGAAGCAGCCACTGCATCTTTCTTCCATCCCTGTGATTTAACTAAATTTCACATCAAAACAGCAGCTAGGGAAAATAAACCCTCAATACCAAGAGAGAAAAGTTCGTTGCCATTCACCAGCATCCTCCCACTAATACCTATGTTTCTTTGAGTGATGAATGCCATCATGTGGTTGAGCTGGGTAACGTTCTATCAGCCTTCGGCTTGTTGGTGCTAATGCTTCTGCAATTAGTAAACATGGCCTGATTGTGGGAATATATATCCGAAAGCGTGGGCCAGAAATCACCAAAGCTTTTGCTCCAGGAGGAGCACCTGCTTGACTGGCAATAATAGCTCCTACTCAACTTTAAAGCTACTGACAGACTTAATAACAGGCATCATGTTAGCTTCTCTCGATAATGATATTGCCTGCTACAAAAATAGAACCCTGAATGTCTCTGCAGTATTTCTCAGCCAGCTCTATATTTCTAATATGTTCCTTTAAAAAGAACTAGGTAGTATTATATCCCCATGAGTCAGAGAAGAACTCAGTCCTGTTTATAACTGCTGAGAGGGAAAAGGAGAGAGAGGGAGCTCGCTGCCCACATCACCAAATGAATCAACCTGATTAGCTGTCGAGCACAGAACTGCTGAGGGTCTAACATGGAGCGGTCACCTTTACACATAACGGCACAGGAAAATTACAATTTCAAAAACATTTAGACACTTACACCGAAGGAGCAAATCCAGTCATTTCCTTGAGCGTTGCTTAACACAATTTCATGCCCTCCCAGCCTGGCTGAGCAGCATTATCTGCTGCTGTCTCGCAACGAAGGCAAGGTAAGCGATTAAAGCTGGCAGAACGGGCAAGTCCTAAACATCACTGGCTTGGAGGTGCTGAAAACTGCAAATAGACTTTGGACTGTTATGCAGGAAGAGGCTGGGCAGGAGAAAGCAGCTAGATGCCATGCCAGCTTGGGTGAACATACCCATTCTCTTGGTTCTAGGGGCCAAGGATGCCCAACAGAACTCAGTTCCTGCTTAGCACTAGGCCTCATCCAGACCTCTCACAAGGATATATAATTTATGAGTCACATTTTTTCACCCAAGTGCCTCAAAGCAGGGTGTGTACAATATATATATTCCCACAGCCTTTAGCAGAAAGCATTGCCTTTAACAGAAAACTAAAGTACATCAAGTCACCAGGATAATTGCACATATGCTATAAATAAATCTTTTCATTATGAGGAACCTCAGAGGTCAAATACGTTTCTCTCCATCTAACCCTCAGGACTCTCCGTAGACCACACCTCCTCCCAGGCCACACCCCTCACCAGCTCTTCTTGCAACCCTCCTTGGAAGCAAGAAATGCTTTTAAAAATATAATTTACTAGTGCTGTATGTCCAGCATGCCCTAGGTCCACTAATGACCTGCTAAAAGCATTTCTGTATAGGCAAGACTACCCAGGAACGTAGATGTTGACATGTGTTTTCATCCATGCCTTTTAGCTTATACATGATGATGATGATGATGATGATGATGATGATTTTAAAAATGTTTTTGCTAATGGTATCATTATTTTATTCTTTTTGTAAACAGCTCTGAAGTTTGCTCATGGTGGGGGGTCGTGGGGTCGTGGGGTTTTGTGTGTGTTTGTGTGTTCATCTTCAATGAAGCTCCTATGTTAAGATCTATAGGAATGAATCAGAAAGAAGTAGTAGCTGCGGTGGATGCCTGCCTTCCGCATGCACACCCTTTCTGGTTGCAGCCTGAGTGCACTGGATGCGTGCGTTGCTGACAAAGTGCAGATCAAAACATCACAAGTCTCATTTTGTGACCCTAACCCTAACCCGCTACCCCCAACCTTGAAAGTCCTACAAACGCATAAACTGAGAGTAAGAGGAGACAGTTGTATCTTTGTTTCCCTAGGCACTACAGGCATCTGCATGCTGTAAAATTTGAAAATCGCCGTAACTGCTCAGAAATCCTGAGCCCAGCAGGTCTGTGCTTGAGGCAAGGAAAGGCTTTGTGCCAATTTTGTTATCACCTCCTTTTCAGAGTACAAGGGTGATCGGAACTGTGCTTCTTTCCCTGGCCCCAATATGTGATCTAGATGAGAAAGTAAAGAATTAGTGGCACAATGCCAGTTAGGATTACACATGAAAACCAAGGAAAAAATTCTCCTGCTGCGGTAATCTTTTGTTAACCAACCATTATGTCAATTTGAGACCCTTGGATCTAACAGAGTGCATTTAGAATTACCGTTGAGATGCATCTAAAGGCTGAAACAAAACTGTGGGTGAAAACCCATTAGCCCCTTTATAGACCACAAAATTAACTGCACAAAATGTCCTGGCATTAAACATATAGGATGGTATTTTTACAAACGCAGTCTATTGTCCTGATTTTCAGTGGCACTATACTGTTGTGTTTCTTCATAGCTAAAGGAGGGATAGGAAACATTTCCAATTGCAGGCCAGGGGTGCCAACCTGAATAAAATATTGGGCGGAGGGGAGGTAAGCCCCACCCCACATAATCAATCACATGATGTGACATACATGCACCATTTGAATAGCAATACCCCTCAACTTTGGGGGGCCCAGTCTCCCAGTTTCCCCAGTTTCACAACATCTTTATTGTGAGGAGTGAAAAGACCTTAGCCTCTAGGAGTTGGCTACTATATTTCAGGCTGAGACCTTCCCTAAGGTGTGAGATGCACTGGAACAACCATGAGTGTATTTTGAGTGAAATCAACTCCTTGGGTCTGTGTGTATGTCTCTAGCAGTTACATAGTCTTCATTTCTGTGTTCCATGGATGGGAGGCAATTTTGCCAGGGGAGGGAGCACATTGTTGTGCTATCCAGCTCTCTGAACTCTCCCCAGGCCACAGCCATCACTGGCTCTGCTTTGCACTGCAAGTGGTTTTGCTGGACGAGAACGTGTCCTTGGATTCTGATAATGCCAAATGCTTCTCTGGATGATAGTGTGTATAGAAAGCAGTCTACTGTAAAATATACATGCTAGGCCTACATTTCTCTGGTCCCACTCACAACTGGCATGCTGCCCTCAGAAGGTGGCACAGAAGGGAATGAGGTCCTTGGGCTAAGAAAGGCGTCTCCCTACTGTATTCTCTAGTTTGCATTTTGTTTGATGCCTGTTGCCTACTTAGAGGCAACCTCTGCAGGGCCACTGAAATCAATGAATATGACTAAGTCAGGGATCCATTAATTTTAATGGGCTTACTCTGAGGAAAACTTAGTTGAATGCCACCTTTCTTGTGCCATTCTGTTTTTTTTTAAAAGATATTTATTAAAGTTTTTAAATATAAATGCACAAATAATAAACAATCTTACTTCTGTCACAAACATAGTTTCATCACTTCTTTGGACTCCCTCACGTCTCCCGCTCCCATTTACATTGTTAAAAGTTTTTTCCAAACAAATTATCAACTTGTTTACAAATCTCATGTCCAGTCATTCAAATATAATCTAACAATTCTTCCAAAAAAATTTATATTTTCTTTAATCTCGCTTATCATCAAATTTAAATCTAATTTAGTGGTGGCCGATTTTTTATAATCTAGCATCCTTCTTAACATTCAGCCAAATTACAATGTTTTTGTAGATACATCTTAAATTTCTTCCAGTCTTCCTCCATCTTCTCTTCTCCCAGGTCTCGGATTCTGCCAGTCATCTCGGCCAGTTGCATATAGTCCATCAGCTGCATCTGCCACTCTTCCAGTGTGGGTAGATCTTGAGTTTTCCAGTTTTTTGCGATGAGTATCCTTGCTGCCGTTGTTGCATACATAAAGAATGTTCGGTCCTTCTTTAACACCTTCTGGCCGACAATACCCAGGAGGAAGGCCTCTGGTTTCTTAGTGAAGGTATACTTAAATACCTTTTTCAGCTCATTATATATCATTTCCCAGAAGGCCTTCACCTTAGGGCATGTCCACCAGAGGTGAAAGAATGTTCCTTCATTTTCTTTACATTTCCAACATTTATTATCAGACGAATGGTATATTTTGGCAAGTTTAACTGGGGTCATGTACCATCTATATATCATTTTCATTATATTTTCCTTCAGAGCATTACATGCGGTGAAGTTCAGCCCAGTGGTCCACAACCTTTCCCAATCCTCAAACATAATGTTATGCCCAATGTCCTGCGCCCACTTTATCATAGCCGATTTAACCATTTTGTCTTGTGTATTCCATTTTAACAGCAAGTTATACATTCTAGATAGTACCTTAGTCTTTGGTTCTAACAATTCTGTTTCTAACTTCGATTTCTCCACCTGGAACCCTAACTTTTTGTCATTTTTAAAAACTTCTTTAATCTGAGCGTAATGTAACCAGTCTCGCACCTTATCCTTCATTTTCTCCAAACTCTGCAATTTCCAATTGTCTCCATCTTTTTCCAATATTTCCCAATATTTTGGCCATTTGGCCTCCATATTGGGTCTTTTTCGGGCCCCTTTCTTGTGCCATTCTGAGTCCATTCAGGAGGGCCTCAGGGGGGCAAATGCCAGTGGAGCCAGTCCCAACCTGGAAGAATGTGGGGAACCACCAAAACACGGAGATCAGACATCACTATGGGAATTGCACTCTAACCTTTTGACATGCATGAGAGTTCCCAGGCACCCTTATATTCTCCACTCTCAGGCTATGCAATAAATCCGTTTCAGTTTCCTCTCACTCCTTATATATAGGTGTGGATTAAAGTAAATGTCAAGAGGGCTTTAAACAATGTGTAGCCAAATTGCTCATGAGTGTCCATTGTCTCCCACTGCTCCAGATTTAAGGGACAAACAATTTTAGGCAGCAGAACAAGATAGTGGATAACATTGCCTTTCATTAAGATTCATGTATTCAGTAAGGGGTTCCATATATCTTTCATTTTATTCCATAGCTTATATTTTACATTACCTTTTAGTATGTTATTGTCTGCATTATTGTCATGGTCCATTCTGCTTCAGGAAATGATAATTTATCCCTCCATTGCCCTTAATATGAAACAGTAGGGACATTAATCAGCTGCCTATTAGTCAGTGTTCTCCTACTGCTCTGTTTCACCGGATTTTCATTTAAAAGCAAAAAATACAACTACAGTACATTAATTTTAATAATTCTGAAAATGTTTTCACAGCATCTTACCTGTGTGTGTTTTGGTATAGGGCCTTTACCCAAAGCAATTATTGCTGTATTGGGCTCAAAAAGAAAACAAAATAAGGGGTCATCTTTCAAGGTAAGCTTCTCTTGGTGTAAATATATGCCAACTTTTGATGGACAATAAGAGGAACTCTTTGCACCTCTTTTAATTTACACAACAGTCCTCGATGTTTTGGATGCAGCTTTTGTAGGGGCCATCTCTCTTGGACTGTGGTCAAGAGGATTAGAGTTTTAGCCAGACATCTTTGGCATATCAAATTTCGTATGCCACACACATTTCAGAGACAAAAATATAGATACTAGTGGTGCTGTTATCATATGCCTGTTAGCCCAGAATCAGATATTTATTATCTATGATTTGATCATGGAAGGAGGGGCTAACCATCTATCACTGACACCTGGGTAGATGAGCCATGTATGCCTACTTCAAACCCATAGATGCAGCCATCTTATTTTTCATACCATGTACATATATGGAATTAAAAATGGCTGCATCCACAGAGGGTATTGCTAGACCATTCCTCCTCCACCTCCACCCCCTAAATGTGGGAGCGCACTAAAAATAATTACATGATTGCAGTTGTAGTCCAGTATAGCCCTAATCTGCCTACTAACTCAGCCAAACCCTCATTCTGCATAATGCATAGTATGGTACGCACTGGCAGTTATTCTCTAATATGTTTCTGGATCAGCTATTCTGGCTCCTAGATATCACTGGGCAATTCCTCTGCCACCATAATACATGTTGCTGATTTTAAAAGAAAACCAACCCTTTGAACTCCCATACACTGCAGAAATACTTAGGCTTTTTGAATGTGTGATTCATCAATCCTATTTTCCGCTCAATACTTCTGTGCACGTAATGTGTGGTCCCAAGAGCAGAGCAGAGTGCACTAAATTGGCTCACTTGCAAGAAAGCTAAGCCAGGACCTAATATAGTAGGCCTAATGCGAGTGGCTTGGGATGTTTGGTTTTGTAGCTATTTTGTTCAACATAAAGGTTCAATTTCCTCAACAAATGATGGACACTGCCTCCAGAATTGTGGAACTCTGGTCTCGATGGAGCCCTGTGTTATTATAACATAAAAATGGTTATTAAGCTGTCAGTAGGTTAATAGTTTCATCTTAATAATGATAGATGACACACATTTCAGTTGCCCACCAAAGTCCCACAATGAGGTTTAAAATATTTTCCTCTTAGCTTACCGTTCATTTCTCACAAAAATGTAAGGACAACACTCTTGCTAATACATATAGGTTTCTTGTCATAACAGCTGCTTTTCCTTTGCTGGGTCTGGCTGATTAATTGATCTAATTTTATCACCAAAATTAAACTCTCTCTCCTTTCTCTAGATAGGTATTTAAAGAAGCCACCTCAGAGCCTAAACTTGCTTATAGTTCTGCCTCCTAGTCAGTCGTGCTATTTTTGAAATGGTTCCGTCTTTGAAAGATTCCCTCCAATATCAAGGTTATTTATCTTCTTTCCCTTTCAAAATAAAAACATAGCTTGTGAATATTTTTAGAAAGATTAATTAGATTAATTCATATCAAAGCTCAAGGCATTCACAAAAGATGGTGGCACTTGCTTTCATATCTTAGGAATTCTGGCCAACTGGCCAGTGTAAAGGATTTACTATTCTTGATCTTTTACAAAGCTCTTTGTAAAACTGAAGCTTGACCCTATGCATTCAAAGAAAGGCCCATTGAACCCAGTGGAGTTTACCTGCAAGCAAACATAGCTAGCATCAGGATGTTTGAGTACAATTCTAAGACTGTGGTCCTATGCACACACCTGGAAGTAAGTTCCATGAACTCACTGTAGACATGTATATGACTGCACTGTAAATGAAATGAATGCTATTGAAATCAGTGGGACATATAATCATATATGACTATAAAAGTTCTAGCTACCTCACCATCAAATCAGTCTTGTGTCGGTTAAACCCAATGCCTTAATTTTACAGGCAGAAATTGAGAGTAAGAAATAGTGACTCTAAAGTCCAGTAGTGACTCCATAGTCCAATAGTGACTGCGCAAGTCATCGAAGACCAAGCTAGAATTTAAATGTATGCTTCTCCCCTTGTCTATCTAGTAGATTAGGATATTTAACCTGTGGTCCTACAGAAGCTGTTAGACTCCCAACTTCCATCACACCCAATTGTTATGGCTGATGGTCAGGGATGATGGGTGAAGTTGATGTTCAGCAACATCTGGAAGGCCACAAGTTTCTCACCCCTGTACTAGATGCTAGTAGAGTCAAAGGATAAAATTTGTCAAATATTAGGAATTTTTCGAGTATCCTTATATCACCTGCATATTGTAACTGGAATCACAGAGCTTGTGAACTAGATCCACAAAATTAAAACCATCCAAGTATGGCCTGACATTAAAAACAACCCTTGTTGGAACAAAAACAGAAAACAAGAAGTTCAGTTATACATATCCCTAACTGCCTGATTACTGTATTTCTTGTGTGTCATAACTGGGCAATGAGTTTGCGACCATGATTGCTCCATTTTGGTCTATGCAAATGACCGCCACTGATGATGCTGGAAAAGCAACAGTTAATAATTTGTTCATGGCAGTTACATACCATGGCAATAAGAAACACATAACTACCGTATTATAAATAAAACAGAATAAAGTCACAGGCTGCTCTCCAAAGATAACTCTTCAAATAATATTTCGAAAGGATTTCAACTACGAAGAGAGATCAAGCATTTATTCTTCTGCCATCTACTAAATTATCCATGTGCCTGGCAGCATCGTTATTCCTAACATAATTACTCATATGCTATTATCTAGCTTAAAGCATCAAGAATTTAGGAAGTACAATGCAAAGGAGCACACTAAAGCCTCTTTCCTTCCCAGTGCTTATAGAATCTTTCATAGTACCTTTTTCCAGCCCAGATCATTGTGCTGTAACAAGATGCATACCACAGAAAGAGAGTTATGTAGGATGACATAAATGCACTGTTAAGCTCTTCTAACCCATTGGTTTCGATGGAGAATAAGTGCACTCAACAGCCTCTTGATCAAGTGTACTGTGTTAACCTATTGACAAAAGAGGCTGAATAGAAAGCAGCACAGATTAGATACAAAGCCTGAAACAAAGCTGGCTTAATAGTTTAATTGTAGGTGTAGGGTGATGATTTTCATCAGGACAGCATTGCTTAGGAAGGGCGGGTTACTCCCCCTCTCCCCTACTGGGAAGCTAAAGAAATAACCTCCCCACAAATTGCAATTGGCTTTACGGGGTGGGAGGGCTCGTATTGGCTCCCATAGGATGAAGAGTTATTAAGGCTAATTGCAAGGTTTTTTTATTGGAATCATGGCTGTGAACTCCTTGCATATTACAGTTTGTATGTAAATTACACACACACTTTGTTCAGCCTGCAATAGCTGCTATCTATGCATTTAGTGCAGCTTCCAATGTGACCCTATGCTTACAACAAGAATGGATAAGGTCTGCATTCTCTTGGGGTATCTGAACCCAGATTTGTGATTTGCCTCTCCCAGAGTTACTGCTTGGTTATAGCTTGTGTTTTGTCTGAAGCGAGACAAACCATGAGCCCAGGTTCAGGTGACAGGCTAAGCCAAGTCATGGCTTAGCTCACAGCAGCAGAAGAGCAGCAGGGCTGTAGGAGGAGCTGAGTGGTCAAGATTTCTTCTTCAGGAGCTTGCACTCTCACACCACACTAAGCCCTGTTTTGGCTTAGCATTACATGAGAACCAGGTCTCTAAGAACAGGATGCTGGACTTGCTGGGCCTTTGGGCTGATCTAGCAGATCTCCTATAATGTCCTTACACTGTAGCCCTTATCAGACATGCGCCTGACCCTCATTCATTTATGGTAAGATCTGAAAGAGCCCCAAAGTGTATAAATGTGTGCACATGAAGCTCTTTCCCTGCAGTCATTAATGGCCACTTACCCCCTCTCTTGGGTGGGCAGCTGTTGTAGCCTCTCATGGATTGGCCACAGTTCCTGGCAGCTGGGCCACACAGTCTTAGCTGGCTGCTGATAATCTCTCCAACCAGCTGTGCTGCAGGGCAGGACTGCCCACCCAAATCCTGAATTCAAACGGGCCAATCACAACTTTTGGCACTTAAGGCATTGGGTGGAATCCTAGTCATCAAACTTTTGGGTGAAGTGGTGCATCACCCAGATCTGAACAAGCAGCGTATTCAAGATACCCTGTTATAGGGGTCTTGGTGGAAGTCTCTGTCCAGAAGCCAAATGTGGAGCAGATGGGCCGTAGAGCTTCCAGCAGTGGCGTAGCAGGGCCACCTCAGTAGCTTGGTGTCTTGCAGAGGCCATACTCCTTGGAACAACCCTGTCAAAAAATTTCAGCCCTCTGGCAGGAGGCTACATCAGATATATAACCAATGCCTAAGTCAAAATCCACCTATCCCTGGAATCAATGAAGTTGTGGTCATTTTTAGCCCAGATTGTTGCCAGCTTGAGTTTGTTCATTTCACCTTAGCTATAGCCACTGCACTGGGAGGGTGGCACTGTGACTGGGACCACAACTCTGCTTTTTCAGGGATTCTAGCTGCATGAAGAAAGGCTTCTGTGTGTCTACACTGGAATTCTTTCAGACCTTATCATAAGTGTGCAGATGTCAAGCACATGTGATCTCACTCCCTTCTCCTTCCACTATATAGTCCGGACAGGTAGTGTATAGAACAAGTAAGCATAAGGAAGGTCTTGAGGAATAATAATAATAATAATAATAATAAATTTTATTTATATCCCGCCCTCCCCAGCCGAAGCCGGGCTCAGGGCGGCTGACAACACTAAAACAGTACAACATTATAAAACATTATAAAAATGGATTAAAATGAATTAAAATCAAAATTGATGGCAACCATAAACTAAAGTTTTGTAAAGATTGCCAGAGGAGGGAGTCAGGCTGCGCCCTGACCAAAGGCCAGGTGGAACAGCTCTGTCTTGCAGGCCCTGCGGAAAGATGTCAAGTCCTGCAGGGCCCTTGTCTCTTGTGAGAGAGCGTTCCACCAGGTTGGAGCCGCAGCCGAAAAAGCCCTGGCTCTAGTTGAGGCCAGCCTAACCTCTCTGTGGCTTGGGACCTTCAAGATGTTTTTATTTGAAGATCGTAAGTTCCTCTGTGGGGCATACCAGGAGAGGCGGTCCCGTAGGTACGAGGGCCCTAGGCCGTATAGGGCTTTGAAGGTTAAAACCAGCACCTTAAACCTGATCCTGTACTCCACCGGAAGTATTGTATGAAACCCTAAAACATGGGGGTGGTGTGGTTCTGTTTTCCCTGCACTCCCTAAACTGCTCCGCTGGATCGGAGAAGACAAACAGCAACAAAGCTATCACTTGCAGCAAGGCTGTGTCCTTCTCATGTATGCAATGTAGATGGAATATTATACTTCACCAAAAAAGGGGATTTGTGTGGCTGGGATGGGGCATGCTTTGATTGATCATACAGAAAAGTCCTGTGCCTAATTAGCTTTTGTGGATACACATTAACATCACTGGTCCTTCAAATATAGATTATTTCAAGTTGGATAATCAGACACTGCAGTTATTTCTGCCATCAAATTAGATTTTCTGCAGGAAGTCTCTACTTTTTCAAAGTGAATGTATTGATTGTAAGTGTGAGAGTAATAACCCAGGAGATGCAAGCTTTCTGATTATTTTGGGAATGGCTTGCAATGTGCACCATGCTGGAGCAAAGACTTCCCTATTGTGCTTTCACAATCTGCCTCCATCACGCCCTATGGGAGCCAAGGATTATTCAGTCATAAAGCTCTGTCAGGCTTTGGCTTTCCTGCTGGGCTTACCAACAAGCAAACCAATTAGTTAAATCAGTAGCTGACTTGGCTGCTGGGGGATGGAGAGTTGTTCAGTATGAACTGGAGTTAAGCATCAACATGTTGGAACAGATGATGGACCACAAGGCAGATAGTAGATAGTATACCCTCAGTTATTGTGGGATAACCAGCCTCATATAACCAATATACTTAAGTTTAGTTAATGCATGGAGGGATTACTACCATAGAGTAAGATGTCCTGCTAGGCTTAGCTATGCACACTTCCCTTACCTTGGGAGGAAACAGGTAATCAGGCTACCTGAGAAGCTCAGTGTGTGAAGAGGCTATGCTGGTTGCTCCAGGACATACCACATGGCTCTCACAAACCACTCTTGAGTTCCTTTACCAATATTTTAGGAACTTTTACAATTGTAACTAAGTCAGTCAAACTAAGCAACCAATCAAAACAAGTCAGAATTTTGCTGAATATGTCAGGTTTGTGACCAAGGGAGTGAAAACTGGTACATTCGGTGATTTCCTTGACCCATTTAAAAATAACAAAAATTGAGCACAGGGGTTACCAACCTTTTTGGGCTTATGGGCATGTTTATAAACTGGAGAAAGTGGCACAGAGAGAGAGGTCAACTTGACCCAGCAAGACCCCCACCCACCCATACATAAACAAAACACCTCAACCTACCACACTCTGGGCCCTATGGTATCTCGTAGCACCAGCAAAAATAAAATGCCTGCTTACGTGATGCTGACAAGAAACTTTGCTCATATGCGATGTAAAAGAATGAAACTTTACTGTCTCCCCTTTTGCTCTTCTCTCTCTTCCCACTTCTCTTTTCCCTCAACCCCATATTGCCTATAAGAGTAATGTCTTACTCTGAATATGACTGACTTGTTTGAATGATTCTTTGACTTGAAAACAGAGATTCTGTATGTTCTACTGTCACTCAAGAAAATCTTTTCATAAAAATATATTTTTTAAAAAAAACCTGAGCCTTGATCATCGGCACTTCATGTTTATCTATGTGCCATAAAAAGTTTCAGCTGCCAATCCCTGTATATCAAATGGCTGCTAAAGGCACAACTACAAAGGCCAGGTGGGCAGCTGGCAATATTGTTAGCTACACAGTGATAATTTAGAGTTGATTTAAATTATCGGTCCCTTTCTCCTCCCCCCTTCCTTTTTCTTACATGTGATTTCACACATAGCAAATGGAATAATCAGCCCTCCCACTCATTTTCTGCTACAGTTTCATGCCTGAAAGAATATGAGTCATCATTAGGTGACATTTTAAAAGCAGCACAAAGGAAGCCATAGGTCACATAAAATCATTGTACATGGACAAGTGACCTAGTTTGGATACCACCCACCAGCGATATGGAAAGTTTTCCTAATAAACATCCCCCGCCGCCCATAATCTGCATTTGAGGAGATAAAATACTGAGTTGGGTAAAAACAGAGGGAGTGAAATGTGAGCAGTAGATCTTATTCACAAGAGACCAGGTGTGGCACTGTGCTCTCATTCTTAATGTTTTAAAACAGCATAAATCTATGAATATGGCAGGTGCTGTTCTTTTTCCAATAAAGGGATATGGTTTTTGAAAAACAACCATCACAACTACGCTTGCTGAAGGTAAAACATAAAGTACTTCACTGAAGATGAATATGATCACTGGCGGAGGAAGGGGGTGTGGGTGGTGCGGTCTGCCGTGGGTGTCATCCCTGAGGGTGGTGATATTGCCACAGTGCCCCCCTGGGATGCTCTCTGCGGTGCCCCCATGGGCAGCTCACCTCGCCCCTGGGTGCACAGCATATGCACTGCTCCAGGTGCCGGAGAACCTAGCTCCACCTCTGAATATGTTGATGCTTTCATTATTATCCCTGTTTTTAATGTTCATTGTTGAAAGTTGTTTAGAGTTTCTCTGTTCTAGAAAATAGGCATCCTCATTCTCATATGGTCTAGCATGTATGAACATCATCCTCATCATCTTATTATTTGTACCATCACCATCTGACTGGGTTTCCCCAGTCACTCTGGGCAGCTTCCAACATCTATAAACCATGAAACATTACACATTAAAAAGGCTTCTCTTTTGGATAATCCCATCTTCAGTCTGAAGTCCCACTAAGTAGTGGAGATGATTCCATTTGGGGCCAATGGGACAGTCCCCTATAAAATACTCTGTCCTCAGCCTCCCCATCTTCTTACTTACAATGAGTTCCAGACTAGTCTCAAAGCAATTTACATAAAAACCATTTAAAATATCTTTAAAAACAATACAACTAAAGCAAAACAACAATACAATACAGAATGAGGCCAAGATATTTTCACCTAAGTGGAAAAGCTTAGCAATACAGAAACGTCTTCAATTGTTTCCAGAAACTATGAACAGTTAGTGCCTGGTTTAGCCCAAAGGGGGTACTCTTCTACAGAAAGGGGCTACTACACTGAAAGCCCTGCTGAGTTCCTTTGGAACAGGCTTCTGGTATTTTAGGGGTTTAAAGGAGAAACTCTCCTATTGAAAGAAAAGGGGAGCAAGAAGATGAAGAAGAGATTTCTTTCTCAAGCCACACTTTTGTTTAACCACAGAGCAAGTACATAAGAATTACCTTGTTAGGTCAGACCAGCATATTAATTTCACAGCTCTCAGCAAGAACCTTGCACACTCATCAGAAAGGCATAAAATATTACTATGCACATCTTCTTGGAAATGAAACCCATTGAGTTCAAGGGGCTTATTCCCAGGGAAGTGCATGCACAATAGGAGCCTAAGTGCACTGGTGCTGGTGCGCTCTTACAGGACATTTTAAAGCGGTAGGATATGAAACTGACAAGACTTTTCCAGGGCCTTGACATTTTGGCCAGAAATAAGACAGCAGGAAGGTGGCGAAGGATATGCTCGTGCTATAGGTATCCATAGAAATGAAATAAGGAGGACCTGTTAAGGATCAAAAAGTCACTTCCATATAAAGTTAGGTGTAAAACATTGTTCCCAAATGTGTGCAGTTCAATTTTTAAAAATAGTGGATGTCAAAAATGTGATTCAAATAGAATGCATCTTATTCCCTGGCTATGCAAAAATCACATACAAGTAAAAATGTGATTCTCTTCATTTATAGGTATCAATCATATTGTTATAAGTTTGTTGAGGGAGATCCCCAACCCCAACCCAATAAATTAGTGGATGTTAGGATTTAGCTAATATTTAGGATAGGATAGGAAAATGCATCCTACAGAACTGTGCCAGACAATGAATCCTTGGGCTGGCTTCTGCAAACCAGCGTGGATAGGCCGGTTGAACACAAGCCATTATGAAAAAATGGCCAGGCATTTACACATCCAATAAAGTTCTCGGGCCTGTGCAAAACAGGGGTTGCCACAGTGATGGAGAGGAAGCTTGGGGTTTTGGAAGAGAGGTGTGCTGGGGGGAAAGAAGGAGAACAAAGTGCAGACCTCTGAACTGCTGGGCAGGCCAGAACCATCTTAGCACTGGCTGGAGGAGGCTGCATGACTGACCACTGCTTTGGGCCCAACCTTGCTGAAGCTATGAGTGGGCCAATGAGAGATAGGCTTGGGGTATAATGTTCTGTACCCCCTCCATTGAAGCCCCCTCCAGATATAAATATGTGTGCAATAAACCATATTTCTTAAAGACATTAGCCTCCTTGTTCCTTGACCTTCCCAATGGAAACACGACCCTGGGGAACCCTGCCTGGAACCTCTGAAAGAATCACCACTTGTGGAGATTGGGGTGGCATGTAACAATATTTAAACATCTGATCCAGCTGCATTGAAGACAGCGTTTCTGTCTTTTGTGTATATGTGCTTAAAGTGGAAGAGCGGCTAAAAAGAACAAGGGAGAAACTAAACCTTTTGGGGAGAAAGAAAGCAGTGGAGAGAGGTGTTACCCAAACTCATGTCCTAGCAGGGCTTTTTCCCCCCAGCCGAAACCCGCTGGAAATCAGTTCCGGCACCTCTCAGGTGGTCACCATGGCCATTCTATGAGAATGGGGAAGGTTTTCCATGGTGAGTTCTGGCACCTCTTTTTCTAGAAAAATAGCACTGTGTCCTAGTAAGATCACTCAGGATAGCTGCCTAAGCATAACAGCTGACACTGATGAAGTTAACCGTCTGCTTAAGAGCTTTGCTAAACAGGAGTTGGCTCCAGCAAGTTATTCTTAAAAGCTTTCCTGCCTCAGGGCTTTGGAGAGCTCTAGCTGAAAATGGGGACAGATTTGCATTTCTGCCTTTTCCATATTCCCCCAGAACATAATAGGTTTTACTTCTGCTTCTAAACATCCCCAGAATGTTACACTCTCTTCTCAGCTTCCCCCATCTACCCAGAACATTTTCTTTCAAATGGCCTTTCAGAAACAAGGAAATGGAAATGGAAAAAGTATTAGAAATAGGAAAAATATGTATCCTGCCATGTGTTGGGTGTTAGTGAAAGAGAAAGGATACCACCTGGGAGAGAGACAGTACTTGAGAAAGCATGTACTCTTATTAATTCTTACTTTTAAACTTGAAACACTTGTGACAGTTCTAGCTGAAGTTGCTGGAAAATGTCTGTTCTCTCAGTTACTTATAACTTTTGAAGCTTTCATGTTTCTTCTACAGTCTGTGCTCTAACAAAAGTTTTGCTTTACTGAGCAAAAAATAAAATAAAACATGGGTGTTAGAAGTCAGGAATATAAACGTATCTCTTCAGATATGAATGTCAGAGCCATCTAAAGAGGATTCTTTAAAAGACTCAATTCCTTAAGATTGCCATGTGAAATGAAATAGTGGCAAGTATAATGAAGGGATGGCCTTGCTATGACACAATCCAAAATGTATGTCACACTTTTGATTTTAACCTCCTCTTTTTATACCTCTCTCCTTTGTCACATTTTGCTTTGCTAAATACTCAATGCCTCATTTCTCACATTTTTCTTTTTTTACTCCTGTCACCCATTGTTGCATGCCATACTTTATGGATGGTCCCCATGGAGCAATATGGGGAAGGGCTGTAGCTAAGTGGTAGAGCTCCTGTTTTGCATTCAGAAGGTCCCAGGTTCAGCTGCCAGCATCTTCAGGTACGGCAGGGAATTCCCTCTGCCTGAAACCCTGGACAGCCACTGCCAGTGAGCGTAGACAGATGGACCAATGGTCTGAAGGAGCTTCCTATGTCCCTACCTACTTTACAAGACTGTTCTGAGGATAAAGTGGCATGGTTCAAATCCTGGTGTGTAACTTTAAGTTCAACAAAGGAAGGTTAGAATCCAAATGTGAAGAAATTTTTTAAGTGGAGGAAAAATGCAGCTTGAACAAGTATTCAGCAAACAAATCCATTTTGCTTTCAATTGTTTTCAGGTTCTTAATTAATGTTTTCCATTGTTTTAAAAATTAGTAATGCCATGTAACAAGGGTGTAAATAACCACAGTCTTCCACCGAGACAAAAGTTCTTAGCGGAATAATTCTCTCTTCCTGCAGAGGTCCATCTACAAGCTTCCCCAGCTATTTCTTGCTTGGCTTCCAGTATTGATTTGCACCAAAAAAGTACAGAATGCTTACAGATGGAAAACCCTGTAGTGTCTTTGGCCTGTGAAACACTTCAAATAATTTGAGGGGTGTGGGTGGGAAATAAATAGTGATGCACAATATGGTGCTTGGAATGATCAGCTGGAATACAAGATGAAATTAGCGATGCTTTCCCTAGCAATACTTTGGGACCAACTTCATCAAGGCATTCTACTTCCTATAGAAACTTTTAAACAGCCTGAAGGCATTCTTTGACCAGCTGTACATTACATCAGTAAAACATCAAGAGGAAAGAGATTCCCCCAACAGAGACACCTGCAGGATGAGCTCCCTCCTGCTGCTTCTCCTTTGCAGATTTCTTCAATGCAACCATGCGCCATCACAGCCTCATCAATTCCATTCACAATAGACAGCTGGCGTCTGGTAAATGAAGCACTCCACTTGTTTGTGTTGTCAATTGTTTAAAGGAAAGGCCAGCTGAAGAGGTTTCTCCATATTTGAAAATGTTTAATTGCACTTTGCATTTGCACATCCTCCCTAAATATACTATTTCCCTGTGAAATAAGAACTGGGCGGGGGGTTACTTTGCACTTGCCAGAAGAGAGATGAATCGCCTTGCCTAATCAGAGGCTTAGAAAAAGAAGTGTGTGATTATTGCAAGAATCTACTTGATTAAGACAACACTTGTGTGGACAGCTGATACAGCATAGAGGCTAAGAGAATACGGTACAGTAATCCCTGGACTGAATCTTGCCTACACCATGAACTCAACCTGCTGGCCTTAAGCAAGGCACTCTCTCTGTGTCTCCTTTCCCCCATCATCAATATGGGAGATAGACCTTTCTGGGCTGATTGCAACTAGATTATGTATTTGAAGTGATCAGACACTTCAAAGTGCTGTGCAGATACAACCTGAAAATGTTAAATATTATTATGAGACCAGCAGCGGCGGAGCTAGCCACTCAGGCCCCCGGAAGGGTGGGGTGAGCCGCCCAGGGGGCAATTGGCGCAGCGATTGGTGTCCATTGGGGCAATCGGCACAGCAATCGGCTCCCATTGGAGGCAATCAGCACAGTGCCCAGGGGGGCAATCGGCGTGGTGATTGGTGCCCAGGGGGGTGGCATGGCAATCTGCCCAGGATTTTGTCACACACACCCCTCAGGGATGAAACCCTGGATGGACCGCCCCCACCACTTTTACACTCCTGGATACCAGCCACATAGCAGAAGAAACAACAGAACACGAAGGTGAATTCAGATGCAAATTCCAACAAAAGAAGAATCTTTAATGGAAAGGCAGTGTCATTTGGGCCTTTGTGGGGGCATTGCTTCTGTGGGGAATCTAAGAAGGGTGTGAGGTGAAATGTTTTTATAACACGGTATAAAAATAAAATTGAAAAGGGTTAGGGAGGTAACACTGGCCCTGCTTGGGTGTTCTTTGCTCCCATGTTGAGCAGCACAAGAACAAGCATCAGGGCTGTGCAGAGCAGGCCTGACCCTGACCTGGTGCAGCGCAAGTGTCCTTTATTCATTCAGTTGTATACATGAAGACTTTTCCAGGAGCTGCAAGCCAATACATGTAGAACTACTATATGAGTGAAGGGCCCTTCACTACAGCTGTTTGCACTGCATATGTGCAAATTTGTGCCAGTGGAGTTGCAGCCCCACTCCTTGCTCAAGCTATTTTGTTTACCCAACCAAGTAACTTGAAACAGAGGCAAAACACATGCTATCAAATAGGCAGGTGAAATGCTGAAAAGCCAGGAACCCTGTTTTATTGGCATCTGCCATGACCACTTTTAGTCTTGTTTACATCCCCAAGTTCCTTAATACCATAATCAATTATTTTCTTTTTTTAAAAGCTATCCTTTTATTGCTTTATTGTTTCCTGCTCTGGGCTTCTTCGGAGGAAGGGTGGGTTCAGAATCTAATATATTGTTTCGCATTGTCCCATGCATTTGCGTAAAAAGCTCAGCATAGTGTGAATTAGGTCGTACCTTGATGGACTGATTCCGGAAGCATGCACCGGGGCAAATAATATTGTGTCTCCTTCTGAAGAGGCACTCTACGCTTGGTTTAGATATGCTACAGGAAGAGAAGTATGAAAAATGGCTCTAACTGAATTTGCATAAATGGCCAATCTCATCGTGGCAGGGTTATGATCTCCAAGTCATGTCTTCCCCTTCCATCAAGTATTGCTACTCTGAGCTCTCTGTCATAGCTGAAGTGAAAAGTGGAGCTGGGGAAAAAAGGCAAGATTGGAACAATTTGTGTGTCTGCTATTAAGCCCAACACAAAAGAGAATCTTCTGAGTGACAAAAAGCAAGAAAATGTAATGGAATTATGTGCCCTGAGAGCAAACCCAGTCAATGATTTTTTAGCTTTTCACTATTTAGTTGAAGAGGGGGGGTTGGGGGGGGAGAAACCTCACACTTACAGAGGGCTTGAATACTGAACAAATTCTTGAATGACATCTTAGACTCTTTTACAGGCCGCTTTTGTAACTGTATTTGCCAAATAAACAAAATACCTGTGGGTTTCCCCCTATCCTAAATGAATCTATGTACTAGCATCTTGTTACATCAGCCACATAAAGTTTATTGACTCATTTATTGATAAAAGTGAACTAATTCAAATTAACAAAAGAGTTATAGCAGTGTATTTGCAATTAATGCAATATATATTGCCATTATACATTAGAATTCTAGTTTTATCTTGTAGAAATTTCTTATAATAGGGTACTGAATACTGTGTTGATGTAAACTGTTGCTAGAAATCTATTGTCTATAAATACTACAGGGCAGACTTTGAAAGGGAAAAGAATGTATAGATGTGTATAAAGACCTTACTGCAGAGACAGGGAACCTGTGGCCCTCTGTTGGACTACAGTGCTAATCATTCCTGACCATTGGCCATGTTGGCTGTGGCTGATGGGAGTTGGAGTTTGCAACATCTGGAGAGTCACAGATTTCCCCATCCCTGCCTTACTGAATGCATGTGCACTGTATACAATATAGGTGACACTCAGCTTACATGGCGGTTACATTCCTAGGATAGCACATAAAGCCAACATCGGGCTGAGTTGAAACACTGGGTGAAATAGAGGGTGAAATTTCAGAAGTCTTTTTTCCTGGACATCTGCCCCAATTCTGCCCCCTTTCTTATTTGATTTAATTGTTAATTGCCAAATTGTGCTAGGCTCAGCCCAGCAGCTGTATCAGTGGAAATGAAGTATCCATGTAAATGTCATGGAGAATGGTTTTGTGTGCTGCGGTGGGGGAAGTCTGTCTGCACCTTTTTTAAAAAAGAAGACGACATACAAGCACACAGGGATCTTGCTGGGCGAGAGAAAGTGTGGTGGGGACATCTTGGATGCTTCTGCCCATGTAAAGAATTTTTGTCTGGGTTAAGAAACCTGAACGGATAACTCTAAAACTATCTCAGGTATCTAAAATGTGTCTGCTAGAAATCAAGAGGAAATGCATGGTGAGATATAAATAATGTGAATCTCATCTCTAAATGGTGTGAGTGTTGGTATCCATCTGTTTCAAGAAAATGGAGTGTGCTTCCAGGGGTGAAGTCAAACAGCTATGTTAGCAGCATCAAAGTGACTTCTCTGGGGCACAAGCCTGGGCATTGTGTATGGAGGTCCTGGGCTGCCCAGATGACAAGACCCTTCTCTTAGCCTCACTTTCATTCATTCATTCATTCATTCATTCATTCAACAGATTTCTAGAAAGTTATTACTCTCCCCCATAGTCCTAATATGAATATGGGGAGGGGAGTTAGTGTATTGTGTTCTATATAGATTGATTTTCCTACTACTCAGCAGTGCATTTTTCACCTGTGTTCTCCCTATAAATGCGCTTCTTTGAACACAATCAAGCTGTTGTTTGTTTTTTCATGGATTCAAACAATGTTCCCCATGTATCTTGTTAAACAAGAATGCACAGCTACAAGCATTCACCCTGTAGGAGAGCAAAGGAAAATAAATATGATAGATATCTAGGTGCTAAGCAAGGCATACTCCTGCAAAGTTTTCCCTAACCGTGTAAATGTGCATAACACTATGCTCAAATTCTTCATGCCATTAAAGAGCTAGAGAGACATTATCAACCTATGAGTCATTAATATATGAAACCTAAAAGAAATAGCCATGCTCTCAGAGCTGTGGAAAATTGAAACAGCAGGGCTTGGGCTGAGCATTTGGCTGTAAATAAACACCAAAAGCCCTTGACCAAAGATGAATGACCCATTCAGACATTAGTAATGCAGCCTATAACAGTGAATGCCATCTTTATGGAAGTGTGTTCTCCCTGTGTCGTGCGTATGAGTACATACATATATATAGAACAGAAATATCCATCTTGCATGCAAACATGGATGAGCAAACAGCAAAGCATACAACAATATTTTTGCTGATGATGCCAGACTCCCCAGAGCAGCTGCAGTGGCAGAGTCTGTATTCAAGTCTGGGTTTTATTAGAATTTTTCACACAACGCCCCCACCCCACCCCATGTGTTGAAAGAAGGTTTGAGGGAATCAGAATGTGTCAGAAATGTTTGACGCATGTACCAATGTAAGTGTATGGTGGCCCTCCATGTGATGAGGGACTATGGCTCAATCCCATGTGGAGGATCAACACAAGAGCACATTGGTATGTAAATAGAATTTCTTTTGCATGTACTTTGAACATGCGGACACTGGGGGCATAGCAATTGGGGCCTGAAGAGGCCACCTCATTCTGTCTAATGGTAGGGCTGGTCCTTGAAAAGACCTTTTCAGAAAAGGCTGGTTATTAGTTGAAATAAAACATATATGTACACACAAGCGTTGATTGCCTGTAGCACACAGCTAATAACTTGGGGTTTAAGGACATCGAAGAGCTGGAGTCAGGTTCAAAATGAACCATGTATGAGAATCTATCAAGCTCCACAGTCTCCTCACGCCTCAGCTACTTAATAAAAGGCATGCAATCAAGCCACCATTCTGAGCTGAATGCCTCTAACTTATTAATTCCTCACCGACAAGATAAGGAGAAAGAAAACCTCTGAAGCATGTAAATTCCATTGTCTTAAAGCACAATCACTTTAACCCTCTGTAGTCTTGCCAGATCTTTGAAGTATGTTCTGTCAGCCCCTGAATGTTAAGCAGGAGTTTTATTTCCTGGCTTGTGATGGTTATCTTAGTGTACTTGTTCTGAAGTTAAGAAAACAAAACAGGGAGGGGGGGTAGAGGGGGGAAAGGTTTATGGGAGGACAAAGATTTAAAGAGGACTGGGCAACAAGGAATGGTGTTTGCCCCTAAAGCCAGGGTTATAACAAAATATATTGTCACTAAAACAAAACAAAACAAAAAACACTATTGGCCATTTTTGTTGAGTAGATAGGGTTTCTTTCTACTATTATTGTATTTGTATATTAATACAGAGGTATTTCCCAGGTCAAATGGTTTGTTTAAGGCCTGGATAACTAAATGGAACATCCTTGTAACTGATTGCTACCATTTTATAGCTGTAAGATTTGGGCCTAAAGAAAAAGGAGGCTGCTGAATTGGTCAGTCTAGTTTGCACGTCATTTAAGTAGCTGCAAGCTTGGACTATAGTGTTGACATATAGAAACAAAATACTGTAGCAAGTGATGAGAATGGAAGGTGAGCTGAAGGGGGCATGGCTTCACTCCCCTTTTCTTGCCTGGAGGTGTCATCAAGGCATGTATCCGAAATAGAACAGTTAATTTGAGGACTGGAGACAAAGAGGTCTGACTCACTGTCTCTGATGAATCCAGTAATAGGTACTTGAGAGCCACCTGGAAACCTAATGGGGGAGCAGGATCTGTGGGAAAATCAATGTTGTGAACCTTTTGTTTTATGATCAGCCTTACATCACCCCAAAATGCCAGCAGGCTCGTGACTTTTGTTCCATGGGAACCAAACCCCCAAGGTATGCACTGGAACCCCTGAGTTCTCTTACCATTTGCAGTGTGTCAAGTTATGATTCTTAGCCAAACAATGAGAATAATCCTGGTTTGAATGTAAACAGGTACTTCAGCCCAGTTAACAATGGTGCATTCACTGATTTTCTCCCTTGTTAGATGCAGATGCAATAAAGTTCTCTGTGTGTGGTCTTCTTCTCTGATGTATGGCCAGGGCCATGTGTGTAAAGACATAATCTTGGCTATTAACCACCAGAAAGATGAAATGGGCTGCAGTTTCCACCATTCTGTGGAACAACTGACTGGTAGGGTTTAGCCATTTGAAAAAGGAGTCTGTGGGCACTACTCTGGATCTGGGTGACATAACCCTCCTCTTCAGTAGAAAGCATAAATCTGGGACAAGATCGCACCAGTATTATTACATTATCTAATATAGCAGAGAATTCCCTAAATACTGATTTATTGCAGAACTAGGCAAGATTAATTTAGTGGAGCCGAGTTCGACTTAGTTCCAAGGGGACAGATGAGGAGACTTCAGTGAATCCAAAAGGTATTTTGATCAAGCTAAAAAATTCAAGAGCAGGTGCAGGAAGAAATATAGCATTTCCTTTCCCGACTGAAACGACAGGGTGTAGGGTTTTTTTGCCACAAAACTCCCAGGGAGCCCACCAGAGTTCAGAAGACTACATGACTGTGATACGCTGTCCAACCTCACACGCCTTTATGGTGTTCATTCATTAGTGTATGTGTGGCTTCAGTTCCTGCTTCTGCAGAGAGACTCTCAGCAGGGGCGAGAGAAAATTAATTTCCCAGAGTATTTGCAATGGCATGCAACCACACAGCCAACTTTTCAAGTGCAGGCTGACCGTGTTCAAAGAGCCCTAACTGTTTGCAGGGAATTGAATTCCAAATGATTAACTCCTACAAAAGCCATATTTTTTCTCCTGCTATACAGTGCTCACAGGATAGAACTATTTATGAACAGCAAGTCTGAAAGCAGGCCTCTGTGGCTCAATCTAGTGCTCTATCACAGGTACACAGTGGTTATAGTCTCACGCAGTACAATTAAAAGTAGAGACAAACTCTCTAAGCAAGGACAACTAGAAGCCCCTCATGACAGTGGCAGCTTTGGACTCTCAAATTTTAGTGGTGTCCCATGTGATGCTAAAATCTGGCAACCTCCCCCGCAACGCTCCCTTCTACAGCATTGTTTTGGCACCCCATGGGCAGTACCCAGGGCAACTGCACCAGTCATGCTACCCTAAAACAGTCTCTGATCATGAAGATGCATACATAAACAAGGGACACTCCAATTAGAGTTATAAAGCTCTTGACAAGTCTGTGGTTCACACTGTTCTAGCATTGAGTTGGTCCTGCTGTGGATGCAGTTTACCTAAAAGTCCCATTTACAGAATTCAGGTAGTCATGAGATGGGATTTGAATCCAGATTTTGCATATTCTGTGCCTGGGAGGACCACATTACTGACTCATAACATTGCCTGCATTCTTTTCTGAATACGATATATTGCTTTTTGTCAAAGACATTGGCTACCCTTAATCATGGCACTCAGTACGAATTTAAAGAAAGCCAGTTATTCTGATAATCAGTATTGGGACTGAATTGGAGTTGACTCAAATGAAAGGAGATAGCCAACAGCATTACCCAAAGCTATTAATTGTTGACAATTGGAAGAGCTAAACACCGGGGACTCTTTACCTTTGCTTGAAAGTGTGGAGTCTTAACTGCTTATGTGTTCCAAGTGTTTCTATCCATAAAAGTACAAGATTCAAAAGAGATATTGAGATGGAGAAGTTAAACAATTCTCTCCCTAACATCTTAAAAATAGTCTATTGACAAGTTAAATGCTGGAATCAAACATCTGAACTTCAGAGTGACAGAGCTTAGTTTTCTCCCTTTCACTTATATGACATACCATTTTTAATAAGGGGGGAAATGAGACAAATTGCTTGACTACAAAATCACCAGCTATTTCCAGCTAGCTGAAGCTGAGCTTGGGGTTAGCAATAAGTGGGAACCTAACCATTTCTGGATTTTGAATTCCTGTCTAATTGAAAACTTGGAAAATAAAAGAACAAAAACTTACTGAAGTTTTGCAGAGGGTGTGCTTTCAAAAAATATGTCGAAGTGGAAAGGAAATAGCTATAAAACCTTGTCAGCTGCAAGGAAAAAATAAGAAATAAGAACTCTGGTGTGCTGGCAGGTAGAACCCATATACAGATTTATTTTTATCATGCTCCTTTACAGTATGAGTTAAGAAATGATAAGGCTATAGGATAATTAGTTGAACAATCACCTACCCTTTTATTCATTCATTCCCTGCATTTAAATATATATGAATATTATCAAAACCTCGGTGCAGCTGCCTGTTTCAGGAAGACTAAGATTATCTACAATTTATTCAGCATAAACTACCTTTTTTTTAGAAGAACGGCTGATCTTGGATTATGCTGATTATTTTGATCTATTCCACTGGATGGCAGATAGACTTGTACCAGGGAATGGATGAATGTGTGTGCAACCCTGTTGTTCCTCCTGTGCCATGCCCCTGGGGTCAAACTGCAGGGGATGTGGCTAGGGATTTGGAGTGGAAAAATGAATTGTCCTCAGAGACAATCCAACATGGATGTACTGAATCAGAGGCTCTGTGGAAGAGCAACCTGTTGGGTCAGTGCCTATCCAACCCGAGGAGGCAGCATTGTCCTCCTTTACTCTGAAGACTCAGAAGTCCTAGTGGGACAGTGTTCTCCACTCTGTTGGTTGAAACAGGATGATCAAGCCTGTTAACACCAATATGATATGGATTGCACTGGTTGTCAGTATATTTCTTAGCCCAGTTTAAGGTGCTGCTGTTTAACCTATAAAGCCCTAAGCAGTTTGGAACCAGGTTATCTGAGAAATCATCTTCACCTGTACCAGCCTGCCTATGCTTATGAAGATCAGGCTCAGAGGCTCTCCTCAGTAGGATCTGTCAGTGTTACACAAAAGTGGCAGTGGTCCCACAATTAAGGAATTCCCTCTGAAGGGCAATGCAGGGGATGCATTGAAGCAGATACTGCAGGCTCATTTGATTTAGAAGGCCTTTGAGTAAATATACTGTGGTCCTAAAGAATTTTAACTGGCTGAAGGATTTTTAAGGTTTGCTGCATTCAAATTAGTTTTACAATGCTGGTTTGTTAGGCTCTTTGTTATGGCCACTGTTAGGACATTGCTTTTAAAAAATAAATAATGTTTATGTCAGCTTTGTAATTAGCCTGTTGATATTGTGGTTTTTGTATTGTACTGAAGCTCCCATGTAAGGAACGAAAACAAAACCATCCTTTGTAATTTATTTTTTTCATATCAAAACCAAAATGGCTTTTAGAATATAAATGAATAAATGAAAGTGTGTGGGTGGACCACATAATAGCTGAAACAACATGTTAGGCAAACAAGCATATTAGAAACTATGTGAACTTCTGGTAACTTCCCTGCTTATTGGCTTATTTTAACCCAGTGCTCCTGCTGTGCATTTATATTTTCCTGCTTCTTTAAAGGTAACAATTCAGCATTCATAGTAGTTTCCCACCTGGAGAAAATAACAGCTGTGTGGAGGAGTGATTTTTGCTGTAACCACAGTGCAAGTGGGGAAGAGTTACAAGCCCCCTCCCTCATACTGTGGTACCAATCCTGATACCACCCACCAAAGCTATTCTATTTGAAGTAACAACAGGACTGGGCTGTGTTAATTTCTTTACATGATGCTTCAGAGGAGCTACCAATGGCTAATAACCATGATGCTGATTTACTGCCTCACCACATGGACACAATCATGCTTTTGAGTACTAGTTGCTGGAAGCCACAGGCGGGCTCTTGTACTCAGGTCATGCTCAGTGAGTTCCCACAGGCATCTGTTTGGCCACTGTGAGAACAAGATGCTGGACTAGATAGGCCATTGGTATAATCCAGAAGCCTCCTTTTATGTAGGATTTCAAGCTTTCTTGATGGTGGGTAACTACTGAAGTATTCAGCTATACTGAAGATTTCCTTTGCTTGGGACAGTGTTGTTGTCCTCCCTGAGACCCTTAGTGTTTTTCAACCAGCTGTCCAGTCATCTGCTGTTAACTCTCTAGCAAAGTTCCTGTCTCCCCATGGTGGGTCTCAACCGTCCATGTGAGAATAATTCACTTCGAATACCACATTTCCTTCCTGTTTAATTTCTACGTTGCTGGTGTAGCCAGATATATATTTAACAAGAACGATTCTGATTTTGTTACTGTAACTATACTAGGAAGCATGAGAGCCAGAATTGCCTGACCACAGAATACAACTAACTCCATGGAATTCAATGGAAATTATTCATATCCTGCTGGGAGAAAAGAAGGCCTTGGGATCAACCTCTGACATTGAAATCTTTAAATCTTCTTGACAAGTACAATATACCCATCTGTGCTGCTGTCCTGAAGATGAACCTGCTGGCATAATTGACTCTCAATCTTTTGGAAAGAGCCATTGAAAATAACTTTATCTAATGTAACTTCTTTATTACAACTGCAAAGGCCTTGTCTTCTTTTTTTCGAGGTCAGAAAGCTCACCAAGTTGCATAGTTAAAGTGGTCTGTTGAAATTCAGCACATCCACAAGCAGCATTGCACAGATCTCAACCACACTGGCCAGCCAATGGGTTTAGAAAGGTCCAATGTTAAATTAAACAAAGAACTCTTTACACCCAATATACAGTGTCGGTTGATAAACAGCATCAGTGATTACAAACCATTAGCTATCACTGGCCATAAGAGAAGCACTTCTGGATCAGGAGAATAGTGTGTCTAGCCCATCATCCTGTTCTGGCAGTGGTCAACCAGGTTCCTATAGGAGGTCTGTAAGCAAAATCTGTGTACAACAGCACTCTCCCCACCTGTAATTC